>NC_140484.1:18058260-19258260 GCF_964271855.1 Acomys minous
TATCTTTTAAAAGCCTTAGTTAACCTGGGGCAGGGCAGACATTAATCCTCTAAACTACTTCCCATAGTGGGGCAGGCATGGGATCCCTGCTTCAATCCCATGCCATCTGCTTCTAATATCTTCTATCAAGCTACCTCCCATCCATAATCCCAAATACTTGCTAATGTTCTTCATCTGGGCCAAGTCTCCATCCATGCCAGCCATGTGCTTCTCCTCCATCTAACCCATGGCGGCCTCCTCTCCTCCTCCAGTCTTTCTCTTTCCTTTTCATGGCACTCTCTTTCTTTCTCCTCCTGGGACTCTCTCCTCTGGTCTCTTTTTCCTCCTTCTCCTCCTCCTCCTCCTCTTCTTCTTGTTCTTGTTGTTGTTGTTGTTGTTGTTGTTGTTGTTGTTGTTGTTGTTGTTCTTCTTCTTCTTCTTCTTCTTCTTCTTCTTCTTCTTCTTCTTCTTCTTCTTCTTCTTCTTCTTCTTCTTCTTCTTCACAGGATTTCTGCCTCTCCAAGCCCCACCTATCTCCTTTGCCCTGCCCAGGTAGGATGAGATTTTATTAATCAAAAAAAAGGTGGGTCACAGAGACAGCAAGCAGTAATTAGCATTAAAATACATTAGGCCATCCCCCAACACATAAAAGGTGACATCCTAAAGATTAGAAATCCTCCAACCTACAATTTCACAGAAATCACAAGCCAGCATGAAGGTGAGGCCACAAGAAGTAAATTTGGAGATGTAAGCCACTCGCCCCAACTGGTTAGCTCATTTGTGAAGAATTTGATTCATTTGTTCATATGTTGCTCTGAGTCCACTCCAGGTTACCTTTTCCCACTCAGTCAGTGACAAGGTTGTGTAAGGAAGGGCTTTCTTCATTACCAGCCCACAGCCAGCTCTTTAGGAGGGTGCCATACAATACTCCTGGTAGGAAGTCGTTTCTGGCCTGTTCTGTCATGTTTACTCAGCACACATGAATGTGACTTCTCTCCCTGACTCTCGACCTCTCTCTTCTCGTCAGGACTACTGGCTTTCTCTCCTTTACAAGCGTCTGATTGGCCCCAAAGTCCTAGCGGTGCATGTAGCTGGGCTTCAGCGCAAGCCACGACCAGGAAGAGTCATCCGGGACAAACTGAGGATCTATGCTCATTGCACAAACCATCACAAGTAAGTCCTCACAAGAACGACGGGAGAGGAAGGCTGCCCGTAGGCTGCAGCCCTTCTTAGAACGCCATGCCACAGGAGCCCTTCAAGGCTCACTTTGTCCACTGATCTTAACTGAAAACTGCCTCTGTGCTCACCTTTCTCTCTGCAGGTAGCAAAGGACGGTCGCTTTTTTGTCCAGTAAGCCTTTAATCTCATGCAGACTTTACTCAGGAAGGGTTAGGAAAATGCATGCTATTTGTTCATTCTCTTACTCATGCAGCAAAGTTTTATTGGGCGCTTTGTCTGTGCCAGTTGATGCGATGCCCACAAAGATTGTGTGTGTGTGTCTGAGCCTGGGCCAAGACAAGAGGCCAAGCCTGATGCTCTGACCCACCACAGAGCTTAAGAAAAGAAGTGGCTGTTTCTACAATACACAGAGCACCTGGCTTACACTAGTGTCCCACTAGGTTTCTGGGAAGCATGCTAGCTTCAGGAGCATTTCCCATGTTTAGAGACCTCAGCTATGGTAAGCATTAATGGGCTGTGAAATGTAGACTTCCTTTTGAGGGAAAGGGGTCCTAAAAGCACGTTGTAACCCAGTGTGGTTCTATGAGCTTATCCTTCTCCTTTTGACCTGAAGCACTGGGTAGCATCACAGTTCTCTTTAAAGCAGGTGAGTTAATTATTAGTAAAGTTTGGTAGGTATTTTTGTGGTTTTGTTTTGCTTTGCTTTGCTTTGTTTTAGTTTAAAACATAAAAACCATAAGGAAGAAATTTTAACTGGATCTAAAGCAAAGACCATCTGGTCAGCTGTGTCTTACATCACTTCCTGTTTAAGGCAGAGGATGTTACCCTGGAAAGGAGAATTCTTTCTCTTACTATGGAGAGAACCTGGGGGAAGGGACTGCTACCTCCTGGCTCCTGTCAGACCTCCATCCAGGCCCTATCAGGGCTGATCAATGGGAGGGCAGCACAAAGAGCTGCGTGGTCATATTTCACCATACGCTCCTTCTCTGTCCTTGCTGAGACAGAAGCCAAGCCTGTTAACTCCTCATGATAAGATGCTTTCATAGACTCACTCTAGGCAGAGGTGGGCGCCAGGAGCCGTTGTCCTGCCTGTAGATACAAGTGCCTATTGTAGAGGAGGGAAGGCCGTCTTGGGCACAGGCCAGAAGCTTTCAACATCCCTTTTGCTCGGCAGGAAGCTCAGTCCCTCACCTGACAGTGACTGACTGCTTTATGGCCTTGCCTGGAATTATCTGATCATCACACAAGGCAACATTGTATTCCTTGTCTATAGCAGGGCCCTAAGGCAACCACCCAAAAGATGGACCCCCAGCCTCAAGAGAGAAAAATTGCTCCTGGCACCTTCTGTCTCTATTGGAAAACACACCAGTCTATGGCCTTTGTAATAGTAGTTTGTATCCAGGAATAAATAAATCAGTAATACCTATATGAACTGAGAAGGGCTTGTATGCCCTCCCTGAGGATTCCCACGAAGGCCTGTCACAGGACTCACTATCATGAGAAGGTCTCCCTCATCTCCTGAGGTACCATGAACTTGGGGCCAATGATCCTATTCACATTCTTTGTGTCTGACACAGTGACAAGCATGAAGTGGGTCTTGTAAGTGTCTGGTGTATAAATGAGTGGATGAGAGAAGACCGAAACAGGGAGCCGGGGTGCTCCTGATGGTTTGTAGTTATAGCTCTCGCATATCACATCAGCCAGAGGAGGGAGCATAATAAAATGGTTGCGAATCCTACCAGTCACTACAATGAGGCCTCCAACAAGTCAGTAAAAAAAAATCTGGATTTGGACCCCTCTCTACCTCAACTGCCCCCCAAGTCAGAAACTCTTGAAAGGAAGTGAGTCTACCAGGCTTCTATCAAGGTAACCTCTCCTCCTCATTAAAAGAAAGGAAACTTTCATGATGTTACAAAAATGATAAGAACCAAGTTAAAGGACCTTTTCATTCCCTCAACTATGTGAAGAATGGATACTTTGGGCCAGCTGACGCTGTGGGTCTCATCCTTGCAAAAAGTGTCAGTTTCCAGACAGCTAGACACAAAGATAAGAAAAACATCTGCTCCCCACTCTGCGAAGCCATGTGTCCTGCCTGTGTCTCACACCCTCACCAGGAGCAGCACTGCTGACTGGTTCACTGACAGGTATTTGTGGCCAAAGAAGACAGAATTACAGAATCATCTCCTAATGGCTCTGTTGCTTCATAGTGTTCAACCTGAAATACATATCGTAGATCCAAACAGGAGCTGGATGAAAAACACAAGCTTACTGACGCTGGCATTCGAGTGTGTAAATGACAGCTTTGTGTTGCAGAGCTTTCCATTTGAAGAGGGCTTTCAGAAGTCATTCAGCCCCCGTCCCGCTGAGCATAGCGACCCCTGTTCTGTCTCCCTGAAAGTCATTTGTCACCTACTCAGACACCTTCACGGCTCTCATGCATATGGATTACTTGTGACCTAGCAGGGCCTGCTCTCCTGCAACTGACTGAGGAGAGGTTGGCACTCACATCAGTGCCCGCAAGTGCCTCTGTCCTCTCCTGAAGCTGACCAGTTATTGAGTGCTGGCAGAACTTCCATTCCCAGCAATCAAGTGTTGACAGAGAAACTGTTTTATGGCCATTCTGCTGAGACAATGTCTGTTCTTGGGGGGGAGCTGAGGTCCTCAGCCACACTCAGGACCAACTGGAACCTACTGGCTGTTGAAGCAAGATTGAGCCTTTTGGGGTTCAACTTCGTTTATTATTGGCAAAACATGACTTCCTGTTTTTCAGAAGAAGTTTTTTTAAAGGCTCATAAAAAAGGTTCCTGAGGCTTCTTGGACATCAAATGACTCTTACAAAACAATATTTTGATGAGTTAAGTGTAAATGAATCAGAAACATGTGGATTAAATTTCCCTTAAAATACACAGGGGCTTTGAAATTAAGGGGAAAAATGTTTGGCAAAACGGGGCCTGACTTTTACCAAACCCAAAACCTTTGAATTAGATTTGGAGACAATGAACCAACTGAATTTTCAAGCACATTAACTTTCGCTGGGAATGATCAATGACTGAAGTGCATCACCCTCCTTCCCTTTCCCATACTCCCCGCTTCACTGGAGATGTTTCTAGAACAGACTGTTTTCTATCTGGAACTCAAGACACACCTCCCATCTGACATCTCCCACCTCTTATATCCAGGGTCTTCCCATTCCAATATCCCTCCTCTGACTCACTTCCTCCTCCTCCCATGGCAACAAAGAGAAGATGTCAGGCAGGAAAAGAACAGCCAGAAAAGATGAACTCCAGATACATGGGTTGGCTGCTGGTGAAAATGTCTCACCACGAGTGAGACACAGAGCAGGATAGACATTCTACCAAACAGCTTCTTTCCAGAAAGGCACATTTGCTTGGACAACCAAATGCTACCAGACCTTGACATTAGGCATTAAAGATAGCAAACTGACCAAGCCTGAGATTCCACAATCTAAGAGACTGCATACTGCTCCAGAGTTGATTTCCTGTGGACAGAAAATATACATTCTTCAGGAATCTGAATTCTCAACACAGTACTCTAGGCTTATGTGAGAGTCCCTACCCAAGACTGTGTCTCTGTAGTCAAAAGTCATCTGCTTCATGCCCTTGCCTATCAGCCAAGTAGGGCAGCAGATGGTAAGGGCAGTCTTCATTACCAGTTCCTCCCTAACGAGGTCCATGAGTTCTTTGAGAACCTGTTCAATTAGCTCCCTGGGCTGTGCTGATTTGTCTCTCCCAGGAGAACTATGTACGTAGAAATCAAACCATGGCCAAGCGGCTTGGAAAGACTGCTTTCCCTACAGCACTGCTGTGTTTCAGGTCTCCCTCCAAGCCACCGGTTGCTCACATCCCACCCTTCGTCCTGCAGTCTCCAAGGGCACATTCTGCCACAGCCTGCCAAGGAGAAGCTCATAAATGTAAGCACGTGCTCTCCTCCTCCTCCACGCTGGCCTTTAAAACTGTTGTTTAATGGTGGCGTGCAAAAGGGTTTCCTGTGGTCTGGCTAAACCGATACCCACCCATGCCTATTTTCTTCACACTCTGAAGCCCACAGCACCTATAGTTAATGATGTTGTCATCTGTTTCATATATAACCGAGCTAAGCTGAAATCCCGCCCATAGAAATGAGCTGAGATTCTTCTTCAGTGGTAGTCGCTGCCAACACAAGCTGCCAGCACCCTTCCTCAGACCTCTAGTCACACAAGTCTGCTCAAATCAAGTGACATTCTCTTCTGAATCGTTTGACTGCAAAAACTAACTTACATGCTATAGGGGATTAGAATGGGATGGAGGAAGAAGCACTGCGTGGGGGAGTCATTTAATGATTTATCAGAGCATAAGTGCAGACCTCCAAAAAGCCTGACTGCAGTAGTGTACCTTCCTACAGACGTAAGGGGGAAACCACCCGATATGTAGCCAGGAGGGTATTCTGGGAGGCCGCAACCTTAGGGTTTTGTTCTAAGATTGCAGTTCCCAAACGCAACCCATCAGCTGAATACCTTGGCAAGATTTTAATGCAGATTCCCAGGCCTCGGGCCTAAATTGAATAGAACCCTAAACTTTATACTTTAAAACTCCCAATTTATTGTACTGACCAGCCCTTGGCCACTCAACTCTATCAGGCTCTTTAGGAGCAAAGGCTAGTGACCTAGGAATCAAGGGATTCCATGTCTGCACGTAACGTTTTCCTCTGGGCAAAGTTGTCTTAGAGTTTCCCTCAACTCCTCTTTTGAAGGCTGGGCTGGGTCATTTTTTTCTGTTTCCTCTCATTAACTCATCCAGATGGGGCCCCAAGGGACCTCTTAGAAACAAGGTCTTTTTTCCTACAGAGAGGGAGATCCTTACAGCTTTGTTGCTACACACTGAAAGGCCCTCCTTGCATGTCGCAAATGTTCTCCCATGTTCTACATACCCTGCTCTCATCTGAAAGGATTCTAAAATGGTGGCTAGTGTTAGGCACCTTACAAAAGAAAAAACAGAAGTGACAACTGGGCAAATGAAAGGATAATGTGCTTCAATATGAACAAAATATAAAATATGACATCATGATCCCATTTTCTTCTCTCAGGTTGGGAAAGATATTTTAAAAGATTACTATCCAATGTTCTTAAGGGCATGAAAAAATGGATACTCTTAAAACAGAGCTGGCTGAATCAAATATCTACAAACTGTCTAAATAATATCAATATTATCAAAATATGAATATTTATCAGAATAAGTGATATTGTCATGGTTTAAAAATATATATATATAGTACCACCCAAGGCCTTGATTGAGATGCCTTGATGAGTAAAGGCATTTGCTATTAATCATTATTATCTGCGTTTGAGCCCCAGGATCAAAATCAATATTTTTAAGAACGCTCAAATCTAAATGGCTTCCAGTAAGAAACAATATTTCTTGTGCCTTCTGCTTGTCCACTATGGCTCTGCTGTGGCTCTGCTTTGCATCTTCATTACAGCATTGTCAATCTGGGAACAGTGGAGTGTGTGTGTGTATGTGTGTGTGTGTGCGCGTGCGTGTCTGTGTGTGTGTGTGTGTGTGTGTGTGTGTGTGTGTGTGTCTGAATCCCAGCACTGAGGAGGATGAGACAAGATGGTCACAACCCAGCAATAGTCTGGGCTACATAGCAAGAGGTTGTGTCTAAAGAAGTAAAAACCAGACCAGATGCTGTCATTCTCTCCTACCAGAAGAAGCAAAACGTCATCACACGAACCGTTCCCCAGCATCTACCCAAAGGCAGATATCACGCCAGACAAAACAGACTGTGTAATCACTTTGGAGCACAAGAGCACAAAGATATAAACTCTTTTCAGAGGGAGGGACACCATGAAAACGGACTTAGAAATTTGATAAGGACTCATCCAATGTACACATACTTTGACTTAGTGACTCCAACCTCCAGCAATTTTAGCACCAGAAATAATCATGATACACAAAAAGTTTATGTAAAAATCAAGGATTTGTGACCTAAGGTATCATGGCAAAAAAAATTTTGAAAACAACGCGAATCCACAAAAGTGGTGGACTGGCTAAATAAATTATGTTGCATTTCTATGATTGGAAATTCAGCATTCCTATATAAGAAAAGAAACTATAATAACACAAGACCATGTATACATTAGCAAAAGAGGGCTATGTAGATAGTTTGATCTTATTTATATAAAAACTGAGTGGTATAGTCACATTTGTCAAAGTGCTTAATAGATAATTCTCAAATAAGAAGTAAAAGTGCTGAGAGTTGACCAAAATGGTATGCTACTTCAAGATTATATAACTGTATGGCATTCTCTTTTATTTCTTTGTTTCTTTATATTTTCCTGTTTTTTTTTCTTTTTTGGCAGTCATCATATCTTATTGAATATATATGTTGAATATACAGGAACCCTGAATTTTCAATCATAGTAATGCAACATAATTTATTTAGCCAGTCTACCATTTTTGTAAATTCATGTTGTTTTCAATTCTTTGCCATTATAAATTATGTCATATATATGTATATATGTATAATAATTCTAATAAATTTAAACGAGCATATGGTGGGACAGAAGATGAGCACCTTTCATTCAGGAAACAGAAATAACTAGACATCCCCATCTTGAAGGTCTCTTAAATGGTCCTGTTATGTACAGCCTATAAGTTACTTGGGAGTATCTAACTGACCACTGTGTCTCATCTCCTCCCACTCCTTTCTCTGTCTCTCTTGAACTCAGCCATAACTATGTCCGTGGCTCTATTACACTCTTCATCATTAACCTACATCGATCAAGAAAGAAAATCAAACTGGCTGGGACTCTCAGGGACAAGCTCGTGCACCAATATCTGCTGCAGCCCTATGGGCAGGAAGGCCTAAAGTCCAAGTAAGTACCCAGCTGGGAACCACTTAGGAGCGTATGGACAGGAGTGAGTGAAGAGGAGCTGGGGCCATCTGTTTTACTGAAGCAACTTAGGTCTATTCATCCACTGGGGCTTAAGGAGGTAGAATGGGTCAATTAGTCCAAAGTGGGGGGTTTCAGATCCTTTGGGGAACTCTCTAGTCAGGCCTCTGTCTATCTCCATCAGCTGCAATGCCAAACAGTAGACAAAATATTTCTCAATGAGGCTACTGCTGGTGTTTGAGTTCTCTGTTGTGCCATGTTATCACATGACAATATCCATGTCTCTTTCAGCTATAACGTTCTAAAGTGTTATGCCTTCCCTTTCGTCGTCTACAAACTCCATGAGAGGAAAAAGCAGTAAGGGCAAGGCCCAAAGTTGAGAGACCAAGAGTCATTTTGGCCCTCAACTATATAACATTAGCACATCACTGCCAAATCTGCTTTACCTGTCTGAACAATAGTAGGTAAATTATATTCCAGGGTCCCTGTGGCCCTTCAAACCACCCACCTCAGTCTCTCCAGGAGATTGGCAACACTGATGTCCCAACAGAAAGCGGCGCTGAACCACACTGAGAAGGCTTGACCAAGGGCAGAATCACCCCAGCTCCCCGAGAAAGGCCTCTCAGAACGCACGGGCACGGGATGCTGTGCAGATCAGGGCGTTCCCATTGCATTTTTAATGTTTACCAAGTTTAACAAAGCTGTAAACTTGGAGCAGGTGGCTTGCACTCCCACAGCTGCCCACAAATATTTGTGCTATAATTGCTCAGTGCTTCACTGCAACCTTGGTGGCTTGCATTTGGCTTCCAACTGTATGCGGAGTGGGAACAAAACAGTCTGGAAAGTCACTTACTGAGCCTCTTTAGCCCACCCCAGATCTCTGTTTTCACATGCTGACTCTTTCTGTCCACTGCATAGACTGAGTTTTTACTTTTCTTTCTTTGAATTCTGCCTGTATCCTCAGGACTCTTGAGAGTTTTGTCACTCTGTCTATAACCCTGTAGTTCATGACTGGCATGCTAAATTCTCAACCTTCATCCTAAGCAGGATGTCCAGTGTTGGTCTGAGGTTTGCAACAAAAAATGATTGGGTGACCTAGGTAAATCCTGACTCTGCTAGTCTCGGCCACAGTCCTGAGACATAGAACTTTCGTGTTGCTCTGTGGTTGGTAAGGTCCTTTGCAGCCCTGGGTTCTTTCTCATCCTGGTTCTGATTTCCTTAGGACCGTAGATGCAGGTAAGCCACCTGCTACTCTTCAATAACAACCTGCAGAGATACTTCTGGCCTATTTAAAAGGCTGACTCCTCAGCAGTGATTGGCTGTGGCAGGTGAGAGGCCCTGAAACAGAGAGCTTGGGGGCTGAGCCTGCCCAGTGTCAAGAAGACAATGCACACTTACAAAATGCTTCTTGCCCAGTAGGCCAAGACGTCAGTCCTTGCTCTGTGTGAGCCTCGGTTTCCTCTCAGGTGGGACACAGTAAATGAGGTAATCCATATCCAGTTCCAGGCACATCACAAAGGCTGAATAAGTGTCCATTGCCTTCTGCACCCTCAACTCAGAACTCTAGGCTGTTGTGGAACAAGGGGAATTATTGTTATCCCTACAAATGATCTTTTGCACCCGTGTGTGTGTGTGTGTGTGTGTGTGTGTGTGTGTGTGTGTGTGTGTGTTAAAAATGCTGGTTTTATAAGAGGCACACTGAGAACAGCATAAAAGTCAAGCCATATAGCCAGAGTGGATGATGGTAAGAGGATAGTGTCTTGAATGAACCTGTTTCCATAGCAACCAAGGGCATAGTTCTCTACGCTGCTTATCCCAGCACCATGCCCATGCCTGCACAGCCTTGTCCTGCATACACCTGCCCTTAGGGTACCTGACTCTCTGGTTGTGATACACTTTGCCCCCTTTGCTTCATCTGTTCAGCAGCCTCGTAAGGAGCTGTGCTGTAGTTCTGTTAGAACTATAGGAAAAGGGTAAGACAAAGTGATTCCATTCCCAGGTATCCTGAAGAACTTGGTAAAGTGTTTAGATCAAATGGGGCCAGAAGGCTTGCAGCTGATGCAGAGGCTGGCATTCACCTGTGTGATTGATACTTGGCTTTACCTGTCAAAAAGGAGGAGAATGGGAATCAAATTAGAGGATACTAGTGAAATAAAGCCTTCCCCAACCATAAAGCATGAACACATACATCTATAAATATAAATCCAATACATCTATAAGATGGTTATATATTATTTTATATTATTATATATTATCTTAGAGCAGTGGTTCTCTACCTGTGGGTCATGACCCTTTGGCAAACCTCTATCTCCAAAAATACTTACATTATGATTTCTAACAGTAGCAAAATTGCAATTATAAAGTAAGAATGAAAATAATTTTACGGTTGGGGGTCACCACAGCATGAGGGACTTAGTAAAGGGCTGCGGTGTTAGGAAGGTTGAGAACCACTGTGATAGCATGGGTGGTAAAGCGCTCTAGATTCCAGGTTTAACTGTCACTAATGCACTACTAACCTTAGGACCTTAAAGTCTCATTTTAGTCTGCCCCTTTCCTGCAAAATGGCAATAACCTATCACCTCTTCTGTCCCAGAGCCTAGAGGCTCTGACTTTGTATACACCATCTTGGCCTGTAAGTTGCTAAGTAAGGTCTGTCAGACAACCGTTGAGTGGACTGTTTAGTACCACATCTGGCACTGTACTGCTACAGAGCAAGGGCCCACAGTGGGTCTGCCTGGGGGTCTCCAAGGAAGCATGCAGTGGTGTCAGCAAAGCAGACTGCTCAGAGAGGATGAAAGGAGATGCTAGGAAGTGATTTCAGTCTTTGGTGTCTCTTTTCTTTCTTTTATAAGTCTCTGGGGCCAGACTCTGGTCTATATCTGCTAATTCCTTGCTACAGCTTAAAGCTGCATTGACTCAGAAGAGAATGGAAAGTTCTTGGGGCAAAGGATATGTAAAGAGCAGCCAGAAGAGGTTATAGCACATTCAAACCCGCAGTTAGGTCTGCAGAGGAGGATGCCAGGAAAAGTTTTTGTTAAGCTGTGGAATCCGCGTCCTCTCAGAATTCCTGTCAAGGCTGGGAAGATCTGAAGTGTGAGGTGGAAAGTGAAGGTGTGCAGCCCTCATGTAGGAGGCATGCCCAAAGCTGCCCATCAGGCAGCCCATCAACACCTGGCTCATGTAGGAGGCGTGCCCAAAGCTGCCCATCAGGCAGCCCATCAACACCTGGCTCATGTAGGAGGCGTGCCCAAAGCTGCCCATCAGGCATCCCATCAACACCTGGCTCATGTAGGAGGCGTGCCCAAAGCTGCCCATCAGGCAGCCCATCAACACCTGGCTCATGTAGGAGGCGTGCCCAAAGCTGCCCATCAGGCAGCCCATCAACACCTGGCTCATGTAGGAGGCATGCCCAAAGCTGCCCATCAGGCAGCCCATCAACACCTGGCTCATGTAGGAGGCGTGCCCAAAGCTGCCCATCAGGCAGCCCATCAACACCTGGCTCATGTAGGAGGCGTGCCCAAAGCTGCCCATCAGGCATCCCATCAACACCTGGCTCATGTAGGAGGCGTGCCCAAAGCTGCCCATCAGGCAGCCCATCAACACCTGGCTCATGTAGGAGGCGTGCCCAAAGCTGCCCATCAGGCATCCCATCAACACCTGGCTCATGTAGGAGGCATGCCCAAAGCTGCCCATCAGGCATCCCATCAACACCTGGCTCATGTAGGAGGCGTGCCCAAAGCTGCCCATCAGGCAGCCCATCAACACCTGGCTCATGTAGGAGGCGTGCCCAAAGCTGCCCATCAGGCAGCCCATCAACACCTGGCTCATGTAGGAGGCGTGCCCAAAGCTGCCCATCAGGCAGCCCATCAACACCGGGCTCATGTAGGAGGCGTGCCCAAAGCTGCCCATCAGGCAGCCCATCAACACCTGGCTCATGTAGGAGGCGTGCCCAAAGCTGCCCATCAGGCAGCCCATCAACACCTGGCTCATGTAGGAGGCGTGCCCAAAGCTGCCCATCAGGCAGCCCATCAACACCTGGCTCATGTAGGAGGCATGCCCAAAGCTGCCCATCAGGCAGCCCATCAACACCTGGCTCATGTAGGAGGCATGCCCAAAGCTGCCCATCAGGCAGCCCATCAACACCTGGCTCATGTAGGAGGCGTGCCCAAAGCTGCCCATCAGGCATCCCATCAACACCTGGCTCATGTAGGAGGCATGCCCAAAGCTGCCCATCAGGCAGCCCATCAACACCTGGCTCATGTAGGAGGCGTGCCCAAAGCTGCCCATCAGGCATCCCATCAACACCTGGCTCATGTAGGAGGCATGCCCAAAGCTGCCCATCAGGCAGCCCATCAACACCTGGCTCATGTAGGAGGCATGCCCAAAGCTGCCCATCAGGCAGCCCATCAACACCTGGCTCATGTAGGAGGCATGCCCAAAGCTGCCCATCAGGCAGCCCATCAACACCTGGCTCATGTAGGAGGCATGCCCAAAGCTGCCCATCAGGCAGCCCATCAACACCTGGCTCATGTAGGAGGCATGCCCAAAGCTGCCCATCAGGCAGCCCATCAACACCTGGCTCATGTAGGAGGCATGCCCAAAGCTGCCCATCAGGCAGCCCATCAACACCTGGCTCATGTAGGAGGCATGCCCAAAGCTGCCCATCAGGCAGCCCATCAACACCGGGCTCATGTAGGAGGCATGCCCAAAGCTGCCCATCAGGCATCCCATCAACACCTGGCTCATGTAGGAGGCGTGCCCAAAGCTGCCCATCAGGCATCCCATCAACACCTGGCTCATGTAGGAGGCGTGCCCAAAGCTGCCCATCAGGCATCCCATCAACACCTGGCTCATGTAGGAGGCGTGCCCAAAGCTGCCCATCAGGCATCCCATCAACACCTGGCTCATGTAGGAGGCGTGCCCAAAGCTGCCCATCAGGCATCCCATCAACACCTGGCTCATGTAGGAGGCGTGCCCAAAGCTGCCCATCAGGCATCCCATCAACACCTGGCTCATGTCTGAATCAGCCCCAAGACCCACACACGTCTTAATTCTTTTTTTAAAAGATGTATTTATTATGTATACAGTATGCATCAGATCACATTATAGATGGCTGTGAGTCACCATGTGGTTGCTGGGAATTGAACTCAGGACCTCTGGAAGAGCAGTCAGTGCTCTTAACCGCCGAGCCATCTCTCCAGCCCCGTCTTAATTCTTTATGTAAAAGGTTGGAAAAATTGTTGTATCAGTCTAGGAACCAGAGAGAAGGCCAGCACTCTTTGCCCTACAAGATAGGCATTTTAGAAAGTGTCGTGTGTTCAAGGCAAGAGTCTCCTGTGTCTGGAGTACATCTCCTCACAGAGCAGTTGGCAGAATGGGAGAGTTGGTTCAGAGAAGAAAGGTAAGCTTGGGACTTTCCTCAAGTGTTCATACAACTGCCAAGCAAAATTCAGAAAATTAGCCTCATAACACCTAAACATGGCAGAGATGTAAGTGGTTCAGTTTAAAAGAGATAAATTTCACTTCAGATTCACCTGGTGTGGCCTGGTGGACAAGACGAGCATTCTCAGGAGAAACGCTGTTGATGAAGAGGGTGGCATCCAGGCATATTCTAATCCTGTACTAGGGAGGCCTGGGTGACAGAGGACTGACTCCCATCACATGACACAAGTCATCATTCTCTTTAGTCCCCTGTCCTCTACACTCCCAGAGCCTGTGAGCTGGTTGGTCACCAAACTGTGGGTTAGGTCTCAGCTTTATGTAAAACGGTCCCTTTGTGAGTGCCTTTAGAGGAAGGGAGCTCCTCTAGGGCAGTTCCACAGCCGGCAGAAACTGTCTTCCTGTGGCCTCCTGTGACCTCAGATGAAGAAATGTTCACTTCTAGGGAATCGGCTCTTCCCGGGCACAGATATCTCCCAAGGTCTTTCCACAGACAGAAGCAACATCTGGACCAGAGGAGCCAGCTAGTATCTGAAAGTGAGAGGGTCGTTTTCAGGGGAATCAGAGGATGTGAGGTCAGATCCCAGGCTCTCTAATTCCATGTAGAGGAGATACACTACAAAAATTAGAAGAGCGGGAACACCTTCCATCAGATTAGACATTCTCACACAGACCTCGGGGAACCAAATTCTGCTAAGTGACTGTGGGAGGGAATCTTGCCTCCTCCTCTGCCCTCATTTAGAGTCTGTGCTAAGCCACATAGACTGGAGGCTGTTGCGTGTTTACTGACCACAGTTTCAGTCTGTCTGAACATTTTATGCTAATACTGAGGCTTGCTGTAATAGCTGTGGTAGCTGTTACCTCCTATAACCTTTGAAACAACCTCATGGCGGATGTGGAATAGTGCTTGCCTACCTCCCACTTTAGAGGTATAGAAACTGAGTCTAGGAGCGCTATCTTTGTACCCATGAGTTGCACAGCTAGTAAGTGATGAAGCAAGAAGGCACCTGGCATACTTCTTAGTCCTCACCCACAGCCTGTCCTGGTCACTGTGCTGCTCCACCAGTCCAGCAGTGAGCTATCCTACTTACAGAGGTACAAAGGTACCACCAAATCACAGAAACACCACGAGACTGTCAGGGTCCCTCCATCTTAAACTCTGCCTAGAATTAATATAGTCGAAGAGGCCTCTGCATGGGGTTAATTCATTCCAGTCCCATTCAATAATGGTGTAGTCACTTACTGTTTGGCTACAGTTCAATGTATGTGCCTCAGACCAGAATGCCCTTGACTTTCTTGTGCAGCAGAAACACCTGGCCTTCAAGAGCTCTGTAACATGGAAGTTTTGGTGGTGCAGCAGGTAGCAGAGGACTGTAAGGTTCTTGCCTACAAAAGACTTATCTCCATTAATAAAAAATAAGTCTCCCAAAGGAAGCAGCCTGGAGCTGGTGCCACAGTGAAGTACAAAGCACTTCTACTTTGAAGGTCATAGGTTCTACACTGATGCTTAAACCTCAGCTCTTCGTCTGCTTCTCCCGCAGCTGTAGCTGCAGCTCCAGTAGCTGAAGGCCCTTGTGAATCTTGCCCATCCTCTGAAGAAGTGCATGTTTTTCTTCTTTGCCCTCAAACTGCTTGGGGTTTTGTTCCAACTCTCTGAGACATAACTTTTGCTCTGACTTCATCCTCATTAAATTTCATGTCAAAGAATAACATTAATAACTAACTCAGTGCTGCTGGCATCAACTGGCACCTGGACTGTTTGAACCTTCTGAGTTTCTGTGGCCTTCACTGCTGGCATCATTCAAATTAATTTCTTTTAAAAAACTCTTTGTAAAAGTTGTAAAGTTATTAAAACATGGCTCTCTAGAGGAAAAGTTTTTTTAAAAGGTGCCAATAGGAAGTTTCCACTATGATGTGCCTGCCTAAAAGGATTTCAGCTGCTTTTGGATGGCATAGCCCAGCTCGTGAGTTTGTCCACTCCAGGATTAGATGGCTCTAATTGGAGGAACAGCCCTCTTTATATGAGGCTAAAGGGATAGCTCTTGTCATCTCTACCCTTGCTTTACGAAATGTGAGCAGACCACATCTACGCCCTCTTCTCTGTACAAGTTTCAACATGCATCCCTTCTGCTAGCCCTGACCTGATGATCCTTAGAGTTCAAGTTACCTAGTTCCAGCTTGTTTACACTGGATTCCTGATTCCCCTGGCATCCATCAAGTTGTAGAATCTTAGCTCATGGAATCATCCTTTCAATTTGTTACTCATCCAGTCTTAGGTGATGAGGTCTGAGAAAGAACAGGAAATGTGTCATTAGCACAGTCTGCTAACATCTTCATGTCTTTGTTTTTTGGTTTTTTTTAATATTTTATTAATTTATTCATATTACGTCTCAATTGTTATCCCATCCTTGCATCCTCCTATTCCTCTCTCCCTCCTCCTTTCCCCCTACTCCCCTCCCCTATGTCTGTGACTGAGGGGGACCTCCTCCCCCTGTAAATGCTCATAGAGTATCAAGTCTCTTCTTGGTAACCTGCTATCCTTCCACTGAGTGCCACCAGGCCTCCCCATCAAGGGGACGTGGTCAAAAATGGGGCACTAGAGTTCTTTGCTAACTTTTTAATAGAAGATGGAACTCTTCAGCTATGCTCACTGCCTATAAGATTGGAGGTGCTTAGCATCTACCCCTCATGTATTGTTTTCATGCGTTTCCTGTGTCCCTTGCCTAATTTTTCACTGGGATATTAATTTGTCTTATTAAACTATATAATTTTTGCTCTAATATGAGTCAACTTCCTCCTGACATCTATCATGTATATTAAGCTATGTTTTCTAATATTTTACTTACTAATTTCTCAAATATTTCACTTTTAAAGTATTATTTTAACATGAAGCATTTGTTTTTACTCTTATAACTTTCTTCCATTCCACTTACAACACTTAAACGTGTGTGCATTTATATTTCTGTGATCAGATGAGTATGCACTGCCTGTCTCCTTCTAATTTCTGTCTCTTTCCCTCGTACCCTCCCTCACTTCCACATCCTCGTTCTTGCTCGCCTTGCCCGCTCTGCACTGAGGATTGAACTCGTGACCTTCGGCATGGTAGGCACATGCTGGACCACTGAGCTATACAACCAGAGCACTTACATTAATTTCTTTAATTTGTAAGTTGGAATTTGTTTACATACAGTAGTGCATGAGGAACTCCAAGCTGTGATACTTAGACTGAAAGGCTATGGGAGAACCTGTCAACCCATGCAGGCTTCAGTGTAGGTTTTTAAATATCAAGAGAAAATCAGACTTTTTTTCAAGGAAAGTTTAGAATGGAAACCTCCTTTACTTAGGAAAAAAAAAAAAGGTCCTGCTGGGGCAGATACATCCCTTTTGAAATGTCATGTGGAGCCCCTTAGGAGGAAAAGCAAGCTGACTGGAAGCCCCAAAAAGTAGGAAAGCTGCCTAGGAGCATTTATGAGCTGGCTGTTAGTAAGCAGGAAAGTAGCACTTTAAACACTAACAGTAAAGTTGGTGCTCCAAGTGGACACCATAGAAAGCAGAAACACAAATATATGTGAACAAAGGCATTTATTAAAGATGATCATACTCAGAACCTGAGACAGTCTGTAAAGAAAGGAGAGACCAGCCTGCAGGCAAAAGGAGCCTCAGAGTCTCCAGAGAGTACAAACTCGTTCATAAGAACTCAGAAGCTTTCGGAACCTTGTAAGCCTTGTTGAATTTAGAGTACTTTGTAGCTCATGATGAGATGGTAGCTGTAACAGTGTGGATGGCGTGGTCTAAGTAAACCATTATGTGCATACATGAAAATACAGTAAAGGTACAGGGTGGGATATTCTGTACCCCTCATATTCTTCCTGTACCTGAACAAAGCTTGTCAGTAAGGAGCTTGTGATACAATCCAGGACTTAGGGAGAACAACAGGATGTTCAGGAACATGCTGTCCAAAGGGACAATATGTTCAGTACTTTCTTCTGAGAGTGTGAGGTCATTGCTAAGGCTTCCTCTGCCTGGGTGCATACTTCACCCCGTGAAGCACTGCCCACAACGTTCCTGGCACTAAGAGCACATTCATGTCACCAGTGTACACGCCTTGGGCAACTCTGGTGAAAGCACAGAAATGTTCACTTCAGTCTATGCCCCAAAGTATTTCCTTTTAAAAGATTCCCATCTTCTGGGCTAAAAAGTTCGGCCTCCTCGAATGGCACTGCGAAAGAGTGAAGATGGCACGTTTTATCCAAAGTAAACCCAGAGTGTGACAGCCAGAGCATTCCGTGCCTCCCTCTTACCCCAGCTGCAAACATCTCTGTCCCTTCTAACACTGGCGCTGCTTAACCCTAGCTGCACTTTGAGCAGTTATAAGCTTCCAACCCCAGTGCCCACACCACACTCCAGAGCAATTAACCAAATCTCTTAGCTGAAGTGATTCTTAAAGCTCCCTAGGTGATTCAAATATGTGACCAAAGTTGGGACCCACTGGCCTTTCATAAACCCTGGAACATGGTCCCAGATGATTCACATCTTTGATTTCCCCATCCAGGCACCAAGCCATTTCGCCAAAGGTGTGAACTCACCATGAGCCCCTGGGGATTTTCCATGCCTGAGTAAAAAGCTGAGAGCTGGTTTCTCAAAGCTTTATTGTTTGTTTTGTTTTAAATCCCAGATTAGTACTATGCAGATTATAGGATTATGAAATGATTTTCTATTTTACAGTGACTTGACATCTTAAACCAAGATGTTTGTGGATCCACAGCTTTCACTGTTGTTTTCTAAGAGTTTTCCATTTGTTCTTAGCTCCAGAATATATTTTCTTCCAGCTCACTTCCAACAGCTGCAAACTTTCTGCATAGCTGTCTGTCATGGCTCTGATCTGTCCCCACCCACACTTACTTGGGGACCCTCTCTTCAGGCAGGGATTTCTGTCCTTTCCCATAGGATGATTTCTTCATGGTTTAGCTAATGTCGCTCTGAATGCTTGGTGCTACAGTGAAGGGCAGGAAAGCGACATACATAGGTGATCTTTGTAGGCAGCCCTTGTTTTCTTGGTGGATTGGTGATGGGAATATGTAACCTTCAGGGAAGTGACAAGTTCTACTCCAGCTCATTCCTGAAGCTAGGCTGAGTCCTGAATCCATGCCTCTAGGTGCCAGGAGGTGCCCTATTCCACATGCGTTACCTGCAGCACCAAACTGTCGACTGGATGCCAAACACCAGCAGCAGCCATTTGAAGACCACCCCTTCTGCCTATTTCTATAAGAATGACTTAGAGTTACTGTACACATTGCCCTTTGACCCCTGTGGACCTAGGGACAGAGGCTAGGTCACGTGGGCCATCTTATTCTACCTTGAAAGGTCACACAGAGGGCTTGGTGTTATACAGAGCACTGTCAAAAGCCAATAAAACTGAGATATTTATCTATATGCTTTGATGAGTTTCAAGAAGTATCCATGGAGTCGTGATGAAAAGAAGTTGGCCCACCTTGAGTGTGGCTGCTAGGCTATCTTAGACCTACATTTGGATAAACCCTCCACACTGTGCACTGTGTTATACAGGGAATGCTCTTGCCCCACACTTCCTCCAGCTGCTTCACACGGCCAGGACTGGGGAAAGATGCCTCCTTATCTAAAAGGATGCGTTAACTCTTAGGCAGAGAGTGCTGAGAACAACGCAGGAGGGAAGGAGAGAAGCTCTGGCTTGGCATCTGAAAAAGTCTAAAGATTGAGGGTCACTGTGCTTCAGCAGAAAGATAAGCCGTGCTTCCAGGAAATGCTTGCGCTGTGGGAGGCCGTTGAGGCTGCAAGCTAAGCTTACAGAGGTCTGGAAGTATACACATTTAAGGCTCAGTTTTGTCTTGGAGGTGGCAGATCTCACACAGGACTAGAATATAGGATGCCCTGTGGGGCGAGGAGAAAGGCCACAAGGATACACTGGGCCCAGACCGCAGAAAATGTTGAAATACAGGCTAAATTTGATTTTCCTTCTATTTGTGTTTTTCTGTATAATGTGTTTATGGTGGTGTGTTTGGCCACACAGCCACACATTGCAGGCTGTAATGATTTTTTTTTTTTTTTTTTTTTTTTTTTTTTTTTTTTGCTTAGTGAGCAAGGCCTGAGTCTGTTGTAATTGACTTTGCACATCACAGAGAACTGTGGGGATATGAGTAATACCCCTTAATCGCCACTTGGTGATCATGGCACACTGTTCTCTGCAATGAGAATAAGACATGGTTAACCGGGAGCTAAAGGCTCTGTAGTTTTTGTATCTGGCTCCTATTGTGTCACTGTGTCCTGCGGTTTGAGTGTGATATGCGTATGACGTAGAGCTTTGAGATGGTTACAGAATCAAATTTTCTTCTCAAACGGTCCCCAGATGAGTCTCACAGCTGTTGGAAGTGACAATATCAGTGAAAACCCAGGTTCCTTAGCTAGATACTCATCTTGTCTAAGTTATTTTAAGGCATTGGAGGCTCGAGGTAGAATCCTGTTATGGCCTTGACCGTCACTGCGCAATATTAGGTGGAACACCAGTCAAATCACAACCCCGAACCTACTACATGCAGAAGAAGCCCATCCATAGCCCTTACACAGGAGCCTGTGAGAATCTCTTGTGCCCCCATGAAACAGTCCCGGCGGGCAGTTGTGGGAAAGCTAGGTCAAAGCTCCTCAGACCCTCGGTGTGCCCTCCAGAGAGTAGATGTAGGGTAAATGATTTTTATCAGCTTCAAGCATTGGGGCCTCCAGAGGGGTAAAGGGAACTGATGATGAGATGGCCCAACCAGCCCCATCGCAATGTCTAGAGGCCTAAACTGACAGGAACTCAAGTATCACTGACTACAGTGGTGGGCAAAAAGGCAGACAGCTAAGTAAGTGCTGCTGAGGATGAAGAAAGGAAGGGAGTGAGAGGGAGAGAAAGCTCCCTCTGAAGGCTCCTAAAGGAAGAACGGGCTTTTGGATAGGGTCTCCCAGATTCCAGATAGTCAAAAGTACAGGGAAGCATTGAGTCACAAAGGAAGGAAGCTTCAGCAGACCCTTGAAGGATGCTGGGAGCGTCCCCAGGGGATCCAGAGCCTTGCCGGGTCATTAGGCAGAACCATGAAGCCTTCACCACCATCCTTGGTGTATGGGCATTGCTCAGGGCCACGTAAAAGGAAGTTTCCTTTCCTCTGCCTCTCCTTAAGTAGAAAGGGAAGCAAGCTCAGGGTCTAAAACAAGGCCTAGCCCCTCCAGCTCTAACCTGGCCCTGACCTGGAAGAGGGCAGGGCAGCTGCACACACCAATTTCCCAGCCCAGCTCGGGGAAAACTGCTCTAACAGGTGCAGCTGGGGCGGCGGGGGACCCGGAACCCCAGAGAGCCTGGTGCCGTGGCCAGCTACTCCGCACCTGCGGCAGGACCCCCACCCCCACCCCCACCCCCACCCCCAGGCATTCTGGCTAGGAAGCCCGCACCACAGCCAGCGGGAACTGCAGTCCTGCTTTGCGCGTTTCCTTAATATTGCTCCCCCCCCAACGGGAGGGACCCTGCCAAGGGGACCACAGTGCACTTTGAGTTTGGGTTTGATTGATGCTGCGACGTGTTCCTTTGACACGCAAAGCGAAAGGTACACCTCCTGGCCTTGGGGAGATGGGGTGAAGACAGCAGGGACCAGAGGACAAGTTTGGCTTCCTGAGAGTAGCTTTGCAGTCTGGCACTCCCCTCGCTGTTGTATAGGACAAGAGTGCCCCCTAGTGGCTCCAAATTAAGCTCAAGTAATTAGTGTTGAGCTAGGAGAGAGCAACTGTTTGAAGCACATGTGCACATTAACACATACATTCTTATTGGTTCTGTTTCCTGTGCCTGCTGCTTCTCTCTTGCCTTCAGTCGCATTGTTCACCATCTAGAAGCCTACCGGAAATGGCCTAAAACTTATCTAGGCTGGCATATTTAGAGTCTGCAATCTAGACTGAATTCAGTTTCTGGACTGAATTCCCTTCTGTTGTTTTTCCCTTCTGACTGTGGAGTTACCTTTAATTTTTCTTTTTTATTGACCACCGGTTATGGATAGATAAGAGAATGAAGAGTGAGGCGGTCACCAGCCCTTCTATCTGGGGAGAGGACAAGCAGCCATAATTTAGTGATCCAAGATGAAGCCCAAGAGGTGCTGGAAATTATGGGATGCTTTTGAGGGGCACTGGTAGGTGATGGAAAGAATAAACAAGGTAATCAAGAAAAGGAGTTAGAGGGCTGGAGAGACAGTAGTGCAGTTACAGCAGGTGGTGTCCTTGCAGGGCAGACAGTAGTGCAGTTACAGCAGGTGGGGTCCTTGCAGGGCAGACAATAGTGCAGTCACAGCAGGTGGGGTCCTTGCAGGGTAGACAGCAGTGCAGTCACAGCAGGTGGGGTCCTTGCAGGGTAGACAGTAGTGCAGTTACAGCAGGTGGTGTCCTTGCAGGGCAGACAATAGTGCAGTCACAGCAGGTGGGGTCCTTGCAGGGTAGACAGCAGTGCAGTCACAGCAGGTGGGGTCCTTGCAGGGTAGACAGTAGTGCAGTTACAGCAGGTGGTGTCCTTGCAGGGCAGACAATAGTGCAGTCACAGCAGGTGGGGTCCTTGCAGGGCAGACAATAGTGCAGTCACAGCAGGTGGGGTCCTTGCAGGGTAGACAGTAGTGCAGTTACAGCAGGTGGGGTCCTTGCAGGGCAGACAATAGTGCAGTTACAGCAGGTGGGGTCCTTGCAGGGCAGACAATAGTGCAGTTACAGCAGGTGGGGTCCTTGCAGGGTAGACAGTAGTGCAGTTACAGCAGGTGGGGTCCTTGCAGGGCAGACAATAGTGCAGTTACAGCAGGTGGGGTTCTTGCAGGAGAGAGAGACAGTAGTGCAGTCACAGCAGGTGGGGTCCTTGCAGGGCAGACAATAGTGCAGTCACAGCAGGTGGGGTCCTTGCAGGGTAGACAGTAGTGCAGTTACAGCAGGTGGGGTCCTTGCAGGGCAGACAATAGTGCAGTTACAGCAGGTGGGGTTCTTGCAGGGGAGAGAGAGACAGTAGTGCAGTCACAGCAGGTGGGGTCCTTGCAGGGGACCCAATTTAAGTCCCTGCACCAACACTGAGCAATTCCAGTCCCCTGCAGCCCCAGACCTGGGGAATCCAGTGTCCTCTCTGACCATCATAAGCACTTGCATTATTGTGCAAATACCACCCCTTCCATGCAAAAAAAGACACAGCAGTAGCTGGAGGCAGAGAGTGGAGAAAGTTCCAAACAACAATAAAGACAGAAGCAGCACAGGGAGAAAGGAAGTGGTAGCCAGTGAGGAACTGGAATGGGCAGAAGTCAGTATGAGTCACTAAGGAGCTTATGGGGGCTTCAAATGTGTCCTAAGAGACATTGAACGTTTAGACAGGTGAGCATCATGCTCAGTTTTCCGTTTGTCAGGGCCGGTCTAAATTAGGCACTGAATTTTGCCTTAGGCTAGCAGTTAGATATGGATTATGTGGCTGACAACCAGCTAAGACAAAGGAGACCTCGTCTGATCTGTCTGTCACTCCATCCTCTGGAGAAACCTAAAGTCAGAGAAACCAAATGCCTTATTCTAAGTGAATGAGGTAGAACTGGGTTTTTTATCTTCCCTTCAAGCCCCCCCCAATGACAGTCAAACCACACACCAGCAATTGTCTTCTTCTGATAAAACAAAAGCATGCACAGACACACATGTACACTCACACACACTCACATACACACTCTCTCTTACACACACACACACACACACACACACACACACACACGGTGGGGGGCGAGACCCAAATTGCCTTCAAGATTGCCAAAGGATATGGTCATTAGACTTTCTATCCTGGGACCTGAGAAAAGCCAATGCCCTACTTAAATACTCATCAAGAACCGTAAGAAGACATGAGGACCAGACATTGCAGACACGGAATGGAAGGGAGTGACCGGGCCAAGAGGCTCCCATGGAGAACTGGCGGGGCAGAGGGCTTGACCCTGAATTGACACATCGACTCCCATTTCAATTAATGCACAAAACTGAGAAAACAAGTTTAGAAATTAGAAAGTAACTCAAACTTTGTAAAAACAAAAGGCAATAAAGTGCAGTTGTCCCAATATTTGGATAGTTCGGACACCCTTGGCAATTCAAGGAAGCTAGGAAATTAAGAGAAATAGTTCAGCCTAGGCTGGATCATGTAGCATTCCATTGAAAAGTCATGATCCAGTAAGGAGCCCTCACAGATGATGAAAACACGATGATAAGAAATGTGATCTTGGTGAGCACCACCTGAGACTGGGACAGGCAACATGAAAGAGGCAGAGCTAGTCAAGAGGCCAGGGCCCAGCTAACCTGCTTATTAGTCCTGCAACCTGCCCAGACCACTTAACCTCTCTGACCTTGTCTCAGTGGTAAAGTTACAAAAATAACAAAGCTTCGCATCTTGCACAGGGCCCTTTAGAGACTGTCATGAAGGCCAGGTAGGACTACAGTTAAGGGAATCCCTGTGAATGTCAGGCCTGCCTCTTCCTGCCTGTGTGACCGAGATAGGGTTTCAGATCCTCTAGACTTTGGTTTGCTCATGTGGAACATAAGGCTACGTGGATTGAACAAACCAGGCAAAGCAACTCCCAGAAGCCTGCCTTTCACACGAACGTTTTCCCCAGTCCGTGATCTTTTCTTTCGCCACTGGTGTGATCTCAAACTTACAGATGCCCCACTGTATATAACTAAAGGGCAGTGTGATATGATTTCACCGGGTGATCAATATTAAAAGAAAAACATAGGTAGAAAGAAAAGGACAGAAATGGAGATGAAGCACATTGTGCCTCTTTTACGAGGAGTGTAAAGATCAGGACTGAGGATTCAAGGTTTCAAACAGCCTCACCCACAAAATTAACTTAGCTTAGCTAACCTAACACCTTAGCTAGGAGATGGCCATACAGATCTTTTTTTTTTTTTAATGAAAAACACTAGCCATGACCAATGGCCTCCTGTCATGTGGGAATGCCGTGTCTGCTGAGTGACTGAGGAGCAGTGATAATTCAGATCTTATCTAATGTCTCCACTGAGAGGCAGAGTGGTCGCCAGTTAATCGCAACTGTAAAGGCGCTCTGCAAACTCAGGGAGCAAGGCATGGGGGAAGCCTGGAAAGTCTGCAAAGGGTCCCAAAGACCGTTCACTTATTCCAAAAATGTTTTTTCCTAGCCTCATACCTTTGCATACTGTGTTTTCATGGCCCAGTGAGAGGCAACGCTGTAACTCAGTACACCACAGAGGGCAAGGGGGGGGCGGGGCAAAGCTGAGAGAGCCAGCCCAAGGGTTAGAGTAGCTGCCTAGTAGCAGCCAAGCAGGCCTGAAGGACTCCTCAGAGCTAGGCTGAGAGTGGAGGACTGGCAGCCGCTTGCTAAATGGAAGCATCATCTCCTCAAAGAACTCCAAAGCAAACCTGCAAGCCACTTAATTTGCACAAGCTGCGCCAAAGATGCCCAGCTGCTTCCAACACAGGGTTCCTTTGAAATGCAGGCAAACGCCATCCCTCCTCACTCCAGTCTCCATCATAAATTCTCCTCCTTGGGCTGGAGAGGAGGCTCACTGGCTGGGGTTAGTAGTACCTGCTGCTCTCGCAGAGGGCCAGGTTTGATTCCAAACACCCAAACCAGGCAGCCCACAGCCAGACGTAACTCCAGCTCTACTGACACCTTTAGCCTCTGCGAGGAGCCCCACATACATAGTATAGATACAGATACATAGCCACATAAATAAAAAGGCAGCTATCTTTTCAAAATGTTAAAAAAAAAAAAGAATGTCTTCCCTCATTAGTAATAGTAATGGTAATTTATAACAGTTTTAAGTGAAGCTGCATCTTATTAATCCTAACCATGTTCCCTGAATATTTTAATCCCTCCGTACCTACTTGCGTAACACTTTCCTTTGAAAACTGTACTCCATCTTTGTGCAAGGTGTTTTTAAAATTCTAAACCATCTTTGCGCATGCATGTATTGATGGCCTCCCTACATTAACTGTTCACACCCCACCTGCCCGTGTGGCTCACAGCTGCACTGAAGCCTGGAGAGCCTGGGCCTGAAACTAGAGAAATAGCATAGCTGGAGTCAGGATCATGGGGGACAGGTGGGAGGTGCCAGGCAGAGCAGAGCATCTGTAAGCACATGGCACAGAGACAGGCGAGGAGGCAGGCTCTGGACCACAGTGACAGGGACGAGTGCAAAACACAGCAGACTTGGCGAACATTAGTGACAGAATGGGTTTGGCTTTGTGACCCTGGCGGTGGGGGTTGGGGAAGAAGTCTCAGAAGACTCCAAGCTTTCTAGCTTATGTGACTGTCATAGATATTTTTAAAAGCAGGGATACAGACAGGGGTTGAACTGGACCTGGACTGTGCGACTTTGAAGCTTCTGTGGGCTGCTAAGTAGAAGGGCCTGGGGTGGAGATATGGCCTTGGGAAGAGCCGACATGTGAGGAGTAATCAAAGTCATGGGTACGGGTAACCCCAGAAAGAACACAGGATCTCGGACTCCAAGGACAAGCAGGGGACTCTGCATCTGGGCGGCAGGTTCCATCAACCAGGAACAGCATCCAGATACGGAAGAGAACCAAGAGAGAGGAGAAGGAGTAGTGGAAGCCATAGGGAAGAAAGGCTCTGCAGAAAGGAGCGTTGAGAAATCCAGTCCCTCAGAGAAGTCAAGAATGATGTGGGGCAGAGGTGTGGCCTGCAATGAAGAGAATAACAGCAGAAACACCTTGTAAATGGCCTCAGATGAGAGCTGTGCCCAAGCTGTATGAAGACACCGCTTGAGTTGAGCCCAGAGTGTTTCTCTGTTCTATCTAGTCCTAGGCCTAGGCCTGCAAACTTCTGGCCTCTCTACAATCTAATCAATCTTTTATAAACCCAAACCTTGAAGGCTTCAGTTTCCAGCCTCCATCTGCTAACCCAGACCTAGAATGTTTTAGCTTCTGAGACTTATGCTGAATAAGCTCACCCTTTCTAGCTCTTCTGTACTCTCACTGGCTGGTTCAACTCGGCTGTTCTGGCTCAGAACTCCTCTCTAAACTGTCTGTTTCAATCTGACATCTCTTAGCTTCTGACTGGATTGCTCTGCTTGGTCTCATATTAAGTTTGGCAATATGTTCTAATCTTCTGGCTCCTTCCCATTCTCTGGCTCATTCTGTCTTTACTTGTATCTAGCTTGTTCTTCTGCAGCCTGTCTCTGTAAAACTGTACACACACACACACACACACACACACACACACACACACACACACACACACACATACTACCACTCCTCTGTCTTTCCTGTGCTGTTCTCCTGAGAGTTGGGCATATCCTGTCTGACTCATTCTGTCAAATCTTTCTCTGACTCATCACTTTGTCTGCCCCTCAATTAGACATCACTTTCAAACACCACTGCTTCCTTCTATGACCTTACTTTGATTGTTTGGGATGAAAGGTTAAGATTAAGGGCATGTCTGTATTCCAGCCAGATTGTACTGTAATCCAAGATGTGTCTGCATTCCAGCTGCCTCCTGCTTGCCTGGCCCTTTATACCTGCAAAGCTCTTCTGTGTTTCAGTTCATCTCCTTCACAGTATAGCTGTGGAATATTCTTACAGGTGCAGAAGCTTCAGGACAGTGCAGCCAATGGGTTTGTCAGTCAGCTCCTAAGTTAGTGACCCAACTCCTAAAGTTAGAGGTTTTAGTCCAGGATCTTGCCCATGGTCCCGGCTCTACCTGTACCCACAATGAGGAGATTCAGGAGGAGATGATCCAGAGCAGCTACTGTTAGGGGTACAGGTGGTTGAGCATCTGCTTATCACCGTTCCTGTGCACTTCCCAGAACCCAAGGGCATCAGTACTCTGGTAGCATCTGAATGTTACCTAAATGTTACCTAGGTAACATCTGAGTATTATCTAATTCTTTGCACTTAATTCTACATATAAGGAACACTGAGCAGAGAGGTGGTGTGCGTTCACATGTGTTTTAGAAAGTTCATGCGAGCTATTGGACATCTACCTATTGGATACTCACACCACCTGAAATAAAATAGACTCCAAAACCAACCTGCCTGAGGCTTTGCATCTGGACCCTTCTCTGCTTCACCTGGCTTGCCGCTGCAGTAAACAGGCAGTCTTCACAGTGAGGAAGTAAAGGCAAACCCTGGCATTTGGAATCAAACACTTCTTAGATGCTCAGTGAAGGCAATCGTGACCTCCAGTCCATTCTCCACCCTCACACCATCCAGAGGCAGGCCTGGCTGTGCAGCCAGGAGTCTGCTGCGTGCTCATGCACTCCTCAGTCATTGCCAGCAGAGAATGGGCTGCTCCCTCTGGTCTGACAGAGCCGGACGCAGCCCAAGTCTGCACACGTGGGGTCCAGGCCTAGAGCTCTTCTCTGCCCCGCCCTTCATTGGGTACAACTTACAGCTTGTTTAACTCTGGAAATTCACTGGTCTATCAGACATAGGTCTGATTATCTCTCTCTAAACTTGTCTGCCATTCATAATGCAGAAGGAACAGCAAACAGAGCTCTCTATATTACTTGATAACATTTTGGTCTCCTTATAGTTCAAATGACATCATGCAGTTTTGTCTCCAAGAGGTTGATTCTCTTACCTATCAAAGAAATTAAAGATGTGAGTATGTGATAATGGACCCCCCCCCATTTCTTCTGCTGTAGGTCTGTGCAGCTCAATGGCCAGCCTTTAGTGATGGTGGACGACGGGACCCTTCCAGAACTGAAGCCCCGCCCGCTGCGGGCCGGCCGGACATTGGTCATCCCTCCAGTCACCATGGGCTTTTATGTGGTCAAGAATGTCAATGCTCTGGCCTGCCGTTACCGATAAACCACCCTCTGTTCATGAGCCACTGGTGGGCCTGCTGGACTGCTTCTCTACTCTTCACCCCTGTAGCACCCTTCCTCCCCAGACATCTTCTTTAGCAAGCAGCCTCCCTTGGTGCTGGAGGCAACATAGACTCTCTGCAAAGAGGCAGAGCATCATAGTGTGAGCTTAGCCCAGGTAGGTGGCATCCGTCCATCCCTAAGGAAAATGTAGACATCCATCCCTAAGGAAAATGCAAAGATAAAGGTGTGTGCCTACACATAAACAGGCTTACAGCTAGCTTCCAGAGCAGTGTTGCCAAACAGCTGCCTGTGGTCCTGATCAGCATGTAAGGGACTGCACCCCCCCCCCCAGGCCCTAGCCTGCTGCTGCTGCCCTCAGCAGAGGATGAAGAGGGCACAGCTCCGGGGTGGGGTGGGGGGCTGGAGGTGCTGCAAATCTAATCCTCTTTTAGCTCCTCCTTTGTCTGTTTCCTGCTGCTGCCTTGGGTTTCCTGACACCTCTCTTCCCATAGGGAGCAAATGGGTGAGTCAGCTCTGGCCTGCTGGGTGAGCTGTTTATATAATTTCCTGGCTGATGTATGAGTGTCTGCATCTGGGTTTCTGACAATGGCATCCATCACTGGCTATTCCTCTGGGAAGCGGGTGCTTCACAAGTGGAATTACAGTCCTACTCTAAAGCTTATAAGGTTCTATTCCTCTGTGAATCTAGATTTCCTCAGGCTTGGAATGGGAGTCCGGTAACAATATTCATTGAGTGGAGAGCAATGTATTAGGCTCCGCAAAAAGAAATCATCATTCTTCATGTTGCCAGGAGGGAGTGAGTTGTAGTACAAAGAAAAAGCATATGGCAACATCAAGCACATGCACATACATACGCGCATGCACACACAGGCACACACACACATACACACACCAATCCAACAACTCAATTTAGACCTTGCCCTCAAACTGACGGGATTTCAAAGACTCGAGACAGTAAACCCTTGGTTGTGTGACTGATCAAAAACTGAATCAAATCACTGTAAACACAGTTGAACCTTTCTTCCTCTGCCCACATAGCTATGTCTTAGCGGCATTTACTAGGGAGAAGTCCCATCTGGTCGCTAAAAATGACCAGATCCATCCTACCTGGGTGGGTGCCTGAGCATGGACCAAAGTTTTCAGCTAGCTCTACTGAGGAAGAATGCAGAATTGGGCTGATAGCAAAACTGAAAAATGGTAAGTGGAAGGCTTCTGAGTTGGGCAAGCAGGAGGACTGGCTTAAAGTCTGTGACTGGGACCTTTATTTGGCCACAAACTGAAGTCACAGTGGTTTCTGTGGACATGACTGACCTCGTGATAAACGACATGAATGATGCTGCTTTTAAGGAGGAAGCTCCCCCCACCCCCGACACTCCTGGTGCCAGATAAGTCAGTGACACTCTATTGATACGAGCGACAGGCCTGGGAAAGTGGCTGAGGCCAGTTGCTGAGGGAAGCAGCAGGAGCAAGCCTAAGGTGCCTGGTGAACAAGGAGTTGATCCAGTTTGCAAAGTGAGAGGCAAGAGAAAGGTCAGACAAGCAAGGTGCCCCAATACTTTGAGCTTGGAGAACTGGGAACTTGGGATAGAGGAGACACTCATCTGACTCTGACGTGCCCATTTCCAGTTCAGGAGGAGCAAGCATCCCACAGCAGGTACACTAGGGCACTCAAGAGCAGAAGACTGAGGTGGGCTGGACCCGTCAGCAGTCAGCTTGGAAGCATCTGGAGATGGTGGCCCATGAGAGTGCTTCCCCAGCAAGGCTCCTAGCAGTTTCCCTTTTCAGGCACCTTCCTTGGAAGCTCTAGCCAGAGAGAAGTGCTGACGCTGGAGGGAGGAAGGAAGGAAAAGAAGAGGTGAGCAGGTGGGCCAAAGTCAGGAAGAGTGTACAAAAGGGGAAGGAGACAAACAGATGGTTTTCCCTTGAACGTTTATCACATCTCTCCTAAGTACCTGTCTGAGGGCAGCTGCAGGGCCCCTGGTGACAGCAAACTAATCAGAGGCCCCGAAGTCCAGGCCCTGGGCTAGTTTGCTTTGCGTATATAGAAGCCACATAGTCAAGTTACTGTTGTCACCCATGCACCTGTGAGGCATGTGAAGGGTCCCTATGCTGCCCAGCATCACCCAGTGACAGGAATAATCCAAAACCTACTTAGGCACCAAGCTCAGCGGTTTTTCATGTCACAGACGTCCCCCCTCACCTGGTAGACTCTGTTTGCCAAGACTTCCAAAGCCCCCACGCAAACACATTTTCTGTAAATAGGAGTTGATTCTTCACTAAGCCTCGCAGAACGTAGGTCATTTTTGCTGCCTTTGTCTTTCTCTATGAATTAAATGCTGCACCTAAGAGGTTGAAGTTTTGTTTTGTTTTTGAGCTAATAAAGGGGGAAGAAGAGAGCACCAAAACTTGTCCTCAGAGCCCCGCAGTTCTGGCTTCACAACTAACTCTAGGAAGAAGTATTTGCATTCCTCGGAGGCCACCAAGACCCTCACTAGAACATCACTCCCATAGCAGCTTTACCACAGGGGGAGGGTGGGCGGAACAGTTACTAAACCAGCCCTGTTGCTCTTTACAAAGACTCTGATTTTGCAGTCACCCGCCCCCCCCCCCCCTGCCCAAGACAGTCTCTCTGGTAAACAGCATCACAGCCCACAGCAGGGGTGCAGTGGGGTGAGGCAGCTGGAGAAGAGAGGGGTGCAATCCTCCACTAGCCTCTCTGGGTGGGTCAGTTTTCCTTCATCAAGCAAGATATGGCAGAGATCATGAGGGACTTAAGAGCCCTTCATTTTAAACCAGAGAACGGGCTTGTGGAAATGCGCACTGAGAGAGTAATTGCGCATAATGCGAAGCCTGTGCCTTTTGTTGAGATGGTTTTCTGCTCCTCTTGCCTCTAGGAATGATTCTCTTTCTCATTTCTTATCACAAAGCCTCAGAATAAATTCTCATTGTTATTGGAAGAGAAAGTCCCATTTTTCTAATGCCCTGCAAAAAGCTGCCACTGTGGGATATTAGCATTATTTCTGGCTAGAGAAAGGCTTGAAAATATCAGACTCAAGCAACTGTGAGACTGAAGACCTGGGCCTCCCAAAACCTTCTGCAGTCCCACCCTTCCTGGGCCCCTTCTGCACTTCTGCCTTCCTGGCCACTTAGTAAGCCAAGAGATGGACGAGCTCACAGCCCTGTGCTCTCATCAGGACAAGGGTAACAGATACGTTCTACCTGAAGGTCCCCCACCCACCTCCAGCACCAGGCATGAACACTGGGGTGCGGTGGTTCAACCACTGAGCATCTGCAGCCAGCATACTCCTGGCCAGACCATCATCTTCAAGAGTGCCCCACCTGGGTGCCCTACATGCACACAGTGCTCTAAGACTCCAGGCTGTGCCTTGCAGATCCATGCAGAGTGGTTTCCTTTCTGAAAACAAAAGTCAGTGCTTACCCTCGAAGAAGTAAAGGCAAACCAGGTAGATCCCCACAGTGGTCCAAACACTGGGACACGGGAGGACTTTAATGTTCTGAGGTAGAAACAGCAGCCCAAGATGATAGTGACGTGTCTCTGAGAAGGCAAGAAGGCTTCCTCCGCAGTCCCAGCTGCACTGGCCCAGTCTCTGGTTGCTCCTTCCCACTAGCTTACTCTCAAGCTCCACAGATTCCCTTCTGCCAGCCACTCTGTCCCCAGGAGGGAGCCCAGGGAAATCAGTTCTTCGGAGATAGTGATAGTTCAATTCTAGGGTTGTTTGTGCTCTTCTCTGAGGCTCTATCCATTGAAAGGAAGATAGTGAGAGGCAATGCTAACAGAGTTATCCTAGCATGAGGCTCAAAACAACTGGAGCACTTAGAGTGAAGGAGCTGTGGTCCCTTTATGGGACGCCCTCTTCCCATCAGTGTTTAGACCCTATTGCCACCAGGAGGGCTAAAGAAGGAACCTCCACACCCATCTAGAAAAATAGACTACAACAGGCTCAGACTCAGGCTGGCTGCATTACAAAGCCTGCTCTGAGGACACCCTGCCATTAACATCACAACAGCCAGCCTTTCCTCAACTCTACCTTGTCCACTGCTCCGTTTCCCAACACACTCACTATGCAGGTCCCTCCCACAGAGAACTCACTCGCCTGCCTGGACAACAGTTGATCTCAGGTTTGAAGTTGCTGAGGGGCAGGCGATGGGTGCTGAGGAGGGCAGTGACCCGCCTCTGCAGTCCAGGCTTCCCATGACCTGCAGCGGTCTCCTTGGTCTGCCTCCCCTGGGTTTCTCCTGGAACAGTGTAAGGACCATTCCCACCACCCTGCACAGACTTCCGGGGGTGATGCTCCCTGGAAGGTAAGGGCAGAGCCAACCAGCGCTTCCACAGGCACTGCCCCCTCCCCCCACCACTCAGGTTCGGTCTCTCAGTCTGCCCACACTGAACAGTAAGAGGTACAGCAGCACCCTAGCGGTGATGCTACATGCAAATGTGATGTCAATACGCTCTGAGATATGGAAATAAAGCAACCACATTGGAACAACTTTCCTAAAGCTGGGAGCTTTGGGGAGGAGCTGAGAAGTTTCCATTTGACTGGCTCATTAATTCCTCCATGGTCCTCTGAGCCAGCACAGGGAAAGGAGTCCTTCTGACAACCGTTGCTCTTCTAATTATTATTCAGGAAAGCATCTTAGGTCCAGGTTGTAAATGTTATGTTATAAATTATACTTGGCGAAGAAATAGAAAGCAACCTTGATTTTATTCCTCTGGAAGCAAGTGAAATGAGCACAGGAGCCCTCGCGGGGAAGGCTGTGTCTCTGTGCAGGGACTCTAAGCTTTACATCCACAACGCACATTAGAGTCTGACTTAGGCAAACCGGGTGATTACAGGGAGTTTAGTTCATGAGGTAGTTTCTTTTTTAAGGTAATATTTTGTAAGAAATAAAATATGACAACTTTAACTTTGTGCCGTCAGGGTGTTTTGTGGGGGAGAGGGACACAACAGTTTCCCACACCACAACCAATACACACTGGAGCCTTTGTTTTCGTGACATTGTCCTCCTGAACTCCCCCAACAACCTATTCGAAGTAGAAGTGATATTTTCTAATTCAAGCTGATATCATTAATCTATTGGTTCAGGAAGCTGTGGTTATAATAACAGGTAAACTCCACAGTCTTGATGGCTGGCATAGCCCAGGTGCGTGTCCATGAATCAACTAAGGTTCAGTTGGTGTGGTATGAAAGGGGGCAGTGGCCAGATTCCAGAGAGTCACTCATGTCTTGAGCAGTGTGGACCCACTGCCGTCTTTGGCACTTTCCTTCAAAGCTCCTATGGGTACCAATGAGTGGTTGACAAACACAGAGAGAGATCGAGTGAGAATAGTTAGGGGCCTTCCACTCAGTTCCACTGACCCATCTAGAACAAGGCTCTAGAAAATAAAGACCTTGACTGGGAAGCCAAGCTTAGTGGGAGCATGGAATGGTGAAGGATGCTGGGAGACTGGAGAAGGCATCAATGGCATGAGCTCACACCCCTGGGTTGCTACCAAGTGGCTGTTACTGTTTCTATGGTGATATCACAAGCTACAGGCCCTGTTACACAGCCCATCGTGACCTAAATGAGCTCTCCTCTTCGCCTGCCCACCCCTCAGTCCTAGCGCTCCCAGTTCTTAGCTCATTTTTATCACAGAACAATCTGCGTTGTTCCATGCCTGACCAGTAGTGAACATTATTGGTACTAGATGCTGCGCCCTCTACTGGACATGTCAAAAACATAATTTGTAAACCCAAATGGTGCGTGACTTTTCCTGGAAAGATGTGCACAAATCGATTCAGCCAAGACAGAGCATCAACAAGGAATCAAAGAAATTATTCCCTCAGAATCTGGTCTAGTGGCCCAACAGATTCACGGTATGGCTTCCAGGAGCATGGGCTGCTCAAGGCAACTGCATCACAGGCAGCCCTGCCCAGAAGAGATGACAAGCCACGAAAGCCGCCTCCCTGACACCACTGGAGTCCCCTCTCCCTAGCTTTTATAACCTTGAGGAGGGACTGTGGTAATCCTATAACCCACTGAGTTTCCAAGGTTTTTACATCGTGTGAGCTTGAGCCTCAGAAGCTCCTCCTCGAACCGAAAGAGTATATCATTTCAGAGGAATGAGCGCCACAGCAGACTACAAGGTGAGCAATGGGTCACAGGAGGGGAGTTAGAGGCCAGCTCCATACCCACAGACCATGGCGGCTTTGGCTGCCCGACTGATTGTGATCACTTCAGATGAGAGCTTGTTCAGTCTCACTGGCCCGCAGAGTCCTCGTCTGTAAGTGAGGGCTGCGGGTTAGGTGCTCATGCAAGCAGGAGCCAGGAGGGGCCACATGCCTATAACCCCAATGCTGGGAGACCAGGCAGAGACTGGGAGGTGCTCTGGAGTTTCCTGGCAGCCAGCTTGACCAAAAAGCAGCAAACTCCACATTTGGAGAGAGACCTTATCTCAGAAGAATAAGACAGAAAGTGACAGAGAAGACCAAGTAGCATCCTCTTCTGGCCTCTGCACATGCGCTCATGGACAACCACCACACACACGCATGTACACACACACATACACACACACACACGCGTGCACACACACACACACACACTGCACATCCACACATCCACACAAACCAGAATATATGATGACCAAATATTCTGATAAAAATAGATTAGACTGAATTACATCAAAACTGAAAACTGATGCTTCGAACGACACCATTAAGAAAGTGATGAGGCTAGGGGAGTGTCTCAGTTGGTAAAAATGCTTGCCCTGTAGTGCAGGAACCTGAGTCCAATCCCCAAAGGCCACACAAAGTGCAGATGAGGTGGCTGTGTTTGTAATCCCAATGCTGGATTCGGGGGAGTGGATTTCTGGGGCTTGCTAGTCAGTCAAATCTAACTGGTGGGTGCCACACAATGAAAGACCCTGCCTCAAAGAGGCTGGATGACATTCCTAAGGATGATACTGAGCAAATGTGACACACACACACACACACACACACACACACGTGAAAAAAGAAACCACATAATGGACGCTTTTAAATATATAATTTAAAGCATCTAGAACATAAAGAATTCTTACAATCCAATAATAAAGACAATTTAAATGGCTAAAATAGATAATAAAGGGGGCAAAATATATGAATAGATTATTTCTTTGACAGCAAAATAAAATTAAAAAGCTACACAAATGAAGAGAAAAGCACATGAAGAGATGGTGGGTACCTTCCTTTAGTCATTGGTGAGACACAAGTACTGACACCAGGTAACATGTTCTAGAACGGCTATAAATTGTTCATGGGTAACAGCTTACAGACTGTTAGAAACGGAAAACATGTTGACTGAACCCAGCAGGATAGCACTGGCAGACTGCAGGCCTCAGTCTAGGAGAAGGATGTCTGCAACGTGGCAGTGCTCTGCGGTGGAGAAGGCACAGGAGTGATTCTCTGATAGTACCAGAAGCAGCACTCTCTCTTGCCTCTGCCTTCGGAGTGGGGAGTGTTAATTCTCACTCTGAATTGGACCGGGGGGGGGGGGGGGGGGGCCGGGGGGGGGCGGGAGGGGCGAGGGGGACGGGCAAGAGGTGGGGGATGTGGCCAGTAGCACCAAGCCAACCTGGAGTTGGCATCCAGTCCCTTCTGCACACTACATCCCCTTCACGCTTTTCGTCACTCCAAATACACATAAAATCTCAGTAGGTTGCCATCACAGGTTCAGTACAAAACCCTCAAGCATATACACAGCCCTCAGTCGATTGGGAACTCCTGTAAATTAAGGAGCCACAGCGGCACACTGGAGGCTGCTGGGCTCTTTTGTAGGGGTCCTCGCCCTGTGAAGTTAAGTAAAGTACCCACAGAAGGGTAGCTTTCACCCACAACCAGATTCAGCAAGAAAACTAGAGGCTGGGAAGGACCCAGTGAAGACGCAAGGAAACCTGTGTTCTGGTTCTATTTAGCCCCTCTTCAGTAAGTTGGTTCTCTCTGGGGCCTCAGTTTCCCTTTCTGCAATTCTGTGGGGAATGGCTTTAGTTGAGTCTAGCAAAAGGTCCTGGGCAAGAAATGTCACCGACAAGCAGCTGGTGCCTCTAAAAGCAGTGGGAGCCCTATTTATGCCAGGGAAACGTGGCACAACCCAGCACCTGCAGCTTGCCGGGCCAATGACCAGAAACAGCAGTGGCCTGCGGGACAAAAGCAATGCCAAGCAAGAGCAGCGCCTGACTGGGGCGGGGCTCGAACCCACACAGCCGGCCCGGGTCATGTGGCTGGGCCACGTGGTCCCACCCGGAAGCGTGTCCCGGACTGACTGACTACATGCTGGGCTGCGCGAGCAGCGGACGCGGTACGTGGGCTGGTGGGTGTCCGAGCGCCGCCCTGGGTCGCCCGTGGGCACCTCTGTCCCCACCTCCCAGCTAGGAGAGGCTCGGAGGTCGCCGGGAAACCGCCTCGGTTTCACGCTCTTTTGGAGCGGGTGGCTCAAGCCAGGCCTTCGTCCTCAGGTCACAGTGAAATTCTGGGAGTGGGGGAGGGAAGTGAGGATTCGAGGGTGCCCGGTGCCATTGCTGGAGTCCTAAGCAGCCATTGGGCGGAGCCATGCAGTGACGCGGTGCTGACTGGCACCAGGAGAGACTCCCTCTTCCTAGGCCAGCTGTTCTTGCTGGCGCGTCACAGGCTCTAGTCCCCACACCATCCCCCGTCCCCGCCACCCCTCAGCCTCCCAGTGAGCTGTGGTAGGCAGGACCGAGGCCACAGGGACAGCTTGCTGGGGACAGTGAGAGAGCTGTGGTCTGGGTGGTAAAAGTGGGTGCAGGGGATTTTTTTTTTTTTTAGGTTGGCCCTTCTTAGAGTTCCCTCTTTTTAGATACAAGGAGAGCAAAAGTCAGAAAACAAGGGTAGCAACCTTTGAAGATAATCACGGAAGCGCGTGCCGGTGTTTCTGGGAAGTTGCTACCAAGGCCAAACCTGAGGGTGGTGCAGCTAGGCTTAGGGTTTGATTGCCAAAGATTCTGAACCCCCAGGAGCGAACCTTCCTCCTCCGCTGTAGAGTCTTCCTGCCTTTTATCAAAATGGGAGGATTCCGGAGGCAGTTTATTTCTCCTATTACTTAAGCTGGGATATAAGAATGACCCCCACCTGTCGGTAACCGAGCCCGCTGCAGGGAGGTGGCAGCCTGCCCAGCGACTCCCTGTTGAGCGGGAGGAAAAGAAGGGCAGCGTGGTTCTGTTCCCTGGTCTCCCAATGGGAGTTTGAGGCTCAGGGGTGATTGTGACTTAGGAAAGCCCAAACCGGAACCAAACCCTGACGCCCTTTTTGTTAGTTTGTGGCTGTTCTTGGCACCTTCCCAGGATACCTTCTCTTTTTCCTGGGACCACTTCCTGCCAGCCTGTGACGTGCTGTGTGGTATAAACCATCGTTGCTCCCAGTGAGCTCCCTGGGCCAGGGTGGGCTTGCTGACAACACATCTGTGTCTCAGTGACCCCAAGAATAGAATGAGAATTCTCCTGTAGCCCAGGAGATAGGAACTAGTGTGTCAGCCACTGGGCGCATGGTCCTTAAAATGAGGGGACCTGTGCCCTTTCAGCTCTTCTCCAGCTTGTCCACTGTCACCAACAGGCAGCAGAGGACACCGGAGCCTCGGCATGCTTCCGTGCCCTGTCTGCCTTAAGCATTTGCAGGATCAAGGATGCTGTGCGTTTGTTCCCTGAACTGGTCAGAGTCTAGCTTCTTGAAAGTTCTGCTGTGTGCCTTGCCAAAGTAAGTGATGCTCCACTCCTGGCGGGGCGCTGGGGGATGGAGAGGTGGGCAGCCCCTGAAAAGCAGAAAGAGTGAGTTGAGCCCCTGTGGGCTTTGCTCACCTTCTCTTCCCCAACCCCCTCCTCCAGCCCTGCTCCTCAGGCCACTCCTTCTTTAGGGTACAAGATAACCCCCAGAATAGCTCTCACAGTGGTGCCTGGCATGCAGCAAAGGGCTCAGTGAGTGTGTCTGATGGCCTGAGGCTCTTCTCATTACTCAGGCTGAACTCACCTTTGCGGTTGCTTTTCCCTGAAAGATGAAGTGTGTGTTGGTGGCCACGGAGGGCGCAGAGGTCCTCTTCTACTGGACAGATGAGGAGTTTGAGAAGAACCTCCGGCTGAAGTTCAGGCAGTCAGGGAACGAAGAAGAGGAGGTGAGTGCAGCGTGCGCTGTTTCAGGAGGGATTGGTAGAGGAGCCACAAAGCCACCCAAGGCCAGGAGGGCCGTGCCTATTCTTGGTTAGGGGGAGGCCCGTGCCTGGTCAAGGGGGCAGGGGGCTCAGCCAGGGTCTGTGCCTGGCCAAGGAGAAGGGGGCAGCTCAGCCAGGACCTGTGCCCTGTGGCCAGCAGAGGCAGCCTTTTGATGTTCTGAGTACTGTGATTTCACACCTCACCAGAGCTGTCTGGGCCAATGAGGGTGAAAGGGAGTGAATCTAAGCCCCACAACAGGGAGACTTGGCATATGCATAAGGCATTAATTTTTAACAGCTCTATTAAGATATATGAGATTAACCATTGTCTTTAAAGTATACCATTTGCTGTGTCTATATCTGTGATTCAGTCACAGATATAGACTGTCTGCCACCCCAAAAGCTGTAACACCTCTTTTACTTCCTTTACTCCCTAAGAATCAACGAACTGTTTGCTGTCCCTGCGTAGAAGAATCACACATGTGGCAGGGGTGGATTGGGGGGGTGGGGGAGTAGGGGGGGTTCATTTCGTGTTGTGATTGGTTTGGGCTGGCTCTTTTCACTCAACGTGCTTCTTTATTGTGTCTTCATCCCTCTTAGCACCCATCAGGCGTCAGTCCTTTCTCCGTGCAGCATTCCACCATATCTGCAGGCCACCATTTGTTTCTTCATTTTCCTCTTGGTGGATGTTTAGCTTGTTTCATGTTTTGATTACCATAGATACATTGGCTGTGAGTGTACATGTTTGTATGGGTTTGGACTCTGTGGGTGTTTTGCCTTCATGGATTGTTAATCCTTAGATTTGCAAGAGAAAACCCAATTCCAATTTTGAAACAAACTTTAATTAAATACTGATTAGGATGGGCTTTGGTCAGGACCGCTCTGTGGAATTCCCAGCTGAGTGGCCCCAAGACACGTGTTGCAGAAGCTTATGAAGAGAAACCCATACCAGGCCATGTTTTTCCTTGTGGCTTTGTTATTTTCCAAGAACTACAACTCCCAGCATTCCAGAAAGTTAACCAGTCCTTCGGTGGGTGGGGCTTACAGGTTCACTTCAGATCTTATAGTGTATCTGTGCATCATGTGCATGCAGTGCTCACTGAGGCCAGAAGGGGGCATCATATCGCCTAAAATTGGAGTTGTAGGTGTTGATGAGTTGTCATGTGGGTACTGGGTCTAGAACTTGTGCATACAAGTCTGGGAGGAGAAGAGATCTAATAAAAGGCATCTCCAAGCTATGTAAGAAATTTGCTAGAACAGCAAATGCTCTTAATTGCTGACCCATCTCATCTCTCTAGTCCCTATACTTAAAAGAAATGCCCTAGCTTTGCACAGGAGAGGTACCTACCATTTCGCATCCTCTCCAGCTGCTTTCCAGGCCCTCTCCAGTACTTACTAGTCAGTCTATTTAATTTTAGCCAGTTTAATAGATGTCGGCTAAAATCTCGTATTTTATTTTTCATCCTTTGTTGAGTAAATTACTCTGGCGGCATCTCCTGTGCTCCTTTGCTGTGTCGTTTCCCATATTTGATCAGTTCTCTCAAGTCGTCCTTATTGAATTTTCAGAGTTTCTTGTATAGCTTGGACATGTCTTTTATTAGATCTCTTTGGCAAATATTTTCTCACAGACTTGTCTGCGCGTGCTCTTAAGAGTGCCTTCAAAGAGCGGACATGTTTAGTTCTGGTAGCACGATTTTCCATTTTTGCAACTAAGGATGACGCTTTTGGTGGCATATCTAAGAAATCTTTGCCTAACCTAAACTTGTAAAGAAGTTTCCCTTATCTTCTTCCAGAATTTGAATAGTTTGGGGTTTGTTTTGGCTTGGGAGTTTTGTTGTTTTTATTATTGTTTCATTTTTATGTATTTGTGTGCATGCCATAGCCCATGTGTGGTGGTAGAGGACACCTTGGGAGAGTCAATCTTTTTTTTTTTCTACTATTTTTGGGGCTCAAATTCAAGTTTTCAGGCCTGGCTGCAAGCATCTTTATCTACTGAGTCACCTTCAGGCCCTACTGCTGTTCAGACAAGATCTCAGTAGGTAACTTGTAATCCTCCTGCCTCTACCTCCCAAGTACTGGGATTATGGGCACACACCCCCTAGGACAGATTTGGCTTTAGATTTCATATTAAACCTAATGACCCTGTTTGGACTTGAATGTCAAGTGTGGCCGGAAGCTGTTCTGTATACGGACATGCAGTTTGTTTGCCATCGCTCAGCAGTGGTTGCCCTATCCTCTGATAGAATTCCTATTCAGCATCTCACCAGAGTCCTCTGGTGGACCTCAGGGTGTAACCCAGACCTGGCGTTTTTTCCAGCATTCGTTTTGGGTTAAACTTTTTTTTATTAGAGTGGCAACAATTGAACGTTCCTGCATTTCCTGACAGCACAACCTAGCCCTCCCCAGAGCCAGGGATGAGGCTGGTGGCTGGCTCGGCTTACTCCCCTCCCCCGGCCACACCCCATCACCATCAGCACACTGGTACCCTTGTCTGTTATTAAGACATAGGGGAGGGGAGAAGGGGGGAAGTGGGAGGGAGGGAAGAATGGGAGGAAATAGGGGAAGGGCTAACAATCGAGATGTAATATGAATAAATTAATAAAAAAAAGAAATATAAAAAGAGAGAGAGAGAGAACAAGAGTTCGGAAGGAGATCGTGGACATTCAGGTGATTTTCTAAACTAAAAACCAGGCCCATCTCGGTGGCTCTTTCATTTTTAAAAGTCAGCACATCTAATCTTTAAGAATTTACAAGGAATATTTCATTTCTTTTGCCTAATTGAAACCTGAACCAGGAACGAAGTCCTCTGTTTTCAGTTCCTAAATAGCTAGTGTAAAGGAACGAAGTCCTTGAGTTCTGTTTGTATGCATGCTGTACTTGGTTTCTGCCTTATAAATAATGGGGCTATTGTAGGGACTCTGAGAATATAGCATAGTTTTTTTTTTTTTTTATAAAACCTCATAATTCCACCACCTGGAGCTATTAGCGCATACACACCTGCTTTGGGTCTTTACCTTACACACAGTAGGGATTGTACCACATGCACAGTTTTATATCTTGATTTTTTTCTTCACTTAATTATATCAAATCATTTCCAACTTTTGTTAAATGAACCTAAAAGCCTAATTCTTAATGGTACATTATATTTAAATATATGAATAAATGTATCTCCATTGAACTCTTTTTCTAATTAGAGATAGATATTTATATACACATATGCACACACATAGATGTGTTAGCTATCACTGTGGGGAATATTGGTTTGTGCTTTAATTTTATACCTTTAACCAATTTTTGATGATTATTTCTAGAAATAAAAAATGAGTAAAAAGCTGTTCAAAACATTTCAGCAATTTATAACTTTACCAAGTAATATATAGGAACATTTCTTTATGCTCTCTCTATATTGAAAATGTTTGGTTACAATAAGATTCTCAGTAGAAAAAGATAATACTTGTGGGATGACTTCCCGCACTCAATCTAGACTTTTTTAAAAATGACTTTCAATATAATACATGACAGTTAAAGGAAACAATAGAATCTGAAGAAATCACAAGCATTTGCTCTTATGTTAGAGGATAGTTGTTTAACAAATACTGAGAGCCCGAGGTTTGCTGGCCCCTGGGAGTACAGAGCGCTCAGGGAGCCCAGGGTCCAGGGAGGCACCATGAGCAGTGAACTGTATGTCAAACCCCCAAGACTTAGGCTGATCTCCACCAGCAGACAGCACTGAGTGACTCGGGTGGGTGGCCTGAGGGTGCCAGCAAAGAGGCTCCGTCCCAGACCTCAGGGTGGGACCTAGTCCTGGCTTCCTGCGCAGTGAGAAGGTTGACAAGGAAACTGCCTGGTCTTGCTCTGCATCACTGCTCATTACCATCTGCCAGCCTCTTGGTTCTGTTTCCGAGATGAGGGATTCTTTAGTTCTCTGTGCATTTTAGCACAGTCTTGATGAGAAGCCGGCTTCCCCGAGTTGAATTTGAGTGGCCTGAAATCAGTAGGATCAGTTGTTTCCTCCTTTCTCTTCTTTCCAGCATTGAGGGTGGAAAGGGAGTCTTTGCTCAGCTTCTTCCAGTGTTGCCCATGCTCTCATATCTGCTGCTCCCTTCTGCTGCTGGGGAAGGGAGGAGGAGCAGTGGGGAGGATGGAGAAGAGTATGAGGGAAGGGAGGAGGGAGCAGTGGGGAGGATGGAGAAGAGTATGAGGGAAAGGAGGAGGAGCAGTGGGGAGGATGGAGAAGAGTATGAGGGAAGGGAGGAAGAGCAGTGGGGAGGATGGAGAAGAGTATGAGGGAAGGGAGGAGGAGCAGTGGGGAGGATGGAGAAGAGTATGAGGGAAAGGAGGAGGAGCAGTGGGGAGGATGGAGAAGAGTATGAGGGAAGGGAGGAGGAGCAGTGGGGAGGATGGAGAAGAGTATGAGGGAAGGGAGGAGGAGCAGTGGGGAGGATGGAGAAGAGTATGAGGGAAGGGAGGAGGAGCAGTGGGGAGGATGGAGAAGAGTATGAGGGAAGGGAGGAGGAGCAGTGGGGAGGATGGAGAAGAGTATGAGGGAAGGGAGGAAGAGCAGTGGGGAGGATGGAGAACAGTATGAGGGAAGGGAGGAGGAGCAGTGGGGAGGATGGAGAAGAGTATGAGGGAAGGGAGGAGGGAGCAGTGGGGAGGATGGAGAAGAGTATGAGGGAAGGGAGGAGGAGCAGTGGGGAGGATGGAGAAGAGTATGAGGGAAGGGAGGAAGAGCAGTGGGGAGGATGGAGAAGAGTATGAGGGAAGGGAGGAAGAGCAGTGGGGAGGATGGAGAAGAGTATGAGGGAAGGGAGGAGGAGCAGTGGGGAGGATGGAGAAGAGTATGAGGGAAGGGAGGAGGGAGCAGTGGGGAGGATGGAGAAGAGTATGAGGGAAGGGAGGAGGAGCAGTGGGGAGGATGGAGAAGAGTGTGTTCAAGTAAACACATGCTTGTTAGGGAACAGAGAAAGTACACAAGCAGATGAGAGAGACATGAGGGTGGGGAGAGATCACTCATATATCCTTTATCCAGAAATAATATTTTGAATGGTGATGGGTTTCTTTGTGCTTTTTAATCTTTTGGGGTTTTTTTCTATGCATTTTAAAATATAGAGCATTCGCATCCTTTTAACATATACACTGTGTCAAAGGAATTTCCTGTGTCACTGAGACAGTACTATTTTAAGTAGCTATATAGATTCTTCATCACTTAGCTAAGGACTTCATAATCTTTCCCACAGCAACCTCTTTTACCACAGAAACTTTTACATGGCTCAGGGCCTATAGGTGCAAAATCAATGTGGAATCAGATGCTTACTGATAGTAAATCATTTTTTAAAAAATGTTTCAACAATTCATTTGGATACATATACATTTACCAATGTAAGAGGAAAGCAACACTAAACACTAATGGCATAGGTGTGCTTGCTTGTTTTTACAAAAGAATAAAATCTGGGCTGGAGAGATGGCTCTGTGGTCAGAATCTCAGTTCAGTCCCCAGAGCCCACAGTGGGCAGCTCCAGTCCACTTGGCATTCCACTCCAGGGCATCTGTCCTCTCTAACATCTGCAGACACCTGCATATGTACTGGCGTGAGCGTGCGTGCCTGTGCACACGCACAGAGCTTAAAATAAAATAAACTTTTAAAAAAACTAAACTTTGGACATAGAGCATCTTCAAGATTTCTGAGCTGGCTGATATTCTGATCTTATAATTAGTTGTCAATGCTGAGAACACCACCTTCACCTCAACACTAACACAAAATAGAAGTATGCTTACTGTGCTTTCTTAGGTTTTTGATAATTTTGCCGTAAACCCAAATCAAAACTAAAGTTGATCGTCTTCTTCAAATATCATCTTCTTCCTCTTCTTCCTCTTCCTCCTCCTCCTCCTCCTTCTCTTCTTCTTCTTCTTCTTCTTCTCCTTCTCCTTCTCCTTCTGGTTTTTCAAGACAGGGCTTCTCTTTGTAGCCCTGGCTGTCCTGAGTTAACCCTGAAACTACAGTTTACATGTACTACTTATTTACCTGTTTCCCTTGGTTGGGACATTTCTATTTTTTCCAGTTGTTTGAACTTCTACATTGTTGTTGTGAACGTGCTGTGCACACATTTTCATTTTCTCAGGATAAATTCCCTCAAGCCTCCATGTCTACAGATGGCACAGACTTTGCTATGTGCAGGAGACTTCCTCACAGTCACTGAGTTCTCAACTAAATGCTCCACACATCCTATAGAGAAATATGGCTCAGTTCCTTGCAGGCTTGTCCAACCCTCTGACACTATAACAAGACAATACCTGCATAGTTCATGCTTGAAAACCATGGAATTGAGTTACAAAAGGAAAAAGGGAAAAATTTCACCCAAACTACCTGTTCGTGGCTTTGTGTTGGGCTGTAGTCGTAGCTTCTCTTCAGGTGCACGCTGCCTGTGGGCTGCACTCCGACACACCCACTCAAATATTTCCTTCTGGATTTGGACCCCAAGCCACACAGTCACTGGGCTGAGCCCACCTTCCTAGGCACCACACAGGTCTGGAGCACCCTTTCCTACCTTTCCCATCAAGTCTGTAGTGGCCCCTCAGGCAGGTCCAACACTACTGGGTCTCTTGCCTGTTTCTTTGCCCTATGTCCAAGCTGCAAATGTGTCCCACCTTGTTTGTAGACAGTGTATCAGTGTCAAAGGGCCTGGTGCCTCTGCAGGGTAGGCAGGGCTCTGTTCTCCCTCTCTCGCAGCTCCCTGCGCTGGAAGACCAGCTCAGCACCCTCCTGGCCCCAGTCATCATCTCTTCCATGACGATGCTGGAGAAACTCTCAGACACGTACACCTGCTTCTCAACAGAAAACGGCAACCACCTGTATGTCCTGCACCTGGTAAGTATATGGCCCTGTAGCCTTCGCTGCACCCACAGTCCACTTCTGCCCAGTCCTTGGGAGCCCAGATTCCTCCTTTTACTTTGGACTATATATAGAGAGCTCTTTGGAAGGCAGAAGCTGCGGCTTCATTAGAGTCCCCTGGGGCTCATTCTCCCCTTACTTACTTATTCCCGGAGGCTTGGAAGGCAAAGGTTGTCCCCAGATGACCAACTGACGCGGCTCATCTGCTTACAGTTTGGAGAGTGCCTGTTCATCGCCATCAATGGAGACCGCAGTGAGAGCGAAGGGGACCTCCGGAGGAAGCTGTGCGTGCTCAAATACCTGTTCGAGGTGCACTTTGGGCTGGTGACTGTGGACAGCCAGCTCATCCGGAAGGAGTGAGTCACTGGCCCCGTCAGTGTCCTTTGCTGAGTCCGGCCATAAAAGCAGAGCCCAGAAGAGCCTTGGAGACCATCTGCTCTGGCTTCATTTTGCACATGGGGAAACTGCACAGAGAGTGCAGACGTCCCCAGCGCCACCCAGCTGGTTAGCAGCAGCTACCCGTCCCGGCCTGGGCTTCCCTGCATCAGCGCTCTGTCATTACCAGGGGCTCTTGTTCATCCCTGCTGCTGACTTCTCAAAGAAGCTGCTTAAGCTCCCTATAGAAAGATATCATGTCCCCGCAGCAGCCTTACAACATACTGGGTCTCCGCTAAGAGCCTCAGTGGCTGAGATGATGTCATACTTCATAGCGTGGAACAAGGAAGGGCCGAGGAGAAGGGTGGGTGGGTTGGAGTGTGGACACCAAGATTCAGAGCAGGATTGCTGATTCACCAGCATGTGGTCACTTTAGCCCTGGTAGCTGTGGTGTTGATGACACAGGCTGTAGCTATAGCCATAGGTGCCTGGAACACAGCCACAGTGGCAGTGTTCGCTAGCACCCCTGAGTTGAACCCTGGTTCTAGGCCAGGTTGTCTGCTTATAAGCCCCATGGTGAGTGAGAAGCCAGGAAATGCAGATGCCTTCTTGCCTCCTTCTGGATGGTTGGCCTTCCTTTTTTTTTTTTTTTTTTTTTTCCATTTTGTTTTGTTTTGCTTTGCTTTCAATGTTGGGATCAAATTCATGGCCTTAACCCTGCTAAGCAAGTGCTCTACCACTGAGCCACACTCCAACCCCTAGGCGGCCTTATATCCATATGAGAAGGAGCCCAGGGAATGAAGTCGTTTCCTCTGGGGCCTGAGGCCTGGCTACCTACCCACACTGCATTCTCAAAGCCTCTGCACACTGCTGGCCTGTCCACTTAGGTGTCTGATGCTGACCTGGCACAGAGTTCTTGAATGGGGCCCGACCTGACCAGCTTTCCCACTGACCCCTGCTCTCCCTGGCTCCTCTCCAGGCTTCGTCCCCCTGACCTGGAACAGCGTGCCCGGGTGTGGAAGCACTTTCAGAGGCTGCTGGAGACCTACAGCCACCTGCGGGAACAGGAGCAGAGCTTTGCTGTGGAGGTGACTCGGCCCCCGGGGTGTCGGGGCCCCAGGGGTGTCAGAGGCCCAGGGATGTAGGGCTCTGGGGTGTCAGGTTCTGGAGGTGTCCAGTTGGGAGACTATGTTTTGACCATAATGGGCAAGAGGACATGTAGACCTTGAAATTATTCCAGTTGTCCCACTATTTTTTTCTGCCCAGGCAGCAGGCTAGTCCTCTGGTGTGCCGTCCATGGTGAGCAACTAGATTCTGGGTGAGAGTTTCAGGGCAGTCTCTGGGCTGACTGTGAATCACAGAACCTCTGAAAGTGGCCTCTGGAACCTCACTCCCCCCAGAGAAATAACTACAGTGACCTTAGACTAGAGTGGAAAGCCGTGAGCAGGAACAGCAGGTGAGGCAGGTGGCCTTGGCCAGTCGTCCCCGCTGCCCCTTGAGGACAAACCCAGGGTCCCTCTGTGGGTTTCACTCTCAGAGTTTTTCAAAGTGAGCAGGTGGGCTCACTAAGTGCAGGGTGGTCCTCACCCACACAGATGCTTGTTCAGGGGAGCCAGAACAGGCGCTGTAGAGTGTCAGCTCTAACAAGTGCCCAGTGATACTGTGCGGCCTCATCATTCTTTGAAAACCACTGAATTAGAGGGTGTGTCTGTGTGCGTGTGTGTGTGTGTGTGTGTGTGTGTGTGTGTGTGTGTCTGTCTGTCTGTCTGTCTGTCTGTCTGTCTGTATCCGTGTGTCTGCCTTTGTATGTGTATGTGTTTGTGTATCTGATGTCTGTGTTTGTGTGTGTGTGTCTGTGTTTGTGTGTCTGTCTGTCTGTCTGTGTTCATATGTCTGCCTTTGTATGTATGTGTGTATGTGTGTCTGCATTTGTGTGTGTATGTCTGTGTTTGTGTGTGTGTGTGTCTGTGTTTGTGTTTCTGTCTGTCTGTGTCCATGTGTCTGCCTTGCTGTGTGTGTATGTGTGTCTGTGTCTGTGTGTCTGTGTGTATGTGTGTGTGTGTGTCTGTGTTCGTGTGTATGTCTGTATAATGTGCTCATAGTTGAAGATAGTCATATATACATGAAGATAAGGCACCATAGTGAGAGCCGGGACATCAGGCAATCAATTACCAACAGACTTGAATACCAAGGAGTCGGAATTACTAGATACAAAAATACAAAATAAAACTCTTAAAGTAGCACCACACATAGAAATAATGAAAGGCTCCAAAATGGCCAGGCAAGTCTTAAAGAGAACTCTCGCAGGTAGTGGAGGGGTGACAGCTAGCTGACTGGTGAAATAACTCGAGGTGGGCTGAACAGCAAGTGAGACACAGCTGAAGAGAGTTCCTGAGCTGGGAATGGATCTGGAAGCATTCCTTCTCCCAGCCCGACTCTGTCACTCCGCCGAGAAATCACCATGGCCAGCCCCAGACGTACATTCTGAACACACAGCAGAGTGGTCTGGGCCCTGTTAACCTTCTCCATCCAAATCCATGGTGGCACAAAAGATGGACAAGGCCTGGTGCAGTTAAGATGCAATGTGAACCCCTCCCCAAGCCCACCAGGCCCTGGAGGCTCTGTCATTGTCTATCTTGAGCCATCTTCCTAACAGGCCTCTCACTGTGCGGTGGTGACATGGGCCGTCCATGGTCTCTGCATCACATGCCTGTAGTTTCTGAGCATCTGAGATGCAGCTGGTCCAGACTCAGCGCTGCCGAGCGTGCAATGTACCCAAGCTTTGATAGCGACACAACTGGTCTGATCAGTAATGCCTTTATACTACACTGTTTAAATTATGTCAGCAATATTTTGTGAAATTTTTCCACGTTTTTACGTTTGTTTATTGTGTGCACACGGATGTATATGTGTGGGTGTGGGCAGATGCATGGGTGCCATTGCACACCAGTGGAGGCCAGAGGACAGCTAGTAGGAATAACTTCTCTCCTTCCATCATGTGGCTCCCAGAGGCCAGACTTGGGTTATCAGGCAACAGACAGGTTTATCTACTGAGCCATCTTGTCGGTCCTGAGATAGGACTCGCCTTCTACTTCAGTTGGACATCACTTCTCTGTGTAGGTCATGCCTTTCTGTTCACGGTCTTTTGCTGTTTCCTGCTCTGCCTCTCAGGCTCTCTGGTCCCTTAGATATCAGTTTAAAGCTTGTCTCCTCAGGGACATTTCTTTGAACACTATTTCAGTAGCTCTCAGCCATTGCTGTTTCGTATGTTTGTGTGTTTTGTATGGTCCTGCTTGGCACATACTACAGTTAACTTTGCATGTTTCCTATGTATTGTTGGAGCCTGGACCCAGACAGGCTTGGCTCCCGACTTCCCCATACCTGGCACCTAGTGTTAACTCCCTCGGGCTAAGAGAACAGACCCTCCGTCCAGCATGTGCTGACATGTTGACTGCTGACGTGCTGACTGCTGACATGCTGATGTGCTGACTTGCTGACGTTCTGACGTGCTGACTACAGGCGTGCTGACATACCTTCCTTTACTACCAATCCTTGGCTAGGCAGTGGAGCGGCTGATTCACCCACAGCTCTGTGAACTGAGCATCGAGACGCTAGAGCGCCACGTGGTTCAAGCTGTCAACTCCAGCCCTGAGCGGGGTGGTGAGGAGGCTCTGCACGCCTTCCTGCTTGTGCACTGCAAGCTCCTGGCTTTCTACTCCAGGTGAGCCCAGACCCTTCCAGACTGTGTGTGCAATGAAGCCCTCCCAGGCTCGGGTCTCAACCTGCAGCCTTCTCTTTAGCTGGTTCTAACCAACACCTGGAGTCTATTGCTGGCCCCAGGGCCTTCCCAGTTGTTTTATTTACAGCTTGATTTTAAAAATTGGTAGGCTCATCTTCTTTAAACCTTGAATTTCTCCAGCAAGATCTAAGCCGCGTGTTCACAGGCTGCCCTGCCCTGTCTCTGCAGCCATGGGGCAAGCACCCTGCGCCCTGCAGATCTCCTGGCCCTCATCCTTCTGGTTCAGGACTTCCCGCTCACCCAGGGCACTGCAGAGGAGGACAATGACGACGGTGACAGCCCCCAGGTCTCAGCAGCACAGGGAGAACTGGGCACATTTATCCTACTACTCTAGGATGGAAGGATAATTCTAGAATGGATGGTGTAGAGGGTTGTGCAGATCTGGGGAGGTGGCCAAGGCTTGAACCTTGGATCTTCCACTTAGCTGTGTGAGCTGAGCACACACGTGCTTGCCATCTCAGAGCATGGAGTCCCTTGTCAGTGTGGTGGGGACACTGGGGATATGGTGGCACACTTAGGCAGGGAGGTAAGAGCTGAAGGAGACAGATCGCATAGAGCCTAACGGTGCCTGGCATAGTACCAGCCTTGCCATAGTATCATGTTATCAGTGGTACCAGGTTGTACTGGTTCAGATACCAGCATGTCAGAATGTCCAGGCTTGGAGCACCTGGGACAGGCAGAAGGTCATGACCCCAGGCCAGTTCATAGTGCAGGGGTTGTGAGAAGACGGAATCTGTGAAGAGCTGGGAGGCAGGGCTGTGGGGGCAGCCACATCAACCTCACTGTCTGTATTTTCCTGGCCTCCTCACAGCCTTTCCCCCAGAGGAGACCTCTAAGCAGCCAAAACATCCCAGTCCAGCAGGCTAGGAGCCAGAACACCTCAGGTCCCACCAGGAGTTCTGCAGAGACGGTATGTGCTGAGTCCTGGGAGAAAACAGGGCAGCCCCGTCTTCCCTCAGCCCAGGTCAGGCCCTTTCAGCCTTCCCTGAGAGAGCAGGCCTAGCTGAAGCCGGTGGGCGAGGCTCCCTGGCCTGTGGCCCTCACCTACTGTGATGTCTTCTTGCCCAGGACACAGACAGCATCTCCCTCCCTGAGGAGTACTTCACCCCTGCTCCTTCCCCAGGCGAGCGGAGTTCAGGTGAAACCCGTGGAGTGGGGGGGGGGAGCGGGGAGGTGTCGTGGGGGGCAGAAGCCAGTCTGCAGCCTAGAGAATATGTCTTGGGGGTCGCTGTGTCCTTGTTCCTTGTGAGGGAGGGGCTGAGCACAGCCGCTCAGACTGCTGGAACTCAATACTGCTGGAACTCGGCCCTCCCCAGCAGCCCCAGCTTGAATTCAGACCCTGCTAGGATCGTGCAAATGATCCCTGGACTCTGCGTGCTTCGCTTACAGCTGCGTGTGTGCATCTCTCTGCATCCTCTATATTCATTATAATTAGTATTTAAGTTAGTAAGCAAAATTAAGCAATAGCCCACTTGACTTCAAGCACATCTTAGAGAGTAAATATTCAGTTACAGTGGGTTTTTTTTTTTAAAAAAACTTTACCTGTTTTTCCAAGATCTGTGTATAAGTGGCAAAAACTCACTGTTAACACTATTCATGTTCAAATTGCCATTTGAATCCACAGCATTGCTTAGAGGAGGAGACAAGCCAAAACCCAGGCTGTCATCAGTCATCAACAGCAAAGAACCAAAATTGTAAGATAAAAAGGAGGACGCTGTGGCTCAACCACCTAACAAAAGGCTGGCTTTGCAGAAGGAACACATTAGGGATTTTTTTTTCAAGGCAGGGTTTCTCTGTGTAACAGTCCTGGCTGTCCTGGACTTGCTTTGTAGCCTAGCTGGCCTTGAACTCACAGTGATCCACTTGCCTCTGCCTCCCATGCTGAGATTAAAGATAAGCGGTTTGCTGTGAGATCAGCGGCTCCCTGGCTGCACTCTGCACAGCTAAGTCAGTCCTCAGACCTGAGACGTAGGGAACCTGTGGTGTGCACTGAGCTGGCCCCACCTGCAGCTGGACTCCTCTGAGGATTGTCACAGACCGCCCAAGCCAAGCTTGTTCAGAGATTGTGACGTCACTGGGCTAAGCTGTGGTGGGACCACAGGGCTTTCCTCCTAAGGACCCCAAGTGATTTTCACATATGGCTCAAGTTGAACATACTGAGTTAGGTGTTCTTAGGAACCTTAGTTAGGTCTGGATTGGGCTGTAGGTACCTGGAAGACCCTGAGATTACAGACCGATCCATATGTTTGGCCTATGTTCTTGGGGGAGGGGTCTTAGCTTCCTTCATTGTCTCTAAATATCCCACGATCCAAGTCATGATCAAAGGCTTTGCATGGCCTCTGCCGGCCTCTAGGACACACACCACCTTACAATCCTTTCCCCGTCCATCACGACCCTCCGCTGCACCCTCCTCTCTCTGCGTGGCTAGATTTGAATTCCTCGGAGCTCTGCATAATGTTCTGGAATGTACGGAACTCCCAGCTTACAAATGGAGCAAGTGTTTTCCCAGGTTTCAAGCACCTGATTTACAAATGGATGACTGCAGTGCAAGTCATTTGTAAACTGGGAGTTCTTACATGCCAGAGCATTATGCATCGGTCTGAGGCATACAAACCTAGCCACCCAGAGAGGGGGTGGCTTATAAATGACAGTTATTTGCAGTGAAGTGCAAGAAAGGATAATATTACAAACATGTAATATTTCAAACACATAGTGGCTTCAATAGCCTGGTGAGCTAGGGAGGAAAGCAAGCTCAGTTCCCAGCACATAGTAGGTGCTCAGCAAGCTTGCTGTGTGAATAACTAGGCAGAGGATCCTGAATAGTGAGATAAACAAGGTGAGGCCTGGGGCAGGGGAAGGAAGGTCTGAGGAGTGTGTCCCCCCCTCGCCCCCCCAGCCAGGCACCAGTCGAGGGCCCAGTTCTCAGCATGAAGCTGCTGTCGTCCCAGCTGCTTTAACCCTGAGAATGCAGAGCTCATCTGGCACTGGGCAGCTCTGACGGGATGGCCACAGGCAAGTGACCTTGCCATGCCCAGTGCTATGACTAAATGGCTTGAGCTTTCAGTGATCTAGACCCCCAAAGCTGCAGGAGTTGGGGAGGGGCGTGTAGGGCTGTGCGTCATTTACACTCTTGTCTGTTCGCACTTGTGGCAGGTAGCTTCATCTGGCTGGATGGTGGTAACCCGCCCACAGATGTTCTTCAGGTGAGTCTCCCCTTGTACCCTCCTCAGGCCACAACTGCGCCGCTACCTCCCTCATGCTCTCCAGCATGGAAGCAGGGCTAGGGAGAGCAGCGAAAGTGACCTCCCCCAAGGTCTGGGAAATGAAAGCCCAAGGTCAGTGTTAATATTAAAAATTAAAGTTTAAATATATTTCTTAGATTTGAGAAATGACGAAAGTGCCATCCTTGAAGACCAGAATATGTTTTAGGCACTTCGTACACACACACACACACACACACACACACACACACACACACACATACACACACACACACCACACACACACCCCATACACACACACACACATACCACACACACACACTGCATGAACATGTACATACTGTGTACATTTTCTTTTTCATACTTAGAGTGAACTGCCCTTCCTGGTCCTTTTTACTAGCACGTTCTCCTGTCTACATAGAGGCCTTCAGCATTACAGCTTGTGAGGGTGTTTTGAGGGTCCATCCATGCACATGTTACTGTTTATTCAGCAAGTCCCAGAACAATCAACAAATGCCTCCCCACTTTTTACTGTATGTAACTAGAGTGGAGAATTTTCTGTGGTATCTCTAATGCTTTCCTTGCTTCCCTAATTTTTCCCACTAAAAGATTTCTTATGCATGCATGCCCCCCGCCCCAGGCTGGAATCCTGTTCATATGGCCATTTTATGCCTCAGTTTCCCCAGTGTGGAGGGCCGTTGGCACACTCTGAGGGTAACTGGAATGTCAAACATGCTAAAGGTCCTTATTGTGCTTGAAGGCAGAGCTTCCCACCTACCTGAGTCTCTTCCGGTGTCTCCTGACCACCCACCCAGCTCCCACACCCCCTCCCACTGCCCATCCTGGTATCCAGTCCTGACTGGACGGAACAGCCCAGCAGAAGCTGAGAGGCAGACAGCAGAGAATGGGAGCTGTTAGGGCACTTCAGCAGCACAGAGGCCTCAGGTGTCAGGGGAGCTAAGCAGTGAGTAAGTCCTTGTGACTTACAAGCTGGGCAGAGAGTGGAAGCCATGGCGGGTGGCTTCAAGTTGTAGATAGCCTGGACCTTGCTTCCTCCGCTCCCCTCCAGACTGATAGATCTGCCTCCTCCACAGGTGGCTGAGGACACCCTCCAGGGGCTGGCCCCACACACCCCAGAACTTCCCAGCCCCAGAAGAATCTTCCTGGATGCCAACATAAAAGAAAGCTACTGTCCCTTAGTGCCCCACACCATGTACTGCCTTCCCCTGTGGCCCGGCATCAACATGGTGCTGCTGACCAAGGTACAGGGCCACCGGCCAACCCTCGCCGGGCTTGCATTGCCGCCCACCGATTGCCCCGTTCTACCTGGCATCCTTCCGCTCTTCCCGGCAGAGTCCCAGCACGCCACTGGCCCTGGTGCTGTACCAACTGCTGGATGGCTTCTCCCAACTGGAGAAAAAGCTGAAGGAGGGTCAGGAGGCTGGAAGCGCCCTGCGGTCCCAGCCCTTTGTTGGAGACCTGCGCCAGAAGATGGACAAGTTTATCAAGAATCGAGTTGGACAGGAGATTCAGGTAGGACCCTGTGCCTCATGCACTAGCTTCAGAGAAGAAGAGGAGGAAGTGGCGGTGGACCCTGTGCATCCCCAGTGGGTAAGGGGCACACAGCTCTGCCTGCTGCTCATGGTTGCCCCAGTCTGTGGCCCTAATTGTCCTCATGAAATGATAAAACAAATAGCTGCTCTTAGCATATTCAGAACTGTTTTTATAGGAATTTGGCAGAACTCAAATTGTAATTCCAGTGCTTTACACAGGAAACAGGCTTGCTTAGGTAGCCATGATGTAGCCACGAGTAGCCAGCCAGTAGGCAGTGGAGCCAGTACTTGCCCATCTCAGGATGTTCTCCCTGCTGGGCTCATGGAGAGTAGAGCTGAGTGGAGACTGAGTCCAAGCACTGAGCAGTATGGGGACCTCAGTGACAGGGGCTGTCACAGGCACCTGTCACAGTCCTAGGGGGTTCTAGAGCAGAAGGGCTCACCGACGTAGCTGAGGCACCTGCTGTAGCTGGCTCTACCTGAGCGTGTTTGAGGAGCTGGTATTCATTAGAGCTAGAATGTGTGTTAGTCTGAAAGGGGCCGATGGCTTATGGGGAGGCAGAGCAAGTAACCGGAGCCCTGGCTTGTGAGCACAGTGTCCTAGGGTGCCCTGGGCATCATGCCCTTTACTTGGCCCACATCATGCCCTGCTAAGTGACTGCCAGGAAGGCCAGATGTGGCTCCAGGAAGGCAGGTGTGCCTGGAGTGTCCCCTCCCCCCACCCCCAGACCTCCCTCCAGAGCAGGCCCAGAACAGACCTGCTGCCCTCCTTCTTTACAGAGCACCTGGCTGGAGTTTAAGAGCAAGGCCTTTTCTAGAAGTGAACCAGGATCATCCTGGGAGTGAGTAGCCACGCCTCGGGTGAAGGGGAGTTGATGAGAGGGAGTTGCTGCAGAGTCACCCCAGGCCTTGAGGGAGGGAAGCCAGAGGAATCACAAATGACAGAGAGGGAGACCCAGGGAGCTGGGAGTGAGAGGGTGGGGCGTGGGGTAGGGGGAGTAAAGATCAGGGACATGAGGGACCTAGCTCCAGGCACATAGGCCTGGGATGTACCCAGGTACAGCACTGAGCAAGCGCCACCTAAGGCAAGTCACCACATGTTAGCAGAATGGTGTGGTTCAAGGAGATGGTGCACAGCTAGGGGAAGCCAGGCAGCTGCCTCCTACTGCAGTGAGGGTATGTGGCCATGGGCTCTGTGTGTCTTCTCCTCGGTGTCACTGCCCAGGCTGCTCCAGGCCTGTGGAAAGCTGAAGCGGCAGCTATGTGCCATCTACCGGCTCAGCTTCCTGGCCACTGCACCCAGCAGGGGAGGCCCACACCTGCCCCAGCACCTGCAAGACCAAGCCCAGAAGCTCATGAAGTAAGTAAGGGTGGCGCACGTGAGGGGTGATGGAGTAGGAGGTGGGCAGGGCTGGTGCACAGCAGCCTAGCTTCCGGCTTTCCTCCCTCCCCAGGGAACGACTTCAGGACTGGAAGGATTTCCTGTTGGTGAAGAGCCAGAGGAACATCACCATGGTGTCATATCCTTTGCCTAGCTCAGCCAACTCAAGATAGCCTGGGGTCTCCAGGGTGGCAGGGCCCGGGAGACTAGATGTGTTCCCCTGCCCTGGTGTCCCATTGTACCATCTATAGGAATAGCCCCCATGGCTGAGATTTCAGAATTCCTGCTGCTCCAGAGTTACAACAGAAATCTACAAGGACCTTTACGTCCATCATGTTTTCCGTCCAGTGAAGCAGTAATCCTTTTCCATGGAGGGCCAGGATTCTTGCTGTGAGAACACCCTGTGTCATCCTCCATGGATGGTCCCAGTGTGCTGGCACGTAAGGGCACTGAGAGGCCCGCCATAGATGTGTGTCCCTCTTTCCAAGACATACAATCGGTGCATCATAGAAACCAGTTTTATTTCATGCTGGGTTTCTGGGGAAGTTGATACAACTTTTTGTTTTGTTTTGTTTTGTTCGAGGGTTTCTCTGTGTAGCCTTGGCTATCCTAGACTCACTTTGTAGACCAGGCTGGCCTCCAACTCACAGAGATCCGCCTGCCTCTGCCTCCCCAAGGGCTGGGATTATAGGCATGCTCCACCATTCCCTGCAACACAACTTTTCTTGTTTAAAATCTCCCATGTTTCTGGGCTCAGTCTCATGAGACTTTGGTCTTAAGCAGACAGATCAGCCGGAAGCTACAAGCCACTGCCCTTCCATGGGATCTGTCCCCCCCTCTCACAACCTCAGGGGAAGAAGAACAAGGTCATGGAGAAGGTGGGCAGCCAGCCAGGCTATTCATCAGCTGGGTGGTTCTGTTCACACAGCAGCTCGATGTGCATTGTTTAAATCCACTCCTGAAATGGCCAGGTGAACATGTCGCCTTCCTCCCCACAGCGTGCAGAAGTGCCCACATTAAATGGAGTGGTAAGGACCTTAAGACTGGAATGGGGGAGGGGTGCTGAGGAAAAATGAGGTCGCTGGGGTTTAATGGAAGCAGAAGCTTGTGTAGAGGAGCAGCCTGGTCCTCCAAGCCTCCCCTGGTAGAACTGGAGCCCCATGACAAGCACAGGCACCACCATCACCCCCCCACACACACATGCACACTGTCCCCACTGCCCACCACCATCACCCCCACACACATGCACACTGTCCCCACTGCTCACCACCATCACCCCCCCCCCCACACACACACACTGTCCCCACTGCCCACCACCATCACCCCCCCCACACACACACACACTGTCCCCACTACCCACCACCATCACCCCCCCCCACACACACACTGTCCCCACTGCCCACCACCATCACCCACACACACACACACATGCACACTGTCCCCACTGCCCACCACCATCACCCCCCCACACACACACACACTGTCCCCACTGCCCACCACCATCACCCACACACACACACACATGCACACTGTCCCCACTGCCCACCACCATCACCCCCCCACACACACACACACTGTCCCCACTGCCCACCACCATCACCCACACACACACACACATGCACACTGTCCCCACTGCCCACCACCATCACCCCCCCACACACACACACTGTCCCCACTGCCCACCACCATCACCCACACACACACACACACATGCACACTGTCCCCACTGCCCACCACCATCACCCCCCCACACACACACACACTGTCCCCACTGCCCACCACCATCACCCACACACACACACACATGCACACTGTCCCCACTGCCCACCACCATCACCCCCCCCCACACACACACACTGTCCCCACTGCCCACCACCATCACCCACACACACACACACATGCACACTGTCCCCACTGCCCACCACCATCACCCCCCCACACACACACACACTGTCCCCACTGCCCACCACCATCACCCCCACACACACACACACACTGTCCCCACTGCCCACCACCATCACCCACACACACACACACATGCACACTGTCCCCACTGCCCACCACCATCACCCCCCCACACACACACACACTGTCCCCACTGCCCACCACCATCACCCCCACACACACACACACACTGTCCCCACTGCCCACCACCATCACCCACACACACACACGCACACTGTCCCCACTGCCCACCACCATCACCCACACACACACACACACACTGTCCCCACTGCCCACCACCATCACCCCCCCCACACACACACACTGTCCCCACTGCCCACCACCATCACCCCCCCCACACACACACACTGTCCCCACTGCTCACCACCATCACCCACACACACACACACACACTGTCCCCACTGCTCACCACCATCACCCACACACACACACACACACTGTCCCCACTGCCCACCACCATCACCCACACACACACACACACACTGTCCCCACTGCCCACCACCATCACCCCCCCCCACACACACACACACTGTCCCCACTGCCCACCACCATCACCCCCCACACACACACACACTGTCCCCACTGCCCACCACCATCACCCCCCCCACACACACACACACTGTCCCCACTGCCCACCACCATCACCCCCCCCACACACACACACACACTGTCCCCACTGCTCACCACCATCACCCACACACACACACACACACACTGTCCCCACTGCCCACCACCATCACCCCACACACACACACACACACACACACTGTCCCCACTGCTCACCACCATCACCCCCCACACACACACACACACTGTCCCCACTGCTCACCACCATCACCCACACACACACACACACACTGTCCCCACTGCCCACCACCATCACCCACACACACACACACTGTCCCCACTGCTCACCACCATCACCCACACACACACACACACTGTCCCCACTGCCCACCACCATCACCCACACACACACACACACACTGTCCCCACTGCCCACCACTATCACCCACACACACACACACTGTCCCCACTGCCCACCACCATCACCCACACACACACACACACACACTGTCCCCACTGCTCACCACCATCACCCACACACACACACACACACACTGTCCCCACTGCCCACCACCATCACCCACACACACACACACACACACTGTCCCCACTGCTCACCACCATCACCCACACGCACACACACACACTGTCCCCACTGCCCACCACCATCACCCACACACACACACACTGTCCCCACTGCTCACCACCATCACCCACACACACACACACACTGTCCCCACTGCTCACCACCATCACCCACACACACACACACACACTGTCCCCACTGCCCACCACCATCACCCACACACACACACACACACTGTCCCCACTGCCCACCACTATCACCCACACACACACACACTGTCCCCACTGCCCACCACCATCACCCACACACACACACACACACACTGTCCCCACTGCTCACCACCATCACCCACACACACACACACACACACTGTCCCCACTGCCCACCACCATCACCCACACACACACACACACACACACTGTCCCCACTGCTCACCACCATCACCCACACACACACACACACACACTGTCCCCACTGCTCACCACCATCACCCACACACACACACACACACACTGTCCCCACTGCCCACCACCATCACCCACACACACATGCACACACACTGTCCCCACTGCCCACCACCATCACCCACACACACACACACACTGTCCCCACTGCCCACCACCATCACCCACACACACACACACACACACACTGTCCCCACTGCCCACCACCATCACCCACACACACACACACACACACTGTCCCCACTGCCCACCACCATCACCCACACACACACACACACTGTCCCCACTGCCCACCACCATCACCCACACACACACACACACACACTGTCCCCACTGCCCACCACCATCACCCACACACACACACACACACTGTCCCCACTGCCCACCACCATCACCCACACACACATGCACACTGTCCCCACTGCCCACCACCATCACCCACACACACACACACACACACTGTCCCCACTGCCCACCACCATCACCCACACACACACGCACACTGTCCCCACTGCCCACCACCATCACCCCACACACACACACACACACTGTCCCCACTGCCCACCACCATCACCCCACACACACACACACACTGTCCCCACTGCCCACCACCATCACCCACACACACACACACACACACACTGTCCCCACTGCCCACCACCATCACCCACACACACACACACACACACTGTCCCCACTGCTCACCACCATTACCCCACACACACACACACACTGTCCCCACTGCTCACCACCATCACCCCCCCACACACACACACACACTGTCCCCACTGCCCACCACCATCACCCCCCCCACACACACACACACTGTCCCCACTGCCCACCACCATCACCCCACACACACACACACACACTGTCCCCACTGCCCACCACCATCACCCACACACACACACACACACACACACACTGTCCCCACTGCCCACCACCATCACCCACACACACACACACACTGTCCCCACTGCCCACCACCATCACCCACACACACATGCACACACACTGTCCCCACTGCCCACCACCATCACCCACACACACACACACACTGTCCCCACTGCCCACCACCATCACCCACACACACACACACACACACTGTCCCCACTGCCCACCACCATCACCCACACACACACACACACACACTGTCTCCACTGCCCACCACCATCACCCACACACACACACACACACTGTCCCCACTGCCCACCACCATCACCCACACACACATGCACACTGTCCCCACTGCCCACCACCATCACACACACACACACACACACACACTGTCCCCACTGCCCACCACCATCACCCACACACACACACACACTGTCCCCACTGCCCACCACCATCACCCCCCACACACACACACACTGTCCCCACTGCCCACCACCATCACCCCCCACACACACACACACTGTCCCCACTGCCCACCACCATCACCCACACACACACACACACACACTGTCCCCACTGCCCACCACCATCACCCACACACACACACACACACACTGTCCCCACTGCTCACCACCATCACCCCACACACACACACACACTGTCCCCACTGTTCACCACCATCACCCCCCCACACACACACACACTGTCCCCACTGCCCACCACCATCACCCCCCACACACACACACACACTGTACCCACTGCCCACCACCATCACCCCACACACACACACACACACTGTCCCCACTGCCCACCACCATCACCCCCCACACACACACACACACACTGTCCCCACTGCCCACCACCATCACCCCCCCACACACACACATGCACACTGTCCCCACTGCCCACCACCATCACCCCCACACACACACACACACTGTCCCCACTGCCCACCACCATCACCCACACACACACACACACTGTCCCCACTGCCCACCACCATCACCCCCCCCACACACACACACACTGTCCCCACTGCCCACCACCATCACCCCCCCCACACACACACACACTGTCCCCACTGCCCACCACCATCACCCACACCCACACACACACACTGTCCCCACTGCCCACCACCATCACCCACACACACACACACACTGTCCCCACTGCCCACCACCATCACCCACACACACACACACACTGTCCCCACTGCCCACCACCATCACCCACACACACACACACACTGTCCCCACTGCCCACCACCATCACCCACACACACACACACACTGTCCCCACTGCCCACCACCATCACCCCCCCCACACACACACACACTGTCCCCACTGCCCACCACCATCACCCCCCCCACACACACACACTGTCCCCACTGCCCACCACCATCACCCCCCCACACACACACACACTGTCCCCACTGCTCACCACCATCACTCACACACACACACACTGTCCCCACTGCTCACCACCATCACCCACACACACACACACACACTGTCCCCACTGCCCACCACCATCACCCACACACACACACACACACTGTCCCCACTGCTCACCACCATCACCCACACACACACACACTGTCCCCACTGCCCACCACCATCACCCCCCCCTCACACACACACTGTCCCCACTGCCCACCACCATCACCCACACACACACACACACACACTGTCCCCACTGCCCACCACCATCACCCCCCCCACACACACACACTGTCCCCACTGCCCACCACCATCACCCCCCCCCCACACACACACTGTCCCCACTGCCCACCACCATCACCCCCCCCTCACACACACACTGTCCCCACTGCCCACCACCATCACCCACACACACACACACACACACTGTCCCCACTGCCCACCACCATCACCCCCCCCACACACACACACTGTCCCCACTGCCCACCACCATCACCCCCCACACACACACACACTGTCCCCACTGCCCACCACCATCACCCCCCCCACACACACACACACACTGTCCCCACTGCCCACCACCATCACCCCCCCCTCACACACACACTGTCCCCACTGCCCACCACCATCACCCACACACACACACACACACACTGTCCCCACTGCCCACCACCATCACCCCCCCCACACACACACACACACACTGTCCCCACTGCCCACCACCATCACCCCCCCCTCACACACACACTGTCCCCACTGCCCACCACCATCACCCACACACACACACACACACACTGTCCCCACTGCCCACCACCATCACCCCCCCCTCACACACACACTGTCCCCACTGCCCACCACCATCACCCACACACACACACACACACACTGTCCCCACTGCCCACCACCATCACCCCCCCCTCACACACACACTGTCCCCACTGCTCACCACCATCACCCCCCCCCACACACACACACTGTCCCCACTGCTCACCACCATCACCCACACACACACACACACACTGTCCCCACTGCCCACCACCATCACCCCCCCCCCACACACACACACACACACTGTCCCCACTGCTCACCACCATCACCCCCCCCACACACACACACACTGTCCCCACTGCTCACCACCATCACCCACACACACACACACACACTGTCCCCACTGCTCACCACCATCACCCACACACACACACACACACTGTCCCCACTGCCCACCACTATCACCCACACACACATGCACACTGTCCCCACTGCCCACCACCATCACCCACACACACACACACACACACACTGTCCCCACTGCCCACCACCATCACCCACACACACACACACACTGTCCCCACTGCCCACCACCATCACCCACACACACATGCACACTATCCCCACTGCCCACCACCATCACCCACACACACACACACACACACTGTCCCCACTGCCCACCACCATCACCCACACACACACACACACACTGTCCCCACTGCCCACCACCATCACCCACACACACACACACACACACACACACTGTCCCCACTGCCCACCACCATCACCCACACACACACACACACTGTCCCCACTGCCCACCACCATCACCCACACACACATGCACACACACTGTCCCCACTGCCCACCACCATCACCCACACACACACACACACTGTCCCCACTGCCCACCACCATCACCCACACACACACACACACACACTGTCCCCACTGCCCACCACCATCACCCACACACACATGCACACTGTCCCCACTGCCCACCACCATCACCCACACACACACACACACACTGTCCCCACTGCCCACCACCATCACCCCACACACACACATGCACACTGTCCCCACTGCCCACCACGGTCACCCCACACACACACACACACTGTCCCCACTGCCCTGGCTTTTAAGACCCTTAACTCAAGCCTTCACCTACCTGGATGATTTCCCAGGCCTGGTTCACTTCATCTATGTGGACCGTACAACCGGGCAGATGGTGGCTCCTTCCCTCAGCAGCAGTGAAAAGATATCTTCGGAGTTGGGCAGGGGGCCCCTGGCTGCCTTCGTCAAAACCAAGGTAACTGTTCCTCTGGCCCTGGGTACTCTTTGAAGCTTGTCAGGGTAGGATACACTGAGACCTGACCCAGGAGAAACAGGCCATTCTGGTCTCTGAGGCGCTAATGACTTCCAGTGTAACCCTGCCATGCTTGTTCACCATTACTTGTGTGCCTAAGTACGGCTGCCATGAGCTCCTTAGCTACAGCGGCTTATCCTCCAGACCCATTGGCCTGGAGCATGTTTACAGCCCCTCCCGTTGTACCTCAGTGTGCCTGCCATCCCCAGAGTGCTAGAGCCAGGCAAGTAGATGCACAGCAAGGATCTGTCGAGTTGGCTGAACTGGAAAGAACACTGGGGTCAAGCAATTTAGGCATCAGAATTTGACCTCTTTAATTTTTGTCGTGCTAGGCATGGAGCCCAAGGACTCCTGTGCTGAGCCAGCACTCCACCCCTGAGCTACACCCAGACCCAGCAGAGTGTAAAACTGGGTGGTTTCTGCTAAGAAAGCATCTTTCTCTGTTCTAATTTAACTGACTCTTCTTCATGGCCGGCTCCTGGTTTTCTTTTTGAAGGAAAGGGAAACCTCTGCCATTTCTAAAATGCTACATTTTTATTTTGTCTGCATAAAGTGTATCGTGATAGGTGAAACAATGGTAGAAGGCTAGTACTGAGAAGCACACTTTGTCCTTGCTGCCTGTGTGCCCTTGGCGTGGTTTAGTTACATTGCAGTTCCATTTTAGGTCAAATATCTGTTACGGAGATGGTACCATTTACCACGTAGCACTGATGTAAGGACTGTAGGTCACTGAACACAGATGAACTCATAGAGCTGGGGCAGGGCAGGGCCTGAGAATGCTGTGCACAGCATGGCCGCCATCTTCCTCACCTACCACATCAGATCTGCATCCCGCTCTGGGACAGTGGGGAACCCTAGCCCATTGTTTTTTTGTTGCTTTTACCCCAGTGCTGCTCCCTCTGCATTTACAGGGCTGAGTGAAACCTTCTCATTTCACATTGTGCCAGGTACAACCTCTTCTCGCTGTTAACTCTTTATATGCCTCCTCCTCTTTAGCAGCCCCGCGATGGCCCATCATGCAGATGTAGCATGATTCACAAAGCCCTTTGCTGAGGAGTGAACTTTTAGATTGTCTTCAGACTGTCACTAGTATAGATTTGTGGACACGCCTGTGCACATGCCTGAGTCTTCATCCCTGGATGTCCTCACTATGGAGCTCCAGAAATGCAAGTGCAAAGTCAGACGGGAGGGCTGTTACTAAAGTTATATATCTGTGTTGTCAGGTTGCAGTCCTGGAGCTTGCAGCTGCCTCCGGTGTCTCTCGCAGGCTTACCTACATAGTATGTTGTGGTCAGGTGTAAATTAAAGCCCACATCCCTTCTTCCACTGAGACGCCTGAGTCATTTCTGGCATGGAGTGGGCAAGCCTAGCAGAGAAGACTTCGCTCAGGCTGCTCCTAGGTGGCCCAGGTACCAACACCTGCTTTAGGCAGAGCATTTCCAGGGAGGGGCCTGAGCAGATGACACCACAGCTAAGTGCTCCCTGCACATTGAGGTGTGCCCTAGTGCCTTGGCATAGAGCCGACACCATCTCCTCCCAGCCCTGCAGGCTTGGGCAAATGCTTTTTTTTTTTTAAGATGTATTTATTTATTTATTTATTTATTTATTATGTATACAGTATTTTGCCTGCATGTCTACCTGCAGGCCAGAAGAGGGCACCAGCTTACATTATAGATGGTTGTGAGCCACCATGTAGTTGCTGGGAATTGAACTCAGGACCTCTGGAAGAGCAGGTCATGCTCTTAACCACTGTGCCATCTCTCCAGCCCAGGCAAATGGGTTTATTCACAACCTTCTTGGTTGTTTTCTGGTCTCATTGAGAAGTTTACTAATGCGTGTGTTGTGTGTGTCGTGAAGTTACATGAAGCACTTCCACATGTATGTTATTCCGGCAACAGCTGAAGGGGAGCCCTTCTTGGTATCTGTCCTGTAATGCTTTGCTCCCACAACTCTGAGCCCAGTGGCCTGCCGTTGATAAGTCCTGGGCCCTAGGAACCCGTTGGCTCTATGCTTTGTTTTTCCTTACAAAGATCTTGGCCATGAGAGCGGCTCTAAGCAGTGTCCCTCTCCCCAGGTCTGGGCTCTGGTCCGGCTGGCACGCAGGTACCTGCAGAAGGGCTGCACCACGCTGCTGTTCCAGGAAGGGGACTTCCGCTGCTCCTACTTCCTGTGGTTCGAGAACGACATGGTGGGTGTGCCCAGTCTCTGGGCAGGACGGTCCTGAGAGCTGTCCGCTGCTCTAAACCCTTGGATACCTTTCTTCTGCGCTGTTCAATCTGTCTGTCTCATCTCCTCTTGTCCCTGGTGGAACGGCAGGTAAGCAGAGCACTGGGGTGCAGCACTGTCCAGAAGTGTCCACCTAGATGTGAGCTGATGGGAGGCACTTCCTCTTCGGAGAAGGCGTTATCTCCCAATAGTATCTTTAGCTGTACTGCTACTTAAGTACTGCCAGGCATGTACAAAAAAGCTACACCACGACCTCCATTGTCTGGGAAGACCCAGGTTCAAAACAGTTAGCCAGACTGAGCAAGGGTTGCCTCCAGCAGGCTCGGGTCCCCCTTCCCCCATCCTGGGCAGCACCACAGGAACCCACTGTCTCTCCCCTCACTGCCCCTGTTTTTCCTCTCCTCCCAACACTTCCCGTCTCAGCTATTGCTGCTTGTCTAAGGCCACTCCTCCCTCCCTCAGGGTCTCTTGTCTTGCTCCTGTTCCTGGCCTGGCCCTTGCTCTCTTTTCTGCACTCACCGAGGGTGTAACAGCTCCACCTGAACAGAGTGCGCTGTGCCTTCTTCATCTGTCCCTCACAGCCTAGGGGATGCTTGGCACAGGTTCTGTTGACCCATGTTACAGATGGGGACACACCGCTGTCGCGGAGGTAAACTGTGACTAAGTCCACAAAACCCAAATGACGGAGCTAGGCGCCAAGATTTCGGGGTCCTGATCCCTCAAGCTCCTAGGCTTCCCAAGTGCCCCCAAAGGGCTAGAGCTTCAAGGGGCAAGGATTTTGTGACTAGAGTAGCCCCATGGGGCAGTGGCGTGCAGTGAAGTTCCAGGAAGCCATGTTTTGGCCACTGATTGTGACACTCAGGCCACACAAGGGTCCCTCTACACTGCTGAGCCATCTCCCTATGGGCAGGCCTCGTGGTGCCACCTGAGCCTCTGACAGGAGGATCTGTGGGCACTGGACTCAGGCCTGGTATGGTCCACATGCTTAATTGATCCTCTTCTCTCTGCCACCTAGTCCTCCTCAGAATTCCCATTTCTTTCAAAGCAGACTTGGGGTCTTTTGAGAATCCTTTGTTTCTCAAGACCCTGGAGCACACGTGCGTGTGCGCGCGCACGCACACGCACACACACACACACACACACACACACACATACACACACACACCCTGGTATCATCTTCCTTGGGCCTTTCTGAGCTCCTCACTAACCCAGCTCCACCTATTGGTAGCAAAACCTTCCAAGTGTGGTCAAAGCTGAATATTGAACCATATTTCAACACGTCAGATGATGGTGGCTGTCTCTCCCTCCTGGGCAAGGAAACCAGAGAAAAGAGGCATAGACACTGAGGCGTGAGGTGCTCAGCCGGCGCTCCTTCAAGCCCATCTTCACCCAAACTCACTGCTCCCCCCTCCCCTTCTAAGACTGTCTTCTTCCTCCCCCAGGGCTACAAACTGCAGATGATTGAGGTGCCTGTCCTCTCAGACGACTCAGTCCCCATTGGAGTGCTGGGAGGTGACTACTACAGGTGATGCTGACTGGCCTGGCACCACATGTGCCCTAGGTGTTGGTGGCAAGGTCTCTCAAATTGCCATGGGCCTTTCCAAGAGTGAGCAGCTACCTTGATAAGACAGAGCTGGTAGGAATCCCACAGAAGCACACACAAGTCTCTACTGACCTGCTGCTGGCATAGCCTTGTCCTACTGAACACACACACACACACACACACACACACACACACACACACACACACCACTGTTCTCGGATAGAGAGACCCAAGAGAAGGACTGTGTCCTTAAGTTGAGCTGGAGACTAAAAGCAATAGGTGTTGTTGCGGCCTAGGTCATTCTGTGAGAACTGTGGGGTGGGCATTTTGAGGTCTGTGTGTCCAGGGAGCCCTTGGCCCTGCCTGAGTCCTGCCCTCTCTCCTACAGGAAGCTCCTGCGCTACTATAGCAAGAACCGCCCCTCGGAACCCGTCAGGTGCTATGAACTGCTGATGCTGCACCTCTCCGTCATCCCCACTGACCTGCTGGTGCAGCAGGCCAGCCAGCTGGCCCGGCGGCTAGGGGAGGCTTCCCGAGTGACCCTGCCCTAGCCAGAGTGTGCCTATCTCCAGCCATCTTGCTTGCAGGCATTCCCCACACAGCTAGGCCTCTTCCCATCCCAGCAGCTACTAGATGAGGGGCAAGCACCCCAGGGCAGTCTCTCACACCCCACTGTTGACGCCTCCACACAGGCCTTTTCTGAAGGGAGGGCTGCCATGCTTCCACTGGGCTCCAGCTCTGTGCGGTCAGAGATGGCAGCAGCTTCTCTGGAGAGCTGCCCCTCTGAGTGCCCAAGAGAGCAGAAGAAAGTCTTTAGTACTCAGGCTGTGTGAAGTCAACTCTTCCTGCCATTCTGAAGCTGGTAGCTATTTCTTACCCCCAAAGGAAAGGTGCTCCCACTCCTGGTCAGTATTCCAGCTTGGCTACCCTCCCCTGCAACTCTGGGTGAAGTGTGTTTCCTCACATTTGCACTGATAGCACCTACCTCGCAAGGTGCTCAGGAGGATTGCTGAGCATGCAGTAGGTGCTCAATAAATGTTGGTTCCTGTTATTATCCAAGCCTGTTTCTAGCCTTTTCCATGACACTGAGACTCCCTTGCTAAGTCCCGACCTGCCCAAGCGCACACTCCTCTACCCTGGAGCAGTGATTCTGAGATCTATGTCAAGATTTCTGGCCACTTGGCCACTGTGAAGACTGGGCCATGCTACTCTTTAAGGCTCCCCCCAAAATTAGAACTTCTTAGGGATACGGCCCCACCTTTCTAACCAAGAGTGTACTGTCTTAGTTTGATTTCTATTGCTGTGAAAAGACACTATGACCACAGAAACTCTTATATAAGGAAATATTTAATTCAGGCTGGTTTACAGTTTAGATAATAGTTTGGTTCATTTATCATTGTGGTGAGAAACATGGCGGCAGCAGACAGACACTGTGCTGGAGAAGGAGCTAAGAGTTCTACATCTTGATCCACAGGTAGAGGAGACAGGGACACAGGGCCTGGCTTGAGCATCTGAAACCTCAAAGCCCACCCCCAGCGACACACGTCCTCCAGCCAGGCCACACCTACTAATAGTGCCACTCCCTGGCCCCCATAGGCTTATAGCTATAGCATAATGCAATGCATTGTGGGAACCTCAAATCTTCCCATGGTCTTCCATGCCCCTAACTAGGAGGGCCCATTAAGCTCCACTTAAAGAGTCCGGCTGTTTTTCTAATCCAAAGTCCACATTCCGGCAACAAGAAACATGGTCAGGCCTAACACAGCAATAACCCCAGGCTGGGGTACCGACTTCTGATTCAGGGTTCCATTGCTGATGACCACAGCAACTCTTAAAAAAAAGGAAACGTTTAATTGGGGCTGGCTTACGGTTTCAGAGGTTTAATCTGTTATCATCTTGGCAAGAAGCATGGCAGCGTGCAGGCGGGCAGAATGCTGGAGGAGGAGCTGAGGGTTCCACATCTTGTTCTACAGGCAGCAGGAGAGAACTGACTTGAGCCTCTGAGACCTCAGAGTCCACCCCACAGTGACCCACTTCCTCCAGCAAGGCCACACCTCCTAAGAGTGCCCCTCCTTAGGGGCCTGTGGGGGACAGTTTTAGTCAGAACACCACAAAGAGGAACCTAGATACAAAGAGGGGAGACCACCAAAATGTTGGGGTATAGCCCTGCTCTTCTTAGACCAAAAGATAAAGCTTGGATAAGGGGCAGTTCACGGTAGAATGTGTATCCCCTGTGGGAAGTAGTGGGTGACCTGCACTGTGAGAAGGGGGGGGGGTGGGCGTCCTGGTGTGCACAAGGCCAGCCTCGCCTCGGGTCTTGGGCTGAACCGCCTGTGGTGAAGGCTGATCTGTAGGGAGCAGCTTTGGGAGACTGGACACTGAGTGAAGTCTTCAAAGGTGGCATTGAGACGCACTGTCACCAGAAACACTGTCAACACTGTCAACAGTGTTTCTGACCTCTGACCCTCCTAATACCATGATTTGGAAAGGCTGAAGAAAAAAAAGAAAAGAAAAGAAAAGAAAAAAATTCAAATATTAAAAAAAAAAAAGAAAAGAAAGAACTTTTCCTACTACCCACCATGGTTTAGGATGTCCATTTTATTTGCTGGCAGGAGGAGGGAAGAGTCTGCACATGTGTGCTTGAGACCAGAGGCCAGCCAGCTGTAGGAGTTTTCTAGATGGCAACCACCTTGTATTTTTGAGACGGTCTAGAACTTGGTCTAGAGCTAAGCTAGGCTGGCAGACTGACCCCCAGCACTGGGGTTACAAGTGTATGAGAGCCACCTCTCCTGGATTTTTTATGCAGTCAATGACTGTGTGCCGAACATTTGACCAACTGTGCTATCTCCCCAGCCCCTAGGATACTGCTTTAAAATTGTTTAAGTTTCCCTGCCCCTAGAAGCGTAGCAGGTGTGGGTGTTGTGTCACTTGTCTCATGTGCATCAGTAGGTGACAGAGAGGAGAGAGACCATGTCCATACTCAGTGTTCTGACCTGTCACCATCAGAATGATTAGCAGCCTAACGTTCCCTGGGAAAAGTGAGCCTAAGCGACCACCAGTCCAGCACCAGGGTGTCTGGGCACGAAACTAGTGTCTGAGATAACCACCAGTCTGGTGCCAGGCAGGCCCAGATGGGATTCCAGGACAAGGACCAAGAACCCCGCCTGGGACCACAGTGAGCTCAAGACAGACGACACTCCCAAAGGGCCACTAAAGCTCCCACAATGGGATTTTTTTTTCTCTGTTAGAGGAGAGGTTGCAAGGGTGGAGGGCAGGTATGAGGGGACAGGGAAATGGGAGGGACTGGGGTGCGTGATGTGAGATTCTCAAAGCACTAATGAAAAATAAGTTAAAAAAAATAATAAGAGTTTTCTCTTAAGTCTTAGTAGTCCCATGGGATAAGATGTCTAGTTTAACCAATACCCCTGACTTTTCTATACTGTCATCCCTCGGCTTCTGTGGGGTGTATTCCAGGACCCCCCCTAGAGATACCAAACTCTGCAGATGCTCAAGTCCCTTAAGTAAAAGGTGTAGCGTTTGCTCGCAGCCCTCGAATCCCCTCTCTATTAAATAATCTCTGTATGGCTCACACCACCTAATATTCAAATGCCATTTAAGTCATTACCTGCTTAGGGAATGATGACAAGAAAGAGGTCTACTTGCTGAATGCAGATGCAGTTGTTTGTTAAATATATCAACAGTTAATCGATCATGTGGCTTGTGACTCAGGTTATAGGAGAGATGTGTGGACAGCGCAAACCTTCCTGCTGTATGGGGTGATGCGATGACCATGTTGAGAGTCGAGGGGTTCTCAGAAGCCCTCACCCGTCTTTTCCGTGCCTTCTGGGTCTGAGTCGTTTCTGACGAGGGTTCCTGTTGATCTGGATCATTTTCTCTGGCAGTTAAAGACTTAAAAGACAGGGAGGAAAGCTTGAGAGCAGAGAAATACACAAACAGGGCGAACAACAGCAGACAGTTAAAGAGAGGCTATTATTAGGGGTGAAGACACACACCCAACTCCCAAGCAAAGCACACTCGGAGGAAAGACCCTCTGCACAGCAGTGGGAGGAAAGACCCTCTGCACAGCAGTGGGGGAGGAGGGTGAGACTCAGGAGAGCAAAGGGCTGGGGGTTTTAAGGGTGTATGAAGGGGCTTCCTCTGCCAATCTGAGGTTGTCAGTTTGAACAAACACAGGACAGGAAGGCTGAGAGAGTCACAACTTTAGAGCAAACAAGGCCTGGGCAGGCCTTGAACCTGTCATTCTGCCTCACAGGCTCTGTTCCAGGTCAGGCTGAGAAGGAAGCCAGCCATCTTGGAAGGTCATCTAGCGCCGACTCCTCCCCCTATCTGTCTTCCTCAAGCCCCTCACTGCCATTCTAGATTGTGCCTTTCTCCTGCAGAGGACTGACACCTGAGGTGTGGGCAGGTCCAACGGGACAGGTCCCCCCTGTCAAGAACGGGGAACCAGGCAGAGTAAGGAAGCACACTAGTTGAGGTTATTTGCAGATGTGAGCTCAAATCCTTGTGAATCTTTGGGAAAGGGGAAAGGTGCCCACACAAAACTGTCCAGAATTTCATAGTAGTGACCCTCAATGTATTTGCCCTTCTGTACGACCAGGCTCAGCAGGGTGTGCAGGAAAGAACACACAGCTCTCAGGGACATATGTGGTCTTTTCTGTTCTCCAAAGGCCCTGGTCTTGGTCAAAGCCTCTGGCCAGGAGCAGCTGCCACCTTGCAAGATCCTGGCAAGCAGGAGTGAAGTTTGACTGGGCCGCCCCTTGATCCTGCCCCCAAGCGTCTGCCCCTAATAAGAAAGGAGGCACAGAGAAGGAGGGGCCTGTACTTTGGCTCCACCCCGCCTTCCTGCCCTCTTCTATCCACCACTGGGGCCCAGGAAAACCTAGTTAAATGATTTTGCTTAGGCCTTGCTCCCGTGAGTCCTGGAGGTGGCATAGACTGCTTATTCCTTGGCTACCTGCCCCTTCTCAAGACTAGCGTGCGCAAACTCAGAGCTGCAGAAACCCAAGCCCTGTGAAATCGTGGCCCAAGGCCAAGGCTGACACTCGGCTGTAACTCCTAGCCCCTCCCCGTGCCCGGGCCGCTGAAAAGCAGACAGCAAGCAAATTGCTGGAGGGCAGAAATGGCAGCCAGTGGCCGAGGTCTCAGCAGGGCCTTGCACTCCTCTGTTGGTCCGGCTTGGAAACAAGCTCAGTCGGGAGCCAAGGGGCGCCTGAAGCCCGAGTACGACGCCGTGGTGATAGGAGCAGGTAAAGCTAACGAAAGCAGAGCCAGAGCTCAGGGAGGGAAGGCAGCGTCCTGCCTGCCCACAGGCCTTTGGGGGGGGGGGGCGGGGCGGCTCCAGGGAGCCCCGCTGCCGCCTCTGCAACTTGGCCGTGAGTCCCAGTGAGCAGGGCCTGTGATGGAAGCGCCCCACTCCCGCCCCGGACTGAGAGTCAGGAGTCCTTGGTTACAGTTTGACCCTGGGCTTGCTATGTGGTCTAGAAGGGTTAAATCTTCCCGTCTAGAATGAATGACAAGGGGGAAGTAGTAAACTCAGGAGTTTCTCCATATCTCCTGCCAAGTGTGTGAGTTCCCTCCCCACCGACCGCAGGAAGCCTCTGGTGCTTAAGAACTTGGCACTGAGGGCAAATGAAATCCTGTACTCTGAGCCCTGAGTTCTGGTACCTATCTCACCACTGAGAGCACCCATCCAAGAAGGAAAACCAGAGGTTTTGTTTTGTTCTGTTTTGTTTTCATAAATAGAAGAGCTGTTTTGTGGGGCTTCCCAGAGACCCGCTTCCCACAGACAATGAACGAAACCAGCTACAGTGGTGGTCCGGCAACATTTTGCTGACTCTGAGGCTAGAGCACTGAAGTGTGCTGGGTAAGGAAGGGGTTGAGGCACAGCCTAGGGCCCCGGCTGCCCTCCACACCAGGGCCTTCCTATTCTCACTTGTGGGGCCTGAAAGCGTTTATATCCAGCTGGGCTCTTAAGTAGATGATAACAGGTTCGCATTTCCTTGAGACTCACCACACAGCTTTAAATGCTGGCCTGCTTTGGCTTCTCTGCTGAAAGCCATCCTCTCCAATGTGTGCCCACATAAATGTGTGTTATACACAGACTTGTGTTTATTATCGATACTAAAATAGAGATGTGTCTCACAGAATTTTGAAAATCAGATATATGGTGCTCTTGACTTAAATGTCATGACCTAGTATGCCACACAGGGACCCAAGCTCAGCAAGCTCCATTCAAGGGCCATCAACCGCTAAGTGGGCATCCCTAGAGGCCTGGGGATTAGCAGATCCTGCAGCAGAAGGAGACAGGTCACCAGAAGCAACAGGAGAGTCAGCCAGGACTTGAGGGGGTGGGATTCTGGAGTTTCGGATTTGTGTCCTTTGTCACTTGAAGTCTGTTTGTCCATCCATGACTGAACTGGAACCAGTCGCCAGGTAGACGTTCCTAGTTTTCCAAGGTTGATGAGCACCACTAACGAAAAGCCAAATATCGCCATGTTTGTTACAGCCTTGCAGCAGGCTGAGCGCTTCTCCAACACTTCGGAGCCTAATCCCTTGACACCGCAAGGCTCCACGTTGCATATGAAGAACACATCACATACACACCACTCTCTGCCTTACCTATGAGGACGTTCAAGGCAGTCACTCATTGTTAAATGTCTCTCTGAGAACCAAGCCAGGTGAAGCCCGGGGCTGCCTGCCTTGAATTTACATGTATATTCAGAGGATGGCTTCTCCAACTGCAGGTCCGAACCAGTGGCAGATCCAACAAGCATTTTCTTCAAAACTTTCTTATGAAAATTATCTAACATTCTTTATTTTAAAAAAAACACACATAGTTAGTGTTCCTCAACCTGTGGGTGGAGACCCTCTCACGGGGACTACATATTAAATTTCCTCATGTCAAATAGTTACATTATGATTCATAACAGTAACACAATTACAGTTATAAAGTAGCAACAAAAATAATTTTTTGGTTGGGGGGGCTCTCCACACCATGAGGGACTGTTTTAAAGAGTCATAGCATTAGGAAGGCTGACAGCCATTGTTTGACATAGGTTTTCACATACACCTATCAGAGGCTGGGTTAATACTAGGGCATGGAGCTTTGGTTCTCCGAGAACGTTCGTTAGTCAGCCTTATGCCAGGTCATGATGTAAGGTACATTTATTCTTGTGAATCGTGAGCAAAGGGGCTTGAAAACTCCAGTTTCAGAGACTCCATTAATAAATGAGAAGGTAGCTCAGTGACCTCTAAAATTCTGGATGACTCCATGTGGGAAATTTAAAGCAAAAGCTATTCAGCCATGAAGAAACTCATCATGGGAGTCATTGCTGCTCCCCTTACTCATGGGCATTTGTCGGATAAGAGTTGAGCCTTTTATTTGAGCCCGCACTGGGTCCATCCCGGTGGGTGCTGAGAGATCACAGCTGTCTACTGACACCGGAAAGGCTGAGTGGCATCTGTCACCAAGGAGAAAAATGACCAGGAGCCCCAGAGCTGCCTGATAACCCTTGAGCCTGCTCTCTGCCTGTGAATGATTCTCCTCCAGCAGCCTAGCTGCCTCATGAGGATGAGTAGCAGAGCAGCCTGGGGCTCGTGCACTCGGGGTAGCACTGATGCCACGGGAATTACTAGGAATTTGTGAGAAGTCGGGGTCCAGCACAACTCCCCATCTGCAGACTGGAGCCACCTTGTTACTGGTGCACGCCTTGAAGCAATACGTGTTAGTTACTTCATTTTTTTTTTAAATTTTGAACTATTCATATTTCCTTGTTGCAGCACTGGGGACTGGCAGACCCATTCCCATGTGGATTGAACCTTTGGGGGCACTACTGTGCCTGGTACAGCCACACAAGGGTCAAACAAGCTATGTGTGACAGCAACTGTCCCCCTGAATGGCACTCAGCTGGCTGGATAGGCCCTGCTCACACATACCAGCAAATAGCTGCCTTTCCTTCCCAGCGATGTAAACCATGCCACCTCCATGCTTGGTCACCAGCCCCCTCTAGGGTCAGAAGTCCAGTAACTGTGGACTTCTCCTTGACCTTGAAGCAGGAAACAGAGTTTCTTCTAAGGCCAACAGGACTTGGGTGGGGTGAGCTTCTGACTTCTCAAGGTGCTGTCCCGAATCCAAATATGGGACAAAGGAGAGGATACTTAGGGGCTAGGGATACAAATGGGACCTCAACACTTAAAGCGCATGTACTTAGTAACACTGTGCTCTCTCATCTCGTTGCAGGACACAATGGGCTGGTGGCTGTGAGTACCCGTTTGGTCCCACTTCACTGCCCCCCTGAGCAAGTGGCACCCAGGAGTGAAGAGGAGGGTTTGAAAAAGCAAGCAGGGGAGAGGCCACAAGAGAAAAGGGAAGGGTGGTCTAGTGTTGACCCAGGGCCAGTTAAAGGGGACATCCTTGTCCTTTCCCTACGGCATATGGTCTCTCCGGCCTGTGGGAGGGTCTGAGGCTTATAAAATGTCAGTCACCCGCATAGAGGAGCGAGTCAGGTATAGAAGGCTCTCTCACACTGAGTTGGAGGCAGTTTGTGCTGCCCAAGGAAGAACATGTTAGAAAGAACCTAATACAGGGTTTGGAAAAATAAGGGCTTGCTCTAGCTAAGATACTATCCGCCAAGGACGACAGTCTGGGACTAGCAAAGCTTATCTGTAGCCAAGGGGGGAGTGTTCGGTATTTTGTAGAAGGGACAGAGAACCCCCCTTTGTTTGTGCTCAGACAATGCTGTGCATTGGACCTGGTCTCAGAGCACCCTGGTTCGCAGATGCCGTTCTTTGAGGTAGTTTCTGTCTCTTGAGAGAACAGCGTGGCTGCCCTCTGTGCACCAGGACAGCTTCCCGAGCCAGGCTCTGCTCTGTTTTCTCCTCAGTACATCTGGAGACTAGATTCCCAACACCTCTACTCGGCAGCAGCTCGGGGAGCCCGAGGCAAGCTGTTACCCTCACTGAGCCCCAGTTTCCGATCTGTAAAGTAGGGGGAACCATAGCAACTGTTGCTAGCATGTCAGGCTAGATACAGCCACATAGCAGTTATCAAGTGGACTTTGCAAAATGTGACCTATGAACTTCACCATCTGTATTGTCACATTGTTACTAATGGTACAACCTCTCCCTCTCCCTCTCCCTCTCCCTCTCCCTCTCCCTCTCCCTCTCCCTCTCCCTCTCCCTCTCCCTCTCCCTCTCCCTCCCCTGCCCTCTCTCTGTAGGGCTGTAGGCCTAGACTAGCTCAGCTCAATACATATTTATTAATTCCCCGCTAAGTACTGGAGAAAACATCATAGAAACCCTGCATCACTCATTTCCCCCAAATACAGTTTTGCTACAGCCACAGCACAGTGTCCATTTACTGCACGTGCCATAGGTGTCGGCTCATGTGCAATAAAGCACATTTAAAGTACCTATTACAGAGCAGCTAAGGCAGCAGTTCTCAACCTGTGGGTCTCAATCCCTTGGGGGGAGGGGCGGGTCACACACCAGATATCCCACATATCAGATGTTTACATTATGATTCATGACAGTAGCACAGTTACAGTTATGAAAGAATTTTATGGATGCCGGGGAGGGGGGTGGTCACCACAGCACAAGGAACTGTATTAAAGGGCCACAGCCTTAGGAAGGTGGAGAACCATTGGGCTAAGGCAGCCCTCGCCGGCCCCGTGCAGCCACAGAAGTCAGCTTTGTAATCATCAGCCCCGTTTTTACAGGTGAGGGAACTGGGACACGTGGATCAGCAGAAATGAGCATGAGAAACTGAACCTGTTCCCAGGCTCGCCATATTGCCTTTGATGGAAGAAGAGCGTTTGCTCTGTCCTGGAGGAAGGACAGGGACAGGCAGGGTAGACAGTGCAATATGCATCCCTGGGCACCAGGCCTCCCCTAAAAGAAGGAAAAATCACCTTCAACAGAGAAGTGGAGGGGCAGACGTAGGGACACCAGATCTGAGAGGACATCTGGGCCTCACAACCAAGGGTTATGCAGGCCTTGCAGTGAGGGTCCCTGGTCAACCTCAGCAGATCACGAAGGGGCCTCTGTCTTCCCAGGCAGCGTATCTCCAGAGACTGGGGGTGAACACCGTGGTCTTCGAGAGGCGCCATGTGATTGGGGGTGCAGCTGTCACTGAGGAGATCGTTCCAGGTGAGCCCCGAGAAGTGGCGGGGTGGGGGAGGGGTGGGGAGAGGCAGGGGTGATCAGGGGTGACTGGTTCTTCTGATTTGGTTCCAGGATTCAAGTTTTCTCGAGCATCTTATCTCCTTAGCCTACTGAGGCCACAGATTTACACAGACCTGGAGCTGAAGGTAGCGCCGTCCCTCGTACCCTGGCGGTTGGCCAAGGGTGGGCGTGGTTCCATCTTTCGACCTAGGAGCGGGGCATCATATCCCGTGGCCTGAGCAGCTCCCAGCCTGAAGTCTTTCTTCTCTTCCGGCCTCTGTTCTGTCTCACACCTGTTCCTTCGCGTGCCACAGCTTGATTGTGTCCCAGCTAACCTGTGTTTTATAAGCTGGGACATCTCAAGTAAGAAGCAGGCCTCTTCAAGGTGTTTTTTGTTTTGTTTTGTTTTTAGCATCAGACCTACAGTTTGCAGGGCAGCACCTGGCTGGTGCCTTGGGCGGGGAACTTCCAGCTCTGCCCTGGCTCCCTTTACCTCCTGATATCTTCTCTGGTCTTCATAAAGCACCTGCATACAGCCTTGGGCACCTGGGTTTACACAGCTGCCTGATAGGGCCTCCTTAAATCTTAACAGCATGAGCAGAGAGACCTGTCACTCTGGGCAGAGACCACCTTTGCACGTTCTTGGTCTCAAAGATAAAAGTATTTTAAAACAGACCCAGAAGGAATCTCGGGCAGCTAACTGGAGTTAGAGGGAGGCTACCTTGAACATGGAAGTCAAGACATCGGGGGGGGGGGGGGCAGAGGAGGTAGAGGGTGGGAAGAGCGACAGTTACATTTTTAATCATATGCAGAGCAAAAAGGTGTGCGTGTGAGACACAGCGAAGGCACACCAGAGGGGGAAAGGATTGAATACCCACGCCTTAGCCCTGGGTTTTTGTTAGAGGAGTTTGAGATTTCTCCCTTCCCAGGGTGATGTGGGCCTCCACCCTTTAAATCCAAGGCAAGAGGGAGTGTCGAACCTTAGTGTTTCAGGTTAGACTTACAATCTGCTAAGAGTTAGTTCTTTTGGGTGGCCTAGAACTTGGGGTTGTACCCCGAACAGGGACAGGTGGTGAGCATTGCCCTCGGTTTACCTTTTACTTGTGTGATCAGGAAGGAAAAGGATTTATTACCACTAGTTTGCCCTTTCATTTTGTTGACATTGGGCCAGGAGGGACTGAATGTATTTACTGTCATCAGTAAATACGAGGCCAGGGTTCAGGCCTTGGCTCCTTTTTAAACCACCCCCCGGCCCCACCATCAGTGACAGACAGCTAAGCCCCTCCTTTTCCTGGGAGGCCAGTGCTGGGATACTTTTAATGTAACCATGAGAGGTGAGAGCATGAAAAAAGTTCCAGGCAGCTTGGAGATTTTCCATAGCGCCACCTGCTCTCTGCTCCTGGTTCCTCCTCTAACCCCCGCCCCCCCTCGATTCCCAAAAGGCCGGCAGTGAAGGTCTGAGACCTTGGGGAGTAGCATTTGGGGGTGCAACAGTAAACTTCTTCCTAAAGGCCTGGCTGTTCCTCCTACTTTCTTAACTCAGTCGTTGCTGCCTTTGGCTCGGTTTTATTCAGTTGTAAAATGGGGTTTTCTCTTTAATGTGTGTGTAGATCTTGCCTAAAACATGTCCCCCATCCCTCCCCTGGTTCAGACTTTTGTAGAGGGAGCTACTGACCACCACCATGCCGTTTATCTCAGAGGCCTGGGGCCTCTTCTGGCTGTGGGGCCATTTGGAATGGACTCTGGAAGCCTCTTCCCTGCCCCTGTCCTCTCCTAGTCGGCTAATCTTTGTGCACGGGTAGGCTTGCCTTCACCCGCCACCTCCTTCAAACAGACACAGCCTTGTAAACTCAACCGCCTCATTTCCGAGGCTGACTTAGCTTCAGTGCGCTGGCCTGGCTGTCTCCCATCTTGGGAGAGAAGAGCCGTGGAGCCTCATAGTGCATGAACCCTGCTCCTGTGCAAACAAAGGAGACACATTTTAAAGCACTTTGCTCTAAAACAGTGGTTCTCAACCTGTGGGTCACGACCCCCTTGGCGAACCTCTATCTCCAAAAAATATTTATGTGGCAATTCATGACAGTAGCAAAATTACAGTTATAAAGTAGAAATGAAAATACTTCTATGATTGGGGGAGGGGGGTTAACCACAACTCGAGGAGCTGTATTAAAGGGTCACAGCGTTAGGAAGATTGAGAACTGTGGTCCTGCGTCCTGAGGCGGCAGGTCTGGGTCCTATACCTGGCAGATCCTGTCTCAAGCTCAGGGGAAAGCTAGAGAGCTTTAGGGGTGAGGCTTGTGGCTTGGGCACAACGCTGCAGTCCCAGCCTCTCTGGGGGAGGTGGGAAGTGAGTTTCCACCCCTGGTGTCACAGGTAGCTCTTTTCAGAGTGAGACTACAGTGTTCATAAGGTAGGGGAGACTCTGGAGCTCCAAAAGTGTCACAGTTCTTTGTTTCATCCACCATTTCAGGTGCTGCAGGGGATGGGGGCAGTTGCCCATAACCTGCTGGCAGATAGGGGGAAACCTAGGCTCAGTGGGTGCTTCCCCGCGGGGGGACAGCACCAAGCTTTCCCCAGTGGTTGAGCAGGCCCCAGAGGCTGCAAAGGCAGTTCTGCCATTGCTGCCTGATCACCAGGCATCCAGCGGTGGTTCCCCCGGAATAAATGGAGTCTCAGACAGTCACGGTAGAGTGAGAAATCAAGCCAGACTTTACTTGTGAATCAGGGATTTATAAGCCCTGGGCAGCGGGAGGTGGGGCAGAGGTCATGGGGGTGAATGTGCCTGATTCGCTAGGGCTAAGGGTGCCAAGATACTTAATATACATACAGCAGTACTGTGGCTCAGTAACTTGGGGCCCTTATCACAGGAAGGAAAAAAAACAGTACTTAATTATCCTTTGTGTGAGGGGATAGCGCCTAGGTGTAATTAAGGGCCATTTGCTGGAAGCTAGGCCGAGATTTCCCTGGGCTTGTTAAAGTTCCTCATCAGGAAAGGGTAGGGGGCTGTATTTTCTTTTAGGACTATGCGACTCCCCTTACAAGATCTGGGGTTACCACATCAGGTGGAATGAGAACCCTGCTAAGAAAGAGAATTCGTGCTTCACAGACCGAGCGTGAAGCCTGGGGTTCGGTGCAGTGTTGGTACCACACCACAGCTGAAGGGAACTTGTATGAATAGAGCACAAGTTCATGGTGGCAGCTTTGGGGGACAGAGGCAGCCATAGCCTTCCCTCCCATCCTTGGAGGCTTTTCTAGATCTCTTCCATCCACATGCCTCCCACTTCCCACTCATGCTCCACTGGGAAACCTGCCTAGGCTGAGGCCTTCAAATCCAGCAGTTAGCTGGGAATGACCTAGGTGCTAGTGGGGAAGTGGGGATCGCCAAGGCTCCTGCTCAGAAGTCTGCGTTTATAGCTGCGGGACCCCGAGCAGCCTTTTTACAGCTTTCTCAGGGCTGAGACACAGCTGGGCCTTCCCTGTCCCTCCGCCTGAGAGTCGGGGTGAGCAGAGGAAGGGCCTGCTTTTGTTTTGTTACTTGAGGCTAAAAGTGCATACCCTGAAAAACTCATGGACGATGTGGGGGGCCAGTTTAGCATTCTCTTCCTCTTTCCCCTTCTAACTTCTCAGGAATGACAAAGGTACCGTTTAGAAGTTCTAAAGTCATTTGAAATGACAGCTTCTTCCGGGCTGTTTATCGACTGCATTGTTCAGTGTTCCCCAAGGGGGCCTGCTTCATGCCAAGCTTAGGACAAGGCTGAGGACAGGTACAGTGGGGACTCAGAGACACAGTAAGAGAACGGTCTGTAGAGGTTAAGTGACAGAAAGAAAAACCAGAAGACTGTGATAGGAAGAAGTGAAGCTCCACTCTCCCCGGGTGACCAGGAACTCCTTCTAGAAGGGGTGACACATGAGCTGATGTTCAGAGGGCAAGAAGTCCCTAGCCACGTGGACAGCTGAGAGAGAGAAAGAGCTCTGGTCACAGGAGTGTGGAAGTAGGCAGGCCAAGGCGAGTAGGAACAGAAAGCAGTCCCTCCCCCCAGCCCCCACCCTACCCCACCCCCACCACCCACCCCCGTGGCCAAAGCAGTCCACTACAGCGGGGATTTGGGAAGAGGGCGGGGCCCGGTCACGCTAGGACCGCATTTCATCCAGGAACAGGGAGAAGCCAGAGGGGTGTTTAATCAGGAAGCAGAAGCTTATAAAGGATTAGTTCCCTGGCCTTGGCCCATAGATACAGGAGGCAGCTGCTCAGTGGACCACAAGATGGCAGTCTGCGACGAGGGCACGGGGCTGGAGAGGAGTGGACATCGGCTACAGAGCCGACCTAGCACTATAAGAGACGTCAGTGGTGAAAGAAAGGGAGGAGCTGAGGGTAGCCCCTTCAACTGGATGGTTCTTCATAGCAGGAGGAACCAAGGCAGGGGCTGGAGAGCTGTCTCCAAGCCTCAGTCAAGAGCACTTCCTGTTCTTGTGGAGGTGCTGCCTTCAAGTCCCAGCACTCATGTGCCTGCTCACCCCCATCTCTAGCTCTGGTTTCAGAGCATCTGATGCCGTCTTCTGACCCTCACAGGCACCTGGCACATACGGTGTCACACACACATGCACGCATGTACACACACACACACACACACACACAATACCTGTATACATAAAATTAAATTTAAAAACAAAGGCTCAAGGTAGAAGTTTCTTCAACTTGTAAAAAAGACTTCTCAATTTTATTTATTTATTTTTTTAAAGGCCCTACCCACATTTGGATTCTGTTCTGTAGACTCCTGACCCCTGGGGGATGGTCTCTGGTTTGGTCAGCTCCTGGAATGTCAGAAAGGTCTTTAGTTTCCGTGAGCTTTCCTACCTCTTCAACTCCCACATCTCGCTTTTATCCTCTAAGGCACGATCTTATCAGCAACATCAAGTCACCAGTGCACATAGCGAATGTGCTGAGCCCATGTGAAGCCACAGCAGTGGGGAAACAGACAATGCCCCCACCTCAAAGCACGTGTGATCCTCTCAGAGAAAAGGAGACAAAGTGTACATGCAGCTGACCATGTGGTGACAAGGGCTTTGGGCAGAATACAGGTTAAAGGGACAGGGAGCATGCCAGTGAGGTGGGGGTGCGGGCCAGGGCTTGCTGATAAGCATGTGAGCAGAGACATTAAGTGGGGCAGCGGGGGTCAGGCCATGGATCGGGACATAGAAGTCTCCAGAAAGCAGTCACGGTCCATCCAGCTGTTGTCAGTGCACTGTCTGTGCCATGGCCCTTGGGAGAAGCCAGTGAGTTCTGAGGAAGCTCTGCTGTGAAACATCGTAAATCAGACCCTGACTTAAATGCAGCAAGGAGACTTCCACTTAAAGAGACCTTGCAGTAAACTAGACTGCCATGCAAATTTAAGAATTATCTTACTAATTTATCCACCTTGTGCATATGGATCCTCATATAACTGTTGCTTTATTGTGTTTTGAGACAGGGTTTCTTAGTGTAGCCTTGGCTGTACTGGACTCGCTTTTTAGACCAAGTTGGCCTCGAACTTACAGAGATCTGCCTGCTTCCACCTCCCAAGTACTGGGATTAAAGGCATGTACTGCTGCACCTAGCTTTATTGTTTATTTTTAAAGTTTACTTATTTTGTTGAAGTGAGGGGAGGTGGTTATAGATGAGGGTCCCAGGGTCTGGGAGTCACAAAGATGTGGCTTCGAAATAATTATCTTCCTTCTACAGTGACATGGGACAAACTGTTTAACTCCTCTGAACTTCCTGGTTATGTGTCTGCAGAGGGCAGTTACATCTCAAGAGTTATAGTGTAACTGTGCAGTGCCCTTTCTGATGACGTATAGTGTGTATGGGTGGGGCGGTTCGACGTGTTACAGTATGGTACACATGGTGTCGTAGTGTGTGCCTTGGCTTTATTGGTCTACCACTGGGTGTCTGGATAAGAATGTTAAGAAGATAAGAACCAGCTCTGTTTACTTTGGGACCAATCACAAACACCAACTGCAAAACAAACAAACAAACAAAACAACAACAACAAAACAAAATTGGTCCCACAAACAGAATTAGAAGGTCAAGCGCAGAAGCACAGATCCCTAAAATGCCTGTGGATTTTGTTTCTGCAGAAACATGGGCTGAGGCTTCATCAGCGAGATCCCTACTCCTTCACCCCCATGCTGGAAGATGGTACCCTGAGCAAGGTGCCCAGGTCCCTACTGCTGGGCACAGACATGGCTGAAAACCAGAAGCAAATCTCTCAGTTCTCACGGAAGGACGCTCAGGTAGGGAGGGTGAGCAGGGACTGAAGTCTTCCCTCAGCAGCCCAGAGCAGGCTCTTGAGAGGAAACGGATGTCCAGGCTGTGGCTGAACAGGCCACACTTTTCCTGGACAACTCGGTCCATGCTACCCTTTGACGTTAGGCATGCTGGGAAGGAGAGGTAGACAGCGGTTAAGACCAATAGACTGGGATTCCTGGAGCTGCTTGTGTTCATCTGAGGCTGCTGGCCAGGCAGTCTCTGTTTGCCCGATTTCATAAAGCAATCTCTGGGATGCATTATCCCTCTGCTGTTGCTCAGAACCCCACATGTTACCCATCCCAAAGCCCACGAAAGCCCACAAGAAGAACCTAGGACAAGAAAATGTTCTTTCAGTTTGCCATCAATCCCTGACAGCCAAAGCAAGAAAGCGTCCATCACGGTGGTGTGCAGATCAGCCTCTCAGAACACACACCAGATGGAGAAAGCATGCTGCTGCTGCTTCCTGCAGATCTAGTGCTGGCTTTGTCCCTATGCGGCAGCGAGTGATACAGTGGGCCTGGTATGGTGGGTTCTGAAGTTGAGGAAGCATTCTAGAACGGCTGTTCTTGTACCAGCCTGGATGCCAGCTGCAGATGTGGCACGAAGTCCTATCTCAGTAGAGACATGTTTATAAAGAAAGCCGAGGTACATGCAGTCGATGCACTTGCTTTCTGGTGGGCAAAGCCCAGACAGCCACAGGCATGCCCCACTCACTCCTTTCCCCAGAGCATCCTAAGTCTGGCCGTGTTAGCTGCTGTCCTCACAGCTGTGACAGAGTACAGGCTACACAAGCTTACAGGAGGAAAGATTTATTTGGCTTGTTGTTTGAGAAGGAACAGTTCGTGATGGTAGGAAGGCTTCGTGATGGGAGCAGCTCACAGCTGAGGGAGCAGGAGCGTGAGGTACTGGTTATTTCTTGTCAGCTGTCAGGAAGCAGAGAGCTCAGTGGAAGCAGAGCCAGCCTGTATCCATCAGAGCTTTCCTGTAGGCTCCTACCAAACAGTGCCATGTGTCAGAGGTCCTACGGTCTCTCCCAAACGGCATCCCAAACTATCCCAGTACCTGCGCCTGGGAGGGACATTCTGATTATAGCGCTGGCTGATTAGCATAGCTACCCTCCTCCCCTGCATCACCATGAGCATCTGATATAGTGGGCTGAGGACCCATCATCCCAGTGCCTGTGGCCCTGTCTGCTAATGACCACACAGGAAGGCCTAGGTCCATTTCCTAAGGAAGCCAAAGACCTCACTCAGTCTATAGTTTTGTGCTTGAAAGTTGTCATTTTTTGCAAGCCTGGCCTAGGGAAACGTTTCTTATTAGTTACAGGTTTTTTTTAAAGTTCTTTACCACAGAACTTTATTTATGTAAACCACAATTTCCTGAATTTATCCATATATACCACTGAGCCCGAACTCAAAGTCCTGGGCTAAGATATTTAAAAACTTCTGGTGGCAGCATCCCTGTTCCTGTCCTCCAGCTCAAGTGAGGAAGGCAGAGTTTGGAACACAGGTGTGGACAGTTACGCTGTGGAGGCTGCTGACTGAGAGGATACAGGCCTGTGTGGCTGCCTGGGATGAGGCAACATGTCAGACCGAGAGACCAGAAATGAGTGGTTAGCACACTGGAAGGAGAGCTGCCTTCTGCCATTCACAAACAGAGGACATAGAGAGAACTTCCAAATGGTTTTTATCGTAGGGTCTGACACCTCAGACACCTGACAGTTTTGTGTGGCTGGTGCTGGCCTATGCTGACCTTGGGCTGGGAGTGTGGCCCAAGAAGCCACCAGGGCTGCACTGTGGGAGATGGCAGTCCTATGGGAGTGTGTGGCACAGAGGACCAGGCCTGGGGATTCTGGACTACGGAATGCTAACATGAAGCTCCGTTGCAGGCCTTTCCCAGGTACGAGGAGTTCATGAAACGCTTGGTGCTAGCCATTGACCCCCTGCTGGATGCAGCCCCAGTGGACACTGCAGCCTTCCAGCACGGCTCCCTGCTACAGAAGTTCAGGGCACTGTCCACCCTGAGGCCCCTGCTAAAGGCAGGTACGTCTGAAGAAGTACAAGAATGCAGGTGTGGGGGTGTGGGGGTGTGGGGGTGTGGGGAGTGACCTTCATGGAAACAAGCCTGCTTTCTGGATACCTAGACCTAAACCTGAAGCTCCAAGGCAGCTACCTTGGATGGAGCCCAGTAATAGGCCATGGCCCACAGAGGCTGCCAGGCACTCCCCCCTGAGAGTTTCAGCCTGTGCTCCCCTAAAGACAGGGCCCAAGACAAAGGGTTGTGATTACTTGGAAGGGTGACCCCAAGGCACCAAAAAAAAGGGGGGGATGGAGAAAGAAGCTACAGAGTGCATTAGTTACTTGGTGTTGCTGTGATCAAATACTGTGACCAAGTGACTTAAGAAAGGAAGTGTTTATTTTACCACAAGGCTTCAGAGGGTTAGAGTCCATAATGGCAAAGACAGCATGGCAGCGGATGGCTGGCGCAGGAAGCCGGCTGATCATACTCCATGCCCATGCAGGAACCAGACTGCGAACTGAAAGGAGAGAGGGCCTATAAAGTCCTAAAGCCCACTCCCAGTGATGTGCTTCCTCCAGCAAGGCTCTCTCTCTTAAAGGGTCCACAACTCCTCAAACAGTGCCAACAACTGGGGACCAAGTGTTCAAATACATGAATGTGAGGGCAGCGGTGGCGGGGGTGGGGGGTGAGGGGGGACACGCATTTCTTATTCAAACCACTGCTCCGAGGGAATCCAGTACCAGGTGTGTGTTGGCACTGGCCATTGGGTGATGGGTGATGAGACAGTGGCCCTGGTGAGACTCTGAGGAATGTACCCCTAAAAGATATGTAGGTCCTTAAGGACCATTTCTAAAAGAAGGAAAGGGGCCCTGTCCCCAACTGGTCAGGGGTTCTCTCATGACACAGTGACCTCTGGGCCAGGCATCTACACCCTAGCTGATGTGGTGCCGGAGAAACCCAGAGAAGAAAGGGCTCGTCCCTCTGAGGCCTCCACTTAATGCTGTTGAAATTCGAGATGTGAAGCCGATCAAAGCCTGCACGAATCTCGTTGCCACGGCCACAGCTGGAACATGATCTAAGAGCCAGGAGGATTGGAAGAACCTGCCTCCATATGAGAAAGAATACTACATTTAGACCAAAAAAAAAAAAAAAAAAAAAAACTAAAATAAGAGGTCTGTGATCACTTATGAGGTCTTCCGTGGGCCTGCGATAGAAGCCTTATCTGTGTGCTGTTATTTTTCCACCACCCTTTGGGTGCACGGACAAAATTCTCAGATCCTAGAAAAACACGGAACCGGTTAGCTATGGTCACAAGAGAAAGAGACCTCAACAAAACTCCTTCGGCATCTGAAAGCCAACATTTATTTCCCATGCGTCTTTGTAGTTCAGCTGATCCCAGCAGGCTCAGCCGGTCCAGTCTGGCCTCATGCACATGTTTGTGGCTGGGGGCAACCAGCAGTGCCTGCTCTGCTCTTGCTGTTTGTCCTGTGTTTGGAAGCAGCATGTGACACTGGCATGTACATCAATAGAGAGGCACGGGGGTGGGGGGGGGTGGGGGGGGCGGGGGGGAGGGGGCAAGTCCTGCTGCCCCAGCCAGCTACAAGCCTCCATCTGTGGCACATTCATAAACATTCCACTGGCTAGTGAGCCGCACGGATAAGCCCAGAGTCAAGGTACAGAGTAGGCCCGCCAACTGTGTCCGACGGCTATCACAGCAGTTATAGAGAGAGAGTCTGGAAATGAAGGGAGCGAGTAGACGTAGTCACCAACACCAAAAGTAGACACTCCTTTTCAGATTACCAGACCAAGGAGCTTCGTGCACTGATGATAGTAATCATTAGCAAGTCATTAGGATAATGTTTATTAAGCAATTACTATTGCCAACTGCAGAGGTATGCAGCGGAGACACACTGGCCAAAACCGGCGATCCTTGTCCTTTCACTGAAATGTAACTGGTGCCCATGAAATTACGAATCACTTCTATTTCATTTAATCCCTACAGTAGCGTATGAAATACATCTCCCATCTTACGAAGAAACAGACTCGGAGCTGAAGATGTTTAAAAGGGGACCCAAAGTCTTGTAAGGGGTGACAAGCGCACACTGTCCCTGAATGTCACACTGTCTCTCCATGGAGTCTCTGCCTCTTACTGTTCTTTCTTCCCCGAGGATGGGAACAGAGTCTCCTCAAGGCCTGGCTCGCCTGATATGTGTATTTCTCTTTCAGGGCGCACCCTGGGAGCCCAGCTCCCCCAGTACTATGAGGTCCTCACAGCCCCCATTTCTAAGGTAAGTGTGGCCAGATGTGGCCCAGGGATCTTCTCCTGCCTCCCAGGCCCTTGAGCCTTTCTGTGGCCTTGCTCTCCAGGTGCTGGACCACTGGTTTGAGTCTGAGCCTCTGAAGGCTACTCTGGCAACCGACGCCGTGATCGGAGCAATGACAAGTCCCCACACTCCAGGGAGTGGGTGAGTAGGAACCAAGGAGCGGCTGCGAGAAGCTGGAGGAGAGCGCACTTCCTCTGAGCTCACCTAGCTCACTGGGCGTGGAGCTCAGCATGCATGCTTGCTGAATGAACTCTGAGTCCAGGAGGTGGAGCTGACTTCCATGCCGTCTGAGCCCCAGCACTCCTTCTTAGCTGTTCTTCTCCATGAGCCTCCAGGCAAAGCCTCTTCCTGCTGTCAGCATCTTCTGCCCTCCTCCTGCTCCTCCTTTCTCCTCCCAGACACCTCTCTTCTCTTCTCGGACTCACACACCTTCCTGCCAGGGTGTGAGCAGTTGTGTACCTAGAGCCTGATCAGAGAAGTAAGACAGTGAGGACTGTGGCTCTGTTCTGAACTCCTTGGCCTCTTGTAAGAGCAGGAAGTAAGTGTGTGTGTGTGTGTGTGTGTGTGTGTGTGTGTGTGTGTGTGTGTGTGTGTGTGTGTGCGTGCGCATGCACATGCACATGCACATATGGGTGTATAGAGATAGAAGGGGCCACTAAGAGTGCACCTAAGAAGCATCTAGAACTGTCAGTGTAGGACCCCCAGGAAGTGGCTTTTCAACAGAGGTCAAGCCTGTCCTAATTCTCCAGGGCTATAGAGAAAAAGCATGGGCAATGTTTGCTGCACTCTGCTAAGCCCTTGACTAACCCCACAATGTGGATCTGCCACCCCCACCCCCACCCCCACCCCCACCCCCACCCCCACCCCCACCCCCTATCTTTTTCTCTTGGGTCTCAAGGAAACTGAGCTTCTGGCCAGCTTATAAAACATGCCTTTCAGAAAACCCATTGCTTCACTTAACAGCTATTGATGAGCACCTGTACCAGGTGCTGGAGACGCAGTAGTCAAAGGACCAGAAATTCTCACAGGACAGAGACCTGGGGCAAGCAATGACCATAAAACGTGCACCTTGTTCTAATAATGGGCCAGCAGGAAAACTGTGCTGCTATTAAAAAAAAAAAAAAAGAAGAAGAAAAAAAAAAGATCTGCAGATCTGCAGCAGGAAATGTTTGGTCTGAATAGAGGTGAATGAAATGGGTTTGCTGAAAAAAGATAAGGAAGAAAAAGGTCTCAGGCTAGCAGTACAGCAGGTGCAGAGGCTGGGGTGGAAGGGACAAGCGCTCCATTCCAGCAAGCAAAGGGATGTGCAGTGTGAGGAGCATGGTAGGACAAGGCTCACACCAGGCAGGACACCACCTGATGATACTGACCTTTCCCCTTGGCCAATACTGTGCAGCAAAGGCTATCAAAAGAAGGGTGACCAGAGCATCCGGGCCCTGAGACAGGGATCCAGGCTCCCCAAAGGGTGGCCTGCAGGGGACCAAGTGCCAAGGAGAGCTGGTGGCCCTGGTCTGGCTGTGTGAGGAAGAGAAGAAAGAGGCAATTTGTCATGGGTGTCTGAGCACCCTGCAGAAATGACGCAGGGTCAAGGTTGGCACCATGCTTTCTGTTGGAACACTGAAAATGCCCTTTATTTGGGTGCGGACACTAAAAAAGAGCAGTTCAGAGAATGGGGAAGGCACTGGGTTTAACATGTGTGCCAGAAATGCACACATGTAGAGATGCCTTTGGGAGAGAGACACCGGCTGTGCATGAAGGCTGGAGTCCTAAGTCACATATATGCACAGGGAGGATGTGTGGCATGAGAAAGCAGGCGCTGAGCTCATTCAAAGGCTCAGGGAGAGGGCCTAGATTGGGAGGGAAGAGTTGAAGGTCCAGGACAGAAAGGGCTATTAGCTTCTGAATCCGGTGACAGGGTCCCGCCTCAGCCCCCCGGTGTTCTGTGCTCTACCCTCAGGTATGTCCTGCTGCACCATGTGATGGGCTGCCTGGAGGGGATGCAGGGTGCCTGGAGCTACGTCCAGGGTGGCATGGGTGCCCTCTCTGATGCCATCGCAAGCTCAGCTACTACACATGGAGCGAGTATCTTCACAGAAAAGGTGTGGGCCCCTCCCCCAACCCTGGCTATTGGCCCCAATGCAGAGTAGAACAGTCTCAGATTTAGAGAGACCCTCAAATTACCCAGAAGCCCAGAATCCAGGCCCTCGCTTCTGAAGCCTGGTGGCAGCTGAGCAGCTGTCGTCTAGGTCCACTCTTCCGGCTGACCCTTCAAGCTCACCAGCCACGAAACAGTGCATGGGCTGTGTTCCACGGTAGATGGGTGGGTGGCATCAGTGCTCCCTGAGAAGCCTTTGGTTTGGAGAAACGGATCAGGGGTGAGGAAGCATTGATGCCTAGGACCCACCCCTCCTATTCTAAACCTGGGCTTCCTTCTGGGGACTTTGGGGGGGGTCTCTTGCTGGGGCTCCAGACTGTGGCTAAGGTGCTGGTGAGCAGTGAAGGACGCGCCCAAGGAGTGGTGATGCAGGACGGCGAGGAGGTCAGGAGCAGAGTGGTCTTGTCCTGTGCATCGCCGCAAGTCACCTTCTTGGAGCTGACACCACAGGTGAGGTGGGTCAGGGTAGAGATAAAATACCTGCCAGACCAGTCTCAAAATGTGGTGTGAGGTGTTAAGATTACATCAGGGTGGTCGATCCAAGGACTAAGCCTTATTCTGAGGAAGTGGGTAGCTTGCAAACAGTGGAGACGCCTCATAGGTCACAGGGAGGTGAGGGGACTTGGACCACACAGATGGCAATCGGCCAAGCCAGTGCCAGAGCCCAGGTCTGGCTCATAATTCTTATGACTTCTCCGCCTTCGCCAACTCTGATTCTACCATCTGCCAGTGATCTATTGCAATATTAATGCCGGGAATGGAGGTTTGGGAGTTGTTCTGTTCTGTTTTGTTTTGTGTGTAGCCCAGTCATAAAACTTCTGGGCAGATAAGCCCTCCTCTCGTAGACAGAGAAATCAGTTGTCCTTGGCTGGTTCAGCTGCTGGGGCCTGCATGTCACCTGCAGTGGCTGTGGCTCTCTGCTGGTCTTGATTAGACTCAGTTCTGTGTCTGGGAACTGGCTGACTGTGGCTGGTCCTGGACAGAATGTGGTAGAAAGACAGAGTTGGGGGGCTCAGGTGTCCCCTCAGCCTCTGGCTCGGGGGCTCTAGCATGTTCTCCAGCCTGGCAGAGAGCGACAGTCGGCAAGCACAGCATGCTCCATATTGTTTCACCTGGGCCCAACTTATTTGCTGCCATTGGCTAAATCCAGTCTCCCAGACAGTCCAGAGGGAGGATGAGAAGGTTACCGTGGAGAAACATGGAAAGGGGCTTGCATCCAGGAAGGGCTCAGGACTTCGGAACAATTGGCCACACCTCCCCTATCCCTGAAAGCTAAGATAATGTGCGTCTTTGCAGGCAGCCTCATCCACAGATAGGCCTACTCTTGGGGGCAAAAGCAATAATGTCTCTGAACATTTCCACTAACAAAATTCAACAACTCTCAGTGCATATTGTTAAGGCAACTGTGAAACAGCAAGAGCTGTGAGTGGAAGGAGTACAGTGCATAGAAATGTCTATCCCTGTCCAAGCAGGACAAGGAGAGAGAGCTACACCCAGCCAGGACAGTTGGCCAGGCGCAGAGGAAGACAAGTTTAGCCTGGAGGGAGAGGCCTCCAGGGAGCTTTCACAGAGGAGGAAGTTTGGGGCTGAGTTCTGAAGGAAACAGAGGACCTCCTTGGGTAAAGGTTGGAGGACTGGTCTGAGCTCTTTGGCTGCCCGGGGCCTCTCACAGAGCTCTATCCTTCCAGGATTGGCTTCCTGGGGCCTTTGTGAAGAGAATCTCCCAGATGGACACACAGTCTCCTGTCACAAAGATCAATGGTAGGAGACGTCTGATTGCATCTGCCTTTTGACACGTGTGTGTGGGAATGTCCAAGTCAGAGGAGCCCCAGCCACACTGTTCTCTCCCTGTCCTGACCCCAGATTGTCCTAGCTTGTCCCCAGTTTGCCCCCAGTTTGTCCCAGCTTGTCCCCAGCTTATCCCAGCTTGTCCCCAGTTTGTCCCAGCTTGTCCCCAGCATGTCCCCAGCTTGTCATACTTTCAGACTTCTGGCCCACTGGACAAGCAGGTGGTGGCTATCAAAGGAGGACCCTGCAGGGCTGCGGGCCTGACCTGACCTTTTGCTTCCTCAGTGGCTGTAGACAGGCTGCCCAACTTCCAGGCAGCCCCCAACACTCCCAGGGAGCAGGCACAGCCTCACCATCAGTGTTCCATCCACCTGAACTGCGAAGACACTCTGCTCCTCCACCAGGCCTTTGAGGATGCCAAGGGTGGCCTGCCTTCCCAAAGGTAGGTGAGGCCTGGCCTTTGTGGCCTCCTGCATGTTCTGAGGCAGGAGCCTGGCTTCATTTACCTGGTGCTAAACCTTCAGTGTTCCAGAATCAACCTGCCTATGACTATTCATTTCTTTTGGGGGGATGGGGGTTGAGACAGGGTCTGTCTGTGTTAGCCTTGGCTGTCCTGGTAGACCAGGCTGGCCTCGAACTCACCGCGCCCAGCTGACTATCCATTTCTAAGAGCACTAAGTGTCAGACAAAGAATCTGAATATGAGAGCAGTGGAGGTGAAGGAGGGCCATGTTGGGAGTGTGCCAGCAGATAGATGGAGAGCAGTCCTGAGGAGGATAGCATTCAGAATCAGAAAAGGAGGTGCTGCGTTCTGGGTGAGAAAAGGGGTTCTCAGATTCAGTGACAACAGAAGCCATGCTTACTAAGCCCCTAATGTGTGTCTAAGGAGCCCCTTTACCCAAGCTCCTAAAAGCACCCCATCCCAGCTGGGCTCTGTGGGGCCTCTACCCTTCATGCTCTACGTTGCTCAACAGACACATGCTGCACCCGACTCCGTGTCAGGCTCCACCCCAGGCACAGGTCGTATGGCCTGGGAGGTGAAGCAGACACCAAGTTTATGATAATCCTGGTGCCTAAGAACTCACAGCATAAGGTAAAGAGGAGAGACGCAAGGCTGCTCTTGTGGAGCCTACTCTTCGTCAGCTCAGACACAGACCACCAAGAAGGTCCCACACCAAGCTCTCTGCTCCATGCCGGCCAACAGTATGCAACAATAATAAACACTGAGGAAAAAAAGGAAGGCAGGCCAGAGGAGGTCTGCTTTTTAAAAGTGAAGGCCCCTCTGACGAGGTGACATTTGAGCAGTGAATTGAAGGAAGCAAGACTTGTGTGGATATCTGAGGGAAACACCCAGAGAGAAGGGCAGGGGTAAAAGCCCTGTGACAGGGGTGTGCCAGAGTGGAGGGTGCAGAGCCGCAGCAGCTGCCTGGGCATTGCCCCTTGCCTTAGCTTTCACCAAAGGAAAGCCTGACTTTTCCTTTAGAGAGACCTCCTCCGTGGTGGCTCACGCCTTTAATCCCAGCACTCGGGAGGCAGAAGCAGGTGGATTGCTGTGAGTTCGAGGCTAGCCTGGTCTAGTCTACAGAGTGAGTCCAGGACAGCCAAGGCTACACAGAGGAACCCTATAAAGAAAAGACACCTGTTGTAATTGGTTCCTGTGAGGGCCACAGGACAGCAGCTGGGACCTGGGTGGAGACAGAAGTGATGGGAAGTGTTCAAGTGGACATGTTTTAAAGGTTTGAGGGTGAGGTTTGCTCTTGGACAAGATCTGGTTTGCGAGTGAGGAGTGACTGGAAAATTATGAGAAAGGAGGGGGCTTCTGGGAGGTTTGAGAGAATATTAGGCATTAGGGTTTAGACAATGACAGGAGAGGAGAGACCATCAGATATCTAAAGAGAGAAAGATGTACAGTTGGGGGATGCTGGTCTGAGAAAGGGCATTTCACATGGCTTTGAAAAATGCTCATGAAGTCTACATCTATGGAAATGGTTCCAGCATCTCCAAGGCCGTGGTTACAAAAGGCTGTTACACTCGGGTCCCTTTGGTGAAATGGCGGAGCCTGAATTTCACCTCCTCACACCCTCCAGTAGACCATCAGTCATCTAGATGACTGTGTGCATGCCAGGTAAATGGCTGCCATGCCATATCTTTTATGGAATGACACCAAGGGGGAAAGTTGGCATGTTCAGCAGGGTCTAGTTTTCATTTTTCTTATATTTCCAATCTGTGGCTATAGAGTGCACCGAGCCCTCAGGCACGGAGGGCCAAATGTATCCAGAGATCTGAGGGTTTTGTGCATCAGCCTAGGAAAGCTGTTGGCTATAGGCAACCATGGTTGGTTGGACATGGGGCACCATACTGTGCTGCTTCAACAGGCCTAGATGCTCTGCTTTGCCTGTTCCAGATATAGTTCCTGGGCCAGGAGGGCAGGGACAGCTTGGTTGGACCCTGACCACTGGGGACTTCGGCCTGACCCCTCATGGTTCTCACTATCTGGGCCCTGGTGGTGTCTGAGTTGGGGAGTCCGGATTAGAACACAGGTCTGTGGGGAAGGAAGACAAGGCCAGGACACAGCCCTGAGCCAGGTGAGGAAGGACCAGAGCCCTGTGTCCTGGGTCTATAGGTCTAGAGGAATGCGACAGAGGTGAGCTGGACTGTGCTAACTAACATGGCTTTACACTGATAATCATCTCAGGCTGGTAGTCTCTGAGGGCCTTCATTTATCTCGAGCCACCTCAGAAAGGCCCTGAGCTCTTCTCCGCAGTCCTGACCCTCTCTGCTCCCCCAACATCACAGGCCCATGATTGAACTCTGCATCCCTTCATCGCTGGACCCCACCCTAGCTCCCCCAGGCTGCCACGTTGTCTCCCTCTTCACTCAGTATACGCCCTACACCCTGGCAGGAGGCAAGGTCTGGAATGAGCAGGAGAAAAACACCTACGCAGACAAAGGTAAAGAGTGCGACACGTGACAGCTAGCCGTGGGAACCATTGGGCATTCATGTGTGCGTGCATGCGTGCACACACACACACACACACACACACATACACACACACACACACAGCCTCAGTCAAGATAAACACTGTCTGCAGGAAAGAGATGTACCTAAGGAAACCTCATGTCAACATGGTAAATAGCTGCTGTGATAAGGCAATAAGTTGAGAAAGCCAAAAATACAATGTCCCAGGCTAGAGAGATGGCGCCACCAAGGCTCATGTTTAAAAAGTCTGGTAACCTGAGTTTGAAAGCCTAAAAACAGTGGAGGGAGAAAACCAACCCCCAGAAGTTATCATCTGACCTCTGCACATGCACTGAACCACACACACTCACTCTCACACTCAAACACACTTACACTCATACTCACACTCACACACATGCACACAACACATTCATACACTCTCACATTCACATTCACACACTCACACACTCACACTCACACTACATAACACTTTTTATAAAGCAGAGGACTCCGCTCTTGCCTGCAGTTGCTCACAGTCCATTGGGGAGGCTAGCAAGGGAGCAGCTGACCACCACGGTACATTGTGCTTTATGGACCGAAAGAAAGAAGCCCTGAGCCAGAAGCGAGGAAAGCACTGAAGGGAAGAAACACTGAGCTGGGTTTTCAACAATGAATGAGGATTGGCCTGAATGTAAAGAATGTTCCAAGCAAAAGAAACAGCTTGGGCAAAGCAATGAGAAGAATGCGACTTCACATGTTCAGGAGGAGACAAGTAGCGTTGTTTCAGGTCAGGGTTAAGAGATGAGAGAGCGAGGCTGGACTGACTACAGGCTTTTCTGACAAAACATTTATTTGCTAATGGGTCACTTTTCATTTGTTCTTTACTTACTGTCATACAATTTGCATAGGATAAAATAAACCTTGACTCTTATTTTTTTTTTTAAAGATTTATTTATTACACATAAATGTTCTGCTTGTATGTACACCTGCACACCGGAAGAGGGCACCAGATCTCATTATAGATGGTTGTGAGCCACCATGTGGTTGCTGGGAATTGAACTCAGGACCTCTGGAAGAGCAGGCAGTGCTCTTAACCGCTGAGCCATCTCTCCAGCCCCAACCTTGACTCTTATAATTCAATAGGCTTTAATAAACTTATGAGTTGCACAGCCTCCTTGTGCCCTCTTCTTCCAGTGTTTGACTGCATCGAGGCCTACGCCCCTGGCTTCAAGAGTTCTGTGCTGGCCAGAGACATCCTTACTCCACGGGATCTAGAGAGAATCTTCGGCCTTCCTAGAGGGGTGAGTGTAAGCCCGGGCCCTCCTCCCTTTCACCTCCCTATGTGCCTCCCGGCTGGCTCCTTTGGCCTTTCCCAGCCTTCATTAGGGAGTGGTAGAGCCCATGGCTGAGTAGAGACAGACACACAGGTGCCACTCAAGAAGGTCGCTGTAGGAAGCCTGCCTCAACTTCCCTACCAGCCTTTTCTAAAGAGAGCTCCCTCCCTAAGGAAGCAGGACCTTATAGTAAGCTTTACTGTACCAGATAAAGGAGACTGGAGGACAGAAGCCAGAAGCCTGCCTAGGAGCCTGTGGTGGGTCAGGGGACCCGGTGAGGAGGCAGGGGACCCAGTGAGGAGGCAGGGGACCCGGTGAGGAGGCAGGGAGCCCCTGAGGAGTCTGGAGTTCCATGATGAGACAGCTCCAACCCTGCAGCCTCTGGCCACAGTGTCCACTGAGCCTAACAAGGCCAGAGGGAGCTGGGTGTTCTGTGATGCACATCAGTGTACCCAGCCAGCATGGACACAAGTAACGCCACCGTGTTATACCTACATTGATTATATGCTAAAAGAATCAGATTTGGAATCCATTAGGCTAAATAAAATACACTATTGACGTAAGTGTCACCAATTTGCTTTTTTACTTCTTAAATGTGGCTCCTGGTAAATCTAAAATTGCATGCACAACTCTGGTCATTTTCGCTGTTTTTGTTTAAACTGATCCAGACAGAAGGCAAAAGGCGAGGCAGCTGGGAGGAAGAGGGACCTCAGGGACTGAGGCGATGATCAGTGTGAGGCAGGGAGGGGTGAGAAGTGTCAATGATAGTGTGATCAGGAGTGGGTGGACGTGACATGAAGGTTGAATGAGAGGCTAAGGACAGGGTGGCAGGGTGGTTCTGAAGGCAGGATGGTTTGAAAGAAGCAGGCTTAGGGAAGAAGTCATTGCCATGGGGACCAGATGAGAGGGCAGACTAAGAGGGACAGCCCATGGTGACATCTGGCAGATTCTGCTCTCCTTTGTTCAGGACACCCACTGCCTTTCTGGGCCAGTCTGTCCCAAGCCAGTAAGCAGAACCCGCTCCTACTGTGCTGTGTCTGCTGTTAACAGTGAGGCCCATGGAACCAGAGGTGGGGGTTGGGGGTGGGGATGCTCAAGGCCAGATTGCGATGGTAGCTACCCAAAGATCCAAGCCCCAGCAGGAGCCTGTGCCAACGGAGCAAGTCAGTCTCCTGTCTTCCCAACAGACTGAGGAGTCTTGTGGTCCACAGCCAACCCTCACCCCCCCCCCATGCCCCGTTTTCTTTCCCACTCAATTTCCCTGCACTCTATAGAGGCCCCTACTCCTCTTTTTTCTGGATAAAACACCCCTGTGAGTTTCGTCCAAAGCCTGGGCCGTGTCCCTCTTCTCTCCCGCCCTCACTTAGGAACCCAGGGAACTATCCGGAAAGCAGAAGGGACTGGATTAGAGGATGAGGAGAGGAAGAGGCAGCCAGGGTGGCAAAGCCCACAGCACCCCCACACTAACAGCTGTAGCCCTGCCTACCTCCACAGAACATATTCCACGGTGCCATGTCCCTGGACCAGCTCTACTTTGCCCGTCCAGTGCCCCAACACGCTGACTACAGATGCCCTATCCAGGGCCTGTACCTCTGCGGAAGCGGGGCCCATCCTGGTGAGTGACCTAATTCCTGTGTGGGTTGTAAGGGTTTATGGGGTGAGGGTCATAAGCTTGTGGGAAGAGGAGGACGTGGGGAACCCTCCTGGGGTTCCAACCCCTCTGTGCAGGGTAAGCACACAGCAGCATCTTTGCCAGGCTGCCTCAACCCACAGCTTTTGGTAAACCGTCCTCCCAACCAGGCGTAGGGACACATTCTAACGGAGGGCAGAGGCAACCCCTCCAGGGGCTGCGGGAGACTCCCACGCCTTAATTCCTCACTCGTATGTGAGACCAGAAAGGATCAGTAATGTTTCTCACCTTTGAAATTCTTTACTGTACCAACTCCAAGCCTAGCTGCTGACTTCACTGCGGCTGTCATCTCCTGGTCACACCCTCTCTGTGCTCTGGGCGAGGCCTCCGATAGTGAAGCTGTGTCTCCTGCCTCCTCCTGATCCTTAAACGTTAGCTTTACCTGCTAAATTGCCAAGTGCCTCCTGGTTCAGCAGGTAGGCTGGCAGTGTGTGGGAGGGTGGGATAAGAGGCCAACGTGGCCACAGCCTGCCAGCCCTCCCCCAGCTGTGTGTGGAAGCTGCAGGGAGCCCAGACAGCTTGGCAGTTGTTCCAGTGTGGCTGTTCTCTGAGGCCCGCCCTGTCCCTTCCTGGTGGGCTTCTGAGCTGGGCTTTGGTTCCAGGAGGAGGCGTCATGGGAGCGGCCGGCCGGAATGCAGCCCATGCAGTCTTTAGGGACCTCAAAAGCATGTGATGCTGGACCAGCTCTGACCATGGGGACAAGTCTTCCCTGTACTTCTGAGCCACCTATCAGCCCCCCCATCCCCTCCCCCCCCCCGCCCAAGATGCCTTGCTTCGAAAGATGCCACCGGAGACAGCTGCATTAGCAAGGTGCCCTTGTTTCTTAATCAGGGCCTGAGTTACATTTAGGGCAACTTCACCTTGCCTCAGGCCTCGACGGATTAGCTGGGTTTGTCTTATTAAAAACAGTGTTTTATATAGAGATGGCTTGTATTGCTTTTCTATGTGTCTATAGCTTGGAGGAGCTGGCATACCAACTGGACACAGTCCATCTAAGGAATGGAAGAATTTGGTCCAACTGTCCCCTTCCTGTCAGCAGCATTCCCACTACCAACTAATTGGAGGACTGGCCTGCCAAGACCCAGACAACTACTGCCATGTCCCTGTCACTATAAGAACAAACTCACAGTTCTAGTGACCCACGAGGTCACCCTCAGGCACACAATGTACATAAGCAAAGCATTATATCTCAAGCCGTCAAAAACTCCTGGTCAGGAAACAGCAGTTGCGGGTAACCACAATGTGAGTTCCCCAGAAGCTGTGCCTTCCAGATACCAGAGCATTCCGCCCTCTGCTTGCTTGACGCTAAATCTGCCATGCCTGTCACTAACCCTTTCAACATAAGTCTCATTCTGCACTGAGTTGGGCTGTCAGTGTCAAGCAGAAAGAAACACAGCGCGGGTCCCCTGATAACACCTACACTGGAAGCCTCTCCACGTTGGTTAAAGTCCACCATCCCAAGCTGTCCCCTCTGTAGGTCAGATAGAAACTTCCTGAGGCTGACGCCTAGCTTCCCCTGCGTAGACAGTCATGGTTACTATATTATAACATTTCCAATTAGTCTTTCACACAATCAGGATACGTTACAACAGTCTTTATGTGATTTACATCTGCTTTCTTTGAAATTACTTTATACAAAACCGATTCAGTGTTTTAATAGGTGTCTAATATTCTCGTGTGAGAGTGAACCGTAATTTACTATAGGACACTCAGTCCAGCCTTGGCCTTGATCGATAACTAACAGCAGCCCAAGTCCAGGCAGCTGCTCCTTGTCAGGCCTTCTGTGTGGAGCCTCCCTACCAAGGCCTGGCTCCCAGGCACAGCTGTGCGCCAGCAGAGACGGAGCTTGGAGGAGGTGGGGGTGGGGTGGGGGCGGGGTGGGGGTGGGGGCTGTTTTAACGCTTTAAGAAGAACTTCTCACCGGTTGGAGATTCCCCCACCGGATGTCTCACATCTTAGAAAGATACAATTTTGGTCCAGATGGAGAAAGTCAAGACTTAAATACTGTGGAGTACAGGGCTCATGCCAACCGCTGAGGAGAGTGGCTTAGCCCTACCCAAAGTGATGGCTCCGCAGACCGGCCATGAATCAGGCAAACAGGTCCCTTGCTGACTTCAGCACATAAAACTCTTACCAGAATAAACAAGTCAGGGCTCTCCCCTTACCTGATTCATAGCTGCCCCGAACCTCCCTTCCCCCCTACCACAAGTCCCCAGGCAGGAGGAAAACTTCCTCCCAGGTGCAGATCTTTAAGAACCCCAAGCACACAGGAAGCTCACCTGGTGAAGTTATTATGTCACACAGCGGCAGTGACAGTGAGCAGAGTTTCAGGGACATGTGAGGTTTATTGCTCCGGAAGAGATCTGGCTATCCTGGTGGGAAGAGGACCAGATGCACCAAGAAAGAGCGTGCCTTGTGAGTTTGCGCAGCAAATGATGGCTGGCCTGAGCTCTGGGACACTGATAGCACTCCAGTGGTGGAGGATGGGACACAGCGGAGCACAGAAAACACATTTGAACAGGCCTGGGGAGGCATGGAAAATTTAAAGAGAGATGAGAGAAAAGGATATACAGGTTAGCAAACCTAAAAAAAAAAAGAAAAAAAAAAAGAAAAAAGAAAAAAAAAAACTCCCCAGGAATTAACTGTGATCCAAACCAAGTGATTATATTTTATCTACAAAGTTTAAACACATTGTGATAGAAAATTGCCAATGTGGATCTTCTCTGATTTTATCCGAATTTTGTCAGTTCTGTAATGCAAGTTGTCAGATCACCATTTCTACAGCTGGCTAGATGTGCCTTTGAATAACAAAAGGATCGGAAGATAAATTATGAGCCAAGGGCATTTGCTCAGGAGGCAGGAATCTTCCAAACCAATGCTTAAGATAAAATAATAAAGGAGGCTAACTTTGTTTGTTCGGGGCCTGCAGAGAAATGTAGGTGGCTTGACTCCATATGGCCCTGTGACACAGTGGGTTCGAGTCTAGGTGGAGAATTAACAGAACTGTGTTTGTGTGCTCACTCCAGACATGCAGGCAGGTACCCCTTGTGAGACATGCACAAGACCGAAGTGTTTTCAGAGTTCAGTTTTTCTGGATTTGGGGATATTGGCATAGACTGTCCTGGACACGCATCCCCAGGTCGGGTACCAAAAGCCTGAACCTTTGTGAGCATCAGCCCTTCAAAGCGTTGAGTTTCTGGGGAATTTTGGATGTTAGATTTTCAGATTGTACTAGTGGACAACACTGCTTATAGCACCTCCAAACAGGACAGACACCCATCAACTATAGAATTGTATTTGTTCGTGTGTGAAAATAGCACTGAACAACGTGGAATAATCACTCTAGATCCATACACAGCAGTACTGGGGTGAGTCTCAGAAGCCAGACGCAAAACAATTCATGCTGCAGGCTCCCCCTTATGGAACAAGTAAAACCAGGGTTTCATTCTCACTGTATTTAGGCCATGGGGCTGATGGAAACCCTCGGGATTCCGGTGGTACCTCTAGTCTGACCTGTGTTGTGGTAACAGAGTTGTGTTCTGCTTCCTAAATACTGGTTGTGCTGCACACTTAGAACACTGCAGCTTCCATGTACATATTACACTCCCATAAAAAAAATTTAAAGCCAAGTTGGTCCCTGAAACATATGTGCCACCACTTACTAGTGGCCTGGCTTCACGGCTTTCATTCCACAGCAAAGCCCTAGGGCTGAGTCTATGTCTGGATCCCTGGATATAGGCAATTAGGTTACATAAGGGGACAGCATACATCTTACAGGACTCTCTCTGGACCCCTGAATCTCTGTGAGGAAGAAAGGGGGTGACATTGCAAAACCCCACATGGCAAGCAGCTCCAGCCAGGCTTCTGACGGAAGTGCTCAGTCCTGCGCCTCAGAGCACCTGCTGCTGCCAACAGTATGCAAGAACAGGGACATGCCCAGCACAGCCTCCAGACGCAGCCCAGGCAGCGCCCATGGTGACAGGCTTGTGAGGATCTATTCAGAGACCTCGGCTCATCTGTGCCTGGACCCTTAGACCATGGAAGCTGTGTGAGAGCAATGTGTGCTCTCCAGCACCACTACTTAGGCAGTGATGCATTACAGAGAACAAATAACTACTGCAGGAGAGAAGGGCACAGCTGAGCAAGGAGACCCACAATCACAAGCATGATGGGGGCAAAGTAAGTCTCACAGTTAGACTTGTAATTGTGCCTCCAGATTCTACTCTGTGATCTGGACCCTCTGGCAGCTGGCCATCTGTCCCTTCAGGAGTGTGAAGACTGGAAGAGGCCACCACTGAGGGCATCAAGAGAGTCCACTACCTGAGAGTTCACCACCTCAGCTGGACATCCGGCAAGTCCTTTGCTCAGCCAACTTGCAAGTCCTTCTGTAACTCACGGAGATGGTGACATCTCCCCTCACACAGGCCCACAACAAGGAAAGGTTTCTTCATTCTTTACAAAATGGTAAGTTACTGCTCTCACCAATGGACCAGACAGAGTGAGAAGCTCTTGGGAACATTCTGGGCCCATCTGAGGGAGAGAAATGCAATGAAAGTTGTCATTTGAAACAGAAAAAGATGTCCCCTCCATTGAAGACATAGGACCTCTTTTCATGGGACAGGCCCCAACCAGCCTCCACCCTGGGGCCTCAATAATGCGCAAGCGCGCACGTGTGCGCACACACACACACACACACACACACACACACACACACACACACACACACACACATCCCTCTACAATAAACCACACCGAGTCACACAGATCAATACAACAGGACAGGAAAGAAGGAAGCAGGCTGGGCAGCTTGCCAAGGCCAGAAGTCCGAGTGACTGCTGTGCTATATTTCTGGTCCAATAAATCAATGTACCTTGGAAGGGCTCCTCCGACTCTGTGGCTGTAATTGGAACTACCTTCCTCAGGGGCTGCGTGCTTCGTTCAAGGTCAGGAGACCAGCTCTGGTTTTCCTGGTCCAGCACACGCTTTCCTCACCCACCCTGGAGCAAGAGGTTGCAGAGAAAGAGCTGGTGGTGAATCTGCCTGCAGGCTGTGAGAGGCCAGGGGAAATGTGATGGGGACTGACCCCTGATGTCTCTTCATGTTGGATTTGCAAAGCTCACCAAGCAGTCTGTCCAGATGCCATCACTACAACTGTGTCTCTCTTCTTTTGCCACTGAGGGGCTCACTGTAACAGAGGCACCAGCCCCCTCCCCCACAGAATCACAAGCTAACAAAGGTAGCTGCTGTTTCCTGGGCTTTCACCAACCAGACGCAGGCCCTGCATTACTTCACCTAAGTCCACAATAAACCAAGGCCCCACAGCAGTGAGTCAACTTTGTACAACTGAGCATCGCGACACAGTGACAGGAAATACTTTGCTGGTCATTGATCCAGCCAAGATGAACTGAAGTTTTTCTGGTATTGAAAGTCATGTTCAGCCGAGCGTGGTGGCACATGCCTTTAGTCCCAGCACTCAGGAGGCAGAGGCGGGTGGGTCCCTGTGAGTTTGAGGCCAGCCTGGTCTACAAAGTGAGTCCAGGACAGCCAGGGCTACACACAGAGAAACCCTATTTCAAAAAATAAAATTAAATAAAATTTAAAAATTAAATAAAAAAGGAAAAAAGAAAGTCATGTTCTAAGCAAGGAGATATACTCTGTCCCAACTAGAGACAACTGGTTGCATGGTCATCAAATCCCATAATGGCTGACCATTTTCTGTGCAAGCTTGTCCACAAATGTGAAGAGGCGGCCCAGAGTCTCAGCACAGTCACAGTCTGGTGGGGTCAACAAAAAGCCCACATGTAAGGACCCCAGGTAGCTCTATTGTGAAAGGAGTTAGCGTGGACCCTTGTGGGATAGAGAAATGAGCTAGGTTGGCTGCCATGAGCTCACAGGGCCAGGACATATCTCTCTTTTTTTCTTTCTTTCTTTTTTCAAGACACTGTCTCTCTGTGTAGCCCTGACTGTCCAGGAACTCTCTCTGTAGACCAGGTTGCTCTCGAACTCTCAGAGATCCGCCTGCCTCTGCCTCCCAAGTGCTGGGACTACACGCATGCACCACCACATCTGGCTGGAACATTTATTATAGCAGAGGACAGGAGTAGACTAGATTTGGTGAGTTCAAGAGACAAGGAGGGCATTCAAACCGTGCTGGGACCATGTGGTAAAAGCTGGGCAGTGGGATTGGACGGAGTCCTCACAGCACACCATGGTATAGAAGAGGGTTTGTCTAAAAGTGACGATGGGAACACAGGCAGGCAGGAGGTCCAAGCTCCTGAGAGTCTGAGCAAGATTAAAGTGCTGGGGTGCGTGCTGGGGTGAGGGCTGGGGAAGCTTCATTCAGCAATCAGCGGGGTGGGAGGCAGGTTGCCACATGTTGGAGGATGTCCAGGCCTTGGCTGGTCTAAGTGATCCCATTCAGACTGCTGGCAAAGGCCCAGGGGCAGAGTCCAGAATTCTCTCTACCCTGCTGCCCAGAGGCCTCAGTGAGTTTCCCAGGGTCAGAAGTAGGAACTTGTCACCAGGATGCAAGAACGGAGCATCAGCCTGTCACAGCTACTGTCCACATGGCCAGTAGCTCAGTGTCCAGCACCTTGCCAGTGACTCCTCCAAGGGTAACCCAGGCCTCTAGAATGAGAAGTCCCCTTTGGTACCAAGTGGTCATCTGCATTTCATCCAGGACCAGGACAAACACAGCCTAGGGGGCTGCTCTCCGCTAGGGAAGGCAAGAGACTGATCTGCACACTGTAGAAACTGGAGCAGCCCATATTTGGAGTTGGGAAGAAGCTGAACAGTAAGACGCAGGCTTCTTAGGAATGGGAGGGCTTACCAGGCATCTAGGTTTTAGTAGGGAAAAAAAACGGCATTGTTTTTACAATAACCCTCCTAGGTCTGTAACGAGAAAAGCTCTCCACTGCTCAGAGCAGCCTCCTAATGTGAGTCACCCTGAGACTCAGCTTAGGCCTCTGCCCTTTAGCACAGGAAACGGGAGCAATAACGGAGCAGCCGGGTGTGAGTTATGGAAGCCCGTCGGGGCGGGAAACTCAGTGAGTTATAATAGCAGAGTAAATTAATTTCACATAAGTGGGATTAGCAGTTAAATAAATGGCAGTCCCAATGCTAACAATGTCTGGGATGCTGTGTCCCCTGCCAGGGGACAGAAAGAGTTCTCGCTCTTGGCTGAGCAGGATTTAGGCCACTGGAGGGCACCCATCCACAGTTAAGGACATTACAGAGGGCAGCACAAGGTAGGAGGGGGAGACTGTAGGGGAGAGCCACCTCCCACTGAGGGGTCATGGTGCCCAGAACATTCTACTCTAAACACAACCTGGAGAGCAGCTTGGGATGGCCCAGGATTGGGGGAAGCTGGGGGCAATGAATTCTAAGCGTGGGTCTGGAATTTGTGTTGGTTTTCTCTTAAATTGCCAACCTCTTGTTTGTTTGAGTTATTTAAGGCTCCTGTCCCATTCTCAGTTTGAAACGACCTATCTGCTTGGGAGATTGCAATCCCAGGCTTCCTGGGACCGTGCTTGAGGAGGATGAAGTCTCAGAAACTGGACCTGCGTTCCTAACCCACAGAGCAGGGTTGGCCACACCCCGTGCATTGCTCTGAGGACTAAGTTAATGCTGATGCAAGAGCTGCAAATGGACATAAGCTGCACAGCGGCCCTCCATCCCTTGGTGCCTGTGGAGCCAGGGAAACTGGTCCTTAATGATACACCCTTGAAACATTCCTTGGTAGGGAGAGATGCCTGTCCTTTAGCCTGTTTCTGGAGGGACCTCCCCAGGTGCTTTGTGAGGCCCATTCTTTTGTTGTTGTTGTTGTTGTTGTTTGTTGTTGTTTGAGACAGGGTCTCTCTGTGTTAGCCCTGGCTGTCCTGGACTTGCTTTGTAGACCAGGCTGGCCTTGAACTCACAGCAATCCTCCTGCCTCTCCCTTCCAGGTGCTGGGATTAAAGGCCTGCACCACCACGCCCTGCTGTGAGGCCCATTTTTATTCTTCCCCTCTACTTAGAGTAGCAAGAGCTAGACCAAAGTAGACTTAGTAGCAGAATGGGAGGAGGAACTCCAAGGTGTGTGTGTGTGTGTGTGTGTGTGTGTGTGTGTGTGTGTGTGTGTGTGTGCTGCATGCAGATGAGGGAATGTGTGTCCATGCACACACATGTAGAGGCCATAGAGGGTAGAGATACCTTTCGCTATCAATCTATTTACCTTATTACCTTGAGACAAAGTCTTTCACTAAGTTCCTGGGATCCATCTGTCTCCAATTCATGAGGGGGGGGGTTGTAGGCTTATATAGTCCATGCCTAATTCTTTCAACTTTATCTACAGTGGGGTCAAAGAACACCAGCATCCTACACACACACACACACACACACACACACACACACACACACTCACACACACACACACACACACACACACACACACACCTGTATAGGGTCTGTCAGTGGGTCATGGTTTGCTTTAGAGGAAACGTGTGAGATTGCAAAGTAATTAAATGAAGGTGGTTACTTTAAGCTTGTTGAACATACAATTTACCCAGCTCACTTCCTGGCTGTGTTAGAGAACCTGCCACTGAATGCCGTTTTATACCATAGGCTTGAACTCAGAAACAATCCTAGTGGTTTTATTACACTAACTCTGGTTGTATGTTAAATAGCTCATATCCACAGATGTGGCATCAAGAAAGTGTCCCTATATAATAGGGTTACCAAAAGTGGCAATTTGCCCAGGATTTTTCCAATTTTAGCTCTGAAGGATTCACATGGTGGCAAGCCCTTTAGTCTGGGCAGACGGTGGCTGGTGGCTACCCTCCTATACACAAGCCACAAGGGGATTGTGCACACAACTCCTTTAGCAGCAGGGATACACAAGAGGTCAACTAGTCTACTGCTGTTCAATTACATGTAAAAACCTAAGCATTGAACAGCTTTATAGGTCAGTTTTCCTCTTGAAATAAATACATGCTCTACAACAAACCAGCAACTCTCATCGGGCTAAATGGATAATGAGGACACAAACCCAATAATACTTTATAAATAAAACGTATGACTAACAGCAACCAAAACCACAGCCACTCAAAACAGCTGCGAGAGTGCCAACCAGACGGCAAGAACCATCCCTCCTATGTAAAGCATAGTGTAGAATAACAAATGCCAGCCCTCTGGAAACGCTAATTTTAGTTTATGAATACCAGATTTTTGTGAGTTACTGGCAAGTAACCTTTAATTGTGTACAAGGAGAATCCACAGAGGGAGGGGAGAGGGAGAGGGGGGACAGGATGACTGACCCACTGCAGAAGCCATGGCAAAGATTTGTTTTCTGGGGTCAGATAATGTCATCAGAATGACTCCCAACCCAGCAAGAGTGTCAAGGCCAATGCTTTGACAGTCACTGTTCATTATTAATAAATATTAATTTAATAGCTCAATTAATAAATTAGAAAGCTTCGACCCAGTTTGCAGAACTACAGTTGTCATAGCCCCTTAACCAAAACCACCGCCACCTGCAGCTCTGCCAGCTTTTACCCCAGCTGGGCACAATAGCACACATCTCTAACCCCAGCAATTGAATGGCAGGGCAGGGTTGGAATGCAGGGCAGGGTGAGGATGCAGAGTGAGACCCTCCCGTCTAAAACCAAAACAAAATAAAAAGCGGAGTGTCCCAGAGCTACGTGAAGGACATTTAGCCTCTTGTGTTTAGTTGCCCCTTATTGGTCCTGTTATGGTTGGGCTGTGCCACTTATGCTGAAATCTTAACCTTTGGTACCTGTGAAACAGAAACTTTATATGTGAGACCAAGTTTAGGTGATCATGAAGCGGGCTACAATCCAGGTACAATTGCTGTCCTGCTATGAAGAAGGCAGGGAGGGAGAGGGAGAGAGATGGGAGAGTGAGTACGTGCTGCCTCAAGCCATTGGCTTGTGACATTGTTATGGTAGCTCCTGGAACCTCTGAGTAGCTCAGGTCCCTGCTGGCTACCTCCTGTTCAATTTCTGCAGCTACCCAGGGACAAAAGGGGCCTGGCAGGGGGCGGAGCCAGTCATGCTGCTCTCTCTTAGGCACCTCTTCTGCTCCTGACACAGCAGAATCAGACTGCCTTAGGACCCCTTACCCCAGGAAGGCTCCTGGCTCTCAGTACCTGTGCTGGGCACCCGGTGTGGGGAGTCTGGCTGTCAACCCTCCTTCTCCCAGGGGTACGGTGAGGATAGGGACTTGCTCCCACTCAAACGCCTCTCAGGTAGGCTCATTTGGCATTTGCCTTTCCACACACCATTTGGCAAGGCCAGGGGTTCAATGAGAGCCGCTGTGCCCTTCCCTCACTCTAGGACGAAAGCACAGAGCTCATCAGGTGTTGGCAAAGGGTCGGCGCGGCTGTGCAGGAACTGAGCAGCTTACAAATCACCTTGCTTCCCCCTCCAACACCTTTTTACAGGCTCAGCAGAGTAACTCACTCTGTTGAACTACAGAGAATTCTGGTCTGCTGGAAGAGACGGAAGGCGGTCCTAGTGGGGCAGGGTGGTGCTGGCCCATGCAGGGCCATGCTCATAAGCACCCTCCAGCCAGGGAATATGTTCCCAGTTTTATTTTTAAGATGTGCTGACGTGTCCGTCTGAATAATAAAATGTCTGAAAAGAAGACACCGAAATGTTATCTATCCGAGGCAGAATTGCAAATGCCGCCGCCTTTATGTTTATGTATCTCTTTGCTAATATTGCCACAATAAAGAAAAATGAAATGATGGAATAAAAACTAACAAAAACATTGTCCCTGTCCACAGCTCTTGAGCACAAATGATACTAATAACCTGATCATAATAGATGCTCATAGAGAGGGCCTTAGCCATGGATAGCCTAGCACTCACTGTCCTTCCTCTGGGGAGGAATAGATGCAGATTTTCCCAGTGAACCGCTTGTGTCACCTAACTTTGGCCATCCTGGGTTTACATTACTCTAGGGTTTTTGTTTTGTTTTGTTTTGTTTTTGTTTTTTGTTTTTTGTTTTTTGCCTTCAAAACAAGAATCCCTCACTCTGTTCTAAACCCTTCCAGTGACAGTAATTGTGACGCTTAACAGGAGAACAACAGTCCATCAGGCACGGAGCCTTCCCTTGCTTAAATAGCCCCTAAAATTGAATTTTTAGATTTGAAATCTTAACACTAGACATTTTATGTTTTACTTCTAGCATCAAAGTCCAGAGATCTGGACAATTTACAAGTTATGTGATGTCTTTTATGCCATCTGTGTTACTTCGGTTAATAAGCAATGATTTATCTTGTAACTATCCATAGTATGTACATAAGTAAGTAACTTATGTACATCTTGCTCTTTAAATTACACATTTTCTTTACATTATATTTTTTGTGTGTGTGTCCTCAGAACCAATTTGATTTGTCCTCATGAAGTGGCAGCGTCTTTTCTGCTGAAATGAGAGGGGTTTTTGCAGATGCCCAAAGAGCTGAATTCCATAATTTTGCTTCCCTTGGTTGGGAGAAGGGGTATGCAACACTTTGCTGTCCCCATTACCCCTGGTGATGCTCACTGGGCCAGAAATCAGCTGGAGTCACAGTTGGCCACTTCACCATTGTTTGGACTAGGACCTGCTTTGTCCTGAGCTGGTCATCTTGTGGCCAGTCGTCCTTGAATTTCAGTCTGCTCCCAACCTTGTCATTCTGCAAGTGTTTTTGAATATCGGTTGATATTGACACTGTCTGCGGCCAGCTTTCCATTTCCCTAAACTGCAGTGCTATTTTCAACTTGAGTCCTTCCCCACCCCTGACCTTGAGCTCTTCTCACCCCTGACCTTGAGTCCTTCCCACCCCTGACTTCCAGCTCTCCCTGCCCCCCCCCCCCAATCAGGCATCCCTGCCTTTCTGCAAGGACAAATGTGTGGCATTTGTCACAAATGCCTCACCCCTTCCTTATGGCAAACATCAGCAAATGGTCTCTACACACCTTCTGGCCCAGGGCCCAGCATCACTCGGCACTGGTACCTAGAACAGAGAACTGTCTGCATCCCTGGGCTCAACAATGCTTCACGTCTCCTCTAACTCAGACGCTCTGCGCACCTCTGTCCAAACCATCTCATTTTTGTCTTTTGAATTTAAAATCTGAATTGTGTTTGAGTGCAAGCCAAACTTAAGAAACCTTTGCAATCGTCGGGGAGAACTCAGTATAAGGAAATGAATATCCAGTGATGACCAGTATAGGTCAGGAGCAGCTTGCAAGGTGGCATGCAAGGGCCAGTGTCACACAGGTGAGGAATCCTAACCAGCTGGCAGTGAGACATTTCCCTAATTACATAGGCTAAGGATTTTCACTAGCCCTTGGTGAGAAGGAATTGGAAATTAATATCAGAATCCCACTGCGTGTCTGTAGCTCATGATATATAATTATGTCACGTCGACAGGAAAACTGTATAAAATTCTCACTCCATAAATTAGGTCCAGTTTCAGACAAGTCTGCTTTTGTCTTTAGAAGCCCTGTGGCAAAAGTGTCATTGGATATCATTATAATTAAAATCTATACTGGAAATTCCCCTTTACTTGGGAAAATGTGGTCCCTGCCTCCAAAGTGAAGGGGCAGGTGAACTAAAACCCTTCCCAGAATGCAGCTGAGGTAACGCTTGGTCTTGGATAGGCGCCTTACATAGTGTGGGAGCATCATGGGCTTGTCCACGCAACTGCTCATTCTCTGCCATTCCGGAGAGCCTGGGATGCACTGCTCCAGGTGCCAGGAATATGGCAGAAAATAGTGTCCATAACCTGAAGAAGACTCTTAGACACAGTGGGACTAGCACCTCAAAAAGAGAGTGGCTAGAACAGTCACTAAAAGACGTGATGAGGAGGAGCATGAGAAATCGGCAAAACCGAATAAGACCTCGTTTATTGCTACCGAAGAGTCCCGGGCCTCTGCATTAAACGTTCAGAGAGGCAGGAGGCCTGGTCTTTCCGGGTTGCCCTCCTAGGGCATGCGCAGTGTAACTAGCGAGGTGCAAGAGGACTTGGAGAGTCGGAACATTGGAAAGTGAAGGGAAGTACCCCGTAGTGTGTGCAGATGGTTTGAAGTGGGGCAGCTGAGCGGGCAGGAACTCGCGCTCCGCTCCAGAATTAGTGGGCAATAGACTTATTAGGAAGCAATGACTGGGGTGTTCATCTTGATGCGCAGCTGCAGTGAAGGTCAGCCAGGCAGCGAGGTGCAGGTGGCGGAGGGAGCGGGGGGGAGGTTATCAGGCTCCACCCTGCGTGCTGCCAACACACAAGAGGGAAGGCGGGCAATCTGGAGACAGCCCAGCTTTGTGAGTGTTCAGCCTTTGGAAACGTAATTGCCAGGAGGGGCTGAACATTCTGATTCTTTGTAGAGACAGAGCTTCGATGTGACTAAGGAGGCTTTTTAAACTACTGACTAAATTCATAGCTCTGCCATTTAGTCTTGGGGTGTGTGAAAAGATGTAGAAGAGCCTCGATTCTTTCTGAGGCTCTAAACCGGCGTTTTTCAACCTTCCGAATGCTGTGACCCTTTAACAGTTCCTCATGTTGTGGTGACCCCCCCCCCAACCACACAATTACTTTCATTGCTACTTCACACAGTAATTTTGTTACTGTTATAAATCATAATGTAAATATATGTGTTTTCCAATGGTCTTGGGTGTTCCCTGTGAAAGGGCTGGGTAAAGCCTCCCCAAAAGGGTCTTGACTCGCATGCTAAGAACTGCTGCTTTAAACATAGAACAAACAGAAAGTTCCAATAATTGTAACACCCAGAGACCCACCTCAGTCTCTGAAAGCCTCACCTTTGTCACTGAGGATTGAAGGTCACTTGTCCCACCTCAGCCGTGGCATTTGACTAGTCAGAGCTCTCTCTTCTATTGGTGCAGGCTGGTGCTCTTCCCCAACCAGACTGAGGATAACTATGGGGAGGTCTGGATGATCTGGGGGAGGGGGCAGTGCAGGCTGGGTCATTCAGAAAGGGCCATCGGAAGCTGCAATGGCCAAAGCGAAGTCTCCCAGAACCATGGCAGGGTATCTGGAGTGGCCCAAAGCAAAGCTATGCTTGGAGAAGTGGCAGAACTATTTGTGGTGGTCCCCAGGCTCCTCCGGAGTCATTGACTAGACTGTGATCTCCTCTACCAGTCAGGAGGTGTTTAAAGCAGAGGGGCTGCCATGGGGTCAGCAAACAATCTCTCTGAAAATGGTGGCAGTGACATCATAGCTTTCACCTCCCCAGAGAAAACCTCAGAAGACATAGCAGCAGGATGCACAGCCCCATCCAGGCTTAGGAACTGTGCAGACAACAATGGCAGGTCCAGTCAGCTCTGCTTCCCGGCATGGGCAGTCCTGGAGTAAAGGGTCTGACGGGTATCAATCAAGCAGCTTTGATACCTTCCACCATCTATAGGGAGGAGGGGCCGCGATAAAGACATAACATAAAATTAGTAATTGCTCTCAGTAAACTTTCACCGAGCAAAGGTTAACCCCCAGCATACCCTTGGGGAGGGCTGGACCCTCCAGATCTGTCAGTGCTGCCTCATAGCTGAGGGACATTGGATAAGCCATTCTGGAAATATATGGGTAATGGTGAGAGATGTGTTCTGGTTGTTGCAAGGATTATATGAAAGAAACACACACACACACACACACACACACACACACACACACACACAGGCCAGGAGTGGTGCCTGACACACAGAACACAAGACATACAGTTCCCTCTTCCTACCCCTTTAGGTCTATTTCCTGGTTATTTCCCCCCCCACACACTCACACAGTTTCCTCATTCTCCACATAAACTCTCCTCTCCTCATTCATCTCCATCTCCACTAAGCCAACCTCCTCCTCCACCTCCCACGTCCCAACCTCTCCTTTTCCCTTCCTGGTCTCCAAGTAACCAGCACATATGATGTGCAGGACAAGTCCTGACTCAACAGCAAGGTGACAGTGAGGTCCATGCACAGAGCACTATTAGTGGCCATTTGACCAGTAGATCATGGGATGGCAGGTCAACTAAAAGTACCTTCTGAGACAAATAAGGACAAGATTCAAAGCTCCTTGCCATGTGGGAGGGAGCTGGAGAGAGGTCAGGGTCTAGGGCCCTTTGGACCTGTGAGGGTTGACCTAGATCTTTATGAGAAAAAGAAGAAAGGTCCAGAAATAGGAAGAGTAAACACACTGGCATCCTAACTCCAAGCGAGACAACTGCCCCCTTTCATCTGGGGATAAAGCGGGCACTGAGTTTGTGACCAAGCTGAGGGTAGGTTGAGGTGAAGTCAGAAAGTCCCCCTACATCAGCCTGGCCCCAAGTCAGCCAGCATGTTTCCGGCAGAACAAACCTTCCCTGTGCTGTGTCTAACCCTTGTCCCAAGCTGGGTGTGGACACTGGGTCACTGGGCTATGTGTGGGTCACTGTGAATTACCCAGATGAACGTGTTGGTCCTCGGACCATGAACAGGCCTGAGGATGCCAACAGGAAGCTAGAAGGCCAGGATTTTTGCCCTGGCATCTGAAATGTAGACTGTTTCCATTGCTGTGAGCACCGATGCTGTAATCTGGGCCTCCGCCTCCTCTCTTCTGAGTCCCTTTTAACCAAACTTGAAAACAGCATTTTTGTTTCTCTGGATGATAATTAGCCTTTGACTTGGCTCCATCCATGTAACTTCCCACAGCCTTGGAGGCAGGAGCCTTTTGTGCAGAAATGGCAAGAGTTCTAACAGGGGTAGCCCGACCTCCTCCCTTGCTCAGAGCCAGAATTCTGCTCAGATCCCTTTGAGTTGCGTTGCCAGGAAGATGCGCTTGAGCCCTGCAGTCTGGACTACACCAAGTATTCACTGTGTCCCTTCCAGTGTGTTTAACCAAGCACTTTCAGGATGGTCAGAAATTATCTTTAAAAGCAGAAAGTTTTAGTGGCCTGTGAGCTCACAGGTAACAGATTGGCAATGGAATAGGAAAAAGATGTGATCTTCAAGCCACCAGCACATTGGTGTCATATGACACATGGCTTCCCTCTCCCCTCCTCTCTCTCCTCATCATCAGTAGTAAAGGAAGAGAGAATCATGGGTGCACAGGGATAGCATGGCTAACAGCCAAGGTCTCCCCAGAAACCTTGCTTGTCATCTTAGGTATGAAGCAGGAGCCACCTGGTGACCTTTTAGATGACCTGCTGTCTGGTCTCACTGGGCAGTCTACATTCCTCTCAGTGGGGTCAACTCTGCCCAGCTCCCCATCCCACAAAGTGTGTATAAAGGTGAGAGAAGACCAAATTGAAAGCAGCGAGTGCACTTCTTGAGGTGTAAAAGCTGTCTCCGTGTGGCAGACTGATGACATAAACCAGCCAGAGTTCATGGCTTGTCTCCATGCAGGTGATAGTGCCCTCCCATGCTGGTCTTGGGTCTTTGTGACGTGGTTTTCGTTAGCACCAAATGGGAAAATTTGAAATGCTTAGAGGTAAGACATAAAGAAAACCACAGCCCAAAGACTTATAAGCCCAGAGTGGTGGCTCATGCCTGTAATTCCAGGAGGCTGAGACAGGAGGATTGCCATGAGTTTGAGGCCAGGTTGGTCTACACACTAAGTTCAGAACATGCTGAGCTATAAGGTGAGACCCTCTCTCAAAGAAAACAAAACAAAAGCAACTATACTACCGTTAACACTAGAAGCTTCTCTTTGCTTGGCACCATTGCCTCTTGCTAGAGCAGTTGAGCACTGATTTCCAAATCACCAGTGTCATCCAGCTAGGCTTGGCTTTAAACATGACCTTGGTTAATGTCAAGCAGCACGTTCTAATGAAGCACTAACTACTGTCTGCTCAAAGTTGAGCTAGGCCCCATGAGGAATACAGACACAGGCCAAGACCCCGACTTCAAGTAGCTTACAAGCTGCTCCCTGGAAGCTGGTCCAACTAGAGCCAAAACATACACTCAAACGACAACAAAAAAGCAAAAAAATAAGTGGGAGTAGAACAATGCTCTATGATCTTCTGGAGGAGTAGCGAGTTAGTTTAAGTGGAACAACTAGGATTTAACAACAAAAAACGCCTTTGTCTATAGTCAAGACAGGTCAGCATGAAAGAGCGCCATGATTGATTAGTGATGTCTGCCTGAGCACAAGAGTGACTCATCTACACACTGCCTCTAGCCAATATATAAAGTCCTTTTAACCATTGCCAGTCCATGACTAACACCTAGAGTTCTTGCTGCTCCTATTTATCAGGAGAAGGAAAAGGCAGAAAGTACTCCTTTCTTGTCTATATTCCTCATCCAGAAAACTGGAAAGCATTGCCAGTTTTGTCTAACAACACGCCTACTGCAAGTATGCTAACCGCTATGAGGAAAAAACAAAAAACAAAGTAAGCGATAAAAAAGAAAATTAAGGGAATGATTAACAGAAAACTCAGAATTACTTTTGAGTTGAAAAATGGTAAATGCAGTAGAAGGAGCGTCTAAGAAAAGCTAAGTTACTGGTCACGTTGCTTTGAAAACTGGTTGGGTTACATTTTGTTAGATTTCATAGACAATTTTAAATAATGTGATATGTATTACACAGACAGGCATATATACTCACAAATTATTAGGCCAATAAGAGCTAATAGACTGGGCACCGTATCTTACTGCTAGATCTAGATCGAACCTTTCTTTTCAGAGCCTTCCACACCTAGTTACCAATTGAAGGACTTGTCCACTATGTTGAGAGTCTAGCATGCCCAGCATTGTGTGGTCAGGCTGTCCTGCAACTCATCAACTACATCACATTTGCTGTATGTTGGTGTTACTCTAGTCTCATCTGTAAAATGGGAATGCTAATTGCCTACTTAAAGTTTTGGTAAAGCCAACCCTGGTAACATGCACTTGTAATTCTAGGACTTGAGAGGCTGAGGCAGGAGGATCAGGAGTTCGAGGTCAACTTGGGTTGATAGAATAGGAGTGTGTCTCAAGAAAGCCAAAAATCAAGCAAAAATGGTTTTTGCATAAAGATAAAAAATCACCAATGATAGTGATTGGTGCTAATCTTCTAGTACATTCTATGTTTTGTTGTTGTTGTTGTTGTTGTTGTTGTTGTTGTTTTGTTTTTCGAGACAGGGTCTCTCTGTGTAGCCTTGGCCGTCCTGGACTCACTTTGTAGACCAGGCTGACCTCAAACTCACAGCGATCCGCCTACCTCTGCCTCCCGAGTGCTGGGATTAAAGGCGTGTGCCATCACGCCTGGCCCCATTCTATGTTTTTTGTCAATGGCTTCCCATGTGGGTATGAACGCCATCTCCAAGGCTCTACTAATGTATTTTTCAATTCCTATGAATTCTTCAAGCTTCTTGACCTCTTAGCTTACCTCAGAGTTTTGGGTAAAGTTCAGATGAAGTCTGTCTTCTCCCAGTCAAGCCAGACCATCAAAAAAGAGACACATTTCTGTGGAGATTGTCATCACATCATTTTTCCCAGCGTGAATGAGCAACTCTAAGACCCCTTCTGAGACATCCAGGAAATGCTCAGCACCCCAAATGATTTTACTTCCACAAAGCACTGTGGCTTATGCAGCCCACCTAAGGTCATCCAGGAAGGAGGTGGTAGTCAAATTAAGGCCTTGCTTCACAGACCTCAAATCAAAGTCTACATCTCCCAACCACCACCCAGCAGTCTCTTGATCTCCACATCGGGGCTGGGCAGGCCCTGCTCTGCTCCACATGCCACAGCTCTTAAAAGTTCCTTCCTCCAAGCATTCAATGAGTAATCAGCATTGGTTGGCAGTATATACAGCTGCAGGGTGTGGAGAGTGGGTGGTGACAGGTCCAAAGAGGTCTGCACAGTTCAGTTAACCTTGTTGCTATAGCATGTCTCTAAGGTATTGTACAAAATTTCAAAATATGTTTTTATTTGCATTTTATAGTGTATTCTCAATAGCTAAGCTCCTTCGTAGTTATCCAAAATGCATTATTTTCCTTTAAAAACATACTTTAGAGTATTTCACCGCATCAAATACAATTTTATTATACTCTAAAATCAAAATGCTTTCTAAAATTAATGTCAGTTTTATGACTCAATACTATAAGAAAATAAGCCTACCCACACATTCAAAAATTGCATTACCGGATACTTTAATGTGTGCTCATTCTGAAAAGAGTTGTAATATACCTCCCTGCCCCATTTCCCCTCCCCATCCTATGAAATCAAGGGAAATCGGAGACTAAAGGAAAGCAAAGAGACAGGGGGCGTCTTTTATTCCTCAAAGATGTTTTAAAGCCTTTTCAAACACAGAATTCCTTTCTTTATGGAGAGGATGAGATTTTGCAATCTGGGGCTTTTTCACTATTTAGGCATTTGTCACTAAGAGCTGCTGTGTTTCCCGTCTTTAGAAAGTAAATACGAAGCCACACTGGGTAGGGGCACTCTTTGTGTGGTAGACTTTTCCATCCCAGCTCTGAGTCCTGGAGATGTTATGTTTCTAAGGCGGCACAGCACATTACAAACCCGGTGCTCCCAGCAAAGCATTGGGTAGATGCAGAAAAAGCAAATATGTTCAAGAAGGTGCTTGGTTTGTTCTGCCACATTTAGCTGCTTCAAGTCAAGTTCTATAGATCACAGAAACAAGCTGCGGAGGACCAAAGGGATGCCCACACCTCTAGGATGCCCACACCTCCAGGATGCCCACACCTCCAGGATGCTCACACCTCCAGGATGCCCACACCTCCAGGATGCCCACATCTCCAGGATGCCCACACCTCCAGGATGCCCACACCTCCAGGATGCTCACACCTCCAGGATGCCCACACCTCCAGGATGCCCACATCTCCAGGATGCCCACACCTCCAGGATGCCCACACCTCCAGGATGCCCACACCTCCAGGATGCCCACATCTCCAGGATGCTCACACCTCCAGGATGCCCACACCTCCAGGATGCCCACATCTCCAGGATGCCCACACCTCCAGGATGCCCACACCTCCAGGATGCTCACACCTCCAGGATGCCCACACCTCCAGGATGCCCACATCTCCAGGATGCCCACACCTCCAGGATGCCCACACCTCCAGGATGCCCACACCCTCAGGATGCCCACACCTCCAGGATGCCCACACCTCCAGGATGCCCACACCTCCAGGATGCCCACACCTCCAGGATGCCCACACCTCCAGGATGCCCACACCTCCAGGATGCCCACACCTCCAGGATGCTCACACCTCCAGGATGCCCACACCTCTAGGATGCCCACATCTCCAGGATGCCCACACCTCCAGGATGCCCATACCTCCAGGATGCCCACACCCTCAGGATGCCCACACCTCCAGGATGCCCACATCTTCAGGATGCCCACATCTTCAGGATGCCCACATCTACAGGATGCCCACACCTCCAGGATGCCCACACCTCCAGGATGCCCACACCTCCAGGATGCCCACACCTCCAGGATGCCTACATCTCCAGGATGCCCACATTTCCAGGGCTTTACAAGCGCCAGTGGCTGCTACCCCCTGGTTCATCCAGGCTGATCTGCAGGGCTGGATTAAACAGGATAGACACCTCCTCACAGGCCTCCCTGCCTCTGATAAGGCTCCACACCACAAAGAGACCCTTCTCAACTGCCCACATCCCTTCCAAGTTTAAAATCATTAGATAACAACAAAGAAAGGCAAAAGGCATTATGAATCTCATGAAGCAGTTAAACAAAATAATCAAGTCCAAATCTGATGGCATGGGTAGATCCAACTCCCAAAATTGACAGGAAACACAGGGCTGGAGTCACATATTAAAGGACATCATGGGTGCTCATCTCACAAAATCCAGACTGTGGAAAACTCTGCTGACCTATGGACACTCCCCCCCTCCTCTCTCTCTCTCACACACACACACACACGCACGCACACACACACACACACACACACACACACACGCACACACACACACACGCACGTCAGAAAGGAAGAGTGAGGATAAACAGAAACAGGTGGGGGATATGTACAGAGAGAGCGAGGGTTAGAGAGGAAAAGAACACGGGAAAGCCAGGGGGGAAGGATGAGAGAGGAAGAAGAGGAAAGGAGAGGTAGGCAGAGGGAAGGGGAGGAAGGAAGAGAAGGAAAAACAGGGGAGGAGAAAGGGAAAGGGAGCAAGAGAATGGTTTAAAGGGCTTTTAAAATAGTTTAAAAGACTTTTTAAAATTTTTGTTTTGGGTTTTTCGAGACAGGGTTTCTCTGTGTAGCCTTGGCTGTTCTTGACTCACTTTATGGACCAGGCTGGCCTTGAACTCACACTGATCTGCCTGCCTCTGCTTTCTTGAGTGCTGGGATTAAAGGCATGTGCTACCACGCCCATCTTTTTAAAAAAATTTTTTTAAAGCAATGCTTGAGCTTTATATGAAACCTGAATCAAAATCAGACTGGTTTTAGAAAGTGATGAGAAAATTGGGGCCATAGAACTCTGACTGGGCACTGGTTGGTGGCACCAAGACAATTTTGGCAAAAGAGTTTATATAACTGCTGCGGCTGTGACTGTTAGGTTATTTATTTTTTAAATTCATAAATATAGAGAAACTATGATTCTCTATGATAGCTGAGAACAACGACTTGATCCAAGAATGGTGGGAAGACTGGCTGGCCATGAGTCGCCATTGCTAATGTGGGAGGTTGATGTACCACATTTATGATTATGATTATATTATTATTATTATTATTATTATTATTATTATTATTATTATTATTATTATTATTATTATTAATTTTTGCTTTAGATGTGCTTGAAAATACTCCAAAGTAGAAAAATAAATACAGCACGGAAATATTCTTTTAACTCTCCAGCAGTCTGCATCATTAGTGATGGTTTTGAGTATCACTGAGGACGCAGTAAAATACAGACACTCTCCTTTAAAAAGTCATGTCTGTTAGTTTTCGCACAGAATCCAAGTGATCTGATGCCCTCTGGACCCTCAGCCTTCAGGCTCCAGCATGAGACATACCCTTTGCAGTCTGGACCAACCATTGCTGCCCACCCCCACCCCGCTGCCTGCACTCGTGGGGCTGCCTCTACCATTCTCAAACACCAGACCTCACCTCCTTCCTACAATTCTCTCCAGCCAGCAGTATACCACATCCCTGACCTTAGCCCAGGATAAGGCCTGTTCCCTTGCTCACCTGCCCAGGCATCCCCTGGTGCAGCACAAGCCGTCAGGAGGCCATGTCACTATTTTCTATGACTAGCTCAGAGTCTCATGCATGGTCAATAAATGTTGGTTAAAATGAATTCAGTGGAAAATTTAAAGTCAGGGGTCAGGGGAGAGTTAACGAGTTCTCACTGCTCAAAACATCCTATATTAGGCCGGCTGCTGTGGCACACGCCTGTAATCCCAGCAGAGGCAGAGCAGACGGACCTCGGTAACTTTGAGGCCAGCCCGATTTACAAAGTGAGTTCAGGACACCAAGGCTACACAGAGAACCCTGTCTTGAAAAAAAAAAAAGGCAATATGCCAGAGCATAGGACTGAGAAATGGTTACTTTTGTTATATGGGGGCCATGCCTTGGAGGAACAGTATTTCAGCTGGGTCAATAAATCACACAACCTCAAACCCAGGGACTCTGTCCTTAACTGCAGCCAAGAATTGGAGGCTTCCAGAGGGAGAGCCCTTGGACCCCACTTTTGGTATTTCATGTTCTGCCTGACAGGCCTAGAGAATGTGTCCTTAGGGGGAGGCAGGGGATTTTCTTGGGTGGGTGACATCCCATGTTCGAAGCCATGAGTGGGCCTACATACCTTACTACATACCTACATACCTCTACCCTTCAACTTTCTTGTGTTCCAGGGCCCCAAACTCATTCCTCAGTGAGGCCTCTTTCAGGCCTCAGTGGGAACTGGTACAATCCGGTAGGCGGCATGAGATGGGAGATTCTGACATCCAAGAGACAACGTAGACTGAAGGCTTCTGGGACAGGAAAAGCAGGATACAGAAGAGTTCACGAAGACAAGAGCCAGGCCTGATGAGCAGGTCGTGGGTCAAGGTTGGAATCAGGGAAGAAGCTTCCAGGCCCCAGAACAGGAATGGGAGATACACAGGGCCAAACACAGGGCCACTCTCCAGCACGCAGGGTCTGCTGGGTCCCCACGCAGCCACTGCACTCTTCTCCTGGGTATCTGATATTCCTTTGGTAGCTCCATTAAAGGGAATCTGACTCTTATCAAGGGGCAGTCTTTGGGTAGCTCCTAAAAAGGAACCCAGAGCTGGCCTCTCAGCTGGGCGAGATCTCCAGATCTCCTCTGGCGGCTGGCGTGGTTTCTGCTCTCCCACCTCTTGCAGCCTCAACAGAAGCTGAAGGGGACCTCAAAGCGACACCCCCCAGACAGTCTACCTGTCCCATGTGAGCCGTTTTAACACTGCATCAGATCCACATGGAAGCTTCCTAGCGGTGTAACTACTAAAGGCCATGAGGTCTTTGATAAGCTCGCTCCGCCTGCTCCGCCCCGTTCCTTCCCCAGCCTGCTTGCTTCTCTTCTTTCCCCACACTCCATCCAAACTCACCCTGGCTCTTAGCACTGCGTTTGGAATTTGTCTAAATGTCGAATTCTCTGTGTTAGTTTTTTTTTTTTTTCATGTCACTGTGACCAAAACACTTGACAGGAACAGTGTAATGGTTTCAGAGAGATCTCAGTCCATGGTGGTAGGGAAGGCATGGAGGCCGGAAAAGCTGTGTCCATGCCAAGGGACTGTGTGACAACAACTCTTCATACCTTTGTGAACAAGAAAGCAGAGACAACAGCCCACACCAGGTGTGGGTATAACCTTTAGAAGCTCACTCAGCCAGCCAGGTCCCACTCCTAAAGGCTCCATAGCTTTCAAAAATAATGCCACATGCTGGGGGTGGTGCCACGTGCTGGGGGTAGTGCCACGTGCTGAGGGTGGTGCCACGTGCTGGGGGTAGTGTCACGTGCTGGGGGTGGTGCCACGTGCTGGGGGTAGTGTCACGTGCTGGGGGTGGTGCCACGTGCTGGGGGTAGTGTCACGTGCTGGGGGTGGTGCCACGTGCTGGGGGTAGTGTCACGTGCTGGGGGTGGTGCCACGTGCTGGGGGTAGTGCCACGTGCTGGGGATGGTGCCACGTGCTGGGGGTGGTGCCACGTGCTGGGGGTAGTGCCACGTGCTGGGGGTGGTGCCACGTGCTGGGGGTAGTGTCACGTGCTGGGGGTGGCGTCCTGAGAACACGAGCCTGTGGAGGCTAACTCTGTCATTGACATACATGTTCCTTATACCCTCACCCTCATCGGGAGAGAGTCTCACGGCTGGAACGATCGCATCTTTCAGGGTGCCGGGTCCAAGGAAGCTTGAACCCACAAACTTGGCCCATTCCGCACAGTCCTGTGCCTGTCGGCAACACTTCAGCTCCTCAGCTTCCCTCAAGGCCCAGGCCTGCAGCTCTCTAAGAATCATGCTCACACAGCGCATGAGCCAGGTTCGAGGCTGTCTCTGGAAGCTTTCCTGTTGTCTGGGTTTTACTGGAAGAGTCAGTCACGGCAGGTTCCGCAGAGCGCTGCTTGAAGCTGGTCTCAGGCCCAGCTGGGATAGAGGCTGACACTGTGTGGCTGAGGCAGAAAGGATTCAGAGGGCAAGGGCACAGTGACCCAGCAGTAGGTCTGCACAAGGTGGCACAGAGGGGGCCAGGGGGGCTCTGGAGTCAGTGGGGACAGGAAATTTAAATCTACAAGCACTCGTTGTGACCTATGCATAACCTCTCTGTCTGTCTGTCTGTCTGTCTGTCTGTCTGTCTGTGTCTCTGTCTCTCCCATCGCCCCGCACCCCTTTTCCTTGCTAGTCTATTTCTTTTTAGTCTTAAAATAATTATAGAGTCACAGGAAGTTGGAAAAGTAACACAGAAGTGCCCCATTGTATCCTGGGCCGGGTACAACTGTCATACGAACCCAGAGCCAGGACATTGGCACTGGGTGTGTCACTTCTTCACATGTATAAAAACCTGTAAAGTTCCCACTGCCATCAAGATACAGAACTATTCCCTCACTGAAAAGACATAGATGCTCTTTTCACTGGTCCCTAAAGGTGTTTAGGGTCCTATGCTAAGTGTGAGCTTGCTTGCTTTCTCTAGCATCTACTAAGCAGGTCTATACCTGTCTCTCTGTATGTCACACATCAAAGATGGAGGCTTAAGATGGACACGTTTCTTGCTCATATCTCATAGGTAGCAAGGGTCGGAGGACTCAGGCCAAAGCCACACTGATAGCTGTGTCAAGCAGCCAAGTGTACTGTGCTGCCCACAGTGTGGGTCAGGAGGCCCTCCATCTGTCAGTGTCCACTAGAAAGCAACACTCTCCTGTCTGTCTGGTTCACCAATGAACTTGGAGGCTCTCCTGATTCTTATTGGTGAACCTTTAGTCAAGAAAATGGGTTGTGGATGATAATAGAGCAAAATTAATCAAGAGGTGTGACACTTAACAAAAGAATGCATTTGTAAGAACAAGACAGAGCAAGGATGTTCTCTCTGAGATAGCCAAAAAGGGCCAAGCCAAGAAGAGTAAGCCAGAAACCCTCACAGAAGGGTGCACACAGAAGCCACGCAGCATCAATGCTGGGAGAACACACTAACAATGAAAACAGACCTCTGAGAACACACTGAGAAGGCAAAGACTGAGAATGCTGGAACCAACAGCAGGAAAGGACCGTTGGCACTCAAAAGTGGTCTGCATCTCATCTCCTCCCAACTCGGCAGTGATGCTGAGAGTGGACTCCTGGACCACCTGTATTGATACAGCTGTTCCGTGCTGTACACCTCTCCACTTGCTGAGAGCTTCATCTCGGAGATGTCAAAGTGGATGCTGTGTCTCACACCTACTAACTAACTCTAAGCAGCCTATGCTCAGAGAGGACCCGTGACCTGGCTCTGAAGACATTCTTCAAAACAGTGAAAACTACAATTTGTTTTAACTCGCTATTAGTGTGAACGTCTTGGGTTTGTTCTTTGCTGTCTGGGTTGTCTTAAGCGTTAGTCCTTAGCTCAGATAGACAGTGAGCCTCTGCCCAGACTCATTGCCACCCAGGCCTGCTGTAAGTCTGTCCCCTGCTGAGGGAGTTTCCCTGGGCGAGAGGAAGCCAGCAGCAGGACCTCAGCTTTCAAATTGTGTGGCTCTTTGGCATGTCTTAACAATTTTTCTCTCCTAGTTAGAAAATCTCTTCAGAACACAAGTTGGATAAATATATTCCTGTACATTTTCCCTTTCTCCCCCTCCCTTTCCCCTCACCCTGGGGTGCCTTTACCTTAGAGGCCTACCAAAGCTGCAGAGGTGGCTCAGCGATGACGCACGTGCATGTATTCACAGGGACCTGGGTGTGGTTCCCAGCACCCACACCAGGAGGCTCACAACCACTTATTTCTCTAGTTCCAAGAGCTCCAACCCTTCTGGCATCTTCTGTGGGAATTTGCACTCACTTGCACATATCCACAAAATTAAAAAAAAAAAAAAGCCACATACATTGGTACAGATGGGTAGTCCCAGAACTCTGGGAGGCAGAGGCAGGTGTATCTCTGTGAGTTCGAGGCCAGCCTGGTCTGCAAAGTGAGTCCAGGACAGCCAAGGCAACACAGAGAAACCCTGTCTCAAAAAAAACCAAAGGGAAAAAAAGGTAAATCAAAAAGGGAAAAATCAATTATAGCACAGTAAACTGGACCACACTCTGCCTTTGAGAATGCATTCCCATCATTCCTTCCTGCAGGATAACATCTTTGGGGTTTGTTTGTTTGTTGGAAAGTTAAATCACGGGCGTTGGAGACTCTGGTGAGCTACCTGCAACCAGGATCACTGTTCCCATCAGTCAGTGACTGTCTGTTGGCAAATGCCACTGAGGTGGTGGGACAAGATGATTGCTGTTCAATAGGTTGGGGCTTTTTGAGGCGGCTTGATGTGGCCACGAGCGCCGCAGCTGCTTACATGAACATTTCTCGCTTCTTTTTTGACAGCAGCCAACATTTTATAGCTACATGTTAATCACATTTTTACTCCTTCTTCCGAGGCCTCAGCAGGACAGTGATAAGTTGAAGGGCCCCTCTCAGCACGGAGCACATATGCCTGGACTCTTAGCTGACAGCAGCTCACAGACTTGGAAGCTTTCCCTCCTGTCATTCTAGAGAATGTGGACCCTTTGAGGTCAGGATGCTGGAAGTGTCTGCGCTGGCTCAACCTGCTGGGCCCCGGGAGAGCTATATGTCAACAATAAAAAAAAAAAGTTTCACTCTTGGTTGTAAGTCCAGATGTGCACTCGCCGAGGAGACAGCATGCTGCGCAGTGGTGAGGCCAAAGGCCAGAGCAGCTGCTCAGCAGAAGCAAGGCCTGTAATTTGGCACCGAGGATCACCTCCTGTTGCTCATCTGAAATTCACATCGCCGCTTGAGGTGTTTTGAGATAAACCTTGTCTCTCCTGCTTCTGATGTGATCTAGGAAACTGACCACATGGGCTCCTCTTTGGGGTCCTTGAGGCTGTTCCCCGTCCCCCGCCCCCAAGAAGTGGTTCAGGGTGTGAATAAAGTCTTGGGGGACCCATCCCTCTTTGGAATCTGCACATTTGCTTATGTCTGCCAATTATGGGGGGGTAAGGTGGGAGGGGGGAGCCACGGGTGCTTTAATGTTTAAGACTGGTGATTCTCTTAGCTGTCGTCTCTCTGGTCCCCAACAAGTACACATCCTGTATGTGATCACTGGAGACCTTGGAGAGGTCGGGGTTGGTAGGAGATGACCAATTTGCCATCCGCCCCCAAAGTAATTCAAATTGGACACCCAAAGGAGGTGGTCTTGCTCTGAGAGGGGTTTAATTATTTTCAAGTGGTCACACCAAGATGTTGACATGAGGTGAGGGTGTCTCTTCACATCTAACATTTTCTAAACTTCTCTCCTGATCTCCATCTCTGTGGTGGGCACGGTGGTCCATCCACATTTTACCAGTGGCACCTGTGTTCACAAAAATGTATACAAGAGGCCTGAGTCGGTAAGCAACAGAACGGCATTTGGAATGATGTCTTCCCTCTGAAATAGTTTCCCTAGAGGGTGTGGCTTAGTCTGTCTGGGATACAAAAGTACCACAGACTGGAGCTGGACCAGCAGACACTTAATTTCTCATAGTTCCGGAAGCTGGAAGGTGAAGACTCACAAACGAATAGGTCCCAATTCTTACTCAGGCGTGAGTGTGTTGAGGTCACACCACCATGAATGTAGTCACCAGCTCAGCACGAAGCAAACCACCGCCTTCCTTGCCCTACAGAGAATCCTGCCTGGAGGCTGAATTGAAGAGCTGGGGACTCGACCCAGGCCATGGGTGGATCTAGTGAGGACACAGGCATGGCCTGAGGAGATGAGGGTCATAGGCCATTCTGGAATGAGAGTAGTCCATGTCTGGTTCCAGAGGAAGCCTTGGCCTGACAACGGAAGGGATCAACAGGGAAGAAAAATGGCAGAGATCCCAAATCGTCCCTCCCTTTCTCTTGCCCCGCTCTCTCTTTCCAGTTCCCTCTCTTCCTTTCCCTCCTCTCTTTCTTTATTTTGAACTTTGCCTCCAGAGCCCCATAGGCTAAGATGAAATGAGAACACTGGCAGTCTGGACACCCATCTGCCAGCTCTTCAATCGTCACAAACCTCTTCTGTGTGGAAGAGGTGGAGAGAGTAAGTGTACAGTGTGTGTGCGCGTGTCATGCGTGCCAATGTCTGTGCAGATCCGAAGAAGACATCCATATTTTTCTCTAGCACTCACTGTTTTATTGCCTTGTGGTAGGGTTTCTAACAGAACCTGGAGGTAGGTTGGCACCCTGTAATGCCTGTAAATCTCCTGTCTCCACCCCCAAGAGTTCTGGGTTTACAAACTCACACACAGCCACACCTGGGTTTTCACACGACTGCTAGAGACTTGAACTTGTGTCTTCTATATAAGCACTGTTAGCCACTGAGCAACCTCCCAGCCCCCGTCCCACCTCCTGTCATTGATACTTCTCCGTGGACCCTGTTTCTGCATTCCGGAGTAACACAAATGCAGCCAGCCTCGCAGAAGACCTGAAGAACAAGCCTTGCCTCATGGCCCTTCCATGTTGCCATCTCCCAGACACACCGGTCACTTTGGACAACATACTTTATTTGCTACAGAAAAGTCCTAAGTAAAGATGCTTGCCAGGATGAGCCCCATATGAGTCATCCTGATACTGTTTCCTTCCCAGAGGTGGCATGGTCATTCACACCCTCACAAACTACTTAAGGAGCAAACGTCCCTGCCAAGTCGCCCGATGGCATAAAACCTACAGCTCTGAGTTACAGGGGCAGAGTTTCTGTTCTCACAGATGGGGCTGCAGTCCAGAAGGAGAACCGAGGACAGAGCAGGCCAACAAATAAGGAGATAAGGGAAGAAATGCCATGAGATAACAGCATTTTTTTCCACGACCAATCTACAGTTCTAAATTCTAAGACACACTTATGTTTAGTGAGACAATTGCTAATTATGGGACTAATAAACTTGTTTACGTATATAGTTTTAGGAACACGTTTCAGGCTCTGTGTGCTCTGATCCATACGACAGCCTTGTTAGGTAAAGTAGGATGGGCAATAGTTAGATAATTAAGCTCATTTTGCAAATGAGGAAACTGAGACTTATTTTAGTAGTAACCCAGCCAGGGAGCTTATGGGATTCATAGCACTCTAAACAAGGGCTTTCTGTTCATAGTGCCTGGCTGCACAAATTAACATTAACGAGATTGCTGGTAGCTTCTGCTTGTGTCCCAAGCCGGCTCTAGCTAGGTCGTTAGCAGTATTGTCTGCAGTTTTTAACATATGCGTGCATCCACGGATTTATGTCGTGCCTGTGGTGGTTTGGAAAAACGCATTTTGCTCTCATCATCAGCCTTGGAAATCAGACCTCGCTCCTGGGAAGCAGGAATAGGCTGGCCAGCATCAGGAGACACCAATACATAGCTGGGCTGGTTTCCCCATTAGGAAGTACCGGGGAGACATGTAGGAGGTCCAAGTGGCCCCACAGTTAATAGCCAGGATTTCACAGAGATGACATGGTCAGGCACAGGCAGGGAGCCCCGGCAGTGGGGTCACAGGGCACAGCTGTGGGGGAAGCAACCACACTGGGCCAGTAGGTCACAGGGGGACTTGGGGGGATGAGCAGAATTAAGTTTCCAGCCGTCTAGATGGTGGTTTTTTGGAAAGCTGCTAAATGAGGTATGTAGGGGGAGCCCCCAACTCTGTGACTGAGCAACAACCCAGATGTTCCATCCTTGCTGGTGTTCTTCCTCTTCTTCCTCACAAAGGGACCAGTAAGAAAAGAGTGCGCCCATCTTCCTTAGGGAATCTCACTACTCACCTTCTTAGAAACCTACACAGGGAACATGCCTCATTCCTTCCCTGGTCAGCCTTTTGCCCATCTGCTATGTGATGTCTTTGTGCTGTAGGTGGGTGTGGATCTATTTAGCAATCCCTCATACACTCAGCTACTGTCCGGTTACCTAGACCAAGACCGACCGGAAACTCTCAATGGCTGCCCTTGAGGTATCTTAGGGCTCTGTTAAACTCATGATAAAACGGGAGACCAGGAGGAAGCAGGAACAACACTGAGAAATACACAGAACAGAAAGGAACTTCCCAAGGGACAGTGGGACTTTTCTCATTGCTGGAATACCTGACAATATAACTTGAAGAAAGACTTACACTCAGCACAGTTCAGGGGAGGTGTGGAAGTCACCGGTGACAAAAGCTTGAGGCAGCTGGTCACATTGTACCCACAGCCAGGAAGCGGAGAGAGATAAATCCTGGTGCTCAGCTCATCAACTTTTATTTAGCACAAACTCCAGCCAGTGGAATGGTGCCATCCACATTTAGGGTGGAAAGGTTTTTCCCTCCAGTGATTCTACCACTGTTGATGGTCACTACCAGCCATTGCGAGGACCATGCTGTACCACGAGAGCTAAGGTGTCTCATCACTTGCCTCGCCGAAGGTCATCCTCCTCTTAGGCAGCTGGCTCACAGCAGCAGAGGTTCAAGGGGTCTGAGCTGAGGGAGTTTTACCGCTAAGGGCTGGAGGGTGATTAAACGAGTGTCTGCCATGTAAGTGACGTTGCTAGTGACGGATGCACTAACTGCCGTAGTCGGCATGACTGCCATTCAAACAGCATGTGGACTGAGAATAAGACAAAACACAGTGGGGGGAAAAAACAAGGCAAAACGTGCACACTAAGGCATACAACTTAGATAACCTTTGATTTGGAGGATGGCACCTGACTTGTTCTTTAATTAGTCATGTGTGACTTTAGCTAGCCCTCTGTGATGGCTAATCTTGGTTATCAACTTGACACATCTGGAATCAACTAAAACCCAAACAGCTGCCTGTTCTTGGCTGGATCATTTGCGGTGTGATGACACACCCTAAGTCTGGGCCACACCTTTTGGTGGCAGCCCTCATAAAATCACGGGGAAGGAGGACGCTTATGCTTCTTTGCCTATTTGCCCTCACTCTTGCTGGCAACTTCACCTTTCCTGCTACTGAGGCATCCCTTCACTGGAATTAAAATCTACTTTTTCAGAATTACAATGTAGTCTAGAGATTAGTAGCTTTCTAGGACTCCTTGGGGACTCTAGGACCAGACTGGGGTTGCTGAGACACCCAGTCTTGTGGATGGAACAACTTCCAAGTTCTTGGCCTTTCTATTGGGAAATGGTCATTGCTGGACTACTGTATCACAACCTGTAAGCCACTCTGACAATAAATTCCCCTTTAATATATAATATTCATTCTATGTATCCTATCCCTTTAAAGAACCCTGGCTAATTTAACCTCTATATTAGTCAGAGTTCTCTAAAAGAACAGAATTAAATATATACATATTCTCACTACAGCTAATTGTCTCGAAATCCTGTTAACTGTCCTTCCCTTTGCGTGTTTCTGAGCTTACAGTGTTTGTATATTTATTCCTTGTTGTGTGCCTCAGCAGAGATGAGTAGTCCCAGGAGGCTTCTACCACACTAATGTGCAAGCCCAGGATTCTGACATGGCTACTCGGGTTGTTCTGTAGCTTGATCTCGAACCCATCACCTCTATTTCTTAATCTCTTCTTCATACACTCTATCTATTAACTTGACTCCTGCCTCTGGCTCACAGCTGTCCCCATCCAGGTGAGACTAGACTTGTTTTCTTCTTACTAGCTCTGTCAGTCACTTCCTGTTATTGTGACAAAATGCCTTAGTACATCGACTTAGGAGAGAAAGGGTTTACTCTGTTCATGTTTTCAGAAGTTCCAGTGTTGGCCATTTGGTTCTGTTGTTTCTGAACCATGAAGTAGAGCATCACAGAGAGAAACGTGCAGTGAAGTTTAGCTGCTCACCGCTGGGAAAGAGGAATAAAGGATGGAAGGAGAAAGGAAAGGAGAGAGGCCAGAGCATGCTTCTAATGACCTGCTTCCCCTGAGAAGACTCTGTCCTAAAGATTCTATTACATCTGGGTTGTATAAACCCATCAGTGGATTGATACAATGATGACATCAGAACCCTCACGGTGTCATCACTTCCCCCAAACCCATCAGACGAGGAGCAGTCTAGATCTAAACTATAACCCAACCTTGGGGGTCCCTTTTCTGCTATTCCCCACAAGAGCATTGGGTTTGCATTTGTTGACCCAGAAAGAGCTCAGCTCAGACTCAGAGCTTTCCCTGTACTGGCTGATGAGACCAATATCCACAAGGAAGAAAGTCAACCAGAGTCAAACTAAAGAATTATGCTCATAAGGCAGGAGGGTCTTTCTGCCATGTCTCTGAACAGGAAAATCAATTCAACAAATATTTATTGGCACTTACTCCATTTGAGGCATGGTCTGTATATTAAAAAGAAAAATGGTATGGCCTTGAGGTAGTGGAAAAAATAAAAACACGGTTCAACCAATTTGTTAACGTCTTGGAGAGTGCAGGGAACTAGGTAGGCTCCATAAAGCGCCTGTCCATTCAGACCAATATCTCTATTTATCCCTCGCTGAGACTCACAACAGCTAGACGGATATGTCATCCCTCTGGACAGCCATATGGGCTTGACTTCTCCTCCAGAGGTCACACAATGAGCATCAAAAGGTGACACTGCACCTAAGGCAATGAGTTAGAGAGAGAGAGAGATCAAGCCACCAGGAGAAAAGGTGCCCCAGAGCTGGGGTGAAAGCAAATCTCTAGGGTCAAAGGCCCAAGATCAAGTTTAACAAAGTTTGGTTTACTCCACCCACCTTGGTCCCCTTCCCTGGCATCTCTTCCCCCCCCCCTCCCTTTACTTGTGATGTGAGATTGAACTCCACATGGATCCCATGCTGGCTGTCTCTCTGTCTCTGTCTCTGTCTCTGTCTCTCTGTCTCTCTGTCTCTCTGTCTCTGTCTCTCTGTGTCTCTGTCTCTGTCTGTCTCTCTCTCTCTCTCTCTCTCTCTCTCTCTCTCTCTCTCTCTCTCTCTCTCAGAACCTGCATTATGTCCGCACCGTTTGGGCATGTGAAACTGGGAAATTCACACAGGGATGAGTACTGCATTCTCTTGGCAGAAACTAAAGATAGAAAAAAAGAAAGGAAGAAAGGAAGGAAGCAAAGATTGATGAGGCTTAATGGAGAACACCCTTTGAGGTCCAAGGCTAAAACTATGTTCTTGCTGAGCTATCACATGGAGTCACAAGCCAGTGTGAGAACCTCAATCCCTAAGACAGTGCCCAGCAAAGGGCACCCAGCACCAACCTACATGCCTGCGGTGACATCTGTCACTGTCAGTGAGTGACAGCCTGCCAGCCAATCTTCAGGCAGCTGTGCCTCCCAGAATCCTCCCCTTGAATGTTCAATTCTCCAATAACCTCCCACCTGTGGTGAGCACTTCTGCTTTTCAAGGCCATGGGGACAATGTAGTTGTTACTACCTGGGACTCTGGTGCAGATGACGTGCTCCTGGAACAAAGAAAGCAAATGGAATATTTGAGAACCTTTGAAAATGATGAAAGAAACACAAGTTCAATATATAAAACCCAACCCACACAGAAACAGGCACCGTGAAAGCTGCAGGGGCCTCTCCTCACCTTCCAAGCTTTCTGTGGTTCATTCATCTTAACAGGGTGGTGGGTCAGCCCAATCAGGACTCTTAGAAGACTCTCTCTGGCTTTAGGAGGGAACATGAACTGTGGAAGACAGGACTGAAAACAGGAAGTGCCCTGGCCATGGTGCAAAGTAAGGGCGGCTAAGGCCATGTGGTGGCAAAGGGAGCACAGCCCCAGTAGTCAAGCTCAGTGTATTTTGGGGCAGTAGGACCAGTAAGTGACTGACGAATGAGTCACCGGACCAATGTGTGAGGCCACCTTGCGAGTCTTGCAACTCCTCTTTTGTCCACAGGTTCCTTGGCAATGATCAGAAAACCAGAAACCTTTTAAAAAAAAACAAACCCAGCCTCCCCTCACCTGCTGTCTAAACACGTCCCTGCCTGGCAGAGCAGGACAGCCCAGGGAGTGGCCGGCAGACACTCAAGAGACGCTGCCTTTGAAATCCCTATTTTTAAACCCTGAGCACTTACTAGAAAGTGCCCCTCCGGCTTATACAGATATTTATTTCTTGATGGGTTCCAATCTGTGAGTGGAATTTGAAGTGGTTCCGTATTTGGGGAAAGAACCAACTCCTACCACCTTTTCAATTGCCCCAGATTTATCCCTGGGGTGTGAGCCTATTTGCAGATTTCTTTTCGTTTACCACTTGTGTTTAAATTGCAGAGCCGTCCCTATACATAGCCAGGGAAGCGGCTGCCCGAAAATAGCTACTTACAGAAACAGAGCAATTTGGAAAAAGCAAAAATAGTCCTTTGCGGTAACTTGAGTGTCTCATTTTCCATATTGATTTCCGCACCCCCTTGAGTGTGGTTTTCTGGAACTGTGTGTGCGGGCAGGTGATGGCGCACCCTTGTGTATTTCCTGATGGACAACATACACTGTCCCTCTGGTCATGTGTGTCTAGAAAGCCAAAATTATCCAGGAAATAGATGGGGTTTGATGTAGCCATCAGGCTTATAGGTCCGTTGTGAGTACCCCTAATCTGAAAAGTTTGGGACAGAGTTCTTCAGAATTTGGAGTTGGTTTGTTGTTGTTGTTGTTGTTGTTGTTGTTGTTGTTTAACGGCTTTTGGAACCTTTGCATATATGTGATGAGATAGCTTGGGGGGTGGAGCCTAAATCTAAACACAAAATTTGTTTGTGTCTCATGTACGCATTATAAGTAGGACCTGAAAGCAATTTTAAGTGGTATTTTTAATGAGCCTGTGTTGTTGGCTTCAACCTGTCACATGAGGTCAAGTGTGTGTAACTCTCCACTTGTGTCAGGTAGGACCCCAGAAAGTTTCAGAGTTGGGTTATTTATGGAGTTTGGAGCTAGAGATGGTCAACCTGCATCATAGTCACATGACAGCATTTGGGTGTCATAAGGGTATCTCGGGCCTTCAGAAATTAGTGTCAAGACTTCAGAAGAGTGGTTTTCAATCAGGCCACACCTGAGACCTGGGCATGTCTAATATGGAAATGCTGCCTGTGCCCCTTGCAAGCCCTGTGTGTTAGAGTCACAGACGCTTTCACACTGTGGGGCATGGGGTGTCAGAACGCTCAAAATGCACTGTTAGAAACCCAGTCAGTTAGGCGCCCAGACTATAAACCCCGGCAAGATGCCAGAGATGACTCTGCTGGCCCTTGCCACTCCCTGAGAGATGTTTAATAGCCAGGGGCTGGGAAAGGTAGTTTTCGAAAGCCATGTCAATTACAAATGTCAAATCCCAGGTGGTTATGCTGAGTCAAGCCAGACCCATGTCATATGACTCCATTTATAAAAGTTCTGGCAAGTGCATGTCATTGGTAGCAGTTCTGGAATCTGCAGCTTGATGTGGAGTGTCTGCAGGGAGTAAGGAGGAGGAGGTGGAAGGGGTGAGGTGCAGGAGTCGGGAGGAATCTCTTGTGGATGCTTGAGCTGTCCACTAGTGTGACTGTGACCACAGTTCATGGGTGCGCTCCCATGCAGGGATCCATCCAGTAGAGCTCATCGGTGTGTGCGGTACACTGTTGGCCAGGCCGTTATGTCAAAGAATCCGAGGCAGACCAGCAATGCTTCAAAAGAACTGGGAGGGGAGTATTATTCCTAAGCCATAGCACAAGCATCTGCCAGAAATTACAGTTCATCTTCCCACTGTGCCCGCCAGGTTAGACCTGAACTTGTGTGTTAGCTCATTCGGGCATCATAAAGCCTTGGGGAGGAGAGATGTAGGCAGGGTAAGAAGCTTGCTTACAGCGCCTCAGAATGACTCCTCAGCCTAGGCTCTTAGACCCAGAGAGGCACTCAGAGCTGGCTCTGTCACTGTATGGCCATGACACTGGGTTGGGTGGGTCTCTGGGCAAATATCCTTTTAGTGGCTGGGCACCTCTAAGCAATACTTCATAAGACTTTCTTTCTTTTTTTTTTTTTCCGTACTCACCAAATTGTCCTCCTAAATTAGTCAAAGCCAATATAGGTGTTAAAGTATAAGGTGCCTTGTATACTGGTGTCACTTTGTTGTAAAGTGGCAATTTGTACTTCATAGTCCTTGGAAGCATAGTAGTGCACTTGGTCCTCAGAGGTGCAGTGTTATAGGTTACCGGGTCACTTGTGCCCAAGCAGTGTCACTCCTCTCAGTGAGGCCTGGGTCACCTCTCTGGGGCAGCCAAGGTCACAGACCATCCACATGGTCAGGGTAGACCTCAGCCTACAAGCAGAGTCCACTCCTGTTCCTCCAGAGAATCTCAGAGCCCTTCACCAGATCTACATGTCCTTCCTGGGGAGGTGTGAGGGCTTCCTTCCTCTTACCGGAATACTCCTCAAGCCCTTCTTTTCAATGTTGGAAGGAGAAGAGCTTGTTGTGAATTTCACCTCTCAAACAACATATAATCCCTCAACCTCTGGATCTCGACCCCACAGGGGTCACGTATCAGATATCCTATATATCGGATACTTAAATTATGAGTCCTAACAGTAGCAAAATTACAGTTATGGGGTCGCAATGGAAATAATTTTATGGTTGGGAGTCACCACAACATGAGAAATTGTATGAAAGGGTCACAGCATTAGGAAGGCTGAGAGCCACTCACTGCCTTAGACTGACACAATGACTTTGAGTGACACCCTTCACCGTACTGGTTTCTTCAGATGTACCGAGAATGACCATTAGTTAAGTAACATCAGGCAAATCCTTCAACTCTCAGAGCCTGGAACGTCATCCACAAGGGTAGCTCTGCTCCCTTCATTGTCACTGCATTTTGCTGCTTACAAGTGTCCTTAGAAGTGTCCATTTTGCGCCATTTACAAAAGGCAGACTCAATGTTTAAGAAAGGCGAGTGACTTTTCTAGTGCCCGTGCAGCTAACAGCTGGAGATCCGTCATGCTTCAGCGCTTTGTCATCATCTGGTGAGAAGTCTCTAAGTCCTTTGCAAAAGATGCCAAGTCACTGGGCAGAGGGAACCAGGGAACCTTTCTGCTACCTTGCCTTGTTGACAAGAATAAGGAAGTGCAGGTCAGTGGGAACAACCAGCAGCTACACTGTCCCCTGATGGCAAGTTTGCCAACTTTTAATCTGCAGTCAGGGCCCACTGACAGCCAGCATATGGGGTTAATTCACTTCCTAAAGTACCTTCGCTGGAGGACACTGGACTTCTGGTCAGAACTCCACAGCTCCTAGCCCACATGAAAAAGCACCCCCAGTGAAGGACACTATAGTTGATTTAGAGGCCTGCTGTGTAGACAAGACCAACACGCGCACAAGCACACCAGGACAGCAATGCCAAGACTATAACTTCTCATTTCTTATTTACTGCTGCAAAATCCCAGACTTTATCTAGCAATTCCAAGGTCTGGTGGCGGGGCCATTTTTCAGGGACAGAATATTGAACTGACTCTGCCTTCAGGATCGAAAGGAGGGGACACTGGCCAGTGTTTGTTTGTTGTCAGTGCCTTAACACCCAGTGCTAGCTCATGGTGCACATAGTGGAAAGTGATTTGGGTTGATCTCAAAAATTTATATGTAAAGATAAAGCAAGGGACATCCAAGGGCTGTGGGTATATGTATTCATTGCTATGACATGAATGTCCCCAAACGAGCTCATGTGGAAATCCAGTGTCCATTGGTCAATATTAAGAGATGACAATAGGGCGATATCTTGAAAAGGTAATTGGTTCATTCATAGACCAGTGAGTTAATGGGACTTTTGACTTACATGCCTCACATCACCTGAGAGCCTGCTGAGTCTCCCCATCCATAAGACCTTTACAAGATACAGCTGTTCAAGCCCCTCCCCTTCATAAATGTGTGTTAAGTAAAACTTCATTCACTATAAACTTTCAATTCTGTAGCATTTGGCTATAGAAATAGAAAAAAAAATGACCTAAGGCACTTATAGTTTATTATTTCATTCTAGAAGATTCCCCAGATTGTACAAGCTTCAGGCTCCACAAAAGCTAGCTCCATCTTGTCCTCATTCTCTCCACAGACTGACCCCTGCTGCCATTCCACCGATACGCTGAAGGGGTGACGGCTAGTCCCGGTCCACAGGGGAGTCCACTCCCAGTGTCACCAATGGAATCACCATTCTCCACTCCAGCCCTTGATCACAGCCATTGTTGGCCAGCCAGTGCCTTAGCTATCCCCACCCAGTCAGTGACTTCAGGAGTGAAGGCGAAAGGGATGAATGAGGCTGGCTTCCAAAAAAAGAGGCTCTAGATCATTGGTTCTCAACCTGTCACAACCCCTTGGGAGGGTTGCACAAACCTTTTACAGGGGTTCCCTTAGACCATGGGAAAATAAAGATATTTACATTACAACTCATAACCAGCAAATTTACAGTTATGAAGTTGCATCAAAAATAAATTTATGTTGGGGGAGGGCGGCCACCACAACATGAGGAACTGTATTAAAGGGTCTCAGCATTAAGCACTGCTCTAGACTGTGTTAATTATAGAAAAGAATAAGACAAAGAGCAACTGAAGACAACCAGGCCTCCAGATGACCCTTCTTCCTCTTATCCCTCCTCTTCCTTTGGCCATAGTAGCTGATGGCTTAAAGGTCACAAGCCCAAACATGTGACATGTGACTGGAGCCCAGGTAGTTGCAGTGGGATAAAATGGGAGTGCCAAAGCCAGGTCTTCAGAGCCATTAGTTTTGGAAGGAGATTAAATAAATAAGTCTAAAAAAAATCATTGGTGGGAGAATGCTGACAAGATGGTTCAGTGAGTAGAGGTGCTTGCTGCTAAGCCTGATGGCCTGAGTTCAAATCCTGGCGTCCATGTAGTGGAGGGAGAGAACCAGCTCCTCCTATAAGATGTCCTCTGATGTACCATGGCACACATGTGCCCACACACTACACCAAATAAATAAGAGTACTAGAAAATAAAAGAATATTTGATTTGGGAACAAAGTGCTTTCACTGCTGCTGTAACAAAATGCCTGGGAAAAAGGAACATAAGAAAGAAAAGGTTTATTTTGGTCGGTCTGAAGATATAATCCATTATGACAGAAAAAAGCATGGTGGTGGAACTACAAGGCAGCTGGTCACACTGTGTCTGCCATGAGGAAACAGAATTAACTGAATGCTGAGTCTCAGCTCTTTCGATTTTTCACTTGATTTAGTCCAGGACCCGACCCATAAAACACATTCAGGATCCATCTTCCCACTGGAGTTAGATCTCTTCAGAAAAGCCCTTTAAAGATATGCCCAAAGGTGTGTCCCTGAGGTGATGCTAAATCCAGTGGTGGCAATGAAGATTGACAGTTACAAGTGGGGAAGATAAACCCCAGAAGTGATGGAGTATGATCAGAAATGTGGCAGTGAACTTGTGAGCAAATAGACGGATGAAGATCGCTAAGAATGGGATGGAGAGATGGCTTAGCAGTTAAGAGCACTGGCTGCTCTTCCAGAGGACCCGCATGGCAGATCACAACTGTTTGTAACTCAAGTTCCCATGGATCTGTCTTCCTTACACAGACATGCAGGCCAAACACCAACACACATTAAAAAATAAAAAACAAAAAAATAGATAAGCATGCATGCTCGTGCATGCCCGTGCACATGATTGTGCACACACACACATGCACTAACACATGCAGTACATCGAAAATTTACAGTATATCACAAATATGAGCATCCATGCATGTACACGTATGACTCCTAACTCCATCAGCCAAAAGAACTGAGACAGAGGCCAGCTGTGGTAGTGCACGCATTTAATCCCAGCCCTCAGGAGGCAGAAGCAGGTGGATCTTTTTGAGTTCAAGGTCAGCCTGGTCTACAAAGTGAGTCCAGGACAGCCAAGACTACAAAGGGAAACCCTGTCTCAGGAAAAAAACAAAAACAAAAAGAACTGAGCCAGGAATGGCAGCACAGAGGCACCTCCCTCCACTAAAGGCACCAGGGCTTTGGAGAAATGGCTGATTCCCAAGCAGAGCAAGGACAAAGAAAGGGCGAAACACCGTCTTGCTCCAGAAGGCTCAACAATCTTTCTATCAGAGAATGACGCAGATCTGTTAAAAAGATACACGATGCAGCCTGAAGGGCCTTATAGCCAAACTCAGGACAACCAGGTGCCAAATAAATAGTGACATTAATAGATTGTGACCCTTCGTGTGTGCTACATGAGTTTATAGGGAGGGAGGCGGTCGGTCGGTAAGTACATCAGAAGAGCCATCTACTGTTAACATAAGTAAATAAATGTAGAAAGGAAAGGAAATCAGCGGTTGGCACTTAGAAACCATTGCAGGTGCTGTGGATAAAGACAAAGGGAGCGCAGGACCAGTCAGCAAGCTTTGAATCGGGTCTGTGAGCTGAACGGTCATATTCCATCAGCGTCGCTGGCCAATCCGTAAGACCTGTGGTTGTATGTGTATGTGGGGGGTGGGGTTGGGGTGGTCTTGATTTAGGGAAGTGCACACTGAAGACCTTAGGGTATGGGGGCATCGTGGCTGCAGCTCACTCTCAAGTAGTTCCAGAGAGCGCTAATGATAACGGATAGATATTCATATGCAGAGAGAAGGTGAGGAAACTCAACAGGGACTGAGGATAAGGAGATAATGGACGTTCTCACAACATCCCCGTGAGTGCGAAAGTACTTCAAAATAAATTATTTAAATGGGTTATCAAACCACCGCACGCGCTGCAGTGATGATCTGAGCCCTGCAGGCTTCACATGGGGAGGGAGTTCTTCCTACAAAGCCCCTCCCGTTATCCACGGCAGTGAGCCGAGTGCTGCTTCTTGCCACCTTCTGCTGACCACTGCAAAATGCCGCGGCGAAATCAAATAGACTTTAAAAAAAAATCTCATAAGAGCCAACGAGAAGCTGGCTTTGCTTTGGTAGAACACTAGGAAGTAACCCTTGCCTGCAATCTCAAAAAGCCAACAACGGAGACATGCTGGAAACAGGGGCAGAGATTGTTAGATTAAGCGCCTCTGCAAACAGTTGGTACTGTTTGATCAGTACTAAGGCAAGCCCCATGCCCAGTTGTTTCCATAACTTGTTGACAATAAACATTGGTGCTGAAGGAGAGCTGCTGGGTGGAAATCAGCCACTGTTTTCTAGATGCGTGATTTTGGACAAGTTACTCGACTCCGCCGGTACGTGTGTCAGAGATGAATAGTGTCAGCTGCTCCTGCGGTATGTGAGGCCTGGTGGTGCCCCCTTACACACACACACACACACACACACACACACACACACACACACACACACACAATGTGTCCAACACTTGGTGTCATTATTACTGAGCCCCTCGCTTTCCACGAAGCACCCGGACAAGTCTCAACCCCCACCCACATGCCTGCACTGCAGACAATGAAGCCCTTTCCCGTTTCCATCTGAGCTTCTTCAAGCTCAGAATTCCTGTGGTCTGAGGCCCGTCTGTCTTTATTCCAACCAGAAGTCCCTTAATTCTATGGAACAATGTCCAACAACATGTTCTAACTTACTCTTCTGCCCGAAGACAGGTCCCTTTACCTCTGGGGGCTCACAAGCCAGAGAAGCCAAGGGGTGAGGCATTTTGCCTGTCTTAGCCTGTCTGCAAAGATGAGCAATACAGTAAGAAATTGGACTGAGATGGATTTTCGAAGGACTGGACTTAATAGCGAAAAGCCAAATAAATCTCTCGGAGTGTGTACAGGAGGCATAGGGTAAGCCTTGGGGCCTGGTCCCTGGGAAACTGGTTTGGGCAGAGAAGGATGTGCAGTCGTCTAGCGGCCAGCCTGGTGTCAGCACCAGCAATTGTTCTCAGTCTCGCTGCTATCATTTTTCAGTGCGGTAGGGTACATCACCACAGACCACTGTTTTGGAGCAAGCCTTGTAATTGCCCAGAGCTAATTCTTCACTGTCCTGTGCACTCGCACAGGTAGAGGATGCTCTCTGAGGCTCTGGGCTCTCACACAAATCCCTCCAAACCCGGAGAAGAACGGGGAAGAAAGATCAAGAGACAGAAGGCATTAGACATGTCTCAGTTCATGCAGTTTCCTGTCCTGAAACAGTGTCAGCTCCAAATGAGCTCCTTAAAAGCCAGGTGCACTGACACACGCCTGCCGTACAGGCACCATGGAGGCAGGTGCAGGGGTCTGCAAGCTGCAGGTCAGTTGAGCTACATAGTGAGCTTTAGGCTAGCCTGGGCTATGTAGTAAGATCTAGTCTCAGTTCCCTCACTGTAGGGGTGTTCTTCCTCCACCCCCTCAAAGACAGATCTATGAAATAACACTTAGTGCTTGGGGTGTGTATGCTCTGTTTACTTTTATATTATTTCCAAAATATAAATTTTAACAAATACAGAGAAGCAAAGTATCTTAACTAGGGTTTTGTTGCTGTGAATAGACACCGTGACCATGGCAATTCTTACAAAGGAAAACATTTAACTGGGTCTGGCTTACAGTTCAGAGGATTAGTCCGTTACTGTTGTGGTGGAAAGCATGGCCGCTTGCAGGCAGGCATGGTGCTGGAGAAGGAGCTGAGGTTCTACATCTAAATCTGCAAGCAGCAGGAGGAGAGTGTGAGCCACTAGGCCTAGCTTGAGGATATGAGACCCCCAAAGCCTGCCCTGCACCATGACTCACTTCCTCCAACAAGGCCACGCCTACTCCAACAAGGCCACACCTACTCCAACAAGGCCACACCTACTCCAACAAGGCCACGCCCACTCCAACAAGGCCATGCCCGCTCCAACAAGACCACATCTACTCAGACAAGGCCACACCCACTCCAACAAGTCCATGCCTACTCCCACAAGGCCACGCCTACTCCAGCAAGGCCACACCTCCTTGTAGTGCCACTCCCTATGGGCCAAGCATTCAAACACAGGAATCTCTCTGGGGTCATTCCTATTCAAACTATCACATGAAGTAATTAGGAAGAAATAAGAGGAAGAAACAAAAAATTACCCACACTTCTAGTAATACGTGGTCTTTCTTTTTTCCAAAACAGAAGTGGTCCACTGTGTGAACTTTCCAAGCCACACTTTTCATTTAGCAGAGACTGTAAAGCGTGACTGGTAACTTCAGGATTCTTCAAGCTGTCTTCGGGATGGGTGCATCGTCTTCCCTAGGACCTCTAATCAACTGGACTTCCAGGGGCCAGTATTTAGGTTGTTCTCCATGTCACTGGGTAGATAATATGCTTTATGGCTCAGTAGTGACACATTGCTATAATTATTTCATTAGCACAAGTTCCCAAATATAAACCTAATACAGGGAGAAAATACATATTAAAAAAAAAACTTTTGACAAATTTTCTTGCCAAAGTTATGTCAAGATAATGTAATGACACTCTTAGGTCTGGTTCATCTCCCTGTCACCCCTGCCATTCATTATCTTCGTTATCCCTTAGCGGGATGAATGGCATGGGATTTTTTTTCTGAAATTAGAAAGGTGGGGCTAGGCTTAGGAGATCGTGAGAGAAAACAGAAACAGAGATGAAGAGGACCTGAGGTTCTGAAAGTCTCAGAGAAACCAGGATGTGACTGTGATTTCTCCTCACAACCCAAAGATGTCAAAAATCAGGACTTAGAAAAGAAACCTGTTTTCAACTGTGTGTGTGTGTGTATGTGTGGTGTGTGTGTGTGTGTGTGTGTGTGTGTGTGTGTGTGTGTGAATTCACATGGAGGTCCACATTGACATCCAGCTTGATCCTTCTATTTATTGAGGCACGGCCTCTTGCTGAACCCAGGTCACTAATTTAAGCCAGTTCAACAACTTGCTTGGGGGTGGGGCTACCTCTGTCCCCTGAGCGCTAGGACTGCAGGCATCCACCACACCTACTGAGCCTTCACATTGGTTCTGGGGCTCCAAATTCTGGCCCTCACACGTGGCTCAAGCAAGCACTTCATCCACTGAGCTGTCTCCTCAGTCCTCCCCACCTTCAGTTGTTTTATACTGAAATTGTACTGGTTCCATGAAGGAAATGTAAAACATTCTCAAGCACTATAAAGAGAAAGAATCCTCCAAGTTCACACAACTGAAAAGGGCTGCTGGGAAGGAGTGAGCAGAGTTCTCGTGCCCTCCTTTCTTACTTGGGTGTTCCGTTTCTGCCAACGAGAAGATGTGACTGAGCTGTTCTCTGATTTGCACATCTCCTCTTAGGCAGCGGGCTTTCCTACCCTTTGCTCTTCGGGGACTCTGCTTGCTAGCTCGTCATGACCACAGGATGACATGAGCCACCCTTACGGTGTCGAGCCAAAGAGTTTGTTCTCAGCTTGCTTCCAGGAGAGCAGCGGACCTCTCCCTGACACTTGCTGTTGGCTCTCTAGCACTGGGCTTCCAAACAGCACGCTTGGAGCAATCCATAAGCCATTAGCCAGGCCTGTATTAAATCTGGACGGACTCATCCCTAAGTCCTTAGCTTTTATCCTGGGTCGATATAATAAACAACCGTCTGAAGAATGTTTCTGCATCTTCTGCAGGAGTCTTGGAAGAGAGTGTCTATTACGCGCCTCCCTGTCCCTTCTATTGTGATTCTTATGATAAATTTGTGCTCACGCAGGGTGTCAGGGAAAAGTTTGGCTCCCCTGACAAATGGCTATACTTTCTTTTATCCAATAACTCATCATATTTTCCCCTTCGCTTTAGCTCAATTTAATGCGCAATTGCAGTAAGTATCTTCTGCTACGTTTTCGGTTTAATCATTTCCTCCCCTCATCCGTGTGACTTTGGATATTTTCTCTTTAATTGTGCAGTCATGGGGCCTATCTTTTTAATTATAAATCATCTCAAAGTTGTTTGGAAGTTCCTAGGAGTCCAAACCATAAATAAACAAACACCCATCTTGACCCCGGGTCAGCCCTTTAAAGTCATGGCGGCCTTGTTTATGGATAATTCCCTTCACCAGCCCCGAATTCCCTTCCAGTGTTTCCCTGCTGCAGCATAAGGGACTAGGAGCTGTGGTAAGGTGAACTTGGGGACAGTGGTTGACAGAGAAGGATGGAGTCTTTAGGAATTGACTGTCACACGGTGGTATCAACCAGGCATTTCCCTGTATCTGTGAAAGTCTTGTGAGTCTAGTGGCTTGAGCCGGCTTTCTGATGCGACCATGGCTGTTTCCACGTGAGGATGACAGTCACCCTGCTCTCATGCTGGTCTGCTTGGCAGTGGATGGGCAAGTAGGGGATGTTGCTAGGGCACTGGGGCCTGTGGGAGTAGACAGCCCTGCCACTTCAAGGGACATTTAGGCCCCATTTGGACCTTCTCTGGTGTTCATCCTTCCATTTTGGTGGGTCCCTTGGTGTACCCTTGTGAATTGCTCTGCCTCCTGTCCCACCTTGACCTTTCAGAGTCTGCTCCATGAGAAATCACTGCACACAGTTCCTCACTCCTTCCTGCTTTGGTCTCTACGTGGCCAGAGTAGACTGGTTCTTGACTAAGCTTGGCTCTGTGACTCATTTTAGTTGATAGAAGGGACACAAGTGGCAGTGTGCCTAAGCCTTGTGAGGCCAGATGACCTTCTGCTTGTCCCTCTGTGTTTCTGCCAAGGCCATAAGCATAGCAGGTCCTTCAGCATGGGGTTTTATGAGGCAGAATGCTCCCATATGACTCACAGGTTTCATCAATAGGGTATATGCTGCCTATCACTGAGATTCTGGGGCTGTTTGTTATACAGCAAAAGCTGACTGATACACTATGAACCAGCCTTTCCTGGAAGACCTGGCTCTCAGTCTTTTCCTCTGACCTTAATTTTCCAGACAAAGACCCCCAGTAATTTTGTCCCACCTTTATTGTATTCTCAGTCCAGCCTATCCCAAGACCCCAACTGCTACAATTTGAGTACAGAATGTTCTTGAGACACGTGTGTTTGGACATTTGGCTTCCAGTCAAGTGGAACTGTTTTAAAATGAACACTTAGGAGGTGGAGCCTTACTGGGGGAAGTGAGTTCCTGTTCTCCTTCTTACTCTGCTTCCTGTTTGTGGATAAGGTGATGTAATCTCTCTGCTTCCTGACTGTTAGAAACACTTCCTGCTCCTCCTGCCAGGAGTCCTCTGCTGTGATGGACATATTCCTTCAGGAACTGTAAACAAAAAACAAACAAAACATTTCCTTAAGCTGCTTTTTTCCAATGTATTTCATGCACAGCCCTGGGCTTGCAGCTGGTCCCATAAGACTAGAAATCCAACAGAACGCACCCCTGATCCCTGGGATTCGGTTTGTGACACTAGAAATAGCCACTACGTACTCAGGACATGCTCACAGCATAACGGCCTCCCATTAAATGCCCACTAGTGTTGCTGAAGGGAATGCCCAGAGTTACACGCCAGGTGCTGTGAATACCTTTGCCGTACACACAAGGCACTGATTGGCACACTCCAAGGTTTTACCAAGACTCACCACCATGTTGAAGGAGAACTCAAGGCCAGCTTGCCAACTCCACAGCCCGCTCAGGGCTGCCGCTTTCCCTTAATTATGCATCGCTCTGCCCCCACCAACTAGGCTAGCCAGTGATGCCAGCTCCAGCTGGATGCGTCCCATCTCTGCCTCCATCCTTGATCTCTGTGTCTTACTGAGCAGTAATAAAAACCTCAAGGGTCCCATCTGTGGCCCCTGTGGCTGAAGAACACAAGGCAGGGAGAAATGGGGTGGCTGGGGTAGTCTTTGAGAAGAGCCAGGAGCTCTGTGTAGCTCACAGGAATTGTGGTTCTTGCTGCTCCTACAGGGAAGAGGCTGGGCTCCCAGCTTCTCCTGGAAGTCACCAAGAATCTTAGTTTCTTCTCTTATTCTTGTGCCCAAATACCTAACAGGAAATTGTTTAGGAGAAAAAGAGTTTGTTTTGGCCCATAGTTCAAAGGAGCACAGTCCATACTGAGGGGTGGGGTTCAGGGTCATGTAGGTGAGAAAATATGGTGGCAGGCCTGATGCAGCTGCCACACTGTGTCCACAGTCAGAAAGCAGAGAGCGGACAGGTGGGGCCAGGCTCTAAGAACCCAGCGGTTCCACAGCCTTCCTAAGACTGCATCACCAGCTGAAAGCTAAGGGTTCAAACACAGGAGTCTGTGGGACCGATTACACATTTAAACCACAACACCGAGCCAGTGGGGCAGAGTGGGATATGGCCCTCGAGGACTGTGGCCCCAGTGCATTCATTGAAACATGGAAAAACTAAGGCTTGTTTCTTCCAAGTGCTGTGACTTTGCAGGAACGTCACCAAGGGTCACACTGCTGGGGCAGCACATTAGTTCCTGCTAACATTTGATGCTCAAATGTCCCCCAAAGATGTAAATGTTGAGGGTTTAGTTCCCTAGTTGGTGCTGTTACTGAGTGGCAGACCCTCCAGGTACATGTGGGACCCTAAGGGGAATTGTGGGACCCAAGGCCTTCTTCTTTTGCTTCCTGGCTATGAGGTGGGCAGTTTACTCTGTCACACATGCTCTGGCATCACCATTCAGCGCCCTGTCAAAGGCCTAAAGTTATCAGTACCCAGCTACGGACCAAAGCATCTAAAAGCCTGATTCAGCAGACAGCCCTCTCCTCATCAGTTAATTATCCTGCGAGTGATAACTCAATTTCCTCATGAAAATGCATGCACAGTTTAATGTGAGGTGATACAGCTTACGGCTAATTCTGCCCCTTGCACGTGTCACCAGAGACTCAAGCGCCCAGGTTATACGGAAGCAGAGACGCTGCCCTGGCTGTGGGGCGACGGAAGAGTGACAATGCTCACTCTTGGATGTCCTTGCAGAGCTCTTGTTTAACCAGGAAGACATGTTTATATCCTGGAAACCTGTTTCTCTGGGTACAGCCCCGGGGAACAAGTGGATCGGTCCCTGGGGGACAATGTATTTCTGAGCAGATGTGTGGCAAAGCCATCCTTCAGAGAAGGTGCCTCTCTTATCTGCTTGCTTCCATACCCCCATGAATCTCTCTGTCCTCCCAGAGAGGTGCTCTACTTGAAGGCAGTGTCTACTTCCTAATCTCGGGATGGACAGCAAGGGTGGGTTCCTGTTCTGGACAGCAGAGGTTCACTTCTCTTTGACAGACTCCCGGGATGAGGAGAAGGAACCGCCGCCGTATTTGCAGCCTCCCCGCAGCATCTGGCATCCATCCTCGGCAGCAATGATAGACACCCCAGAACTAGGCCCGAAGTCCACTCGATGTTGCTCCAGAGCCTTGTGCCTGTCCTGACTCAATAGAACCTCTGTCCTTTCCGCCCTTAAACAAGTGTACTGGAGGTGACAGCTTCTGTGTCTCTCTGGCCGAGGCTCTCTGAGCTGCCCCGCCCCTCCAGCCCCCTCCTCTGACGGGTGTAAATTGGTTCACAAATCCTGCAATTCGCTTAGCTCATGCTCTACTGGGTTTCCTTGGCGATTTTCTGGTTTACTGCCCGTTGCCTGGTTGCTAAGATTCCTTGTAAATTGCCTTGCCCTCTGCTCTGCGCTGCCATTTGTCCAGGCTCGGTGTGGAAGCTGTTGTCCCCGCACTTGCCGTGTGCCGCTCGCTCGTGAATCGCTCCTCCTCCGAAGCAACAGATCTGCAGCAGGCCAGCCCGCCGCCTGAATGGCAAGGAGGCAGCACGGTGACACAAAACCCAAGGGCACAGAGTTAATTTATGCCCCCAGGCAGAAGTCATCTTTCTCTCCTGCCTCATACGGGAGGGGGAATCAATATATTGAGACGGTGGGGGATCGCTCACTCTCGAAAGGTTCCTCAAAGCCATCATCCCTAAGGAACTGAAGATGACTGAAAGACAGACAGATGGCCCTCTTTGGACAGAGAAGATATGACTGCAAAGAGGCTAAGAGCTCAGGCGTACGGCACATGCTCTTCTAGGTTCAGCTGTAGGCTCCGCCATTTCCTGTCTGTGTGACCTTGACTAAGTTATTCCAACACGTTGTGCTTTAATTGGCCTTCTCTTAAAAGAGCATCTATCACAATGGGCTTCTGGAAGGTTTAAATGGGGTGACATATGTACAGCTTAGTCCCTGGCACACAGTAAGCACCTCTACATGCCAACCAAGATCACTAGTGTCATCACGGACGCCCTGCACCCCGTGCTCCCCAGTGCCATGGCATTGCTATTCTGACCAGCCTTTGAGTGTGTTCTTGTCAGTTCCCTCCCATGTCTGCCCATCCTTGCAGCCGCCTCTGGCTAACCCAGTGGCTTTTGCACTCTTTAATTGAGCAGGATGATCACAACAAGAAAGGGGGACCGACCTCCTCAGAGCAGAACTGTAAATTACATGTCACATTTCTATAGATGCCACAGAGCTGTGTAATTGCAGGCAAGGTTTTTGTAGCCCAGGCTGGTGGGGCTTTGTGCAGAGAGAACGTCTGTATCGGCCGCTGTAGGAAGGCGTGCCCCAGGAACCAACACTCAATGCTCTGCGGCCACTAGGCTTCTGTACTGATCGCAGCAGTGTCGTTCCTCTGCCTTGCTTTCATCTTCCAGAAGCCGGCCAGGACCTGTTGTTCTTCACAGAAGCTCAGCAGGGAGAAGGATGAGAAAGCCCAGTCAGGTGAGGGAAGCCGTGGCCTGGCCTGAGCCTCTGAGCGCTGGAAGAACCTGCTGACGGCGGCGGCGGCGGCGGCGGCGGCGGCGAGGCTCAAAGCTAGACGGCAGCTTCTTACGAGAGAGGAATGCCCCACTCCCCACGCCCCATGCCCCACACCCCGTTCTGAAACACACACCAGTGCCAAGCCAGCTACTCACTAGTAGGAACTGGCAGAAAGGGCGTGGGCTCAGGTGCCACAGCCTTTTGTGAAGGGGCAATCTTAACCAGAACACCAAGGCAGATAGATATTTGTGTTTCGCCAGCTTCCATCACGGTGAGCACTCCGTGGTAGCCATATCTGCGTTTGGGCTGCTATGCCTGGAAGTTCAGACCCACAAAACCCATGGACACTCTTAACATACCGTCAAGTACTGTGAAGGCATCTGTTAGTAACATTGCTGTCATTGCCAAGCAGGTGAAGGTAAGAGCTGTGCTACTTTTCTGTACTGCCTCAAGGTTGCCATGAAGTCTTGCACGCAGAGAAGAACTGAAAGTGTTGGCTGAACTTAATCTGAAGGGCTTCACAGAGTCATGATTTGGCCTTGGACAGAGTCTATATATGGGATGGAAGCCTCTAGGAAGGGTGTGGTCAGATACATAGGACAGAGAGGGGCAAGGAAGAGCCCTCAAACTCTGAGGCATTGAGCCACACTGGCCTGGAATACACAGGTAGACTCCCATGGTTCCACTTGTGTCACGTAGCAACCATGACATGATTAGCCCCACTTAACTGAGTACCCTAGGAGCAGCCGACATTTGTGTCCCTGTGAGACTGGCTCCTCCTTGAGCAGACCTAAGTCAAGTGTAGCTGACCGTGCCAGAGATCATAACAGCCTCTGGTCAGATCAAGCCTTTCGCCTCTATATGGGTGGTGGCATCTGCCCTTGTGTCTGCCATTGCTAAGTCAGCTCAGACTTACTTGGCAGCTGAACATGGCTCTGTAAGAGATAACATTCCAAGAGGAGGAGTGCCTTGTCTGGGAACTGGTGACAGTATCGCTTCCACTGAGTTCCATCAGCCAAGTGCCAGGTAGATTTAATGGGCAGGGGGTGGGTGGGGGGCAGGCAGGACCTCTATCTTCAGCACCTCTCCAAGCAAAGAGCTTAAAAGCCACACTGGAAAGGTGTGGCTCTAGGGAGGAGAACTGGACCATTCTCATAATCAGTACATCCTATCCGTCTCCTCCTTCATCCTTAGCTCTCTGACTTGTTGCCATCTCTGCTTCTGTCTGTCCATCCTTCCATCTGAAACATGCTGTTTGGGCCACACGCCACGGGAGTCCAAACTTTTAACAATGCAACACAACATTATGATCTACAGAGTTCTACATCAGAGAATTGCACAACCAACTCACAAAAACAAAGTACACACACATACACACACACACACACACCCTCATGTTCGAGTAAATTTATAATCTTGTGATGGACAGCACTCACAATTCCCCTGGGGCGCGTACAGCCGATGCACCTAGGCCTGTGCAGGAGGTTGGAGACCTGAGTGGAGAATAGTGACCAGGGTGTGAGCACTGAAACAGATTAGAAGGGGGCTGCTGGTAGCTACACACTGCCCCTGGGTGCCCAGGGTCTGGCTGTGGCCACTGAAGCATGGCCCGTGTGTGATGTCCCTCAGTGCTCTTTGGATTTTGTCACTAGGCTGAGCCCCAATGCCCAGTATTGCTGCTGCTTTGGCAGCTGCAGCAACCCTCATCGTCTTCAGAGCCCTGAAGATTATGGGAAATCCCACCAAGGGCTGCACTGCCGGCACTGCCGAGCTCACTGAGGCCCTGGCAAGGATGTAATGTCCTGATGGGCCTCTGAGGATGCAAAGGGGGGGAGGCAGCAGCTTTAAGTGACTACAGAAGTGTCCTGGAGTGACCAGGGACAAGAGCGAGACCCCTGAGCAGAGGGTGGCCCAGGATAGAGAGCCCATGCAAGACTCTTGTCAGGGCATGTTATAGCTCAGTTTTATAGGCTCTTAAATCTCTACATTTTCTAAAATGAGGGAGCCCGGCAGCAAGATGAAGCACCGTCAGGCCCTTTAAATCATTGGCAGCAGCCATCCTGGGGGTAAATTTGTTTTAGGCCTTGACATGATCCCCGAGTCAAAGACCTCAGGAAATAGATGGTGCTTAAGTTCCATCAGTAAGTAGCTGTGTGACCTTGGGCAGGTAACCCAACATCTCTGTGCTTTTATTTCTTTTTCTGGACATGGTTGTAAGCACTACAAAGAGAACCCTTCAGCAAGCCAGCAACCCCATCGCAGGACCAGGTGAACACTAATATCTGGTTCTGGGAGGCATATTCTCCCCCAGAATATGCCTCTCTCCTTTCTCTCCCTCCCTCCCTCCCTCCCTCCCTCCTTCTCTCTCTGAAGATCCTGGACTTCAGGAGGATGGGCCCAGGATGCATGGCCCTCAGCTTGTATCAGCCAAATGCCCTAAACGAGCTCAGACAACCCAGGTCCTTCAGAGGTGCCATGGTCTCAGGCTACATCACAGCCCCAGTGATGCTATTTTTTAAATTTGCTGTGTGACTCTGAGCAAGTCCTCTAACTTCCCTAGGCCTCTGAGAAGTGCCCTTAGGGACACCTCAGATACGAAAATCCTCCAGAGATGTCCACTCAGTGATGCAGTCACTCGGCAATGACCACTGTGCTCCACTGTGTGGAGCACTGGGCATCAAAGAGATGACTGAAATCCTGTTCTTGATTGCCAGATGCTAGCAGACATGAGAAGGGGACAGCTAGTGAGCTGGGACCAAAGCCTGGGGAGGACAGAGGTGAGGTGATAGGGCTGTCAATGTCAGATAGGCCCCACACTAACAGATAAAGTGTCACAGATCTGAATGAGGCAGCCTAGTGGAAGGGGGAGGAGCCTGATGGAAGAGGGAGGAGCCTGATGGAAGGGGAGGAGCTGGTGGAAGGAGGAGGAGCCTGGTGGAAGGGGAGGAGCCTGGTGGACGTGGGCAGAGCCTGGTGGAAGGGGGAGGAGCCTGGTGAAATGAGCAGAGCCTGGTGGAAGGGGGAGGAGCTGGTGGAAGGGGAAGGAGCCTGATGGAAGGGGAGGAGCCTGGTGGAAGGGGGAGGAGCCTTCCTGAGGAAGGGAGGGAGGAGGGTAGCAAGGCCATAATGAGGCACTGTGCCAGGGGTAAGGAGGTCAGGATGAAACACAAGATAGGGCAGATGGAAGACCTACCTTCTAGTAGGCACAGAGGAGGTAGGAGCAGGTAAGGGTGGGGGCGACGTCTTCCAGTATGGCAGGAGTACACATTTCCCAAGAGAGAGGAAAACAGAATTCACAGGCAGCCTTCCTATGTCCAGGGGCCTGGAGTCAGTTTACCCTCCTGCCTGTGGGAAGATAGACACCTCCTATCTCACAGGCTGAAGGGACTTTGTATAAACCTCTCAGAGAAGTGGGAACAGAGCAGGCTCCAGATCACTGTTCATTGGTGGGAAGCCAAAGGAAATGCAACCTCCTCAGCTGGCCCTTCAGACCCCAGACTGTCTTTGTTCTTGACCCTCACATCTGGGCAGCCGCCTTCAGTGGCCTCTCCCCTGGAGCTAGCTGCCCACCCCTCCTCCTGGAAGCCCCTGAAGCCTGTCTATGAACCCTGCTCCCAAAGTGCCTCCCTCTACATTAGACCCTGACGGGGGACATTGAAATGAGGTGCTTGGAACTCTTCAAGACAGCCAATATTATTAATAGTCGCACCACTTAAGAGCAAGTATTTATAACACTGGTGCCTTGTCTGTGTTGCTGGCTTAGGCCCAGTCATTCCAGTGCGTTTGAAACCATCGGCCCCTGTAACTCCCTTGTGGAGAGGGGAACCCCAGCATGGGATCTGCCGCCCAGGCCCCGCCCTCTACTGAAGTCCCCACAAGGCACCAGGGAATTCTTACCTGGGTCCGCCTGTCTTTCTGGGTCCTGGCTCAGAAAGGCATAGTTCTTTCCCTTTCTTCTCTCTCTCTCTCTCTCTCTCTCTCTCTCTCTCTCTCTCTCTCTCTCTCATTCTTTCTAATCCCAAGTATGCTTTTAAATTTCTTAAAGCTCTGAGCTTCCCTGCCCCATTTTAACCCGCCACCCCCTCCCCCCCCACCACCACCATGTGGCTGCTGTGCAGCTGACCCTCATGTGTTATCTTCTCCCGTCTCTTCTTCTGGGCAGATGTGAGATGGACAGCTTGCCTGCCCAGAGGCTTCCCTTTAAACTCTAATAAGTTTCCCTCAAGCTTACATTTGAGTCTGTTCTTAAATTCTTTTATTAATGGAACTAAGAGCCATAAGAGGGGACCCTGACTTTCCCAGCAACATATGATGGTCCTGCTGGGACTCCCTGGGAGTTCTGGTGACATTTCTTCCTTTTGATTCTTTAATCAGCAGAGAAAAAGAGCCCATGCCTGCACCCTCAGGGCAGTACCACTTTCAGTAATACACTCCTTTTTTTTTTTAAACAAAGAAACACTTCTTCCTGGCTCATTCCAGAATGTTCTTGCTCTAACATGCATCCGTCACTCAGTTGCTTCTTATTCACCATTTTACATCCTCATCATATGATGATATTGTATTAGCATTCAAAGAGTTCTATTTTGATCACAACTGTATAACATCTCTCAACGTCTCTGTCTTCTTGCCCCAAAACACCACCCAGTGGTCTTTAGCAAACCTCTGTGAACTGTCTCAGGTCCCAGGGCAGCAGCAGTGGGGAAGCACACTGTATTCCAGCTGTGGCAAGCAGTTTTTGTGTTGAGAGACAGAGGGAGGCATGCTGGCAGGGGGCCAGCATCCAGGCTTCCTGCCCTCTGCAGAGAAACAGATGGAGAGAGCAGTTTCTGGGGCCTCAAGGTGACCTTCTGGGTTTCATGTGATCCCCTAGTAGGATGCAACTCATCAGGAAAACAATGGCCTTGGTCCCAGGACTGTTGGCCTCTCCTCCTGAAGTCTTCCAGAGCAGCTGACCACAGGTGGCCCACAGGGGCTGTGATTTCACACACATCTATCTATGTGGACAAGCTGGGAGGAAAACCAAAGAGTGGCCTTGACGTACCAGGCTACAGCTGGATCCATCCCCACGCAATGAAACTGACTGTAGGCTCAATTTTCTTGACTAATATATTTTATTAACAACTTAGTGACCGAGCACACGTCACTAATAACCCGACTAACCAAAACAATAGGAAATGAGGATCAATGGACACAATAACAAAACCATAAGGATATCAGTTCCGAGGAACGATTCTCCTGGCACAATCCACAGGATTTCTTCTGCTGGATCCTAGATTAACCAGAACCCAGAACCTCAGCAGGAGCAGAAACCCGGAAGCCTTCCCTCGAGCGGTTCTCTCTAGGAGCGTCTCGAAGTGCAGCAATGAACAGCCAAAACTATCCGAAGTCTCCAAAGAGTCCCGCCACCAGTTCTGGGCTCATTTATATATCTCCTCCCAGAGTCTGTTCATGGGATCTTTTCAGCTGGCAACAATTAAGCTACTGCACTAGGTGGTTGCTCTTCTAGTGGATTAACCTCACCTGTTCTCTCACGAGACCGTTCCAATCCCGCACTTGGGATCCTAAAAAACAGGTTTGTCTCTCCTTCAACTGATAGTTTGGTTTACTTCTGGAGCTGAAGGAGATTCTCAAGGACATCTCATGCCAAGTCTCCTAGATGTAGGGTGTAAACTTTGTGCGCATATGTGTATAATGTACGTGTGTGTGCACATGCATGCGCAGGTGGATATGCACATGTGTGTGCATGTATGTGGAAACCGGAGGATGACATCAGGGGGTCTGTGGACTTTTTCATGTGGGTGCTAGGCATCCAAACTCAAGTTCTCATGTTTGCCCAGTAGGCACTTTGCCAACTGAGCCAGCCTTCCAGCCTTCCAAACACTTTCTGAAAAATTCAAATAACCCGCATTTATCAGATCCTATACACACGCAGTTACACCCTACAAGAATGAGGATGGATTCATGACAAATGGGTTTTTTTTTTTCAAACATCCTGCTTGCTTCTGTGTTCAGTGATTTCACCCTTCATTATAGATCAGTGGTTCTCAGACTTGTCCATGTGGCTGAGCACCTGGAAGTTATGGGGCTTTTTGCGGAACACCATGAAATACTGATATATTTAATTCCATTATATGAGGCAGGAGCAATTTTACTAGCAAAAAATATGACTATGTTAATGTGTGCAATATAATACCACAACCACAAACACACATGGCGTAGGAAAGACTAGAAAAGAGAAGCTGCAGGCAGAGCCTGGCTCTCAGCAAACCTTCTTAGCAGCCTTTTCCGGCTTGATGGTTTGTGCTGTTACCGTCTAAGGCTGCCCAGTACCTATTGGGGAACGCATGGATCAGAGGTGAGATGACTGAGCAACTGAGAGTTGGAGCCCAGGCCTTGGAGATTTAGAACACTCCTTCCAGCTCCAGGAAGGGCTCGCTGTTGTCAGAGTGCCTCGTGGTCTTGGGAAGCTCCTCCAGAGCTGTGCCCTAAAACCTTGTAAATGCCGAGCCATGGGTTCGAGTACCGGATTCCAGAGTGTCTGCTCACTGCCCCCTATGCTGTGTGCTTCCATACATCCTTAAGCGATGTGGGCAACTCTCTTCTTTGAGCCTATGACTGGTCAGAAATCCTAACTGGAAGGAGGAAGAAGCAGGAATGAAGGGGACAGCCACCCAGGCCCGGGTTTACCCGGTCACCCGGGGGGGATCTCCTTTTTGGCCTGTGCTCAGGCTGCATAAAGATGGAGACGAAAATCTCTGGCCTCTCGTCCCTCTGCCCCAGTGGCAGCCCTCTCTGGACCCACTGCCACCAGAGACCCCTCCTGCTTAGGGGCTACTGTCTTCATGGGATCGCCTCTTCGCCTTAGCTTCCCATACTTGGTTCTGTGCCCCCAGCATTTGGTTCCTAGGGTGCCGTACTCAAGTCACCACAAACTTGGGGATTCAAGACGACAGAAATGTATGTGTCCGTAGTTCTGGTGGCCCGGGGTCCAAAACACCACAGTGGAGTGACCCTCCTCCACAGGGGTCAGCCTTCCTCTCCCCAGCTCCCTGCAGCTCCCTGCAGCTCCCTGCATGCCCTGGCTGCAGCTGCCAACCTCCAAGCTCTTCCTCCTCCTCCTGTGATCTTCTCTTCTCTCCACTGTAAGGATTTGGAGCCCACCCAGATACCACACCTTCACGACCCCTTTTTCAAATAAGGTCATGTTCATGGACAGATCTTTTGAGCTTCTACCATTCAACCTGTTATCCCGCCAAGACAAGAGCACTCGACCTGACACCTGCAGGGAGATAGCTCAGCTCTGGACCTCCTCCTCTTCCTTCTCATGCGAGTTCTCCGCCCCCCCCCCCACTGGCTCAGCTCAGCACTGCTGCAGGGTCCAGATCATGACTGGGGGCCATCAGTAGCACCCCAAGAATGTCCCTAACAGCCAGCAGCCCTGTGTCACCTCTAGCTTGAGCCTCGTCACCGCCAAGCCCAACACACTGCTCTTCCCAGAAGGATAGTCTTCCAAACACACCGTGATTTACTCCAAGGTGATATTTCAGTTTTTAAAAATATCTTGGAAACATATCTCCTGGTGATGAACTTTGAGGTACAAAGTTGACAATATAAAGCTACAAATCAAGTAATTTATTTCCTATACCTAGACTCAGAAGGTGAGAAAACCACAGGTTTGATTGAAGATGAGAGTTTCTAGAGCCGCTGGAGCCTAAGATCATGAATAAAATAAAGTGGTGATGCTTGGGAATTGAGTCCTGCCACAGGGCATGAATCCCTATCTACGCAGCTGACTGAGAGCTCCCCAGAGGAACTGCACTAAGCCAGAGAGTGAGGGTCCCCAGCACACCCCACTGTCTCCTGTCCGTACTGAACTGTAAAGCTGCCTTGGCTACTCTTTTCACCCCAGCAGCTTTACCCTTCTTTTACAAGGTGCAAACAACCAAAGTGTCGTAGACACCTATCCTGGGTCCCAGTACGCCCTGAGCCAGAACAGGAAGCTGGCTTCAGCCCCAGAATAAAGCGTGAACTGACCTCAAGACATTTCGCGGAGAGTGAGGAGGCAGGCATTCTGACCTCAGCATCACTTCCTGGCCCAAGTCATCAGGAAATTATCTACTTCCTTTAATGGCTGTGCCTCACCAGACAGTGAACTCCCAAGGACGGAGATAATAATAGCGCTAAGAGCCACCATTTGTTCGGCTCTTATACAGGCGTGCACTATTCTAAGTATCCAATGTCCTTAACTTAACGGAGGCCTCATTATAGCTCAGAAGCTGTGCTGTTTCACATGGGAGGGAAGGACACTGATGCCTGGGAGTTTAGTGACTGGCTTCAGATGGAAATCAGACTCAAGTTCAGTTCAATGAGACCCAAAGCCTCTGTGCTAATCACTGTGTAGCTCAAGCTGACCTGCAGCTTGCAGACCCCTGCGCCTGCCTCCATGACGCTTGTACAGCAGGTGTGTGTCACAGATGCTTAGTGAAATACGAAAGGAGGCAGGAGATAATGGGTGCCCTTTCCCTACTGCTGGCCTAGGGGGAACATGCGCACTCCATGTGCATGTGTGTAGCATCTCTATAGCCCAGTGCTTCCAACCATGATGAGTCCGTGGCCTGAATTCCCAGGCAATATCCTGGTCCTGGAACCCTGAGTACCACGGAGAACTGGAAAAGGAAGTGCATGGATTCTGAACTTCCTGAGAGGAGAGAGAAACCAAAGTTCCTGCAAAGACTACTGTGGGTGTGGTCATCACAGCCACAATCAAGATGCCTTAGTTTCTTTTCCTGTTGCTGTTATTTTAAAAAGAACTCCCTAGGAAACCAACCTAAGAGATGTACAGCAGGTACACGCAGAGCCAGCCACCGTGAGTTTGTGCTTCAACTCTGGTGCTTGCTAGGATATAACTTCATGCATTTTTTTCTTCTCTGTCTCTCAGTTTCCACAACTATGAAATGAGGCATTTGGTTGTTCCCCTCACATAGCTATTGGGGGGGACAAGTGAGATAATAAGACAAAGCGAGTTTGATTAATGTCCCCATCAGTCGTCTTAACACAGTGACAAAGCCACTGTACCTCCTATCCTATGGATGCCCACAGGCCAGATGAGAGGGCCGCTTCTCCTCCCCACATCTTTCTCTGGAGCACCCTACACTCTCCCTCCAGGCCCCGGAACGACATTTCAGAGATGAAGAGGCCCCGGGCTCTGTAGAACAGACCTACACAGAGATGCCAGCTCCACCACAGGAATACTGGAGGCCATTTCAGCCTCTCTGAGACTTGCTGGGACACTTAAATGCATGTGACTCAAAATAGACTAGAAATAGTTACTACCTGCTACAGTGTGCAGATTCCCACACAGCCCAATCCGAAGGCCAAGCTCGGGGTGGGGGTGGTGTCTGTGCTTCACAGAAGAGCTGGTGGCTCAGAAAGCCTGGTGACATGCCTGAGGCCTGGCCAGGACCATGGGACACAAAAGAACATCCTTTTCGTCACACTGCCAGGCTATTTTCCAGCCTAGAAAAAAAAATGTCACCACACCCATGAAGGCATTTCATTTTACCACAGCCCTGGCAAGCTAAGCGACCTCCTGCACTGGCTCTGCCGGGTAAACAGCCCTGACTACGTGTCACTTCTGAAAAGAGGCCTTGGCCACGAGGTCCAGCTTGGAAGCTAGGTCCTGTAAACAGTTACTTTCCCCTCTTCACCCTGCGCACGAATGCTCAGAGTCCGGCTGCTGACAGAGTGAGCCTAGCACAGAGGAAAGCAGTGTCCTGGACACCGAGCTGGCAAGCTGGCGGCAAAGGGCCTTCTTCTGTTGTATTCTAGTGGGTCCCTCTGATTAGAATTCAGGCAGCATCACCCTCCTGCTGGAACCGGGCTCCCCGAGAGTGTGTTAGGAAAGCCACGCGGCACTCACGTGCCTGAACACTTGTTTGCTGACCCGAGGGATCCCTCTAGCTCAAAGGCTGAGAGGTTTGAGTAATCCCCCAATTTGGAATGAAACGGCCAAGCTAGGTCCTGGTTGTAGCGAACATGTTTTCTGTCCAAGGGAGCAAAGAGAAGCATCCGCAGTCCTCACAACAGGACCCAATGTTGACGGTCCGCTGAACAAACCGGGCGTGTTCCTCAGCCTGCCAGCCCAGCCGCCCCCCAGGAAGCAGCTCCCTGCAGGCCAAAGGGGTTCCCTGGAATACTCCAACCCTGTTAACAAACATTCCCCAGGGACAAGAGGGCGCTAGAGGAGGGGACCATTTCCTAATGGGTTCAGAAAAGTCTGGACTGGAGAAAGTTGAGCCAGGACCCTTCCTCTCAGAATCTTCAAAAAGTATAGTGTTGGTGAGATCCAAAGGAAAGTTCTGGAAGCAATGCCTCCTGGGTGTGCTTGACAGCTTCACCAGAGGACTCTCCTTCTACCACAGTAGCATGAGGTTGCCATGAGGGTGGCAACAGAAATGCCCCGGTCCCCATCCAGGGCTGCCTTACTGCCACATATGTGGCTCTAGGAAGGTAGCAATAAAAACTTGTTGATTTAATGCTAAAATTCTTTTCGTGGATGTTTGTCAGCAGTTTAGAAGAACTCTGTCCTTGACATTTTATTTATTTATTTATTTATTTATTTATTTTTGGTTTTTCGAGACAGGGTTTCTCTGTGTAGCCTTGGCTGTCCTGGACTCACAAGGCTGGTCTCGAACTCACAGCGATTCACCTGCCTCTGCCTCCCGAGTGCTGGGATTAAAGGTGTGTGCCACCACGCCCGGCTGTCCTTGCCATTTTAAAAGAGCATTTCAATGTCCCCAAGTGTCCCTTATGTCTAGGGACAGTTTCGGCCTTTGGCTCTATTAAATGTGGCTTAAATTCCAGCCCAAGGTGTTGCTGGCTCTATTTCTGTTTTTTGTTTCATTTATTAGTAATGTGGGGGCGGGGATGAGCTATCATAGCACAAGTGTGGAAGTCAGAGGGCAACTTGGTAGAGTCTGAGTTTCCTCCTTCTACCTTCACATGGGTTGCAGGGATCGAAGGCAGGCAGGCAGGCTTGCAGGGTAAGTGCTCCTGAGAGGCTAGCCCTGTGGTCCTCACACTCACAGGCCGGGGAAAAGCCACGAGCCACACTCAGCCCACAAGACCCTGGTTCTCCATCCCAGACATGTGCCCCTGGACACATGACAGACTCTGTTTGTCAGCTGGACCCTGAGTTCTGTTAGACACACAGTAGGGGCTTTCTCAGCATCAATCCCTTACCTTGCTATACTTCCAAAATGCTGGGCAAGTAACAGAGACAAAGCTGAACCTGGAAGATGGGAGGATGTGGAAGAGAAAACAGAGACATTGTAAATGTCGAGGAAGATTCCAGAACGTTGGCCCCAGTGCCTGGAGTTGTGCATCTCCTGCAGTGCTGGCCCCAGGCACAGAGGCCTCTCCGTGAAGGAAGGTGTTTGCACTGAGTCAAAACCACAGCGTGCCTCTTACTTACTCTGAGGTTTCGGCAAATAGCTCACAATCCCTGTCACCTTAAGTCCACTTCCAGTCTCAGCTCAGGTTGCAGCCCGAGGCTCCGACCCGCAGAAAGGGGAGGGTGCTGGAGGAATACGGGGAAGAAGGCCTGTATCAGGCACCTGGCAGATGTGGGATTTGGGACAGGCTCTTGTCTTTGGGCCTCAGTTTGTCTTTGAAATGAGTATCTTTGATGCCTTCCTCTTGAGGATGTCAGAAAGAACAAATGAGTTGCAGAAGGTGACAGAACCTCACAGACCACAGACCACAGGGATGTGCCTGGGCATCTGATGGTCCCATGGACTCCTCATGGGAGGGGCTCAGGTCTGACAGAGTCTGCTGCTTGGCTAGCCTGCAGTAGGGCAGAGAGGAGCACTGTGGGGGCTTGGGAGGGGCCTGCAGCTGAACCCTGCCCCTATCTGCCGTCTTCAGCCATGGCTTAGAACACAGGGAGCTGTCACGTCACTCTGTCTTGCTCACACCAGTTGTCCCTCGTGTTTGGAAACACAACTCCATTTTGTTCTCAGAAGTGCCTCAGTCTGACATGCAGGTCGTTGGAAAGTCCCTCCCATGCACCTCACTCAGAAGGAGAAAAGGACCTGAAAAGAGCTGACATGGGACTCAGAAGCACCCCAGCAGGGCATCCTTGCACCGTGGGCAGCATAACTCTGCCAAGGAGCATGTGACCTTGGGCCCTGCTTCTAGCTGCCCAGGCCCTGGGAGGTGATCAGACAGAGAGCTCCTGATAACACTGCCTGCCTTGTGGAGGGTTGGCCCTTGAGCCTTTCCGACTGAGGCGGGTACAGAGAGCCACTACACACAAGGTGGGGTGAGGACTGCCCCTGTAAGTCCAGTCAAGGGTGTACCTCACCAACGGGTCCTGGGAAAGGGGCGCAGGCTAGCCAAGAATGCCTGGCAGGCTTAAGTAGACCTTTAGCAGGAGATGCCAGGCCCCAGGCAAGCACTCCCAGCAACCCCACGGGGCAGGCACTGTGGCCTCAGCTGTTTTTCTCTAATTCTTCTCATTCAGTCTTGGCACCCCTCAAGGATGAGCTAGAACATTCCCGCCTTACCTGGAGTCTTGGCTCATTTCTAGCGCGGGCCCTACAGCCAGGGTATGTTCCATCTTCTTTGAACTGAAGCAGCCCCTATTGAGTGTGCTCTCCATGTGAGCCCGACACCAGGTGCTCTGCATCGCTCCTGCCTTCGCACAGCCCTTTGAGTTGTGTAATAGCCTCCACTTTGTAACGAAGGGTGATAAGACCCAGAGACCACACCGGGAAAGAGCGAGTGACTGAGAGAGGCAGAGAAAGAAAAGAGATCAGTTTTCAAGGTCGGTAACTATTTTTGAAATGAAGGTGAGCCAGGAAATTGTCATGGAAGGAGAAGAGGGACCATTTCGGCTTTCTAGTCAATACTGGCTGATCCAGTGCTCTGTCGCTGGTCCTGGTGGAGGTTCAGGCATCTTCATCTTATCACCAAAAAACAATGAGTCTGAGCCGGGTGTGGTGGCGCACGCCTTTAATCCCAGCACTTGGGAGGCAGAGGCAGGCAGATCACTGTGAGTTTGAGGCCAGCCTGGTCTACAGAGTGAGTCTAGGACCACCAAGGCTACACAGAGAAACCATGTCTTGGGGAAAAAAAAAAAAAGAAGAAGAAGAAGAAAAAAAGGAGTGAGTCGGATGAGGGCTGATTTCCCCCAAAGTCGTACAGCACAGAAATGGCAAAGCTGGGATGGGGCGTGAAACTGGGGTTTCCAGTGCAGGGGTCCTTCAGCACCATGGGGCTTTCTTCTGAGAAGCATCCATAATGTGCCAGACACACAGCCAAGGCCCTCTGAGCACATCTCCGGTGAAGCCTCGCCTGGGAGACTCCTAGAGGCATTTCCTCAGAGATGGGCCCCTCTGCCAAGGTGACAGCGAAGGGTGTGAGACAGAGTAAGGCCCTCCTGAGCCCTGGAGGGTGGCAGCACTGACCTATGCCTCCTGGTGCTCATAGCAAACTCGTGCCCAGGGCAATTGCTCTCCCCAGAGCAGGAGTTGGTCAGGGCTCCAAGTCACTCCACGTTCTGGGTAATTCTGAGCTTGAGTTTGCCCTTCCAATATAGGCACACCCGAGTCCCCCTGCACAGCAACCTTCTTCACGTTCGGGTCTACCTGTGAGAGCCTACTGTATACAGAAATTAATCCAGGCTTAGAGGTGGTGGGCACAAGCCCTGGCCCTTGAGAGCCCTATCCTAATTCAGGGAACCAGCCAATATGCTCTTTGAGAAAATGAGGGGTTGTGGGCAGGAAGAAGATAAAGATGTCCAGGAAACACTCCTTAAAAGAAAAGGGACAAAAAGAAAGTCCATGCACCCCCAAACCATTCTCCAAGGCAGCGCATCTGGCGGTGTGCACCTCATGTGTTTAAAGTACAAGACCTTTTTTGTGTGTGTGTGAACTCTTTCCTGACACACCTGCTCTCCTGTAACAATGATGGTAACGAAGCTGTGAGGGGGCAAACAAACACAGAGCTCCTGTGCAAATGGCATTTGGGTGGCCATATACAGACTAAGAACCTCCAATTAATCTAATGAGTGATGACGCAGCTACTGCCTTAGCCCGAGGATGCCGTGGCCTCAGAATAAAACAATAAACCCCAAAACAAGAAACCCAAGAACACAATTCTGAGAGCACCATGGTCCTTGCTAGAGAAGTTAGGCAGGGGGGCTTGAGGTGACTCCCCCCATTAAAAACCGCCTTCTGTGTTTCTGACATCCCACAGGAAGGGGGGCAGGGGCAGCCCACGGTCATGAAGATTGCTAACTCTGGACAATCATTTTGGAGATACGGGGCAGAGATGTGGGGACTGAAGTCCAGAGGCTGAAACAGAGCGTGAGGAGGGGAAGCGGGGTTAAAGGGAGTTTGAGGAGGGAAATTGGGAGGAAAGCGACAGAAGGCACCAGAGTGTAGCCAGCCCATCACTCCGCAATTCTGCTTCAAAGCGGACAAGAGCTGAGTTTCTGAGCAGGGAGACTGCCTTTGTTGCCTAATGGAAAAAGAATACAAGGGTGGCTCACTGAGTGGTCCCTGGGGAAGGAGCCCTCTGGCTCCCAGTCTCTCTGTCTCTCTCTCTCTCTCCCCCAGGGCTCAGGACACACCGGGTCCACACAAGCTGCACTTTCAGGCCGTCAGAGGCTGGTTCCAGGGTGGCCATAAGAGGGCAGGAGAGTGCTGGTAATGGGCCAGCTGCAGTCTTCTTGCCAAGAGCCGGGCTTTAAGAAGGCCCCGGGGCCAGTGCTGGATGCAGGAGGTGAGGTGGGGAGGAGAGAGAGGAAGAAGAGTTGGGCTAATCCCACACTGAAGGACAAATGCCAAGGGAATTGACTTGCTTGTGGGATTCCCAGCTGATCTACTTCCTGGCAGCGTGAGACTCAGTTCACTGACCGGTGGACAAATCGGGGTTCGGTGATGAGCTCACAAAGGAAGATGGGAGTGACACTTGCCCTTCGCATATGTGCATCTCTCATATTTCCGGGGGAAATGAGGCCTCCTGGGCCCCTTCATGCTGCTGCACCACACTCATCTCTCTCTGCCCATCTTTTCCCCACCCAAGTCTCTGCTTGGAGAAGCCTTACCCCATCCAAATAGTAGAATGGGCCCCGGGAATGGGCAGCCCCACCAGGAACTCCTGCAGGCCCAGCCACCCCTGCAAATTGAGAACCCAGAGTGAGCTGCAGCCCCAGGATGAAGGAAGTCAAGAGAACACACCAAGGGAGGTGTATTCGCACACACACACTGCAAACACACACACACACACACACACACACACACACACACACACACACATATTCATGTGCATGGACTCAAGCACAGATCCAATGTGCTGGAGGACTCCCCTTCCCATCTCCCCTGTGTCACCACCCCTAGCACAGTTGACACACATTTGCTGACTGTGGTCATCGGATGCTGTATTTGTGACCTGGTTATCACTAGCTTTTCGTGAGTTGCACCCACATAACCCTCTGCCTGTTTCTCATCCTCTCCCTTGCTCCCAACTCTCCATGGATGCAAATGGTCCTGGCTCACCCTCCCAACAGAGAGCCGGGATGGTGGAGGGCTGAGAACCAATTAAAAGAAGATGCCCACGCACCTCGGGAATACATCTTTAGAAGAGGGATGGGTTCCCCCAGGGACTGCCCCTTGGCCCTCTGGGTAAGATTTTCTGCTCAGTTCCAGGACAGGTCCTCACTCTGAGAATGAAGGGGTTACCCGTGAGACAGCCTCTGCAAGGCAAGAGCTCCTTGGCCTCTGGCGGCATCAGCTCCATCCGTAAAATGGCCTCACTGAGCTGTTTTAGGTCCAAGTGCAAGGCAGAAGCCCCTGAGCTTAGTGCTGGGGCTGGGGGCTTGGTCTCCCTTCTAGGCAGCCCCAAACCCAGCGGAACTAATACTAGGAAACAAGCAGCAGCGACAGTCCCCTTGACCAGCTTTCCCACTCCCATGATCCCCCAGCTTGAGGAACACCAGAGGCCACCCAGGCCAGACGTTTGCTTGGGCTCCTCTGCTGTCTCTGCTCCATCACAAAGACCTGCTTGTCCCACCACAGAGATGGAGATGAATCCCAACACTGTCCTTCTCTGACTCCACGTGCACTTGATGAGGCCCTCCACCCCGCTGACACTCCCGCCCCAAAGGCTGCTGCTGGTTGCCAGCTTCAGCTGAGGAGTCAGTGAGCTCAGCTCTTCTGAGGCATGGCTGGGTGGGTCCTCCAAAGTCCCATCTGCCCCCTGGCCCTGTTGTGGGAGGCAGCCTATGGCCCTGGGTTTTTTGTGTGTGTGTGTGCTTCTATACCCAGCTCCTGCTTGACAGGGCCACTCTCCACAGTGGGGTATTAGAACCGGTTGAGACCTCAGGCACCCGCTAGATTTATTTCTAGCTAAGCCTTGACAAAGACGGATGGCTAGCAAGTTGGCTAACCTCCTAAAGAGGGTGCCAAGAGGGTCTGAGCCAGGCCCTTCACTTCAGCTAGATGCTACCTTGTGGGTTTATGTTCTATAACAGAGCTAGTGTGCACATTACAGGACAAAGGGGCTTGACATCACAAAAGCCCCTGAAGTGGGCTCCAACCCCTAGCAGAGTCTTTGATTCCTCTGAGCCAGTCTCAAAGGTCCTACCCAGCCAGATGGAGCTCACCCTCTCTCCCTTGTCACCTTGCAGATATTTATAGCCTTTTCGTGTCCACTAGAGAGCGTAATGGGCTTTTTAGGCTAAACCAATTAAACTCCCTCCCGTAAGTCATGTCTCCTGCATGGCTTCAGCCGCCCTTCTCTGAACTTGTTCCGTCTTCATTATCTCTGCCCCTTGTGGCAGGGAGGGCCTGGGAGTTCACACGCTGGCTAAGGGGTGTCTGCCTTGCTTTCCAGTTGCCTGGTCCTTTTGCCCATCAGACACACACACACACACACACACACACACACACACACACACACAGGCTCCTTGGGTTATGTAGACACAGCCTAAGCCTTGGGCGATGCAATTGACTAACCCAGGAAGCAGAATATACTCAAGAAGAAGTCACTGGTCTTTCTTCCTTTCAAAAATTACTTAGCTGTCCCCCCCCTCAATATTATGCAAATCACAGATTATGCACCAGCAGCAAACAGCCAAGCCTTTATAAACTACCCTGGGCTGGAGACGGGAAGCTGCAACCCACAGAGATAATTACATCCCAGACGTGCACCAGGCTCTGATGGGTTGCTGGGAACATTTCCCCACAGCATGCTTGTGCTCTGCGAGGGACCCATGCTTTAAGGCCGGGACAATGGGTTTCCCGCGCTTTCTAAACCATTTCAGTAGTGAAACAGTTCCTGCTTCAAACAGAGGACGTGAGCGTGCACAGAGCACATCTATCCACTCGCCCACAGTCATCGGGAAGACTGGGTCAGCCAGTCTCCAGCCCACTGGCTCCCTGCTCAGCCGGAGGAGAACCGTCCCTGTCCGAGGATTTCCCCAGCATGCAGTGTTAAATTCTTTTTGCACTTAGTCATACTCAGTTTAATTTACATCTACTATGGGCCATTGGTTTAAGACAAGAAACATAAGGAACGCTGGGGCCGGATACAATATCAGGTTCATGAGGGAACATAAAACACAGAATAATTCTATATTTTTGCTAGCACTCCATAAAACAGTGCTAAAAAAGGGAGAATACAGTGGCAATTAGAGCTAATTTAGCTTTTTTGTTGTTGTTTATTAAGAATAAAGACAATCATCCCCTAATGTGTTTAGGGCATGCTGGCAAATAGCAGTTTCAAGCGTTTCTTTTAATCTCAACATTCAATAGAAGAAAATGCTTTACATTTTTAGAAGATGAGGTGATTTTTCAAAACACAAAACTCTCAATAGCTTTAAATCTGAGGTTTTGAAGCACCTCAGGGATTTTTTTTTCCAATGCTGTAACTTATAATTACAATCTGCATTTTAAAATACTTTCGGTCCTCAAATAAAACATATCAAATTAGATTTGTCAACAAATCACCTTTTTTCATAATTAACTTAGAGTAAAGTAAACAACATTTATCATACACTTAATGAGGAAAATGCCCAAATTCCTCTTCATACATTATGGATATAAAAAAGGATTAAAATAAACTTTATAATATACTTTTTAATAACACTCTTATATAAAAGAAAGTAATGATATTAAAAAACACTTTATATACAAAATTATTTTTAATTCATTAGCATTTCTTTAAAGCTTTCTGGTTTTAATCACTGTAGGCCCAAGGGCATATTTGCATTCCTTGGGGGTCCTGTGCTCGGCTGAGGCTCAGCGGCCCCTCTAGCCTAAAAGTTGTGAGTGGAAGCTTCTGGAACCTTGGTAGCTTCTTTCCTAACTCTGCCAGTGCACTGACTTGTCCTGTGTAAATGTGACACGAGCTAGAGTTATCTGAAAGGAGGGAGCATCAATTGAGAAAATGCCTCCATAAGATCCAGCTGTAAGCCATGTTCTCAATTACTGATTGATGGGGGAGGGCCCAGCCTCTTGTGAGTGGTGCCTTCCCTAGGCTGGTGGTCCTGGGTTCTATAAGGAAGCAGGCTGGGCAAGCCATGGGGAGCAAGCCAGTAAGCAGCACTGCTCCATAGTCTCTGCATTAGATCCTGTCTCCATGTTCTTGCCTTGCTTGAGTTCCTGTCCTGCCTCCCTTTGGTGATGGACTATGATGTGAAAGTGTAAGCCAAATAAACTCCAATTTGCCTTTGGTTATGGTGTTTCGTTGCAGCAGTAGAAATCCTAAGCAGGACAGACAGTGATTGGCAACACTTGAAATAATAACTATTCCATCTGCTCATCTCTCTGAGCTGCTGTGATGAGCACAGCTCTCTTGCTGACCTGTAATGGCCATGTCCATTGATCACGAAGGAAAACTATAGTGTTAAGCCACTGAAATCTGGGGACTATTCATCACTGTCCTAACCATGACTGTCCTGACCAATACAATTCCAAACCGAGACCATGTGAAGTTATCAGCTTACATCCAGTAATAGATCATCTCTCTTGCCAGCGGAACAATGGGGCAGAGGTAGGTCTTGAGGAATAACACAGCTACATCTCTTGAGTTCCAGACCAGCCACTCACTCACTAAGTAGCTTAGACAAGTTACTTTACTTCTCTGAACTGGGTTTCCTCCTTTAAAAAAAAAGATTTTAAAAAAGGTATATACGTGTGTGCATGTGTGTGTGTGTGTTCAAATGCATGTGTGTGCTCACATGTGTGCACAGACACATGTGTAGGTATCCAAGGAGGCCAGAAGAGGGTGTCAGAGTCCCTGGAGCTGGACCTACAGGAACTTGTGAGCAGCCCGTTCTTGATGCTGAAAACCAAAAATCTGGTTCTCTGCAAGAGCAGCAAGTGCTCTTAACCACTGAGCCATCTTCCTAGGCCTGCTTCATCTTTAAAGCTTTAAAATGGTGTGTATACCTCATTTTGACTCTCTGATGGAATCCTAAAGAGTGGTGTGTTTTATGTGTGGACGCTCTAAATAGAAGCAATTGTAAGATCCTAGTGTGGTGGTACCTGTTTGTAATCCCAGCACTGGGAAGACAGAGGCAGGAGGATCTCTGTGAGTTCGAGGCCAGCCTGGTCTACAGAGTGAGTCCTGGACAGCCAAGGCTACACAAAGAAACCCTGTCTTGAAAAACAAAACAAAACAAAAAAAAGATCCTGTTAAACTTCTGTCGTTTCCAGCTGCCTGGCACCTTTCTCCATGTCGCTTTCTCTTAGCAGCCCATCCTCTCCCTCTCATGTGTGTGCTACATCTACCCCAGATGAAGGGCAGAAACCGAGGGATTGTCAGTCAGCCCTTCCCACCCACAGGGGCAGGTCAAAGGGCTGGAGTGACGCAAGAAGTACTGAGCTGGAATGCTGCCAGGCAATCTGATCTGAGAGCATGGGGCACAAGGCTTATTCCACGGGTGGTAATCGGTGATGCAGGACGTCAGGGCCTGGCAGTGCTCATGCCCCACCATGCATGGCAAAGTCTTCAGGGAGAGAGAATGAAGTTTCCACACAGAGAGAAGAGCCTGAACCTGGGGTGATGAGGAGAAAAGAGAAAAGGAAGGAGACAAGAAGGCAAAGACAGGAGAGAATGGGGAAGGAAGGAGTGAGAAGAAAGGGAGAGAGAAAGAGAGAGCCTTTGAATGTTGTTTGCCTCATCAGCTGCGGGCACCATCTTTTTTCATCCTGGATACTTTCCTCACTAGTTAAGCAGATTTGGGTTGAGTTCTTCTCATTGACAAAGGCATCTAGATGAGTCCAGACACGCACAGCAATGCCACAGACATAGGAGCTCTGCCCGGGCATGACGGAAGAATCTTGGGACTCAGTTGAAGGTGCAGCACACAGAAGTCAATCAAACCTGGCCAGCTGAGGCAGGAGGTGGTCCGGAAGGTCTTCCTAGGGAGGTAGCAAGCATAGCCTTGAGGGAAAGGAACTTGCCTGTGGCTGATGTCTATGTTTATTTTACCTTATGAAGAATGAACAAGAACAAACATATCCCTGGACATCAAAGCTGGGGCGGGGGTGGGGGGCAGCGGGATATGGTTCGTCCTGCTTTCCCAGGCCAGGAGATTAAATTAATGTTAAGAAAGCATTTCAAATGTTGTCAAAGAGATTTTCCTGCAGCCTTGCTGTTTACACACATACCGCATATAGACACATACACAAAGACCACACTCACACATCACAGATAGACTTATGCAAGCCACACTTATACTCAACACACATACACACACACTCACACATACACACATTCACACACCACACACTCACATACACATACATCACATAGACTTACACTCTCTCATACACACACACACACACACATGCACTCACATATACACACATACCACATACGCTAACACACACACACACACACATACTCACACTCACACAAATAATAATAAGATAAAGCAATAGGCTGTGGGGATGTGTAGTTATGGGAAACTGACTACAGGGTCCTTCCCAATTTCAGAGAGCCGATGGGCCCTGGGAGCACCTGGATAGTGGTGAGAAAGAAGGCACACTTCCAGTGGGCAGTGTTTGGGGACAGAGGGTAGGGGCATTGTCTCAGAGTGTCATCCAAGCCTGGGTTCTTCCCTTAGAACTGAGGAGGGACTAGACTACCAACATGGATAACCGCTTCTCAGAGCAGAAGGGTCAGTGAGTTCAGATGCTTCGAGGTAGAAGCGGGAAGGGAGAGACTGTCGGTAAAGGAACAGGATGCGCAAGGACAGAGAAGTAGGCCAGGCCATGACAGCACAAGACCTTAAAGGGAGTCGGATTTGTTCTAAGGGTATGCGAAGTCCTATAAAGATCAGGGACCTCACTCCACCGGGTAAGAGTTCCTCTTGAAAACCCAGGATCTGCCCTGATGGTAGCTGGCCCTTCTCTGGTGTCCAAGCTCCAGCCTGGACTGCCTCCCGGCCTCTTCCATTTCCTCTGAGATGGGGCCTGTCCTGAACTCTTCATGTCTCCTGGACTGAAGTTTCCTGTAGTGTGATTTATGACCACCTAATTCAGAGTCACTCAAGGAGTTTGTGCAAGGCTGGTCCCCAGCCCCTCCCCAGAGAGCATCATGGGAAGGCCTGGGGTTCTAGCCCTTACAGGCTTCTGAGGTCTTGAAAAAAAATCCTTCAAGTGTCACTGGCATCCCTCTCTGGGCCATCTGCCTGTGGAGTCACCTGTTCTGCACTTCTGCCAGACGCCCAGCCTGGGGCCACCTGCCCAGTGCTCCCCCAGCATCTCAGGCCCCATTCACGACATGCGTGCCAGGCCCACACCCTCACTTTCTCTTGTATTGTATACCTGGAATACTGCATATCTGCCCAAAGCACTGACACCTGACACCATCCTCCATGCCCTCTATGTCTTTGCTGGAAAGCCCCTCCAGTCTGGCAGTGTAGATGCAAAGCTCCATGGGAGGTCTTCTGCCCACACCACCACCTATAGCTAAGCATGTGGCTTAATGGCTGGAGAAGCCTGGGCTAGGACCTGGCATGGCTGTAGACAAGCTGGGTGGCTTCAGGCAAGCATCCTGCCTGGGAAGTAGAGCTAATGGTATGTGATGCACCAAAATTCACACTGAGATCCTTATGTGATGGCCTCAGGAGTGGAGCCTTCGGGAGGTTAGTGCGAAGGTCTTAGGCATGGAGGTCTTATGAGTGGGATTTTTGACCTATTATAAAAGGGGCTACAAACTGTATGTGCATTTCCCCCCGCCTCTCTCCCTTCTTCCCTCCCTCCTTCTCTCCTTCCCTCCCTCCCTCTCCCTTCCCCTCTCTCTCCCTCCCTCCCATATGTGAAAGTACAGTAGAAGTCTGTAGCTTGAAGGATTCCCCCACCAGAACCTGACCAAAAAGTGAGTCTTGAGCATTCAGGCTCCAAGACCGAGAGAAATATCAGTTCTGTGTCTATTAGCCCATCCAATCTACAGAGTTTCGTCATGGCAGGCGTGAGCTAACTGTAGCAGTACAGCACATCTGCTTGAGGTCTGGGACTTGTGTGAAGTGAAAATGGTCAGTTCCTAGTGTGAAACCAGCTCTCAGCAAAAGGTGCTCAGGATCACCTGGTGACAATGAACCCAGTTCCTGTGGTACCTGGCCGAGTGTGATTCACTTCACAACCTCTCCCCCTGCTGTGAGCCCCAAGTCCTTCCCTGAGCAAGGGCACAGTACAAATCTGGGAGAGGGCCATCAAGACCCCTTCCCTAGGTGGGACCATGGATGAATTTTTAGGAAGGTGTTGAGCCCAGGGTCTCTCTCCTGATTGCTGCTGCTCCGACTCCAATCTATTTTTTATCAGGTCTGCGCTCCCTGAGCTGTTTGACTTCGGGGAACAGTTTCTCCAGGGGAATGGAGAAAATACACACAACCTCAGAGCCTCTGTAAAATCAATCGCCTGAGTGCTCTGGCACATTCTATGTGCTCCAGCTGGGAGAGCAGCTGTCTGGAGCTGGGGCCACTGAGCTGGGCTGGGGCACTGCTCCATTTCCAGATGGGGAAGGAATGTGTTTTCTTCCACCCAAGCTGCCTGAGGGCGGCCTGAGAGCTTCTGGCTCCAGTGACAAGGCCAAGGTGGACACAGACCCACCTGTGAGCCGTCCCTTCTCAGGCTCCTACAGTTTAAGTTGGGAGGTGAGCGGCCCAGACTCACAGCTATCTGGAGCCGCTAAGGCCCTCCCACGGGTTGGCTGAGAGGAGGCACTGTCTGTGTCCCCGCCAGGCAGCCACAGCTCCTGGCCTCCCAGTGACCTCCCTGAGGGACTCTTTGGCTGGCTGCTCAGTTGGGTCATCCACTGCCCAGTTGTAGCTGCACAGCTGGCTCAACCAGTGCCCTCCACAGTTGCCTTGCGACTGGCCCCACAGTCCCACCTCCAGCGATGCCTGCCTGCTTGTTTTCTTACCGGAAGAGCCAGAGGGGCAGGGCAGGGACGCAGCTATTGAATGGCACTTCTGAAGAGCGGACTGTTGGTCCAGGGGCTCTGGAATGTCTAGAGGGATGAAACGGAACTACTGTTCGCAGGGATGGATGGGGGAGGGGGAAGAGGGGAGGGGTGGATCTGGCCCCTGCCTGTGCAGCCCTGTGTATATTATGGGATCAGAATTTTTAAACAACTTCAAATTCCAGATTCCAGAGCAACTGAGCATCATTTTCATGCCTGCACTCTGACGTCCGGGTGTATAAGGTCACCAGGCTTTATGACTATCATGGTCCACAGAGGATCAACTTGGATCCAAGCAGTCCAGTCACATGACTGTTTCCAGAGAACCCAGCTACCCTGGTAACAGCTGTCTTTTTTTTTTTTTTTAAACCCCAAATAGAAGTTTTAGGAACACGTTTAGACTCACGTTGCTGGGGACGGAACGAGACTCTCTTTAAGTGAGATGCAGCAATGTACCCCCCGCCCCCAACCTCGTCCACTCCAGCTGTTGGAGCAATATTGTCAGATATAAATCTTGTTAGTGTGAGGTATTTGACTGTCAGAAACCTGTCCTAATTCATCTGTAAATCTGAGTCCTAGCAGCAATGAACGGGTCCTATCTTCCCAGCTTGTGTTGTGTATCATCAACACAACCGTGTGTGGTACCCTGCCTCCCCTAAGACAAGGTGCCATGAAGAACTTTGTTTTTCCCCTTCAGTTCTCTCGACTGCTGTTTTGGCCTGGAAGAGACGGCCTCTGGTGCCCCATCAATGCCGGGAGCAGATTGACAGTGCTTCCTCTGCCCTTCTCAGACCCAGAAAATAGTTCAAACGTACAGATGGGAGCCCGGGCCAACCTCTGATAGGAAAAGAGCTTTGGAAGGCCACAAACTGCTTCCTCGGTATAGACTATGGTGCTAGCGAGGGAAGGTGTAAGGAGTCAGGTCAGTATGGAGTCCATAGGGGCAGCAAAGGGGCAGCGTGCACAGCGAAATGCATTCAAAAGCCATCAACATCCTGCCTCAGGCTCTCTCCAGGCTCAAAAAGGGAAACTTCAGCTAACTTCTCTCCCAGAACATAGACACAGCATGTCACCCTCCCACCCAGGGTAGAGACAGAACTGCTGAACCCCAGGATAGGTCATACCCCATCTCTCTAGATGGAGAAAGAAAAGGCAAGCTTTGGGGATCTAAAGTCATACCATCACCTTTCTTTTTTGTTTGTTTGTTTTTTGTTTTTTGAGACAGGGTTTCTCTGTGTATCCTTGGCTGTCCTTGATTCACTTTGTAGACCAGGCTGGCCTCGAACTCACAGCAATCCATCTGCTTCTGCCTCCCGAGTGCTGGGATTAAAGGCATGTGCCACCACTGCCCAGCATACCATCACCTTTCTTTGGGTGTGGAAAACTTAGCATTTGCTCACTGTTTCCCTCATCACCTTACTCCTCCCTCCATCTCAGCCCTAGCCCCGTCCCTGCCTCGGGACTCATTATCTGCCCACTGATATTCAGAATGATTTCATTAACGTCATCAAAATGCAGTCATGAAGAACGTATTAAGGAACTCTGAACCAGCCAACAGTACCCACAAAGAAACAGCATAGACACCAAGCAAAAGATCCAGCTATATGTCAAAGAAAACCCCAAATGCACATGGTCAAGGAAATACTGTTGCTCTTGGTCGATGCAGAAGGTGCCACGAGAGACACTGCAGGAAAATTATGAATATCTATTTTGGGGAAATGTGGATTAAAAATAAACAGCTGTGGTAGAGGGCAGACTTTGATGACAGAGCAAAGGGGAAAGACAAGTACAAAGATGCCAGTCACACATTTCGAGCCTGAATGATCAAGCTTTATTTGTTCCCTCAACGGCTCATAATTTTAACCTTTTATTATGCAAAGCAGTCAGTTTGGTTTTACATTGCTGAGGGAGGCTTGGCGTGATTAACAGATCACGTTTGCCCGTCTCTTCATCTGTGAGAAGGTGGACTTGTTAGAAAGAGATTAAGTTATTTTCAACTCTCTGGCTATGAAGATATGGGCACCCCAAATCAGCATCCCTTCCCAAGAGCTAATGGAGATGAAACTTAGAGTGGGCTAGGATGGAGTCCGGGGTGGCATGGCCTAGGATACCTGTAAGAATGAGCCGTCTCTGTCCATACCACTGAACAGCAGTTAGCACACTGATGGCCCGATGGATAGCTGGATAGCTGCCAGGTAGGCTCATGCCTGAGGAACCAAATGGCCCTGCACTCGGTGGGAGCTCTCCAGGGTACTGGACAACTTCAACTTGCAACTCTGACCCAGCATATACCCTCAGGCCTTGAGCTGGGTTGGCTGTCATGTGCCAACTGCATGTAATATTGATGGCCTGGCAGCCTCTGCGTTGTCTTCACTCTTAGAGAACATGAAAAAGAAAATATTGCGACAGTGTTGAAAGCCAAAAGATTTTTCAACTCATAGTGATTTGGGTTGCATCTCACCTCTGCTGTTTGCTGTGTTGAGGGAGCTATCTCTCTTCTTTGAGCCTCAGCTCCTTTTTCTGAGATGAGATAACAGCATCTGCCTCCCAGGGATGTAGGGATTTTTAAAGTTGGTGAACATGAAACGCTCATCCAAAACAAGTGCCTAACGTTAACATCCACGTTAGCATCGCTGATGTATCCAGGCTGCCCCTGTCACCTGGCTTGGTGGTTTCTTTTCCCCAGTCATGAGTTAGGACTCAATGGTTGCAAGTCACGGAAAATGACAGTGGGCTCATATGATGGCTAAACTTGATTTTCCTCCTAGGGGATTAGTAAAACCAACTTCTAGGTGCATCTGTGAGGTGATTCCTGAGGGGGTACACACACTAAAAATGAGCTGTGCCACCCCCACTGGCTGGGGCCAGGGTGGAATAAAAGGGGGGAAGTAGAAAGCCAACCAGCATCTAGCAGTCTACCTCTGGAACTCTCTCTACTGGCATATTCCCTCTCTCTCTCTATGTCTCTCCCTCTCTGCCTTTCTCTTTCTGTCTCTCTGTCTCTCTTTCTCCTCCTTCCCTCCCTCCGTCCCTCCCTCTCTCCTCTCTCTCCCTCTCTGTCTCTCTCTGTCTCTCTCTGTCTCTGTCTCTCTGTCTCTCTCTCTCTCTCTTTACTCATTCTATCTTCTAGCTCTGTCTCTGTCTGTCTGTCTGTCTCTCTCTCTTTCTCTCTCTCTCTCTCTCTCTCTCTCTCTCTCTCTGTCACTATCTCTCTGTCTCTGTATCTCTCTCTGTCTCTGTTTCTGTCTCCCCCCCCCCCCCACTCTCCTGGCTATCATAAGATGAGCTGCTACGGTCGGCCATGTTCCCCCACCATGATGGAATAAAACTAGGAACCAAAACAATTCCTTTGTCCCTTGAGTTGTTTGCTCAGGTGACAAAAACACAGAAAAACAAACGACGGCACACTGCAAAGGATGTGGTAGACCCATGAGCATGAGGGCAGGAGCCACAGAAGGGTTGTAAATCAGGGTCTGTAAAAGCCCACAGCTCCTCACCATCTCCATCCCCACTTCCTAGAGCTGTCTTCTCCTTGTCTCTGTTCTTCACAGCAGTCGCGGATTATCTCTCCTGTTCACAAGTTCTCACACTGCAGGCTCAGAGTACACCTTGACCAACCTGTTGGAAGAGAAAAATGTGATTGGAGCTGTTTGGAATCAACCCAGTCCAAATGGGCTAGACTGGGGACGAGAGCGAGTGTACTGGAGCAGGAAGAAGTATTTCCAGGAAGATAGGATGGGCACACACCCAATAGGGTTGCTTTACTTCTTGTATGCGCCATTTTCAAATGCTGGTTGATGCATAAATCTTCTGAAGCTTTCATATGATGGATGGATGAGATAGATGAGAAAATTTAGAAATGGCAAAAGAAAAAAATTACTTTGTCACATTTAAAAAGTGTGTGTGTGTGTGTGTGTGTGTGTGTGTGTGTGTGTGTGTGTGTAGGAAAGAAGCTGATTGTCATGGACCCCCACAAGTCTTACTCCAGAAATGGGTGGTCTATGGGAGAGGTGGAGAAGGAAATTGGGAATAGTGCCATCTTTGCAGGCACTGGGACCAGATCTCCAGGGACTGGCCTCATGGTTCACTTTTCTTACACATTTAACCGTAGTAGAACTTGTGACCTGTGACCTTTGCAATGAGAATGAAACCGTAACGACTGATAAACAGAGCTCAGGGCTACGGCCTAGAGGAGGATCTGTGATAAACATAAGGATAGATTCTCTTGGTGGAGGATGAAGTACCTGGGGCCTCTTTCATAGGGATGCAGGATCAGGGCCTAAACAATCCTCAGGATACTGGGCGACTCAGGTGTAGGCTGGTAGAATAGCAAAGGACCACCAGGTTGATTGACCACTTTTCACGCTGGCATTCCACACGGTCAGGCACCATTCATTTCCTTCCATTAAAGAAAGTTGGCCTGCGTGACTGACAATGCTGGTTTCTCCGATGCTTTCTTTAAGCTGAGCCTCCTACAGCTGATGTCCTCTCTCTCCCTCTATTTCTCTCCACTTTATCTCTTAAGTTAGGGTCTCTCGCTAAGCCTGGAGCCCACAGATTTGACTAGACTAGCTGGGCAGCAAGCCCCAGAGATCTTCCTATCTGTGCCCTCTCAACCCTGGAATTTGGGGTACACACCGCCACTTCACTTGGTCTTTTACATCAAGACTGGAGACCCAAACTCAGGTCCCCATGCTTGCACGGCTGAGAGTCTTCCTCAGCCCTGCCAGCTCCTCCTTTTTTCCAAATGCATTTTTCTTTTTATCAGATTTACACAAAATAAACAGTAATGATTTTCACCAAAATCAGAGCGGGGTTACAAACACCGTTGGATGACTCTGTGTGGGGGGCAGATATCACAACCATCACATTTGCACCGAAACCCCTAAACGGGATGCATGGTCCCAGAGCCACCAGTAAGGAAAGATGGCAGAGTGGTGGTCTCTGTTTTCTCAGTCTGTGTTCCAGAGGCAGCCAGACCCCACAGGAGTCGCCCTTGAGCAGGAAAGGGAATCAAAGAGCTGAGCCCAGCGTCTGAACCCACAAAGCTCTTTGTGGGACAGATGTTCAGCTTCAAAGGGATCTCACTGCTCTCCATGCACTTCAGAACCCCTTTGACACCCTCTTTCCCCACACAAACACGATGACAGCCTCGAGGCGCCTCTGTTATCTGTCTGAGCAGCGCGTCTCAATTTGGCTAAGCACGGAAATCAATTAGAGAGTTAAAATCCTTGGACACCCCCTGCCACACACAGGGGACTGTTTGGGAGGCTCGGTGGGGAGGAAGGCTGGAGCATGATGTTAAGAACCTCCCCAGGTGACTTTTAGTCTCATTGGACTTTAAAGGCATTTGAACCAGGGTAAAAAAGTTGCCTGCTGCAAGGAGACATTGGGATTCTATGATGTTAGGGACAGAATCTAGATGCGCTTTCTAAGAACGGTCTCTGCCTTTGCTGCTCAAAGGGCGGAGATGTCTCTCTTCTGTACCGTCAAGCTTGCCAGAGAAAATGCCTTAGGGAGTAGCCAGGGCTGATCAATGGAACAGTGTGTCTGGAATCCTATGGATAGGACCTTGCCCTGATTCCCAGGAACCTTCAATAGAACGGGACCTCCAAGCCTGTGGTGTGAGAACAAGGTCTTAGTTAAAGGCAGCCAAGTCGATGGGGAGGCAGCTGGGGAGGTTGCATCCACATCAGAGATGAGTGTTGGTGCCCAGCTCTTTTTCTTCATTCCAAGACCCCAGCCTGTGAGATGCCATTACCCACATTTAAGGTAATCGTTCCCCATCAATTAACCCAGGCTATAAATTCTCTTCACAGGCATAGTAAGACCAAGATCAAAGAGAGAACTCAGAGGATGCTTGGGCCAAGTCAGGGCTTAGCAGAGAGCTTTTCTAACATCACATGAGGTGTTGGACACACTGAACTCAGCCGGCCTGCGGAGACCCAGAGACCAAGTAATTTCAGTGCGACCCATAAGAGGAGCCAGGAGTCCTCTGGAGACAGAACTGTTCTTTAGCCACTGCTTGCTTCTAACGACTGTGAGACCCATTGACTGTGAGACCGTGCCAAGCTGCCCGACCTCTCTGTGTCCATCAGTAAAATGGCAGCATAGGGACGGCTGGTCCTTGGGTTCTTCCAGTCCTGACCAACCTGACTTCTGTGTGTGTGTTGGAATCCCTTCATTCCCTTTGGGACCTGGGGAACTCCACCACACCATAGAGCCCATCCCTAACCGACTACAGGCAGAGAGATGGGCACAAAAGGGTAACCCTGGAGAAATGCTGGAGCTGGAAATTTAGAGGGATACCTCATGACCATGGGGATGTCTGTAAGCTCAAAAGCTCTGAAGCCAGACAGCTGTACCCCCTCTTCCAGTGATCCCAGTGTCCTACTACTTCTAAAGATAAAGGGGAGTCCATAATTTTGCCCCTGATGGGGTTACGGGGCTGGCCAGGAAACGGAGATTTCTTGCTTTGGGCTGGAATGGCCTCAGCACAGTGTGGTGACTAGGTGAAGTGGCAGCTACCTACTCCTTGGATGAATGAAAAACAGATGGTAAATGATAGCTTCCTCATCCAGTCTGCTTGGCAGCCACGGGGGTGTGTAGCAGCCAGTGTCTGGTCAGACAAACAGAAACCATGGCAGTTACTTTAACAGAGGAAATTTAATCTAGTGCATTGGTTAAATGAGTTATTGGATGACAAAAAGATAGATGTTAGATACATAGATAGATACACTTTTTAAAAGAAAGAAAGAAAAGAAAAGAAAAGAAAGCATTGAAGTACCAGAGTGGGTTGATGAAAAACAACAGCTACCAGCCCCAGGCAAAAACACACAGAAAGATGTTCTAAGAAGGTAGGAGCTAAGGCTGGGGATGGAGAGGCTTCTGAGGAAGGGGCTACTTGCTTGCTAAATCTGAAGGGTGCCAGGAAGCTGAGTCTAGAACTGTGTGTCAAAGCCAGACACAGGATCTGGCTTTAACTGCCAAGATAAAGAACCATCCTTGGGTGGGGTATCCAGGAACAGCTCCCCCTTCTACGCCTGTGTCTCCTTCTTCTCTCCCACTGGGAGAACCTAACAGGGAGAAACCAGCAAAGGGACATGCCTACAAGTCTGAGCCATGCCACAGAATGAAGAATACAACTCCGGGCTTGAGCCGAGACACTGTCATACATAATGCAACCGCAGGGTCCGCGTGGCCCGCGGGAAAGAATCAAGGAAACCGGGGCCTGCAGTATGAAAGCTAAGCAGAGACTTGCTTTGACAGGGTGCTTTAGGGCCATGGAACTGCAAGGACCCCTGGAAGCTGGGTTTAGGTTAAGACTCAAGCATGTCATGGCAATGATTGCTCAATGGATAACCCAGTCCCAGCTGGACCAGACCCACACAAAAGGCTGCCTCCAACTCTTTCTACAGGAGAAAAGTACCCATCAGACGTGGACGAGACCCGAGTGTCCTTTCTGTGTTGAACCCACTTGCCATGCTGGGAGGAGCAAAGATGAAGTTCTTTGTTCATCATGGAGATGACAGGAAAGCTGCAGGACAGGAGACGTGTGTACACACAAGACGTAACCCTGGCCCATCTTCTCTGCAGGGGGTGCAGACTCTGAAGATCCTGCCTTGCATAGCTCAGTCTTCAGAAACACATCCAGGTGAGGATCCCACTGGGTGACTGTTGGGTCACCTGCTGCTGAGACACACAGTCAGGAGGAAGAAAGCAGAGGGTCCCCCTATTGGGACAGGAATTGGTACAAAATATGCAGCCGGGGACACTGGGTGTGCTCTAGGCTCAAGCCTTACAAGTGTCCCCAGAGTCCCCACAGGAACTTCCTCAACAGGCTCACCTCTGGAGGCTGGCCAAGCACAGGTTTGAGGTTTCTCTGAGGGAAGCTGCAGCTGTGTTCCAGTTTCTGTTTTCCTTGCAATTCTGTCACACCCATGTCTACATGACACCCGGGCCTTTGAGCTCTGAGCGTATTTTTGAAAAGGGAAAATCTGGGTCAGGCAGTCACCATCCAAGCTAGGTTTCAAAGGACTTTCCATTCCCCAAAGCCTTTCCCTTTGAACTTGGCCAAAAGCTTCCTCCTGGCCTGATAGTTCTTCTTGGCATGATAGCCCAAAGGTGAAAAATGCAGGGCAGCCTCCGAGGCAAGTGGGTGGGGTTGTTTTGAAGCTGGGTTGAGTAAGCCAGGGGGAAAAGTACTGGCTGCTGACACTAGGAGCTCCAGAGCCACCTAGAATGGCCCAGCTCTGCCCATCACCTAACCCATCACTTCATGTCATGTGTGCCATAAGACACCATTCCAAGAATGCCTCCGTGTAACCACAAATGGCTGGAACCAGCACTGAGCCTCCCCCCCCCCCCCACTTCTTGCCTCCTGAAGCAACCTTGTGTCTCGTGAGTCATCACATAGCTCCCAGACTCAGACGGGCCCAGAGGCTCTGCCAACATCAGCTTCAGCATCCTGGGAGCTAGCTACCCCGGGGTACGTCTTCCCAGCACCCTTAGATTATTCATGCACGTTTTCCCAAGCTACTGGCTAGCTTAGCTGACTGCAGCTAATTTGCTTCCGGAGTCTTTCCTAGTAATGGGTGGGGTGGCTGCTCTTTGATAGATGACTGGGCTGGAAGCCGAGGGTGGGTTTCCTTTCTCTGGAATCCCAGGGAGTGGGCAGAGCTCCAAGTGACAGCCAAGTGTGATTCATACCTCTGTCCTTAGAGCCAGCCTGCTGCGCCCCAGGATCCAGAGGGCAGAGGGTCTTGGCATCTCCTGACCGGCTTCAGAGCACTCCAGAGAAAGCCTTGGGACTGGTGCTTCTTCTCAGCTGGGTGGGGGAGGAGGTGGGCTGTGAGGAAGAGGCCTTCCTACAAAGCAAGGGACTGCAGCCTGGGACCAAGGCACAGCAGAAAGTGGGGTTGGCAGCACCAGCTTCATTTCTGTGACACATCACTTCCTGGCAGTTAGGTCTGGACTTATGGCGACCATGTGTCCTTTCTTTCGTGCTTTTTGTCTTGGTTGAAGTGTACAGTTCCACGAGGCTACCCTTAGAAGTCATATCCAGAACCCCTGCTAATGTGTTCTCCATCACCGTGGCTTTCCCTCTTCCAAAATGTTCTATAAATGGAATCAAGGGTCTTCAGCTCTAAGATTAGCTCTCATTGACCACAGGGTGCCTCTGAAAGTCACTCACTGGTCATGGCATTTGATCCTTGTGTGACTAAGCAGGAGCCACCATGTAGGTGTTCCACAGTTTTACTTATCCACTGAGAAATATTTGGGATGTCTCAAGGATTTTTGTTTGTTCGTTTTTTATTACGAATCCAGCTGCTAAAAACATTCGTGTGTACATTTTTATGTAAATTTACTTTCATTCCTTTGAAGATGGATGACCTGGACCATATGCTATATGTATGTTTAACTCTGTAAGAAGTAACCAGTTTTCCTAAACTAGCTTTTCCCAGTTTTCACACTAGGAATGAGCAGTCCTTCTTTTTTTATTTTCACCTGAAAGTCAAGCTATCTTCCCTGGGACCGAAGTGTAATGAACTGAAAGATGAGTTGAAGAAGCCAGATGGTGGTTGTACACACCTTTGATCCCAGCACTTGGGATGGTGAGGCAGGTGGATTGTTGTGAGTTCAAGTCCAGCCTGGTCTACAGACTGAGTTCAAGTCCAGCCTGGTCAACAGACTGAGTTCTAGGACAGCCAAGGCTACACAGAGTCCCATCTCAGAAAAACAAAGCAAACAAATAAAAAGAGTTGAAGAGTGGACTGAAGTGGCCGTGAGCCTCGTGGAGCCTGCTCTAAAACACCAGGTGTGCCTAGCGCTAAAATCCCTCAGGGTGAAGCTTCCAGTGGTCTTGGTGGTAGGAGCTTCGACTGGGTCACAGAAGTTGGCCCAGTCAGGACTCTGCTGTGAGCCTCTGGGCAGGTTTCTCTGTGTCTCTGGCCCTCAGCTTTCTGCTCAGAGTGAGTCCTGCAGGTTCACCGAGGCCACAATTTGCGATATTTCAATGGTTGCACCTGAGACTCTGAGCATCAAAATTAAGCTCTAAATAAAGGCTTAGGACTCAGGTGTTCTCACTTCCGGTCCTTCCCAAGTACATAACATGCAGAAATACTGAAGTGGAGATACAGCACACTGGTGCAACATTTGAAGATGCTTTAAGTAAAGAAGTTCTCAGGGCCGGGCGTGATGGTGCACGCCTTTAATCCCAGCACTCGGAAGGCAGAGGCAGGTGGATCACTGTAAGTTAGAGGCCAGCCTGGTCTACAAAGCAAGTCCAAGACAGTCAAGGCTACACAGAGAAACCCTGTCTCGAAAAACCAAAAAGAAGAAGGAGGAGGAGGAGGAGGAAGAGGAGGAGGAGGAGGAGGAAGAGGAGGAGGAGGAAGAGGAGGAGGAGGAGGAGGAAGATGAGGAGGAGGAGGAAGAGGAGGAGGAGGAGGAAGAGGAGGAGGAGGAGGAAGAGGAGGAGGAGGAGGAGGAAGAGGAGGAGGAGGAGGAGGAGGAGGAGGAGAAGTTCTCAGGAATGTGTGGAGCGTTCTCAGACCAGAGACTAGATCCAGCCCAGGAAGTAGCCCTCATCATCTGTCTACCATCCATCTGGCAAAAGACGCCAGAAATGTGGGTTTGTCTCTGAGATTTCTCTCTAATGCTTCTGACTCCTCATTCCCCTAGATTTGGACTCACCCTCCACTGCCCAGACTACAAAGACCTCTGGGGGAATGTAAGGTTGGGAGGGTGGGGGGTGGGGCAGTGGCCCTCACGCCTGTCTCACTTGGTGACATTGACAAGTTACTCAACTCCATCCAGCCTTGCTTCTTTCATCTGTAGGAAGGAAAGGGATTCCTACAGAGAGAGCTTTTTCTGAGGGCCAGTGAGATGGGGTAATCCCCGGGCAGCCTGGCACCTGCTGTGTTTTCAGGTTTTCCTTCTGTGTTATCTAATTGTATTCCCCCCCCCCCCCTTAATTTCAAAGGACATCTAACTCTAAACCTTTTCTCAGAATTCATATCACAGAAACAGTCCATCTTATCAGCCATAAAGATTTAAAGTTATACAAAATCAGTTCTACCCACATTCTATACTCAGCCAAAACAACTTTAATGTTAGTTTTACTGGTGGTAGAAGACCAGGAAATCTTATGCAAGAGTCATTCTGGCCAGTCTGAGGATCTTTCCAGGCCAAGGAGCAGAAGGAGGGCTTCATAGTCCTCTCTGTCTATATGTGTCACTTACACCTACTCTGTCCCACAAGGATATACTAAAGCCATTTCTTCTTAAGTCAAGCACTTTGGTTCTGAGCATTGCTTTGCTAATGTGAGGTCAGAGAACATCCAATCCTCCACCTGCATATCATCACTGTAACAACAGCCTCAGCCAGTGTACCAGCAGCCTCAGTCAATGTACCAACAGCCACAGTCAGTGTACCAACAGCCACGGCCAGTGTACCAAGAGCCTCAGTCAATGTACCAACAGCCTCAGCCAATGTACTGACAGCCTCAGCCAGTGTACCAACAGCCACAGTCAGTGTACCAACAGCCTCAGTCAATGTACCAACAGCCTCAGCCAGTGTACCAACAGCCTCAGCCAGTGTACCAACAGCCTCAGCCAGGGTGCTGACAGCCACAGTCAGTGTACCAACAGCCTCAGCCAGTGTACCAACAGCCTCAGCCAGGGTGCTGACAGCCACAGTCAGTGTACCAACAGCCTCAGCCAGTGTACCAACAGCCTCAGCCAGTGTACCAATAGCCTCAGCCGGTGTACCAAGAGCCACAGCCAGTGTACCAACAGCCTCAGCCAGTGTACCAACAGCCTCAGTCAATATACCAACAGCCTCAGCCAGTGGACTGACAGCCTCAGCCGGTGTACCAAGAGCCACGGCCAGTATACCAACAGCCTCAATCAATGTACCAACAGCCACAGTCAGTGTACCAACAGCCACAACCAGTGTACCAACAGCCTCAGTCAATGTACCAACAGTCTCAGCCAGTGTACCAAGAGCTACAGCCTGTGTACCAACAGCCATAGTCAGTGTACCAACAGCCTCAGTCAGTGTACCAACAACCTCATCCAGTGTACCAATAGCCTCATCCAGTTTACCAACAGCTTCAGTCAATGTACCAAGAGCCACAGCCAGTGTACCAAGAGCCACAGCCAGTGTACCAACAGCCCCAGCCAATGTACCAACAGCCTCAGCCAGTATGCCAAGAGCCACAGCCAGTGTACCAACAGCCTCAGCCAGTGTACCAAGAGCCACAGCTAGGGTACTTATAGCCACAGTCAGTGTACCAACAGCCTAATCCAGTGTACCAACAGCCTCAGCCAGTGTACCAACAGCCTCAGCCAGTATACCGACAGCCACATCAGTGCACCAACAGCCTCACAGTGAATGTACCAACAGCCTCACATTTACCTTAAAAGTTTCCTGAACACAGCATAATAAAAATGGTCTGTGGTAGAGCAGCTCCATGGGCAGCAAATAGTAAGTGTGTTTATGGCCTGATTAGTAACAACCCAACAACAAATTTATCATGGTCACAACCAACAACATCATAAAAATGAATACTGGATGCTTCTGTAATCGCCGAGCACACTCAAGTTATTCTCTGAGTCCTATAAAATGGGCACGAATATACCAAACACTTTATTACATGAAAAGAGTCAGTGGCCTATAGACAATATACGGGCAGTGATAAAAAATACAACCAGGCCATAAATTTGAACTCAAAGCAATATTCTAGCCTTAACGGACATGAATTAAATATTAAATTAATTCAGGTTTTCCCTGCTTGCTTAGAATTCAAAATGAATTAGGGGTGGATGATATGGGTCGATCTGCCCTTTTAAGAACCTTCCCAGGGACACATGAAGGTCCTGCGAAGAGCAGCGTCCAGCTCACCAAACAGTGGTTGTTAGTGTTGAGTGCACAGGAGAGCACACTCAGGGAAGGGCTGTTCTGCTCAGTGCTCCTGACGCCTTGAACACTGCTGGCTTCACACAAATGGAGGGAAGGTCCCTTGCCCCATTACCAACAAGACTGGCAGTGAGTGGGTCTCCTGCCAAGCCAAGGGAGGGAGGCAACCTTGTGAAGAGTTACAGAGGTGTTTCAAGGGTACCCTGGCACCAGCATCAGCATCTCATGCTGATGCCTACTGTGCCAAAGCTGAGACGCTCCCCTGCCGGCAGACCTGTGGTATTTCCGGGACCCACTGGAGTTGGGAGCCTCTGAAAGGAAGTGAGTTCATTCTCGCCTTATCCCCTCCTGGCCAGCCACCACCAGGGGCTACACAAAACATCATGGTCTTCCTCAAACCCACTTCGTTTTTAAAGCGCAATATATTCATTTCAGTTCTGTTGCTTTCATAAACTATCCTGAAAAAAGGAAAAAATAAACCCCTTTGCGTCGTCCCCTGACCTCTGCACACACACTGTGGCGTGCGCATGTCCACACGTGCACGAACACAATAAATAAATGTAGAAAAAAAAATTCTAGACATTTCAGAGGGCAGCACAGATTTCCAAAGCCCAGGCCATGAGGATAATAATGAACCTGTTTTATCCCAGTGGGCATTAACTTGACTGTGCAACAAGACTGCCTGGGAAGCCAGGGACAGTGGGCTAACCTGCACTCCCAGCGTTTGGGATGCCAAGGTGGGAAGTACCTGAGGTCTAGACCAGCATGGTAAAACCTTTCCTCAACCTAAAACAAAGTATCGCCAGGAACTTGAGGAAATTAAGATGCCTGAGATCCTGATTGTACAACGTGATGGCAGCTTGTCCCTGCGTGCCTGGCCTCTAGCCCCACTTTAGTTCCGTGCACTGTCTATGCCCCTCTTGCCTCTACAGGCCCCTCGGCAAGGCCTGAGCCACACTAGTGTCCACCACGACGGTTGTGGGTAGGTGAGGTGGCTTGGTATCTGCCTGGGGTCACCTCTCTTCAATGACCACCATCACAAACGTTCGTAGCTGATCTCTAGACCGTGTCTGTGTCCTCTGAGAGGCGTCTGATGCAGTCAAGCCAGTCCTTTCCTCATGGGAGCTTCTGTACGCGCCATTAACTGAGCTGCTTCCTTTTCATTTAGGTTCGGGTTAGTGATGTGGCAGGGGCTGCCATTTGGTGCTGTTTCACAAACAACTAGAATGGGCGAGGATCCTAAACAACCGGCAGAAAGGTGTGCTCCGGCGCAGAGCATGGGTGTTCTGCGGAGACTCACAGTGGCAGTGGCTGCGCCTCGGGAAGGTGCTTGGAGATTTTTCAGAACCAGGAACCAGGTGATCAATTCTAGGGGGCAGCATGGCTGATGGTAATTGATTAAGTGAGGTGCTTAAATAGAAGGATCACAGGCTAATTATTGCACATCGATGACCCAAGGTATCCTCTAAAGTTAAGGTGGGCTTAATGGTTGTAGCCTGTAATCGCAGCACTGCAGAATCTGAGGCAGGGGGATTGCTGCGAGTTTAAGGTCATCTTGGGATACACAGTGAGTTCTGGACCAGCCTGAGCTTCAGAATGAAACTCAGTCTCAAACAAAACAAAACAAAACAAAAACAAACAAACAAAAAGAAAAAAAAAAGAAAAGAAAAACCCAGTGCTCTTCCTGGTCCTTCCTCAGCACAAAGCAGGAAGACCTGATTAGAGAGGGAAACCGGAGAAGAAACAACAGACTGGGCGCTCTGTTGGGTAGCATTTTTGACCAGTGTCCTTTTATCTTTCTGTGGCATCTGCACAGTACTCTCCTCTGGGGACTACCCTCTCATTTCCTGGTCTCTCAGGCAGGGCTGTCAAAGAGTCCCTTTCTCACCTCTGCACCCTCAACCCTCACCCCTGAACACAGGGTCCCCTGGCCCAGCTGGATGTCCTCTGCTGGGGATGGCCTGAGGCCACATCATGGGAGGTACCTGAATCAAACCCCCTTAGTTTGAGCTGCCCCCACAGTGTCCATCCCTTCCTATGGCCTTCCAGTTAATTCCTTGCTGCTAAAATTAGATAAGGTCAGTGTCCGTTGTTTCCAAATAACACATGCCTCGGATCAATTTCACCCCGGAGGTTCCCTTAGGAGGATCTGGGGGACAGTAGATAGGCTGGCTCTACTTGTGTCCTCTGGCAAACCTATGCCCTCTGACCTCTTGCTCTTTCTCCCATTTTGGAGGCTAAGTAGAGACATTGTGCAGGTCACAGCAAGATTTGAGTGGCCATTAAGACCTTAGGCACAGACAAGTTCCAGAGACAATAGAAGTGAGGCCCAGAGGGTGAGTGAAGGGTAGATTGGTGCTGTGACCTCCCTCAACAGCAGCGGCATAGCACGGAAAAGCTGCCCGGTGCCCGATGGTCTCTCGGCCACTTTTCATCTGTGAGTGTTGAAGGGAGAGAATTTACTACAAAAATAGGTGGGCAGTTTGAAGCGACAAGTTTATTCTCACTCCCTCTTTTGTTATGTGGTCCAGGACTTAAGCCTAGGAAAAGGCTTCAATTAACACTTAACACAATCAAGATAATCCCTCAGGGGCATCTCCAGAGACTCATCTAGCCTAAAGAATCCCCTGATGGGTGCCAGGAGGCTTGTCTCCTAGGTGACTCCAAAACCCAAGGAAGTGACAATCAACATAAACCATCGTATTTTCCTTGCCTCTTCTGTGGCAGTGTTACTTCGAGGCCTGGCTCTGTTTACACATGGCCTTCTCTTCGTGCCTGTGTGTCCAACTTCTCCCCATTTTCTTTTTGTAAAGACAACCATCGTGAGGAGTGAGGACCCACTCTGAAAAGAGGAGAGGCTCTTCTCAGCAGCCTTAATCCCATCTTCAGAAACAATTTTCCCAAATAAGGACACTGTGTTAGTGAGTTTTCTGTTTCTGTGATAAAATACCATGGAAGAAAGGGGTTTATTTTGGCTTACGGTTACAGAGGGCTGGATACGAGTCACGGTGGACAAAGCATGGCAGCAGGAGCAAGGAGCTGGAAGATCACAGTCCCATACACACACACACACACACACACACACACACACACACACACACACACACACACACACACCCCAAGCGGCAAGTGTGAACCAGATGTGAGGCAAGGCTCTCACGTGAGACTCTCACAGCCGGCTTCCACTGACCCACTTCCTCCTCCAGCTAAGGGCCCCATAGCTCCTAAAACCGCACCACCGGGCGGAAAACAACTGTTCGAATACGTGAGCCTGTGGGGGACTCTTCTCACCCAAACCTCAGCAGTCACCTGGCAGATCCTAGGAGACGTAACCCACCAACATGCTAAAGGAGAGCTACATAGCCAGCCTTTCCAACAAAGAAAGCCTCCAGCTCAGTGGGGGGAAAAGAAAATCAAACCTCCATGGAAATTTCTGCCAGACACTTAAGGAAGCAATGATAGCAACCTCATGCACGCCCTTCAGAAAAGACCAGGCAGAAGCATAAAGTTCAGCCTCCAGGAAGATGGACAGAAGCGTTTCCTCCCATCGTACTTAGGGGAGAGCTGAGGTAGAATTGAAAAAAAAAAAGCTAGAATAAAAAGGAAATTCTGGATCAGAAAAATGCAGTAAACGGAAGTTTAAATCTCAGCAAGTTAAGGTCAAGAATACCTTCGGGGGACCAAGGAAAGGACAGGGGGTTACATAATCCTGACAGAGAGACAGAATGACCAGGATTATCACCCACCCCGCTGGAGTCCTGGAGGCAAAGCAAAGAGAAGGCAGGGTTGAAAAGGTACCTGAAGAAAAGAAAAGGGAAAATGAAGCTGAAAATCTCCCAGATTTAAAAAAAATTATTTATTTTTATTTTATGCGCATTAGTGTTTTGCCTGCATGTGTGTCTGTGTGAGGGCATCAGATCTCGGAGTTATAGGCAGTTGTGAGCTGCCATTTGAGTGTTGGAAATTGAACCCAGGACCTCAAGGAAAACAGTCAGTGCTTTTTTTGTTTTTTTTTGAGACAGGGTTTCTCTGTGTACCCTTGACTGTCCTGGCTGGCCTCCAACTCACAGCAATCCACCTGTTTCTGTCTCCTGAGTGCTGGGATTAAAGACGTGCACCACCACGCCTGGCCAGTCAGTGTTCTTAACCACTGAGCCATCTCTCCAACCCCCCAACCCAGATTTTACAATGTGTATATGCCTACAAAGTCAAGAAAATGAATAAACCCAAACCAATCTGTGTCAAGACATAACACAGCCAAACTTGTGAAAACCAAAGCAACTGTGAAAACAGCAAAAATAAAATACCTTCCCTACAGGTGACAATTAGAACAATAGCAAGTTCCAGAACAGACAGGTCAGAAACAAATGACTCGCCATTCTCAAGGAAAAAACTCTCTACCCAGAATTCTACATCCCGAAGTCTTTTATTCTTATTTATCTATGTGTATGTGTCTGTGTGAATACTAGCCATGTGTGTACAGATGCCTTTGGAAGCCAGAAAAGGACACTGGACCTCACAGAGTTACTGGCTGTTGTGATCTACCAGACAGGGGTTCTGGGAACCCAACTCCAGACTTCCACAAGAGCAGCAAATGCTCTTATCTGTTGGCACATCTCTGCAGCTCCCTGCCTAAATAAAAAGTATTTTAAGGCAAAGACAATGATTGTCAGGTAAAAGGAAAAATGTAAATTTGTGGCCAGGAGATCTCCGCTAAAAGAACAGCAAACAGAAGTTCTTCAGACAGAAAGAAAAAGATGGGCTGGAAAGATGGCTTAGAGGTTAAGAGCGCTGACTGCTCTTCCAGAGGTCCTGAGTTCAATTCCCAGCAACCACATGGTGGCTCACAACCATCTATAATGTGATATGATGTCCTCTTCTGGCCTGCAGGTGTCCATGCAGGCAGAACACTGTGTACATAATAATAAATAAATAAATCTTAAAAAAAAAAAAAGATAAGGAGAAGGAACTTTAAATGCTGGGAATGAACAAAGAAAAACAAAAATGACAAGATGGGTAAACACTCATTTTCCTTTTGTTCTTGAGTTTTCAAATTTATGTTTGAGGGTCAGATGCAAAAATATATTATATACAGTCTGATTTCACTTTTTTTCTAATAAAAAATTGTATTTACTTAGAAGCATTCAGAATATCAACAAAGCAGCCGCAACTTTTTTCAATTACAGAGTGGTATTCAGTTAACGGGACAACAATTATCTTTGTATAAACTACATCACAGACACCTGAAGATGAAAAAATAAAAACAAAAACAAAAAAACCCTACCACCCCCACACATAACTAATTTGTGCTGTGCACCAACTAGAACATGCTTTAAATTTTTATGTAAATTTACAGTGTCATGCAAGGTTAGTGGCCATTGAAAATGCCACCAGCTAAAGACCAGGTAAAGACACGTTTGGTAATGTGTTAACTGTCCAAAATAAAGACACTGTACAGTTTAAAAACAAAACTCACACAGTCTTATGTTTCAATTTTTTTTCTGTATGGTGTGGGGGTAAATGCTTTATAGACAAAAAGAAAATGCACTAGAACCAACTTATTCATCATCATCTTCATCATCATCCTCTTCCTCCTCCTCACCCTCTTCATCCCCCTCCTCATCTTCCTCTTCTTTTTCTTGCTCCTTTCAGGCTTGACCACCCCCTTTCCACTGCAGCGGGCTTTCCTTTAACTCGTACCTCTCCTTCAGCTCGGCAGCCTTCTTCTCATAGAGCTGCTTGTCGTCCGCAGCAGTGCTGCTCCACATCTCTCCTAGCTTTTTCGCAACGTCACCAGTGGACCAGCCAGAGAGTGCTTTCTTCATTTTGGGGCGGTACTCAGAACAAAACGAAAAGGCTGAAGGAGGCCTCTTGGGTGCACTGGGGTCCTTGAACCTCTTTTTGTCTCCCTTTTGGGGGAATGTAGGTTTTCATTTCTCTTTCATAGCGAGCCTTGTCAGCCTTTGCCGTGTCTTCAACTTTCCCCTTTTCTTTAGCAGACATGGTCTTCCTCCTCTCTGAGCACTTTTTGGAGGACTCTGAGAAGTTGACAGAAGCATCTGGGTGCTGCTTCTTGTGCTCCTCCCAGCAGGTTTGCACAAAGAATACATATGAAGACATTTTCGGTCTCAGCTTCCTAGGATCTCCTTTGCCCATGTCTAGTTGATTTTCATCCATGAGGCACAAGAGTCGCCTGGTGCCCGTCCAGCTAATTCTTGTTCTGGTTCTGTCTCTGTGGAGCTCAGATGCCCACAGTCTGATTTTAAAATATATTATAGATGGTGGCCAGGTGTAGTGGCACATGCCTTTTCCCAGCACTCAGAAGGCAGAGGCAGGCAGATCTATGTGAGTTCAAGGCCAACCTGGTCACCAAAGAGAGTTCCAGAGCAGCCAGGAGTATTACACAGAAAAACACTGTCTCAAAAAAATATATATATATACATATATATATGTAATATGAGGAGGGGCAACAGATGTAAAAGATTTCTAGTGATAATACCAGTTGACTGTGATAAATGGGAACATATAATGCTTAAAGGAAACCTTTTTAAGACTATACAAATAGATGTTCACAAAAAAGTCATTAAGTTAATCATCATGGAATTCTGAATAATGTTGAAGTAACTCACAAAAAGGCAAAAGAAAAGAAAATAAAGACAAGGGTACATCTCCTTCATACACATACACACACAGATATACAAACACACTCATAGAAAGCACACACGTACGTACACACACACACACACACACACACACACTCATAGAAAGAGAAAGAGTGGGGGAACAAAATGAAATGGAAGACTTGCATACTGATATGCCAGTGATTTCACCAAATATAAGTGAAAATACCAATTAAGGCGCAGAATACATTTAAAACATGACCCACCTATAACCTGACTACAAGAAACTCACTGCAAATGCAACCATATAATCATTTTAGCAGGCAGGGATATAAAGGGTACATTATGTTAACACTGATGTAGGCTTAGGTTTTTTTAAAAGCCTACTTTATTTAGGGTCCTTAAGCGCTTCTACCTCCCTTCCAACCAACCGGCCTGAGGTAGGAGAGAATTCAGGTTAATAGAGGCAGAGGATTTAGACCTTTCTAGAAGTAGTTGCTTGGGATGATTCCACTCTTTGTTGTTAGTATACCTGCAGCGAACACCAAACAGCAGTGGAGTGATCCAGCAAAAACAATAAAACTCCACTGAATCGGCACTGGTCAGCGGGCTCAGCTGGAGCACCATGAGACGTTCTCTGGAGCGTTTCTCTCTGCAAAGTAAAGTGTCAAAGAACGGATACCAGAGACGCAATGCAAACCGTTGCAAGGCGTAGCGACGCGAACATGTTGTCCCGCTGTCCGTGGGCTTCTGTATATCTCCTCTCAGAGACCACACAAGTTGGCTTTTGCAGCTGGCAAAAACCATGCCCTTCTCACAAGACAACATCACATGCCCTCCCTCTCACAAGACAGCTTCCAGCAAGACATCACATGCCCTCTCATGGGTCTGTTGTCCAAAAACAAAGATCAGAAGGCTGTCTTCAGCGGTGGAAACACACTCCCATATCCCATAATTGGGACCAAAGCAAAAACACATTCACATGACACAACTTAGTCTTCAAAGGAACCAGAAACTTCTATTTCACATTGGTCAGAAGAAAATCAGGTTGGGTGTGGAGGTGCACACCTGTAATCCCCAGACTCTGAAGACTGAGGCAGGAGGACCATACGTTCAAAGATCTTGGGCTACATGGTGAGATACAGTGTTAAATAAACAGAGAAAGAAAGAAGAGAAAAGAAGGAGGGAAGGAACCATGTTTGTTCATAGTCACATCATATTGTTTCTTTCAGAGCAAAAATAACAAGGAGACAGAGAAGGGCCTTAACAAGGTCAGTCTACCCGAAACACACAGCAATCCTAAACTCGTGTGCACAAATAGGAACCCAAAACACATGACGACAAACTTGACGAACCTAAAAGAAGAAGAACAGGTAAAATCACAAGTTCAGTTGGAGATATTAGCACCGTATTTTAACAAGCAATTGAACAACCAGCCCAGATGTTAGGAGATACGGAAGAACTCAAAACATGACCAGACACCAGGACCCAAATGTCATAGAAAACTTCACCTGCCAGTGACAGAATACACATCCTTCTCAGGTGTTCCTAGAACATATGCTTTTTTATCATATCCTGACCATAAAACAAGCCTCAACAAATTCATAAATCAAAAGGGTATATTATGTCACCATAACGGAACCAAACGAGATTAAATAAGAGAAACACAAATGGATCAGCTCAACACAGAAATGAAGCAACACTTCTCTAAATAATCCATGGCCCACAAAAACAAACTGAACTAAAAGACAACAAAAATACAATTCATCAAAACTTGTGGCATGGGCTGGAGAGATGGTTCAGTGCTTAAAAGCACTTACTGCTCCTGCAGAGATCTGGGTTCAGTTCCCAGGCACCCACAAGGTGGCTCACAGGCATCTGTAACTCCAGTTCCAGGGGACCCAAGACCATGGGCACCACATGAGGCACAGGCATACACACAGGCAAATTACCCGTGCTCATAAATAAATTTAAAAGAGAAAGACACTTTTCACAGATGACAGTTGATGCAGAAAATCTAATGTTACCAGGAGTCGAACAATTTCATAGGACACAAGGCCAATATGTAAAAATGATTGCTTTATATACTAGCAATGACTAACCAGAATTTAAAAAAAAAACATTTACATGCTACTTATCATAGTACCAAAATATGCCAGTATTCAAATATAAGCTTAATGAAATTTTATAGCATGCTGGTTATTTATGCTAAAACCTACAAATCACTGATTAAAGAAATCAGAGGAGACCAAAATAAATGAAGCACCCTGCATCAGAAGGCCCAATTCTTTTAAAATGTTGTCTCTCCTAAAGTGGATCTCTAAATTCAGTGTAATATCAAGTAAAATCCCATCAGCCCCTTTCAATAGAAATTCACAAGTTGATTCTGAAACAGGTATGGAAATACAAACATATGAAAATACAAAGGAACTGCAATAAGGCAGGCAGTTTGGAGAGAGAATCCCTTTGAAAGGCTCACACTATCTGATGCAAAGTGCGAGCGTAGGCTGTAGTAATCAACACCATGCCTTTGTGAAAACCGTGGGTCAGTGTAGGTGTGGCAGTCCGGTGGGCAAACATCTCTCTCACTTCTGAGGAAGGAAGCACCATGCTGTGCCTGAAGAGGTGGCATCAGGATGCTCCTGGGAAGGAGCATCACCAGCAAGACCCTCTGCCTGGTCCTCTGCACTCTTTAGTAGCCGCTAGACTCTCCAAGATTTTTCCAAGAAGCCTCTTGGGAAGATGATGGGGCAAAGCCAGGGTGGAAGACAGAGCACTTAATCAGAGTTCACGGCCTGCTGAGGGGTGCAAGGCGATGACCCCCAGCAAACTCCTCAATGTAAACTGAGGGGTCACCTGACTAGGGCAGGGACGAGAGCTGGAGGTGCCATCTGAATGGCAGAGGTGAGAACCTGGGAAGTGTGGCCCTCGCCACTCACGGCTCCACCAGAGAGAAACCTTGGAAACATGGGTTTGGTTTTCTTTTGTTTGAGTCCCTAAGTTTCTACACGAAACAGTAAAGTGCTCAATAAATCTCTGTTGAGTGAACCGATGACCTCACAGGCTGCTGGGATTCATACTTATTGTACCACAATATACAATTTATGACTCAGGCATCTCACAGTGAGGGCAGGAGCTGGGTCTTTGCCTCCTTGTGTTCCTGTGGTGCCTAGGAAAGTGTTCTCTTTGCAAAGATGATGGATCTATGCCCAGGAGTTAGTTAGTACCGGACAACACCCTGTCTTGAATGAGACGCATTCAGCCCTTAGCTTTGAGTTACTGATGCTTGCCAAAGGCACAAGGCGTTGCACCAAGTTCCCATCACTCCACCTCACCACAGTGACAGTAACCCAAAGAGCCCTGGTGGGCAGGAGCTATGCCCATTAATTGGTAATGAAGAGAGGAAATTGCTTGCCCTCAGAAGCACATTGCCGCTGCTATGTGGGTGCAATTCCTTTCCCCACCTTGTTTACTAGCACTCAAGGCTAAAAGGAGGCTCAGGTTCTCTGCATTTCCTCTGGATGCTTCAGTCAAACCGTGCAGAGGTCAAGGTGTCCTAAGAAAAGCGGTTTTAGGCTTTCCTGCTTCCCTCTGGGCAGTTTTCTTCTGTGAAGACATTAACAACCCTATAGGGATTTAACTCTTCTTTGGCCACTGGGGTATCTGGAATAGTCAGGGCCTAAGATGCAAGAGTCAACTGTAAGTTATAAAGGCCAGGACCAACCCCAAGGGGAGGAGAAGATTAATGATGAGCTCTTGGTCCTTCTGCAGGCTTTGGGGATACCTGTTGGCCACCTGGCCTCTGGGAGATCTCAGATTTTATAGAGGATGGTGTTTCAATGTCATGGGTTCTTATGGTGTTGAAAAAAAAGGCTGAATGCTCTATCTCAAAGGAAGACTCTGCCACATCCTATATGTTGGCCTGGCCTACCATTCTTGGCCCAGGAGAATTGGGAACATGCTGGGGACAGTAAAAAGGAATACTCACATACACAAATGTTTCACAGCAGGATTGAATCCTTGGGGTCACAGAAGTACTTGTAGAAAATCCCCCCTCCCCCTTTTTTTGGCTTTTTGAGACAGGGTTTCTCTGTGTAGCCTTGGCTGTCCTGGACTCCCTCTGCCTCCGTCTGCCTCTGCCTTTCGAGTGCTGGGATTAAAGGCATCTGGCACACCTCTTTAATCACAGCACTCAGGAGGCAGAGGCAGGTGGATCACTGTGAGTTTGAGAGCAACCTGGTCTACAAAGTGACTCCAGGACAGCCAAGGCTACACAGAGAAACCCTGTCTAGAAAAACAAACAAAAAGAAGAAGAAGAAGAAGAAGAAGAAGAAGAAGAAGAAGAAGAAGAAGAGGAGGAAGAAGAAGAAGAAGAAGAAGAAGAGGAAGAAGAAGAAGAAGAAGAAGAGGAAGAAGAGGAAGAAGAAGAAGAACTCTTAAAATGTCCTGTATACATTGTTCCCCCATTAATCAGGAAGAGATTCAGATGCTGTCTTAAAGGGACACTGTTTATTGCCGTGAAGAGACACCATGGCCACGGCAACTCTTATAAAGGAAAACAGTTCATTTGGCTCTGGCTTACAGTTCAGAGGGTCAGCCCATTATCATCATGGCAGGAAGCATGGCAGCGCACAGGTAGACATGGTGCTGGAGAAGGAGTGGAGAATTCTACCTCTGGATCCACAGGCAGTGGGAAGAGAATGAATCACACTTGGCCTGGCTTGGTGAGCTTCTGAGACCTCAAAGCCCACCCCCCAGTGACACACTTCCTCCAACAAGGCCACATCTACTGCAGCAAGGCCGCACCTCCCAATAGAGCCACTCCCCATGAGCATATAGGGCTGTTTTCTTTCAAACTACCACGGATACATTTGAGAATAAGCCTGGATGAACACACCTGAGGTTTCCAGAGACTCAGACCACAATCCGTGAAGGAGTCCTACAAGAATCCAAAGATCTGGAGTGGGCAAAATTCACCAGCCAAGTCTGAGATGCCAAGAAAAACGGCACCCACAAACTTCTAGATTCTCTAAGAGCAAACATTTCCTAAGAGTGTGGGGTAAGGAAGGGGTTCCCCGGTGGCAACAGGAACCGGAATTACCTGGGGGGCTTTCTAGGTACTGAGTATTGGGTACCATCCCCAGAGTTTGTGATTCAATGGGTCTAATATGGGGCCTGGTAAATGTCATCTCTAGCACCTTCCCAGGTACTGCTGCTGTCGCTGGTCTAGGACCACTCTCAGAGTGGTTGGACCAGGGTCTGGTACCAGGAGTGGCCCCTGCTCTGTCTGAACATGTCCAGTGGATTGATTCTGGCTTCTGATGGGGCCTGTCTCCCATCCCTTCATCATTTGTACTGAGATCTAACTTGGTCTTGGTTGTGCCCTTTGATGTCTATGGACCCATACTCTCCTGGCTCTGTATTGGATGTCTTGGCACAATTCTTGCTTGATGCAGGGATTTCCCTTGATCTCTGTTCAACCCCTTGGAAAGCCAAGTCAGCAAAATTCCCAGCAACATACCTCCTATCTGTTCCCTGCTGGGAGCAGAATTATGTGCTGATTTTTAAAAAAATATATCAAAATCTGTTAGTCCTAACCTCAAGTAATGCTGGGCATGGTGATGCATGCTGTTACTCCCAGCACTCAGGAGGCAGAAGCAAGTGGATCTCTGTGAGTTGAAATCCAGCCTGGTCTGCCGAGTGAGTCCCAAGACAGCCAGGGATACATAGAGAGACCTTGTCTCAAAACTAAAAATTAAAAATTAAAACAATCTTCTTACATTCTCACTGGAAAGATAAAGACTAGCTCTTTACAAAGATAATATAATTTTCTCTCGAAGGACTAGAATTGACAATCCACAGTTCAGGAGAAAATAAAACCGCATATATCTACGTGCTCCTTACTCAATAGCTCTCTTCCCAAACTCTTATTTCCCTCAGAATTCCAGTCAACTCCAGAGTAATTCACAAATGGTTGACCCGGGGCTAAGAGGGAACACCATAGTGTTTCACAAACCTCTGTCAATCATTTTCCCCAGAGGAGATGTGATGAGGTAAAACCCTAAGTGAGGAGAGCCATCATGCAGCCCCTGAAGTTCCCAGGCTAGCCCACTCAGGCCCGGTAATCTCACCTTCCAAGAGAGACTGGAAGAAGCAGCACAATCACTATTCTTGTTGCTACGAAAGACCCAGGAAAATATTGTGACCTAAGAAATGTCTTTTAATTTAACGTGTCTGGTGCCATGTGAGGAAAAAGGGCCTCAATTACTTGTGGGTAAAAAGGGCAGTGCAGACATGGTGAGCTCGTGAAGAGACCTCAGGGGCTTCTGGTCACTGGCACTGTCTTTGTTCAGTCTCGTCTTCCCAGAATGCATGGCTTTAATTTACCTGAACAGAAGGATGCCCTTGTGTTGTGCTGAGCCTATGTTTAACTGCTGAGACAGGAAATCAAAGGGTTGCAGGTGGCCCCGGATCAGAGGGTGGGACGGGGGGGGGGGGGGGATGTCTCTGAAGGAGCTGAAGAGGTCTTGGAGACAAGTTTAAGGAGGGTTCTCGAGTCTGAGAGGTAGAGGAAGGTGATGGGGAAGTGGTCCAGAGGACAAGGAAAGAATGAGTGGTAGAGAGATGACAGTGAAGGTGGTGGTGACTTCGACCCTCCCCAGGGAAGGAGGAGTCACATACAAGAAGCTGGAGAGGGTTGTGAGGGCGATCACGCAGGAAAGCGGGGTGGAAGCAGGTAGAAAGGAAGGTCTAAACATCTGTGGGAAGTCAGGGCATTCCTCTGGGAATCCTGGATGGAGAGGCAGACATGCAGGTGGGGTGTCTGAATCTTGCCTTTAGCAGTTCCCTGCTTAGAATAATCCTCACACTTCCTCCACTCCAACCCTAGGCCCAGCTGTGAATGGATCTTAGCTCCAGTCAGTGCTTAGAAAGATTCGGGTTCCTAAAATCTAAGTGCACACCTCCACACCTCCTCAGAAAGCTGTGTTACACACACACACACACACACACACACACACACACACACACACACACACACCCTACCACCTGGCTCTGGGGCAGGAGGCTCATAGCTCTCAGTACAGGCTGCTCCTGCCCCTGTGTCCCTGTTGTGTACCCTGGGTCCCTGGTGTTGTCTCTCACTTTTCACTCTTTGGCCTTCTCTATTCAATATCTTGGGCTTAAACCCAGGTCACATGTCTTCACTGTCGTCCCTTGGGGAGTCCTCTCGCCCTCCATAGCCCCCAAAGCTGAAGCTGAATGACTTGCCTCCTCCGAGGCGTGCACTGGGCATGGCACAAAGACAGCTATGTGCTAGGATCTTACACCACTCAGAGAGGCCTGACAGCTGAAGGCCCCCTGTGGTGGGGATGGAGACGGGATAGAAGGGGGCCTGGGTACATGGGACCTGAGGCTAGAGGAAGAGGTTCCAAAAAAACATGTTCCACTGAGAGCTGAAAGGACTGGAAAGTTCCAAACTCCAACCTACAGGGATGCGTGTGCACATCAGGGCTGGAAGACAGATCATTTTATTTGTTTGTTTGTTGGTTGGTTTTTTTGAGACAGGGTTTCTCTGTGTAGCTCTTGCTGTCCTGGAACTCACTATGTAGACCAGGCTGTCCTTGAACTTAGAGATCCTCCTGCCTTTGTCTCCCAAGTGCTAGGATTAAAGGTGTGTGCCACCACACCTGTCGACCACGTCTTATTTAGCAACGAGTGTGACTACATTATAACTTGTAGACTCTTAGGCATATGTGTAGAATAAGGCCCCTCTGAATCACACCCTGGGTCCCTGTGGATGTCAAGGTAAGCCTGTCTAGCCCCAAACCTTCCTTGGCAGCAGAGAGTCCCTAAGGAAGAGGTGTCAAAGCAAACGTCTTCTGCCTTGCCCACAACTTCCTCTCTTTCTTACAGCTAGCTTATCCCTTCTCTCTCTCTCCAGGAACTATCTCCTGGGCTATCCACCCTCTTTGCTAAATTTTCTCTTTTCACAGTAGCAACCCAACCTCCTGAGAAAAGACCCCCCAGTTCCTAAAAGCCTGCTAGTCACCTCTCACTGAGGGAAAAGCCCACACAGCTGGTTTGTGCTCCCTCATTCATGATGACAGTCCACCTTCCTCACCGCAGTGTATGTCCTTGAGGGCAGAGACTGTGTCTGCTTGCAGTCTGTGAGTTTTCCACCCCCAGGCCTTTTTTTTTTTTTTACTTCGGGAGCATTTGTGTGAGAAGCTCAAATGGATAACCTGTGGCAGGGCTGGAACTGGAGCTAAGCCAGGGTGGGAGGAGCAGGGAAAACGACCATGTCAAGGAGCTCTGAGCAGAGGTGGGAGGAAGAACAACCGTGGAACCCTATCTGGTGGCAAAAGGGAGCCCGTGGAGACAGACAGAGGCAGGGCTTGACAGCACTTCAGGAAGGCCAGCCTGTGTGAGGTATAATGAAGTCCGGGTCGGCAAGGAGGAAGGGAAAGAGGCTTCCAGGCTTGTTGCCGTAGCACACTGGTGAGACACTTGATGTCAGTGGAGCAGGGATGCTAAGGAGGGATCTGGGATGAACAGGGGGATAGACAAGCACTGGAGAAAAGGCCTGGGCTGGATCAGACGGCTTCCAGGAGCCACAGGGCTCACTCAGAGCCGGAAGTGACGTTCCCAGGCATGCGCGATGCACCGAAGCCTCCGAGAGACCGCTGCCTCCGACAAGCTGAGAGGCTTTGCTCTTTCTTTATTTCTTTTGTTTTTATCACCTCGTGTATTAGTTACTTTCTCTTTGCTGCGACAAAAACAGCTTAAGGAGGCGTTTTTGTTCGGATGCAGCCCATCATGGCAGGGAAAGCGCGGCGGCAGCAGGAGCTTGAAGTAGGTGCTGATGCCACAGTCACAGTCAGGAAGCTGTGTGACACTGCATAGCTTACTTTCTCCTTCTGATTCCGTCCAGGACCCTGGTCCACGGGACAGTGCCACCCACAGCTAGGGCAGAGGTCTTCCACCTCAACTAACCCAATATAGAAACTCCATTACACACATGCCTCGTTTTATTACGTTATTAAAACTGTGAAAGTATGGTGCACAGAGCGTTTGAGGAGACTGAATGAGATGGAACCTGTCCAGAACAACTGCTCCCCATCCCCCCTGCTACTACAGTGATCCTGACAGGAGCTTCTCCTGGCTGGCTGGCTGTCCGTATCTCTTCCGCTACCCTGTAAACTTGCCTGTGTCTTCCTGTGATCAGTCTGGGGACCTGTGACACCCCCTCCCCACACACACACACACTAGGTCCATATATTCCATCTGTAATTACTGAGCGCCTGCTGAATGCTAGGGCTTGTAGTAGGATCTGCATTAGCATTAACCAAGAAGGCCAAAGAGCTGCAAAGGCAAGGCGGACACGGACTTGCTCACGAAGAGTGTAGCAAAGGGTCGCTGACCCTGGGCTGAGGTCCTGGGAGTCCAGCCAGGCAGGAAGGAGGAAGCTGAAGACCCAGTTAAATCTTAGCATTCTGGTGCGATCACAGGCAGCAGAGATGAACTGAGTTCTCTTTACACCCTCACAAAACAGCACTTAAGAATAAGGGCATAGTTCCTGAGGAAAATCCCGCTACAGTTAAGCGTAGGCCCACACCCTCACTCTTCACGGAAGACCCTCACCCACTGCCCATCACCCCTCTGCACGACATCTTGCCAGGTAAGAACTTCCGGAAAGTATCAATTCATTCATTGGGCTTCAGGGTATTTTTAGCTCTGGGCAGCCAGGCCTGGTGGGTGACTGGCAGCGGGCGGAGCCCTCCATGTTGCTCCTGGCTCAGCATTAGAGGAGGCTGGGCAGAGGGGTGGAGGCCCACGCATACCTGGTATCCTGGTCCACAGCTGCCTCATTGTCCCTGGGGGAGGAGCCAGATTTCTGTCTCTGCCACTGACCTGGGGCTGGGAGCATTCTTTCCTGTTGATTCATCCCAGGGAATGTTTTGGGCCCAGGTAGGGTGGGGCAGGGCCACTGGGGGGACATCTTAGACATGAGCAGCCAGGGGTGGAGCCAGGTCTCTGGAGAGGGGGTGGGGGGAGTCGGGGTCAGGGTGACCTGGCCGCACGTGCCATCCTGGTCCTCACCACCTCTGCCTTGTGGTCCAGTTTACTTGCACTTCTTCCCTCTCCAGACTGGGGACAGCCCCCTGCCAGCGGCTAGCACTCCAGCCCCCTGTGAAAAGTCAACTGAGGACCCTGAAGGAAGGTGCCTTTACACCACCTGACAAAATGAGGCAAGGTGGAAGACAAGCCACTCGCTGCTCTGGGACTAGCTGGGAAGCTGGAAAGTTCTGCCCATTTCACACAAGATTCTGAAGGAGCTGAAGGGACCAAGCTGGGCAAGTCCGAGGCCTGGAACCTGGGTGCAAATTCAGGGGGCGTGGAACTCCCCTCCTAGGGCCTCCCTTCATTTGTTGTACCCCGTAGCCTCTCATTCCTCACTACCTTCCACTGTTCCCGGGTCCCCCCCCCCCCTTAAGACACAGGGGAGTCTTAAGTTCTCCCCCTGTGAGGTTTATGACTCTGGGAAGCAAGTTCTGTCTCCAGGGACTGAAGTTCACAGTGAGCAGAGCACAGCTTTGCACTCAGGGTGCGTTCAGTAAACCCTGGGGACCAGATCACATAGAGGCCCTGTTACTCAAGCACCAGCACCCTACCACTGAACGGGACCCTCGCCCCAGAAGGGCGCCTGCATTGTCCTGCATAAGCAGCCCACGGGATCCAGACCTAAGACTGAAGGGTGCTCAGTTCCTGGAGGAAACCGTGCCTGCAGCCGTCCTAGCAGAACGGATCTTTACAACAGGACACTGACACTGCCGCGCTTCTCCCGAGACTCCATGAGCCCCCAACCCCCACCCCTACCCCCCCACCCCCCCCACCCCCCCACCCCCCCACCCCCCCACCCCCCGCAGCCCCTGGGATTTCCCAGCTTGGCCCTGTCCCGTTGCGCGCCTGGCTGATGGCCGGGCCGGGCGGGGCGCCCGTGCACACAGGCGCGCCCGGGGGCGGGGCCTGCGGCCTCCCCCGGGAAGGCCCCGACTGGGGGCGGGAGGCTGGCGGATAAAAAGCCCCCAGGGCGCCCCGAGAGGCCGGTTAGCGCTGCTCGGCCGGCCGCGCCTGGCCCAGCCCCTACCTCCGGATCCAACCGGTGAGCTCCTCCTGCCTTGCGCCTGGCCTGTCTCTTGCTGTCTGTCCTTATTTCTGACTCTTGTGGGTGGGCAGGCCTCTAAGGGTTCCTAGGGGTTCAGAGGGATCCGGGATCCCATAGACAAGTCAGCCTAGCTCCCAGTGGGTCACAACCGGCTTCTCCACTAGACAAGTGCCCATGTTGGGAAAGTTGGTTTAAAGCTGCATGGGTGGTGCGCCCCCGGCCCGCGGGAGTCTGCGTGTTAGGTTTGTGAACACACTGTGTAACTATTTCTCACCCTGCAAGAATGCTGGGGTCAGAGTAAAACCAGATGTCTCTAGAGCAGAGCTGGGCTCCTCCAACTACCACCCCAGAGCTGATTGTTGAAATGAGGTGAAAGAGGGAACCGAGACAGAGGGCTTCAAACTGTCCCTTCTCCAGCACTCTACAGGTGGGTCCCATTTGCTGTTTCTGCTCTGCCCACAGCAATGATGTCATAAGGGTGCGGGGCCTAGAGAGCTACAGAAAAAAGACTGGGACTGACCCACAGCTGGGGACCCAGGACAGCTCACCCATGCTGTTGGCAATCTTTTGGGCAACCACCCTTTTCCAACCCTCCCTACCGGCCATGCACCTGGCCCAGGTGCTTATCCTGACACTGCGGGGGTCCTGGATCTGCCACATCCGAGCTGGTTCCTACAGGACACCAGAGTCCTCAGACTTGAGCCTGAGTCATAAGCAGCCACAAGGTGGAGTCCCGGTCCCCCTTCCTCCCCCTCCCTCATCCAACAGCAGTCACTCCTGCGGTTTTGAGAACCCAGCCTGGAGCCAGGTGGCTTGTTTGAATTCCAGCCAGTCCAGCCAATTTATTTCAGTGCCTGACCTGGCCATCTGTAAAATGGAGATGTCTACTCAGACGTGTTTCTAACAGCACTCCTATTCTATCCCCGACCCCAACCCCCAACAATTCCCTTCTTCCCCTGGGAAAAGAAGGAACTGCTTCCCTCTCTGGGGCCTAATTCTCAGCCAAGTCCTCCTGTATTCCGTTCTGTGGGAACAAACAGGATGCTGGGAGGCCTTACTGGAGGGAGGAACATTTGAGCTGGGTACTGAAGCATGTGTAGGAGTTTAACAGTCTGAGTAGAAGGAACACTAGGAGCAAAGCTTGGGCACCGGGAGACGAAGGCTCTGTCTTGGGAATGAATTTGGTGTAAGTAAAAGTTACGGGATCCTGGAGCGGGTGGGAAGGGGGCCCTCTCCCAGGGACTGCCTGCTGGTAGCTTGAACGGTCGGACACTGCCCTGCCTGAGAGGCCAGGATCTTGTGGCAGAAGCCCTAGCCTGACTCCAAACAAGGAGGCGACAGGCCTGTGGCTTCTGAGGAGACCTCCTCCATGCTGGGGGTGGGGGGGAGGGGGGAGAATTCAGCCACAAGTTACAAAGCAGAACAGCCTCGCCCACCAGGGACCCCCAACAGCATATTACACCGTAGGACCGCTTCTTGTTTTACGTGTGGGCAAACTGAGGCACCAAGAGAGAAAAACTGGACCCTTGGCAATGATGATCACTGACTCCTAGCAGGAGTCGTGTGGGGTCACCTCTCAGCCTAGACCCAGTGACCCCAGGCTGTGAGCCCAGTCCTTCCATCCCTTCTTGTCACTTGGAGAGGGAATGCTCTAACTGGGGTGACTTTGGTGTGGCTCAAGCCCTGGTGGCCATCTCCTGAGAAGCACACAGAGGAGAGAAAGGGGACATGGGAAGCAGCAGAGAGCATTCTGGTGACAACCAGCTAGGACCCCCCCCCCCCCAGGGCCCCTGAGGATAGAGTGACACCAGGTGAGTGTTGTCATCTGCAGCAGGGCCAATGGGAAGATGGCAGGGGCCCGGCCTCATTGTGCAGGTGTGTGGGAGGGAGTCTGGCCTCATAACGTGGGTGGAAGGGACAGCGACGAGGTTAGGGACCCACAGTTGGGCAGTGGAGACTGACAGCTCTACCAGGCTGCTCTAATGGTATTGACAGGTCACTACTGCAAGCTACTCTTTTTGGAGACTGGTGTGTGTCCATCAGCAAACAGTCCTATTGATTTAGTAAATTAGATGTTATCAGCCCCATCTTAGAGAGGGAAGACACTGAGGTGCAAAATTGCCTCGCATTACCTACACTAGTGGGGAGGAGGAATTTGAACCCAGGAAGTCTGACTCCCCCTGTCTAGACTCAAGCCCCATGCTATGGCACCTCCCATACAGGCAACCACAGTGGTTTAGAGTGCCACCTTCCCACCTGGCACCATTCTGGGTACTGTGAATACAACAGGAAGTCCTCACTCCCGTGGAGCCTCATTCTCCGAGGCCATCCGGTATATTTCTATTCCTCTCCATGCAGCCTTGCATTGATCGAGGCCACAGAGTTAGAGGCAGTGCTGGGCCCTGGAGGCATAAGGAGTGACTCTCACCTGGGGACTGGAGTGACAGGGCCTGAGACTTTCTCTACTGATGAGCTGTGTCCTCCCCCATGAGCAGGGCTGCTGGGCAGCTAAGGCTAACCTCCAACTCTTGATCTTCCTGCATCCCAAGTGCTGGGATCGCAAGCAGATGCTCCAGTTTCTGGCTGACCTGTTACACCTTTAAGAGCTTCCTGGTTGTGCTTTCCCCTTCCCTGGGCGTGGTGAGAGGAAGGTGGAACGGGCAATTTCTCCACTTGGTGCCTCAACACCCAGCCTCAAGGATAATCCCCAAAAGGCCAGCTGCACTGACACACCTGTAATCCCTAGAGTGGAGGCAGAGGCAGGAGGGTCCCAAACTCAAGGCTAGCTGTAGCTCTAGAGAGGAATTCTGGTTTTTGTTTGTTTTGCTTTGCTTTGCTTTGCTTTGCTTTGCTGTGTTATCACTCAGAAGACAGTCATTGGTAGGGTGTCAATCTTCTCCATCTAATCCTACGGTGGCCTGCAGAGCCAGGCTGGAAGAGCATCAGCAGTGGTGGCCTCAGGGGACTCTAGTAGCTGTGTTCAGATATGACTTATCTCTGTGTCCTGCCCTGCCCGACAGTCCCAGGACTACAGCTGCTGAAGTGATGAGGGTCCAGCTTGGCCCTCCCTCTAATGTATGAGTCTTTGCCTGACCCTCCCCCCCCCCAGGGCTTCTGGTTCTGATAAGATGAAGGGAAAATGCTCTGCAGGGTGCACAGGACCCTAGGTCACGTGGGACCTGCCCGCCCCTTCAAATGGAAGCAGGGATGAGTGATGGGTGCCTTCTGCTCCTGCGTAAACTCTTTCCCTCTGCCCCCTTTCCCCATCCTGTCCTCTCTTGCTGGAACCACCCCTTTCCAGCCTAGGAGAACTCTTCTTCAGATTAAGTGGTCCCTTCTCTATTTTTTACGTTCCTTTCTTTCTTTGGTTAGTTGGTTTTTGGGAACAGGGTCTCACGTGACCCAGGCTGGTCTTTATTTCCTCACATAGCCGAGGCTGACTTTGAACACTCAATCCTCCTGTCTGTATCTCCCACGTATATGAGTTATAGGTGGGAGCGACTAGTCTCGGTTTATACATCTCTTCTTTAAACAACCTCCCGCAACTCCACATCTCTGTGTGAGGTGAAGGTGGGAGGTATAATAATGTCTTCATGTCCACGTCCCTACACCTGGCTTCCCAAGCGGACCAAAGCCAAGTCCTCCCCAAAACCGATGTAGCCAATGCGTGAGCCACACTGCTGCACGAGCTGGGCCGTGGCTGGAGCGGCATGCCACCCCAGCTGGAGGAGACAGACAGCAGATGATATTTGGTTCAACCTCCTCACCTTGGAAATAAAGGAATGGGGTCCTGAGACGTAAGACTTGGCCAGGCCACACAGCAGTGGTGGAAGAGGAGGCCTGAGCCCCCCGACTAGTTCTTTCCTACCCTGGCATTCACGAACCTCCTTTTGTGAGGTGGGGAACAACACTTTAGCCTTTCCTTGTGGTGCTTGGAACATCAGAAGGCAGACAAAGGTGTTAGGGCTAGGCAGATGTTTCTGAACGGAGGGCACCCCTGGCAGATGTGGGGCCTGCATTTGGTGAGTAGGCCTTTCTTCTTGGATGGAGGTGGTGATCACTCTTCATTTCTTTCCCAGGTGCTCCTGAGGTCATCATGATGTGGCCCCCACCAGCCACCTTCTCTCTGTTCCTGCTTCTGCTGCTAGGCCAAGCTCCTTCCAGCAGGCCGCAGTCATCAAACTCCAAGAAGCTCAGGCTGGTGGGTCCGGCGAACAGGCCGGAGGAGGGTCGCCTGGAGGTGCTATACCAGGGCCAGTGGGGCACTGTGTGTGATGATGACTTCGCTCTCCAGGAGGCTACAGTGGCCTGCCGACAGCTAGGCTTTGAGTCAGCCTTGACCTGGGCACACAGTGCCAAGTATGGTCAAGGGGAGGGTGAGTGACCATGTTAGACTGCATCCAGAAGATGCAGAGATGGAAGCTGGGTTCTTTCTCTTAAGCCTGCCTCACTGAGGCTCCAATAGAAGTTTCTAGAAGCCCCCCTAACCTTTCATGACCAGTTCAAGTGGCCTCTTGGAGGCACTTCCTGAGTATAGCTGCAGATGGCTGCTGCCCTGGCCTTGTCATTTTCTCTCGGAATGAGGTCACCAGCATCACCACTAGGTCTAACTTTTCTGAGCATAGTGATTTGTACATAGTGGGTGCTTAGGGCATGATTTGATGGACAGAAGGGTAGACAGATAGACTAGGAATCAGTCACTAGTTCCACCTGCCATTTTCCAGAAACAGTTTCTGTGGACCTGACACCAAGAGGAAGCAGTGCTCCCCAGTGTTCCGCAGTGTAGGGTCCCCCCTGAGAGAAGATGGTCACTCTCCTCATCCCTGAGATCACCTCCTCTCCCCCACAGGCCCCATCTGGCTGGACAATGTGCGTTGTTTGGGCACCGAGACCAGCCTGGACCAGTGTGGCTCTAATGGCTGGGGTGTCAGTGACTGCAGACACTCAGAAGATGTTGGGGTGGTATGCCACCCACAGCGCCAGCGTGGATACCACTCTGAGAAGGTCTCCAATGCCCTCGGGCCCCAGGTGAGGAGGCTGTCCAGGTGTGGTCCTGAGCCAGAGGCTGGACAGGGCAGACAGCCTCCTTCACAGTGAGCCTGGAGGACGGAAAAGAGATGAGCAGCACTAGGGCTGGGCAGAAATCCCCATCCCAGCTTAATGCAGAGTGGTCAGGGGCCCGAGGCTAGACCTGATGGGAACCTCAGAAGCTGTTCCCCGGGAGGGAGGCAGACGTGGGGCAAGGGGGCTGCTTCACCCACAAGGCTTGGCCACAATTGCTGCCTCTTCGTAAGCACAAACAAGCCCAAGCTAAAAACAGCTCAAGCCAAACAACAGTAATGGGCAGGGCAGGGAGCTGCCTCCTACCCTCTGCTTGCAGGCAACCTCTGCCCGAGGACAGCTGGCCCTGGCACCCTGGATCTGCAGTGGGCCACCATGGGGGGCACCACACCAGTTTGTGATGGGTCCTATGGATGCAACTAAACAGGCGTTGGTCTCAAACAACCACTCTTGCCCATTTCAGATCTTTTCAGGGTGGCACAAAGAAGGCCCCTTCATGCCCAGTAAACACCAAGGAAGGGCTCCTGTCCTGATTCCAGTTTGATAGATCTGGGGAGGAAAAGGGTCTAGACAAACCAAGACTTTGGCTTCTGCTTTCTCCTAGAGGCTTCAGCAAATGCTCACTGCTCTCTGAGCCTGACAATGAGGGGTAGGAAGATGGCTCTGAGCCTGGCTTCCTCAGGGAAATCTGCAGAGGCCTACAGGAGGCCCAGGACCCCAGGGGCATGGCCAATGGTGAGGTGAATCGATGTCTTCTTGCAGGGCCGGCGGCTGGAAGAGGTGCGACTCAAACCCATCCTCGCTAGTGCCAAACGGCACAGCCCAGTGACCGAGGGGGCCGTGGAGGTACGGTATGAGGGCCACTGGAGGCAGGTGTGTGACCAGGGCTGGACCATGAACAACAGCAGGGTTGTGTGCGGGATGCTGGGCTTTCCCAGCCAGGTTCCTGTCAACAACCACTACTACAGGTAAGAGAGGCAGGACTGCCAAACTGGGTGTGTGTGTGTGTGTGTGTGTGTGTGTGTGTGTTGTAAACCTTGAAGGGTTCAGTGAGGTTCTGGAGGGACACATTGATGAGAGTGGAGGTCTGTGGCAGGGTAGTCACACATGTTGGGACTGGAGAAAAATAGCTAATTGAGGACATCTGGACTTGCTGAGTTATGGGTCCCTTGAGATAGCTAAGAGTGAGCAAGAAACTACAAGGTCCCAAGAATAGTCTAGAAGTAGGCAAAAAGTAAACTTCATGCTTGCCAAACCAATAGAAAGAACTCACAGTGGTACTATGACAGCACAATTGAATGGAAACTTTTGTGTCCCTTATTAAAAGGATTTAACTAAAGAGCCTTACCGTGCTGCCCACAAGAGTAGACGAAATGCATTCTGGTCTTGGCTCCGTCAGGAAGTAGCTCTGGGCCTTGGTTGGGTGGGACTCTGCTGTCCAGGGAACTCCTGCTCTGACTACAGCCAGGCTATAAGTGGGTTGCATGCGAGCAAAGCCTGGGGGTGGGGAGTTTGTGTCAAGCAGACATAAAAATACTCTGCCAGAAACGTGGCCAAACTGTCCCAGAAGATTACATCAGCTCCATAAATAACTACCCACAACCCCAGTCCCACCAGCTGTGTCGGTGACACCCTCAAGCATTTCTCAAGACAGAGGTCTCTCCCTGGGGACCTCTAAGTCATCTAGCCTGCCCCACCCCATTGCGTTGCCACACGTCTTCTAGGCAGTTGCCGGTCCCTTATTTTGGCTTAGAAGACCCTGAATAAAGAGCATGGTGAGCAACCATGTGACTCTATCCATGGGGGTGAAGGGGACAACGGTTCCTTGGCTCCTTGCTACCTAGTAATTGCAAATCAGGCCCTGCTGACTTACTCACCTCACCTTCAGCAGAGTGGCCCTGATTACAGCCTGGGTGGGAGAGCCCTCCCAAGTCTTCAACAAGGCTCTTAACTTCCACTGTTCCCGGGAGATCATTCCCAGATATCTTCTCTCAGGGCGCCCCCCCCCAAAGGCTCTCTTCATCTGGACCAGGGGGTGGGGGTGGGGGCAAGAATGAGTCACATGTTCCAGGGCATCCCCAGCCCAGTGCAGACCTCAGGGTGAGCTGAGGGACCTTGTTTGCCTCCCTGTGAAGCCAAAGGGTGGTCTTGATTATCTGTGGGGTGGACATCCTGTCAGACTGCCACATACCTCAGTAACTGAAGTAGGATCTGGGAAAACGTCTATGAGCCGTGAAGTCTGCTGTAAACTTCAGACCTGAGGGACCATGGTGCGGAGGGGGCAGTTCTTACATCCCTCTACCTTTCCTATCTGTTTTCTCTACCACAGAAAAGTCTGGAATCTGAAGATGAAGGATCCCAAGTCTAGGTGAGGAGTCATACGTTAGAGGGCAGGCAAGGGGTATGGCATGAAGGGCCTCGCCCTCCTTCTCTGGTCCCTCCCTTCCCCCCTTCCCTACTCTAAACTCCCTCATCTCCACTCAAGCCCCCCCCCCCATATTTTCTTGTCTTCTAGGCTGAACAGCCTGACCAAAAAGAATTCCTTCTGGATTCATCGAGTTGACTGTCTGGGGACAGAACCCCACTTGGCCAAGTGCCAGGTACAGGTGGCCCCAGGAAGGGGCAAGCTTCGGCCAGCCTGTCTGGGTGGCATGCACGCTGTGGTCAGTTGCGTGGCAGGGCCCCGCTTCCACCCACAGAAGCCAAAGCCCAGACGCAAGGAGTCTCGTGCAGAGGTAAGGCCCTGGGGCGCTCCTGACCAACCTGAAGGTGCAGGTCCCTGTCAGTACCCTCCCCAATGGGGAGCAGAGAGAGGAAGCATAGCAGGGGAGTGGGGCGAGGGGAGCTGGGTCACAGAATAAAAGAACCTGGGGATTTTTTAAAAGGAGGCCATTTATCACCCCTCCCCCACATAGATGGAAAGCTGACATCGCTTGCCATGGATAGAAGGCAAGTGTGAAAACAGTAATTAAATTGTAGCTGCAACCCATTGAGGGTGAAGGTATTGAACCTGAGCCTGGCCTTTTGTTAAAAAAAAAAAAAAAAAAAAGTAGGTGAGAGAGAATGTTAGTGAGCTCAGCACCACCTCCATGCTCCACAGGCCCCTACAGAAACAGAGGTCTATACAGGGAGAGCTGCGGGGAGTCAAAGGCAGGACTGGAAACTGGGCCTCTCTCTGGCCCACGGGGCTTGCAGGAGCCCCACCCCGAGGCCCACCCCTGAAGCTGGTTTTCTCCTCTTCAGCAGGAGCTGAAGGTGCGCCTGCGTTCTGGGGCTCAGGTGGGTGAGGGCCGTGTGGAAGTGCTCATGAACCGCCAGTGGGGCACAGTCTGTGACCACAGGTGGAACCTCATCTCGGCCAGCGTTGTGTGTCGTCAGCTTGGTTTTGGCTCTGCCCGGGAGGCCCTTTTTGGGGCCCAGCTGGGCCAAGGTGAGCAAAGAGATCCAGGGTGTGTAAGAGGGTCCAGATGTGCAGCCCAGAAGAGGAAATTCGCTCTCCAGGGAGGGGAAGTCACGGGTGTGATTTACCGAGGAGCCTCACACTGTACACTCTTCCTGGCAGGGTTAGGGCCCATCCACCTGAGTGAGGTGCGCTGCAGGGGTTATGAGCGGACCCTCAGTGACTGCCTTGCCCTGGAAGGGTCCCAGACTGGTTGTCAACATGCAAACGATGCTGCAGTCAGGTGCAACATCCCTGACATGGGCTTCCAGAACCAGGTGGGTTTAGGTCTGAGTACATCATCAGGCAGGGGTCTGGGGCTAGCCTGGAGAGCTCTCTTCTCTATCACCTGGCCCCACCTGTATTCCCACAGATGCCAGAGGGACATGGGGCTTTACTGGTATACACACTGGCCCACATTCCCAGGTCCTGAGCAAAGCTGAGAAAGAGGGTGTCACCAAACCAGGGCCACCAGCAAGCAGTGCTGGGGAGTGGCACTGGGGACTGTGGGCTAGTGGCTGGTGTCTTTGAAAATGGTGTTCTCTCCCCAATGGGTTGACAAGGAAGCAGATACGAATGCTCTTGGTGAGCTGGGTCATCACTAATGGTGGGAGATGTTAGATAGGAGGAAGCCCTTGCCAGATTTCTCTAGCATGCAGGGACATCACACACCAGCTGATGAACTAAGCTCACGTTATGGGAGACAGAGGGAGAGTCTGTGGTAGGACCACACTACACTGATCGAGCAGCCTGCAATCCTGGCTTCTCCTCTTACGCACCTCTGACTATATTATAGGTGCGCCTGGCTGGTGGGCGCAACTCCGAGGAGGGAGTGGTGGAGGTGCAGGTGGAGGTGAATGGGGTCCCACGCTGGGGGACTGTCTGCAGTGACCACTGGGGGCTCACCGAAGCCATGGTGACCTGCCGACAACTTGGTCTGGGATTTGCCAACTTTGCCATCAAGGTAGGTACCAGACCGGCTCCTCCGCTGCAGCCTCACCTTCTGGGGCTAGCAGCAAGGACTAAAATCTCTGCCAGAGCTGCTGGCCAGTTCATTCATTTAGTAGTCACTCACTGAGTAAAGCTATGGGCTGTCACCAATTGGGTGCTGGGGATAGGCAGGAGTACAGCGCGGGGGGGGGGGGGGGGGTTCAAATGACTGGCATATAGCATCACCTGAAGGAACCATGAACTTGAGCGACCTAGACAAGGAAGAGGAAGAACAAACAGCCCATAGAGATGAAAGGCTTGTGGGCAGCGAAAGTTTGATTCAGCTGAAGAAATGTGGAACCAGGGTTGCAGTGTGCTCTCCAGGGAGGGGCTGCCAAGGCCAAGGGGGTTGGAGGAGGCAGGGGCAAGACCACTATACTTGAGCGCACAGCAGGTCTGCTGACCCGTGCAAGGGCAGGCGTCATTCACAGGCCTGCGCTCTGTCCTGGCTGGGATGTGGGAACGGGGGACACAGTAGTACCCCATGTCGGGATGAAGGGATCAGGCTTTTCCTGCTCAAACAGCAGGACTGTCTTCTTGGACACTGGATGGGTCGGTGCCACAGGGAAACTCTTAGTATCAGAAAGGATAGCCCACAAGGTAGGGCTCTGGTCTGGTGGAAATGGTGTGACGGAGGCATCGGAGTGACTTGCACTGTAGTGCCTCGCTGTTCTGAAGGGATGTACTGGCTATCTTCCTAGGACACCTGGTATTGGCAGGGGACACCGGAGGCCAAAGAAGTGGTGCTGAGTGGGGTTCGCTGCTCAGGCACAGAGCTGGCCCTTCAGCAGTGTCAGAGGCATGGGCCCGTGCACTGCTCCCACGGCTCAGGCCGCTTCTCAGCTGGGGTGGCCTGCATGAACAGTGAGTAACGGCGGGTGAGTGGCCGGGTCAGGGAGCACACACAGCAGCGCCACCATTCCCCAGCTGTCACGTCCAGATGCAAAGCTTGCTCCTACTCATGGAGTTTCTGTCAGAATGAAAACTAAGAAAACACAAAAGCACAGGGAACTAGGAGAGGGCTTTTTCAATTTGGGGAGTGTGAACAACAGTTTAAAAGAGTGACACAGAATTGAAAATGTGGCAGTCTATTACATTTAGTAAGGTAATGGTTTTTCTCAGAACTGTCTGTGTGCTGAGTTTACAACATAAAATGGATTTGTTGTTGTTTGGGTGGAATCCTTTGAAATTCGCTGTAGAGGATTGCGCAAATGTGAGGCGCACCAGAGCCTAAGGCCAAGCTGTGGGGTTTGCCTGAAAGGCTGGAGGGCAAGATAATTTTGTGGCAAGAGTTTGCCCCACAGACCCAGATCCTCAGGGTAGCAGCATCTGTTTAACATTGACCAACAAGCCCTGAGCCAAGATAATTACATCCAGTCCAAAGGCTGCAGGCTGGCACCAGCCCCGGAGGCCACTTGACCTTCTTCCCAGCCACGCTTCAACCCCACGACATCTTAACCTGTCAGTGAGCCCTCTGTGTAGCACACCCTGGGGGAGAGCCCTGGGCCTACCCTTCTCACCCTCCCCTGAAGAGACAGGATGTCAGTGGCATCCTCTACAATCAGGCCTCACAGCATGCTGCTTGCCTGCTCTCAGTCCCCTGCTTGGCAGCCTTGGACTTTAACCACCTGCAGCACAGCCGTCATATTGAGCATATTGGTGCTAACTGCCGGGCAGGTGGCTGACCCGTGCCCACCGCCACCACCTCCCTCCCCGTACATACATACATATATATTGACTTTTCTCCTGGTTTTTGCTTGTTTCCCCCTCACTCTCTCTGCAAGTTCCCTTTTCTTTCACGAGCCCAGGTCTGTCAGTGGTCATGTCCTCATCTCTCCAACATAAGCCACAAGAATTTCAAGTGCCTGTTTAGTGCCTGTAGCATAGCATACTACAAGTCCAGCCAGTGAAACAAGACGCATCAGCACGCAGCCTTACCCCAGGTGCCTCTGCCCAGACACCTAAACCCCAACACCTGTGAGAAAGGCCCCTTCTCTCTTTTGAGGTCACATGGCAACACCAATGGACCGCTACATACCAGTTCTGACACATGAAGGACAGAGATGGCAGAGGCTTCAGGAGAGAGCCCCTTAAGGCGAGGAAAGAGGCTGAACTGACTAGTGAGACTAGGCACACCGGATTTTAAAAAAAAAAATTTTTTAAAAAATTATTATTGTTGTCATTGAGTGTGTTATGTGTGTGACTTTTGGGAGTCAGTCCTCTCCTTCCAGTTGGAAGGTAGGGTTGAACTTAGGTCGCTGGGCTTGCATGACACGCACTTTTACTGGCCGGGCCACCTTGCTGACCTCAAGTAAAACTGCTGCGTGCAGAGAGGCACTGGACAGATGCTGGCTGCCTGAGAAATGAATGCATGGGGACAGTGTGGAAGTGGTCAGGCTAGCGTGGACCTAGAAGGAGCACAGAACCATGGCTCAGCAGACTGAACAGCACAGGTGAGGGGCAGCGTCGAAGACCAAGTTCTTCAGTTGGCCTTTCCGGTCCCTCTCACTCCAGCCCAACAGACACCGAGAGGCTGAGGCTCAGGGAAAGGCAGGAGCTTGGCTGAAATAACCAAGCGAGGTATCAGCAAAGCCTTTGAGAGGTTTTTACCCACTAAGCTACACAAAGGCCCTTTGGAAGATGGAAAGCATTTTACAAAAGAAATATAGCTTACATCCATTTCCTGTTTAGTGCGGGCCTGACAGTGCTCTAAGCGTATTACAGACACTACCTGTTAATATCACCAATATGACTCCCACCTTGTAGATGACAAAAATAAGACACAAAAAACATTAAGCAGTCAGAAATTCAGCCAAGAATGAACGATGACTCCAACCAGCAACCAGAGCCCTGACAACAAAGCTGCCTCCCAGGTGGAAGCGATGGGCTCCTGACAGTCACCTTCCTTCCTGTGCCTCATCGTCAGTCTGGGGGCAAGTCTGTGCTCATGCTGGACAGCAGGCCCTGCTGCCTCCTCACCCCCGCCTCCCACCTTGCCCCCCTGCCACCCAGGTGCTCCAGACCTTGTGATGAATGCCCAGCTGGTACAAGAGACGGCCTACTTGGAGGATCGTCCGCTCAGCATGCTGTACTGTGCCCATGAGGAGAACTGCCTCTCGAAGTCCGCTGACCACATGGACTGGCCCTACGGACACCGGCGCTTGCTGCGCTTCTCCTCACAGATCTACAACCTTGGTCGGGCCGACTTCCGTCCCAAGGCCGGACGTCACAGCTGGATTTGGCACCAGTGCCACATGTTAGTACCTGCCCACACTTGGCTCTAGAGGGTTAGGGGCAAAAAGTGGAGCCCAGGGACTCAACAGTTTGTTTTCCCCATGCCTCAGGCAAACTCCTGGTAAGTCCGCCTTTCTAGCCACTTGGCTGGCCTTGCCCCTGGGAGACAAGGGGATCTCCTACAGCATCTATCTGCTCCTCCCCCTTTTCATCTGCCTTAGATGCACCTGTGTGGGTGACGCTTATGGGGCTAGTTGGCCATAGCAATATCCCAGAGACACGTGATGGCCAGCGCTTGGTCTCTGCTAGCACGGTATGACACACTTTCCCCATATTGGACCTAAGGTAGCCCCTATCTTCAGAAGCCAAGTAAAGAGGGAAGTCCAAGCAATGTGGAGACCCAAAACAAGATGCTGGTTCTGCAGAAGAGACGGGCAGGTTCCTGCTACAATAAAGCGAAGCAGGGAATGGCAGGGAACAGACTGGATCAAAGGGAGACGATGAGCATCTTTTCTTATAAGGAAGCTGCAGACCAGAAAGAGGAGAGGCAATGCCTGTGACGGAGGCAGGGGGGAAGGGGGAATGTACTATTTTCTTTCAGAACATAGCCATGTGTGGGGAACGCTGAGCGAATGGGTAGCGATCGGAGGACTTGGCCTTGCCTGAGTTAATGAGCACCTTTTCCTGTAGCATGCACAGAGCTGTCATTACCACTGGATTGGAAAATATGGTAGCAATTTGGTCCCAGGCTGATGGAGCAGAGTAAACTCGCTCCCCATCTTCTTCGCTGCTAGGCCACCTCTGGGCCAATGCTCCCCCCTCCCGCCTCTGCCTTGGACCCAGCAGCCAATGAAGGCCTCCAGAGGCAGTGTGTACCTCTTCTAACTGAATTAAGATTCCAAGTAGAGGGGACAGCTGTGCCTTGCTGCCTGGCAAGGGTGCCAGCAAAAACGTCTGTGGCCATGGTCATCTTGGGTTTAGGAGGGAGGGAGGGCACTGCCCTGTTATTATCGCTTTCCTCCTTGAGTAATGATGGGGCCACAGCTTTCCCTGCTAACCTCTACAGACGACCAACCCCTCCTGCTGTGGGGCTGACGGCTCTGCTTTTTCCTCAGGCACTACCACAGCATCGAAGTCTTCACCCATTACGACCTGCTCACGCTCAACGGCTCCAAAGTGGCCGAGGGGCACAAGGCCAGCTTCTGTCTAGAAGACACAAACTGTCCCTCAGGTTCGTGGGTTCCTAGTCACATTGCTTCCTGATGTATTTGGAACAGATTTCTCAAGGACCTCTGGGGCCAACCTCTCTTCCCTGCCCATCAGCCCCAGGCTCCCCAAGATTCTAACTTGGCAGTAGCACTCAAGGCGACTCAAAACTTCGATTTCTGCCTCCCAAAACCTTCGGTGGACAGTCATTTCCTCTCAACCTCCAGCTCTTAAAAAGTGCTTAACACTCTTGGCAGCTCTTGGAGGACAGGGAATGTGTTCCCTACTTGTATCCCACAGTCCGGCCCCTTAGTAAGGTAACCAGGTAAACACCTGCTCTCCTGAGGGCTGCTAGTCAAAATTAGCACGGAGGGCTGGAATCCCCACCCACCATTCTTAGGCCAACAGGAAGTTTTACTAGAGCGCCCAGAGTAACACAATCTTTTGTCATGAATGTTTTTGCCTTGTCAAATTCAGTCAGCAGGAATTCTGTTCTTGGGCAAGTTTTAACTAAAGCACAGGCCCCAAAACCATGGACTGGGCTGTTAGAGCCAGTTTGAGGATTAAACTGATGACGCTTGTGAAGGGCCACAGAACGCTTGGTCACACGTGCCTTCTTGGTGCTATGGTAACTGTGTATCTTCTTTATAGGAGTGCAGCGGCGCTATGCATGTGCCAACTTTGGGGAACAGGGGGTGACTGTAGGCTGCTGGGACACCTACCGGCATGACATCGATTGTCAGTGGGTGGACATCACAGATGTGAGTCCAGGGGACTATATCTTCCAGGTAAGGATGATTGTCCAGCAGCTACAGAAGCTCCGGGTGTCAGAGGAAGGTGGTTTCCCACGGGTTCCAACAGACCTATCCCTTTTAGGAGCTAGCTGTGTTGTCGGGGAAGAGCCCCAAGGAGACCCCAAGGCTCTGGGTTTGAGTCCTGATTCAGTAAACACTGGGCAATTCCTAGGTTTCATCTGGGCATCTGTTAGGAGGGACACTGATGCCTACGTCCTGGGGGTGACTGAGGACCAGCAAATCAGGGCACTTGGTATTAGACTAGGTGAAGTGTAAAGGACCCTACGTGTCAATTCACTTAGAAACCACATGGCCCACTTTGATGTCCCCTTCACTGCAGGTGGTTGTGAACCCCACAAACGATGTGGCAGAGTCGGATTTCTCCAATAACATGATGCGCTGCCGCTGCAAGTACGACGGGCAGCGAGTCTGGCTGCACAACTGCCATACAGGTAACTCAGCCACAGGGACCCCAGGACTGTACAGCTGAGGGAGCTGGCTAGCTTTAGAGGTACACTTGGGCACATGCGGAGGTGTGTGCAGATGGCTATGGACAGGATGACAGTGCTCAGACCATCAACCTCACCACCTAGCAACTACGCTCCTTTAAGAATGACTGACTGCTTTCCAGTCTTTCAGACTCTTTCCTGTCCTCTCATGCCACATCAAGATGATCTTTGCCTGCATGAGTGTGGTAGCACATGCCTTTAATCCTGGGAGGCAGAGGCAGGCAGATCTGAGTTTGAGGCTAGCCTGGACTACACAGTGAGTTCCAGGACAGTCAGAGGCACATAGAGAAACTCTGAATCAAAAAACAAGTACGTTTCCAGTCCACACGCGCTCTGCTTCCTGTAGTTTCCTGACTGCCTTCTTCCCAGGGAAAAGTTCTCTTTGGTCTCCACTTTTACCTCCAGCTACACACAGGAGCAGAGAGGACTGGGGCACAGGAGGGAGGCAGCTGCCTAGACTTGCTAAGGGTTATGAACTTGAGGTGTGGGGCAGAGCTGGCCTGTCAGTGTTTGAAGACCTACAACTGTATTGACCACAGTGGATGACAGTAGGATGCAGGAACTCAACGCAACAGAGTATACAGGCATATAACCAGACAACCTAACCTGGTTTGTACGCCCGAAGGGTAGAAAATAAATGTGGAGGAGCAAGCAAAAACCCGGAGACCGGATGAGGTATCAGAGGAAGTGGTATTTGAGCTGTTCTATGTAACTGGCTTCTCAACCCGCTCCCACCACCCTTTAAGACACTGAGGAAATCTCAGCCGAGGCTTTTAAGACTTATTTTTAATTGTGTGTGCATGTGAAGGTATGTGCACAAGTGCAAGTGTTTATGGAGCCCAGAGGCCCTGGGTTTCCATGGAATGGAGTTACAGGCCCCTGTAAGAAGCCCTGCAGTGTGGGTGCTGGTGACCAAACTCAGGACCTCAAGAGCAGTGGACACACTTAATTGCTGAGCCATCCTTGCCTCATGATTTTTTTAAAAAAGTATTTATTTATTTAATGTTATGAGGGCTCTATCCACATGTAAACCTCATGCCAGAAGAGGGCACCAGATCTCATTATAGATGGTTGTGAGCCACCATGTGGTTGCTGGGAACTGAACTCAGGACTTCTGGAATAGCTAAGCCATCTCTCCAGCCCACAGGGTTTTGTTGTTTGAAATAGTGTCCTGGTATGCACTTCAGCTGGGCTGGAACTTGGGCAGTCTTCTGCCTCAGCCCCCTGAGTACAGGAATTACAAAGTACAGGATGCATCACTATGCCTGGATAGTTTCCTTCTGTTAAAACAGACTATAACCTTCCAGGTCCCTGAAGTGCTCTCCAGGAAGGGGTTATGGGAGGCCTGTGTTGTGACAGAAACACACTCCCAAGGATCCCAAGGCCCTGGGGTTTGAGTCCTGATTCAGAAACACTGAGTAATCCCTGGTCTCCATCTCTGAAACAGGAACATTGAACTTCTAGGGACCACTGGCAAATTTCAGCCAAGAAACGAAGTTTGTTTTTAGATTTCCACTGTGGTACTGGGCTTGCAGAGCTGGGGCCTTACACGGGCTAGGCGGGCACTCTATCACTGAGCTATATCCTTAGCCTCATTTTAAAAATAAACTCCGTGAACAAATGGGAGAACGAGGAGGAACATTTATGTTTCACATCTGGGAAACTGAGTAGACTCTGCTGACACTGAATGAAACAAGAATGTGAGAGGAATTGGGGCTGCGCACATGGAGATAACAGAGCTTCCATAATCAGACTGGCAGGGACCCAGGGCAGTGACGGAGGACAGAAAAACAATGCCACCAGGTAGAGACCCACCATAGTGCTTACACAAATGGTAGGGCTGACTGCAGTGCACCTTGCGTGACAAATCACCTTACATGACTAATAAGTGACACTGAGCCCAGTGATAAAGGAATGGAAACCACCCTCCCCTGGCTATCTAGAAGCCAGGAGATAGTACCATGGGAGAGAGTGAAGCTGCCTGGAGCTGCAGTCATTAACAGCCCCTGAGAGCCAGAGCAGAGCACTGACCTCTTTTTCCAAAGCAAAGAAGACCCAGCATCACCTTCCCACGTAACAGGCTGTGCCTGTGTCCACGACTGCCCTGGAGGGAAGAGGCCGTGGTGGGTCTGTCTACTTAGCTATTGTCCACGGCTGCCCTGGAGGGAAGAGGCCGTGGTGGGTCTGTCTACTTAGCTATTTTCCTTTGGCCCACAGGAGACTCCTACCGACTCAATGCAGAGCTCTCCCTGGAGCAGGAACAGCGACTCAGAAACAACCTGATCTGAAGCCATTTTTGCACTCCCAGCTCTGCTCACATACCAGATACCTCAGCTTATTGGAGCCATGCCCTTCACAGAGCCCCGACTCACAGGACAAAGGGCTAGTGACAAGGAGCACCGAGAACCTGCTCAGGAAGCCTTCTGCCGGCCAGATCCGTCACCCAGGGGAGGCAGCACTCTCAGGATGGCTCTGAGCCTCTCCAGAGTGCATATGGCCTATACAGCATGGTCTAGAGGCTCCGGCCAGCTAACCTTTCTCTTCCCTAAGGAGCCTCAATCTTTCTCAAAACTTGATGTGCAGTTCCCAGTTGCAGGAGCTCTAAGTTCCTGAGGGATGAACTGTGACCAAGGCCCCTAACTAAGTGGTGCTTTGCAAATGTCTTGGAGGTGCAGAGGACGGAGGGCCTGAAGAAGAAAAGAAGTGGAGTCAGTTCTCTCTGCTATAAGCTACGTGCAAAATAACTGTCAAAGTCTCACACGGAGAGAAGTTGGTGAATGCAGCCCCTCACCATATCCTTGCTTAGAACTCTCCTTAGCGTCTTTACCTTCATTCTGTCACACACAAGGGTGTTTCTAATACCCCTGAACCCCCAGGCCCTCCCCACACTCCGATGGATTAGCACCCCAGATTACTGGGGCTGGGGGACAAGTTTCACTGAAGTGATAAGACAGGGCCTTTTCTGCACACCAGCAAGAGATCAATCAAGAAAACAGCTGAGGTCACATAAACTCAGCCTCTGTCAGGACTTCTGCCAAGGGAGACAACAGGATGTCCTCATATCTGGCAGGCAGTCCAGTCTCTTTTAGGGTCACCCCCACAGCAGGGCTAGCCTAAATTTCAGATTTAACCAAGGCTGTTTCACTGTAAACAGACTTTTGCAATTGAGAAGAAATTGGTCAATCAAGCCACTCTGCGGGCACATGAAAACAGATCTGGTAGAGTTAGGAACGGAAGACTGAGGAAACCAGAAGTGAGAACCTTAATTTAGTCAAGGACCAAGCCTGGGAAAGGCCACCATCGCATGTGAGGTGGCTGTGCTCTGCTCCTGCTCAGGTGGCATCAGACCCTGGGTCTCCTTGGGCACGTCTGGATCTTTACTCCACTGACAAACACACAGATGATCCTTCTAGGTGTTTAGAATGCCAATAAAGGTCGCTCATTATGGACTGCTACAAAGATCAGACTGGCTGTGCTTCCACAGCATCCAGTCCAGGGCACTGCACTCCGCCCTCTTCCCTCCACAGCTGGGATGAGCAGGCGTAGAACAGACTCCTGGGGACTGCCCAGCCCAGCACATTCTCAAGTCAGACACTAAGCTTTTTCACAGTTACCCTCCCCAGGCTCAACAGTGAAACCGGAGTCAGAAAGGCTGAGAGGCGAAAGAGAGGAACGAGAAGGTACAGTCCAAAGGCTGTAAACTTTTATAATAGAGGCTGCAAAACCAAAATGAAAGGCAGCAGGCAGAACCAACTCATGGGGCTCTCCCCATAATACAAGAGCTACCCCAAAAGCCAAAAGGACGTGTTTTGGGGTGAATACAAAGTGCCTTTTTCCATCTCCTCCATTCCCTCATCTCCATCTGGCATAGGAAGGCTTTTTTTGGTGTAGCAGTTTAGGTAAACAAGGGAAGGACTGATTTCCCGTTGGATCCAGTGAACAGTGCCAACATTATACTCACATGAAGCTAATGGCCTGGGAAGAATGTGCGGCTAGCTAGGGGGCTGGGGGTGGAGTGGTGACTGAGGACTAGTTTGAGCAGGGAGGTTGCCCTCAGCATCTTGTTGGATCCAGTTTCCATGAGGCCAGAAAAAGCAGGCCAGGCGGACAGCCACCAGCACTGGTCTCAGCCTCCCTGCCCACATCACACGGTTGGTAGGTGCAGCCAGTTCTAATTCCTGGAAAAAGCTATACAAGGGCTGTGCTGTTAAAACTTCTGAGTTGAAGGGGAAAGACGCGGGACGGCTGGTGGCTGGCGTGACTTATAACTAGATGAGGAATGTTAGCAGAACAGCAACCACCAAATTCCAGACAGAACCAAAAGCCTTTCAGAAGACTTTCATCTTGGCACCGAAGTGCTAGGAAGCTCCCTCCTCAGCAGCTACGCTGATGCTACAAAGATGTTCATGCTATCTAGAGAAAACTAGAAGCGCAGGACTGTAACTTTCTAGAAATCCTACATAACCCTGAGATGCACTACACATAAACCATACGTGGCGCATGAGACGTTGTTCCCAACAGTTAGCATTGCTTTCACAGCAGCCACACCGTTCCATCCGCTCTCCATCTTAGGGAGGGCTGTCCCATCAGACAGCGCACAGCGCTCTCCCATTAACTCCTTATGAAAGTTTGGTTTAGATATAACCAAGGATTTGACCCTACATGGACAAGCTTGAGGCAGTCTGTTTTGGGTCATGGCTGGGACTTCTTACCTCTGGCTAATAATACACAGCATCCCCACCTACTGGAATAATGCACGGGAAAAGCATATTTTCAATTAGGAGTAAAACAGCAATGCCCCATAACTTTCAAATGTTGACTTTAAAAACTATTCTCTAAGATTGATTAGATGAATAATCCTGAGAGTTAAAGAGCCTAATCAGCAGGTGTGAGATAGGCTGCTAGAACGCTACTGTCAGAATGAAAACAATGTTTTGGGAATGATGAGACTTACTTCAAAACTGAGTAATAAACATGGGGCTGTACATGATCATTAGCAATGCCTTTAAAGGAAGGGCACTAAACAGTTAACAGGAAATACTTCCAAAGACAAGTGACAAGAGTAGTCACTTTTTTGTTTTCTTTCTTTTCTTTTCTTTTTTTTTTTTTTCATTCTCAAGGTCAATCTTAGACTTCAAAAACCAACATATAACCTGGGAGTGTAGTCCAGAGGTGAATGCTGCCCAGTATATGCATGCCCATGGTCTGACACGAAGAATGTCAAAACATGGCAAGACGTGGTGGCGCACACCTTTAATCCCAGCGCTCAGGGAGGCACAGGCAGGCAGACTGCTGTGAGTTTGAGGCCAGACTGGTCTACAAAGCAGGTCCAGGAAAGCCAGGATACACAGAGAACCTTTCCCTCAAAAAAAAATAAAAATGAACAAAAAACAGAAAACAAAGCCACGGCAAATACGCACCTTAGTAGTATCTCTCAGTATAAAGCCATGCTGGGGCTGGAGCAATGGTTCTTCCAGAGGACCCAGGCTCGATTCCTAGCATCTAAATGGTAGCTCACAACCACCTGTAATTCCAGCCCCAGGAGACTTGTCATACTCTTCTGGCTTTCACAGTTACCAGGAATTTATAGAATGTATAAAAACAATAACATAAAATAACATGTTTTTATAATTATCATTATATATTATTATAGTATATTTATAATAAAATAACATATAGCATAAAATTATTAATTAATAAAAGCCAATGTTGGAATCCTTGGCATTTTCTTTCAATGCACCCACTGTTCAACCAGGCCTACCGATATTAGAGAGTGTGTTCTATGAAGGCAGAGCATAGGCCCTACAAGTGAAGCCAAGTAAGTGGAAATAGATGATCGAGAGAACAACGTATTTCCCATATATGGAATGGTGGACTGTGTAGGACTGCTGGAAAAGCAAACCTGGAATGAGAGAAACAATGCTGAGGAATTGTGACAGGGCTGCAGGACTGGACTAGCAACACAGGCAGGCCAGGACTAAGACTCGCAAGGCCAGTGTCATCTGAGGGGTATTTGAAGAGTCCCGTCCTACCATGTTTTAGACAAAGCTAATAATCCATCATTGTCATGGGCATAAAAAGAAGAGGCTTCTGCCCTAGTTGAAAGCACAATGACACCAGTTCCTGCCACTTCAGCACCTTAGAGACTAGCACTATCGTGTCTTCAGCTCCGAACTACTTTTCAAAGCCACTAAGAAGGCAGATGTGAGACAGAAAAGGCCTGAGTTGGTGGCTCTGACCTGTCCATGTCCTTCTGGAAACTGTTCACTGCCTAGAAGTGTTTATTTCAACCTGGCGGCTCATCACTGGACTGGATGGTCTGGTGCTGCCTGCCAAGTGCCTCTGGCTCAGGCTAAGATCGTACCAAGAACATGCTGTATGCCAGATATTTCCTGCAGGGTGTCACATTTGACAGCTATGGAAAAAGGCAAGAGGTTGGAGGAAAGATGCATAAGAAGGTCAAGGCAAGAGAAGCTGCCACAGAAATGCCAGGATGGTCAATTAAGTTAGTTTACCACAGGGCAGAACAGATGGTGAGCACCCTACTAACTGGGGGTTGATCAAAGTAGCACCTGTTTAAACTGTGCACAGCATCAGAGACATGAAGGTTAGAGAGCTCACCTACAGGTTTTTCTTCTCCTGTTGTTGTTAGGTTTTGGGTGTTTTGGGTGGGGGGAAATTTATAAACACCAGAATAATTTATGCTATAAAACAGTCTTTAATCTCTTCCTCTCACAACATATTACTGCTTAACTGGAGCTGGCACTCCGCTCCCTAGGACTGGCTTATTGTGAGGAAGGATGCTGCGCAGCTGGAGCAGTACCAGGCACCAAGCTTAGTACAAACTCAGGGGTCCAAATACCCACAAGGCGCTGTGGGTCACTGGTTGCAGAGCTCTGGTGCCAGCAATGCAGACTCTGTATGTGGCAAGAACATCAGGCACTTCTGTCTCTATGAACTGCTTCCCACCCCTCCGCTCGCTGCTGTCCCTAAAACTGCTCTTCTCAACTTTGTGAGTACTAAGGAATACCCTGCCATGTGGGCCTCCAACCTCTATCAGTGCAGGCTGGGACCCTCTGCTCTGCTTTAGACTTCCTGGGAGCATGACCCACAGTAACATGACCTGTCCACGCTGAGGACTCTTAGAAGCCCCTCTTCCATTTTCCTTCCCACATGATGGTTCCTTTTAACACTGACCACAGTGGACAGTTCTGAATGCAGGCGTGAGGAGAGGGCTCCTCGTTCTCTCCACACCCCCCAGTCTTTTGTCTTGGTCACGTTTCCTTTTAACATGCTCATCTACATGTACACAGCGCTGGAAAGATCCTCTCGTCTCCAGAATATGAAACACTTCCTAATTCATGGATTCATTCCTCAGTAAGTGATGTTCAAACCGCAGATTGGTCTCTGCCTTCCCAGATGTCTTCCCGTTGTTTGGCTTCCAGCCGTTTTCTCTCTGTAAATAAAAGGCCAATGTTAATCATATGATTACATGTTTCACACAGCCTCCTTTAATCAAATTACAAGACCAATTTTATCCATGAATCAGGTGTGGTTCCTGATGACCTTTCACCTGATTCTAGACGTTAACATCTTTTTACCTTCCCAAGTACTTTACAGAATTGACACATAAGACATTTTTTATCCCTGATTCTCCTCTCCCCCCCTTTCTATCCCCCCCTCTCCCTTCCCCCTTTTTTTTGTCATGCCGGAAATAAAACTCAGGGCTCTACATATTAAAATACAAGCTGTACCACTGAGCTCCAGCCCAAGTCAACTGCCTGATAGGCAAGTCTGCGGGGCATTTTTAAGATCAGCGATTGATCTAGGAGGGCTCAGGCCACTGTGGGCGGTGGCACCCCTGAGCGAGCCACGAGGAGCAAGTCAGTACGCAGCCTTCTTCCCTGGCTTCTGCTTCAGTTCCTGCTTCCAGGTGCCTCGCCCCAAGTCCCCTCAGTAAAAACTATGACCTGGGAGTTATGGGATGAAATAAACCCTTCCTTCCCCAAGTTGGTTTTGGTCACAATGTTTACCATGGCAATAGGAAGTCAAACTGAGACACCCACGGTAAAGTGCACTCCTCAGTTTCTAAAAAGTATTTTATAGCATGTGTATGCATGTACATCACAATGACATATGGGTAAGAGTACAGCTTGTGGGAGTCAGTGCTCTCCTACCAGGTGGGCCTGGGGATCGAACTCAGGTTACTGGGCTCAGTGACACAATGAGCCATTTTCCCAGGACCCCCCCCCCCCGCCCCAATATGGTTTCTGAATAATAAGATCTGAAAACACCAAGACTATTTTGGTAAGTCAGAACCTAGCAGAACTAGCTATGGTCTTGCTAGTAAGAACTTAAGTCTACCTTTGAGGCATGTTTGGTGCTTCCAAATAACTGCCCGTTATCCCTTGTTTACTGATCTTTTTTTTTTTTTTATAACTTTTCAATAGGGATTAAGGATGTTTCTTTTCTTTTTTCTTTTTTATACGTATAAGAGTTTGCCTACATGTATGTCTATGTACCACCTGCATGCCTGGTGCCTCCCCACACAGCACACACAACTGTGTGGCCCACAGAGCTCCTATGTGCACAGTATCAGTTCTAACTTTATGGCCGACAGCCATTCACCTAATACCGGAAAATGCGTATCAGAAGCCTTAAATGCTTCTTTTTAAGAGTTCTTGTCCAGACTGACAACGTCTATAAAAGATTCTTCAAGGCAGGAACCAGGTGGATTACAGAAATCAAGGTGAGTTTAAAATTAACACTTGCTACTTCAGCCCATCTTCCAAATCAGAAAATCACTTACAAAATCTCTTAAGTATACTTGACTGTACTTTAAGGGGAAGGACACTGGCTGTGAAGTTGACTGGCACTTGGAAATGAGAGAGAGAGAGAAATTCCTTGCTATTTGGGCACCATCTTGTGGCATCATCTGAATATAGCAGCAAAGTTACATGAGGCAAAAACTGAGGACCAACAAATTGCAAACTACACCAGAGGACTCAGCTGCACAGTAGGCAGGCTGGGGTTGGCTGAGGTTCTCCCTGAGCAAGGCCAAGGATAACGGACTTATGCAAGGGTGTCACAATTTCCTAAGAATGTAGTGTGGTTCTGAGTCTTTAAAAGAGACGAGTTAGGCAAGATTTAAATGCAAAGCAGTCTTCGATGAAATGAATCAAAAACTGGTTGTGAATTCCAAGGAAAAAACAAATCAGGAAAATGAGTTCCTAGAACTCAAATTTTTTATTAATATAGGAAACAAATCAGAAAGATTATTCATAAACAATAGAAAAATATCACTGACCTATAATTCATGAGTCCAAAATCAAAACAGTTCTGAAACCAGTTTTTGCTTTTATTTTAAAGTTTGGGTCAAAGTTCATTGCTGATAGCAAACAGACATGAGGCTGTGTGGTCTCTATATCACTTACTTAATGTGACTTGTTACATACTTTGCTTAAGAAATTATCAGTGTCAATGTGTTTGCTTTTGGCATTATAAAATAAATATTATAGACATTGTGCCATCTTTGTAAAGTCCGGAAAGTTTCACAATCTTGAAATATGTCTAGTGTTAAATGCTTGCCAACAAAAACCCTCTAACCCCTAATTTGTGTGCATATGTCTGTAAATTCCGGTGGTAACACTTGAAAACACTAGTAACAGTAGGAAAATAAATTGAGAAGCACAGGAAATAGTAAAAACATGAAGCATATGAAACAGAGGAATGTGGGTCAAATGGGACTTTGAGGTAATCCCCTCTGAGACAGGAACAGGGGAGTGACTCGGCTAAAGCTGGAGCCCAGGCCGTGTTTGTAAGTAGCATACTTTCCACTATCCTGATATCTGAAAACATCAAAAAGAAAAGGAAAAGCATGTGAAGAGATTAACTGAAAGAAACACGTCTCTTTATCATAGGAAGATTCTAGATGATGTAGTCATGAGAGCAGCTATCGGTAGCACTGCCCCACAGCAACAGGATAGCACACGGAGCGAACAGCCCACCACAGCTGTAAGAGCCAGGAGCCAGGAGAGAACAGAACATCACAAGTGAATGATTAATCTGAAACATTTACATAAACTGGCCCTGAAGACTTCCATTCCCAGATGAAAATAAATGGACAGAAATGCCCAATGCACGAGCTGTGATTCAAGTCAGCGAGCCTTCAGCTGCTGCTTCTCACTGAGGGAAGAGAGGTGCTGAAGTCTGAAAAGAGAACACTGAGGTCACGCTTTATTTGACAAAAAAGGGAAGGAAAGAGAAAGGCTGCAAATTAAAGACTTTCAAAATTTACTTGGGCACTTAAAAAATGATCACAAAATCCACTTGTAGCCACCTACAGAGTCATAATCAGCAAGCTTTGTGAAAGACAAGCCTGGGCAAATGTAATTGCCATCCTTTATTCCTTGACAGACTTGGTAGATCAAGAAGGAAGTTGTATAAGCAGCCTCGTGGCTTTAACAAAGTTTATCAAGTATTTATACACTCATCAGTGTACTTGAAAAATGCAACCCAGTCCTCATCAGGGCCCATTTAACTGGAGAATGATTTGCAGTGTATTAAGCTCAAGAAACGATGTGCTATTTATTTTAGCAACACTTGACGTGGTCAGTTAGTCCTAATGTTGACATTTTTGTCTCTTATTTAGAAGCAACAACAAAAAGTTAGGCAAATATTATACCTACACACACACACACAAAATCACACATTTATAATATGGTTAGAAATGAAGTGAACTTCAAATAATAGGACAGGAAAAAAGGAAATACCCTGAAAATCTGATTATGGCCAGTAATGCAGAACTGCAAAATAATGGAATGTGTAAGTTTTCCCAGAGGTAGCTACCATGGGTAAATAGGTTTTACTAAAAAAGAGCACGTAACATCCAGAGATGATTCAGGGTCACAGTGATTTAATCAGTCAAACTACATGATCAAATTATTTGCTTCCTTTGCTTTGGGCCTATGAGCCAAATGCTGGCCTTTTAGAACCAGCCAATTAATCACCTACTCCTAAGCATGAAGTGAAATTAAGTTATGAAATGAAATTATGGCAGACTTGAAGAGGAGAGAACAGCTTATTCTGAGAAGCAACAGCATGCATTTCTAATTTTAATCAGCAATCAAAAATTTGGAATAGCGAACATGGACAAACTTTACAGATATTCCTGTGTTGAGTCCATTGCTTACGTGGCTTCATCACTCAGCATGAGTCACTGGTTGAAAACGCACAGTATGATTTGCTTTAAATGACTTGGCACATCCTTCTCTTCAACTCTTTCAGAAATAGCGTTAGTGAGTCTCCCTTAGACAATCTAGGTAAAAGCTGTTCCATTAAAAGGTTAGGAGAGTCCAAGTAGGATAGAAAAGTTCTTTCAGAAAATATCAAAAGATTAGGTATGGTCAACTGTTTTGGGGGCAGGGTAGATCAAGTTTAGAGTACCATAACATTCATGACGAAAATACCATCCATATGTAGACAATGAACACATGCTATGTATCTTTTTTTGTCCTCAATACGCTGGCAGTCAATAGAATTCTTCATGCAGAACAAAGAAGGGTTAGATTAGCGTATGGATTTTGGTCCATGCTAATTCTGATCAACTGGCAATGGGCATGTCAGGACTTGCCAAGGGAGGATGCCACGACTAATCACCTGTTACATGTGATGGACGAACGGTAATACATAATATACTCCTGTCAATACTGACTCATGTCACACTATAACACAGAACAGTATCTTTAATATGTAAAGCACTTTTACACATTAAATTATGTTATACTCAAAAAATTCTCCATGGGTAGGTAGGTCAAGCATTACTTCCACTTAGTTGGAAAGTGGACAAAAGAGTGAAAGACCTGCTAAAGCCACACAGCTAGCTAAATGGCAACAGCTCTATGACAGCGCAGATTTCGTTATTTCCTTAGTGATCTGCCCTTGGTCTTTAGAGCAAAAGGCTACCAGTAAAGGATGATTATCAGATTACCAGGTGCTCTGGATTGCCACTCAGGAAAAAAGGAAGGAAAACAGGTTTAACTACCACACAGATTTAAATCAGACAAAAGAAAATGTTTCTGTCGGTTAAAGCTGTCACTACCTAAAACTAAAAAGAAGGCTACTGGAGTGCATTCTCTGGAGATTTCTAACATTTATTTACAAAAGTAATATTTTTCCCTGAGTGGAAGTAGAAAAATGTATGAGTTTCAGTAAGAGACGCCTACATTCAAATCCTTCTCTCATTCTACTAGGTGGGTAACCTAGGACTGACTGACACTTAACCTCACGGGGCCATCTCTAAACTGAAGACAGTATCTTGCATCAGAAGCATGAAGACAGTGCTACCAAAATGACTACTTGAAAGTCCCTTTCCTCAACGAAACCCTTTTATTCATTTCTTATACTAAAAGTCTTCAGAAATAAAATGACAGAAGCTGGGGTATGGTTCGGTATCAGAGTGCCTGCCTTGACTGGCCCTGTGTCCACTCTCAATACCACACAGGAAAAAAGGAGAGTGAGAACAGTGGGAGAGTGAAGGGAAAGGAAAAATAATTGCTTAAAATATCAGAGTAATCCCTGTTTTGTGCTTTGCTTAGTGCGTACAGTCACCACGGAGAGGAACAAACACACAAAGTGAGGAGCCTGGGCTCCGTACAACTCCATGAGAATGTTCAATACTACAAAGAGAGTTCCCCATCTCTACAGATGAGCCCTGCTGTAGAACAGTAGAGGAGTACACGTTAATACACAGAAAGAAGCCATCCCATTGGTCTCTAATTACGACCAAAGCCTTCTTGAGTTCTAGTTACTACGGGGGCTGAGACGCTGATCAGGCAGGCTGATCATAAGTTAAAGAAGTTAAAGTTCGGCACAGGCAGCACAGTGAGAGCACTACATCAGACAGACAGACAAACAAACAAACAGAGGTTCATTGTAAAAAGCAACAGAGATGCTCACATCTATAATCACAGCACCCCAAATCTAATGTAGGATTGCCATAAGTTCAAAGGCAGCCCAGGCTACATAGTAAACTCTAGGCCAGCCAAGACTACAGAGTAAAACTGTTTCAAAAACAAATAAAAGCAATAGGGTGCTCACTCCGCTAACAGTCTCAGTTTTAAACTGCACAGCAGAAATGTCCTTCGGATAGCAGAGCATTTAAAACAGATGCGACAAGAGAAACAGCATGCTGGTGTGCCTGTCGAGAACCAGAGACACTCACACGATGTTATCTGAGCAAAGCGAGAGCTGCAGTATTTGTAGACACAGGTGGTGGTGCACTTACTGGGAAGGCATTGCACACAGCGGAAGGAGTCATCAGACACCACTGCCATTATCCTCTACTCATCCTTTCCTGTTTCCTTTTGCTCAGTGCTGGCACTGAACTGAGCATCTTGGAGCATGCTAAGCAAATGCCTTACAACTGAGCTACATCTCCACGTCCCTTTATTTGCCCTCTGAGATAACTGTAGTTACCACCCAAGAGTCATTTTCTTCAGAGATAACCAATACAAACGATTAGCCATGGTGCACTTTCCTCTTTAATCCAGTTCTGTTATTTACCATCTATAAAAGCAAGAGCAATCCTATTCCTCCTCTATACTCTATAAGAAACCTTTGAATGAACAATGCATTAGGAAAAAAAATTGCCTCATTATAACCATTAAGGTAAATTAGTTGGGTTTAATTCTGAAACTGTAACACCTGCCATGATGCTCTCACTCACTGGTTATCTGGCCTGTGCAGCTGAGAGTCCGAAAGCTGCCTGCTATCACCAAAGCATAGTGGACAGGAAGTATTAATGGCCTTCTTAGACTTGCAATAAACAAGGAGTTTGAAACTCCAATTGGTTTAAGGAAAAAATGAAGTCACTTTTTGGTAAGTGGAATTTTCAGAATTGTTTTCACTGATTTTGTAGATCTTGGGTAAAGACAAAGAGCCTGTCTAAAGCTTGAAGGTTGTTTAAAAAAATACTTCTGTGTCAAGCTTAAGTCCAAGTCTTTATCTAGAATTCAACAGCCTATAAAGAGAAGATATATTTTAAGCCTAACTCTAAACTCTAAGAAAGAAAAGCCCTGCTTACCGATCTGTGGAAATATTTTCTGAGAGCTCGTGGGTGTTAGAAAGTAATCAGAAGACAGGTAAATCTACTCTACCCAAACTGTCCTAAGAAGACAAAAATCCCTCACCAGCATCAGTTGCTCGCTCCTCCTTAACCTGCTTTCTAACCAAAGATCTAAGCCATTTGACTGCACCATGGCACTGTCACAGCAGTCATGGGCGCAGAAAAAGCACAGTAAACAAGCTCTGAGAGACTGAAGTCTTTTTTTTTTTTTTAAGTTTGGAACAAACTGTAGAAAAGCCATGAAGGAGCTGAGAAGCTGGAGCCTATCTCTTAGTAACAGTAAGTTAATTAGACGCCTTGGTATGTGAGCAGGAGACAAATCCTCAATGTAAGGCCTGAAAACAACTGCTACACATTTGAGGGCCTTCATGAAGATGGAAGTGACAAGATGGAATGGTCTTCATTCTTTTCCTTTTCTTTTTCAACACAGTGAACCAGGGAACACTCACCTCGGGCCTCCTGTAGTTTCTTGAGCTCTGCTTCCCGTTCGGTTTTGCTCTGTTTGCTTCGAACCCCAAGGGCACTGATGACTAACCTCCTGGCTAAGGCTGCTGAAGTCTCAGGCCGCTCCTTTGCTGGCTGGAGAAACTCTGCGAAAAAAGGAGAAAGAAACAGTAAGGAAGAGAAACCACTACAGCTCCAAGTGATTTAAGTCAGTAATTAACATACAAAACAGACCAACCAGGGCTGTATCAGCAGTAATTAATACAGCACTGATAGATGATGGTGCACGGAAATTATATAGCAAAACGCAAACAACACTGGCCGTGTTAGCTGCATTAACACAATTTCGTACAGCATCTCTATCAACAACTGAAACAGGGAAACTAGGTAGTGATGCAATCAGAATCTGGCTACTGTACTGCTTCCCTTTAGCCACCTCGAGCAGCTGCTCAAAGGGCACACTTCAAACATGGCTGTTTTCTTTTTGTCCCTAAAAACATCAGTAGAAGTACTGACATAAAGAACATGATGTCTGTACAGCTCTGGCCTGTGGGAAACCCTGGAGCCAACAATACCTTCAGCATTGATAAGGAACACAGGAAGAGAGGTGGTAGGCTCACCAGCATACGCTCTAGCTTTGGCCTTGGCTGCTCTTGTGGCCTGCGACAAGGGCCGGATCTTCACCATGGTATGTTTAGTACCCAGAGCATCTCGAGCTGCATGGAAGAACAGATGAAAAAGCAAAGTGATGCAGAAGAAAATTTAGGACTATTTCTTATAAACCGTTTATTCCTAAAAGTTATGTTTGTTGGTTTTCAAGGAAAGGAAAAACATCATAAAATACAGAAAATATGTAAACAGGGAGTAGAGTGATGCTGACTTTAGGACAGGACTGCACCCAGCCAATGGGCTTTCTGTTTCTGTAACAACTTCATGAAACACAGCCATGCTCAACCACACACTGTGGCTGCTTTCTTGCTATAATAACCTAGTTGGGTAAAGACAAAGATTTTTGCTCCTCGAAGCAAAAACATTTTATCTGGCTCATGCAAATTCATGATCTAGAGATGGTCCAGACAGACCTCGCAATCCAGCACCTCCGACTGCTGGATTCCTCTGCATAAGCTCTATAATGAGCCCACAGTACGCATGTGTGCACAAGACCAACCATATATTCAGAGAGTAACTCTTACAGTAATCTCATTGGATACACTATTTCAAATTCATTTGTCTGAAGGAAAAAATATAAATATTTATTCTCACTGTGGTCTTTATCATGCCTGACATTTATGTGTGCAAAAGGCCTGAGCGGAAGTACTACTTACCTTTCCAACTACCAAATGCTGATTAAAGAGAAGAGGAGAGAACATGTGGGCACCAAGCCATATGCCCAAAAAGCCAGTGTTTATTCTACGACAGATACTGGCTGAGCAGTTTCAATTGGCTGGAACAGTGGGAAGTAAGAACAAGTAGCAGGAGAAAATAAACAGGAAGAAGGACCTGGGCTTCCCAAGTCACTGGACAGATACCTGTGATTGGGCTGGAGAAAACGCCCAGGGCATGTGTGTCATCCACCCACTTAATAGCAAATCCTTTCTTTCTGTAACAAAAGAAAACAACTTTTACATTCTTAAAGTTTATTTTATGAAATGTCTTTAAAATCATTCTACAAAGCATTTCATAAGATAGAGGAATGGGTATAGTGACATAAAAACAGCTTGGCACATGGAAGCCACTCAAATTTAAAAGCAATAATACCATCATAAAGAATTAACTGGGAACGTTTTATAGATGCCAACTAGTTAATCCTCACAAATCTACTGGAGAACTACAGTATTTAAGGAACTACTTTCAGGGATGTCCTTTGAGCAGCAAATAAGAAGGGATGAACGGAGATGCGGAACGCAGGAAGCCAGGGAGGCTCACCTGGACTTGTCGCGAGTGTAAACTGTGTGTGTGGAGGGGGTTCTACATGGCTAGAGATGTAACCCAACGTGTTAAAAAAAATTAAGTCAAATAATGAAAAATACAACTATACTCATAAATGCTTATTAGTGTTTCCTATTGTAGAAGGAAAATAAGGTGTGGGGGGGGCGTGGGGGGAGAAATAACCATAGCTAGCCAGAAAAAATTCAAGAACAAAGAAATCACAGTTAAAAAAAAAGATTAGAAAGAATCATAACAATGAACATTTAATATTAGAAAAAATACCTTTCTAGTTAGAACAGAGCAACACAGAGAGCACAAAGAATGACAAAACCTCTATGTTTTTTGTTTGTTTTTAGACCAGGCTGGCCTTGCTGCCTCCCCAAGTGCTGGGATTAAAGGGGTGTGTCATCATGCCTGGCTTCCCTATGTATTTTTTTAAATTCTCTTAATACATGAATAGATTTTATTGTAATTAACCCATCTTTACCCTCTAACTCTAGTTATTTAGAAGGTGGGTAGATGCTATATCAATTTAGCAAAATGACAGGAGTAGGTCCTCCCCTAAGGGTTACAACCTCTCCAGCTCTCAGGCAGATTTACTGTACCAGGCATGAGCTCCCCCAGTTATGCAGACTTCAAATCTGATCAGACAGCTAGTGGTTGCCACCACTCCCCCAATGCACGTGTACTTCTATTGCACCCAGGGGCATATCTAGCTGGGGGGCGCTGTAGTTCACAGGCGCACAACTGGGTAAGCCTGTTGGCACCTCTCTCCTGGCAGCCTGTCTAGCAGTGCCCACTGGGGGAGGAACACAGAAATGAGACTGCCCACGCCAAGAACATGATAATGAGCACTCACAGGCCAAGTTTTAAATGAGCAGTGCTCATTATTTATTGTTATTATTTTTTGTTTTTTGTTTGTTTGTTTTTCGAGACAGGGTTTCTCTGTGTAGCCTTGGCTGTCCTAGACTCGCCTTGTAGACCAGGCTGGCCTCGAACTCACAGCGATCTGCCTGCCTCTCCTCCCGAGTGCTAGGATTAAAGGCGTGCGCCACCACCGACTGGCTTATTTTTTTATTATTAATAGCAATATTCACCGGGGAGATTAATACTGATGAAGATGGTGGTGAAACAAAGTTGACTCTGGTATCTGTCTTAGTATTATACACTTCTACATTATGACTTTTAAAATTTATAAATCACTTAAAAGAAAAATACTAAAAATATCTTTCCTTTTTAAACAATTTCCTTGACAGAAAAAGTAATAGAGAAAACTTGGAGGATTGTTAGATAAGTTCTTACGCTGGACCACACTATAAAATGACCACAGAAGTCAAGGCTTTAAGTTAATAGTCAGAGCCTCAGCTGCAGAAAGACCTTGCCTTAGCCCGTTGAGACTTCACAGTCCTTTCAAAGCCTTTTGAGAACGGCTTTGGCGTTTATAGAAAACCCTCTCACAGATACGATTAGGAAGAGACAAAGCAAAGAGAAGCAAATGACTCAAAAGAATGAAGTGCTCCTTAAGCTGGTGTGGTGGTGAGTGCCTATACACAACCCAGTGCTGGGGAGAAGATGGCAAGAGTCTGAGTTCAAGGCTAGCTGGGCTGCATAGCAAGAAACTGTCTCAGAAACAAAAACAGCAATAAACCCTGATAATTCTTGAGGAAATTCTGGACATGGACAAAATAATCCTCATTTTATTAATGACAGTCAATTTTACTAATGATAATCTAAGGTAGCTCAAATTTGAGATTAATTTTATTGACTACTCTTAAAGATCTATTAGCACTGAAGAGCACCTGACACTGGGTCTTAACAAAACTGAGTTAAGGACTACACATTTACAGTAAGTGTTACAGCATAGAATAAATGCCTTCCAGAAACCATTCACCCCTGCTTTCTTTCAGTTGTTGTCCCCCAATTGAGTTTACTTGATAAAACAAGTATAGAACTGTTAGTTAATTTCATCTGTTCTAGTACTTTACTTAAAATCTTTCACTTGGCAGTGGTGGCACGTGCCTTTAATCCCATCACTCAGGAGGTAGAGGCAGGTGGATCTCTGTGAGTTCGAGCACAGCCTGGTCTACAGAGTGAGTTCCATGACACCCAGGGCTACACAGAGAAACTCTGTCTCTAAAAACCATAAATAAATAATTAATAAATTAATTGATTTTATTTTCTTTTCTCTTTCTTTCTTTCTTTTTCTTTTTCTTTTTTTTTTTTTTTTGCCTTGAGAATAAGACACAGACCAGATGTGCTAATAAACCCTAGCACTTCTGAAGGCTGAAGCGGAGGGTCAGGAGTTCAAAGACAGCCTGGGCTACCTAAATCCTGTCTTAAAACAAAAGCCAACCATTTTTATAAATAAAGTTGTATTTTCTCAAACACATCCATTCATTTACATCTGCCTCTGGCTGTCCTAGAGAGACAGCGTAGCTACCTGAGCTATGTATTCTCTGCTCCTTTACAGCAGAATTAGAAGCTATGCTCTGAAGCAGTCTACAAACTCAGTGGAAAGCTGGGATATGGCACAGCGCATGTATAATCTTGGCACCTGGGATATAAATAAACTGAATATTAAGTTTAAATCTGTAGCTACAAATAGATTTGATTCATTTTTAATAGTAGGACTGAAATAGTGAAGTATCCTTCTTGATGCTGGCTTTCTTCTAGACCTTAAACATCTTTTTCTTAATAACTTTCTGGATTATCTTTCTGTTCCCAAGTCTATTTTTTATTGGAAGTTATAAATAGTCTGCATACTTGTGATTCCTTTATCTTCTCCTAACATATACCCGCTACATACACAGCACAGTTAGACACTTGAAACAGACGTAACTCTTTCCTACAGTTCACAATACACACTGAGTGAAGCACGAGCACAAAGGAGAACTGCTGTGTCTATAAACTGAGGAGCCAGGAGCATGCTTACAATCCTAGTACTCTAAAGGGTGACCAGGGGGACAGCGGGGGTTACATGCAACCCTGTCAAAACAGAACAAATAAACACTAGCAAAACATTTTAAAAATGAGTGGAATGATTTTGGCGACTAAAGAAAGGTTACTTTAAGAACAGATTGCAACAATAAAAAACAGCCCATAGAACTATTCACTCAGAAACACTGAAGCATGTATGTTAAAATTTCTTGTCTTTCTTTAAAGATCTGAAGCTATAAATTATAGATGAGAGCTGGGTGTGATGGTAAATGCCTGTAATCCCAGCACTCGAGGAGGCAGAGGCAGGAGGATCTCTGTGAGTTCCAGGCCAGCCTGGTCTACAAAGGAAGTCCAGGATGGCCAAGGCTACACAGAGAAGACAGGTTGTCTTGGGGGAAAAAAAGTAAGTGTGTGTGTGTGTGTGTGTGTGTGTGTGTGTGTGTGTGTGTTTATAAGGTAGTATGAGGGTGACTTACAAGAACTGTCTAATCAACACACCAATAACTAAAAAGAGTGGGGCAACTGAGTACCACATTAAGAGACTGGCACAAGTAAACAGACATTTATATGTGTCAAAATAAAACAGTCATGACATTTAACAATGAAAAGAATCACTCCATTTGACTTTTTCTAAAACAAACTTCAAATCAGTAATTTAATCTGAAAATTCCTAAATGGCTAGCATCCTTGCCACACGGCACAGGAAAATGCATAGAGGTTTTAAGAAAAGTCCCTCTTTTTTTCACTGGCCTTAATGCCCATAAATATAACCCTAAGATCAACTCAGTAAAAATATAACTAAACTGTCCAAATAGGAAGACACTGTGAGCAAGTACTGACATAAACAAGTGACCAGAAGCAAACTACAATGAAACTGGCTTCAGATAACAGAGCTACCAGACACTACAGAAGAGCTATGCTCAATGTACTTAAGAAATAGAAAAAAATATTCCAATCTGAAGATATATGGAAGGGAAAAAAAGCTGTTAAAAAAAAAAAGACCAAGCAGATTTTGAACTTTTTTTGAAAAAGTCAAGACACCACAATACAAACTTTTGAAATACAATAGAAACAGTTAACAACAATTAAGCAGAGCTTAGAATAGATAAAGTAAACTAGAAACCAAAAATTGGAAAAATTATTCAGAATGTCTCGGAAAAAGAGATGGGATATACAGAAGAGAAGTTACCAAATTAAAAGAGAGAATCTAATACCCACCCAATCTGTATCGTGGAGGTGAAGAGAGACTGGATCAGAGGCAACACTGAAGAGAAAATGTCTAAAACCTTTTTTTAAAAAATCATAAAAAAATAAACCACTGATTTAATAAGCCTACATTATCTCAATCAGTAGGAATTTGAAAAAAAATCTACAAAGTCCACATTACAGTGAAAATTATCAATATCAAAATCAAAGAAAAACATTCAAGAGCATCCAGAGAGAAAAAGATTACAATCAAAAGTGACATGTAGAGTGTCAGCTAACTTCTCACCCAAAGAGAAAGCCACAAGCATTAGAGTATTTTCATGTTTCTGAGAAAACTAACCACCAATCTAGAGTGGGATGTAGTTCAGTGGTAGGACATTATCTAGCATACATAAAACCAGAACTAATCCTCGGTATAGTAAAAAGTAATTGTAACAAGCGTGAAACTGATAATAAGTTATTGCTACCAGCAAACCATTACTAAGTTAAATGATAACGAATATATCTCATTCAGGAAGCATATGAACCAAACATGCCATGACAGCATGTAAGTTGGGTACAAGGTAAAAGATGAAATTAAAAAGATCTTGCAGTATGCAGAAAGAGGCAAAAATAAAATAGTTTTAGCTACTAATAGTTTAAGCACATATTTTTATAGTTTCTAGAGTAACTGTCAAAGAATAGAAGCAGATTACATTAAAAAAAAAAAAAAAAGAGCTGGGCACAGTGGCACAAGACTGTAATCCCAGCACTTCGTGTGGCAGAGGCAGGCAGATTTCTGTGAGTTCAAGGCCAGCCTAGTCTACAAAGTATGTCCAGAATATCCAAGGCTACACATAGAAACCCTGTTTCAGGGAAAAAAAAAAAGAAATGTGAAAAAAGTCAATTTGTAAGTCTAGAAAAAGGAGGAAAAAGATAGGAAAGTATGCCCAGGAGCGATGACAGGCACATATAAAAACAAACACTTGGGTAGAAGTTCAAATGCATCAATAATTACAATAAATATAAACAGACTACATGTACCACCAACACAGACTTAGGAGTCATCACCAACAATGGTCTTGGTAAATGTTACGACTGGGTCTACAAAGGCTACCTGGCCCTTCTAAGAAACTGAACATCAGTCTGATATACATAGACTTTCCAATGGATCTGAACAACATGGTAAACCCGATGCTAAGACAAATGACTGAAAAAAAAATTTAAAACATGTTTTGTTTTTAAGTACCAAGATGACTTTCTCTTACCTTATCTAACATTTGGAACCACTTGCAAATACTTACTGGTAACTGCAGAAAATCCGCAAAAGGTCTTCTGTACGAAATTCTTGAGGAAAGTCATAAATTTCAATGACATGTGGGAATTCACATTCACTGAGATCAATATCGGGAAGTTCATGGCTGTAATAATCAAATCTAGGCTCCTGGATGCTTTTCCTGTTCTTCATGTTCCCTGATAACTAGGAAGAAAGCAACACAGTAAAGTGCCTGCTAATGGGAAATCAAGGCGTCAGAATACCCTTCCATGTATAAACAATCCTGCTCCCGTCTCTATGTTCCTGTTCCTTAACTTCTGGCATCATCTCTGTATTAGCCGTGTTTGTGGACAAAATAATGGCCAGGTCCATCTACTTTATAATCATACACATGGAATGTGGGAAAAGGTGTTAAAATCTCAGGAAATAAGTAAGGCATAAAACTTAACTTGTATCTATCAATTATCATGTGAGAAAATAGATTTATCAGCAAGGTGTAGATCGAGCTCAGTGACACAGCAATTGTCCTGCATATGTAAGGCCCTGGGTGTGGTGCACAGCTGATGGCTGGAGGGAGGGAGGAAGGATGGATGGATTAATATGAGTTACAATTGGCACATCCTGGAAATGGAATTTCAGACATCAACTGCAGAGATGAATTAGCACTTGTTTTAACTCATTAAACCGGCCCACCCATAATTTCCTTTCTGGAAGTGAACAAAAACAAAATAAAGAGTTAAGAGTGAAAAACTTTTAGTTCACCTTTGATTGTATAATAAAAGGTAAGGAGAAAGCTTGCAAAGGAATTTATTATGACAAATATAAGTAGTATAATCAGTTACATTCAAAGTCCCCAGTATAAGAGCCATGAAGGAATTAATAGTAAGGAACTGCTATCTCATTCAAAAGAAAACTCAAAAACCCCTTAAAGCTATTAACTGCCCACACTGGAAGCAACAAGAAAAGGGAAGAGGCAAAGCCATGGCATCGTAGGGTCACCAGGCCTTGGAGGGACCAGTGATCAAAAGCGCAACTCGGCCCCTTCAAGCGCTCCCTCCGTTACGGTGTATTTTCTTCACGGTCACTGTCATCATCATCAAAAGGAAGGAAGGGGAGAGAATTTATAATGCCAAAGATACATCTCTTCTCTTTGGAGAAGTACAAAACAGATTTAATCCAATAACTGGGGAAAGAGAAGGTATTTAGACATTATTCTTGCGCCTCTAGTTGATTTTCTCCACTAATTCCTGTTTCACATGCATGGGAGTAATAACAATGCCTCCACCTCACAGACAGACGTAAGACGGTAAATGAGAAGTGGTAGATGCCTGGCATACTGCCTGGCATGCAAACATTTAAAAAGGAGCCCACTTTTACAGGTTAGATCCAATCTGTGTAAGACACTGTTCCTGCAATTGCACCAAGAGGAAAGGCCAACTGAGCCACAAAGTCAGAGTTTTTCCTGGGTGTACAAGAAATCTAAGCTTGTCAGACAACCAAGGGGTCTCCAATCCGTAGGGACATCGAGAGCTTTCCTTTCTGCATGCAGTCCATGACAAGAAGTGGTCACAAGTAGGCAAGAAGATATTAGGTAGTGAAACTTACACAGACCCCAGAATGCTGCCATGATTTAGAACCCAAGCCTTATGCCAGAGGCACACTCATCAGCAGAACCTGCAATCAGCAAGCTTGAGGACTACAAAATGACTTCCGTTATGTGGGGCCCTTGTATTCTCATTATGAATTTGAGGATCAGCTTGTTAATTCCTACAAAAATAGGCTCTGGGTCTTCACTGGTTTGGAAGTTATCTTAATACTGTTTTCCAACAGATTTCAACATCTGTTCAACATTTTGCATGTATTACATATGTGTTGGTGCTTTGTATTTGTTAATTGCTTGTACAACCCCACCCCAAGATTCTTACTGCAGACTGCCACGTACCCCAAATATTGCTATTTAACCTTGCCTCCCTGTTTGACTAATAAAGAAAGCTGATACCTGGGCAGGGCTGGAGGAAGGTAGGCATGGTGAAGGTTCGAGGGCTTTTGGGACAGAGAGGATCTTGGGAAAGAGAAGCAGTTGGGTTCCAGAGGAGGAGGAGGAGAATCGCCAGATGAGCATCCTTAGCGAGCACTTAGGGACTATGGGTAGGGGGTAACCCAAATAGACATTATTAGCAGTAGATGATGTGGGGTGCAGATTGAGAGACATTGGAAAGTAGTGTGGGGGTTGGTATCTGCCCAGCCACAGGTAAAATACGGCTTATTCTAAAATACAACAGGTGTCTGTATCTTTTTTTATTATAATAGTAGATTAGATATTACACCTCTGTAATAACTGTAAGCCTCATAATAAACATTTATTAGGCCTACCATTAAACTAACAGCAACACATACTTACTTATTTTGTGTGTACACGTACATATGAAGGTTTGTGAGGAGAGATGACTACCTAACAATAACCAGCTCCCTTCTTTCACCACAAAGGCCCTGGGAACAAACTAAGGTTACCTGGCCTGCTGCCTGTCTCAATGGCTTCATTTTGAGTTTTAGAGTACAAGTTTGATACTTCTTTTGTTAAACTTCTTCCTAAATATTTTCTTTTTGATGCTACTGTAATATAATTGCTTTCTTCATTTTATTTTTTGATTGCTGGCATTGACATTTTTATTCACTTTGCAAAAGCTAAACAAAACAAAGAACTGTGTATTTGTACATTTACAAATTAGGATTAAATAAAGCATTGTGAGAAGTTAAATGCAGACTATAAAATATCTTTGGAAATAGAAATCCTTTGAACTGATTATCAAGAAAAAGGCAGAATAGTCTGGCAAGAAAAATTGACTAAAATTCTTTGTTCCATCCTAGTGGGTAAAATTGAATTCGTACACTTACACCTCAATTATTGAGTACTCTGGCTCCTGAAACTGATTAAAAACAGTGTTAATAAATAACAAAACCTCATGTAATGGTTAATACTGATTTTCAAAATGAAAGAAACTAAGGTCAACTAGGCGACAAGGTTGTGGGCACACCTGTGAAAAAGTGCATACATTATGGTAAGTGAGGTGAGAAGAGCCATGCAGAATGTGGGCAGACCCTGACTGCACAGAGAGGAGGCGGGGGTGCGCAGGGAACTCATCCTTCCCTCCTTCCAGGCTGCAGATGCAATGTGACCAGGTGACTTCCCACTAAAGTGGACGGCAACCTGGAACTGTGCACTAAAATCCTTCTTTAAATTTCTTTTATCAAGAGTATGTCACTGCAGCACAACGTCAAGACAAGCAACTAATAAGGCCCATAATTCTTATTCAATGCTTGATGACCAACAGATAGGAAATCTATAGTTCCAAACCACGATGAGTTTTTCCCTTCACACAGATGCCGAGAGAGACTGTGAAGGTAGGGAGGGCCCCTAACAGAGGGAGCTGGTGAGACCAGCAGCTCAGAGCTCAAGGGGAAGCTATGAGACAGAGGGAACAGACACACTGACTCGATAGGCATCTCTGAGCAGACTTAGACTGTATAATATAGCAGCTGCATGTCACATGAGGCTACAGAGTACTTGAAATATGGCTAGTTCATGTAAGATGAGCTTTAAGTATACAGTAAGGATCAAGTTTCAAAGATTTACTACAAAAACAGAATGTAAATATCTTACTCATGATTTCTTACACTGGCCACATACTGAAATGGTGTTTTGGATACACACACACACACACACACACACACACACACACACACACACACACACACTATACCTGCTCGTTTTTATTTTTCCAGCATGACTGGTAGAAGAGTCAACCTTACTGCCAGGTATAGTGGCACATGCTTTTAATCCCCAGACTCCAGAGGCATAACAGGTTCTGGGGCAATATTTCCTTGAGTCAATATGAAATATTTATAGTATAAGACTCATGTTTTTATAGGTAAGAAATATTTGATAAAAAAAAGCAAACAGATGAGAAGTTTATATAATTTGATCCATTTTGATGCATCTATAGCAGGCCAAAGGAAAATTTGCAAATGACTCAGAACATATACTATCATGTGTATATGTGATGTGTGTCTAGCCTGTATGTTCCACAGCACATATGGGGAAGAAGTCAGAGGACACCTTCGTGAAGTCTATCCTCTCCTTTGACCTTTACATGTGTTCTGTGGATCCAACTTAGGTCAGGCTGCCATGCTTACACAACTAGTGCCTTTACCTGTTGAGTAACCAACTGCAAACATGCTGACTTTTATCAGTGGTCTTGTCTTCCTGCTTAGAAAGCAGGTGAAACAAGCCACAGTAGTCTTTCGTTTAACTTGCGTCCACAAACTACTCAATAAGTCAACTTCATCAAAGTATGGCTTGAAGATTCAAACTGCCCTAGTAGTCTGGCCAGGCCTACACAATATAGCTTGACTTATTGTGACATAATCATCCAACTCTATTTACGGATTAAAAAAAAAAAAAAAAAGAATGATGGGAAGTAAAAAAAAAAATCTACAGGCTCTTCATTGTTTAAGATACAATTCTTCATTATTTAAGATACAAAAGGAAAACACAAAGATTTGATTTATTCTCTATAGCTAAAAAAATTAAAATATGCTACATCATTTTGGGAGACTTATCTACATCTCTGTCAGATGCCTGCTATTATTATCCCGGATTCTATGTGCAGGCAGAGAATTATGTCATCGAGAGACTAAAAGGATATCCCTATGGTTACAAATCAGGTTACTGACAAAAGTCTGAATCATAATTCCAGTCACCTGGCTGCTAATCTAGCCTTTCATCCAATATCACAGTAAAACGGCCTTACAGTAAATGGAACCAGAAGCAACGCCTGCATCAGTGTTCAGAGTAACACTTTCTGATTAAGGATTTATGGATACAAGCTGTTGTAGGTGTGAGGAAGGAAACTATCAATGGCAAAGCTGGAAAAATAACAGAGCTAAGGATTTCTTTGCACTTCTATATCTTAATAGGCTACAGATTTCCAAAAAGAAAAACATTGCCTACAATAAAGCAACCTCTTGAAATGTTCACACCCTGATTCCTGAAACCTGGAAAAAATACCACACGGCATATGAATTAAAGTAGGAAACACAAATGTGCAAATCAGCTACCTTAAAACAGTTAAGATTATCTTGGTGGGCCCAGTGCAATAATAAGCATCTTTAAAAGCTGAAGACCTCAGGGTTGGGGGAAGGTTGTAAGCAGGGCAGCCTTTGGTAATGAAAAAGGTTTTAAAAAATGAAATAAATCACCTTCCTTACAGTTTCCATAAAAGATCACAGCCTTGCCAATGTCCTGATCCAGTCCAGAGGTGTTCCACCTTGGCACTGCTAATGTCTAAACTTGTAAGACAATTTGTGTTGCTATAAGCCACCGAGTTTCTAGCCACTTATTACAGCAGCAGTATACTGTATGCTAAATATCTAATATAGTACTTTCCTTACTTTGCCTCATGTTGCCCTATTATATATGCCACATGCCAACCAAAGCGTCACGCTCAGCAGGCCTCCATAGTGGAAGTGACTTTGTGTCTGCCTCATACATACCTGAAATACTGCCCTAAACACCCCCACTGGGCCACTTGCGTTGTCCTCTGCATCAAACAGCACTAACTTCATTTGCATTTTCATAGTATTCACTACACAACACCTAGTATCACTGCCAGACTTCTCTTCCTCTAATCTTATCCTGACCCCTAAACCACCCATTAGGCCTCCAAATGTTTGAATGAACATTCATTGATTCTGGCACCAAAGAACAAATGGAAGCTCTAATACCTGACGATGAATTCAGCACATGAATTAGCACATGAAAATACAAGAAGGAACCAAGTAAGCGTCCCAATTGTCATAAGCTAAGGCCTAGTTCCTATTTAGACAGCAGGCAGGTGAACATGGCAGCTGACTTAGGCATTCTTGGAAAGCAGTTATGCAGATACCCTAACACTCTGGACACAGTGGGTTGCATCTACAGTTAAGAGGAATGCTGGGAGGTTTCTCCTCTTCCCCATATGTTTCTAAGACCAGAGGAGGAGATACCACTGATAAGGGAGGATGGAAGAATAAGTAGTTGACTAGAATAGAAAAACTAAGTCAAAATAGGAATGCTGAAGGTGTGCCAACCTTTTCAAACCAGTCCGGTCAGCTTAGCTCAAGTACTGCCAAGATACTCAGCGACAACAGCTATACAAAAAACCTAAAACTTATAAAGCTAGCAAAGCTTATAAAGCTGGTATTCATTCTAACTTTGCTTCTGAATATCTCTAGAACTCAAATTTTTTCCTTATGCTACTTTTAGTTATCTAGAGTCTTGTGTCATATGCATGCTGGTCTAACACTAGTTTTGTTGTTGTTGTTGTTTGTTTGCTTTTTCCCTCTCTCTCCAGAAAAGGTTTCTCTGTGTAGCCTTGGCTGCCCTGGACTCGCTTTGTAGACCAGGTTGGCCTCAAAATCACAGAGATGCAGCTGCTTCCGCCTCCCGGAGGGCTGGGATTACAGGTGTGTGCACCACTGCCTGGCTACAACACAGGTCATCTTGTTTTTACGTTAGAGGACCTTTTCCTTGCCCATCTATCCCTCTCAGCAGCAGGGCAGGAGACAAGTGCTTCTGACCTTTGACAGCACACTCAGACACAGTGCTCTCAGAAGAAAGCTAAGTCTTAATCTAGGCAAGCAGCATAACAGCATCAAGTTTTAGCTGTTTAGCCTTGACGCTTGATCTGGTATCCACATGCCTGGCATCACTTTGGTTTTTCCTCAGTCAGCTCAGCCTTTGGGCAGTCTATACAAAGAGCTGTATAAGATTACTCATTAGCACTCACGGTCCCTCTGTCTCAATTCTAGGCATCATGCAAATCTCCGTCTTCCCACAGTTTAGAGTCAGCACAACAAAACATAATGCTGAATTAGAATTTAGTTAGATTCTCCATTATCATTTCAGCAGTCAGGCCTACAGCTGGTCCTTCTTTCTTAAATTCAGCAGAGTAACTCACCAGTATTTTTTTAATATAAATTATAAAATTAATTAAAATTCAAGCTTATGCAAGATTGAGCTTTCCTAAAAGTATGCTTTGTCTTTCAATGTAAATGGATCTTTAATTTTGGAGAGGTTGTTGTCTGTTTATTTCTGACAGGGGCAAAGAAGTGGACTCTTTGCCAGCCCTCTCTTCCCTGCCAGTGTTCTTGAACATATAATAAACTGAATGGAATAAACATTATGATCAGGTCACCATCACCTCCAACCGCCCCAACCACAGCCCACATATACCCATAGAGTTTGCTGAACAAAAGTACACCCAACCCAGAAGTGGGAATGCCACGAATCTGATGCTTCAGAAAAGAATTTCAAATGAGAAAGTCTCTCTTGTGCTGACAATACAGACTCAGAACTGTTTTCTTTTCCTCAGTTTTGATGTTGGTCAGAATTCAAGTGTTAATGGCTTGGGCATTACTCAGAAGAACACATCACTCAACAGATCTAATAACATCAGAAGGGAGTGTTTTGACCTTAGGAATTACCTGGTTTAAAAGAAACAATGCAAAGGGGTCTGCTTACTGTTCCCTCTTTCTGTGTGAACCAGGGATCTCTAGTCACCATGCACTAACAGACCAAACAAGGCAGACAGTTCAATCAGGTTCCCCTTTGAATGGCCCACGTGATCATGGTAGAACACACAACAACTGGAAGATGTCTCTACAAATTCTCACTCAGGCAGCAAACAACCTACCAGTTCAGAAAGCTTTATAAAAATATAAACTATGAAATCTGTTAAGATGAGCTGGAACTAATAAAAAATACTGTGAAAATAGAAGCAGTAATAAAATGGTGTAGAAAATGTGTATTTTATTCACTAAGCAAATAAAAAACAGGAGGAAGAACTATAACCACTTTTTTAACTCTATGGCCTCACCAACATCAAACTGTTTCAACCTCGGGAGATCCAGTCTTTCCAGAGTTAGTGTGCCATTCATCAGACAATCAAACAGTATCAATATCTCTCTTGACTGGCTGCTTTAGTCATTGATTTAAGTTAATTACCCTTCAGATTGCTATGTGGCTGTATGATCATATAATTACATCTTTTCTCTCTAAAAAGAAATACATGCAATTTTAGAATATAGGCAGCATGTTTAGACCAATGCCTTTAATATAGTAGTAAAAGTAATATCTTGCTATTGCAATTTAGTGTCAAAACTCCAGGTGTTCAGTATTCGCTAGTTAATAGCAACTACTTAAAACCATGGCCTCTCGAAGCTGCACGACAGGGGTTCCTCCCTTTGTACTTCATACATACAACTCTAAGTTTTTTCTTTCTGACCGGCTCTTTACTTAAAAATAGAAAGTTTTGCAGAAGACTAGAGGGAGGCAGAGGATGGAGACGTGTGTAATTCTTTTACTTTGGTCCCCGATTCTCATGGCTATGCAAGGTTAGTGGTTTTCTGTAACAAAAAGACTAAAATGGAAGGCTACCTACTTATTTATTTCTATGCAAAACTTCCAAGACCAGATATGGCCACTGAAGGTGTCCAAGGCCAACATTCATCAATGTCATTAGTGCTGTATTGTTGGTACCTCACCTGCCCTTCTACCCATCAGTCTGTTAACCATGACAGGAGTCAGCAGGAACTATGAAAGTTTTGTTTGTTGTTATTTTTCCCGGGAAACAGTTAATTCCTAGAGAGATAACAGAAGTCATACCAACAGTCTCTCCTTTATTGGTTACCAGTTTAAATTACTGGGCATCCACATTCATTTGGGAATCAGAGATATGCAGATCTCCAAGGCCATCCTGGTCTACAGAGTGAGTTCCAGGAAAGCTGAGGCTACAGAGGAAAACCATGTCTTGAAAAACAAACAAATAATAAAGTGAAATAAAAATAGAAGATGAAATGTGATCTCTGGCAATGCATTAAGGGTTACAGTCCTAGGAGCTCACTCACTTGTGACTTAAGCAACTATGCTCTAGTTTCCTTTGACCAGTTTTAGAGACTCAAATGTCACTTATAAATCAATGGTCACAACACCCTACTTTACAGCGTATCTTCCTGACTATTAGAAGCATTAGATATGCTTCTATATCTAGGCTTGATCATCAAGTAACAGGCCAACTGGGAAAAGAGCCAAAGCCTTCTGTTGGAAATCTTTCAAGGTAAGTTCGCATTTAATAAAGTATGTTTGAGTAATATAAATAATAAACTAAAATTAGATTTATGGCAGCCTTCAAAAACCAGAAGAGTTAGGTCTACGGCATCCACAGCCCATCAGATCTGTTCTGTTTTCATCCATCCTATCCCCTGACATAGTCTTACCTTCCCTTAAGTACTGCCAAAGACATGCAGGCACTATCTTCAGCTTAAAGCATTGCAGACTCCATTTTCTTGGCATCCCCAGAATTTAGTCAGCCAGTATCCTCTCACTGTGTTACCATGCTTCACAAACACTTAGCTGCTACCTAAACTCTGTTGTACCCAGACGTGGAAGACCCAGTTGCACACATACTCTCCCAAAACACAAATGAAACTGAAATCCCCAAGAATCTGAGTCCTGACGACAACAATGTTTTCAAAGCTGGTAGAGGCCAAACTAAAAAAGACAGCACCTCAACTCTAAGTGGCCATTTCCATCCTCCAACAGTTACTGAGCATTTCCATGAGTGCACAGCTGCCTTTTGCAAGAAGTTACTTTTTCTCCCAGTCTCAAGTTGGCCTTTTGCCAACTGTAGCAGTTTCTTTTCTCAGACTATCTTTTCCCAATGATCCCAACCTTAGTAAGTTGTCTCCATTCAGGTAACTCCCTTTATCATTAGGATTTCCGAATCTGAGTTGAGCCTCAAACTCTTGCCTGACAGTGATTCCCCAATCACATTCTGACAGAAGCCATTCAAGGTATGTGGCTCTCTACACAAATCCTATAAAAATTTACATGTTTCAGACTCATGTGAAAAAGTTAACAGACAAGCTGCTGGGCTAAAGAGTATGTGGTTCTAAGAGGTTCCCAGATGATACGTATCCTGTTGGTTCATATCATACTCGAGGAACCACTTACCTACGCCTTTGTGAATCTGACGACGGAAGGCTATGAAGAAATGCACTCTACATAATCTGATGTACCTTCCAAAGGATCTTGGTGCTCACTTACAACTACTCTCTCTTCTGTATTTTCATTCTAAGAATGTTTAAAATGTTTTCTGACTTGGTATCAGGAAGCACTCGTTACAGTAATAATGAAACTCGGTGTAAACACCTAAGAATGAAGAAGGAGTGCTTGACGGTGGGAAGTCAGTTCTGTCCAATATGCTGTCCTCTCCAGTCTTGGGGTCTCTTTCACAGGTGTGTGCTATTTTTCTATACACCTGATTTAATTCTTAGAAATAAGAAACTCATCATTTAGCATTTAAAAAGCTCTTCAGTGGTTCAAACAAAACCTTTAAGGTGAATACATGGTCTGTTAAAAAGAACATAAATGATAAAAATAAGAGCTTCAACTGCCAATGACAGAACAGGACTGGAATCCTGATGTCTTTTCTAAAGGATAACTACCTGGGGATCTCATAAACAAACCAGTTCTCTCTTCCAATCATGTGAACTCACAATAAGAAATGAGAAAGTGGCACTCTATTTAAAAACAGTGGCTCTAATTTATAATAAAGAATTTAAATGGCAGAGAGAATAAATGTTAAAGTATGAAAGTGAATGTAGAGTTCAAGACCTTGTACAATGCCTTCAGGTCATACGTTCTGTATTTGTGAACTCTGCGTAGTTAGCACATCCTTACATAGAGTTCCTGATATGTATGCAATACTCATGCATTCAATTTAACTCAGTATCAACTCCTTAAAAAAATAGTTGTATTCTTTCATTCCCTTCTCTACTTCCTTCTACCAAGTTCAACATTCCAAAATTCACTAAAAAATAAAAATGAGCAATTATAAATTATTTCCTTCCCCAAAATGGTTCATGTGAAAATACATGTTTTCAACACATAAAGATATTTTTGAAGCTCCCTCTCTGTATTTTCTTAATGAGCCTCCAGAATCTATTAATATTTTTACCTATCTAGTCATTATAACACCTCTTAGGACTTAGCAATTACAGATATAGCAGAATTATGTATATTTTAGATTTTCCATATCTATCAGACCTTCTTTTCTCAATGTATAATTCTATCAGGCTATTGTTATTGCAAGAACTCTGAATTGAAAGTGAGAAAATGAATGTATATATACAATGTCTATCAGAAACACTTCCAAATCTAGACTTGCTAAATTTATTACCTGCCTAAGTATCACATCATTTCAACCGAGCATACCTCTTGTAGAAGACGAGGATCTACACAGTCACCGTCATCATTAAACAAAGATTCCCAGCTCTCCTCCACAGCAGTATCTCCTTGTAAATGAGAAGAGTCTGTTGTTTTTAGATCTACGGTTGTTTCCACAGATGACTCTCTATCAGAAAATGATACACCGCATACTATACTCTCTGAGTCATCTTCTTCTTTTGTTTTAAACTTTTCAGCAGTTCTTAGTTCAGGCAATTCTTCTGTTATCTCCTTAGTACTGTCCAGGTCACTGCCCAAGGCACTCTCCAGAAGTACTTCTGTCCCATTTGACACACTCAGCTCAGAGTCCAAACAAGTGGCACAATTACTATCAGCAATCTTCTTTATGGGTAAAGAGGAAGCACAATCCGACACACTCTCTATCAACTTTCCTGTCGACTCTGTAAAAGCAGATGCAATATTCTCAGCATAAGTATCTGAGCAAGCAGTCGGGCTGCTCATGTTTTTAGAGTCATTCTCACTGTGAGCTGCACCGAGAGGGGCTACAGCTGCACTTGTTTCTATATAATCTGAGACATTACTTCTCTCGTCAGATTCTGTACCTGCAACCACACAAGGGCTGTCTACACTTACATGATCGTAAACTGCACCTGCAGTGTCTGCCACACATGCCTTGCTGGTAGTGTCACTATCTGTGCCTATTTCCTGAACAAGGACAGCTGTATCAAAGGGTTCATACTTTACACATAACTCATCAGCAGAGCTGTCGCTGTCACATTGTCTAGTCACTGTTGGACCAATGATGCCATTTGTGTGCTCTGATTTGCTGACTACAGCCATTTTAGGAGAAATGTTACCCACAGTCTCAGGAATGGAATCTACACCTTCCTGACCCAAGACAGACTTTGTATTGTTGACTGCATCCTCACTCTCAGCTTCAAAGTCTATAAAAGCTGGATCAACATCATGCTGTGGCCCTCCAGGAACAGAAGCTGCAGAGATGCAACCAGGACTGTGCTTTGACACACCACAGGATGTTTCCAAGCTGCATGGTGCAATTTCAGAATCAGAACTTGGCGTTGCTGGTATAGCCATACCCTCTGGGTTCAACACAGTGGCGACAACTTGGGGAAACTGAGACATCAGCTCCATAACTTTGGCCTCAGTTTCAATTCTGCTCTCTACATTTCTCTTTACAAAAGTTTCCCCACTGAAATCACAGAGTTCCACGTTCTGAAATGGTCTGTTTGGAAGCTGAGCAGCACTGACTTCTGAGCAAGACGGAAACAGATGCAACTCCTGGTGTCCTGTCACTCCTGCAGTCTGAACCTGCAAACACTCCATTTCCTTTGGTTTAAAAAGTCTTTGTAAAGATCTACTAGACACAACCCCAGCCTGGGAGGCTCTGTGTTGATGCTCTTCGGATGAGGCTTCTTGGGACTCTTCAGTTCCTCTCTCAGAACAAACCTTGTCTTTATTCCTTTTTTGAAGGTACCCATCCTTCCTTAATTTTGATGAAGGTCTCTTTCCTTCCCTATAGTCACACTCCTTTCTATCACAACAAGCACTTAGTCTTTGAGACTCGGGTTTATTTCCAGAGATCTTCTGGGGAAGACACTCTTGTCTGTAGCTTTCTTCCTTGTCACCTGACTTGAGTGCTGTACCTCTCCGAGCTTTAGGTATATAAAGTGCCATGTCAGGTCTTTTGGTTCGAACTCTGCATCTCTCTGCTTCTTGCTGCATGGTACTGCTGCAATCTGAAAGAGAAAGAAAGATTTAATAATAAAAAACAAAATGTAAAGAGTGAGTAGAGGCCTACTAATCTATCCTACAACAATCACTAACGTAAAAAAGAAAGTAAACTCTGACATAAAATACTTAATGCACTCACACATGTCAATAAGTAGATTCACAAAACCTCATGAAAGAGATCGTGGATTTTAGCAAAAGACACCCTTTCGTCATGTTTTTAAAACCACTTATCCTTACCTTCCAGGTTTCCTCTTAGAAAAAAAAGATTTTATTTATTTAATATATGATTGCTCTATCTGCATGTACGCCTGTATGCCAGAAGAGGACATTAGAGGGTATAGATGATTGTGAGCCACCATGTGATCGCTAGGAACTGAACTCAAGACTTCTGGAAGAGCAGACAGTGCTCTTAAACGTGAGCCATCTCTCCAGTCCCAGGTTTCCTCTTTTTTTTTCTTAAACATTTAACTTTATGTGTGTAAGTGTTTTGTCTACACACATATATGTGCAACACATGTCTATGTACATGCCTGGTACACAAGGAGGCCAGAAGAGTGTGCTGGATGCCCTGGAACTGGAGTTACAGACAGCTGTGAGCCACCACATGAGTGCTGTGAATGGAACCCAGGTCTTCTGAAAGAGCAGTCAATGCTCTTAACCACTGAGCCATCTCTCCAGTCCTCAGATTTCTTCTTTTTAAATAAGTAATTTTGCCTTAGTTTGAATTTAAAAACAGATTGTAAGAACAGTGACAGCCATCAAGTCCTCATAAGGAATAACCATTAACACATTCTGAAGTGATTTTTACTATGATGAGTATGTTCAAGAACCTCAAAAGCCCACACTTGCCAACAGAAACACACACACACACACACACACACACACACACACACACACACACACACAGTGAGGGGGGGATGACTTCAGTGTCAACTACACAATCAAACAACTAATTTTTAAAAAGGGGGGGGTAGTGAAAACGAGAAAGGTATTGAATTACTCTGGTCCAATCATTATACAGTGTGTGTGTGTGTGTGTGTGTGTGTGTGTGTGTGTGTGTGTGTGTGTGTCTGAACCTTGTAAATACATACATTGCTTTGTGTCAACAAAACAAAAATACCATTAAAAAAAAGTTTAGCTTAACCATCCTTGATCTAAAATCTCAAATTTCAAAATATAAAACAGGTGGAGTAGTACGCTCAGCACTCAGTATTGGGCTTCGGAGCTTTCAGAATTGTTTTTGGATTAGCAATGTTCACCCAGTAAGTCAATATACTAACATTCTAGGAACACAAACCCCCACAAACCTCTGAAGCCTGAAACCCTCCTACTGCAAAGCATTTCAGATAAAGGAGAGCCAGCTGAAACCCTCTTTACTTAAGTGACATACACTAAATCTTCTCTGCTTCCAGCAGTAAGAAAACAGACCCAAGCATGAAGGTGGAGGGGCGAGAGCAGGAACCCATACACAGTGAGCCAGCTCACACTAGCCATCCCTGACAACCTCCACCACGGGCGTCAACAGAATTTAACAGAAACCAAGAAAGAGTAAGTAAATCTTTACCCATGGCTGCTAACTACAAGGACGTATGCTGACATACTGGATTGTTCTCTTAATTCTCAAGCTAGTGCTGTAAAGTATGAAGGTCTTAGGACAAGGAGAAGAAAGGGCGCATATAACAAAGCCATATATATCCTCTAGTGGTTCACAGCACGCACGTTAGAGGAGAGATGTGAGGAAGAAGGAGAAGCCTGTCACCTCTGCTCACTCTTAGAGTCCTAAAGTCACCTGATCCAGAACAGTCTTCGTTGAAGATTCTCTTTCATGGCAGGGTTTGGTTTTTTTGTTGTCATTATTGTTTTGTTTTTGTTTGTTAAGTTTTTTAACCCTAAAATATATCATGATCAAGTACCTCCAGTAATGTTTTTATTTCTGGGTTGCTATTGTTTTTTAAGGTGACATAGAGGCTCACTACATAGGCTAGACTGGCATGGAACTTGGTATAGAGCCCATGCTGACCCTGAATTCAAGATCCTCATATTTCAGCCTCCCCAGTGAAGCCTTCTGAACACAGCTGTCCTTTCCTCTTCTATTAAAAATGTCTTACTAGCACTTATTTAGGGGTGTGTGTTCGTGTGTGTGTGTGTGTGTGTGTGTGTGTGTGTGTGTAAGTGACATTTTTCTTCCACATATTTGTGTCTATATTTCTCCAGAATCAATTGACAGAAATTAAAGGAAGCAGCAGTTTTAACTCAATGTAAGAGAAAACAGTGAAGTAAAATAAAACCCTGTATTTCTATATTTTTCCAATGCTATTATGAGGTAATGAACAGTTTCCAGTAAAAACTAAACACATCACAATGATTGACATACACTAAGAGAAAACATCTCTACTTATAACAAAGATGGCCTAATTTTAAGTGTCTTTCTAAATCATATTACTATCTCTAATCTGTAACTAGACTATTAAAATCCCCAAATTGTGTATTTTAAAATTGTATGCTGTAGTGAATGATTTCTAAAACAATACGTTTTCCTTAATGATAATATACCATAATACTATTTTCTTCTTTATTTATTTATTTATTTATTTATTTATTTATTTTTTTTTTTTCTCAGGTTTCTTTGTGTAGCACTGGCTGTCCTGGAATCACTCTGTAGACCAGGCTGGACTTGAACTCACAGGATCGCATGCCTCTGCTTCCCAAGTGCTGGGATTAAAAGCATGTGCCACCAGTGCCCGGCTCATAATACTTTTTTAAAAAATCAGAATAGCAGCCGGGCGTGGTGGCACACACCTTTAATCCCAGCACTGGGGAGGCAGAGGCAGGCGGATCACTGTGAGTTCGAGGCCAGCCTGGTCTACAAAGCGAGTCCAGGACAGCCAAGGCTACACAGAGAAACTCTGTCTCAAAATACCAATAAATAAATAAATAAATAAATAAATAAATCAGAATAGCAATATAATACTTATATTGCCTACTTCCTACCTAAATGCTAAATTCAATTGGGCCATAACAAGCTGTGTGCTGTTAAATTACCCACAAGCTCACCAAGTGTATTTCACAGTGCTGGTTGTTTACATCAATGATGTCTACAGTAAGTGACTCCTTTGATCAGGTGGATAACCACCTTGAATAATGGAAGAATGTGTCTTCATTTTTTTTTAACTATTCACAATATAGTAGCTAAAGACATGACACGTTTATATTAGTAGTATTTTCATCATTGTATGTCTGGAGAATCAATAGGTAATCAAGACTTGATTTATGGCATGTGCCAATCTGTACAGTAAATATTTTTGCTGTGGAAAATTTCAAGCTACCAATGGGCTATCACTGTACACAGACCGGGGAAAATTTGTAAAGACCTATACCACAGAGATGGTATACACTGTAACTTCCACAGCACAGGCCATGATGAAAGTCACTACGCAGTAGTTAGTTACCTTTTCACAATTCAACATATTTAATAGCAATCCTATGCACCATACTTCACTGCGATGACTGTTTTTAGCAATCAGTATACAGAATTCCCAAAATTTCAATGAGCAGCTCTTGGGGACACAGAATTCGTTGTGATATCATTTCAGAATAAGTTATAGGAGTATCCTCATCTTGAGGACTTTCAAGATACTCTCAATTTAATTTAAAGCTTTCTCAAATTTTAGTGAACTTCTTTTGGAACGGTAGGCATGACAGTCTTTAACACTGGACGAATGGGGACCTCCCAGATACCATTTAAGGAAAAATGTTGTCTTGAAAATTTTCTGCCCAGGAGCCTAGGGAGATGACCGAGGCAGTGAAGCACTACTCACCGCATGAACATGAGGATCTGAGTTCAAACTCAAGTACCTCTGAGGAAGAAAAAAAGCTACGCCTTGTGGGCTGGTGCCTGCAACCTCAGGGCCAGGAAGCAGAGAGAAGGATCCCAGCCAGTCTAGCAAAACAACAAGCGCAAGATAAACTATCCAGTGGAGAGGCACTGACGCCTGAGGTCACCTCTGGTCACCACATACCAGCCCACGCTAGTACGCATACACGCACCACTTCCCACTCGGGTATTTACTCACAGCATTTGAGTTCTTCCACCCCGCTTTTCCCCATGCAGTATAACTTCTTTTAAAAAAATGTTTGTTTGTTTGTTGAAAGGGCTCTTACTAACCTAACTGAGGAGAAGAATTAGTTGTTCTGTATTTTGCAGCTTATTTATTCCAGGGAGACTATCAACATGCAATTCTGTTCAAAATTACATTTTCTAAAGGGTATAGGAAGCCACACTCCTTTATCATAGAAAGGAGCCAATTACTAAAATACATCTATGAGACGACTCAGGCTAAATTATTTTCTCTGTAACTTCTGTGCATTAGGACTATATTTACTTTAACACCTCTCCTACTGCTTCTACTGTTTTAAAGTTCTCTTGAGGAAAAGAAAATGTTAGTAGCTTTAAGTACCTCTCTGATCTATCTTCCTAAGAGCATAAATAACACAAGGCAAGCTTCACCACTTCAGCACAGGTCCACACTGCTTGCCCTGTATTTGTTATCTACCCATACACAGCTCTTCAAATCACAACAGGGCATTAGCCCTTTAAACACTCAGTAGACAATTCAACCATAAAGCGACTAGACCAAGGAAGGGCTCTAAAGAAGCTGAGAGTAAACAACGTTTGGAAGAAATGACCTTTGGGTATGCTAACTATGCTTGTAGGACAAATTCTTTAAAGTTCTATTACTTTGTTGGTTCATACAAATGCTTCATAACTAAACCATGCATGTTAACTCAACTTTTTCCTTTTCTTTTTGGGGTGTCTGTGGGGGGGGGGTTCGATGTTTATCTTGAACTCACTATACACATTAGACTGGTCTCAAACTCAAAATCCTGCTCCACCCTCTGAGTGCTGAAATTTTTTTTTACCTAATTCACCTACTGTTAACATTTTATCACATGCGCCTTATCATTTACAATCACACATGGCCCCTCCTCTTTCCTGCTTCTCTCCCTCCCCCAGGCTGATTTCCTCCCTGAACCTTTTGATAGCATTTAGCTAAATCTGATGGTTTTAATCTGATCCAGTTTTTATGATAGCTGCAAAATAATGATTTTCCCACCAAATACAAGTCTCTCCACATTTACCACTCAGGCCATAGCATTTTCCTGAAAAGCAAACAAACCATGTATCCTAGCTAAGAACACGTACTAAGATTTCCTAAGTTAAAATATCAATATTAAAATCACGGCTGCTCTAGTTGGTCATTATAGGAAATTTCTATATGAAAAACATTTTCTAACTTTTGCAAGGTCAAATAAGATTATTATCTAATGCTCCATTTATATAAGAAAAAAGAGCATGTCTCCCAAAATTATATAGTCCCTTCACTAGACACAACTTGTGTCCTTTTTGTGTCCCTTTCTGGAAAATCCAGAACTGAGATGCAACAATCAATACATAACAGGTGTCTTTCTGTTTTTCTTTTTAAAAGCCTTGTCAATCTCCTTTGAAAAGGAACCAAGGCACAATCAATCCACATGTTAATAAACAAAAATATGAGGATAAGAGAAAAAACATTCTTAATTGAAAATATTTTGGCAAAAGATTTATTTCAAGTCTATTTTCTGAAACTTAAGTTTCACTGAATGTTTAAAATTATGAAATGTTTTAGAATAAAGAAATGTCTCAACTAAGATATACATAGTGAGCTCTGAGTCTGGCATCCTCTTAAGCAATCTGCAAGCAAAAAAGAAAAAAGAAAAAAAGCTCAATGCGGTACATTTGCATAAAGGGTACACAACAAACACAAACGACAACTCTCATATAGTAAAACGCCAATGCAACTGCCTTGAACACAAGACTCAGCAGGTAGACAGAACATCAACAAAAGACTAAGCACAATCCTTGGCAGTCCCACACCATATGGGATTTGTTTTATAACAAGTGGTTCTTCAAAACAGTGGGAAATACTCCCTGGTTATACACTTGGCTTGCCTTTTCTGTATACTCAAGTGAGACTGGTCTATGGGCTACGAAAATTACCATATAACACAGAAGGTTAAAATTGTGTGTTTACAGACCTCATCTGTAGCTGTCAGAAAACAATTTTGAGTAGACATATTTAAAATAATTCTCTTGTAATGGCAAAGTGCTATTTGAGTCTCTCTTCTTGACTGTTTGGCAAATAGATTTTACTGGTATTGGAATGGAGTCTGGGGCCATACACATGACAGGTAAGGTTCTATCACTGATTATACAATGATCAAAATAAAAAATGAATCCATTTAAGAAATTTGGGGCACAAATTACCTGTGTTGCATCCTCCAATTTCACTGTAACCTTTGTGTGCGGTGCGCGCGCGCGCACACACACACACACACACACACACACACACACACACACACACACGGTGTTAGTGGAACTGCACAGGCAATCCCACTAGCCTACCCTCCTGCCAGGTGCGGCTGATCACAGAACCCGCTAGCCCAGTTCTCTGCCCTCTCTCTGCCCTCATGGCTCTCTAGCTGCCTCCACCCTTCCCCACTCTCTCCTCCTCTAATAAACCTTTTACAGCAGATTTGTTGCATGGTGTAGTTTCTCGGGGGTGCACCTTGGCTTGGGCGCACCAAGGGTACCCCCCCACTGCATTATATTTCATAACACTCTGCACTGAACACACCATTATGTCACACAATACTACTGCAGGTTATGAACTACAATATTTTAACTGAACTGTAATGTTTTCTGCTCTCACAGAAAGAATGGCTTAAAGACAGAAAACGAAGATTTAACTTTCCTATTCTCACTCCTCAATACACATCAAGTAACTGTATCTTTCTACTGTTAGAATGGTTTATTATAAAAATTATGAGATAACTTGATGTCATTTAAAAAAAGAAAACACTAAATAAATTTTGACTTGAGAACCAGAACAGAGTTTCCAAAAATTTTTGAAAACAACCTAAAATGCACTTGTTATTTGGTATTGTGTTTATGGGAAAGGACAGTCTCCGCACTGATGATGGTGGTTTGAATACCTGGTCATCAGGGGGTGGTACCTTCTGAAAGGATTGAAGGTGTGGCCTTGCTGGAGGAAGTGTTGTCACCTTTAGGAGGCACAGCCTTCTCTAGAAGTACACCACTGGGGCGGACTTCCACAGTACAGCCTCTCCCTGCTTCCTGTGCCAGCCACCTCCCCATGCCTCCCCCACCATTATGAACTCTTTCTCCCACGTGTGCCTTTTGGTCATGGCTTCTGGTCACAGCAACAAAGAGTAACTAGTATACGTACATGGCCAGAGCTACATACAAATTTCTCAGGCAAGAGAGTTTACAAAGTGGAAAAAGTTTAAAGAGTTCTATACTAGTCTGTTCTATCTGAGAAATGCTAGACCAACAGAAAACAACACAAAGGGTGCTACCAGCCTATTACATGTTTGACTAGACCCAGAAAGCATCACATCTTTTATTTTCCCTTTGTTTGGTACTAGAGGTAGAGTCCAGGGCCCTGTGTGTGCTAACATGTGCTCTATCAGTGAGATACATTTACACACCCAATTCTTTAATTCTGAGAACCAGCACAACTCTAATTATAACTGAAAATTTACTAAATATGTAGTATATGAAGACTGTTCTTGACAAAAAAAATTTTTAATTAATAATAATGAGGGGCTGGGAATGTAGCTCAGTTGGTAGGCGGTTTGTCTAGCATAAATGAGGTCCTGGGTTCAATTCCCAACATTTACATAAAACAAGTAGCTCATCCTATAATCCCAGCACTTGAGAGGTACAGCAGGGGATCAGCAGAAGGTTATCCTTGGTCACACAGTCAGTGTCCAGCCAGCATAAGACACATGAGACACTGTCTTAAATAAAAAGTACACACACACACACACACACACACACACACACACACACACACACACACACACTTTAATGTCCACTTTTAATAGACCATTTAAAAAATATTTTCCAGGTACTCCTCTTTCAGTTAGCAATAATTTTTCATAAATGTGTATTTCTAAGGAGAATTATCTACACTGTTACATATAAAAGAGCAAGAAATAAAAGAGGAAAAACGATGTCAAAAGACTACCATTTTATACTACATGCTTCACATTATTTAAATTTGTTACAACAAGGATGCAGTATTCTGTGATTAAAAACAAAATCACTGAAATTCAAAGACTATTTTAGTAAAGCAGGATAGTACAATAAGCTGGCATAAGAGAAACCACAGGCAGTGAATGTCCATAAATAGATCTTTACTAGACAGAACTACGGTGGGTAAGGAAATGATGAATGGAGAAAAGAGGGAATGCTTTAACATGCTTGACAGTACAATAAAACAAGCAGCACATAAATTACTTGATGTTGGGAAGATAGTGTTGCAGAATGCTGAGCAACCTTTGTTGACTTAAGAATATTCTAGGACTGCACGGACCAACACAAATACACACAGCACTGGAACATATGAAGTGTGGTCAGTCTGAAGTGAGATGCTGGTTACACTCTGGGATTTCAAAGACTTGGGGCATGCATGTGTGCATGAACACACAAAAACTTAAAACGTCTCAATATCATTTTTATGTTGATTATATACAGATACCGTTTTAGATATACTAGTTTATATAAAACATTAATCTCATTCTTATTTTTTATCTTCAAAAGTGGCTGATGAATTTACAATCATCTTACATGGTTCACATTCCTACCCCATGTAATACTTCTAACAGGACAGCACTGTTCTAAGATGTTTCCATATTGCTAAAGTCATAAGCCAAGGTAGCCTGTTCTTCCTCTTTGTATTGTCTACTTCAGCAACACAGAAACACACCAAAGTAATGTGTAAGCTCGAAATGATTTCTAAAGTATTAGAAATGCAAAAATCTACTGTGTTTCACAAATCCCAAACAAGACAAGTTATACAACACACCCTTGAAATAAAATAGATGCTCACCACACTCAGGAGCACTGCTCACCACCTTAACATTTCTCTCTTAAAAACAGAGGCTTCTTAAAACTTGTGTTTGAAACCGTGCAAGGCCCTAGCTTTAGAACTGTTCCTTTGCCCTGGCTTTACAGCACTTTCAAGAGTATTCTTTATTGTTTTTAGTTAATGTAGAAACTGGCAAAACCAGAGCTGCCAAGGCCCTTCAGTTCAGCAATTTGTATTTCATTTGCAAAGAACTGGCAAAGTATCTTAAAAATAAAGTCAGTATACTTACAAAACGAGATGTCAAATACAAAATACAGCAACTAATTAAAAGATTTCTGGGCTCTAAGATTATCGTGCACTTAAAAGTTTTCACTATTCTCCCCCAAGTCATGACTGTTCTTCCTTCCTCAGTTTCACAGTCCAGTCGTATTACTCAGCTGTTCTGGACACAACTCTCGTCATCGCTGCCCTTGGCATTTCCACAGGTTTGCTCAAAAGACCCTTCAATGACTCTTCCCTACAGAGAAACTTAAAATATCTTGCATCGCACATAAAGACTTATGTAATTTAGCACCTCAGCTACCTACCCCCCAAAACTTCCTAGCTGCTACTCTAGCCACCCCTCACTTTACGTTTCATCTGCTCTCATTTTGGTAGTTCTTAGATGTATCAGAACAGTGGTTCTCAACGTGTGTGTGTGTGTGTCACAATCAGACAACCTGCATATCATATATCAGATATTTACATTATGATTCGTTACAGTAGCAAAATTATAGTTATGAAGTCTGAGTGAGGGTCACTACAACATGAGGAACTAACTGTGCTAGAGGGTCATGCTATTAGGAAGGTTGCCAACCACCGTACTCTAACAGCCTACCTTTATTAAAAGTAAAAGAGAAATGTTATAAAGAATACAATATTTTATACTGTTCAATTATCTACCAAATGACAACTGAAAATCTCAGTATTTCTACCTAACCAAGTTTACATATTCAAAATCTTGTAAAACCTATTCTTGGCTTAACAAAATTTCAAGAATAATTAAAACCTATGAAAACTCAGTCTGACATTTGAGTCTAATTAGTGTAAAAACCACATTTATAAATTCACTATTCTTTAGTGATTAGTCAGTTTGTATTTTTGGAGTACTGGATGGACATTAGTAGTCAACATCAAGCTTTTATACAGTGCTCAGAATCTGATCATCAAATCAGATTTCAAGTACTTTATACTTGGTCACTAAAGGCTATTATCGGAAGAATGAGGCCTTATGTAGAGAGAATGAGGTTTTACACACACACACACACACACACACACACACACACACAAAACAAAAACAAAACACACAAAAAAACCCAACAACAACAACAACAGATGGCTCCACTCCAAGTTCTATAAAGGAGAATAAATTAGTTTTAAGAAAAAAATTGAAACAAAATAAAGTCTATACATGATAAACCTACAACCAACCAAATGGCGAAAATTGAGAGTGGAGGTTTCTTATACAACTAACAAAAGAACTACCATATGACCTGGGGGTTCCACTATATACCCAAAGGAAGCTAAGTCACTAGACCAGAGACCTGCACATCTACATTTACTGTTGCACTAGTCACAGTAGCTAGGAAACAGAAGCAGCCTCGCTGCCTAGTAAATGATGAATAAAAAAAATGTGGTGTCGATACAATAAGGAATTGTATTAAGCAGTAAAAAATAAATAAAATTATAACATTTTCAGAAAAACAGATGATACCGGAAATCATTGAGTTAAGTGACTAAACCAGACGCAGGATGACAAAATACTACATGGTTTTTCTCATATGCAGAATGTGTATATGTGTATGGGGGAGGTCATGAAACTAGAAAGGCTATCATAAAAGAAGAGATGATGCTGGAGAGACGGCTCAGAGGTTAAGAGCACCGTGTGCTCTTCCAAAGGCCTCGAGTTCAATTCCCAGCAACCACATGGTGGCTTATAATCACCTATAATGAGATCTGGTGCCTTCTTGTGGTGGGCAGGCACACAAATGGGCAGACTATTGTATAAATGATAAATCTAAAAAGAAGAAGGAGGAGGAGGAGGGAGAAGGAGGAGGAGGAAGAAGAAGATGAGGAGGAAGAAGAGGAGATATTAGAGGAGTAGAGGAAGAGTGAGCAATGAACTACATGAATGCTAAGATAGGACTGTTTCAGAGATAGAAGGAACCAGCCCATAGAGGATAGGGGGATGAATTAGAAAAACATGTAACAACACATGGATAAAAATGCCATAGTGGATCCCATTACTTTGTATGCTAACTTACAAAATTAATTAAAAAGAAAATTCACAAGAACTCAAAAAGGAGAAAAATATAATAAAAGATAAAGTTAACAAAAAATGAGATCTATACTATTTTGGCAAAATATTAGTGTTATCTTCCAAGGCTCTATCTAGACCCTTTGTATATTTTATTTTTTAACTATCGTATGGGTGGGTGGTATGCAGATGTCAGGGTGCAAGTATAGAGTCAGAGAACAACTTGTAGTAGTTGGTTCTCACCTTCAAATATGTGGGTCCCAGGGAATGACCAGGTCAACAGACTCAGTGGCAAGTGTCCGTATCAGCCAAGCCATTTACCAATCCCAATCTTTTACATATGTATAAAACAAACTACATACAGCAGGGAGAAGCATGTGACAATCATGAGAATAATGAGTTCTATACATGTTACATTCACAGTGAAGTGGCCATCTGCGTCTGTCCCGTCTGAAGTAAGTGTTTTTCCTGTCTTGTTGGGTCTAGATTTCCAAATGAGATTCAATATCTATCCTATCTCAACTCCAATAGCTTAACTTCTTTATCTTGATCTAAAATGATCTTGTCCCCACCAACTAAACTTGATTATAAAACTATACTATCTTGTCTTCAATAGATGCACATAACATTTGCCTGTGGAGTATGGTAACTTACATACATTGTTAATTTTGCAGGATATTGCTAATGTATACATGATCTGAACATTGGAGTTTTTGAATATTACTGAATACTGAATATATTGGAGGATACTGCTGACGTACATTGTTGAATATTGTAGAATACTGCTGATTTACACTTTGTTGAATGACAGATCACTAGCATCACTTCAATTTTACACTCAATGAACAATTAGTCCTTGTTTACCCCATCTCTGTAGCCATTGGCAACTATTCTACATTTGCTTCTATGTATCTGATTTACATACCTCATGTAAGTAACATCGTGTAGTTGTGTCATTAGCAGGAGCTCCCTCCTCTTTAAGACTGAATTATATTCCACTATGTACACACATTTTCTTTGCTCATTCAGCTACAATGAACACTCAGGTTGCATTCACACCTTCATTACTGTGAATTTTGCTGCAATAGACATAAGAAAGCATATACTTCTTCAAGATACTGTTTTCAATCTTTTCTAATGGATATCTAAAAATGGAGTCATTAGCATATATGGTAATTCTATTTTTTGGCATTCTGGAGGACTTTCATGTTATAATCCATTGCAATTGCACCATTTTACAAATCTCAACAACAATGTGCAAAGGTTCCAATCTCCTTACATCTGTTTAGATGTGGTTATGTTTACAGTAGCTACTATCCTAATAGGTGTAAAATAACTTATCACTGTAGCTTTGACTTGCATTTCCTGTTGAAACATTTTTTTGCACACATTTTATGGCCTCTTAAACATCTCTGGCAAACTATGCATTCAGATCTGTTGCTCCTATCTTAATCAGGTTATTTGTGATTGAGTTGCTGGGATTCCTTGCCTAGATAGTAACACTTATGGCATACAGTATGCAAAATATATTCTCCCATCCTGCAGCTGTTGTCACTCAATTGTTCCCATACTATGCAGAAGTTTCAAATTTATAAAATACCCTGCTATTTATTTATTTATTTTGGTCTTTGAAGACAGGGTTTCTCTGTATAGCCTTGGCTAGCCTAGTACTTGCTCTGTAGACCAGGTTGGCTTCAAATTCACAGATCCGCCTGCCTCTGCCTTCAGTGTGCTGGGATTAAAGGCACCATGTACCACCACTGCCTGACTTGTTTTGCTTTTTAAATTTAAAAATCCTTAGCCATAATAGGGCATGTGGCACATGCCTTTAATGCCAGCACTCAGGGAGGCAGAGGCAAGTAAACTGCTGTGAGTTCAAGGCCAGCCTGGTCTACAAAGCATGTCCAGGACAGCCAAGGCTACACAAAGAAACCCTGTCTCAAAAAACAAGCAAACAAACAAAAATTATCAAACTGTTTCACCCAATCAGAAATCTTACTCAGCAAAATAAAAAAGATGTCAGAAATCCACTCAATGCTTCCATTGAAAGTTCCCCGTCCTAGTGTCAGGCACAAACACCATATATGCAAATAAGAAAAACGAAGCACAAGAGCTTCACTTTCTAGTAGACTTGACCCAAACACAAGAAAGGGACTTCTGCTATACGCTTCTGTAATGTCTATACCTGAGAGCTGAAAAGCGAGGCATGTTTATGTCTATGAACTCCACTAATGAAGCACAAATGACTTTGCTACAGTTGTCTGAAGGTGTCCTCCATAGTACACTTGCACTGTCACACTTGAAACACAAAATAATTCTATATCCATTTGAAGGTTACTTCTTCACTTCTATTCAAACCAGACTATATAAAATATGTATTACAAATTGAATTAACATAGTAAGGCAATCTGTAAAGTTTAAGTGTATGTGAAGAAATTACTTCACTGTGTCTCTTTAACATGCTGGACTTTAACTGAACTAAGGAGAAATAAGTCAAGTAGATGTTCATTTAAAGTCCTTCCTCAAAGGTATGAAAGAATAGGTTCACAAGCAATAAGCAGAATCATTTAAAGACATTTCACAGCTGTATTCACACTGCCCTACTGGGCTGTGTGTAAGCCAACACCTATCCACTGTGAATAACCCACATATACGATACCTACATTTTCATCTCCAGATACATGATTTTTTTATCACTTTCTTTGCCACCTATCATTTCTTGCTATGACTAAGCATTTTCACTCTTTCAATTTATTGGGCAATGAAAATCCAACCACCTCCAAATTATATACAAAAAAATTTTTAAAAAAACAAAAAACTTCTAACTAATGTCTCCCATTACAGCGGGATGTGTGATCTTCACATGAACGTCTTCTGGCCACTTGTCCAATCTTACTGCTCATCTCATGACCCTGTTGTTCTCACTATAGCAGAGTCTCATTTAATCTTCTTTAAAACGCCACCATTATTATTAAGTTTTTATTACTCTATTATTACTAGTCCAGTTCTAAAATCATAAAAGTGAGGCATCAAGAAATGTTTATTATATTATACACCTAAGGCCAAAGAACAGCAAAGAGTTCATTTGTTTGTTCTCAGAGATGCCTTGTTTAGTTTTACAACAGTTTTTAGTACTATTCACTTTTTTTCCTTTTTTCTTTCTTTCTTTTTTGACATAAATTCATGCCATGTATCCCAAATTGGCCTGGAACCTACTATATAGCCCAATCTGCCCTCAAACTTGCAATCCTCCTGCCTCCACTTCCCAAATGCTGAGTTACAGGTAGGTATGTGCCACTATGCCAGGCCTCCACTTTAAAGTCTTTTTTATGAGTCCTTATTGTTTGGTTGTTTCTGATACAGGATCTCTTCTGAAGACAGCCCACGCTAGCCCCACTCTTCCCTTGTGCTCCTGACTATGGAGACTGCAGGTGGGTGCCATCACACCAGCTCCACTTTAATATACGTACTGCTCTGGAAAAGAGAACTAGGAATAACAGTTTCAATTAGCTGATGGCTAGAACACCAGAGGCCCTAACTCTCTCCCTTTCATGTCTCTAGACAACCTAACTGAGCTATGAACTGGAAAGCAAGAAGAACACCAATGAGTCAATAAAGCTGATCAAGTTTTAAGGTTCTACCCTTATGTGGGTTTGCCGAACATAAATCCTATAACTAACATAGCCAACTCTTTCTATTGCCACGTAAAAACCTACTTGCCAAAGACGGTTTAGGGCTGTTTATTTGTGAGATAAATCTTCCTTCTGTGATCCTTCAAAGCTTAAGGAATACTAGCATGTTGTCAATGTCAATAGACATTGCTTGAGCAACTAAGTATGAGCCAGGTGTTCTCTACTCCCTGCTGCCACACCAAACCATCAACCTGTCTGACTCCCAGTTAGCCTCTGAGCTACGTAAAAGCAAAACTAAGCCTTATGTTTTTCTATTCCCCATACATAAGCAGCATTCCTACCATACGAATGTCATTAATAATTAGGTCAATAAAAGTACAAAAATAAGAGTACAAAAGCAAGCGTCCCTAAACGAAGCAGTAGCAACTCAATGTCCCATTGAGAATGTGTTTATGTGTGATCAGTAAAAGAAACACACATTCTTTAAACATACAAATTCTTTATCATTATGTTATTTCTTTGACTGAATTCATTAATTATTTTCCTAGTAAAGCATGTGCATGTGACATGTATTAAATATTTACAGAAACTAAACTCATGTGTAAATAATAGTGACAACAAAATTAAACCAGATGTATATTTAAGCCCTTACTCACCAGGGTTCATTCTTGAAAATCACAATTTCATACCATCATCAATGAACTGATACTCTGTATTTTTTTAAAGCACTACCCACTTTTGCATAGAAATATTATGTATACTCATTGAAATTAATATAATGGCACTAAGACATTGATTGTTTGGTCAGTAAGATTGCCCAGTGAAGGGTGCTCACCACAGGTCTGACAATCTCAGTAAGCACAAGGCAGAAAGAGAGAATGACAAATGTACATATACACACATAAAAAGTAAGTAAATAAATGCAGAGAACCCAAAGGCTGTTGCCTCCAGGAAACTGTATGTAGTTTGTGATGCACCAAAGAAGTCACCAAATGCAGCACCAGGGTAGGTAAGTGTTCATATATGCCATCTCACCACCCGCGGACACCACTCCTTCACAAACATGTAATTTTATGATTACTTTACAAAAGAAGAGGTCACATCTCTAACAAGCTAAAGTGTCAGAATTCACATCCTCTCTGCTCTAATATCCAGGTTCAGAATTGCTTGTCAGAAATGCAACTCTTGATTTGTGGGCAACCTTACTTTTAAGGGTGGACAGTGTGGCATATTTGTTTTAAACTCCATCGTTTTGAGACTGTCCAGCTTTATGACCTCTGTACGTACCTTCCTATCTAAGCCACTGCTATCTGATTCATGAGGGCTACTTATGGTAGAGGAAGTCAGAAAGAATATTTTCTCATTTGTAAACAAAAAAAGAAAGGCAGATAATGTATCAACCAAAAATTTCCCCAGAATTCTGAAGCGTGACCTTTGCGGGTTTCAAGAAAATTTGTGATTGTATATATCACAAAGCAATTAATCCAAAGTCTAGGGATAAATGCCTCAAATCTGAAAAAAGGCTCTTCAAAGGACTGGTGAACATGAGATATACACTGGACACTAGAGAAGGCAGCTACAACTCAGCTACAGACCAACTACAGGTTACTATAAGATCATACAGAACTCTTCTTGTAGGTTTCTAGGACCCTCTGGATCCATCTATTTCCCAACTCCTGTATTTCTCTCACCTAGAGTCCCAATAAGATGTCCTCACCTCTATCCCACTTTCCTGGTAAGTGAAGACTTTCATGAGACATGCCCCTTGGGCTAGTGTCCAGTTATAAGTGAGTATATACCACTTGAGTCTCTCTTCTGCTTCTGTGTTAGCTCACTCATTATGATCAGTTCTAGTGCCATCCATTTGTCCACAAATTTTGGAAATTCCTTGTTTTCAACAGCAGAGTAGTATTCCATAGTGTAAATGTACCACAGTTTCTCTATCCATTCTTCTACTGAGGGACACTTAGGCGGTTTCCATGTTCTGGCTATTATGAATAAGGCCGCTATGAACATGGTTGAGCATATGTCCCTGTCCTGGGCTGGAGCATCTTCTGGGTATATTCCAAGGAGTGGAATAGCTGGGTCTTGAGGAAGCCCTATTCCCAGTTTTCTGAGATAGCGCCAGACAGATTTCCAAAGTGGCTGCAACACTATGATGGGCAGATCTGGGCCCAGGGATTCAGCTCAATCTATGGTACCAACCAAGGACAATACGTGCCATCATCATCAAACCCCTACCCAGATCTAGCCAAGGGACAGCACATTCTCTACAGTTAAGTGGAGACTAGGGACTGACTTTCACACGAACTCTGGTGCCCCATCTTTGGCCATGTCCCCTTGATGGGGAGGCCCGATGGCACTTGGAGGAAGGATAGCATACTACCAAGAAGAGACTTGATACGCTAGCATCATATTCAGGGGGAGGAGGTCCCCCTCAGTCACAGTCACAGGGAAGGGGAATGGGGTAAAAGCGGGAGGGAGGGAGGAATGGGAGGATGCATGGGATGGGATAGCAAATGAGATGTAATATGAATGATTTCATTTTTCAATTAAAAAAAAAAAAAGATCATACAGAACTCTTAGTAGCCACAGAAACAAAGGAAATTCCTACATACAGTATCTTCTCCTTGGACCTCAATGAATACAAAGAGAAGGACCTACAGGCAAAGTGAGACACACATTTGGAAGGAGAGAACAGCAAATCCTGTGGATAACTACCAAGGCTCCCTTATGTCTCCTTCCAGAAAAGCCTAAATGTGCAGGGGTGGGGGGTGAGAGACAGTAAGAGCTACTATCTGCCAGGCACAAGGACAGATCCTCTGTAGCCAGGTAAAAAGGCAACCTCTGAGAAGCAGGGGCAGAATTCCTGAAAAGTCTCACACCTGAGACGCAGGGAAGAACTGAGACACCTATGAAATACATCACAGGAAATAACCCAAGTGGCTACACAGCCTCAAGTAAGCAGCTTCTTAGGAGAAAAGCTAGCACATGGAGAAACACGCTCTATGCAATACAAGGTAAAAGGGCAGCCTAAAGCTAAGTATAGACTAGACAGTAAGAAACCTCTCTTGGGGCTGGGGATTAGTTCAGTGGTAGAGCACTTGCCTAGCAAGCACTAACCCTGGGTTCCGTCCTCAGCTGGGGTGGGGTGGAAGCCTCTAGTAGGACTGGAGAAATAGCTCAGTAGAATGCTATAAGGCCCTAGGTTCAACATCCAAGCTCTCTCCCTCTCCCCTCACCCTTAGTGATTCACTGTGGCCTATAAGATATAAATCAAGCTTACCAGGCACTAAAGTTCCTCCAGGACTTGGTATCAATATACTATTTTAATCATGATGCCACCACTCTCAGACGTGAATCCTCCAATCTAGGCAGGATGACATCACAGCCTGCTCCTTCTAACTTCTAAAATGCTCTACTTGAACAAAATCAGCCTAATAGCTCCAGTCACTATTCACCCAAACGATGTATCACAAAACCCACCTTATCCTGTAACTATCTATGTAAAGGCAACTGATTCACACTTCTGTGAATTCATACGTACTCAATCACTTATGACATTCATGTCATTATATATAAGATATTATTGTTTAAATGCTGCACGTATGGCCAAGCATGATGCCATATTCCTAAGATCCCAGGTAGATTGCCCAGAAGACTTGGTCAGGTTGACTGCTTTGAGCCCAGAAACTTGGTGCAACCCAAATCTCCATGTCTTTTTTTTTTTTTTAATGGAGGAGTCACTTTTTTGTTTTTTTTTTTTTTTTGCATTTTTAAAATGTTATCTTATGCCCAAGAATCCTGGATTGGAGAGTTGGCTCAGCAGTTAAGGACCCAGTACCCACATCAGATAGATCACAACTGCCTATAAGTCCAGCTGCAGGGGATCTCGGCACACAACCCCTGTCACAATGCACACATAAATACTTAAGAAAGAAGCTGGGTGCAGTGCACACACCTGTAATCACAGCACTCGGGAGGCAGAAGCAGACAGATCTGAGTACAAGGCCAGCCTGGTCTACAAAGTGAGTCCAGGACAGCCAAGGCTACACAGAGAAACTCTGTCTTGGGGGTCGGGGGGAGGAAGAAAGGAAGTAAGGGACAGAGGGAGGGATGGAAGGAGGGAGGGAGGAAGGGGGGAGGAAGGAAGGCGTAAGTTTCTTGAAGGTAGATATTGTCCCTAACATGTTCCTTGAAACCCATGAAAACTGAACTAAATAAACACCTAGAGAAGAAGAATGAATGCACAAGTTAAATTACTTTAACAACTTTCTGGAGAAGTTTGCTTTTATATTTTTAGCAAATGAGACAGGGAACATTAGACTGTGCTCTCTGAAATCTGCAGCTGTATTACACTCATCCTCCACAGCTGAAAATAAGGCCTTGCACATGAAAGATATTAAAGTATTTCGGGACTTATCATTTTCTATAGCTATAAGGTAAGAAATGGAACCCTGGAGTTCTAGTCCAGTTAAACTGTATTGTACCTAAAATAATTTCCTAAATTATATCTGTTTATATATTTTCTCTGGATAAACCACAAGTGTCATGAATGCAAAAGCTAGACTTTTAAAAAAAACTTACTGTTTGTATATATGTATGTGATATGCTGTGTCAGCACACATGCAGCAGTGCACATGCAGAGGCAGAGGACAACTCTGTGGAGTTGCTTCCCTCTCTCCATGGCTTCTGAGGATTGAATGCACGTTACCAGGCTTGTGTGATAACTTCCCTTACCTGCTAAGCCATGTAACCAGCCAGCCCACTTTGCCCTCTTTTGAAGCCTGCAAAGCAACTATCCGTAGTATGTATGTATGTATGCATGCATGCATGCATATCAAATTCTTAAGGTAACGTAAGAGCCTCTCATATACACTTACATGCTCTTCCTACCAATAAGATTTACTTTTCATCATCTTTGGCACAAATTCTAAAATGCTATCTGCCAGGTCTCATGCCCAATAAATATGCATCCACAAGCAATTATGGAGATAGATAGCTTATGGGGAGGGGACACTCTTTGGTCAGGTCCCAGTGCTGGCCTGTGGTTAGGGGGAAAGGATTGGGGGGAGGGGTGTGGTCCTGTGATTAATCACTGCCCACTCTGCTTAGGGGTATTTATCACAGCCCACTGTCAGGTAAATCACTGGAAAAACACCTCTTCAGTAATTAATGTGAAGTGACGGATGGACAGCCCCTGGGCCCATTAATCAGGAACATCAGCAGCCTACTGAGATTATGAATGTCAGGATGCATAAACTGCCGGTGGATCAATAAGCCCAGGAATTCATCCAAGGCTCTCATTTCCGAGACATCTCCGGTACATTAGGTTCCCTCAACCCCTCCCTCAATCTGATGTGAAAATCAAGGCTTCAGAACAAAGAACAGGAGCTGAGGTCTGAAGTGACCACTGCAATAATATGGTCAAGGAAGCTGGCTATAAGCAGGACACACACCAGGATGGGCAATAAGCACACCAAGTGCCACACACTGATCAAGAGGCTCTCTCAGAGGTGGGGTGCACTCGGAGGCACAGAGTAACTAGGAAAACATAGTTGAATTTCACTTATCAAAACCTCATTATCCATTGTAGGTATCATCCAGTCTCTCGCATATAATGTTACCCATTTCCCTGTCTGTATCTTCTTCCTTTCATTTAAGAGCCACTAATATAGGGAGAAATAAAAATGAAAATTAAATTTTCACTAAGAATCTGGGTAAAATTTTAATTTAATAAGAAAATGGACTTATATGAAATAAAATTATTAAATTATTTAAATTTAATTTAATCTCATCCCTCATTACTATGACAAACACAGAAGTTCCTCTAGTGTTAAGCAAAAAATATTCTCCATGAAAAACATTTGCTTAACTTGAAAAACTGTCTGGTGCTCAAGGAGAATGGCAATCTCATCATCCTAAATTTAGCCAAAACCTGTATGGGAAGGAAGGTTGGACTGGGGCCTCAAACTGAATACATTCTAGGCTGGCAGTGACGGGAAGAGACTGCCCTTGCTGCCACATCCCGCCAAACCCCAGTGTTGTGCTTTGTGGTCAGACTCAGGCCAGAGCTACAATTGTTGGTTAGAAAGTGTCTCAGAGTTACGGCTGCCTGTTCCGCTAAATCTCATTTCATCCTACTGATGGATGGATGGACAGATGGCTGCTTGGTGAAAGCAGCATTATCAGCCAGCTTCTATGGAGCCTCTGAATGATGGATAGCCCTCTTTCTCCTTTCTCCAAACCACCATCGATCCAAGCCATATTTCAGCGGTCAGAAGCCCAGTAATATTAAGACACACAATCAGGTTAAGTTACTTGCAGTATAAACCTCTAGAACAGAAATCTTAACACCTCTGCTTTGCTGTCATGAACTAGGCTAAAAATGTTACAGTTTGATTCTTTCTAGCTGCTAACACAATGAATTCCAACAGCTCAAAGCCCAAAGGGAACAGCTGGGCTCTGTTCCTAGCAGTACTTGAAAAGCTGGCTTACCTGCCAAATTTTTACTAGCCAGTTCATTTCTGGGAAATGAACTCGCAACAGTGGTGAGCAGATCTGTGAATATGTGTATCCAGTGGAGTGTGACGCTGTTAGAGCCATCAAACCACCTAGAGTTTGTCAGTGAGACCATCGATAACCCCAAATGCATGGGATCTTGGATCTACCAAGCAGACCAACATCAAGAATACTCAGTCAAGTCAGGACAGATTAAACCCTGTCTCGTGCAGAACTCTGAAACGCTGTACGTATCTTGACGAGCCCTCTTCTCTTATTTGCATATCAAATTGTCAAATCCTAACCCTTGCCTGCTTTCACAAGCACATTTCTGTATCCATTTGTTCTTTCACTTCCTAAACACCCATCTAACTGTCTGATTACTTGGGACTCTATGCCTGCCTTTGCTCCTTCCATGCTACCCTTGGCCCTCCAGCAACTTAAGACTCATATAACTGGATTCATACCAAAATTATTCCCACTTTTATGACTAGAGAAACAATGTGACATCAGCTTTGTGATACGGCATCCCAGAACCCACAAAAATCTTTTTCTATGTTTATTCATTCCTCACCAATCTCCTCTAAATGATTCTCACCAGAAGTCCCCTATACCTCAACCAGGATGACCTGGTTCTCAGTCTTTTAACTGTTGACTGAACTGTGGCCGCCTTGAACCTATGCACAGACGATTTGTTTACCTTTCTGTGGAGTGAAAAGACATCTCACTAAAGTAGCTGTCTTTAGTACTTATGCCTTAATAATCAATAGCTCTTTTTATCAAAATAAGGTACTATATTTAAAATATGTACCCTTGCTATAATGTTCTATATAATAACAGTACTGCTTTTCACATAAATATTAAGGAATTTTCACAGACTCTTACACTACTAAAACAGGATCAAATAGGTTAAAAATAAGCATCCTAATTTTTCAAATAAAGATACTGGAGATCCAAAAAATTTGTTGTTTTGTTTTGTTCTTGAGACAGGGTCTCACTATATAGCCCTGGCTGGCCTGGAACTCAGAGATCCACCTGCCTCTGCCCTGTCTCAGGAGTGATGGGATTAAAGACATATGCCACCACGTTCAGCTCAGATCTAAGGCTGTAATGTCCACAGCCACACAAATATTAAATAGCAACAAAAGACTAGTTACAAATGCCATGCTCCTTCTACTCTACTCAAGGCATTTCACTTTCATCCTTGAATTTCAACAAGAGGGTGGACCATAGGCTGAGTACTGCTGTGTGCAGCTGTGTTTGGAACAGCCTGCTGACTCATCACGGCTGTCCTTCCCACCCGAGATGTGCGCTGGTCATGTAAGAGTCATTCACTGTATAGAGAATAAAATCAGACAGAAGCCCTGACAAATCTCCACTCTTTGTCCCAGTTCTATAGAGAAAACTAAAGGCAAAAAAGCAAAACCGAGGAATCAGAAAGTAAGGGGCCCTATAACTCACCCTAAACAGACAATAATATGGGTACAACATGTCCCTTTCATTTCCATGAATGACACACATTCTAGTCAGAAACAAAGCACAAGGTGACTGACTGGACTTCCCCCTCTGGTGGCCAGAATGTGTCACTACTGTATCTCCTGAGTTCCCAACCTACCTCTCCAAACAGCTCAAAAGGAAGCAGATAGGTAGGCAGGCAGGCAGGCAGACAGATACCAGGTTATATAATCTCTCCATTTTATAGACAAGAAAACTAGCTGGAGAGTTATCTCAGACTTACAATTATTTGAGTGGAAAGCCAGACCAAAATTCGTATCACCTACCATCTAAACTAATAATTTTATCACCCAGTTTTCCACCAAGTTTATGCTCAAGATATATGCTCAGTGAAGTTTAATCAGGAAGTTAATTGTGCTGCAAAAATAATCATATAATGAACATCAAATCCAAATATATTATCCACGCTAATGCTCATCTCCATTAGTGTAAATGGTCAGGACAACTTTCCTATCTGATTCCCACAAAAAAATGCCTCACACACTAGACAAGAGTTCTCTAACTGTTCCTCCAAGGAGACTTCCAAGGAGAGAAAAAAATTCTTTTAAGAATTCCAAAAATGGGCGCATCACTCAAAAAAAAAAAAAAAAAAAGCTTGTGTTAAATGAGTAGTAAGCAATGGCAATTCTTTGAACCATGTAATCCATAAATTCATAGAAAGGTTGTTTTATATGCATTATCCAAATATAGTTTAGCATAATCCATTTTTATACTCATTTATACAGCTATCTTAAACCAACATGAAGATCCTGATCTTTCATTTAGGCAAGTCTTTGTAGATTTTCCAATTTCGTTAAGAAAGTATTTAGTCAATGCCTAAGAAAATGATGACTTATTTTTTTCAATCTGCTGCTGTGGGCCATGTCTAATTGTATCTTCTGTTTCAGTAAGGTCTAGGCCCTGCAAATAAAAGGGAAACAGTGCTGGGGGCGCCTCAGTAACCGTAGCAGAGGGAAGGAAATAAAAACAACTATCAGCTACTAAAAGAGGGTTACATAAGCGTCACAGGGACTGTGCACATGTGTGTGTAAGATCCCATCTGCTACCAGTGCAGCTAATCATTTACTGTACTAAGATCACTACACTGACCATGGAGAAAAACATGATGGCACAGGTGTGGTGGCACATGCCTTTAATCCCAGCACTCAGGAAGCAGAGGCAGGTGGATCTCTGTGAGTTCATGGCCAGCCTGGTCTACAAAGTGAGTCCACGGCTGTTATACAGAAAAAAGCTGTCTCAAACCCCCCCCTCAAAAAAAAAAAGAAGAAGAAGAAGAAGAAAGAAACAAAGGAAGGAAGGGAAGGAGGAAGGGAAGGGAAGGGAAGGGAAGGGAAGGGAAGGAAAGGAAAGGAAAGGAAAGGAAAGGAAAGGAAAGGAAAGGAAAATGCTCATGAGTCTGGAGAGATAGCTCAGAGGTTAAGAGCACTGGCTGCTCTCAAAGGTCCTGAGTTCAATTCCCAGCAACCACATGGTGGTTCACAACCATCTATAATGAGATCTGGTGCCCCCTTCTGGCATGCAGGTGTACATGCAGGCAGAGCACTATATACATAATAAATCTTAAAAAAAAAATGATGGAATAGTTGTAAGGTGTGACAGAAGCCTTTTGAGACAGAAGCTTGAGGACTGATGAGCCCCGAAAGGCAAGCTCTGAGGTAGAGCTCTGAAGATTCTGGGTGAGAAAACTGTCATTTTGATATTATTCAGTAAAGGGCTGAAGCAAATGATGCCCCTTCACATGAGCTTCTGAGGGCACACTCAGCTTTCCCTATCCTGAAGAAGGGCTTCCCTGGCGTGGAATGCCAGCTGAGGAGGACAGGGGAACAGTACAATTATTATGGAACCAGGCAAGGACACAGTCAGGTTAAACTACAACAGTACTAGTTAGTTTTGTTGTAACAAAAGTTGCTGACAAAAGCATCTGAAGAAAGGGTTCATTTTGGCTCGGTTTGAGGGGCGACAGTTCAGCAGGGAAGGCATGCGGACAAGAGCAGGAGACTGCGGCCATGCTGAGTGTGAGTGGAGCAGCAGAGAGAGAAACTCTAGTGCTCAGCTGCCCTTCCTCCTTCTCCTCTTTTTAGCAAGTTTGAGACCCTGCTTCATAGGAAGGAGCTTTGCACGTTCAGTGAGCCTTCCCTCCTCAGCTAACCCTTCCTGAAAGTCAGACATGCACAGAAGACAATCTTCTAGGTGACTCCCAAATCAGCAATGAGGATTAACCATGATGAAAGGACTTGCAAAATAGCCCAAAGTCTGTATCTGGACTACAGACTAGTTTTGTTTTAAATAAATAAAGAATTAATAGGACATGGCATAGATAGATGGATGGATGGATGGATGGATGGATGGATGGATGGATGGACGGACGGACGGATAGATGGATAGACGGACAGATGGATGGATGGACAAGATGATAAAGTCCCACTTACCCCCAACTACAATAAAAAAAAAAATGACTCAAGCTTGCCTAGCTTCTAACCATTGGTTATGACATCAAAGTTCCAACACTTAACTACCACATTAGCCTACATAATATTCAGTAAGACGCATTAATGTATTAATTCCATAAACATTCAGTTTCATTAAACTCTGTAAATGCAAAGCAACCAAAGACAATTCAAAATTGCTGCAGTAAAATGAGAAAACCACCAGGGTAAAAATTAAAGAACTTGCATGCTTTTCCATGGCATGCCTATGTCCAATAACCTCTGGACTTAAAGTGTCCACAATAATAGCTAACTATTGTCTGAAACTTCCTCATTCACCTTGCCTCACCCTCAAAGCCATATGGTGAAGAACCTCACCAGATGTCAGGACAGGAAGTCCCTCTCTTCAATTTCCCATCAGAGTAATTTCTGTACTTCTTCCCTCCAACTCCTCCAAGTATTTGAAAGCATCTAGAGACATATAAACATGAGAATAACAACCAGTAAAACTGATAACAACTTTTAGACTAGAGAACACGTCAAATCACACTACAGAATATTCTTCACTGTTGAATTTTATAACTGAGGAAATGAAGCCAGACTTGGTAGCATACAACTAGTATCTTAGCACCTAAGGCTGAGGCAAGATGGTGCAAAGTTCAAGGTCAGCTTAAGCTACAAAGCAAGACTATCTGAAAAAGTAATTTTAAAAAATCAAATTGAGAACTATGTATCAAATACAAGTTACAGGTGGTTTTTTTCAGATGCAGTCTTACAGAGAACATAAAAATCACAGTATTCTGTGTTTTCCTTGGGCATGAAATAGCCTTTATCTCTTTGCATGCAGATGGAGAAAGAGAATACAACTTAAACATTTCCTGAAAAATCTGAATATCAGGACAATAAAAGATACATAATGTACATTCCAGTAGAACCCTGAGTCTTAAACTACAGCATAAAAAGGTTTTCTTTGCAATATAGCATAATTAGTGTCCCAAACATTTTACACTCCACTAGCTATAGTCACCACGCATGAGCACCAGCTGATTTCACACTTTATAGGCTGGGAAACAGGCTGAAACTTAGTCTCTTTCACACTCCACTGACATGGCAACCTCATGGTTCACCAACTTAACCCTTCCAAACTCAGCGTTAACTCCATCACTGACCATTCTAGCAGCACTCAGATCAAAGGCTTTCTGTAACTGAACAAGAGCAATACAATACACAGCAAAGCAGGCATTTCTGTTTCCTACTCTCTCTGCATATACACTTGGCAGTAGAGAACAAGCAGAAAGAGAAAAAACTAAACAAAAAGTTCTTTTTTTTTTTTTTTACCCCCCTATACATCTGGATGTTGGTCTGTATTTCTAAAGTTACTCTCTTTCCTTGGGTCTGTTGTGAGTTAAAATGGTACCCTACTGCTGACACTAAAAGCACTCAGATGGATAAGGCTTTGGGGGCTGTCCTCAAAAGCCTTTTGTCCCAGCCCTCACATGCATTACAACCTTGCTCCTCTTTAGGATGCACAGAACAGTTTAAAAAACACCAACTAAAATGAGTAACTGTAATAAAGGAAGTGGAGTCTACATGCTGTATACAGCTACAACTGTTATCTGCCTCTCCCTGAAACTACACCAGCATTTAGGAAAGACAACTGTGCCTAGAGATGGAGAAAACTGAAAAGCAAGTTTCTCTTTGAGCAGGCAAAGAAAACATGAAGTTAATAATTTCTCTCCCATGCAATTTTAAAGTTTACTAATTAAGAGCTTCAAGCATAACAATTACCTTAGAATATAAAAACATCTTCACAGCAATGTTTTAAGGATCAAAAAGCTTGCACAGAGGGCTGCCAAGGGTTTCAAAGAAAAACAATCTACTAAACAAACACTGCCCAATACTTAAAGTGCATTCTAATCTATTATTCTTATGACTCAAAAAGAAAGATAAATGTTGAAGAGAGATAAAAGCTAATAATAGGTAATGGCATTTTCTTACCATCAAACAAGAATTTATTAAGTGTGCACAGGGCAGTGGGATCTCTGCTGGAGCAGTGGAGATTGTAAAACAGGACTACACGTTACAACATAGTTTGAGACACATGCAAAGAAATGGAACCTCCCCCAATAAGATGTCTCTAACTAACAGAAAGATGAAGAGGGGGAAATAAGCTGTTTGAATGGAGTACGTATAATTGCCAATAAAGAAAAAGGCAAAAATCCAAAGAACAGAGGTAACTTTAAGAACAGCTAAGAAGATGTTTTGACATGTGTGGTACTATAGGTAGGCCTTCAGAAAGTGTTATTCAGACAGAATTTAGGAGAGACATTCCAGCGGGTGTGTGGACTGAGGGGGGGGAGTGTTTGACGACAGGGGACAGGGACGCCACCGCTGCTATCACCACCACCACCACCAAAACTAATTGAAGAGGCAGTAGGTAAGAAAGGACCATAGACACAGTAGCTTATGCAGCTGGCCAGATCTGGCAGCTGCTATGGCCAGGCTCTTGGAGGGACCATCTTCCCAGGTCAGTCCTCTTTGTATCCTCATTAGACTGAAAAAAGTGAGATGACTCTTTGGTGTCTTCTATGAGCACTAATACAGTCTATGAGATTTTATCCTCCTATCAATTACTTCCTGAAGGCTGGACCTCAAAACACCACACTGAGATTTAGACTTTAACACGTGTAATAACAGGATGAGAGGGGAGCACAAACATTTGGCCCATAGCACCAGATTAGGTAAACCAAAGCTTTGTTGTAGCAGAGCTGTGGAGACCCAGTCTAAGACTTGACAATGGGCTTTCAACACCAGGGATTGGGCATTCAGACAGCAGTGCAGAATCCATCCAGTCTGGGACCTACAGACAGTTTAAACAGTGTAACGATTAGTGCCTCCTGGTCTGTACTTGTCCCTTGGTCACCACATTTGTCCTTCCATTACTAACCCTTTTCTGTCTTTTTAAGTATGCATCATTGGTGCAAAGACAGGTATGCAACCTCAAGACTCACATTTCTCTCATGCTTAATCTAATGGTAGCAGTGACAAAGCCATAACACATACAGCCTAAAACCAGAAACAGAACCAGCAGGAGGCCCTGGCTCCAAGGCGATGGCTCCCAAGTTCTCATCCCATATTTAGAATGAACCAATAAAAGGACAGAACTGTGACTTGTCGCTATGAAGTACTCCACTGGAACCTTTGATATCTAACACTGCCGTGAGCCACTTATCCCGAAACCATACCAGCTGGTGGTATGTAAGTTTGTGAATCAAACTAAATCAACCAATCAAGCAGATGCACTGGCCTGTTAAAGGCCAAGCAACTTGGGTCCAGTTACGTTAAGTGTCCTTACCACCACTGCAACAACTCCTAGAGGGAAATTTCTAAGCTCCCATCTCCATTATTTTGATATTTATAGTTTTGTTTCTTGATCCTGATATAAAGTGATATATCTGGTCTCTTTAAACATTTAATTTCCACCAAATCCAAACTTACAGAATTTTTCCTTATTATTCTATGTGTATGGGTATTTTTGTCTACATGTGTACCTGTGAACCACGTGTGTGCCTGGTGTTCACAGAGACCAGAAGAGGGTGCTGGATCCCTGGGACTGGAGTTACAGAAAGTTATAAACCACCAGGCAGTTGCTGGGAATTGAACTTGGGTCCTCTTAAAAGAGCAGCCAGCTTTCTTAACTGCTGAGCCATCTCTCCAGCTCCCCGAACCCTACAGTTTTGATGACATGACAGAATAGAACAATGACACTATTGAAAAGGCTTTTTTGGGGGCAGGGGAAGTCTCCCTGCTTATAACAGAGCTTAACTACTAGGGCAGCTTGCATTCAAACTGCCTGCAAAACCTGAGCTGCTCTGCTCGGCTCTCGGCTCTCCCCATGCCCATCTCCTCTTTAGCTTACATATAACCATTTATTCTGCTGTGCACCTTCCCCAACTGCTGCTCAACAATTCATAGCCTGTCACAGATTGTCAGTACTGCACTTAGGGACTTTAGAAGTACTCTTGTGGGACAGTACAGTGTGTTAGTACAGCATTTTCCCGGACACAATGTCACTCTTTATAGCCAGGAGTAAATTAGCTTCTTCTTTTAAAAAAAAAAATATTCCTAATAAGACAGATACAAGGAGATTTTTAAATAACCAAGATTCAAACTCTCTTTGGTTTGCTCTAAGATCTAAGCTGTCTCTGTCATGTGCCTGCATCTACTCATTAGGAATACCTGAAAAACAGCTTTCCGGTGCTAACAAAAGCAAGACCTCTATCAAGGGGGCGGGGCTTATTTTATCCTTTCTCCCTGTGTCTCTGGCTCCTCAACTTTGTATTCTATTTGAGACCACTTTGTTTAAACTCAGGTCTTGACATAAGCATTTATTTCTGATTATGTCTCACTGTGCAAAAGTCATTTAAAAGAAACTTCTGCGCTGGGTACTGTCATGCACACCTATAATCACAGCAGTTAGAAAGCTGAGGCTGGAATAGCCAAAGGCCAGTCTGGGCTATAAAGACAGTTCAAGGCCTGCCTGAGCAACATAGAGAGGCACTGAAGAAAAAGAAAGAAAGAAACAAAGAAACAAAGGGGAAAAAACCCAAATCACCAGTATCATGTTGTTACAGTTCCATGCAAGTTCTGCCATGTGCTTCAGCAACAAAAGTAAATTATCTTCTGACAGGCGCCATGGCCAACCCTCTGATCCCACTAAAGTCTCTGCCCTACAGATCAGTGTTCAAATTGTTCCCGGCTATACATATATAAGAGAAGCTGCAAAACAGGGACAAGACCGTCAGGATGTGAGTAGGGAAAAAAAACCTCTCACAAAATAGCAGCAGTTCATATCAATATACTAAGTCTTCTTTGAAAAAAAGTTAATTGAAAATAAATACCTAAAAAGTAATATTAAAATTAAAATTAGTTACCTAATTATTTTCATCTCCAAGTTCTTTAATAACATTATTCATTATACTTTACTGAGGATTTAAATGGCCATCTATTCTTCTTGAGTGAGTTAATTAAACCCCTATAATAACACTGCATCTTTGCTGTCTGCTATATGAATTATAGCAAAGCTAAAGCTTGATAAGGGTACTAACTCTCAGTTGTTACCTCAGAAAAAGACCCAGCCAAGGAAAGCTAGTAATCCAACCCTGAAACTAAGTGTGCACTCCACAAACACTAAGTCTACCACAGACTGTAAACAGAAACAAAAGGCCCAAGTCTTTCAAGAAACCTGTTTCAGCTCCTGAGAGTTATAAAATTATATTCAAGCACCACAAATATGCAAACACGTTCAGAATAAAGAAACAGCAGGTCTATTAAATATGCTGTTATTAAGTAACTTACCGCTTTTATTTTTTTAATTAAAAAACAAAACAAAACCCACATCTCACTAAGCAGTGGTGGCATAGACCTTTGATCCAGTACTGGGGAGGCCGAGGCAGGCAGGTCTCTGAGTAGGAGGCCAGTCTGGTCTACAGAGTGAGTTCCAGGACATCCAGAGCTACTCGTTGCCACTCTGACTCGAAAACCTCTCAGATAGACAGATAGATAGATAGACAGACAGACAGACAATAAAATTTGAAAATACTCTACATACAGATAAGTTGTATCCGAAGGTAAATCATACAAAAATTCCCTTCTGACAGCCTCACCTAAAAATAACAATAAAAATCATTTCTAAAACTATGATTTCTTTGACACCCATTCAAGCACATAACTTTCCTTATCTTGTTTTGTAAATAGTAAAGGTTTATTAATGCAGCGATTTGCCACGGACTGCATAATTAAACACATGCACACACAGGTGCACATTTTAGAAGCCTGTCAACAAACCAGAGTAAAGAAAATGACATCTTACCTTAGGCCTTGGAGGACTGCTGTGACGGGACAGCAACACCAAACTGCCATCTAAAATGATATGCTCATACTATACAAAATTCTGTATTTAAAAAGAATGACATAGCTTTGTAACTATTATAAGCATCTATAAAGTGTTATTAAATTTTTTAAAAAGAGGTCAGGAAAAGAATGTTTAGTGTTTGTCTAGCATGTACCAGGCCCTGGGTTGATCCCCAGCGCCGCGCACGCGCACACACACACAGCACACACACACAGCACACAAAACTTTTTCCCCTCAGTTTTTCTGTTTGGTTTTTCTGTTTGTTTGTTTTTTGTTTGTTTGTTTGTTTTTCAAGACAGGGTCTCTCTGTGTAGCCTTGGCTGTCCTGGACTCACTTTGTAGACCAGACTGGCCTCGAACTCACAGCGATCCACTTGCCTCTGCCTTCTGAGTGCTGGGATTAAAGGCATGTGCCACCGCACCAGCTCCCCAGTTTTTCAAGACAGGGTCTCTCTGTGTAGCCCTGGCTGTCCTGGACCTCTTTGTAAACCAGACATCCTGCCTCTGCCTCCCAAGTGCTAGGATTAAAGGCCTGTGCCACCGCGCCCAGCTTAAGAAAACTAGTTTTAAAAGGAGTGTACAAAGCCAAAATGATGACACTTTGAAGATATTCTTGTGGGGAAAAAAGCTGGACACAAAAAGAGCTCCATTGTAATTCCAGCACTTGGGAGGCTGAGGCAAGAGGATTGCTTCAAGTTTGAGGCCAACCTGGACTACCTCAAAGACACAAAAATAGATGTGGGCAAACAGAAAGGCAGTTCTTGTTCTCAGATAACCCAATTATCATTGAATTATCAACTTGATGTAAATTAACTTAATATCAGCAATGATTTTTAATGGAGACAGATAAACATAATAAAGTTTAACAAATGAAATTATGTAATGGAAAAACTTTTTTTTTTTTAATTTCAGAACTGGAGCTGGGGAAATGTCTCAGTCAATACAGTACTTCCCACACAAACACAAGGCGCTGAGGTCAGGTCCTCATCACTCACATAAGCTGGTATAGGAACATGCCTGAGGAGGCAGGAGGAGGACCCTAGAACTTACTGAACAGCCAGCCTCGCCAAATCAGGGAATTCCAAGTAATTGTGTCTCAAAAGAACAGTTAAGGAGCAAATTAGGAAGACACAACTGACTGCTGCCCTCCGCACACATGCATGCAGAGGGCAGCAGTCAGTTGTGTCTTTTTTTTTTTTTAAACTAGCCCAATGTACTGCAAAGCATTCGTAACAATGGGATAATGATGCAGGCATAAAAACTCCAGGTGGGAGTGGTGCCTTTAATCCCAGTACTCAGGAGGCAGAGGCAGAGGCAGGCAGATCTCTGTGAGTTCCAGGCCAGCCTGGTCTACAAAGAGAATCCAGGATAGCCAAGGCTACACAGAGAAACCCAGTCTCAAAATACTAAAAACAAAACAAAACAAAAACCCTCCAGCAACAGGGCCAGTATGGATGTCTCAGTGAAAAAAGTACTTACTAGAAAGCATGGTGATCAGAGTTCACATGAAGGAGGGAAGAACCAACTACAGAGAGTTGTCTTCTGACACACACACACACACACACAAATGATAAAAATTCAAATGCAGTAAGGTGATATCTCAAAGGCTGTGAGGGTAAAACTGATCTTTTAAAAGAAAATATGTTCAATTCAGTCTACAAAAGATTATTAGGTCCACACAATATTCTTAACAACAAAATATCAAATGGAGCATGGATCAAGATTAACAACTAAAATCATATAAATACTCAAAACAAAATAAGTAAATTATTTTCCACAATGTAAGAAAAGGTTTTTCAATTTCAAAATAAGATTAAAATGAAACAAAAGACTAAGAAATTGGACTGCACACAAGCCTGAACCCTGACACCAAACACCGTAAGTAGCAGATAACTGACAAACTGAAGGAAATACCTGCCTAAAACCACAGAGAACTGGCAGTGGTGGCGCATGCCTTTAATTCCAGCACTTGGGAGGCAGAGGAAGGCCAATCTCTGAGTTCCAGGCCAGCCTGGTCCACAGAGTGAGTTCTAGGTCAGCCTGGGCTACACAGAGGAAACCCTGTCTCAAGCAAACAGGCATGTTTAAAGACCATACAGAAGCAGAGAAGGGCGGCTCCCTGACTGCCATGTGTTCAAGACTGCCTAGCTAGAGTGACAGACACCTTGTTATCATCCCCTTCCCCCACAGAAATCAAACCAACCAAGAGCTATACTGATCCAGTTACAAAATTTTAACAATGTATCAAAACCCTCTAAGGGAGATCATGAGGTGAAACTAACATTCCCACACATTTTGAGCTAGAACTGAAATTTGTACAGAGCCTTCAGAAAGTTGGTTGGTAATGTTTAAGAAAACTGTATGGAATTTGGTCACCTCTGGATAGTGGAATCAAAATAATTTCCCCCTTCACCCTTATCATTATTTCCTACTTGTCTTACAATAAAGATGAAAGGCTTCTGTGGACTTTTTCAATTAACCAGCTAGCTCAGAAATCAAGAGAGGCACAACATTTTTCCTCTTCAACAATAGTGCTTTCTGCAAACCCACTTGATTACTATATTTAAGTACCATATTGTTACTAATACTTTATCTTTCACTATTAAAATGACAACAGTGTAGTACTGTCTCACATAGGAATATCCTATTCGTGTGTGTACGTGTGCGTGTGCGTGTGCGTGTGTGTGTGTGTGTGTATGTGGTATGTACATGTTCATGAGTGTGCAGGTGAACATACATGTTCATAGCTGCATGTAGAAGCCAGAGATCATGTTTGGTGTCATTCTCTATCACTCTTCTGACAGGGTCTCTCACTGACCCTGAATCTCACTAATAGATAGATCTAACTGTCTCCACCTCTCCAGGGATGGGATTACAGATACAGGCCACCAGGCTGGCTTTTGTTTTGTTTTGTTTTTCGAGACAGGGTTGCTCTGTGTAGCACTGGCTGTTCTGGACTCACTTTGTAGACCAGGCTGGCCTCAAACTCAGAGATCTGCCTGCCTCTGCCTCCTGAGTGCTAGGATTAAAGGTGTGGGCCACCAAACCCGGCTCATACTGGCTTTTATGGTTTTGGTTCTGAGCCTAGCCTTTAATGGCTGAGCCATCTTTCCAGTCCCATGCTGGCTTTTTATACGGTACTGTGGAGCCAAACTCAGATCCTCACTTTACAGGACTGAGCTACTCTACCTCCAAATCCCAGAATAATATCTACATACCACACCAAGTAAATTCAATCTTGTGGGGAAAGTGGACAGAATGTACTTTTGCTTCTTTCCTCTAGATCTTACTAAGATAATACAGACGTAAGATTCAAATCCACAAAGAAAAAGAAGAGCAAAAAAGGAAGAAAAAAATAGCAACAAAATTTTAGAAGCTGGAGCACAGAAAGGTGTATACGAGATTTGCAATCTGTTTTGTTCAAAAGATTGTGTCCCTGACCAGATATTCTACATTAATATATGATGGTCAAGTACAGGAAGTCAGCATGAGAGAGGTAAAAGAACACCAGTAGATGGCCTTCCAAAGTAATTGTGCATCAAAAGTCAAAAGCACCCAATCCAGACCAAAAGCTACACAATAAGCACATTAAATAAAGACTGCTATTCTCCCACTCTTGGCTAAAGTGCCATCTTTTTAATCAGACACTACTAGAGGACATGTTCCACCCAAGCAAGAGGGTAAATGAAGAATGAGGAAGCTATACGTTCTGACACGACTGGAAATCAAACCCAGGAGGGAAGTCTACAGATTACAACGAAGGGAAATCATCCTAGGAAAAGAACTGTGCAGTAGGCCCAGAGATCCATCACTCAAATAGGAGGACAATGGAAGGCTGCAGAAAAGGAGCTTCACAATGGAAGGGAGGAGGGGTGAGGGGAGGAGGAGGAGAAGGGTAATGACCTTGAGGAAGACCACACTGAGGCCACTTAAGACATTATCGGAGAATAAAATTCAGTCTTATAATAATGAAAATGCAACACTATTTCAATTTAGCCAAATGTCAAAATGTAACTGGGAGGCTAAGAAGGGAGCACCAGTGGCTATGGCTGTTTAAGAACAAAGCTGGAGTTGTGGAGGTTGTAAGCCACTGATATGGGAACTAGGAATCTAATTTGTGTACGCTGGAAGAGAAGCAAGTGTTCTTAACTACCAAGTCATTTCTCAGGCCCCCTACTTAACTCTTTAAATTGTGTCCACAAACTGTATTGCTACTGATTAATACAAAGAAAAAATTAGAAAATTAATTCAAAGAAACAAAAACCAAACAGCAATATATACTTTGTTCTTAAATTATTTAGCATTCAAATATTTATAAATAAAATATTTTCAAATAAAGGAAACAACAACAGCAAAAAAGCCTTTGGAAATAATTCTCTTTTGTTAGGTCTTTATATTTCTAATACTAACAAAACATAAATACACAAAATATATAAGCCTTAGAAACTAGAAATAACCTAAAGCAAATAATTACCATTAGAGAAGACAGACAGGATTCAGTAATTGTAACACTAGGAGGGTTGTAGGTCTGACCTTACTTACAAATTCATTAATGATCAGGAGGCAGTGCAAATAACACATTTAATTAAATTTGCTCATTTATCTATTTTGGGAAGTACGATTAACAGCAGTGAGGGAGAGAAGTAATATAAAAAGACAGAGATGGATTAAAAACATTGGCTGAAAACCAACTAAATTGGAGAGTGGTGGAAGACTACATAAAACTACAGGCTTAAAACAACAAAAGAATGATATGAGAAGCTTATTTACCATTAATTTTTCTGCAAACTGCTAAGTAAAGTAACTGTAGTCAATATTGATGTTGCCTGGAAAATATATAGATACACACATATATCCAGGCTCAAAAAGGGATCACACTCTGGAACCAATGTGCGGTGGAGCATCCCTTACTCTAAACTGTGACTTCCATCACAGAGCGTCTGGGTTTCAGATTCAGGACTCTCACTGGACACATACTCAGCCTGGGCTGGTGATGCAGCTTGGGAAGAGCAAGTTTTCAACAGCCTCACTTTGTCTTCACTCACAGACTCGGAACAGTCTACAGTTTCCAACCTTTCCAGCCTCAAGTGGCGGCTTGTGACCCAGTTTTATCAACGGCATATAAGCAGAAGTAGTATATCTAACTTCCAGAAGTATCCTTTAAGAGAGAGAGAATGATTCCCTTCCTTTCTCCTTTCTGCTGAGTGAGATACAGGTGCAACACATACAGCTGCAGGCTCTATGACTAGAGTGACTGATTTTTATCGCTACCCTCCCACCTCAGTGCTGGAAACTACTGTTGCATTCCTGAAGTGACAGTGTAAAAAAACACATCACAACACCACAGCATGAAGGTTTTGGAATTCTTCACATTAACACAAAAGAAATTTCCACCATAAGTCTCTCTTACTTGGTTGGCTGCAACCAAACCCAATCCCAATTAAGACAAGGATAATCAATCATTTAGAACACCCTCCACCAGTTCCCTTGCAGCTTCTCTTCCTGCCCGCACCAACTTCCCAGCTACAGTTTCTCATGAAGCTCTTCAACATTCCTTAAAAAACTACATCTGATTTTTTGAGCTCCAAATTCACCTCTGGCAGCCTATCATTCCACGAGGGTAAGATACAGTTTAGCAGCAGTGTCTGGGAGGTGGTAATACATAGCTAATATTTACTGAGCTCGTAATATTTGCCAGGTATTACTCAAAATCTAGGCGCTCATCCCCTACACAATCTCATCAAGTAGAGAGCATTAGTACCAGCTCTAGTTTAAAAATGGAGAAAGCTGGAAACCCACAAAAAAACTCATTTAGGACATATAGTAATAGTCAAAAGAGATCATTCAAACCCAGGCTTCCTGAACCTACTCTCTTAACCTGTGTGCAGTCAGGAGTACCTGCAGCCAAGGCGCTAAGCCAGCCTAGAACCTTTTTCAGTGTTTTCAGCAGTCACAATAATTACTCAAATACCTTCTCCAGTAGTAAACTTCATGACTTTGCAGATTAATTTTTAGAAACTACCAAACATCACTTATAAAAACTTAGATGAATAAGATGGGTGGTCAGGCAAAATTAAAACTCCTTTAGAGTAAAGAAATATAACCATCAGCTGATGAGATTTGTTTCCTACTGCCCTTAAATCAGTTCCAAAAGAACACCACCAAGGATATGTGTTTGCTAGGATAAACTGCATGGCCTCAAAAACAGACTGCAGCACCCATTAAGATTAATGAATTTTTAAAACTACCACATAAATTATATAATTAAAACTTAACAAATTAGAAACTGAAATCATTATCTTTCTCCCAGACCAATCCTTCCCCAATGCCATTATTAATGATACAATATACTTGATATGTCAAGTCACAAATTTGTATTCTGACTCTTCAATTCTCCTAGCTCCGTTACCTTACTGCTCTCCCTTGACACCTTTTCTATGTCTACATTACCACCACTATTGAAACACTCTCTGGTCAGTTCATAAGGTGATCTCACATAGAAAACACCAAAACAACCTTCCTCAAATACTCTTACGACTCTCAACAGAAATTCTATCACCTACGGGATCACATTCAATTAGTGTTTGGATAATTTATAATTAAACACACTAGGGGCTGAAGATACATAGCTAAGTGGTAGAATGCTTGTCTAGATGCACAAGGCCCAAGGTTCGATCACCCAGCACCACAAATAAGATTAATGGCAAAAAAATTTTAAACTATTAATGGCAAATGACTACATCAGATTAAACTAAATTCTGCTGCCAGCTGAATGCACGACAAACTTAAAACAGAAACAAACTCCTTTCATGTTCAGGGCTGGGGATGTAGCAAGGTGCAGGTACAGAAGAGCACTTGCCCAGCAGCTTCAAGGCCTTGGCTTCACACCCACAACAACAACAAAAGGTTCATCTTCAGAAAGGATCAAATGCAGGAACTATGAATAGAAAGTCACCGGCCTAAAAACTGGCTGCATCTGGAAAGTTAGATTATGGGTTGACGTTGTTATTTCCTGTATATCACTTACAAAATAAGACTTGTTTTAATGTAATGTGACTCGAAGGCCAAGAGCAGAAACTGATAAAGTTAAAAAGAGAAACACTGGCCAAGTCCAGTGGCCCATGCCTGTAATCTCAGCAACCTGGGAGGCTGAAGCAGGACGGAAACTATTAGTTTGGAAGCAGTCTGGTAGGTTTCAGGCTACCTGGTGTGCAGAGAGAAGATCTCCTGCACTGTGTAGATGCATTGTCTGGCAACTTAAAAGTCTATGGCCTATAGGAAAGGGGAGAATAGAAGGTGGGACATACAGCAGGCACAAATGATTCTGGGATAGAGCCAGGCGAGGAAGATTCAGCCCGCAAGATGTGAGAATGGACATATGGTACCTAGCATTGGTAACCAGCCACATGGCGGAATATGGATACAATTAATAGGAATGGATTATTAAGTTATGAGCTAGTCAGAGACAAGCCTAGCTATACGGCCTACTATTTGTAAATACATATTTTGAGTCTCGTGAGCAGTTATTCTGGAAGGTCGGGGCAGAGAGGAAAACCCGCAGTGACACTGGTGTGATTGTGGTGTGACTGTAGTCCTACCCCCTACCTCCTTACAAAGGGGGGTTGGGCTGGGGAGAGGGTTCAGTAGATAAGAGTCTTTGCGACACAGCATGACCTGAGTTCAGATCCATCCCCAAAAACCCATGTAAAAAGACTGGGTGTGGCACTACATTGTAACCCCAGTATCAGCTTGTTAGCCAGCCAGTTAGATGAAAAATCACAAGTTTTAGGTGCAGGGAGAAATTGTCTCCAAGGAATAAGGAGGAATGTAATAAAGCAAGACACATGGCCTGTGCCTCTAGACTTCCAAGTGCTCATACTTGCACACGTGAAAGGAAACACAAAAGGGGAGAGGAAAAGAGGAAGAAAAATAAATAAAAACAGAAAACTGATTGGATATGTAGCTGAGTAGTAGATCATTTGCTTACCATGAACAAAATGGCTGGTATATATTAGTAAGTTGGGAATGCCATGGCCTGCAACGAAAACTAACTAGGGGGAAGAAACCTTTACCAGGTCAGTGGCTTCATATTAAATGCACTGCCCCCAAATCAAGCGTTTCCCAATTTTAAGGCTGTCCAAAAGCACCAGTGTACAGCTGGGAAGATCTGTTCATACAAGACAACCTCCATTCTGTTTGACTCATCTCAAACATATCCTAAGCACCTACCATACACGAAACGCTCTGCAGATCCTAAGACACAAAGATGGATGATAATATGTGGTCTGTATCTAGCAGTAAGAGTAGTTATAGAAGTAATTTATGGAAATGTTAAAGGAAGTATATAAAAATAACTACCACCAGTGGTTAATTTATGGTACAATTTTGGACTTACAAACACTTCTTTATTCTTTAAAGAAAACAGAACTTAAGTGAGGGAACTTTTGCTCAGAGAGGAAAGTATTAGGGAAACAAAATACAACACGCCCACATGAACAATATAGGCTTTGTTATATGTTGTTTACAGCTTGAGATTATAAATGTTTTGTGGTTTTATCTTTTCAAGTTGTTTGTACTATCTTAAGTTTTCTATAATAAACATGCATTAGTATTTTTAGATAAAAATATTTTTTAAAAAATAAGTTACTCAATTTAAAAAATATTATCTACACTGTAAAAGGCCAAATATGTAGTTAAAAGGGCTATAATACAAATATTTGGTGCTTCTATGTTGAACAGACAAAGCATGTTTACTATTGTGAGGTAAGAAGCACAGGAACATGTTACCTTACTTTCCTGATGTTCCTTTTCAGGCAAAATACAAATGCAAGATCTCAAGTAACAGACACAAGCAGCCTCAGTAAGCTCTCCATCTCCTGACCATTCCTTACTCACTCAGTCGTCCCTGGCCCTTTAACTAGCTGCCTCTCCGCATTTCCTAAGAGGAGGCTGTGCTAACTGTTCTGCCTGGCCTGCCTGACTCTCCTGACGGACTCTCACTCTGCCCACTGTGTGTCTTTGCCAGAGTCTTTCTTCTTCCCTATACTTACCAGCTCTATTTCAAGACATCCTTTTTTGTTTTTCCTTTCATTTTTAAAGTAGAATTAGAAGCATTATGTCCATTTTACAGTTATGAAAACAGAAACAGACTACTGGTATAAAGCTGACAGGATTTAAGTGAAGTACCTCCCTTCTTTAATTCTCTTGTGAAATCACATGGCAGAGAACTCAAAACATCCCAACCGTAAGCCAATATTAAACACACTTCAACTCCTTAAGAAGTGTATTTGTTAGTAATGAACCCTACACACCTTTTGCCCACATTTTCATGTTACATCATGAACAGGCACCATTTGATCATTCCAGAAATTCTTATCACCATATACAGCTAATATACTTGCTTGAAAACCTCACAATACTAGATACCAGAACTTGCTGACTCCAAATTGCTTCTTTTCTTCCCCCATCCCCAATATTGCTTCTTTATGAGTTTTTATGCCCAAACCTAAATTGGCCGTGTTTGGCATAAAAAAAGGAAAGAGATAAAGAGAGAGGCAACAAATATTAATAAAGTGTAGTGAATTTGAAAAATGGTCGACTACAGAAAAAGCTAACATGATATAGTGAAAAAAGCACACCGTAGACTAGGAAAAAAATGGTGTATGGCTTATTCAGAGGAGAAAACACTCTCCAAATGCAGGTCTGTTGCCACTGAACAACACCCTGTAACTTTTCTCCTATCTAATGCTCTGACAACTACATTTCTCTGTAATTCAATAAGCTCTTAGGAGTTACCCAAGCTTCATCCATCCTGCTGGGCTCATTCATGCTTCCCCGCAAGCTCAGAGCACCTGTTCTGGTGAGTAGCACACGAGGTCCTCTTACAACACATGAGTAGCCTACTCTTCATTCCTATGGGTACGTAATCTACTCTAAATATAACACAAGAGTGAAAAAATTGTTTAAATCATAGCTCAGGCAAGTGGTGGATCCTACAGGTTGCCAGTTTTATACATGATATGAGGGCTAGCTTCATACATTTATAATTTAAAAATCTGTACTTTTACTCTTGACACTACCTCATTTACTTATATCTAATGAGTTGCAAGAATGCCAAATTAAAACTATGTCAGATATCTGTGACTACTTAGTGCACGAAGCTAATGAGAACAGGTCACAGATTCAAACTCCATGTGGGCCAATTAGCTTTGCAATGTTTCAGGCTCTATGGTCACAGTCAACCACCTTAACACTGGGTAACAAAGGAACACACTGGTCATGTGAAACATTAAGAGAGTGAATATTATAATCACAATCTGTGACTGTCATAAAATGATAAAATTAAAAATATGAATAGCAGCAACTCTGTTTTCTACTGCGCTTGACTAGTATATGCCTAGCTCAAATGATATCTATCTTTCCAGGCCGGCAGGCCAATATCCTTACTTTACAGATGATGTGCAGTGAATCCAAAAGAAAAACTAAGGCTACACACGGCAGGCACGCACTGGATTCAGAACTCTGACTCCAAAGCTTGGGGTGCTTTCACAAAACAGTATGGCCTCGCCTGACTGTGCCATACAGCATAAAACAATGCATGAAATGTTCTTACTCAGCAGTTATTACTTAGCAACTACCATGGATGCATGGTAGCTAAGAATGAAATCCACCTTCCAAAGTCCTTTGAAGTAAAAGGGAGTCAAAACGCTAATGTTTGAAACAAAGGAGACAATATGCAAAGTAAAATTTAATGTACATGACTTTCTATTGTTCTAATTGTAAATATATACATATATACAATTGTGCATACATATGTACAAGTGTTCACATGTATACATGTGTATGTGTGCATGTATAGATACATATTTATAATATATATGTACAAAAAATCATGTTTAAGTATAATTAAAGGTAAGAATGAATCTGAAAAAGCAGAAAGCACAACATAAAGAAGAATTGCAGCCAGGCATGGTGGCACACACCTTTAATCCCAGCACTGAGAGGCAGAGAGGCAGGCGGATTGCTGTGAGTTCAAGGCCAGCCTGGTCTACAAAGTGAGTCTAGGACAGCCAAGGCTACACAGAGAAACCCTGTCTCGAAAAACCAAAAAGAAAAAGAAGAGAAAGAGGAAGAAGAAGAGGAGGAGGAGAAAGAGGAAGAAGAGAAAGAGGAAGAGGAGGAAGAGAAAGAGGAAGAAGAGGAAGAGGAGGAGGAGGAGGAATTATTATTATTATTATTATTATTATTATTATTATTATTATTATTATTATTATTGCTTTTGGGTCTTTCTGCTAAGATCAAGTGTTAAAAAAAAGAATAAAGGAAACATTTTCTTAGCATCCAAATGTGTGGATATCTGGCAGTCAATGAGACATCTAAAGAAAATAAAAATTCTTAACCATGAGATTTTTGCCTTGGCCAACAAATCATTTATGACTGTAAGGCTTTTTTCTCTTTGCTTTCTCTAAACTTATTCCTTACATGCACGCACGCACGCACGCACGCAAACAAGCACACAGAGCCAGGACATCAGTAGAGGGAGGTAGTCAGTCATAAAGTTTCCACCTTTAAAATATGAAGGTCACCAAGTCTCCCAGACTTCTTTGGCCTAAATGTTTGTTTTGGGTTTTTTTTGTTTGTTTCCTACAGAGTCTAACCAGGTAGCTCTGGCTGATCTAGAACTGATATGGAGACCATGCTGACCTTGAATTCAGAGAGATCCGCCTGCCTCTGCCTCCTGGGCGCTGGGATTAAAGGCCTGCACCACCATATCTAAATCAGGCTATACAAACATCCTAGCTTAAAAACTGTGCGTGTGCTGGTAGCCGCAGTGGCACACACCTTTAATCCTGGCTCTCAGGAGGTAGAGGCAGGCAGATCTCTGTGTGTTTAAGGCCAGCCTGGGCTACAGAGTGAATTTCAGGACAGCCACCGCTACATAGAGAAACCCTGTCTTGAAAAAACTGATAGATAGATAGATAGATAGATAGATAGATAGATAGACGATAGTAGATAGATAGTCGATAAAAAAACAAACAAAATCTGTATGTACTTGTATATGGAGGGAAGTAATCATGTAACAGAGACAAAAATTGTTTTATAAAATTCTCTTCTTGCCAATATCTGAGTCATAGTTAATTGTCCTGCTACAAACTACACTGCATAGTAAGAGACACTCTCAGTACAGGTTATAAAGCACCATCTAACTTCAACTAACAAGGCATAAAAGTTTTAAAATCTCTTTCAAGTATTAACTAAAGCAAATATCCAACAACCAATTCACAACAGCACTATAAAAAACCCTAAGAGTGAAGAAGAGCAATCTTTAATAAACAAACAAACAAGCCGGGTGTGGTGGTGCACACCTTTAATCCCAGCACTTGGGAGGCAGAGGCTGGAAGATTGCTGTGAGTTCGAGGCCAGCCTGGTTTACAAAGTGAGTCCAGGACAGCCAAGGCTACACAGAGAAATCCTGTGTTGAAAAACCAAAAACAACCAACCAAGCAAACAAAAGAAAACCCTTTTTAAAGACAGGCTCTCACTGTATCACCCTTCCTGGCCTGGACCTCACTACACAGACTGAGCGATCAGGCAGCGTCTGACTCCTGTGCTGGGGTTAAAGGCTGTTGCTGTTGTCAGGGCAAAGGGATAACTCAGAGCCTTATGCAATGCAATCTTATCAATGAACAATACACCTCCACCCCTGTAATGTTTACACAAAATGAAATTGTTATGAAATCAAGATCCTATAACTAAACTCCTATTTATATTTTTTCGTTGTTCTGAGTGGCAGTGGTTCTCACTAAAATAGCCAGACTGGCATCTAATTTGAGATTCTCCTGTCTTGGTCTCCCAAATGATGAAGACTAGAGGCGTGCTGACATCATGGCCAGCTAGCTCGACTGTAGTTTTGAAAGTCTGCAGAGTATGGATAATTACCCTTGCTTTACGAACAAATGGTATCTCAGAAAAATAGCTAAAATGAATATTACTTCTTGCCACTGTTTATTGCTATCAGCAACAAACATTAACTCACATGCCTTTATCATCACTAACCTCATTAAAGTCTCAACTTAGAGAATCTTCACAAACATCTTATGAGATAAATACTGTTAATGTCTTCTTAAGAGGCTAATAAACAGGTACAGAGAAGCCAGTTAAGGGGCTCAATGTCCAGGAACTGAACTCAAGCTTGCTCAACTTTATACAGTGACCTAAGATACTTTGCCTTCTACCCTTGTACTTTCTAAACCACATTTGAAGATTTTCCAATCAGTGAGTTCAAATAAACGAACATATCATTAATTGCTATAGCCTACATCCTTTTAAATTTTGCTTGCTAACTCCCTAACTCCTCTACAGGGTAGGGGGAGGGGGCAGAAGGGGGGATCGCCGGGGGACAGGATTGAACAAAGGATGTACACAACCACTCAGAATCTCAGAGCTATACAGTCAAAACCCAGACTCCAACATTAGCTATTTACATTCTAAGTACTGTGAGGAAAGGCTCTTATCAGGTACACCCCAAAAACTAAAGCTGCTATTCTATGAGTAGGACCTAAAAAACCCTACAATGGCTAGAAGCTGGTAGTGAGTTCAGCTCCACGCTTGGGGGCTCTGAGTCTTAGGAGATGCTTGTAATGTGCAGTGCTTACAAGATGAGTAGCTACAAAGCAACAGGGGCAGCTTGTTAGCTGTGTGTGGAGAGCAGTGCAGATTCTGATGGACCTCGAAATCTCCAACGCTTTCCACAATTGATTCCACTGGTGGTCAGGTGCTAACGGCACCTCTCCACTAGAAACCTTTCATAGCATTTGTTACGTTCCCCCTCAGTCTCTAAAGACACCATTCACTAACTCAAGCCCGTCTTCATAAAGACGTGAACGTGATTTTAAAATGCAACTGACCTGGACCGCACAAGGGAGGATACTACAGCTTTATCTTAAACACGCTTTACAGTCCAAAAGTTTCACACGTACATCACTTCTGCCAAAACTCATAACACTGAAAGGTAGGATACCAAAAAGACTGTCCCCCATTTTTTTCAGACAGGGAATCAGAGGTGGCGGTAACAGGACTACAAGAGATTACAGGTCTAGCAAGTGGCTGACCTCTCGGCATTCTCTAAACCCTGCGCTCTTGCCTCAGAACACAGATACTGCGGGTAAAGTTTGTAAGAAAACTTCTGATAAAGGGATTTGGAAGTTTTCCGAGGACCGCCCAAGAAGAGCAGGAAGTACACCCTACTTTATAAACGGCTCCCTGCCAGCCCATAGCCTGGGGCTCCGGGCAGCGGAGTAGACGTGCCACTGCCCGGATATCTCCCACAGCCTCGGGGTAGTCCCGGAGCCACCTCGGTGGTCCACAGCCCCGCAGCCCAGAGGGGGTCCCAAGAGACTCCGCTCGCTACCTGTTGACACACTGGAGGGAAGCAATCCCTACGAGAAGCATTAGGGCCGAGCCCCCAAGGCATGCCTGCGACCCCCGAGAAGACAGGAGAAAAACTTAGAGTGGCCCTCCCTTCCCCGGACCCTAAGAGGTCGGAAGGGCGGGAGCTTCCCAATAACCTCCGCCCCAGGCGGGGACCGGCCCCGCGCATCACGTGAGAAAAAAAAAAAAAACAAGAGCAAAATAAAAAACAGCGCTAACACACAGAGGAAAGAGGGTCCTGTGCCTGGCGGGAGGGGAGAGCGGGGGGTTGGGTGGTGGGGAGGAGAGGGCCCGACAACCAGCCCCAACTCAGGGTGAGAAAGAATCGGGGACAGAGATCGTGGTTACCGGGACGCCGTCGCTCTCCGCTTCCGCCGTCGCCACGAAGCGCAAGCTCTTCCGCTTGCCGCTGGGGTGCGCGCCAGGCATTGGCTCCGCCTATGCCGCGGGGCCTTCTGGGAGTTGTAGTCTTCGCAATGCCCAGTTCCAGCGCGGGGGGCGGGGCTGGCAAATTGAGAGGGCGGGAGGGCGTTGACGTCCCACTATCTCGTGTGTAGTCAGTCCATCCTCCATCTCTACCCTCAGCTGTAAATGCGCTCAAATCTCCTCACGTCCTACTCAATCACACCGTGTCTCTTTTCCCGTTCACAGGCGAGTTTCTTCGAGCGTAATCTGTGTTTAGCGTATCCATTTCCTTCCTTGTGAGTGCAGTGTTCTACACTGCAGCTTCTGCCCCCCGCAGAAAATGTCCTTGTTGGAGTCAGTGTCCTTGTCGCCAAACCCACTAGAGGTATTTTCAGGCTGTCTAACTTAAGCATTAGTCATTTGATGATGTTAGACATTATCATTTATTTTCTATGACAGTATCCAGGTTTGCCTTCCTCATTCCAAGCCGTTCTACTCAGTCTCTTTTTATACTTCTTTTTTCGAATCCACCTCTTACATATTGTTCTCTGCGATTCTTAGAATGAGGGAGGGGAAAAGTCCGGCCCAGCCCCCTTTTGCCTTAGCTTATCATACTCCCAACTTCTAGACGGCTTCGTCTCATTTCTGTCTTGCAGACTTGTCAAAATGGCTTGAAAGCTTTGGTGGTCTACGGGTATAGCCCAGTGACTGCCTAATAAGTGAAGTGCCCGGGTTTCGATCTCCAGCACCATAAAAGAAAAAGAAAGAAATATTTGAAAAGTACAAACTGTCCATCCTCTCTGTTCGCTGGCGTTCGTTCTTCCCTTTGGATCCCCATCTTTCTCCATTGCCTCTTCCATCTACGTTTGAACAGCAACCAAACCCTGTAGATTATCTTACTCTGGCTGAGTCTGTTCCCTTATTTCCACAGCCAGCTGTCTCTTTCCCACCTGCTTCATTTCCTAGCTGATTACTGTCCTCCTTACTGATCTCAAGACCGCTGTGGGGTCCTCCCTGCTGCCAAAGGCCGACTTGTGTAAATAACAAATTTAATCAAGTCATGTTTGTGTTAAAAATCCAGTAAAGACACCATTCGATTGAGTTTGAGAGAAGGAATGAAGGCGAACGCCTTGGGTGGCTTTTACAAAATAGGAGTCCCCAAGCCAATACTTTCTTTCCTGTCCCTTATTGTGATAGAGAAGTCCAAAGAGAGAAGACGTACCAAACCTTCTTATACGGTCGGTAGGTATGAGCCTTCTTTAAAAGTCATCCACCCACCCCACCCCATCCTCAGGTGATCTGATCACTCAACAAAGTTATCGTACTTTATTGCTTACAATGTACCGGTGCTGGGGGCTGAAAATACAAACAGAGTGGTGCCCACCTCTATAGATTTATAGTCCCTTAGGAAGAGACAGATGCTAATCCAATAGTTCCATAGCAAAAAGCAAAAGCACAAACAGCAACAAAACACAGTCATCAGCTTCAGTAGGAATTGCGGAAGAAAAGTAACCTGCCCTTCCCCCCTTCTCTCCACCACTGCCACAGCCAGGCCGGGACACAAAAGATGTTCCTGAGCCTAAGTGGGGGGTGGGGGTGGGGGAGCCAAACTGTCTGAGGCTTGGATTGGATCATATGATAATGCCCAGGTAGGCTGGCTAGGGAAACTAGGAACAGTTAAATGTGAGCTACTGGGAAGCAGAGCTATGTTAACTAGTTTAGCAGAATTGAGCCTGAGGCAGCCAACCACACATCCTGCAAAACAAAAATCAAGTTTTGCTTCATCCACCAAGCAAGCCTCTGCTATCCCCTGGTGAGCTTTTACAACCACCAGCCAAAGGTAGCATTTGCACCATAAAAATAAACAAATGGTAAAACAGGGTGTCCCCATCGGCCACCCCCCAGCTCACCTAGCACATGCCAGCCTTTGTCACAGCACTCATCCCTACATTATGCAGGCACAATACTGCTCTCTTGGATGGACTCTACTATCAGCTTGGTCTAACAAGTATTATCAACATGAAGTACTGTGTGGCAGACTTAGCGAGGCACTCTGCAAAGAGTTAATAAGCAAGGTCCTCCCTGTTTTGACATTTAGCAGATTAGCATATAAGCCAGAAGATAAGGAATTCTGTACTTGCAAAAATAAGCTGGACTTCACTTCCGTACAATAGAATATCTTGGTAATGAATGATGGTGGCTGCTTTAACAAGGTGGCCCAGGGGAGACTTTCTTGGAAGAGCTGACTGTCCACTTAGCACTGAAGGGAACAAAGAGATGGCTAAAGGGGAAGACCAAACAGTGTGCCAGCCAAAGGGTTACACTAACTGAAGAGCTAGGGCATTTAAAGGGCAAGACGGTTGGTTTTTGGTTCAGTGGACAGCATGTGGGCCATCGTGAGAACCCTGGATTAAATTATAGCCTCCAAAGGGTTTAAATGGGGTAATAGAATCAGACTCACATTTTAACACAAACAACTCTTGTTTTTCTCTGAAGGACAGGAGTAGAGATAAGAGTCCTTGTGTCTCATAATGAAGCAAAGTGCAGGCGATGGGATGGAGAAAACTGGGTGAGTTTGACAAGACTTGTTTATAGATTGACTAGAGTGGAGGATGGTCTACAGAAGGAAGGATAGATCACGTGTATTAGTTGCCTACATCCATCTCTGTATCTTCAACCCTAGAACTGTGGCCTGGCACACAACAATCTTTCAGGGGCTGTGTTGAATTAATTTGTGCATTTCTCTTTGCTGAACTCAGTGCCCCACTCCTGTCAAGTTGCTAAACCCGGGCTCTCTACTAACCCATATGAATGCTGTTGTGCAAAACAGAAGGGCAAAACACCCTCTCCCTTTGAATGGACACAGCCCATCACCAGGGTACAGACTGATAACAGAGTGTGACCACATCCTACCCCCCACTTGCCCCATCAGTTGGCACCCTTCGGCAGTGCACAATCTGCACAACCACATATGGCCAAGCTTAACTTAGTATCCCTAGGAGGCAGCTTTGTGGCACCAAGCCCAGTATTTATGGGGAGAATTTGAGGTCCGGGGGAAGGAAGCTGCTTGCCTGGGGTCAGAGAAGCTGCTGCTGCTGCTGCTGCTGCTGTTGTGACTGAGATTCAAACCTTCGCCATGGAAATCCCTGTGGGCTCTTTAGCCCTGGAGCCACATTGTCTCTTCCAAGTCACTCAGGCCATCGATAAAAAGCTAAATTCAAAATGGTGACTCCACTTCCTTGAGTTTCTCATCTGTCTGTTACTATTGTTAGAGTGGTTCGCATTTACATAGTATCCAATATGTGTTCTGTGCCTTACAAAAATACAATCAAGGAACATGAAACCTGAAGACCTTCCTTTTTAAAAACAGAATAAATGGGGAATGGCTGGTTTAAAGGGCCCTTAGCGCTGAATGAAAATGAGCCGTGGCATATTGGTTTAAGATGACACTGTAAGCAATACCAAAAAATAATAAGAGCTCATATGCAAGGTGCTTTTCCTTCCCACCCGCAACCAGAAGAGAGGCTATTGGAACAGCTGGCTCCATAAATGCAAATTAGGAAGAAGGTCATGGAGTGGAGGTTCCAAGGACATAAGGAAGAAAAAGAATCATCCTGAATGCAGAAAAATCCTCGTTTAATAAATAATAACATTTAGCAGTTGACAAGTACTTGGTGTGTGCCAGGTCTGTGCCAAACACTTGACATGCAGATCCCATCAGTCCTCTCCCCATCTCGTCATATGGGAGCCATGTATACTCTCATTTCCCACTGGAGGAAACTGAGGCACAAAAATTTCATACTGTGCCTAAGAGCTTCCGACTCCCGAGTAGTCAACTGCTACACCACCCCACTTTCATGGCACATTCCTCAATGATTCCTAGTGCAAGGTCCCCCATTTTTATTGTGTGACCCTTTGGGGCCCTGAGTTAGCTAACAGAGAGGTTGGAGCGGTTTGTTGGAAGAAGATTATCTCCAGCCTAGTTTCAAAACAGACAGTCTTGATGAGATGTGCATGCGAGGTAATAGGCAGACATAGGTTGTGTAGGAGACAACTTCTAATCCTGCTGGGGAACATTTACAGTATTCCTTGATTACAATACCATAATTATCCATATGGTATGGAAGATGGAACAGAAAATGTTATCAGGATAGAGGGACGAAGTAACCCTTCCCCCCAGAAATGTAGGCTCTGGTCAGTGCCTCCTGGGTAAGAAATCTTTCTTTTTGTAGATTACAGACTACAAACACAGGGGACCCTAGTTTCACTGGACTTCGGAGTGCTGAATCCTTCCCTCCTGACTACATCTGTAAATACTGCTAGTTAAAATAATATAGAGAACCCATTAACTGGAGAGGCTTTAGGACACTAGGAGGGCAGGACATCCACAGATAGCTCTCATTCAATTCGCTTGGGGAATGGTGATGACTCTAGACCCCAACACTTAATGGGAGCCCAAAGGACTCTCCATCTTGAACTGAAGCCACCATAAAGAAAGCATGGCCTGTGAGGTGACAGCACTTTCCACTTGCCATCATATATGTCCACCCCTTCGCCATGTTTTTTTCATGTGCCAAGGCAGTTCAATCCACTTCCTAGTCTCAAGGTGTGTACGGTTTTGAACTGTGCCTTGGCTGAACCATCTGAGGCTGACTTGGTTCCTGAGAGCTGTAACTGATAGCCAGCCTGGGCACTTTGCTTCATCTCCACCCTATATGTGACACATCGAGACCTAGTTCACTGTGTGTCTCAAGCTCAGCTACTCACTCCACTATGCTTTCAGGGCCCTCTGGCACGCAGCTATATCTGTGCTGAACACCCAGCAGGGGCTGGAAGGCAAAATACTATATGTAAGGGAACATGTTTGAGACCAGAGTCCCGAAGAGTCACTAGAACTTATCTTCAAGACCGAGACCCTCCAAGACTACGTACCACGGTGGCTGATCGTGAACACTAAGTTACAACAAGGAGAAGGGAGATGCACATTGCATAAAGTTTTGCTCAGAGTGACAGATGTGAATAGAAAAGAGAATGGTTTTTAAATTGTAATGCAAGAGGCAATGAGATAGTTCAGTGAGGGGTACCTACTGGCAACCTGAGTTTGATCCCTGAACCCCCACATGACAGAAGGAAAGAACCAATTCCCACAGTTGTCCTCTGATCTTCAACAGGTGTCATATAATATGTACACACACACACACACACACACACACACACACACACACACAAGTGACTCACAAAACAATATGGACTATCTGTGTAGCCCTTGGTTGACTCTCAAGGACTGAAGGTGGGCCGCTGTTGCTAAAGAAACCACACACTTAGCACATGGGACCTGGATGCCTCAAGTTGGATCTGACCTGAAAGGTCTAGCTTCCAACATTTCAGAAAATACTATACCAGCTACCAAGGGAAGGAAGCAATTAAACATTTCCACCCAGATGCAACACCCAATTACCAGCATGGCAAGATATGCAATAAGACTCGAGAACTGACATTCACGTGTTGGTGGCAGCCAACATCTGTCTAATTGGACTTAGAGGCCACTGAACAGGAAGGAAACCATGCCTAGTACTGGAAACCTAGCCTCCCAAGGGCTAGTGAGGTCACAGACCTTAGAAAAGAAGCCACTACCACCACTTTGCTAGACCAACATACTTCTTTATTACCTTCTAAACCGTATCCGTACACCCAGAGCTAAGTGTAGCTACCACTCTCCATTAAAGAAGCTTCTCTTTACAGGAAATGAAGAACATCCCAGAAAACCACAGCTGGGCATAAGTCAGTCTTATCCAGCTGCGGCATCTATGAATCAAGACAGTCGGCAGCGTGACAAGATATGCAGCAGCGTGACAAGATATGCACTAAGGTCCAAAAGCTGGCACTCTCATGTTGGTAACTACCAACAGCTTCTAACTGGACTTAAAGCCCATTCAGACAGAGACAAAACAGAAATCAATGGGTCATGGGGTCCCCAACCCCCCCCCCATTTCGTCTACATCACAGCTCTGAGTCTGTGGCTCGGGGAACACTGCAGAAGAGAATGCAGGAAGATTTTAAGAGCCCGAATAGCAGGAAGGCTTCTATGAAACAATCTCTCCTAGAAATGGCTGCCTAAGCAAGGCTGAGGCAATAGCAGTAGCAATGGACATGTTAACGTGGAATGGGAAAATTTCCCAGGACCCCACCCCTAGATAAAGAACTACAGGCAGCTGGAGACTGCTGAGAGCGAGGGAATAGCCTCTCTCGGGGCGAATTCCCTTATTGGTTGGCCAGTGCAGAGTGGTCAGCCTTGAAACCACATACATACAAACAACAAAAATAGACTTAGACTGTTGTGTTTTTATATATTTGTGTATACACAAATGCTTGTTTGTGTGTGTGTGTGTGTGTGAGAGAGAGAGAGACAGACAGAGAGAGAGAGAGAGAGAGAGAGAGAGAGAGAGAGAGAGAGAGAGAGAGAAATAATCAAAGAAATTAAACTATAGGCGTGTGGGGCATGGAAGAAGTCTGAGGGAGGGCAACTGGGAGGAACTGGAGAGAGGAAAGAGAAAGGGGAAGTGATATAACTCTATTTCAATAAAAAACATTAAAAATGTAAAAGAATTAAATTACAATACTGGTTATTTTCCCCTTAGGAGAGACGTAGAGACACAGTGACTCTTCTTCAGGGTTTCTTCCAGGATACAGTGCCTCGGCTCCAGGCCTTTCAGTGGTCCCAAAGCACTCTGAAAGGCCCCATTGCCGTCAAGCGCTCCTGGGGTCCGCACCTTGTACCTTGTATCTAGCAGAGACACATCAAGTACCTGTTAGAGAACTTCCCTTTTTAGGCAACAAAACACCAAGGTGAAACTCCTAATATGCTTGTCACAAACAACTCCATTTTCAAGGACACCCTAGAATCTTTGATCCAACCTCTCATTCAGGACTTTGGGACCACAAATTGACCCAGTGAATGCAAGAAAACAAGGGACACAGAACTTTCTGGTCTCCGAGCCTGCCTGTTACTTCACACTCTCGTTCTCTTTGTACACACTGACCTTCCCTTTTTCTGTCCTACATCAGCTTGTAACTCAAGGCACCTTCACAAAACTTCTGTCACCTCTCTGGGCTAGCAAGTCACCCCTGCCTCTCTCTCCTTTGTCCCTGTCAAAGACCTTTATGCTCCACCCATGAGAGTGAGTGTCATCATCAAACACAGTACATGGCACACGGGGCCCCCACTTATTTGTTTAATATCGCACAAACTAATCCTCTCTTTGTACTTTTAGTGAGACTTTGGAATAGGAAGAAGAAGAAGAAGAAGAAAAAAGAACAAACAGAACCTCAGAGGAAATAATTGTGCAAAGCATATGATGACCTGCCCAGGCCACCAAGTGGGCAGAGCAACTCCACTTGGCCTTATCCATCTACCTGCATTTAATCTGGCTCAAAATAGTGAAGACCTCAGAAGCTATCTAGGGTTTAAACCTAACTCTGCTACTTACTAGCTGGGAAACGTGAAGTTAGTTACTTAATCTTTCTGTGCCTCCGTTCTCTAACGCACAAACTAATCGTAATATCACAGAAGATAGACAAGGGTTGAGAGAATTAAATGACACAATCTATGTAAAGTGCCTGGGTCCATAAATGATAGCTGGTTTGTAAGCACTTCAGTCTTAAAGATGACAAATCCATTCTATTTAAACCTTCTGAGGGCTGGATTGGTTCCAGGACATCCTGGAGAGGGAGGGCGTGTCATGGCCACTCTAGAGTTCTGTCTGGAAACACAGACAACTGGTGTCACCGACCTTTGGTGCTAATCTGGATCCATCACTCACCAGCACTGGCCCCAGCCTAAGTAGCTTACCTTCCTCAAGTCTTATGTCCCCAGTAGCGAGAGCAGTACTGAGCTGTCTCGCAAGGGGGTGCCGAAAAGATCAATTCATGTTAGCAAAGTGCTTTGGAAATGTAACATGCTAAATATTAATGGGTCTCTCTGAGTGTCGGGAAATGTGCAATCTGAACTCTGCTCAGGGCGAACTGAAGGTGGGAGAGCAATTCTGGGCAGCCCGATTGCCACATCCTTATTCTAACTGGGAGGTGGTGCTGCGAAGGAGAAGTGAGAGTAGCAAGCATGGGCTGGGGGTGGGGGAGGGGCTGGGATTGGGCACAGCCGCTGTGAGGTGACAGTTCTGGGAGGAAGGCTCCCAGAAGCGCAAACAATTCACAAGCATCAGAGAATGTTTGTTCAAGCATCACTGAACAGCTCTAGAGGACACCCCATAGTAGTAGGATAGTGATCAACCGTCAGCTCCTCAAAGAAGACACACAGCTAGTGTAAGCTGGGAGCTCCCCTTCCATAACATTCTGTGTTTCTTTCTCTAAGTGAACATAACAGACACTTCTGTAGTCTGCCATGTTTTCTTAACGTCATTGCTTCTGTCTACACGAGGCTCTTCTGCTCTGTGCGGCCAAGAATATGCTAGTCCAGAGGCCAGGGCAGGCCAGGAGTATAGGAGGTACTGGGCAAATGCCATAGACCTCACCTCACATTCTGAGACAGCAGGAGCCAGCTTCTGAAATGTCTCTGAGAGATCCTCCACGGGCCTGAGCCCACTGCCCACAGCAGTAGCCTGCTCATGAGCACATGCTGTATTGGGTTTCGTGTCTTCCCCGTCCAGCTTCCCCCCCTTTTCTTGTGATTCATAGGATCACTCCAAATGCTGTACACTCGCTCTAAGACGCTGCACAGGCTGCTCTGAGAGATACCTCTGTGCCTCTTTTTTCTCCTCAGACATGACTATTTAATGAAAGAGGCTTTACCTAGTTCATATTTCCATACCGTGGTTTGCATTATGCCTAGACTGTAAATGCCCCCAGAAAATACATGTCACATGGACAAATGAATGAGTCAGCTATAGGGCCACAGAGCAATAATAATAGCACATGGCATTTTATTGGGTCCTTATAGAACATTTCCTCCTCTAATTTTAAGAATAATTAAGGAACAAGAGCTTACATACTAGGGCTACAAAGAAAGGGATACTTGTAACAACTGAACTTTCTGGATGTGGTCGAAGCACACCTTCTGCTCTCTGGCAGTGGCTGGCTGGCTGCCCCTGAGAGTCCCCGTCCTCCGGCAGCTCTGGCCTGTGGGAATTCATCACCTCTGTGAGGACAGCAGCTTCTGCCGTATATAACAGTGAGCGGTCCTTTCTCCTTATGCCAACTCCTCAGGCCTCGTTCTCTTCTGCTCCTCACATTAAAAAAAAATCCTGGCTGGCCATTTTTCATGCATTTTCTGCTGTGTTGCCTTTCTTTCTGACTTTTTAACTTTCTCAGTGCTAAAAGAAAAGAAATAACATGAATCTGGGGGGATGGCGGGGGTGGGGGGAAGAGTATCAAAAGAGCTGAAGCCAGAGAGTAAAGGCAGGGTTCCAGAAAAAGCTGAAAGCAACCAAAGGGACTCGTGGCTTAGATTGAAGGGGGAAGAACTCACAATGAGGGGGAAGCCTTGAAAGGTAGGGGTGACAGAGCAGCAGATCAAACTATTCCACATCTGCTGTTGGTTAGTTGCTTGTTGGTTTCTTTGCCTCCACCTATCTTGAGAAAAGTGTACAAAGAAGCATGGTGCAACATTGCACACCTGTAATCCCAGCACTCGGGGAGGCAGAGGCAGGAGGATCAATGCGAATTCAAGGCCAGCCTGGTCTACAAAGCAAGTCAAACAAACCAAACCAAACGAACAAAGCGTGCACACACACACACACACACACACACACACACACACACACACACACATACACACACACACACACAAACTATAAATGTGCAAAGCAGGATTTGTAAGCTAATCGATAATCACAGAGTTCCAAAAGAGACAGAACACTTGAGCGAGGTCACATCAGACAAATGCTACCACTGGCATCTGGGGAATGAGAAACAGTGAAAGAAGGTGAGAGAACAAGCAATCACAACTGGAGTAGTCTAGCACATCTGCCTAAGCCTCCTAAGCCTATGTCTCAGCAGCAACAGGAGATGAGAGCTAATAACGACTGCAAATACACTGGGCACACTCACAGCACACGGGTGCTAGTCTAAGACGCGCGTATACGCCAATGGGTTTAGATTTAATGGAGCCCTTTGAGGCAAGCACTGTTATTATCCCACTCCACAGATGAAGACACTGATGCATAGACAGGTTGAGTCAGTCTGTACTCACATGCTAAGTAAGTGGTAGAGGCAGGGTCTCAATTACTCAGTCCAACTCCAGCCTGGAACTGCTTGGCTGTAGTAGGCGGTGTAAATTGCTGTCCTCTAAGCCTTAGTTCTCAAACATCTCCAATGAGAAAAGCACCCAGCCAGGCTGAGAGTGACTCTGGTGTTCAGAGAGCCCTATTTTTCACACCACAGGGCACCTAATTCCTCAGTGTGCAACGACAGCACCCGTCGTCTGTTTTGATGCTAGGACATTCAGGGAAATCTTGGTCATATGTCAATTTTACCTTCATGTGCTGACTTGAAAACGTAACCCCATGCTCGATGAGAATCCCTCACGCGTGCCATTTGTCGCTACCTCAGCCTAGGTAGAAAATCTCCTAGACGCTGGAAAGACTTGCAAATCTCAGAGCCACAGTCAAAATCCTTTGAGAAATCCTAGAAAGTAAGGGATAGCACAGGGTTTCAAATGAGAAACTCGGTTCCTTTTCAAAAGCATATCAGGTGTTAATGTCACTTGCTGCTAGTCTTTTCAAAATTATTATTTAATATGTTAATAAGTTAAAAATTATTATAATAGGTTACAGAAATTAACTCACACATTCACTGCACCCGTATTTATATTTGCCTATGTTAGGCTGTGTTCTCGGCACTAGTGATGCAGCCGTAAACAGCACTGACGCTCCATGCTTTTGTAGCTCACATTCTCCAGAGACTGACAATAGCAAGGAAGTTTCCGGTAGTAATGAACACCGTGAGGTACGTACAGCAGAGTGGAGGGACTGCAAGTGATGAGTCACGGTGCGTGGGAGGACTTTGGACAGGTGAATGGTATAAAGGAATGATCCGTGGGGAAGCCCGGAAACCTTGAATGAGCCGGGTGGTGGTGGCGGCGGTGGTGCACGCCTTTAATCCCAGTACACGGGAGGCAGAGGCAGGTGGATCACTGTGAGTTTGAGGCCAGCCTGGTCTACAAAGTGAGTCCAGGACAGACAAGGCTACACAGAGAAACCCTGTCTCAAAAAAAACAAAAAACAAAAAGAAAAACAAAACAAAGCAAAACAAACAAACAAACAAAAACCCTAGAACTAATTCGTTCACAGGACATCAAGGTCAGTGGCATCAGAAAAGGAAGTGTGGGGGTTCACGCGAGCAATGGGAGGTCACTGAAAGAGATTTGTGCTGAGTCCTGCAGGGCCTGGGTTTCATTGCTGAATACTATGGAAAGCCTGGAAAGGTCCAGAATGTAACGTCATCTGACTTGTAAAGATGTCGCTCTGATCGCTGTATACACCAGAGAACAGGTTGTCTCTGCTCTCCTCATAGAAACTGACTGTGTCCTCCTCTGCACACACTCAGTATTTAATCCACGTCTCCATGAAAATATTTGTTGTGTTCTCTTTTCCTAGGGTTTCTCTCACTATGGTGCATGTTATTTGCACTTATTTGTCCTGTTCCTCCTCTTTGATTCTCCACATGCACCTGTACAGAGCCCTGAGCCCCCAGAGACACACAACACCTAGAATAGTGCTGAGCAAATGAGATGCCTAACAACTCTGAAAAAAAAAATGACCAACATGGCAATGAAGCAAGTTTCAACTGAAATGCAGGAACTTTCAAACAGAGAAGAAAAAATATTGAATGGTCTGCTTCAAACGAGTGACATTCCTCATCACATAAGATGCTCAAAAACCACATTTTTGTCAGGGGAGGAGATAGAGAATTTTGTAGCCTGACCGTTTAATTGTCTGATGTAGGCTTGTACACATCTAAGGATGTTTGTAACTGAGATTTTATAATTCTAAGAGTAATTTTTAAAAATCACCAAAAGTAATGACTTTGGTTCATATAAGAACGGACATACGGCATCCCAGATAAGTCACAGCCATGTTTCGGCTGACGTCTCCCCGCTGAGAAATGCTTTGATGTACCTTGTCAACTTGGTGAGCTCCTTTTCATTTTTCAAGGCCCACCTAAATGTCCCTGTGTGCTGGCTTGTGCTCTATAGCCCTCCAAATCATAGATGAAATATAGAAGGCATTGTGGGTACTCCACTTTAATAGGAAAGTGGATGATTCAGGGCATGACCACTAGAGGCTAGCCAGAAAGCAAAGGGTCGCAAAGACAAATATCATAAGAAACAACTAGGATGACGTCAAAGACTTCCTGTAGGAAAGAGAAAGACAGCAAAGAGCAGTGGGGGATGGAAGATAGCTGCCTTCGAGCGCTGCCATATGCACAGAGAAATGTCTGCGCTGTTTGGAAAGCCAGAACAGGGCAAATGGAATTGATTACAAGGCAGAGGCCCCGCCTAAGGAAACACCTCTGTATACACAGCCTAGGGTTTGTCCTACAATGAGAAGAACACAGTGGGTTTTAACTGAATTTGAGCTTTAAGAATTTGAGCTATTCAGCAACAAAGCACGCTCACAAAACTTCCAGAGCCACTCACTGAAAAGCCATAGAAAAGGAGCCCGTTTGGGATGACGTTAGATTGAGTTAAGCAAAGAATTCATGTACAAACCTTCATGTAGAGTGCCAGCAGGACTATTTGGTGTTGGTTCCTGATAGCAGTGAGAACATTCTGAGGCTGTGTACGTCCGCCAAGTATATACTCTCATTTAGCCTCTGTGGACACAGGAGCAGGTCATGCCTATCACGGATGCCTAAGACCTCTTCCAACCGTTCGGTTATATGTTGCTCTGATGCTCTGTGCTTGTGGGTTAGGCCTTTGGTAATCAGGTATAGTTGTTGGAATGAAATTCAGTAATGTTTCTCTCGGTTTCCCAAACAAGCACGCACTGTTGTATTCTACAAAGTCAGCATGGAGCCTCCATCCATGGGCTTGTGGCTTTCAGATCTAGTTTGAGACCTGGGGCAGCTGGCATTGATTCTGTTTGTTTCCTTAGAAGAAACAGTATTGATCCCCAGCACCGTAAAGCCTGCTCCTGGGTCGCCTAGTTCCAACAAACAATTCCCTTGTCTTCAGCAGCCATTTCAAAGGCCCCCAGATACTCGACTTCTATTTGGCTCAGCCTCCAGCTAACAGGCAGCTCAGACTGGGTACCACTAAGCATCCCTCAGTTCAATCTTGTGTCACTGTCCTTTCCTGCCTTCAAAGCCACCAGACGGAACATCAGAACTCACAGTGATCCACCTGTGGAAGGCACAGTTGGCCACTTAGCTAAAGCTGTCATCTCACCTCCATTTAGTGTAGACAAAAGATAAATAGATGAACTAGGAAGTCTGTTGTAGGCACTGCTGGCAAAGAGAATTGCATGTGGGCTGGGGGATCGTGAAGGGGGAAGCCAAGCTCTGTTGGGGGCAGGAAGGATGGGACTAGCGGTGGTTTCTGGGAGAGCTTTTGACAGAATGCTCAGCAGAGAAGGGAAGAGGAGGGGCGGGGAACTTGAAGAGCTGTACAGATCTCTCCTAACGTAATTAGTACAATGCTATAGTTTGGAAGTCACCTCTAACGACCTGACAAGGGTTCGGAAAACAAGTCAACAAAGTGTGAAATTGCGGCCAGCAGCTGCTCAAATTGTGAACTAGATGGAGCCTGGCATTCCCCTTCCTTTGGATCCTCCCCCTCATGCGTGGATATTTTCTCAGCTTCAGAAAGCCACCCGATCCTCTAAGTCCAGCCAAACCTAGAAGATGGTGTCCTGAGCCCTGTGCTGCCCGTCTGTTCAAGGCCCTTCTGAGACCCTGCCTCATCTGGATTCTGCCGAGGGTCCCAGAACATTCGGACTGCTGCCACCAAAATTGATCTTCTCCACCATGCTCAGGGTACATTCACAATACCCAGAAAATGGGAGCTATCCAGTGCCTACCCATGGATGAATGGGAAAGCAGAATGAGGCGTACATACAATGGGATGGCATTCAGCCTTAAGACGAAAGGGAATTCCGACATATTCTACAACTGGGGTGAGCCTTGAGGATGTCATGCTAAGTGAAAAGGACAGATCCCATATGACTCCAGTCATAGGAGGTAACTAGAAAAGTCACATTCATAGAACAAGGGGGTGCCAGGGCCTGGGGGGGGGAGGAATGAGGAGTTGTTGTTTTATGGGTGTAGGGTTTCAGTTTTACAGGGGCAAAACATCCTGGAGAATGGCCACATAATGGCTTAGATGAATTGAGCCTATGCACTTCAAAATGACAATGATGACAAATGTTAGGTTGCATGTGTTTTGCCACAACTGACAGGTATTTTGTTGTTTGTTTTTGATTTGTATGTGTGTGACAAAAACATAAACATCTTGAATCAACTAAAACCCAAGATGCTGTACATACCTGCAGGGGATTTTCTTTTTCCTTTTATTTATTTTTTATTTTTATTTTATTTATTTATTTTTTACTTTTTGTTTTTTGGTTTTTCGAGACAGAGTTTCTCTGTGTAGCCTTGGCTATCCTGGACTCCCTTTGTAGACCAGGCTGGCCTCGCACTCACAGCGATCCTCCTGCCTCTGCCTCCTGAGTGCTGGGATTAAAGGCGTGCGCCACCATGCCCGGCTGGATTTTCTTAATCAGATTATTTGAAGTGGAAAGGCCCACCCCTTCTAGGGGCAGCCTATAGAGGAAGGACAAGGAAGAAGAACGCCTTCGTTTCTTTGTCTACTTGTCCTCATTTTCACTGGAATTTATCTACCTTGTTCCTGTGGCTGGTATTAAATCCAACTTCTTCAGAATCCGCAGTGAAAAACAGCAGCTCACATTTTTCTAGCACCAGGCTGGGGCTGCAGAGACACCCAGCCTTGTGGACTGAACAACCGCCGAGTTCTCAGCCTTTCCACTGTGAGACAGGCATTGCTGGGTTACCGGGCCTGTGTGCTGTACATCAGTGTAATGGCCCCCCTTTTAATATCAATTCTGTTCCTTTTGAGAAGCCTGGCTTTTCCCTTGTGCCGTGTGTGAGAAGCATGCCCAAGCCTGCGGAAGGAGCTGGCTTTATGTGCTCTTTCATCTGAAAGTTGATCCTGTGATCACTTCTAAAAGAGGCCAGTACATCCAACAGATCAATTGTGCAGGGTACATGATACTCCGGAACTGAGACCACCCCTCGTTGGTGTTCAGGACAGGTGTTTAAACCTCCGTGAACAGAAACTCTGTAGGAGGAAGCCTGTGCTTTGTCTCTGTCGTGGCTTTACCCCAACCCGTGGCACCAGGACAACCAAAAGAACAGTGTTTTCCCCCTTTAATAACAGTGAATAAATACATTAATCAGTAGATGAGATCGGCCCTTTAATGACACTGAGTGGGCTACTTGACACATAGGACACTGCTGTAGTTATATGTTGAATGTCTTTGGGTGGCTTTGGTCAGCAGGACGGTGTGACTGAGTAGTGGAGCCTTCAGGAGATGAGGCTTAGTAAGAGGGTCCTGGGTCAGTAGAGGTATGACCTAGAGGGAGTTGTGACATCACAATCTCTTCCTCTGGCAGAAGCCAAAAACAAACAAACAAACAAACAAACTCCATGAGATCACCCATTCTCGAATTGGAACCTAAAGAACCACAAGCTAGATAAACCTTTCTCTTTATGAGACAATTGAGCCAGCTTTCCTTCCGCCACGCTGATCCCAGTGATGAAACTCAGGCCATCAGACTTGGCAGCAAGTGACTTCTCCCACTGAGCTGGTCCTACAAGCATTTTTATTTTTATTATCATCATCATTATTATTATTATTATTTTGGTTTTTCGAGACAGGGTCTCTCTGTGTAGCCTTGGCTGTCCTGGACTCCCTTTGTAGACCAGGCTGGCATCACACTCACAGCCATCCGCCTGCCTCTGCCTCCTGAGTGCTGGGATTAAAGGCGAGCGCCACCACGCCCGACGTACAAGCATTTAAAAATGGTAACTCAAGCTAACAATTACAAGCATCTTATAGGAAAAGGCATGTTAGTTTCCGTTTGTGCACAGACCAGGTGATTTTGTCTGCCAGCACCTTTCCTATGGAAGCGACTACTTCTCCTTTCTTCTTTAAAATCTAATGGACACGGGGCCGGAGAGATGGCTCAGTGGTTAGCAGCACTGCCTGCTCTTATGGAGGACCTGGGTTCAATTCCCAGCACCCACATGGCAGCTCCCAACTGTCCGTAACTCCAACTTATTACCTCAAAACAGACACACATGTAGCTAAAACACCAATGCACATAAAATAAAAATAAACTATTTTTTAAAAAAAAATCTAAGAGACTGTTTACCATACTACATCTTTTCCACTGGCCACAGAGTAGGCACAGGGCCCTGGTAGAACCAACCACAGGACTGTATCCTTTGTACCCACTGACTAGCTAAAATTCAGACACAGAACCCAAGCAGGGTCAATGGTATTTTCACATAGACACAAAGACAGAAAGGACTTTTCCCTTTGGGCTCATAAGGCAGCATACATCCTTCCTGCTAGCTGAGAATAAAGCCACCGAGGCAAGGCCCAGAGCAAAAACAGACAGCATTCTGACTCCAGTATTTAACCCTGAATGTAGCTGCACTTTAAGCAATGTCTGCCCAGTACTTCCCAATTATGGGGGTAAATAATTCTTTCCTTTCTCCTTTCAAGCTTGTTTGAATTGGATGTACGGACCTTGTAACAAAGAATCCTGACAAATACGGTTTGTTCATTTCAGTTCAAATGCTTTTCATATTTGTTTCACCTTGTGACATTGGCTATTTTTGAGTCCACAAAATGTATTCTACACACTTTTCATTTGGTGTACCAAGACACAGTGTGAAAATTCTGGAGAGAAAGAATTAGTAAGGGCAGTGTTTGTCTGTAAGGTACATTATAATGGAGACGAAGGTGTGGGAGATGGGAATAATTCTATTTAACAAATACTTTAAAATTATCTTCTATGTGCCAGATGTTTCCACAAATAATTGCAGTTAAACAGCACCAACCCTGGAAAAAAGGGTATTGCATGACAACCTTGTATATAAATCATGGTTGTGAAAAGTTAAACAATTTGCCAATACCACCAGCTTTTACACAGTAGAACAAGGTTTCCAATTCACTCCCGCTAACTCCAAGGTCAGTGTCCTTGCCTCTGTACAATCCTGCCTCCTGGACATGGACAGAAAAAAGAATTCGTTCATCAGTCCATTTAGAAACCACTTCTTCAGCGTCATTGTTCCGATATTTATGCAAATATTTCTTAGATTAATGCACAGTAAGTAAACATAAAATATTATCATCATGTGCAGGGTACCCGTGCTAGGCGCCCTGTAGAAAGCAGCACACAGATGAAGACAACAGCTTTTTTCCTTGGGGGCATATAATAGAGCAGCCCTAGAAATACTACATGGCAAAATATGATTAATGGCATAAGAGAAATTCAAAGTGCTGTGAGAGTTCTGAGCAGGAAATGTTTACATCTGATTGAGGGAGCCGGAAAGACTTCGTGGAAGAGAAGTATATTAGGTAAGTGCAAATGAATGTATTCATAATGATGTATTTGCCCAAGTAGCAATACGATTGGGAAATTGAAAAAGAAAAGAAGTGAGGGAGAGGAGGAGGGAGGGGAAAAAGGAATTGGGTAGGTAAGATGGAGAAAAAAACAGAAAGAAAACCAGGGGAGAGTAGCGGAAGGTAAGGAAGGAGGCAGAGCCAGGCGTGGTGGCACACGCCTTTAATCCCAGCACTCGGGAGGCAGATTCAGGTGCACTGCTGTGAGTTCGAGGTCAGCCTGGTCTACAAAGCGAGTCCAGGATAGTCAAGGCTACACAGAGAAACCCTGTCTGGAAAAAACAACCCCAGACCCCCCCCCCAAAAAAAAAGAAAAGAAAAGAAAGGAGGAAGCAGCCAATGGCCAAGCATGTGCTGCAGCCTGGCTCCAGGACTGGGACCCAGCAGCTCAGTCATGGGTGAGGACTCACTTCTCCAGAAACATTCTGTTGAGGCAAAACACCTTCTCTACTCAAATGCACTCTACTTGCCACTTCTAACTAACTCAAATTATTATTTAACCTGCTATCCACCCGCCCCCACCCCCATATCTTAGAACAGAAAGAACCAAGGTAAAGTTCTGGAAATTTTCAACTTGAGAATAAGAGTCACCTGGGAAACTTGCTCAACTATAGACCTCAGGCTCCAAAGATCTATTTGTTTTTTGTTTTGTTTTGTTTGGGGTTTTTGTTGTTGTTGTTGTTGTTTGGTTTTGTGGGATTGTTTGTTTGTTTGTTTTTGAGACAGGGTTTCTCTGTGTAGCCCAGTCTGTCCTTGAATTTGCTCTGTGGGTCAGGCTGGCCTCTAGCTCGGAGCTCCACTTGCCTCTGCCTCCCGAGTGCTGGGATTAAAGGCATGGGCCATCACCGCCCAGACAAAGATACATTTTGGGGCTTCAGATCTGGGACAAGCAGCTGAGGTGCCTTTTGAACCAAGGCAGACCTGACCTCCAAGTCCTCAGTCCCTAACTGTCACAGGGCACAGCTGGCATACCCCGCCCTCTACCCTGAACTCTCCAGCCCAGGAGCTAGGCTTTCCCTGTCCCAGAGGCTCTTCACTATATAATCCAGACATTTTGGGTTCCTCCTGTCTCTCTTTACCTCTCTCCTCTCCCTGCTCAGGCGGCCCCCACCCCCACACTTTTCTGTCTCCCCCAGCATTGTGGCTTCCCTAGTCCCATTCACTGGGACCAGTGAACCTGCCAAGAGTTGCCCCAGGTAAACCTGTGTTTAAATACTTTAACGTGTCTTGAATTAGCTCATTTCACCTCAGGAAGAAAAAGAACCTAACAACATTTTTTTATGTGTCTTTTAAAGCCACCAAGGGTGAATCTGATGCAAGTCTTCTGAGTACCACGTCTCAAGTAACGTCATAACCTAGCTCAATTGTTTCCCTGGAAAATAAGTACTAGAACCCAGAGAAGCGAAAAGACTTGTTCAAGGTCATGAAGCCAGTTAATGAAAGACCCAGGCCAGAATACAGGCCCGTAGGTTTCTCAATCCTTTGTTTTCTTCCTATTACCTTCAATAAGCAAAAAACTTGACTGGAGACAGGGCTAAGTAACATGCCCTCTGAATAAGCAGAAGGACCTGAATTCAATTCCCAACACTCATGCAAAAAGCAAGCTGTGGTGGCACATATTTGTAACTAGTGCTAGCCAAGGGAGAGATAGGTAGAGCCTTGGAATTTATTGGCCAGCCAGTCCAACCAATGAGCACCAGGTTCAGTGAGAAGAGAGACCTTTCCTGAATAAACAAACAAACAAATATAGATAGTGATAGAGAAGGACATTTGATATCAACTCTGACCTACACACACACACACACACACACACACACACACACACACACACACACACTGTATAACTCAGAGTTCCCTTAAATGTTGATGTTATAAAACCAGGCATGGTGATAGGACTTGAGAGGTATAGGCACCAGGATCAGGAATGAAACCCAGCTTCAAACATAGCAAGCTCATGACGAGGCTAAACTACATGGGACTTCATCTCAAAAAGGCAGCAACAACATATTGATTGATACTATAGGAGAGGAAATCATCCCTCAGTTTCCAGAACCATCCATATGAATCCCACTCTAAGGACCAAAGCACTGAGACAGAGGCCATAACAGTTGACTGAGGTCCTGGTGGCTCATGCCTGTGGACAAGGGAGGAGAGAAGATAGGAGAATATCAAATTTGGACAACTGATAATCAGATAAATTCATTTCACTTGGGCGATACTGAAAATTTTGGTGTTAACTATGCTAAGAATGAAATGTCATAACTTGTCCTGGTTATCCAGCCACAAGCTACAAGTTCTGGAGCTAAGGATGAGGAAAGAGTTGTCAGGAAGGGACATGAAATGATCCTCTAATCGAATGCAACCGTGAGATGTGATTACAGAATGGTTGAGATCAAGGTAATACAGAACCTAAAGGGAAAACCATGCGGATTATGTATTTCAATTGCAAGTGACAAAAATCCTTACACACTGTGGTTTAAATACCACAGTAAATGCACATATGACAGAAAACCCAGCATAGTGGGCCTCACGCCATGGGCCTGGGTCAGCTCCGTCAGCCCTAGTCTGTGATTTGTGTCATTTTCAATCTAGAGTCCTTAAAGGCTGTAAAGGATATCTGTAGTGTGTCTTTTCCCATCTATTTTATTGGGTTCCTTATGCCTCTCTCTTCCTTCTCCACACAGCCCTAGGTAGGAGAGAAAGAAGGTCAGTGGGAAGAGGGATCATAGTTTTTCTTAGCCACTTCCTGCTGGTTAGGGTCATCGGGTCCTTGGGGCAAGTCCAATCTTTGTTTCAGGATAGCTCCAACTTCTTCTTGTCAAACTGCATCAACAGCAACCAAGAGTGGCAGCCTTTTTCTTCTTTCTTGGAGCCCCTCTGTGTCTCTCTGGGCTCTGGCACTTATTCCCTCTCCAGAGTGCTCAGAATTAAACTATCTATGGCTGGCAAAAAGGCCCTCTCCAAGCCCACACAAAGCAAATAGTTTGCTGTTATGGACAATCTGAGTCATCCCCTTATACCACACCTGGGATTAAAACAAAAAGTATGTTAACATAACATTACTGAGTTTTCAAAGACACTAAAATTTTCTACTACATTTCCTCCATTTTAGTCTTTAAAAAAAAATGGCCTTTTCTCTAATATAAATGAGACTTGTTGTTGCTTTCTTAAAAGGATATTATCAATGAACCAAACACTTTTTTGAACCAATAATTTCTTCTATAACCTGGTACCCCTTGGATGCTCTTGTCTATAATGGTACTTTTTGCTGATGAGCCTCAAGCTAGGACTCCAAAGCCACTTCCTAATGGCAAGAGGTTACCTTCTATGTCCCTTTTGGCCCTGCATTCACTAGTTAAATGACTTATTTTTACCAGAGAATCTACAAACCCCAAGAAGCTCAGACATTCTTGTGGAGAACCCAGTACAGCTAGAAATGGCTTGTTCTCTTCTCTGGCAGAAAATACCGTATTTCTCCGAGTTAACGCATGGGTCATTTTGAGCTCTGAGGCTTTTAGCAGCTTGGTCATAATTTCTTTTTAAATGACCATTAAATTTACCGTAATTGATACCTAAGGCTTTTGGTAACTACTGGGAAAGCTAATGGTGGTGATCTCTTAACCCAATGCTGCTGCTCTGGCAGTTCAGTTTGTTCAACATTAACCATTTCTCTCAAAAACATCTGTTTCGTTTTAACCTTTTCACCCTGTACAGCCTTCTGCTTTTCCCAGAATCCCCAGGGGCTTTGGGAACTTGACACCAAAGGTACAAGGAAGAGTGCAGGGCTGCAATTTTGGGAACCTCTGGTAGTCCATTTGTTCTCCCTTTCCCAGCAGCGCCATTCGCTTCTGACATGCTTCCGTCTCTGCCCACAAACTCTACTTGTCCTTTCAAAAATGAGAGAATTGAGTGATCCTTGATTTTCTTATTTCATCCATGGTTTGTTTGTTTCTCATACCCCTCCATATCCATTTGCAACTTTTCAAATTGTTCAACCATTCTTCTCACCTTTTTTGAGATGGAATATAGGAGGAAGACTAGGCAAAAACAGAAAATCCCCTCTGGAAGTAAAGTGGGAGAGAACCCGGCATCAAAAGCCGTAGCAAACCTTTTGCTAATGTCCTGAAACCTGCTGTCTCCTCTATGGCATTAGAACCCAGATTTTTCTATTAGTCCAAGCCCCACACATTGGGCACCATGTGTAGCATTTATTTTTTAAAATCTATTTTATTGGGTTCCTTATGCCTATACCTCCCTTCTCCATCTAACCCCAGGTAAGAGAGAAAGAAGATTAGTGGGAAGAGAGGGCCTGGTTTTCCTTAGCTACTTTCTGCTGTTTAGGGTCACTGGGTTCCTACAGCAAGTCCAATCTTACTTCAGGATATCTCGTACTTCTTGTCAAACTGCATCAACAGCAACCAGGAGTAGCAGGGGGGAGCAGCAGCCTTCTTTTTCTTTCTCAGAGCCCCCTGTCTCTCTCTGGCCTCTGGAATTTGTTCCCTCTCCAGATTCCTCAGAATTAAGCTATCTGCAGCTGTCAAAAAGCTCCTAAGATCCCACACAAAGCAAATAGTTTGTTGCGGACTGTCTGAATCAGCCCCATAGCCCCATATCCCACACTTGGGATTAAAACAAAAACATGCCAGGCATGGTGGCGCACGTCTTTAATCCTAGCACTCAGGAGGCAGAGGCAGGTGAATCACTGTGAGTTCAAGGCCAGCCTGGTCTACAAAGCAAGTCCAGGACAGCCAAGGCTAACACAGAGTCTCTCTCTCTCTCTCTCTCTCTCTCTCTCTCTCTCTCTCTCTCTCTCTCTCTCTCCCTCTCCCTCTCCCTCTCCCTCTCCCTCTCCCTCTCCCTCTCCCTCTCTTTCACACACACACACACACACACACACACACACAAAACGAAAAACAAAAAACAAATCAAAACAAAAAACATGTTTACATAAAGTAACTGAGTTTTTCAAGACACCAAAGTTTCCACTACATATATCAACAATAATGCTCACATTATTACCCATAGCCAAAAATAAAAGAAACACATAATTTCTCAGAACTATAAAAGGAAGTTTGTGCTTTATTAAGATGTTACATATAATGTCATGTGTTGGTTGCTGTGATCTGGTTTTTCCCACCACTGTGGCAGGAGAAGCACATTTATAAGAAAGGGTTGAGACTAGTTGAGTTTACCAGGGTCCTGGAGATAAAAGTCAGTCCTACCCAGGTCTCCTGGCTGCTACACAATGAGAAATTGAGACCATTTAAAATGCAAAGGTCCAAGAACAGGTTCATATTGTGATACAGTATGGGTGGGATAGACAGAGCTCCAAGGAAATTGTGCTGCTATGGAAACCTGAGCAGGAGAATGTGTCAGTGACGATACAACCTCCAACAAGGTGGTAGAGATGATGACAGATAAAAGGTCACTTGTTTTGGTGATGAAGAAAAGTATTGGAGGCCCTAAGATGGAAGCATTAGCTGCGTGCTGGTCATAGATGAAAGAGCAAAGACTGAAGATACACCAGAAAACAACCCAGGTGGACTATCCTTTCAGAAAGACACATGGTGATAGAAGGGGGGAAGTAGTTACTGCTTTTAGACAAAGGGGGATGAGACTATTTGCAGGCTGAGAGAAGAGAGCAGCAGACGAGGAAGAAATGGATGCTGTGAAGGCTTGAGAAACAGAGGCCATGGGAGCCTGAAGGAGACCAGAGCAGAGAGGGAAGTCAGGTGTGTAAGGAGGGAGGATTTTCAGAAAGGAAACTGGACACTTGTTCCTCAGAGACCAGCCTAGAGGGGAGCCAGTATGCAAAGAGAAATATTGGAAACAGAAATGTTGACCTGGAAAGAAGTGGGGGAGCCCAGGGTCATGAGTGTAATGGTTTAGATGAAATCACCTCTAGAGGTCCAGGAGGCCTGGGTATCCTAGTCAAGCCCTGAAAGTCTGGAATAATCCCTGAGGGATCATTAGGAGGCTCCAAACACATGAACACAGAGATTGGAGACTTGCAAATCAACCTATTCTTTTTAGAGAACAGCCTGGCATCTCCCAACAAAAGCCATAAAAGCATTCCTGGCCTTTGACCCAATAATCCCTCTTCTGGGAATATATACCATGGAAGTAACTGAAAAGTAAATATAAACCATTTGCAAAAAAAGATGTTTATGACTGCTCTATTCATAATAATAAAATCCTGGAAAACACCCAAATGCTCTACAACTGGGGAATGGTTAAACAAACTACAGAGAACATTAATGTGCTAGAATATTATAGAACCATTACAAGTGACAAATATGAGTACTCTGTCAATACCTGAGAAAGTATATCCAGAAAAATGTTAGGTGAACACAGCGGAGTATGAAATAAGACAGATAAGTTGATTTCTACCTTGGAAAGTGATGTTTATACAATGGTGTGGTTCATAAAAGGTCACTGAATTATGTAAATAGTCAGTGTGAGAAGGTAAAGAGATTTTTTCCTCTTTAGAAAATTGCTTAAATAAACATTTTTTTTTGAAGGAGTTGGCAAGCAGCTGAAGCAAGCCAGCGTGGATGTATAGCGATGGTGATCACAGAGTTCTTGAGCTATCTCCCTTTGCAGAGAAAGACATGTGAGTGGGTGGACTGATGGCGAATCACTGTTAAGGTGGATGGGTCACAAGGGCAGAGGTGGCCAAGAGATAAGTCCTCTGCTGAAATAGCTTGTGACGTATAGAGAGTGAAACAGGTCAGAAGAGAACGGAAAACAGGAGGAGGAGAGAGAGAGCTGTGCCGATAGCAATGAATGAGCAGGAGCTCTGGGCCCCTGAGGCGGGTGTTATAATACTGGAGGCCATTGGGATGGTGGGGACAAAGATCCTTGAGGGGAAAGCTGGATTGAGATTCCTGGGGTACAAGAGGCTGATGGATAGAGAGTTGAGCTGGAAATGAACAACACACTACACACAACAGCCAATTGCTCCTTTCTTCACCCAGCAAGTGTATGTTGAATCTCCTTTGCACTCTGCACTGTTCCGGGCATCAGAAAAACAATGGTGAACAAAACAGTGTGACCCATCCCATCATGGACTATGTTTCACCAGATGACACAGAGCCAGATCCCTTGTTCCTTCCTAGCACAGGGTCGACACTCAGTCAGCTATTGTAGAGTGGATGTAGAAATGAGAAGAGTGCTTGCTGGTCATCTGAAGCAAGAGACAGTTGGAGCATGGTGAGGGAAACATGGGACCCATGGGCTTGTGCCAAAGAATAGGTGATGAGGGTAGTTGAAGAGTTGCTGTCCAGGGAGGTGGGCACAGCAGAGTTGACAAAGAGAGACCATCCCTTCCAGAACCGGAAGGAAGAACAAAAGGGTTGGCACAGGCTATAAAGTGTTCGTATTAAATGCTAGATTTAAGAAGGCATTCACGAAAAAAGAAATTAAGGTTATAAGAGTTATTTTACTCTGGAGCCAAATTTGAGCAACTATGGCCTGGGAAGACAGATTTAGATTAACCCAAATGCATGTTCCAACATGGAAGTTTTGTCAAGTTTGTATATGAACAGATTAAAGAGAGTCATAATCCAAGACATTTTTCAAATACATCGGTAGAATAATCAGAGAGGCAGGTTACAACAAATCAAGAAACTCTGGGACAGCCTTTGAATGCAGTCTGATGGCACCCTTAGCTTGTGGATCAATGGAAACTGGTTATCTGCTATACTAACACATTGTAAGGAAACTGGTGCTATGTACTTTCAAAAGATTTATCCAATGGCCACAAAGCTCTTAGGTCAGGAACAGAGGAAGACAATAGGTGGTTCTCAAGAGGCCAAAGGTAACCCCAGAGAATTAGGCTCTGGACTTGCAACATGCCAAACCTTTCATAATCACCAAAGCTCTGATCAATGAATCAGCGTTGCTGAACATTCAGTTTGAAGGCTCACGAAAACAAGCCTTTTGGACTTGTATTTTTATTATTACTGGTGTGTGTGTGTGTGTGTGTGTGTGTGTGTGTGTGTGTGTGTGTGTGTAACATTTGGGAGTCTGTTCTCTCCTTCCACTGTGAGATCTGGAGACTGAATCCAGTTGTTAATCTTGCACACCAAGCGCTTTTATTGGCTGAGCCACCTCTCAATCTTCATGGATTTGTGTTTTGTTTTGTTTTGTTTTGTTTTGTTTTGTTTTGTTTTTCGAGACAGGATTTCTCTGTGTAGCCTTGGCTGTCCTGGCTGGACCCGCTCTGCTCTGTACACCAGGCTGGCTTCGAACTCACAGAAATCCACCTATCTCTGCCTCCCTGAGTGCTGGGACTATAGGCATGTGCCTCCACACCTGGTTTCTTACAGAATATTTTTATTGTTTTATGAGCCTTCTTTATTTGCCATTCACTGAACATTTACTATGCATTCTCTTTCCCACAAGAAATTGTGGGGTCCACAAAATGGGGAAAAATAGCTTCTGTGGTTACAATGTTTACAAGGTTGTAAAATTGAAATTGGTCTTGAAAACTGGGGCTTACACAGAAGCTGTTTCTGAGTCCCCCAGTGGAGAAAGATGCTGACAACTGCCCAGGGCTCTGACCCCTCCAGGTTACCTGGGATCTGGAGGCAGAAACAAGAATGCTGTTTGCACAGGTTTTCCAAGGCTTAGCTGGAGGCCTGAGGAACACTGGGGACCTCACTGCTGGAGAGAAGTTAGACTCCACAGCAGGGGTTGAGAGAGGAGGCAGGAAGGGTGTGGCCAGTTGGATTAATGGAATGGAGGAAACAAGAGGGTTTAGTGATGGAGCTGAGCTCTGGGACCATGACAGAGACTTTTTCCTCAGGCCTTGCCCCTTCTCCTTGCAAAAATGACAATAGATTCAGAGCACTGGTGGGACACCCCAGAGCAGAGAAAGCCTAAACTCACAGAGACAGCAAAAGGAACGAGTTGATGACACCTGGCTCAGGAGCCAGACCCTCTGTTAGCTTACCTGATGGGCAGCTAGCACCAGGGTTGGGGAGCAGGCAGCAGGCTGGATTAGTCAGTCAACAAATCGTTACCACACTCAGTCTAGTTCTGCCCCCTACTTGTGACATGCTCTTGGGCAGATCACATGACTTCCCCAAGCCTGTTTTCCTCATCTGTAAAATGAGCCTAAAAACCTTTAGAGGGTTGTTTGGAGGAGCATGTGAAATAGTATATATATTAAGATCCCAGAGTTCTGTGCTTGTTTTGTTTTGAGGTGTGTGTGTGTGTGTGTGTGTGAGAGAGAGAGAGAGAGAGAGAGAGAGAGAGAGAGAGAAAGAGACAGACAGACAGACAGACAGACAGAGACAGACACAGAGACAGAGAGACAGAGACAGAGAGACACAGAGACAGAGTGAAAGGGAAGGTGTATACCCATGGTTAAATAGGTCAAGCCATAGGTCAAGTTCAAAGGTATGCACAATCACTCCTCCCCCTCATATTTTGAGGCAAGGTCTCTCCCACCAATTAGCCTAGCCACCAGGTCCCAGGGGTCCTCTTGTCACTGCTTCCTAGCATTGGAATTACAGGTATTTGGCTTTTGAAGAGTTGGTGCTGGGAATTCAGTACTCATGTGTGTGCACAAGCCCCTTGCTGCTACGTAGGGAGACCCTGTTTCTAGCAAACAAACAAAAACTACGCCAAGTCCTATGGTCCTCCTGCCCTTCTTGTACCTAATGAGGAGACACGGACGGCAACAAGTACACCAGAGCATAGAGCATGGCCATTGTCACAGCAGGAGCTTTTGTGCAGGAACCATGAGGAGGAGTAATTAGTTCTGCCTGGAGAGGGCAGGAGGGCTTCCCCAGGAGGGGATACTAGAGCTGGCCCATTAAGTGGATCGCCTGGTGGAAAGGGGGAGGGAGGTGGCCCAGGAAGGGCAGCAAGGTTTGAGGAAGAGCCATCCAACCAGCTGCCAGCCTGCAGCCTGGCAAGGAGGCAGCAGCAGCCTGGAAGATGGCTTGGGGCTTTCAGTGCTGGTCTGTGTGTCAGGCTGGCCCACTGGGCTGATGGTGACTGTGCTCCTATCTGCCCTGGGCATTTGTTTGCAGGGGTGGCTCCATTCAGACCCCAGGGCTGTGGTGAGACAGAAGCCACAATGAAGAAAGAAGGAAGGCAGCAGGTACAGGGACACCAGGCCCAGGCCCTGCCCCTGCAGTCACACTGCAGCGCTAGCCCCAGCGTTTCTCTGTGGTAGTTAGCCATCACTGGTACCACTGCATCCAGCTACAGTCACCACCAACTGCCATTCAGACAGTCCCTGCTGCAGGCTCTCTCTTGCACACAAGTCAAGACTGTGGGGGGTCTCAAGACTCCCCACTGCCATCCTGGGAAGTACCATGAGACACCCCCCCCCCCGCTCCCGCCAGGGTTTCAGGCAGACAGGAGGCAGCTTTAGTCTCTTTTACAGGAGTGGGAGGACAGTCCCCACCTGTGAAGTTGATTTTCCTTTTCAGACCGAGCCGAGCGGTGCTGATGAAGAGTGATAAGTGTCTTTCACTGAGGAGGAAAAGATTTTAATAACGTCTGCTGATGACTCTTGCCCTGTTCCACTGAGATGCAGAGGCCCATTCTTCTTCCTGTTAATAACCCAGTGCAACTGTACCGCAGAGGGAGCAGCAGGCTCGGGCCCTGTCTCAGCGCAGCAGCCCCGCCACACCCACCCCTCCTCCAGCTAACATCTTTTCCTCCTTCCTCCCTCAGTATCCTTCTTGCCCCTGCCGCCAGATCCCTAGCCTGCTTTCCCTTCTTCCTTTTCCTTTACTCCTCTTTTCTCTGAGAAGCCCACAGGCCTGGGACAGACCTTATCGACCGGAAACAGAAGGTAAGCTCCTTGTCATCATGCAGTGACGACATAAGCAGGAGACCTCACCCCAGAAGCTTTGTGTCACTGGACTTCAGCTTGCATTTCAATCACCTAGATCACTTACTAATGGCAGCTGTAGATGCTGTCCCGAGCTTCCGCTGGCTAGCTCTGCAGAGACTCCAGAGAACCGCAGTCTCTACCACCCCTTGGAACACAGGCAGGAGGCTATCCTCACATCTGAAAGCCTCAGAGATGAGGGGGGCACAAGCTGCAGGTTCAGTCTCTCTCTCTCTCTCTCTCTCTCTCTCTCTCTCTCTCTCTCTCTCTCTCTCTCTCTCTCTCTCCCTCCCTCCCTCCCTCCCTCCCTCCCTCTCCCTCCCTCCCTCCCTCCCTCCCTCCCTCTCTCTCTCTCTCTCTCTCTCTCTCTCTCTCTCTCTCTCTCTCTCTCTCTCTCTCTTTCTCCGGTCCCCTCCCCTCTCCTCTCCTCCCCTAATCCCTATCTGTCACTTCCCACCCCCCCCATCCCTCTCTGATCTCATCTAATATCCTTTTCCTAACTCACACACAGTTGAGTCCTAACTCACGTTGGTGCACTGGGAACTTGAATTGTATATGCTGTGCTGGAACTGGTTTTGTGGAAAGAGTGCCTAATGTGTATTCAGCGTGTATGTGTTAGAAACCCAAGCCAACACTCTACACACCTCCCACGTCATCTCAAGGTGCTAAGGATGGCTTTCCCTTCCCTTTATTGCCGTTGCATGATGCAACCAGGACTCTAGGCTGGCAAAGTCAGCCAGGACAGCCATCCAAGCTGCTGGTCTGCCGGGCACAACCCTAACGCTTCACACTGCTCATAGCACAAGTACGTTGGAGTTGGCTAAAAGGGAGGAGACACCTGAGCAGAGCCACTGTGGTGGTTTCTTTTCCCCAGACAGAATAATCTTGAAGAGAAAAATGGCTGTTTTCTTAGTTGCCACTTACCCATGGGCCTTCCTGTGTTTGTCCTTCTGTCCTTCCTCCTGAGTGATCTGCCTCTCCCTGCCTCCTTGTCTGCTGTCCAGCTTGCCTACAGAGAGGCCGTAGAGATTCCCTCAGTTGTGTGTCTCTCTCTCCCACAGCCCTTACACCAAAACCAGGAGGCTGGGCCATCACAACTAGCTTTACCCCTTTAACTGGTTTCTGGCATTTGTACCAGCCCCTGTCACCACCTCACACCTTTGAAACTTCCCTCTATGTAGACAAGAGTCCAGTCACTTGAGCCTCAAGGTTCCGAGATACCTACTACCTGTTACATCTTTCTAAACCCACTGCAGTCCTCCTGCATGCCGCCCCCCCACTGCCTCCCACACCCTTGCCTCCTAAGCCAGCCTCTGCTTCTGCAGTGTGGATTCTCCTTCCTGCACAACCATCACATCTTACATAGTATGTCACTTCCCCCGACTAGGACTCTGCCTGTGCAGTGTCCTCCTCAGACAAGCTCCTCTTGCTCATTCTCTCTAGCCCAGCGCCTCATAGCCTTTAACAGCCAAGTTCAAAACCTTCTCCTTCACAGACCCTCCTCCCTTCTCTCCTGACTCCTCAGTGCTCCATGTCCATCGCATCACATGTTCTCACACGTACTTCCTTGTTGTCCGAGAGTTTTATTCAAAGGCTCTTTTTTTGGTCCATGTGTTTTTCTCTCCCCAGCCAAATGGCATAGGTTTTTTTTTTTTAAAGAGCACTAACCAGACTCTTTTGATCTTTAGCACTGACACACCCAGGACACAGAGAGTGGCTTTAGTGACTTTGCACTGAATTGTAACAATTCCTCTATGGCCATCCGTTTAATTACAACAAATGACTCTGAAGTACCAAAGCCAGTGGAGTGTGTGCTCTGTGGATGGAGATGACCAGATGATATAGTGGGGACAAGGAGCGCAGAACTAAATGGTAGACGCCTGCTTTATAATTTCATATCATCTTCTGACCCATCGTGGAAGTCAAAGCCAGGGAAAGCCACTCCATTTCCGTCCTGAGGGGTCAGGCCACGTGTTCTATGAGACTCTTCCCAGCCTTTCCATATCTCGTGTCCTATGTTAAGACATCCAGCCTTTCTCCTGGCCAATGACCAGGAGCTCACTTTACATACATGTTAAATGGAAACTACGGTAACAGTAGGTGATTCATAGAGTTTGTGTAAGGATTAAATGACAATCCAGAAATCTCTTGGCCTCCAGTTTGGCCCATAGCAACTAATCAATATGTGACAGTGATTATTAAGTCACTTGGCCCAAGGTGCGAGGGTGGAGTGTGCCAGAGAGAGAGAGAGAGAGAGAGAGAGAGAGAGAGAGAGAGAGAGAGAAGGCCCATCCTCCTATGTTCCAGCTCAAGTGAGAAGCTGGAGAGCACACAAAACCATTTGAGCTCTGAATAGGTCATCTGGGGCCCTGGTGCTAGGACCTTGCCCAGCCATCCTACAGTGTCCCATTAATGACAGCTGCTGGCAGTTGGGGTGACCCTGTTGTATAGTCCCATCGATTTTCCCATTACCCTTTAATGCTGTGTATTAAAGGCTTTGCAGATCCACTCTGTTACCTTCTTTCTTTATTATCTCCAGGGCCTGCCCAACTACTTGGGAGGATTAAACTGCCTGGATGCAGTAAACCTCTCTAGGGGGTGAGAAACCTCTTCTCTAAACAGAATTTGGAGGCCAGGAGCCATGATGTCCCTCCTCTCTGCTCGGGTCATGCACACAGTGGCAGCACCCCACAGCGCTGGAGACTAACTGGCTGTAATTCAGGTGAGCTCCCAGCCCACTGCCAGCTGCACAAGAGATGCCACTGCGGTGGGGCCCTGCCCCTCTGTTGTTTAGCTCACCTGGGCTCTGTCTGATCCCGCTTTTGTTCCAGTTTTCCCTCCTGCATTGTATATCCTGCTCTCTGCTGCCCCTCCCCCCACCCCCATTTATCTTGGGGCCCTTTTCAGTCAGTAATTCTGTGTGTTATCTTGGATCCTGACACATGCAGCTGGACAGAAGAGCTGTTTGGAATTTCAGTTAGCCTCGCTCTTCTTCTTTGTGAAATGGGAATATGAGTTCTCCCATTAAAGGCACAGAGGAAATGGGGTCCATATGGCTCTCTAAGCAAAAGAGGCCAGGGGAACTGCCGTTATCTTTAAAGTATGACCAAAGATAATGAGGTTGGTAATTCATACTACAACTCATTTATGCAAATTAATTCTCTCCTATTCACCTTGAAAAGCAAAGCACAAATTCAAAGATGTACCCGCCTGGCATCCTATCTTCATCAGTAAATCAGTAAATCCTCACCATCTGAGTTGGGGTAGACCTGAGTTTAGGAACCGGTCATTCACAGCCAAGTCCAGTGAACCGTCAGGGATCAAACAGAATAATCTCCCCCTCCCGGTGACAGTGAAGTAAGGGGATGGCTTTGTTGTTAAGTTGGTGCTACAGGTTATCTCGCTAAGTTTCTAAACTACTTTTTAGTAAGTGTTGCTTCTCCAGACCACGGCTTTAAAGGGAAGTACCCTTCTAGGAATAAGCTTTGATCTGACTAGGTATTAAGCAGGGGTTTATTGGTGGCAGGCAAAAGGAGACTCACTCAAACTGGCTTAAGTGGAAAAATAATTTATCAGCACAGGGACAGAAACACTCTCTGTTAGATCTTATTTCAGACACAGCTGGATCTAGGGCCAGAGATGACATGATCAGACTATTGGAACCTGGGCATTTGATCTCCCTTGTCCTCTCAGATAGATAGATAGAGAGAGAGAGAGAGAGAGAGAGAGAGAGAGAGAGAGAGAGAGAGAGTGAACCTTTGTTGTTCCTTAGGAGCTACCCACACTGGTTTGAGTCATCACCTCCCATTTCTCTGGGGCTCTCCAGGTAGGCTCCTCCTGTCGGCTACTGATCCCTGGGAATCGTCTTGTCCCCACTTTTCAGGTGCTGGGGTTAAGCACGTTGCATAAGGTCCAGGTTTTGGCTTTTTTTTTTTTTATCTTGGGTCCTGGAGATTGAACTCAAGTTCCAGTGCTTTCCATGTCAAGTGCTTTAGCAACTAAGCTATCTATCTCCCTGTGGCCCGTCTCTCAGACCTTTTCCTGTTTCTTGTCTTGTTTTCTTCCCATCAGGCAGACCTGAATATGGTGGCCTTAGAATCCATTGAAGTAGAGTTTCTCTTTATCACAAGTTTCAACAGAAGCCTCAGGTCAGAGTGTTAGTGACTCAGCTACATGTGACCATGGCCAAAGATCAAAGATACAGAATTTCTTGGGTCATATTTGTATTCTTGGAACTATGCTCACCCTGCATGAATATGAAGTGACAGAATCATAAAGAATATTTTCTCCCTCCATCCCTCCATCCCTCCATCCCTCCATCCCTCCATCCCTCCATCCCTCCATCGCGCCATCCCTCCATCCCTCCATCCCTCCATCCCTCCACCCCTCCATCCCTCCATCCCTCCATCCCTCCACCCCTCCATCCCTCCATCCCTCCATCCCTCCACCCCTCCATCCCTCCATCCCTCCACCCCTCCATCCCTCCATCTCTCCATCCCTCCATCCCTCCATCCCTCCATCCCTCCATCCCTCCATCCCTCCATCGCGCCATCCTTCCATCCCTCCATCCCTCCATCCCTCCATCCCTCCATCCTTCCATCCCTCCATCCCTCCATCCCTCCATCCCTCCATCCCTCCATCGCGCCATCCCTCCATCTCTCCATCTCTCCATCCCTCCATCCTCCATCCCTCCATCCCTCCATCCCTCCATGCCTCCATCCCTCCATCCTCCATCCCTCCATCCCTCCATCCCTCCATCCCTCCATCCCTCCATCCCTCCATCCCTCCATCCCTCCATCACGCCATCCCTCCATCCCTCCATCCCTCCATTGCGCCATCCCTCCATCCCTCCATCCCTCCATCCCTCCATGCCTCCATCCCTCCATCCCTCCATCCCTCCATCCCTCCATCGCGCCATCCCTCCATCCCTCCATGCCTCCATCCCTCCATCCCTCCATCCCTCCATCCCTCCATCCCTCCATGCCTCCATCCCTCCATCCCTCCATCCCTCCATCCCTCCATCGCGCCATCCCTCCATGCCTCCATCCCTCCATCCCTCCATCCCTCCATCCCTCCATCCCTCCATGCCTCCATCCCTCCATCCCTCCATCCCTCCATCCCTCCATCCCTCCATCCCTCCATCCCTCCATCCCTCCATGCCTCCATCCCTCCATCCCTCCATCCCTCCATCGCGCCATCCCTCCATCCTTCCATCCCTCCATCCCTCCATCGCGCCATCCCTTCCTTTCCTTCATTTTCTGTGAGATATTGTCTTGCTCGGTAGCTCAGTTTAGCCTTGAACTCCCAATACCGCGTTTCAGCTTTCCTCGAGGTGAGATTACAGGCCTGTGCTGCCACACTTGGCTTGCTTTAATTCTTTTAAAAAGTATTTATTTTTACTTTATGTGCATTCGTGCTTGCCTGCATGTATGTGTGCACATGCAGCAGTGCATGCCTGGTACCCTCAGAGCCTTGGGGGGGGCATTAGATTCCTGGAACTGGAGTTACAGGCAGCTGAGAGCCTCTGTGTAGGTACTGATCTGAGTCCTCCGTAAGAACAAGTGCTCTTCACCACGGAGACGTCTCTCTACCCCTTACTTTAAGTCTTCATAAGATATATAGAGGTATAGAGATCCACAAAAGCAATCTATAGGCTGAGGAACGGCTTTGGCAGGGTGCTGGGAATCGAACCCATGGCTTTATCCATGTTAAAACCATTCCATCACCGAGCCTCATCCCCAGCGCTTAGTCTTTTGGGACAGTGCTTCACTGTGTAGCTCAGGCTCTGAAACTCTTGATCCTTTTGCCTCCACCTCCTGAGATCAGGGATACACACACACACACACATATACATGTATACACACACACACACACACACACACATATATGTATATGCCACCATATGCAACTGAGAAAACAGAGAAATGAAAAAACTGCCTTTTCGCCTTGGCTTGCATCCTGCCCTGAAGTGTAGTTTATCTGGAGAGGTTTGGGGAGGTTCTGGCCAATCAGTACAGGTACATTCTCCTTTGCCTTCCCTTCCACACAATATCCGACCGGCTGGTTGGACAAGACTGTGGTGTGTGCAGTAAGTTACAAGCCCTTGAGGTCTGACGCGTGACTAGCAAGCACAAGCTGAAAACCACAGGCTATAGGAAGCTAACTGCCTGTCTACAGTCAGTGCTGCCGACTGTCTGGGCCTTCAGCCCCACGGTGGGAAGGGACACAGAACAGACACTAAACGAACATGTAACGCCATATCCTACGCCCTCATGGTTTCCTTTAACTCCCGTGACAGACCATGAGATAACAATGGTTGCTTTTACATGGATGGGAAGAATGAGATGGAATGGCATATGGCTGACAAGACGCAGAACTGGTGTCAAACTGCTGCATGCTTCCTTGGAGGTTTGAGGGGTGCCCACAGTGTAGCAGGTGCTGTACCAGCTACCATGCTAAGGACTGTGGAGTCATTTAGACTTGACAGAATTCTGGGAAGGAAAAAAAATTCAGACTCCAAAAAGCGCATTCTGTGTGAATCTAGATGCATTTCAGCATCTATCAACCTATAGTAAATATGTTGGGATAGGATTCAGAAATAATAGTTATCCTTCATGTTAGTGGGGTGGTACTTTTTCTACTGGGAAGGAGTCATGTGCTGGCAATGCTCTGTATAGGTCTGGTTGAGGATTACACAGCTGCACAAGTATGTAAAAAGCCACCAGGCTGTATCTTTAATGCCTGTGTGACTTATTATATTTCCTTGTTTTAATTTCAATTTCTACTGTGGTTTTTCTTCAATCAAAATTTGTTTTTGGAGGACTGGAGAGGCAGCTCAGCAGGTAAAGGCACTTGCTGCCAAGTTTGACAACCTGAGTTTCAGCCCCAGGACTTACGTGGTAGGAGGAGAGAACAGACGCCTATACACAAGCTGTGGCATGTGCCCCATCCCTGACACACACACACACACACATGCACACGCACACACACATGCACACACACACACGCACACACACACACACGCACACGCACGCGCACGCGCACGCGCACGCACACAAAATGTTTATTGAGAAAATCACTCACTCTGTAGCCCAGGCTGTCCTGGAACTCACTCTACAGCCCAGGCTGGCCTCAAATTTGCAGCAATCTTCCTCCCTCTCAGCTTTTCAAGTGCTAGAATTATAGGCATGAGGCACCATGTCTGGCTAATCACAACTGTATCTTAAAATTAAATGTGAGGACATTTTACCAGCAAATTAACCAGTCCTAGGATCGTTCTGTCAGCACTGTCAGGGACCAGCGGTCCCTCTGGTATCTCAGCTCAGTGGTATCTTCAGTGACTCTGGGTGGAGCAGCACTGTGCGGAGAATGTCAGTGAGAGAGCTGTGTTGTTCCAGGTGGCCCGGGGTGACTGTGTTTTCATCAGCCTTGCCTTGCCAGCCCCTCTACACTGTCGCCGTCAGCTCTGTCCCTCTGGCTTGCTTTCACCTCTCCTTCCCTATCCTTGTTGCTTGTGTGATGGTTCCATGGCTAGAGAGCTACCTCCAGTGAGCACAAACACTGACCGAGGCCTGAGCGCCTAACTAGGACTGCAGTGAGAGACTTAGTGAGGCAGAGGCACAGCCTTCCCAAAGCAGTTTGAGCCACACTCTGTCTCCTGCCAGACAGCCTGTCCCTGTGCTCAGTGCCTCATGGGACAATCTTCAGGCTCCCCAGAGAGCCCCCCAGGGACCACGGCTGTCTATTTAAACATTACCTAGGTCCTTCGACTTTTTTCTTCCTCTATAAACACAGCTTCTATTTTTAGGTTCCATTGTAAGAGAGACCCTGGGATTCAGGCCAGGGATCTTGGGAGCTAGGAAACCACAGTCCCAGGGGCCAGAGCAGAGCAGAACTGAGTGGCTCAAATGGCAGCAGCCTTGACATCAGTTGGGGTCACTGTGGCCAGAGGGAACCCTACTTCCATGAGTATTCAGGTGCTGTTGACCCCCCCAACCCCTCTAATGTAGATGCCCTCAACCCAAGCCAGAGCTGGCCACGTCATCCTTCACTTCAAACTTTGCAGCCCCTCTCTTTTCACCTGGCAGCTTGGGGAGCCACGGACCAGGGTATGCAAGGGAACCAACGCTCTGATAGAGCTGGCCTTTAGTCCAGGCAAGGCGGGTGAGGGTTAATGAAGCAATGGGCCCACTGCAAACACTAGAAATGGGAGCCCAGATAAGAAAGAGGCCCATGTTTCTCCTGTCAGGGCTAAGCTAGGATATTTGGATTTCATCGGTAGGCCACAGCAAATAATTATACATTTTTTTTTTTAGCAACAATAACAACAAAATGACTTGGCTGTGTGTGTGTGTGTGTGTGTGTGTGTGTGTGTGTGTGTGTGTGTGTGTATGTGTGTATGCGTGTGTGTGTGTGTGTGTGTGTGTGTGTGTAGGCAAGATGGCTCAGTGGGTCAAGTTGCTCACTGTACAAACAAGCCTGGGAATCTGAGTTTGATCCTTGCAACTCATGGTGAGAACTCAAGGAGAGAACAGACTCCTGGAAGTTATCCCCTGCCCTCTTCAGGTGCACCACAGCACACGTGGCTGCGCTCGCACGCACACAGTAATAAATACATATTGTCAAATTGCTCAATATGGGATGATCCAGAGGAGGTGCTGGAGTCAGCAAAAGTGACGAATGAGTTCAACAAGCGTTTATCAATCACTTACTGTGCGCCAGGCACTGTGCTGGGTCCTAAACACCCTAAGCATCCTCAGGAAACGGCTAATGAGATGAGTGACAGGAAGGAGCAAAGTGCTTAGTTGACAGGCACGCTTATCAGGGAGGTCTTGTCTAGTCTGGCAGGAGCTGTGGGAAAACCAACCTACAGTTTTAAAGATCTTTCTCTAAAAGAATGGAGGAGAACTGGGATTAAAAAAAAAAAAGCAGGGAAGAGAGGGAAGCAGGGCAGCCATGTAGAAGGTCATTACCATGTGGGGAAGCTGAGGAGAGAGCAGTGCTAGGCTGCAGCATGGGGTGGAGAGCTGCTGGGTTGGAGACAGAATCTGTAGGCGCTCCTTAGGGGTGGAGGAGGAAGTCAGTAGATTGCAGAGTCCCTGGCTTGGTGGCAGCTATAGTAGGAAAATGAAGGCCCTCTTCCCCTCCAGTCTCGCCTTGCTATTCCCTTACCAGGGTTATGCACACCCCACCTCGAAGCCAGAGGCCAGTTCTGTGCAGCTCTGGACAAGGCCTACCAGGTCCAATACGTTCCATGACCAGCTGCCGAGGGAACAAGTGTGAACCATCAAGAAAACATTTGAAATGATCCCAGTTGTTTCCATATTGATTTCCCTCCTTTCAGCAAACCACCGCCCCCCCCCCGCTTCCTTGCACCCCACAAGTGACAGGCAGGGCCCAGGACCCAAGGGCAGAAGTGGCCAGTGGGCACAGTGCCACCTGGAATACTTAAAACATGAATTGCGAGTCAAGTGGCCCCTCTCACAGTTAATCGATGGCGGCATATCCTGATCGCTTTCATTATTATTATTTTCTTATGCATGTGTGATCGGGAGATTTATTGTTGAGGCTACAGAGGCAAAATCAATTATTCATGTTATAAATTAGAAAATGATTTATGTCTACAGGAGACGGGGCCTCAGCGAGCCGAGCCCATTACAGATAAGCTTTGCTGAAAGGACCAAGATTTATCTGTAAACTTCACAAATTGCAGCTAGACAATCCAGTCCTGTTTCCAACCCCTCCCCCCAGGGCACCCATCCCTCTTCCAGAGTCACTCTGTCTTTCTCTGTCATGGACTATCCCCTCGACTCCTGGCCTTCTCGCTAGTGCCCCTAACTTCTCTTTCTGCTTCTGTCCTGTTTTCCTCACTTGACAAATGTCCCCACCAAGTGTTCATATCTCTTCCAGGGTCAGACACACCTGAAGCTTGTACGTGAACGTTCCAGTTGTCCCTATGAAGAGGACAGTGACAGACTGAGGAGGACTTCCCTAGGGTTAGGTTCACTCACAAACTTTTGGAGGCCGAAGGACCGAATCGTGCCTGTCAGAACAGCTGGGGGTAATTATTTACCCAGCATTCCCTGCTGCCCAGGCCCATGCTCTGGGACTCTTCTCAGAGAGTTGGGTCAGAAGCAATGTGATTGTATGAACAGCCCGTCGGCTTTGGCCTCAATAGATGAAAGCTGATCCTCGTTGTGCTACCAAAAGTGTGACCGTGGACAAGTCACTGATCTTCTCTAGGCCTCCGTTTCTCTGCTGTAACGGGTTCCCATTTCCTTACTGTGCGTGGGTTCTCAGCATGAGCACTACCTCATTGCACGGTTGAAGAGTCAAAACAGCAGTAAGGACATCAGCCTTAGAGCTGTGCCAGACACGCAGGCAGTGCCCAGGGGGTTAGTTTCCCGTGCGTAGACACGCAACCATGGAGGAGGCGTGGCTCTCCTTGTCGCTCACTCTTGCCCCCGCTACAGAATTGCATGGTTGCCCTGGATTAAAGGAACAACGTGAGCTGAGATCCTGGGGGAAAGGTAAAAGTGTGCCCCAGTGACAGCATTTCCAGTGAGGGTGTCATAGGTAAAAAGAAAAGGGGTACTTCTCCCCACAAGAGAGAAAAAATGGGGCCACGGACTTGCATCTGAGGAGCCCATAGGACAGCGCACAGTGGCTCCCCTACTGCCCTTCCATGCCACTCCTTTCAAACAGGGATTGTAACAGTGTCCTTGCTCACCCCACAGGTTGCTGTATCAAATGAGAGGAAGGCAGTCTTAAGGATTGTGGCAACATTGCATAATTCTTACTGCATTGTGTTATAGGAGTGACTGCAGGGAGAGGGAGAGAGGGGGGAGAGGAGAAGGAGCAGGCGGGGGAGGGAAGGGGGAGGGAGGCAGGGAGAGGGAGAAAGACAGGAAAGGTGGGAGGGAATACGAGTGAGCACTTCAGGCTTTTGGAGGACAACCACAACAACAAGGATCCACTTAAGAAGAATTAGTCTCTTAAATGATCCAGTAAATGCTCTTAAGATGCCTTGGAATGGCCCCAAAGCCCTCTGGGAATTCTTCACACTTCCCAAGGACTGTGGCAGCCCTGCCAGGCCACCGAAACCTGAGTCGCGGCCCTACAACCTCAGGGACCTGAAGCTATCACAAGGGCACGGGTTGCCCTCACATGTGGCTCAGCGCCAGGCAGGAAGCGGGAGCCACGCAGAGGCTGCCTTTGCTGCGTGCCCACTCCGCACCAGGCGCAGGCACACCAGGAAACAACGCAGGCAGAGTGTGTGCTCTAGTGAAGGGGACAGATGCCAAACATACACAGCGGTCTCTAAATTGCAAATGCTGAACGGAACTCTACAGTGAGTGAGTAGGGAAAGAGATGACGTCCAGGCAGGAGGACAAGCTCGTCAGGCTGGGGAGTTCCTGTTGAATCTCCTCCGGGGAACCAATGGTAAAAGATAAAACCCTCTCTTTGCCACGCCCCCCTAGGTGATCGTGGAGATCAGATCTCAGGCTCTCTTCATTCCTTCTTTCCATAAAACCGTCAACACTGTCCTCAGAGCCCTGGACTCTTCTCTGCCTCCATGGGAACTAGTCCTCATAGATTTCCCTAATGAAGTTTTAAAAAAGTCACTGTTCTCAGGACCCTGGGCTGTTTCCTGAAGTCCAGGCATCTGTGCTTTCAGCCGATAAAAACCTGGGAACCGTTCTTGCCTCCGATCCCCATAGGATAGTCCCTAAGCTTTCTGCACTGACCAAGGCAACGGTCAGCTTCAAGAGCTTCTGGGAAGACATGGGTCTTTTTTCTTCTAATACTCCTGGGCCTCACGTGTGCTAGGCAGCTGCTCTACCCAAACACTTATTTATTTATTTTTGAGACAATATCTTATTAAGTAGCCCAGGCTGATTTTGATCTCTCTCTATCTCAGGTTACCCTTGAGCTTGAAACTCTTGAGCCAACAGGCTCCTTAGTGCTGGGATTATGAATACATAACTTGTTCCAACAGCTCAGATTGACAGTTTTTTATGTTTTTCTTAGGTTGACCAATAAGCTTCAGACTTGCCTCAGCTTCAAGGATAGCTCATTGGACGAAACCACTCAATTCAACTTTAATTCGTTCATTTTGAATCTCCAAATACTGGAATGTCAGACCTTTCCCTTTGAATCCCTATTTCTTTAAACACAATTAGGTGATAACAACTTCCCTCCTGTTGTACAACAGCTTCCTTCAAGATTAAAGCGTTCTATCATGCAAAAAACTTCCTTAAGAAGAAAGATAAACAACTCAAAGTAGCTTCAGGAAGACCCTGAAACTGATCAGATTCACTAAGCCCCTCAGCAATAAAAGCTGAGCATCCCCCTCAGACTGAAGGAAGCTGAGCTTTGAACAAGACTCAGACCAGACCAGTTGCCCTGGATGAAACCAGCCAAGTTGCCTGGAAGAGGTTTGGACCGGAGGCACTGGGAAAGGACACTGTCCAACCTGCTGAGCTACCTGCAGGCTGTGCAGGGTGCTCCAGGTTCCTAGCTTTTGTTAGCTGTCACCCATGCTGGGGTGGGCCTTGATGATACAGCTGTCTTTGAGTTATTTTTGCTCCTCTAAGTAACCCCTCACCTATACTCCTGTAAGTAACCCCCAATAAAAGTCATGGGTTCACCAAATTGGACTTTGGTGGAATCTGAACTTTGGTCTGTCATGGGACCCCTACCTGTGGTGAGTAGAGTTTATTGTCTGCAACACCTCCTCATGGGCCATGCCTGCCCTGAAGGTCAAGATCATTAACATGGCAGAGAAGGTCCTTTGAAAAGAAACTCCCGTCTCCTTTTCTAGAACCACTCACTATGGAGCGTTCCATCTTCATGGCTTTCCTTGCTGTTCACTCAGCATTGATACCCTGTTTGAATATCATGGCCCAACTCAGACATGGCTTCAAGAAGGGGACAGCACAGTCTGCATGGAGAGACCTGGGCTCTTGGCATCTCTACTTAAAAACTATTTGATGTCACTTGATAGGGCCCTAAGCATCCCTATGTCTTAATTTGAAGCATGGGAGAATAGCAAAGTAGAAGGATCTAGAGGGTCCTTCTAGAAACCTACAAGTAGAACATTATGATAGGCAGATTTGGGCCCAGGGGTCCCGCTCAAACTAAGGCACCAGCCAAGGACAATACAGGCGGTAAACTTTAAACCTCTACCCAGATCTAGCCAATGGACAGAACATTCTCTACAGTTGAGTGGAGAGTGGGGTATGACTTTCACACGAACTCTGGTGCCTCATATTTGTTTGTTTGATTTTGAGGCATGCTTTCACTGTATAACCCAGGTCTATGTACTACTACAGTGGGCAGTATCTCTTTATCCTGACCGAACTTAAAGTGATAGATAAAGTTGAAGCCGGGTAAAGAGCATTTCAGAATGTGACCAGGCCTTCCAGGAGCTAGCCAGCATGTACTGAAACAAAGTCTTGATGTTGATGCCGAGTGGATTAAAAACACTAGGGATGAGAATACTTGGGGAAAGGCACCATGAGGGCTGGTAGATTGCAGCACATCTTTTGGTCATCTCTGGACTATCTGGGAAGGAAACTGGGGACTTGGGAAGGAGAGAAGGCAGCAGATATAGATGCATAACCAGAGCCAACAGCTGCCCTGGGACACCAACCTGCTTTGATGGGAATGGAAGAGTCAGCTCCTGCTAGAAAGAAAAGTGCAGGTTGATGAACTAGCTTTGGCAACGCTTGGTTACCTTGCCCTGCCAATAAAGTCACCAGGATTGAAAAATGGAACCAGCTCCCTCCCTTGTCCTTGTCCTCGGGTGTTCTATGTGTCTGAGCTCTGTCCTTTACGCTGCCAAGTTACCTTGGCCGCCCCTCGCTCCTAGGTGGTGGGATGCCCGCCCCCAAGCTCTCCTCCCGGGCAGCTGTTCTGCAGTGGGTATTAAAAGGTCTGCATGGCGCAGGGACTAAAGCTTCCTGAATCATGGGGGAGGGGACTGGACCTGAATTATAAAGAAGAGACTGGAAATGAAGATGTCTAAATTATTGGGGAGGGGCATGGGTTAGAAAGGAAGGAGCCCGTCAGGGCTCTCATACCAAGGAACAGGTACCCATGAACATTTGAAGACTAAAAGGAATCAAACTAGGATACTTACTAGGACCGATACCAGATGCAGTAGCTCCAGCATGCAATATGGGAGCTATTGCTTGGTAGCTGTGTGACCTTGGGCAAAGTAACTTAATCTCTCTGGGCATCGGTGTGCTCATCTGAACGTTGAGGGGAATGATGTATTGCTAACATAGTTCCTCCTAAAAACTAGATAAAGTTATTTGTCTAACACAGTGCCTGGCATTTTTATGACTGCTTCATAAGTGGTACCTGCTGCTGTTATTGTTGTTGTTGTTATTATTATTATTATTATTAATCCTCCCAGTTAAAGTTTCCTGCTTTCTCTCTAAACCACGTGGGAAGGCCAGGAATTAGAGCAAAGCAAACAGAAAGAGCGTGAGATTGACATTAGCAAGATAATCATGGCCAAGAAGAAAATATGCTCACATAAAGGGTAGACTTTGTGTGAGAACTTGAGAGTCCTACTTCAAATCCCCTTTGGCGCGCCATCTGCCAGGTCAGTGAGCATCAGAATGGAGTAGCCTTAAGGTTTATCTTGCCCAGCCCAGGTTGGGTACTCATGGGATCTTCAAAAGACTCCAGCTGGGAGTCAGGAAGAAAAAAGCAGAAAGTAGGCCTGGGTTTTTCCTCTCTCTAAGGATCTCTAAACCTCAGTGCAGAAGCCTAGCATACAAGTAATAAATGCTTAATACATTTTTTGTTGCTCAGAAGGAAAGAAGATAGGATGAGCTGGAAGAAGCAGAGAAGAGGAGAGAAAAAGAGAGAGGGAGGCCTACAGAGGAGGTCAGGAGGAGCAGCTGGGGAGGGGGGTCTGGGCGCGCACCTGCTCCCTGCCCATAATACCTGCCAGGTGAGCACTCTGCATCAGCTGCTCCACAGTTTAGCTGTGCAGATGTTGGCAAAGGCCCGCAGCCCCCTCCCCTGCAGCCCCAGGCCTCAGGTGGCAATGGAGGTAGAAGCTGAGGACCCCAGATGCTTCCTGCCTCCCTCCTCCACTGACCCCGTGGATCTTTTCAGCTGCCATCTCGGCTCTCCTTGCTTCACTGCCCAAGCAGCTCATTGCTCTGCTGTCCCTCAGGCTTTGGAGCCTTGCACTCCTTTGCGGCTTGGCCTGTTTCACCCTCTGAGGCTGCACTGGCGAAACCTTCCAGATCCACCTGCCTGCTTGTAACTGGTTCTTCCCTGGCCCCAGCCCTGCCCCCTGCCTGCCCCACCACCACTATCCATCGCCTGGGTGGGGGTTCCACTTAGCTTAGAATTAAATCAGAGCATCATCGGAGCATCATCAGCTCCTGTTCTCTGTGGACACTTTGACACCCAGGGTAGAAAACTTCCACCCTAAACCACCTCCAAATTTAGTCACATCCTTGGACCAGAACACTCTCTACTCCTCTTGTCACCCTGTGCCCTTCTTCTCCTGCCAAAGCCTATAGATAACGCTTCTCGAATTTCCTGTATTTCTCTGCCTCTTGCATTATAGATAGCACAAAAGCAAAGGCTCAGATGCCACCTCCTCCACGAGGCCCTCCCAGAACTCAGCTTTCAAAATAACTCACTTTGCTTACAACACTTCAAAGAGTCTCAGGCTTCCTGCGTGAGTCAGACATGTGTCTTGTCTGCCTCTCCCCCCCCCCCAAACCCTAATTTTAGAAGAGGGACCCTCTTACTCATCACTGCTTCCTTGGCACCTAACATCTTGCTTGCATCAGGTTGCCAGGCACTCAACTGCCTTAGAAGATGAAAGGTTGATTGTTAAGAAAGATGGTGTTTCAGGTTCCTAATCCCCCAGAGAAGAAACAGTGAATGACCTGGCTGGTTTATTCTCCAGCCTTGTGGGGCTCAGATGCACAAAGGGTCATATCCACTGTACGTGCAATTCCCGTCTGTCACTGTATCTCTGCATAAAGGCTGTCCTATGAAACACTCACCTGTGGTTTGGAGTTTGTGGAGTTCAGATCTTTTTCATCCCCATGGGTCTGTAGCCACCCAGGGCTCCCCTCTCCCACACACACACACTCAAATGTATATATGCACACATCTTAATTCATATTGTTTATTTCTCCTTATTTAAATAAAAATTGCATAGTTTGCCTCACTTTCATATGTAATTACCAGGAGATTATCTCATGTGAGCCAGTGTTCATCCTTTTTCTATGTCCACTTTTTTTTCCTTTTTATTTTTATTTATTTATTAATTTATTTGGTTTTTCAAGACAGGGTTTCTCTTGTAGTCCTGGCTGTCCTGGACTCACTTTGTAGACCAGGCTGTCCTCGAACTCACAGAGATCCGCCTGCCTCTGCCTACCAAGTGCTAGGATTAAAGGCATGTGCCACCACTGCTGGCTTATTTTTCCTTTTTAATGACACTTTCAGGTTAAAAAAAAATCTCAGCACTTGCTGGGCAGTGGTGGTGCCCAGCACTTGGGAGACGGAGACAGGCAGATCTCTGAGTTCAAGGCCAGCCTGATCTACAGAGTGAGTTCCAGGACAGCCAACAGTACACAGAGAAACCCTGTCTCAACAAACAAACGACCCCTGCCGCAAACAACCAAAATCAAACAGCAACAAAAAACACCTCAGCACTATATGCCCTTTCTATGCCCTCTCCCTACCCATCAGTCAGTTGGTTCCTGGGAGTGTTGCAGAACCACACTTCCCACTTCATGTTCAGCGCTGCAGCGGTCATCCTGTAGGTCCTTACCCTATCTTAGTTCAGGGCAATCCCTTAAGGACATTCTGGACCAGGAAAGAACATGAGACATGGTAACCCAAACTTCTTACTTTAGAGGTTCAAAAGTGAACTTTCTCAGTGTTACACTCAGGTTGAGTACCTCCAAGGCGTCAAGATCTATGCCTGCCATGTGTAACTGTGTTCATAGTACCTATCAAGGCGGTACTATGCACAGCACTCAACAAGCACAGGCACAGCGGACGGAACCAGGTTCTAAGCAAGGTCTTTTGACTTCTGGTCCAGTGCTCTTTATACCTGCCAGTTCTTAGACTGCACAGCCCATCACCAGCCTCCACTTAGCCCCTTTCATCTGAGCTGTGCTCAGCATCCAATCAGTTCATCCCTCGGCAGGCTGTCCTCCTGCCTCAGAACTTCACATTGGGTACCTACTCAGTTTGCAAGAGGCTCATACCTCTCCCAAGACTATATGGACATCAAGTTCTTCCAGAAACAACACCCCAAATAGTCTATCTTGTTGAGGGTGACAGAAAGGAGAGAACGGGATTAGACATCCTAAATGGATGAAGACTCAGGCATCCTCCTGGCAATAGGATCCTAGGTTAAGAAATGAATGTACCCACTTAGCCAATGGCAAGGGGATGAGGAGACGCAGGAGGGGTGTAGGCCCAGACAGAGATGGAGAGAGGAGAACTGGGTAGGTAGAATTGGGGAGCCTTCACCTAATCCAAAAAGCAGAGACAAGAGTTAGGATCTGTTGTCCCACAGGAAGTATGCTCAGATCAAGAGCTCCTGAGAAAGAGAGACTGGCCATGCTCAGCTGTCAGCATGTAGACCAGCAGGTGTTTCACACAGATGGCGTCTCCGCTGAGTGTTTTCCTGTCTGGGTGAGCTGTGCTACCAAAGAAGGGCTGTCTCAAAACCTCCTGATGTCTTTGGTGGAACATCCAAGGCCAAGACACCTTTACTAGGCTACCGGGGCTGCCATAATATGGTGCTGTAGATAGCGGCTCAGAAGCAGCAGCCTAGGGCAAGCAAGGTGGCTCAGCCGGTACAGGAGCCTGCCGCAAAGCCTAAGGACCCCAGTTCAATCCCTAGAACCCACAGTGAAAGGAGAGCACTGACTCCAACAAAATTGTCCTTGGATTTGGCTGTGGAATGTGCTCTGGCCAATGAAATGAAGCAAATATATTTGTTGGCAGAACACTGGAAAGTGCCTACATGTTCCCAAGTCTTGTACACCTGGGTTTGCTAGTCACGTGCCCCTGCCGTGCCATGAGAAGGCACCTGGGCTAACTTGCTGGGCATTCATTAACTCATTCATCTTGTTTGTCCCAGTCTTCCAAGTCATCAAGCTAAGGCTGTCCCAGATCAGATAACAGCAGCCTAACCTCCCCCAGAAAGTAAAAAACTCAGCTACTACAGGACCCCCTCCCAGCCAGGTCCAGCCTCAACCACTAGCCTACAACAAAGTAAACAAATGCTCAGTGTTAAGCTTTGGGGTATTGGGGTGGTTTGCTAGTTGTCATTACTTTTCTGTGACAACAGGAAGCCAGTGTGGGACACAAAGTGAGACAGGCAGAGTCCCAACACCAGACAAGAGTCCGTGGCTCAGAAGCTCTGGAACATGAGGGACTTGGAGACCAAGAAGCTGACGAATCAGACTCCTCGGAGGCTTCGAGCCCGATATCATTGTCTTCCTCGCCTGGTGCCTCCAGCGCTTCCTAAGCTTTGTCCTTCACCGCAGCCCCGGCCAGCTCTTTGTGCACCTGCCCGACTCTGGCACTAGACTGTATGTGCCTTGGCTTATCCATCACTGTCTCTCTCCTCTCCATCTCCCACGAGGGAGAGGGCCATGCTGCACTGAGAGCCAGAAGCCCAGGGTCTGGGTCTGCTCTGCCAACTCTAACCGAGTGACCTTGAGCAGCACAATCTCCGTCCCTGATGTTCAGCCTCGCCCTCAGTGAAGCGAGAGCAGGAGAGGATGACGACATCTAGGTCCCCTCAGGCCCTGAGTAACCCCAAGCTTTCTTGTTCCTTGCAGGTGCTGTTCTTTGCCCTCCACTCTCTGGCCCTTGTCCTTGCCTTCTAGTCTGTATGCAGTTAGTTCCAGCTACTCAAGGAACAGAGCATTAAAAACCTATGCATTTCTGGTGTCATCTATTATCAGCCTCCCCTCATCATCTATTAGGGAAGAACATTCCCCCTTATCTTTCTCTTGTTCCCAGTGTATTTTAAAGAATGTTTTTTCTATTTCCTTTTATGTGTTTTTGCAGGTCGCATCTCATTTCTTTCTTTGATTTTTTTTCTCTTCTTATGCCTATAAATTCTAGCAATTTCTTTGTTCTCTTCTTGGGCAATTGGGCCAAGCTTCCTGATTTTGCCATTCCAACTGGCAGAGAGCAGCCTGTTCTCTCTGCAGCTTTTTGTCTGGCCAATGAGATTTGTCCTTTATCACTTAACCAATCTTGTTTCCTGTTGGATATTTTTTTTTCTTAGCCTTTTAATTAATTCTTATGCTGGAGAGCTGGTTAAGTCACAGCCTTGCAACTTAACCAACTGAGTGACCTTGGAAAGGTCATTTTAGAATCCCACTGCCTCAGTTTCCTTGCCTGTAAAATGGGGAAGTAATGCCTGCCCTTGTTCTCTGTAAAGCTGTTCTGAAGATCTGAAAGGGATGTGGCCAAACAACCTTTGGTCAAGGACTGAGAAATGGATAGGCTTGGTCATCAACATTAGAACGACGAGCTCTGCAGTGATGCCAGAAGACCCAAAATCTACACAGCAGAGCCTCTTGCTTTTCTATACCTAGTTTCCCAGAGCTCCCCCTGCTTCTCCTCAGAAGGTGAAAACTACACAGGAAGTCCTAATCTGATTGTATGGGCTATTTTTACTGGGTGTTTGCCATTTGTTTTTATCTAGCTTGACTCCTCATTGTCTTTCTCCTAGTGTTTCCCACAGGTGAAGCCGTGCAGTTCAGGTTGACCCATCAGAGCATGTGCAGTATTTAGCCTATGCAGGGCCACTCAGTGTCTCGCCTGTGATTGGTGCTTGGAGACAAAAGAGAGAAGATGTTTTCATTTTGGTGTTGCAAAGCAAAGAGGATGGGATTCTGGGAATTCTTAGAAGCCGTCTTGTTTCCATGGTCAGAGAAGGAGGTCTGGGGGTGGGGGTGGGGGTGGGGAAGGACAGAGTCATGCTGGGAGAACATGGTATCTTCTCCACAAGGTTCAGCCTATCTGAAGCCTCATCCACAACAGACTGCCAGGTCCCATGCCCTAACGACGTTTCGGCTAGGCTTATCTGAGATAGGGAAACTCATCCTCCTGCAAGATGTCTGATGAGCATTCAACACACATCTCAAACAGTCCTAGAGCCTCTACCCCCTCTATCAGGTGTTCTCCCAGGGCAAGGGGCCACCTAGGGGAGGAGGGAACAAAGGGGCCCAGCTACTCCTTCAGAATCCCAGCAGCCACACAGCCGTTCTCCTTCTTCCCCAAGGTGAAAATAACTTTCTTAGTGGATCGTGAAGGTGGAGCTAGAGCCTGGGCTTCAGAGGGAAACAACCTGGACCTCTGTGCTGGGCCACTATTTATGTCATGTGATCTCAGACCCACGCCCTCCTGGGTGGTTTTCTTGTGAACTGTTAGAAACAATGTATATACAGAGCCTGGCTTATAGTAGACATTCAATTAATGACAGCAGTTTTGAAGACTTCCCCAATCTTTCCTTGTATTAGTTTACAAATGTAAAATTTTTATTACCACATATTCGTCCTACAAAATAACTCATTCCATTTTATCTTCATATACATGTATAATGTGCTTTGATTCTATGTTTCACTGCCCCCTTCCCTCTCTTGGACCCTCTCCCTTTGCCTGCTGGTCCTCATCTTTCTTAACTTGATTCTCGAGACTGAAATTGTCTCGGTGTTTTCTGTGTTTGTTTCTTTTTTTGAAAGCTGTGTTGTTGTAACAGATTCCGGCCATTTCCTCCCAGGTGAGAGTCAACTTAAAAATGCTCAATGATTTCTCCTTCCCTCCTGTATCTGGATGCTCCCCGCATGTAAACGGCTCTCAGCAAATGTTTGTCGGGTGAATGGATTGGTGAACAGTGAATTGGAAAGAGCACACGCCTCATTATAACTCTACATTCAGCAGTATGGGCTGTCCACAGTTTGCCTTGCAGCTGGAGTGGGAGTGTTGAAGCTAATATGGATGGCCTAGCTAACACCGTCAACTGTTCTGAGTGTATTATCTGGGTTGTTCAACCTGCCTGGAAGTAAAACACACTGTTTTCATCTGTTATTATTTCTCATTCTTCCCATTATTCAACAAAACACTGTGTGACCTTTATACCAAGAAAGCATCTAAGAGCTTACAGACTCCAAAAAATATAACATAAAATGAAGCTAAAACTTCCCATCACAGATCCTACCACACCTATTTTATTACCATGGAAATGCAAATAGAATCACAATATTGAAGGCAGAAAACTTATAGAGATTTTAAATACCATTTTTTTGGTTTTGTTTTTCAAGACAGGGTTTATCTGTGTAGCCTTGGCTGTCCTGGACTCACTTTGTAGACCAGGGTGGCCTCAAACTCACAGGGATCCACCTGCCTCTGCCTTTCGAGTATTAAAGGTATTAAAGGTATGTGCCACCATCGCCCGGCTTAAAGACCATTCTTAAACACCCTACTCCTTCATTCCCACCATAACTTAATTATATAGAAATGCAGAAACTGATTGATGCTCTTTTCCTTTCTCAAGGCATGAAAGCACCTGGGCCTTGTGTTAAAAGCTGTGGCACCATCCTTTGTTTAAGCACCCCCTACTCTTTCAGTCTCTCAGATTAGCCCAGCAAAAGAGCTGGCACAGAATTTCAGCCATACATATCACACGGTCGTTACAGGTCCCAGGAACACCTCTGAGAGGGGTGTTTTACATATGATCTCTTGGGATTCGGGATATACCAGAATATTCCATCCCCCTCTTTTGCTTATAATACAAAAGTTCATCTCCCTACAATGGCTACTGCCATTTAGTGAGGGAAGCTTTGTAAACATTGGGCATTCTCCCAAGCAAATGGGAACCCAGGTGAGGTTCCCAAAGACGCTTTAGCCCAGGGGTCCTTGCATCCTGACACACCTTCTCGTCCCATCCTTGTCTTTTGTTCTGGCAGAGGCTTCCTGAAGAGAGCTGTGCTTGGAGAGAAAGAAAAGTCTGCATATGTTTGGTAGCCAGCTTACCCACAGAGGTCTCCTCCACTAGACTATTAGCTCCTTGAGGACAGAAGCCAAGTCCGTTTTGTCCACACTGTCTGCTAAGCACCCGGCTCATAACAAGAGTTCAACGAATACTTTTATAGTGGAGACACAAATAAAAGCTGAAGAGAGAAACAAGAGAGGCAAGTCGAGGGGAGGCGTGTCTCCGCTGCATGTCTTTGTCTGGTAGCTAATGGAATGGGATGGATGGGAGGACAAGGGGTCCTCAGAGGCTTGTCCTAGGGGGGCTCATGTGCTCCCTCTCATTGCCCAAAGGCCAGGATTGCTTCCCGTGATTTCTGATCCAGGGCTGACATCAGTTCTCAGAGGGAAGACACAATGGGCAGCTGACTCTCTCTCCTTATCCTTGTCCAATCATCTGTAACTGTGACAGATGGCAGCCAGGGAGGGCTGCATGTGAAGAGGGGCAGAGGCAACGAGAACACCAAGGCAGAGAAAAAGGATCTGCCTCGGGCCTTCAGAACCAGGTCACGTCTGAGTTCTGAATACGCAAGATGGACAAGCCCCGGCACTGCCTGAGCCTCTCTGCTCAGCCCACCCCGCAGACTAAGGGGTCATGGTTGCTTGAACCGGTCTGTAGATACTTATGTGCAAAGCACTGTAGACAAGCTGTTTAAGGGAGAAAGGGTCTGGAGGATGATGGAGATTACCGCCACATCTTTATAAGTACCTAGAAGTGCTGTTGGCTCTGCCTGTCTTAGCTGGACAACTGGAGCTTCCAATATTTGACCTTCAAACTACTTTACTAAGTCTCATGGTCCATTACACACTCCCTCTATGCTTTGCAGCATCCCCTTCCTGCCCCCCGTGATTTTTCAGGGAACTTGATTAGCAACGTCTAAAATGTGTACGGAGAAGGCAATGGGCGAGAATAGCCGTAACTATCTTGAAACAGAACGAAGAGAAGGTTCTTGTTCTACCACATGTCAAGACACATTACCAAACTGTATGAATCTAAATAATGTGGTACCGGCCCTGGGACAGACAGAGAGGACAATGAAGCAGCACAGAATTCAGAAACAGGTAAGCCTTTGAGGGAATTTGGTTGTTTAAAAAAAAAAAAAAAGGAATGTTTTTAATTATGAGAGGAAGGAACAAGGATTTGTTAAGTCATGCTGTGGCCTTAGCAATCCTTATGGAGGAAAACAGCCAGATCCCTGTTGCATACCCCATAAAATAAGTTACAGGTGGGAAACAACTTCTAAATGTCTTTTGATTGTTTTTATTAAACATAGGCATCCATACAGCTCAGCCTTTGCATAATGTTGCACCTCCTCCTTTGTAGGATAGCACAACGCTAAACAAGATTCCTCCTCTCTGACAAGCAACTCTGCCCCGGAGGGCCGGTAAATCGCCTCCGCCGTGAAGCCCTCTCTGGTTTCCCATCCGATAGGAAGGGTCTACGCTATGACTTAGGTTATACTTCTTTGTATCTATGCGCGGAATCTAGAAAAGTGCCTGGCAAGCAAAAAAGGGCTCTGTAAATCTATGCTGATGGATGATGGCGGTGATGGTGGCAGTGGTGATGAGGAAACTTAGCTGAATGCCCTGGGTAATGGGATGGATGACTCGTAAGTTTGTAAACAAGATCATCATCATCAGGCTCCCTAATTAGACTGAGAGTCAGGAGTTCTAGCTCAGTTACTTCTCTGGCATCTATCTATTAATTCCTGATTTGAAATTCAGAACTTAGAGCAACACTTGGCAATCAAGGCTATCCAAGATCGTCAGTGTTGTAAATGCAAGGAAGTTAATATGCCACATTTGGGAAGAGATAATGAAATCACAGGACTGAAGGCTACCAAGGCAAAACTCCTCTCCACAAATCGACGGGTTACAAGGCATTTGTTGAGCTAGCTTTTTGTGGTAAACCTGAAGATGTAAGGTAACAGAGGTTACATCGCTACCTATGTTAATGCTACGGTTAAGAACAGGAGGCTTGAAACCAGAAATATATGCATCTAAATTCTAACTCTCCCGCTAACTATTCCTGTGGCCTTGAAGGAATTGATTTACATGCCTAAGTGTGTGTTTCCTCGTCCAAAAACTGGAGACAGTGTAAGATGTCTCTTTTCATAAGGTAGTCATGAGACTCAGGTGGAACTGTACATGCAAAAGAGCATGGTTGTGGACATCTAGGGAACACTCTGTATGTGCTGCTATTGTGTGTGTGTGTGTGTGTGTGTGTGTGTGTGTGTGTGTGTTGGTTTAAAAAAAAAAGAAAAATATTAAGCAATTCCAAATATCTGAATGACAGACCTGGTAGGACCCCAGATTATGACAAAGGATTCTGCATGACAACAAAGAAACGTCCATAGAATGAATAAATAACGTGTTTCTCATACACCTGTCTGGCTATTTTTCAGATAGATATAAGTGCTTCTGTAACGGGAAGACTATGATCTAAGGCAGGACAAGGATGTCATTGTTCACTTCATCACTTGATGTTGTCCCAACTTCAAAGCTACCTAAAATTAATCCAAAGACAGATGAAAGTTTTGCTTCTTCTTTCCTTGAGATAAGCAGAAATGTGTGCACACATGGTGGCAGAGGATTCTAAAAGACCATTCTCAGACTAAGAGTTTTGAGAGAAAATTCCAAAATTCAGGACTTTCTGGACACTGTGCTTTCTAATGACTCTGCTTTTCCCTCCCAGATGGGACCAAATGACCAGAACCCTTCCTGGGCTCTGTGTCAGCATAGGGCCTACTGGCTCTCCCTCTGCTACCCCCGTTACATCTTCACATCTGAGGCAGAACAAGGTCTAGTTGGGGAGGGTCCTGGGAATGGAGAACCAGGGAAAGGTTAAAGGGTCATCTCTTAATAGAGTGCAAGGGTTTGGAATGTGGAAGGCAACATTAAGATTGATTTCTCTGCAGAGTGCCTTTTTCGTAAATGCTATCTTTGGGTGTTTAAGTGAATCATCTTTATTTTCAGGAACTTTCTGGAGGAATTTAGCTTGAGTCATTTAAATGTTGAAGCTTCATTTATTGGAACCCCTTTTGGTCTCTGGTGGCCCAACATTTTTTTTGTCTCCCTTTTAGTTATTGCCAATTTTAGATTTCCCAACTAAACCCCAGGCACCTTCTGGGAGGTACATCCAAGAGGGCGCACGTACAGAAGGCAGGGTCAGCCTGAAGAGATTGCAGTTAGCCCGCAAAGGCACAACCCACCCACGGAGGCCAAATGCTCAGCCTGCATTCTGAGTTGCACTTCATCCCATTCATGGGGTTGGGAAGATTTGAGACGTCACTTCATCACTAGTTCCCAGAATTACGCCGTCAACCAGCTGCAGGCACGAAGGGAGGGAAGACTCTCTCCAAAGGCCGATGGATAAAGGCTCGAGGAGCTGGAATTAGACTCTGAATCTCTTGGCTCTTTATGACCCCTACACGGTAGTGCAGAACCTTGCTGATGCACCTTCCCGGTAGCTCTTGACTGCTGTGGGCATAAGGACTTAGAGGAGCCAGAAGGTTAAAGAAGAAAGGACATTGACCAGGTTTTCCTGTAGAACGTGGTGAAGAATTCTAAAGAGGGTGACTGTCAACTGCTGAGCCTTCCATCACTCCCAGTAGGGCTTACTGCTCAGGCTTATTAATGTTTGACTCCCTCAAGCTATAGGGACATCCTTCCCTGCTCAGAAGCAAGCAGTGTATATAGAGGTAAAGCTCGGAACAATTTGAAGCACTCCAGGTGTATGGATGTACAAGATCCTAAATTGTTCTAAATGCAATAGTGTGTTCTGGTTGGGAGGTGGGAATGACACAACGGCTCAATGGACTGGGCCTGTGTTGGAAAATGTAGTCACATTGTATTCATCCCTAGACAGAAGGCAGAGGGCAATGACAGCTGGTGTTCTCCTTCTTCGTTGCAGTCCAAGGCCAAAACCCAGGGAATGGTGACACCCACTTTTAAGATGTGTCTTCCCATCTCAACCTATTCAAGACAATCCCTCACAGGCACAGCATCTAGATAAGCTCCCACAGGTATAGCTAAAGGCGTGTCTCCTAGGTGACTCTCAACTCTGTCAGCTTGATGAATCACAGTATTGACCCCCATAAGCCCCCTGGGAAAGCACGCCTTTTATCACAGGTTGCCCTCTTTGACACATTTTAAGTTTTGTTTGTTTGTTTTGTTCTGTTTCTCTTTGTGATGCTGAGGATTAGATCCAGGACCTTATGTATACTAAGCAGTCATGTTAGCATATTCCTGGAGCCCCATCTTGTCCCCTTTGAATGGTCCCAACTTCTCTATAAAATACCGGGCCACAAATGCTGACTTTGGTGTCTAAGATCCATCTAGCGGTCTCTTGTTTGCCAGCTTTCATCCAGATATGCATTCGTGAGCGTCCAAGTTTCCCATTTGTTTCTGCATCTTGCCTCTGGATACTAACCCCACTGTCCACTGACGGTCAACATGGAAACCCCACCCAGCTCTACCTCCATCTCTCTACAGTCTACTTTCTACATTTCCCAAGATGCCTTATACAATGGTTCAGAAAAGGTCTATCTTTTCAATTTTCTCCTGCCTTAGGAGGACAAATACAGCATCTTCTTAACTCTAGCCATTTGCTTGGTGTGATTTTTTTTTTTTTTGGTACCTTTATTTTTTGGCTGCCTCTGTTTGGTTCCGAAGCCGTACTAGACAATGAGGGTACAGAGATGGACTAGGCAAACATCTCTGCTTTTGGATGCTTATGGCCTGGTGGACAGAAAACAGACCACACAGGCAAAACATATCAGGCAGGATTCGGCTTCTGAATGACAGACAACCTTGGGGCTGGGGAGAAAGGGAGGGCCTAAGTGGGGGGGTGGCGGAGAAATGGAGGGAGAGAAAATTTACTAGTTCGCCATATCATGTAACTTAAAAGTTGACAGATAAATTGGCTGCAGGCATGACATGATCCAGGGCTTCTAATGATGTCCCGAGGGACTTGTCCCTCTCCTTCCTCAACCCTGTTTCTCTGTCTTCCTTGACTCTTAGGCAGGCTCTTCTTCCTTCTCGTCTCCCACCCCAAACTAGATGGCCCAGATTTATATTCTACAAGCTTAGCAACCTTCAAGGATATAGCTCCATCCCTTCGGTAACAGCACAAGTCTAAGATACCCCACCATTGGCTTGATTCAAGTCACGTGTATACTCTAGAACCAATTACAAAAGCCAAAAGATTGCAACGATTGCTCTGACTGATGAACCCTAGGTCACATATGCACTTTCACCCAATCACTGCCCACTGAAATATCATGGAATAAGAAAGTTCGGACAAAGGATAGCTTCCCCCAAGAGAAATTGAGATCTTGTTCTTGGGGGCGGGGTGGTAACAGAGACAATTATCTACAACTTACCACCTGTGTGCTCTCAGCTCTTCCAGAACATTGGCTGACTAGAGTGATAATACCCTGCCTCATATGCTATTGTTCAGAGTGCATTAATACGCTACCAGCTATCATGTGTTTGTACTCTTGATCTTTTATGAAAGACCCAAACAACCATTTGTCAGTGACCAATGAGCAAAAGCCATAACGAGTTTGGCTGAAAACAGAACGAGTTTGGGTGAATTAGGGGAAGAACTGCCTTTGGGGTGCTCCTCTCGTGCCATTCCTCTTCAGCAGCTCTTTTCTGGGAAGCTCAAAGAGATGACCCCAGTTAAGGCCACAATCTACTTATTATCCCTAACACCACTCTAATTGCACCATTTACAGGCAAACACAGCTGTTTGTATAATAAACACCAAAGCTTTTCATCACAGAACGTTTGTGTATTTTTGTGCATGCCTGAGCCTCTTTTAAGCACAAATAACCTAGCCTGCATTGTTAAAAGGCTTCATCACTTACAGTTTACAAATATACCCCTCCGTGTGCCACCCACCTCCACCCGCCCTTGAAATTGCAAACGCATTCTGCAGGGACCAAAGGACTGCCATTGATCTTTCAGTGACTCCCCAGAACAGGGGTAAACTCGGCCATGTATAAAGAAAATAGATAGGTTAGCTAACTAAGCCACTTGGCCTACATCAATTGTCCCAACTGCCACAACATTGGCAATGTCCTGCCAAGGAATGACTCAACATCGTCAAGAATTCAGGAGCAGCTAAAAAAAAAAAAAAATTAAGAGAGGCCTACCTGCCAACCAAGGATGATTCACTCAACCTGGAAAAGAATGTGCTTGCAATAAAGTCAGTGGGCACGGTGTTTGTGAGGCCATGCTGTCCCCCTACACTGAACTGAAGTAACCCATATGTCCTATAATCACAAGCTAGAGGACTATGGTGAGTCTGAGCCTGCATCCCAATCTCTCCCTCTGGGTGAGGTGTCACAAAAGACCATGCCTGTGCAGATCCATAGAATAGAAACCCTCTTCTTTTCATCCAGAAGGTCCTGGATCTACCATGAGTGAACCCAAGTTCTCATGTTTATAACCAGGGGTGGCAATAACACCCTCCCGGTTGGCTAGGATGACTTAGCAGGATCACTGAGTGCCTTCTCAACACCCTGGGCAACTGGGTTGACCAGTTCTCCCTCTACCAAGTAGTCATTAGTGAGTACTGCCTCTTAAACAGGAAGAACTTCTTCGAGGCTTAGTTGAGTTCATCAGCACCATCATCCATGACCCCGAGACCTCATAGTCATTTTGATCATGGTGGATTCTTGTCCTTGTAACACTGATGAGCAGGCTATGGATCAGAGAGGTCAAATGTCTTGCCAGGGTCACACAGTTGGTAAATTCTGGATCGGGAACCAGGACATGAATCTATCCAACACCTTCAACCCTCGCAGCATAGCATCTACCAATGCAGCTCCCTGGAAGGGCTGTGACGCTGTCAGGTTCTAAAGGAGGTGCCCTCTCTGAGGTTCAGCTGGCTAGAGGGGTGTGGAGCCCAAAGGTTGTTCGGAAGAATAGCCACTCTTCCATTCTTTCGAAAAGTGGTATCAAGTTCCAGGCACTCACTTTACTTTGAGGACTTGCCACTGAATCAGACAGAAGTCTTTGTCCCCAAGAAACGTGTATCCTGAAGCTGGAAAGAAGGCTCAGTGGTTAAAAGCACTTACTGTTCTTGCAGAAGACTTGAGTTTAAGTCCCAGCACCTGTATCTGGTAGCTTGCAACTGCCTGTAACTCAGTAGCTCCAAGGGGATCTGATGCCTCTGGACTCTGTGGGCACCTGCACTCATGTGCACATACCTACATGTGCACTGTTGATGCATGCATGCATCCGTGTGTGCATGCATACACACACACACTTAAAAATAATAAAGTTAATTTAAAAAATTATCCTAGGAGGAGAGACAGTAAACCCAATAAATTAGAAAAAAGAGAGTAGGTTAACAGCGATAGCAAGAAAGAAATGGCTGGGAAAGGATGTGGGGGAAAAATAAGCAGTCGGAGGCCTTCTGATCATGAAGGCCTTGTGGAGGAGGGGGTAATGAAAACAAAACACATGGGTGCAGAAAGAAATGAGGCAGAGTCACAGCCCACACTCAGCCTGTACACTGGCTTCCGGCTTGCCTAGGCTCACAGAACGCACCAGGCAGGCTCCTGAGGAGTAGAGCAGACTGTGTCATGGCTCGTGGTGAGCTCCATCACCAGTTTACACTGAGACTGGGCTTCCCACAGCCCGCTCTTAGCCCAGGAGGGAGTTGCGCTGGGGGAAAGGCAGGCAGCCCACTGTGGTTCCAGCGCTCCTCAGCAGCTTCACAGAGCAGCTCCAAAACGAAACGGCAGAGGAGCCAAGCTGCTCCCCTTATCTTCCCTCCTCCTCTCTTACACTTGGAAGGCAAACTTGTGACATTGCTTTCAGTCATTCTGAGGCTTCTCTTCCCACAGGCATTTCTCCTACCACATCCATACTCCTTTAATCCTGTGTTGGCATGTGCTACCTCAACACCTCAAACCAACATGAGGTGGTGGCAAACAGGGAGGGAGAAGGCAAGGTGGAGATGGAGGCAAAAGGCGGCTCCGAAGACTCGGGTATCCCTACTCTGTAAACTCACCATCCCTGGGCCTCCGAAATTCACTTCCCTAGTTTTTTTTTGTTTTGTTTTTTGTTTTGTTTTGTTTTGTAATTTACTAGCGGAGTTCCTTTTAACTAAACAACTACAAAACCTCCATTTGTCTGTCGAAGCTGAGTGGTAAGAGCGCTCAGCCACATCTCCTCACTCTATGGAGCCTTGATGACAGTAGCCAGGGGGACCAGAGGCCAGATGTGGTGGTGAGGCAGCCAGCCAGCTCGTGGGAGGCTGAGGAAGGCATTATAGGCCATCTGAGGTAAAGGGAGGGAGAAAGGAGCTGGGCCAGCCAGGAGAGCTCCTGTGTTGTCATCCCTCATCCGTGGTGTGGGAGTGGGTAGGATGGTGTGGGGGAGTGTTGGGGGAGGGGCTAGGGATATCAAAACCTCTTCACAAGGTTCAGCAAGATCTGTCCTAGGCTCATTGACTTCAGTTTCCCTATTGGCTTTGAAGCCAAGTAAGTCATTTCCGGCTGTTCTGCAAACATCAGCTCCAATCGATAGCATCGGAATCGTTTCTTTGCCCCATTTGTTTTCAACAGCCTGCCACTGGCAGTCCCCCACGCTGACTTCCTCCAGCGGCAGCTGTGCTCTTGGGGCTCCCTGTGGGTGTGTGGCAGAGATCCCCAGCCGAGCTGCAATCATAAGTCCGGGCCTTTAATCTCTGGCTCAGAGGATGAGGCTCTGGGTTTGCGTCCCTGAGCGGATTATAGGCACTTACTGTGCAAGTAGCAGCCAGCCTTGTCTCCCAGGGCCTGTCTGCTCTGGAGAGGAGCATTTCTGGGAGAAACAGGACCCTCCCCTAAGACTTTGAAAACCCCAGCAGCTGCAGGGAAGGCAAGAACAAGGCTCCTAGGAAAGAAAGACATACACGAAGTAAAGGGCCATACAGTGAAGGCCCAGGATCCTGTGGCTCGGGGATACAGTTCTGTGATGGTCACACCTCACTAGGCCTAGTCTTGATCGCACGCACTTCCACCGAGCTTCCGCCTACTCAAGTTTATTCAGCAACCTTCCTGAGCTGTTTTCTACGTGCCCAGCACTATGCTTCCTATCCAGCACCCTTCCCCAAACTGGCCTTGGAGAGGCCCCTGGAGACAGTTTATCCAAACTATGATAGCCATCAAGTCCTGGGAAACAGCCGTTGAGAAGAGTCCATTGACCGGACCAACTCTGCTTTCTGCCTGCCTGTGGTCATCTCTCTCTCTCTCTCTCTCTCTCTCTCTCTCTCTCTCTCTCTCTCTCTCTCTGTGTGTGTGTGTGTGTGTGTGTATGTGTGTGTGTGCATGCGCGCATGTACCAGAAAGAAAGTGATACAAGAGTCTATATTAAGTGAGGGCTGATGACAGAGGCAGATGATGCCCCTATAAGAAAGAAGCTGCGTGTAGGCAAGCGGCCTCATTCACAGCTGGACCTCATGTAGCCCAGCACTGGCCACTAAGTCTAATCAGTACTTAGTGGACAAGTAAGTGCTGTAAGTTGACAGACAGAGAGAAAGAGCGATTTTAAAATTCAGATCAGGGGCTATAGTGTATTATTCATTAAAAACAGAAAGTAATGATGAATGTACTTCTATTTATGGCTGAGTGAGAGTGGTCACGGGAGGAGACACAGGAAGGAAAGTCATCAAGACGGCCAGAAGGAGACAGAGAATCAGGACGAGCCGAGTGCCACAGTGGGGGGAGGTCTGCTTTCCCCTACAGACTCTCTGACCCCTATCTATGCTCCTCAACTCTGCCAAAAACCTGCCTTCAAAACGACACCATTGTTATTCTTTCAAGCTTCGAGATCCTTCCAATGACAGAGACACCATCCTGGAAGGTAAATATGTCCAGTGGGAGGAAGGAGGGTGGAATGTCAGCCAGACCATCTCGCTGGCTAAAACCCAGCTCTAGTTTTGGTTCCATCACTATCCATGTGATCCTGGCCTCAGTTTCCCCATTTGTAAAGCAAAGAGCTCACAAATTACCCACCTAGGACAGTCTTAGTTCAAGGGATCTGTCCTCCCATTAAGGTAGGCCCTCATTAGTCCTTTCTACTTGGCTAGCCCATCTCTCTAGAAGTGAGATCCCTATATAGCAAACAGGAAGTGCTGCAGTCCCACCGAGGGACTCTCCATTTGGATACAGCGTGACTCCTACAGTGTGACCCTACCATCTGATTCTTCACTGTGGCAGGTGGGCATGAGAAAAAGCAATCTTAGAGACACGACACAGGCGCCTTCCATTTCCCCCCCGCCCCCACCCCGTACTTTCCTTACTATTTTCACCATTCCCCGGAGTTCAGCCTTGTAAGCAGTGCAGCTCAGCATCATTTGTGTCAGGCTGGTGCCATACACAGGATGAGAACAAGGACAGACAAGCACAGTGGTGCTGTAATGCATCAAGTGGCTGCTAGACGCTGGCCATGACTGATTACAGTGTTGGGAGCTGGCCAGGGCACCTGGGCAAAGGGGGTTGGCAAACAGGTCGGTGTCCTGGCACATCTCCTCCTGGGATTCGGGAAGAGTTCTAGGCTGGGGGACAAAATGTCTCCTGTCAATTCGTCTGAAGGAGAACTGGGAGGTGGCGCGTCTGGGCCTTGGACGAAATGGATGGAAAGGTCTAAATCACCAGATTAGCAGACCACAGGGGTAGGTGTGCTCACCCGGGAACAATGGTTTATTATCCTTTATTGAACAATGTCCGGTGTTTACAGAAACTTCCTAGCAGGGGCTCATCTGCCCCACACAACCTCCGTAAGGAACTTGGACATGAGTCTCCACTTTACAAAAAAGGAAATGGGTCAGACACATCATTCAAGACAGAAGTGTAGAAACAGAGCCTTGGCTCGGGGCCCCTTGTCCCAGCAAGGTCCCGGAGTGGCTGTATGCAGAGATGAGGGCAAGGGCCCGGAAACAGTGCTCCCCTCCTGAGGCGGCAAAGTGTCACAGTAGTTAAGCATATGTGTTTACCAAGCCACATTCACAGGGCCTGGATCCTGTCACAGACACCCACCATGAGCTTCGGCTCCCCATGCCTCAGTTCCCTTCTCTCTTAGCAGGGTACCATTACATCACAGGTTTGGTGGGGAGCATACATGCATTTATTGTTGGCAAAACCATACTGCATAACTGCACAAACATTAGTCATTTTGCCATGACTCTGGAGTTTTAACCTCTCCTCCATAGGTGAACTGTGCTGGACACTTGCTCCTTTACACCAAAAGAGACCATCTACCCTCCTCAGCACACAAATTTGGGTCTAAACCAAGGATGAACCATGGCAAAGGAAAAGGAAAGAAAGCAAGAAGAATGCCTATTCCATTACCTGGAGCAAAGCTAGGCTCTAAGGAGGAGCTCCTGGGGTCTAGGAATAACAGGGATGAGACGGTTACGGGGAGACAGGGAAGCAGGGAGAAGTCATGGCACATTCTCCTCACATGAGCTGCAGGTGCTGGGCCACACCCAGTTTCACAGTCCTCCGGGTGTGAGTAAAAGCATTGGATAAAGGACCCCCAAGATCCCTGTGCCTCTCCTAACAGTCCCTGTGGCTATCAAACAGTCCTTGAAATCAGTGATCCACCAGTTCCACAGCCAGACCCTGGACTACTGCCCAGGGTAGTCTCTTTCTGTTCCCGAAGGCTCACCATGCTACTTCCACTGTGCATAGAATCTCTGGGGGCCACTGTTCTGAGCTTCTCTAAGCATCACAGCTGACAGGGTGTGGGACCCTAGTGCTCAGCGAGCTTGCAGGCCTGTTTGGGATTATCCGGGACAGGAGATAGGAGCCTTTGCAAATGAGGAGGCCTGTGGTGAAGGCTCACATGCTGTGCTCCCAGGAGCAAGCAGGGTCAAAGCAAACTCTGACCTTGAGTAGATTCCCCATGCTGGAGAAAGATCTAGGGGGAAATGGACCCCAGAAGTGCATGGTGCTAACTTTGTTGTCTTTCTATACCCCAAAGGAACCTCACAACCCAGACAGAATGACAACATTGTAGAACTATGGTTTGACTTGTTTGCCTAGGATAGTGTTGTTTAATATTCAATGGATTGTGGGCTCCTTTGGAAAAAAACAATTAAAGTTACAGACTCTACGTTGTGTGTGGAACATGCTTTGCAGACAGTTTTGAAAGCATCACAGACATAGCCCACAAAGGGTTCTCCCTGTATCCATAACTTGGGGCATCTCCTTAGGTTTGGTGTGTATACAAAATAGTGAGGTTCTTCCTGAGCTCTTCAAGCAGCCAGTAAGATTTTTTTTTTTACTTTTGCTGATGCTTTATAAAGCATCCCATCCTATAACCTTACAAGTGTTAGAGTTGTCATGTCCATGAAAATGAGACTCCGAGGAGTTGTGTGACCTTTTCCTGAAGTCACACAGTTAACAGTGATAGAGTTTACTGCAGCTACCTGCACAGCATCTTTACACACGTCTGCTCCAGCCTCCCAGCAGAAGCAAAGCATGGATATTATTATTATGCCCGCCTGGCAGGTGAGGTCTCAAAAGCTTGAAAAATCTAAGGAGCTTCCCCCAAGATGACATAGTGACAAGGGACAGAACTGGCACTGGAGCCCAGGACTGCCCTGGAGTATAGAACCTCGTGCTGTTCGGTAAAGGACTTTATAAGGAACACCTAGAGTGAACGTACTGACGTTTCCAGCGTGAAGCCGGGACAGCACAGAGTGAGATCACAACTTTTTATGAGGGGTCACACAACAGTAAGAGGGGGTCACGAAGATCCTGGCCACAGCAAAATATTTCTGGACGCAGAACAACCAAACATCAATTAAAAATCAAACACGAACAAACTTGAGGTATTTGAGGTGGACTCTGGTCAGGCTCACCTGTGCCGTGTCCGTAACTTCACTTTGTACTGCACACGTAACACTCATACCTTGTGCTGCACATGCTGTCACACCATGCACCGTCACCGAAGGCTGCCTTGTCCCCAGATTCAAGAGTATTGTTACATTTAAATTGCAGCGTTTTTTATTGAAGTAGTTTCTGCTCTTACAGAAACATATAGTTTAATAACAGAAAGCAAAGACTTCAATGGTCTCCTATCTTCATTCCCAGCAGGTGAGCATCAAAGCACGTGACTTCGGATTACTTTGCGTTAGAATGTTGATGTAGAAAGTGAGTGTTCGAGTTGGTGAGGTTGGCTCAACAAGTCAAAGCTCTTGCTGCCGAGCGTGATGTCCCCAGTTCCATTCCTGGGACCCACGTGATAGAAGGAGAGAACCAACTCCTGACAGCTGTCCTCTGACCTCCATATGAGTGCCACATCATGGGATGTGTAGTTCCCCCCCAAAAAAAAAGATATACTGAAAATTACAGCTTGAGTTGCTGATTTTTGACTCACAAAAATTATTAAATGAATTCGAATTGGGATTAGATCAGAGTTCCAATACTCTCTGAAATGGCCCTAAACATACTTATGCCATTTCTTGTTACATATTTATGCGAAACAGTATTCTCAGAATCGATGATCACAAAATCAAAATATCAGCTGTAAAAAAAAAAAAATCACTTCCTGCAGGATCAAATGTTCAGCCAAGAGTCAGTTCCTTATATAAAAACAAACACATCAATATCATGAATATACAGATTTTCTTTACTCTTTAATAAATAGTAAAATTATATATATACACACCAAGGAATTATTATAAAATAAATTTCTTTATGATTTGTTATCAGCAAATGTTTTTACAGATTTATGTACTCAGGGTCATATAAAAATTCCTTGGATAAAGAAGAGTCACAAATGGAAAACTTTAAGATACCCTGAGTTAAGTCACTTAGTAGTTTGTCCAAATCTGGATCTTCTTTTTCTTCTTTTTCTTCTTCTTCTTCTTCTTCTTCTTCTTCTTCTTCTTCTTCTTCTTCTTCTTCTTCTTCTTCTTCTTCTTCTTCTTCCTCTTCGTCTTCTTTAGTTTTTCCAGACAGGGTTTCTCTGTGCAGCCTTGGCTGTCCTGGACTCACTGTGTAGACCAGGCTGGCATTGAACTCACGAAGATCAGCCTGCCTCTACCTCCCAAGTGCTGGGATTAAAGGTGCATGTGTGCCACCATGCCCGGCTCAAATCTAAAGAGCCACAGGCCTCAGGTGCCATGCCACTTGCTTTAGTAACAGTAAAAGCCCTGAGGCTACCTGGCACATATAGGTAGTAATGCATGTCCACTTTGGTTCCTTAATTTTTCTAACATTATCTTGCCACCTACACTCTTGATTTATCTGCCATTTTGAGACCTGTGTCCACCTCTCACCCCCCGTAGCCCGTGGATTTAACTTCTTTTGGAAACCAGGCCTCTCTCTGAGCCCATCGTTTGTCTTTGCTCTTCCTCTTTCCAGGATCCCTCCTCTCTCCCCATACCTAATGAAGCCTCTTTGGTCTACATCCTCTGCCCAGGCATGTGCTATCTTATCTTCCTGGAGGTGGAGTGAAAGAGAGGTTGCCAACAACACTAGTATGTGCCCCGTCAAGCCTGGCTTGATCCTGGAACCTTGACTGGGAATACCAGGCAATGAAGAAAGGACTGATGCATGTAGAGAAAAGCTGGGACCATGTGGGCCATGAGTGCACTGATGGAGACGTTCCAGCTGAGCAGCAACCCAGAACCTCAGCATGCTTACTATGTACAGCACAGGAGTGGTTAGCTAGTCTCAGCAGGAGTTTCTGGGGGGAAGGGGCAGAGGCAGTCTCAAGCTGTGACCATCAGGGACTGTGGTTCTCAACCTTCCTAATGCTGTGACCCCCTTAATACAGTTCTTCATGCTGTGGTGACCCCAACCATAGTTATTAGTTATTGCCATTGCTACTTCAAACTATAATTTTGCTATTGCTATGAATCACAAGGTAAATAGCTGTGTTTTCTGATGACCTTAGCTGACCCCTGTGCAAGGGCTGTTGGACCTCCAAAGGGATCATGTCCCAAAGGATGAGAATCACTGATCATGGAGGAGGTGCTTTCTGTGCACTCTGTCAACATTCTTTCATGGATCCGAGGAAGGCTTTGCCAATATCCATGGGTCTGAGGCCCTGGGGTCCTTGACATGGCTGTGCCAATGTCAACAATACACCTTGACCTAAAGGGATACTGTGCTCTTGTTAACAACTGGTCCCTTGTGAAGATGGTTGAGTTGTCACGGATGTGTGTGCTCCTCCGTAACCTGAGTTCTAGGTCTCCTGGCTCAATCATTTTCTTACCTGCATCACTGTGAACAAAAGGGAAGCGTGGTGTCCACTCCCACCGCCTTCAGTTGTGTATGTGTGCATCATCCACACGTCTGTCAAGCACCAACTGAATGTAAGGCTTTGAGCTATGTGCTGTGGGTACACAAAGACAGAGATTTTTAAACTCCTATATTAATCCAATCCCCTGGCTTCATAATTTTTTATGCATTTGAGTGTAATGATTTAGATAATCCCCATTGATTTAAAAAATTTTTTTATTTTGTTTGTGATGCTAAGAACAGAATGCAGGGGACTGTGCACAGTGGACAAGTGCTCTACCTAGCTAACAGCTGTGTGTGTGTGTGTGTGTGTGTGTGTGTGTGTGTGTGTGTACATGTATGTGCAAAGGCACACCTGTGCAGATCAGAGGACACTCACCGGAGTTGGTTCTCTCCTTCCACCATGTAAAGGCCCAGAGATCGGATGCAGTTAATCAAGCTTGGCAACAGGCACCTTTACCTGCTGAGCCATTTCCATGGTCACACAGTGATAAAAGATAGCAATGTAGCTTCAGAGGGGAGAGAAAGGCATTTCAGAAGCTTACAGGAGAGAGAAAAACCACGTGTAACAACCACGATGCACAACAGACTATTTTAAGGAAACAGTATGAATGCCTGAGGGAGTGAGATGGTACTCTCCAGAAGGAGAGATAAACTTTTGATTTTAAATGGGGCTTCCCCCTCCACACAATTATTTTTCTTTTCTACCCCCAACCCCGAACAACTTAATATCTTGTTCCTCACACGTCAGCAGCAATTCACTTGAACAGAAGATCAAAGCCGTGGCACGGTGTGTCTGGACAGCACGTGGCATTTGACAAGGTGCCCTTGAGGATGCGATGGGGGAATGCGAACAAGGTCAGAGGACAGGAAATGGAGTCATAGCCAGATGAGCAACTGCAGTCAAAGAATGTTGATGAGTTTTTCTGTGTCAACCCAAAGAAGGTCTCTAGTGGCATGCCACGGCGCTCTGTCCTTGGCAGTGACCTCATTGGCATTGTTACCTGTGACTCAGAAGACAGCCTACAAGGTGTTCTAATCGAGTTTACAACAGACACAGAGCTGGGAAACAGAGTTACCACTACAGATGTCAGGGTGGAAATAAGAAATGACCTCAGCAGGAAGGAACAGGAGGATGAAACCAACACGATGGAAAGGAACGGAGAGAAATGCAAAGTCCTGCATTTAGGTTAAAAATTAATTGCATGAGTACCGGATGGGGTAGACCCGGTTTGGCAGCAATCCACGTGAAAATGACCTATTTGTTTGTTGTTTGTAAGTCGGCCACGAGCTCGTCCTGGTCCAACTGTGTTATGTGGTTGACACACGATACGTAAAGTGAACACCATCTTGGCTGCATTAGGGGAAGTAAAGCATCCCTGGTCCAGACCATCACATGGCCTGTGTGCTCAGAACTGGTCAGTCCTGTCTGGAATGCCATGCTCACCTTGGGCATGACAGAGGGAGAAGATAATTGGGAGATAGGAGCTCGGGGGCTGGTGAGGAAGCTCAGTTGGCAAATGACTTGCTTCTGGCAGACTTGAATTTGACCCCTGGTCCCCACACACACACAAAAAGGGGCATGTGACACACATGGTAATCCGGTGCTGGGGAGCAGGTGATAGAGGCCTCTAACTAGAGCTTGCTGCAGCAGCAGCAGCAATCCTAGCCTACTCGGTGTGTTCCAGGCCAGTGAGGGACCCTTTACCAAGAAAGTAAAGGCGGCCTTACAACCTCCATATGCATCTCACACATATGCACATGTGCCCCACACATGCATACTGCACTTGCACAGGCAACCACTCACCCATGCACACAAAGCACTCACGCAAGCACACAAAGCCACAGAGAAAGAGGAGGGGAGGAACATGTCCTGAGAATGGCAGGCAGGCAGGCAGTGCAGAGCTAAGCCTGGAGTCTGGAGGGAGTGGAGCATTGTGGTCCAGAGGGCAGCACAAAGGAATGGGAATGAATATTGCCGCAAATGCATAGTGAGCCACCTCATGGGAACCAGAGTCAGCCTCCTTATGGACACCTCCACCTGAATGTCATCCTCCTGTGTTCCTCTGCTGGACCCACGTGACAGTGTTCACGCGCCCAGCACATTCCCACTGGAGATCCCAGTTTCAGACTCTCTCTTTCTCTCCCCTGCTCTTGCACAGAACTAACACTGGCTTGTCACTGTCACAACAATCCAAGTCATACTGGTCACGATGATTTGGCTTCCTGCAGAAGTCTGTTGGCTGGAGAGGCGTCACAGTTTCTTGTCCTATTTATTCAGCTGGCTTCTGAGCGGGGGCTGCAGCCTGGGGTGGGAAACACCCCTCACCTCTGTGCATCTGGCCCTTAGTGTTCTCATCTGCTTCTTATTGGAAAGGGTGGGTTTTCCTTGAGTTGAGATGCTCAAAGCTAAGAATGGGGCAGATGTGTTGGCACAGAAGTCAGCAAAGCAGGCTTGTTGGCTGGCTTTAGTCCTAGGCTATTCCTGACGGAGGAAGAGTTCCCTGAAGGGCCCATCATAGCTCACTGGCACTCTGTCCTGGGGATGGGAGCAGAGGGTGGTCTTTGTCCTGTCTGGCTCCCTGGGTCCTGTGTCTCTGAAGTCTTTCTAGAAGGAAGGCCACCGTCTTTCGAGGACCCTGGACAAGGCTCAGCCAGGTCCCTGAAGCCACCACCCCTCATCAGGGAAGTGACATATCCACCAAGAACAGAGGTACCTCCTTACTCACAGCCTCCTTCTGATGGGTTGTTTGCCAGCTGGGTGACCTTGAGAAGGTTGCCTAACCTCTCTGCTCAGTGTCTTCATTAATAACTAAGCCAGTAATGAGTCCACAGCCCACAGATTCCCGAGAGGCTAAGTGGGAGACGAAGTGAGAGAACAGCCCTAAGGTCCTGAGCTCACTGCTGACCACACAGCAAGCCACAGTGTTAGTTAATGGGTGACTCAGTCCTTGCACTCCTGCATTGCTGAATTACTGATGTCTCTGGGCAGGGACAAGATAAAGCAAAGGCACGCACTCTGTGATCATGCGCCAGCAATGCCACACCCTTCCCTTCTGGTTCAGAAAGCACCCTGGAAGCGAGTAAGAACAAGTCACACGCTGGAGGGGTAACTGTGAGTCTATACATGTTCATTTAAGAAAGCAAATGATTCAAAAAAAATGGCCACTTTATTTTTAGGAAAAGTTACTGACAGCATATGCCATATCTAATCACACCTGATTACTGGTGGCTGGGTACTGGTGGCACCAACACTGAGAATTCCTGGCCATCCTCAAGGGTCTGATTCAGCAGGTTTTGGGAATGCTGAACTACTTGTCATGTTTTCTGGAACTTTAGGAAACAGTTCCAGAAAATAGAACTCAGAATTATTTTGGGTATTTGAGCTCCCTATAAAGAGGTTCAGTATAAAAAAGGAGCCTTATAGCTGGGTGCAGTGGCACATGCCTGCAGTCCCAACACTCAGGGCGACAGAGGCAGGTGGATCTCTGTGAGTTCGAGCCTGGCCTGGTCTACAAAGTGAGTTCTAGTAAAGGCTACACAGAGAAACCCTGTCTCAAACAACAACAGCAAACAAGACAAGCAAACAAAAGGAGTCTTATAAAAAGTGGAACAATTCTACAGCAAATATGCAGGGCCATTGCTCTGTCATTAGAAGTAATCACATGTTGGGTGGTGGTGGCACATGCCTTTAATCCCAGCACATGGGAGGCAGAAGCAGGCAGATCTCTATGAGTTCAAGACCAGCCTGATCTACCAAAAGAGTCCAGCACAGGCAGGGCTACACAGAGAAACCCTGTCTTCAAAAACAAAAACAAAAACAGAAGTACTCACAGCCAAGGTCTGGGATGCCTAGGCAGAGCTGGTCTTGGGAACCCTGAGGCTTTATCTCTGCTGTCTTTCCTGCTGCCAGATCTGGACACTGCTGCCTGGGATGTCAGCTCAAGTTGGTGGGACTCTCCTACAACCTAAGGCAGTCCTAGGCAGTCAACCTACTCTGTAGGGACAAACCCTTTGCTTTCACTGCCTCCTCTAGGCTGGATGGTAGGGAGGGGCTAAAAATTCACAGTCAAAGCCGTGGTCTCCCAAGGCCATTCTGGAATGGCCTTGGAGAAGGCCTGAATCCTTATTTACTCAGGGATGTGTAGGCCCTGGGCGGGAGTGTGTCAGATGTAGCAGCAATTTTACCATCACATCAAACATAACCTAGCATTTCATTCTCCACACAATCTCACTGCTGGTGACAATATAGCAGAAGTTAGAAGAAATGGTCCAGGCTATGCAGCCTAGTGAGCATACAGTGTGATCCTCACATCACTTAGTTTTCTTTGTTTGTTTGTTTGTTTCATGCTGAAGATTAAACTAGGACCTTGTACATCCCAAGAGCACAATCTACCACTAAACAAAAATGTTCTAACAATCAACATTGACAATGGGACAAAGAAGGATGAGGATATAGTTCAATAGAAGAATGCTTGCTTAGCAAGTGTGTGAAGTCCTGTGTTTGATCAAGAGCAAGCACACACACACACACACACACACACACACACACACACACACACACACACGAAATGGGTGCGATTAATTTTTTATAATCTCAATATATACCAAAATGGTATAATATCGTCCATATAAAGTATAAGTGAGTCATTTTACACCCTCTTTGTTGCTGTTGTTATAATCCAATGTGGACTTCTCAAGGAACGTTTTGGTTCCATCAGCTGCACCTGACATTATGGGATGACAGTTCTAGGCACCAAACCATCCTAGAGCTCCCCAACTCCCTTTGCTAGCACATGACCTCAGACCAGTTATTTAACATTTCGTTATTTGACTGTCTACTTCGGAAGTAATTGTTATAATACTCATTACTAAATGGTCGTAATAAATAATAGTAATAGGGTCTCTGCCAAAAGTTGTCACAAGGACTAAATGAATAGAATGTGTAAAACATGTAGAGCAGCATCTGGCACCACAGTTGGTTAGGAGTTCTTCAGCCTTGTTATATAGAAAGACAGAAACTTTCAGTTTTTTTATGGATGAGACTCAAACATATATTAAACACCTACTATGATGCAGGTTAGATCACCATCTCATTGATTTTACTAATAATCCCAAGGAGGGAAAACATTGCCGTATTTTAATAATGAGGCTCAGAGAGCCCATTTAATTTATCTGAATGAACACAGCAAGCACACAGCAAACAATTAAAACCCAGGTCTCTCATCTCCGAGGCTTACGTTCTTTCCATCAAGCCCAAGAAAAGCCAAGGTGATCTGGCCTCAGGTGATCAGCTGTGGTTTTGAGCTGTTCCCTTATTTTTCTGTGCTCTTCTTGGATGCGAGGACATTTTGGAACTATGATAGATGTAGGAACACCAACACACACACACACACACACACACACACACACACACACACACACACACAGTGTGTAACTCCCCAACACTGTCTTAGCATCTGATCTACAAAGTGCGTGGAAGAATGGGGATTGCCAAGGGCATTAGCACCCAGATCCTGCCCAGTGTCCTCCCAGTTTGTGCCTCCTTGGGTCCTCCACACTTTGAGGGAAGGAAGCAAGTGTTCTGGTAAGGGACTTGCCTCCAAATGTCTCTCCCTGCCTCCCAGACGGTAGAGGAGAGAGGTAAGCAGAGGCAGAGGCCTAGAAGGGAAATGGGAAACCCAGGAACCAGGATCCAGTTACAGAAAGAAAGGAAGAAAAGAGAGATAGCAAGAACACTCGAGAACAGCAATGCAGCAAAAAGGGCTTTTAGTGATAATTAATAATTAACATTTCTAATGATGTCCCGGCGACAGGAAGAGGCCAGCACAGGGCTCTGGGGCACACGACTCTTGGTGACAGTGACCTCCAGGAGGGCTAGCAGCCCGAGCCTCATTAACCTTCACAAGGCCCCGTGTTCATGAAGCTGGTGGGCTTCTTGCTGATGACATGGACGTTGTCAGGGCAAAGCTAGGGGAAGGGAAAGTGGGGCTATGAGGACCAGAGAGTTTTCTGGGGTTGTAGACCTGGCTCATAAAAAAAATGTGGCTGCAGGAAGGGGTGCACTAAGACCTAGAACATTCTTCATGGGCAACAAATGCGAAGAACAAAGGAAGTAGGAAAGGCAACGTCGGGAGGTGATGGTAGAGGACACCTGCCAGTGGGGGAACCGTCCCAGGGCAGGGACAGCCAAGGCCGAAGCCACAGGTAAAGTGATTGTGGTGATAGACTAGTGGGTGGCAGTGGGTATGACTCAAAATTCACACAACGTGACTGTTTTGGAGATGGGGCATTTTTCAGATGGAATCAGGTTAAAATGAAATCACAGAGGCAGATCCTACACCACCTTGTAAGAGGATGAGATTCCAGGAGTTGCTTTCCTCTCCTCACGTGAACACGGAAAAAAAGGGCATGCGAGGGCAGTGCAAGGCAAGAAGCCTTATTGATGAGCCCCCAGAAGAAAGCCCTCACCAGGGACCTGTCAACAAGAGCCTTGCAAGACCTTTGCAACCAGGGCTGTGAGAAACTTAATATCTGCTGTTTAGATACCTAATATGTGAATATAGGTATTAGCCTATTCTGGCTAATACCATGGTAGCTGAAGCTAGCCTAGCAAGTTTAGGACTAGTGGTGGGCTCTAGGTGACCAGCCTTCCCAGCTTTCCCAGAAGGGAAAGGAGCAGATACATCAGGGCTAAGATTGGGGGTGTCCCATCTGAGGCAAACTTCATGGCTGGCTACCTTAGCCAAAAGAGGCAGCAGCAGTAGACGCAGCCATATAACTAGGTGACATTTTATGGTATCCGTACTTAATTTACTTTCAAGCAGCCTTGTTCCCTAGGGGGCAGGGATGCCCTGAGCCCTGCGATGCATACGGTGCTTTATGGACACAAAGTGTTTTTGCAAACACAGCTGCCTGCTAACCTGAGCCAGCTCTTTGCTTGCCAAACTCAAGCTTGGCCCTTTCTATGCCAAAGGCCAGTATGGACTCAGCCAGCTGGAGGGGCTTCTTTCCTGCCAAGGCCTTGGGTCTTGGACAGCTCTGACTGTCTTGCTGTGTACAAAGCAGACACCTAAGGCCATCTGAACCCTTCAGTGTGTAGCCAGACCTGGGGTGTGGCAAGGCTGAAGGTTTTTCCAGAAGATTCTGAGAAAGATTTATGTGCAAGGCGTTCAGTGGTACCTCTCTGTCTACTGATATTTATTTACGTTTATTTTTTTTTGCATAATGCAGAGCTGACAAAAAAAATCCTTCAAGAATTGTACAAATATTTTCATCTCTTCTTTACCAATTATTTATGAGTCATCCTTTTGCTTAATAATTTTCTTGCATTTGTTCTTAATTTGTAAATTATAAGATTTCCTAGGGTGTCTGACGGTGGGTTGGCAGGACTTATGGGCTACAGCAGTCAGATTATATAACAGACGTGTACCTATACTTTGCAAGCCTGACAGCTGCACACTGACAGAGCCCTATGGTGACAAAGATCAGGCTCCCCTAGCTGAGGCTGGAAATAAAGAGGGCTGCCTGGGATAAGGGAATATAAGCTTTGTGGGGTCATGGAGCCTTCTACATCCTGATTGAGGTAGTGCTTGAGAGCGTCTGTCTGCCAGAAGTCACCTGTTCTAATTAATGTACACTCACACACCATGCATAGAGCTAGCCATTACATGATCATGCCTAAGCATGTACTCACAGTAGTGATGTGTATGACTATGGTGGAAAGTTTCATTTCAATAGAGCTGATTTTTTTACAACTTTTTTTTTTGAGACAGGGTCTTACTATGTAGCTCTAGCTGGCCTGATAATCTGTTGGTCAGGCTACCTTTGAACTTAGAGCAATCCTCCTGCCTCTATCTCCCAAGTGCCTGGGTTAGAAGTGTGTGCTTCCACATCTAACTAAAGTCTAACCATTTTTTTAAAGCGTAGACAAAACCCAAAACCTGAACGGCATTTAATGTTTTGTCCTTGGTTGGCTATATTTATATAGAACTTGTTACATCGTTGTCATCTGGTCTGGGTTTTCTGAAAATCTCACTAGTTTTGTCCTTATGATAAGCCTGTGATGTGTAATACCATCAGGGTCTCCATTTCACAGGTCAGGAAAAGAGGCTGGCTAGCAGCCCAAGGTGCACACTAGTAAGCAGTTGATAACACGGTTGCCCAAGGCCAACTCACATCTAAACTGTCACCATGTGGCAGAAGAGCCAGCTGAGCCCCCAGTACCAGCCGAAGGTCACTATGAAGCCAACTGTTCAGGGGGCTCTGTTGCATAGCCTGACTCCCCCACTCTGTCTGTTGGCTCTGCCAAGCTTTTTCTCTGATTGCCCCATCTTAGGAGGTATCCCTTGGTGCCTGCTAGCCTGGCTCTGGAGACAGAGTTGGTTGGTTGAGTCATTCTGTCTGTCCCTGAGAGATATTAAAAGACAATAACTATCAGCATGGGGCTTCCTGAAGCACGGGGTTTCCTCGAATTCTGTGCACTTCCTGTAAGCCAGCTCTCTGCTGCGGGGAGCCAGGACCGGGTCTCATTTACTGCAAGTTGCTGAGAAGAGCAGGGCAAGTCACTGCCCTTTCTTAAGCCCATTTTCTCATCTAAAATAGCAGGTTAGATAATGCAAAGAGTACTTGGCCTATGGACTCATGGATCACTCACAGAGGAAGCATGTCACATATCAGGGAACCCTGGTGATTGCGTGTAAAGGGTTTCATATATGTTGAAGGGGGCACATAGAGCATGACTAATTTTCAATGAGATCAGTTTCCCTCTACAACACCTCAACATGTGATTTCCAAGTCAATACTATGACCCTCTCCCTCTCTTCCCAAGTGTGTGTGTGTGTGTGTGTGTGTGTGTGTGTGTGTGTGCCCATGCGCCCGTGCACACGCGCCTGCATGTGTGTGAACACACTCCTGCCTACTGAGGCCAGAGGTCAACCTTGAACATCTTCCTCTATTGCTTGTCATCTTATTTTGAAGCAAGGTTTCTCACTGAAGCCGGAGCTTACTGTTGTAGCTGCAATGCCTTCTCCTCAGTGCCAGGGTTAGAGATGTGGTGTGGCTATTCTAAGTTCAGTTGTTCATGCTTGCCCAGCAATCATTATACCCAGTGACTTGTCTTCAGAGCCCCAATCCTGTTTCCTTTTTTTTTTTTTTTTTAAAAATCATTACATCAATTTATTTGTATATGTGTTTGCCTGAATGTGCCACAGTGCACGTGGACGAATCAGGTGACAGCTTGTAGGAGTCAGTTCTCTCCTTTACCGCATGGGTCCCGGGATTGAACTTGTGTCACCAGGCTTGGTAGTATGCGCCTTTACCCAATAAACTATCTTACTAGTCCTTAATCTTGTGTTTTAATCTTAGACTTCTTATTGCATCCTGGCCTGGGAGATTCATTTTCAAGGAGTGACTGAGGAATCCAGGACTTTGGAGGCAGAGAAAGCACTAACATGCATTTCCTGGTTCCTTTATCCCTTCCCTCTTGCATGTGTTATTTCGATGAGAGATTTTCCCATAGTTTCCGAGGGTATTCAGAGCCCCTTTCCTGCTCTGGACCTGACACAGCTCCTACTAGCACACAGTAGGAACTCTACACTCATTTAATAAATGGCCAGGCATGGTGACATACACCTTTAATCCCAGCACTTGGGAGGCAGAGACAAGCAGATCATCGTGAGTTCGAGGCCAGCCCGGTCTTCAAAGCAAGTCCAGGACAGCCAAGGATACACAAAGAAACCCTATCTTAAGAAACCAAAACAAACAAACAAACAAACAAAATGAAGCTGTAGTAAATTGAGGAGTTGTGTAAGGGTTGGGATTAACAATAGGGGAGGCAAAGCTGAACCCCAAATCAGAAGAGCTGAGAGTTGTCTCAACATGTTTGCACTCAAAACCATTCCTTTTTGGTCCCACCTTTCCTATTTGTAAGTGAGGGAACTAGGCTGGAAAAGCATCATGGCTGCAGCTGGATTTTAAATCCCAGGATGCAGGAATACGCTAGTCATTGAGTTAGGACACGACAGTGCTCAAGGATCCCTCACCCTAATGAGGACTCTCGCTGAGAGCACTGGTTATCTACTGTAGCATATCTATTCACTTTCATTTAGCCACTTTGCCCAGTTTCTGAGGGTCAGGACACTGAGGACGGTTGAGCCACGTGGTTTCGGTTCAGAGTCCCTTGAAGCAGTAGTCAAGAGATCACAGGGCTGTTGTCACGTGAAAAGGCTGTAGGCTCTGCTTTGAGGCTCATGCTCATGGCTGGCTGCTGGTGGCCTCGGGTCCTTGTCTTTTCAGTCTGCCTATTGTGATGCTCACAAAGTGGTAGTAGGCTTCCCTCCAACCGTGTGATCTGTAAAGCAGGCAGAGTTCCAAAGATGGAAGGCACACTCTCCACCCAAACCTAGGAACAGTGCCTCATCAAGAATCCGGTGCATCCAATGGTCATGAAGCATCGTTGTTATAGGAGCCGTCTACACAGGGCATGTCTCTCACCAGCAGGAATCGCTGGGGACCATCCAGGAGGCTGGAATCACTGGGGACCACCCAGGAGGCTAGCCTCTACATCCAAGCTGGCACCCTACCCAGACCAGCTTTGCTACTCTTTCATGATTTGCTGGGGAGGGGTACCCCAGTGTGGATATGTGCATGAGCCAGCCACTGTCAGCAGAATGCCCTGCCTGCCCCTTCACAGATGAGCTCCAGGAATCTGCAGGTTCCTGGTGAAGTCCTGCTGCACGGGAGAGTTCTAGAAGTGGGCAGCACTTCCAGGGGCTCTAGAGAGTCTCTTTAAACAGCTCAAAAAGCCTACATTGCCCCAGGGCACAGGTAGCCAGGACCCCAGCTTGACCAGAATGCTTTTATCCACACTAATAAAGAAGCCTAAATATTGTAGGTGATGATAAAGAAATCTGCAGCAGGTAAATCCACTGCTGGCGGCAAGATTGAGAGCTGCTACAGCTCTGTATATTATGGGCTGTGTGCTCTGCTCTCCACAGCTACGCTGCGAGACATGGCAAAGCCCAGGGTTATCAGTGGCTGAGCGGGTGCCTTTGTTTCACTTGCTAAGGCAGGAAAGTGGCATAAAATAGTTTAGGACTTTTTTTTTTTTATCCACATTTCTAACAAAGCAAGCTTTTTACAGAACTTCCATCTAATTAGAAAATTAAATTAGCCAGACCATTTCACTTCCTCGGTAAGTGGGATTGAATTTCTTGAAGCAACGCATGCGCCTTCCTCTGTTTCCCTGGCATGTCTGCATTCCCCTGCCTGTGCCTTCCCTCAGCCTGGGATTCCTGGTGAGTGAGAGCTAGAGAGAGATTCCAATCCAGCACTTACTCCCATCACGGGCAAAGCTCTTTTCTCACTTGGCCACAAGTTTCTTCAGGTCCCCAACCCAACATCTTCCTACTCTGGCCATCCTGTCCCTGGTAACCTTCCAAAATCTAGCTGCTTTTCCAAGATGCAAGTCAGATGCTAGCCTCCCTATGGACTCTCTCATCTCTGAGGAAGAAGTAATTCATCCATCTGTCCTCTGTGATGTAGTTAACAGAAACTAACCCATTGAGTATGTGTATGTGCACCCTGGCTCTCCTATGTAATCCTCCTTACATCCCTCAGCACTGGGCCCAGCACATACCACAGCTTCCCAGGAAACCAAAGACAAAGCTGTGATTTTCCAGCACACGGGTGTATTGGCTGCCCTCAGCCAGTAGGGGGAGCATGTTGGTTCCTTAAGTGAAGAAGCTAATCTGGTGCTTCCGATTGGAAGGACTGAAGGGTGGGTGTGCTGAGGGAGAGAGAGTCCCTGCAGGGCTGGGGTCAGGAAGGATGCTGCACTCACTTTGGATCGCTTGGTAAACAGGACAACAAGAACAGAGAGCGTGATAGATTCTGAGCACTGCCTATCTCTAAGGCCAGGAAGCTGCATGCAGTTACAATGGGGATACATTCTTAATTAAACACTGTGTAACTTGGGGCATTAAGTCTATGATAAATTGGGAGATAGGGACCAGCAACCTCATTTCTTTTAAGGATATTTAATTACAAACTTCTGTAACAAAATTACAGCCTTATGAAAATGGTTTCTCACTAAAGAGGGGGTTCTGAAAGGTGGGGTGATGCCAGTGGAAAAGGTGCTGGAAAGGCTCTCCGTATCCTCTGTGTTCTGCTCAGACACCAGGAAGATCCGATAAAAAAAAAACTCTCCCTGTGGAAAATAGCACCTTGAGGAGAGTGGTCTCTCTCTACCTAGCTCCGCAGTTCTGGCTCCATAGAGCCTTGAATGCCAGCAGCTGGGATCCTGTGAGTAAGGCATTAACTAGCATCTTTAAAAAGAAAGGCATCTGTCAGTGCAGGTGGCTGTCAGTCATTCACATGTTAGTGTGAATTATACCAATCAGCTTCTAAAGTGTCTACCAAAATAAATGAGGAAAGGGTGATGGCGGGAGGTGGCGGGTGTGGGGGAGTGCTGGGGGGAGGGGAGTGGAGGTTGAGGAGGGGGTCAGAGTGACTAGCCTCTGTGAGAGGGATTTGGGTAGGCAGACAGTAGCATGGTAAACAGAGAGTGTAGAGCCGAGGGGCATCAAGAAGTAGGTAACCATGGTGAGAACCGTGAGGTCCTCAGTACTAACAGCTGCTTCTGGTCCTGCAAGGCTCTACTCAGGCATCAGACAATGTTTGCATTGAGAAAACACAACCTCTTGTCATGTCACCATCTTCCTGACATGGAGACGCCTGTCGTCCACTCTGGTAGCTCAGCCTTGGGCTATGTATGTTTCTCATATTTCAGGGCTGGAGACCCAGCCTTCACAGCCAGGGAATAAGGGGTATTCTCTTCCTCATAGGCGATGTATGCATGAGTGTGTCACTGCACCCAGAGCCCAGCTAGCTGCTGCTATTGTTTTTCTTGCTGTTGCTGTTGGCCTCAGCAAATATGCAGCCCTAGGTGGACACTGGATGGTGTAATTACAGATTTACCCTGTCCCGTGGGGCCAGTTGGTGACACAGGTCCACTGCCCATTACTCACATCAAGGTCAGCTTTCACCCCTGAGCTGCCTAACGAGGAGCCTGGAGCAGTCTGAACTAAACCAACCAATCTGATCCCAGCTGAGCTGTCCCTTCTGCATCACTATGAGGGTTAAACTGGTGCTCCACCCTAAGGGACAGCCATCCTGAGGCTCAAGGCTTTCTGGACCAAAGGAGAAGTGCCAGCTGCCCTTGATAAGTGAAAGCTCTCTGACCAGTTCTGCTCTTGGCTCTCTGGCTGGGTATGTTCGCCCTCCCCCGCCCCCTCGCTCCCTCCCTCTTCAGGCAGCCAGAGGTCCCCAGTGGAGCTGCTGGGATGACAAGAGACCATGTGCCCAGCTCAGCACCCTGGGGCTATGGGATCCTGCTCAGTGGACAGTAACCTCTTTCCCTCTGGTATTTTCTCACTCCCACTCCCAGAGAAAAGCCTAGAATATCAGCACTGCAGGGAGTCAATCCGTGATCTTCCAGCTCTGCTGATTTCTCCAGAATAAGGAAAGGAAACACAGTACAACAATGGTAGATCTAATGAGCGGGTTGGCAGCTCACCCTGACACCTCACTGTCACTCTCTGAAACGGCATCATCTTGGCAATGATGCCTATTACCTGCTGCTGTCATGGCCTCACCCCTGCAAGTGTGTAGCCTGCCCCTCCTACCAGCAGGTCTCAGGCACCGAGCCTGGGTCTGCCTTCTCTGCATAAGAGCAGGTCTCTGAGATCAAATTTGCAAGCCCGAGTCAGCCTCCTGGAGCCTGGCCAAGTGTGGGTAAGTGAAAACAGGCAGTTTATAATCCCGAGATGCTAATCTACCTTTCCTGGTTCTGAATGTGGTGGGAGAAGTAATAAAGTTGGAGAAGAGAACAGGGTCCAGGCCTGAATGACCAATTAAACCCCTTTCTAAATGGCCAAGAGCTATATCGGTAGGATACGAGCTAATTACAAGAATTAGCAACAAACTCCACCAAAAAGCTCAGGCACTAAAACCACATCAAACCTGGAGGGCCAAATGTGAGGAGCCCTTTCTCTCCCCACACTGCACTGATTTTCGGGGGAGGGAGCGGTTGTCTGTGTAACTTTGGCTGTCCTGGACGCACTCTGTTGACCAGGCTGGCCTCCAACTCACAGAGATCTGTCGGCCTCTGCTTCCCAAGAACTGGCATTAAAGGTGTGCGCCATACCGGCCTGGTCTGATATTTTGCTGTATGTTTCCCACCACATTGAACTAAGCCTTGGCCCTGACAGAAGTTCATTATTGGTCCTGGAGAGATAGATAGATAGATAGATAGATAGATAGATAGATAGATAGATAGAAAGAAAGAAGAGGCATCAAGATGGGAAACCAAGGATGAGGAAACCACAGAGGGAGGGGTGCATGAGAAGGCCTTAGAGGCAAATGGACAAAAGGCCAGTCAGTCATGGGCCCTCTTCTCTCCTGCTTCCGCCTTCAAGTCACACAGCCAGTAAATGGAGTCATCATGGATGAGCATTGCCTGCCCTCAGCTGACCTGTCCAAAGAAGAACACAAGAGCAAGACCCACAACTTCTGACAGCATTAAACCCTAAGAAACGCATGGGGTTGGCTCACTGGAGAGTGAGCAACTTGGACGCATCAATGCAACAGCCTCTTCAAGAGGTGGCCTAGATGTGTGTCAGTGGCAGGGATGGGCGGGCGGACCCGAGAGAATCAGTGGCAGGGATGTGTGGACCCGAGAGAATGTTGCAGATGGAATAGTAAACGCAAAGGCCTTTCATGAGGAGAAAGAGGTCAGGGTAGCTGCAGCTATGGGAGAAACAGAAGAGGTGAGTGAGGGCCCGCGGCTATGAGGTCTGGGGAGTCAGGGCAGGGAAGAGCGGGTGAAGAGACGAGGGACCAGGAGCCCGAAGAACAAGGATTGGAATCCCAGCTCGGGGCCTGAAGGCTGCATGACCTTGAGGGGGTCGTTCAGCCTCTGAGCCTCAGCGCCCTTGCCTTTAAAATGGGAACCGTGCTGTGATAGGACCACGTTCACATAGTGTGAAGAACTGAGCGCCTGGCCCAGTGGGTGCTCTGCAAGTTCACTTTCTTATACAGAAGCTCCCAGCACCAGCCCAGGTCCCCTCGCCACCACCCAGGAAGCCACCAGGTGGCGGTCTTTTTAGCTTTTCCGCATAGTCTGACCAAGATTGTTTTGTCATGGTCTTCACCCCAGCAAAAAAAAAAAAAAAAGGCAGACCCAATGCTCCCAAAAAACCAGGTGGCTGCAGGGTGGCTGGAAATGTACACGATTTGTAGTGCAGTCTCAAAAGCAAATGCTCCGGGCTGAAGCAGCCGGGACACTAACTTCAGTTGCCCTGTAGACCAGCTGAGCTTGACACTTTATCCTTCCCAGATCTCAGCTTCTGGGTCAACCAACACACTATGGTCAAGAGGCCCGCAGTAAATGCTGTGTGTGCAACAGCTTTAGTGGGGTGGCCTGGTGCTCCCAGCATTTCTATTTACTCGTGGCTTCCCTTTACTCGTTTCTTTTTCTTTTTTCTTTTTTTTTAAAATCTATGAAATTCTGCAACAGCAGAATCATCGTTTCATGAGGCAAATTAAAGTATCAAAGCAGATGTGTGTGTGCTCAGTAGGCTCTGAATGCTACCAGCCTCTATAAAGGAAAGGTCAACCGGTGACCCAGGCTGGGCTGCTATTTGCTTGAGGTGACTGTTGGGAGCTGCAGGATGGGGGAGGGGCGGGGGGCAGGTTTAGCTGTGGGGTGAGGACTCGAGAGGGGAGTCTTGGTTAGAGATAGGAATAAAGGCCTGAAGTATGGCTTCCAGCGACACAGCGCCCCTGCTGGCAGGAGGATGGCACAAGGCAAAAGGACGGTATTGAGGTCTGTCTCTGCAGCCTTTGTTAGTCTTTCTTTCTCTGCACGATTTGGGCATCAATTCCCTGCTGTGCTGTAAGCTCCTTGAAGGCAGAGAGGTCTTATTTATCTTTGTTCCCCCGTGGCCTAACAGAGCTTGCACCTAACAAGCCCTGGATAGATGCTTAGTGGCGAGCAATCCATCGTGGGCCATTCACCACTGAATTGGTTACATTCCAGGCGACCCTGGGCGATGCACTGAGCCGGAACTCCACTGGCCCGCTTTGGAATCGGATGCTCTGCTCATGACCCGGGGATGCTGGTGACTCCTCCGTGCTAAGGTCCTTTCTTACCTGTAAAAGTGGGCACCAGAAGAAGCGGAGAGACACCAGCACAGCTGATGTTCTGAGATTTCATATTTGCCTGTGACCTGTCCTTCCTGCCGGGGAGGCTCTGGGGAGGGTGGAATATGGCAGGAGTGCTGGGTAATTGCTAAATGGAAGGAGCAAGCCTGGGCAAGGGGGCGGCTGATCATGGAGAAGAAAGCCCATATGAGGGAAGGGGAAAGCACCTGCCCAAAGGGAGCCTAGCCTAGCCATGTGACGATTTTGGCGTTTCTTCACAGCCCATTTCCTCATCTCAGACACAGGAAAAACATAAACATCTCATGTTTGTCATAAAGCATAGTGCCCGATGCACAGGTGTTGCCGACACTTGAAGAGCAGCCCAAGGAGCCACTGCCTGGGATGTGGCTCTGTATCCATTGAGAGCAGCTCTGAGACAACTTCCGGCAAAAAGTGCTCTGAACTGGAAAGACTAGGGTACCTCACCTTGATCTAAGGGTCACTCCACAAATGAGCCTTAAAGCTCTGTTCAAGGCCCATGCTGTGTCTACCATATATTTACACAATTTTGCATTGACCTGCGTGGTATACCTAATTTTTATTTTTATTTTTTTTTCAAGACAGGATTTCTCCATTTTAGCCTTGACTGGCCTGGACTCGCTTTTTTTTTTTTTAAAGACCAGGCTAGCCTCTAACTCACAGCGATCGGCCTGCCTCTGCCTCCCAAGTGCTGGGATTAAAGGCGTATGCCACCACCCAGCTGGTATACCTAATTTTATATTCTAAATTTTTACCCATCACACTTCGTTCCATCCCTCCCCCTACTAAAAGTAAATTTGGTGAAAACGGGGACTCTTTTGTCTGAGGTAGGTTGTGCTTCTGGAGTATTCCCCTGCATCCTGCTTCAGGAGACTGTGTAAGACTGCTGGTTTATTGGAGATTTCTTCCTTGTTCGTGTTTAAGACAAGATCTCACTGTGTAGGCCAGGCTAGCCTTAAGCTCTCTCCACAGCTTCCCTGGTGCTTAGGATTGGGTGTGCTCCACTGCCTGGCTCACTTTGTAGGTTTAGTGGTCTGCATTTAACATTTTGAAAGGCTAGCCTCTGCATTGCTTCTGCTCAAAGAAAAAGTGTGGCCTTTGTTCCTGAGGATCCAATCAACCTGAGGATGCAGCATGTGTGCTGTCTCCATGGTCCCTCACCCAGTACAGCAGCTCATAATACCAACGGGCAGCCTGGGCTGTCTACCAGGAAGGTGCCTGTTAGAGGGCTCTTTCTGTCCATTCCTCTGTCCGGTCTCCCTAGGTCTGCTCTTCCTGACCCCTGCTCATACCCACCTTTTAGTTTTTGCCTTATCTCTGGAGATGCTGGGTCAAGCCTGGTGCATGCTGAGGCTTCCTCCAGCTGTCTGTGTTCCGGTTGGTCCCACACTCGTGATTGCCTTCATGCCCACATCCCCGCTAGAAAGCCACTCTCTCTCCAGCTCTTAAAGACCTCCAGGGGAGCCGTTTTTACAACCTCTGCAGGAAATCTTGTTCTAACATCTCAACTCTCAGGGAGAAGAAAGCCTTCTTTTCATGAAGTCTCGGCTCCTTTCTGTTGCAGTGAGCGTGGAGTTGCTACCTGTCTGAGCTATACATAAACAAATCTAATTCCTCCTGCCTTGTCGGAACCTGGGCCAGTGGCTGGGCTCCTGGGCAGCTCTCATCTACAGCGTGCACAGGGCTGGCTCATTCTGGGCTGCTGCTGCCCTGAGCCCTGAGCAGGTAGCATCAAAGCAGAAGTAGTGATGTGTAGGAAAGGCCAAGCAAGGGTGGCCAGGGCTCTCTTGGGTACCCAGAAGTGAACTGACTGACAGCGATTGAGGGCCTGCTGTGGGCCAGGCCTGGAGATGTTTATGGAAAACAGAAAACCAGGTCTCTACTGTCAAGAATAGCACCATGAAACAATCAATTACTCACTCAGCTCTGGACAGTGCAGGATGCACTGATTTGGACCCAAGAGGCAAAATTTTCATTCCAGTTGTCTTTCATTAACTGTGCTTTTCTGGGCAAGGCACTTCACCTCTCTGAGCTTTTGCTCATGTGTCCATGTCCTAGGTGTACATTAATGAGAGTTGCCTTATTCTGTAAAGGGGCAGGGACTATATGAAGGCTGAAAAGCCTACCAACTCTGCCTTGGAAAAATAGGAATACTGTATGCCAAAGGGCCGAGGAAGGGTGAGCCTGAGTGGTCTTTCCCGGGAAGAAAAGCCAAGAGGAGGTGACTCATGGGCATGGGGAGCAGAGGGAAGGAAAGGGAAACAATTGCTGCTGTCACTTAGGGTACACCCACTATGTGTGAGCTCTGCTGAGTGCTGTGTGCACGCTACTTGACATGTCCCTTGTCAAAGCTTTTATTACCCCCATTTGACTGTGATCTGGTGGGCTATCACGAGTGTGTGTGTGTGTGTGTGTGTGTGTGTGTGTGTGTGTGTGTCTGTGTCTGTGTCTGTGTGTGTGTGTACACACCCATAATATCTTAGGATAGAACTTTCTGCAAAATTCATCCTGTCTTGTGCCAGGTAGAGGACAGGGCTTCAGGACAAACCAGAGAAGAATGAAAAGACGCTCAACAACCTCTGGTTAGTAAGCCCAGGATAGAGTAAGCGGAAAGTAACCCTTGTGAATTTCAAACATGACTTCCTCCCTGAGGTGACATCAGCCTTTGTTCTCCTGAGTTTAGCCCTTCAAGTGGAACCCAGCTATGCCCTCCCCATCTCTTTTTCCTATGGCCCCCTCCTCTGGCTTGCACACACACTGGGTCCCCTTTTCATCTTCAGCGCTTGACCCTTTGCTGCTCACGAGATTCGCTCAGTTTAGACACTGGAAAAAGACTTCAAACATTCTCCTCCCCTCGGCTGGAGTCTCTCTTCCCCTTCTTTCTTCTGATTCTTCTTCTCTCGCTCCTCCTTGTCCACCCCCACCTGTAACCTCCCCCCCCCCACCCCTGTTCACGTTCCATCTTTTTTTTTATCCTCCCACAGGATGAAACTGGCAAAGGTGTCCCCCAGCCTGGGGCCTCTCCTTGGCATTTGCTGATGAGCAGGACTGACTTCCACAAGGGGACACTTTTCTTCTTTAAACTCAGGGTTAGGGATTCTGGAATCATGAGCTCATGTCTGTCAGAAAGCTGGCTGGGTTGGAAGTTGGGAGATGCCAGACTGGGAGGGGCTGATGCCAGGACCAAGACCTGACCACCAAAGTACCCGAGGAGAGAGACAGGCTCCTGGTGGCTGGTGGAACAGGAGGTGATGCCAGGAAAGCGAAGAGATGAGGAAGTTTGCAGAAGCTGAGAAGGGAGTTGATGTCAAGAATGCGGGGTCACCATGGGTGACAAAGACTCGGCCACCAGAAGGAGAGAAGAATATCCAGGTTTCAGAATCCTTAACCTGAGGACCGGAAGAGGGAATGACATAGCGCCCCATTCACTAAACCTGTAGGTACCAGGCAGAACTCGGTCAGAGGAAAAGGTGCCAGGGCTTAAGCCGAAGGCCAGCCGACTAACCTTAACATTCAGTGTAATCTTACTGTTGACCTTGAGCTCCAAAGAGCCCCATGACATTGGGGGTGGGGGTAGGGGTGGGGGTTGTGGCTAAACATTTCGAATGGGGTCAGAGAGCTGTGTAGTGACAGGTTCCCCAGAGCTGTTCCTTTCTCTTTTGTCTTCCCTGCCTCAGACTGTCATCCAGCCCCTCGGGTTGAGAGTCACCTCAGCTACAACATGGAGGAACCTCAAAAGCATATTCCACACAGAGGCAAGAGAGCACCAAGCATTTAAGCACAGATGACCACCATGACCAGATGCCTCCTTGCGTTGCCCCTCCCCCAACGCGTCTACACAGTCCCATCTCCAGTTGCTGACCTAAACCTGGCCACACGGAAGGTTCCTCTCTCTATGCCCCTAGAACAAACGGTACCCTAGGGGCTGAAGCATCTCTATTTTCACCCTAGACAAAAGCCCCTTCTGCCCACCTGTCACTCATAGTGCACTGTTGACATATGATGCACATGTACTCCCCGGAGAAAAGAGGACCACACTGAGAAAGGGCTTGGCTTGAGAAGGGAGTTGTTTTTTTCACATCCCTGGAATGCCTATCAGAGTTTGTGGTTCCCCATCCGCTGCTGCTGCTTCTGCATCTTTCACAAAGAACTCTCTTCTTCAGGGACAACCAGCCTAAAACACAATTCTCGCCTGCAATTTCAAATGTCCAAATCCCCAAGAGTTAAAAATGTTTGGGATTTGTTTGGAGTTTTGCTAGTTTGGGGCTGTAATTCATCTGGAGACAAATCCTGACCTAAACCGACACGAAACCACTTTATCCTCAACGCTCACTCCAGAAATCCCGACATTTCACTGTGGAAATATGAATGTGTCTGATTTTCAGATGCAACACCAGACCTCACAGGATGGTGCCACATGTTTGGCACCTCTCTGAATTCTAAAGCACCCTGGCTTCAAGGGTTTCCAGACACCGGCAACATTAGAAGAATTAGAAATTCTGGGACCAGATCTGCCCAATCCATTCCTTGAAGGACTCCCTGAGTGGAACACCTGTCACTTCCCATGTCTCTGTCCTTCCCCAGCCCCTCTGCCCTGTCAGCCCCTCACCTGACTAGCTATGGGAAAGTGAGATCACTACAGAGTTGTTTTGCACAGACAACCTATTCACATCTGGATGGTTAATGCTGATAATTAACTGCACTGGTTACTAAATCTGTCAGGTTTAGGTGAGGTGAGGCTCTGCAGCTGGGGCTCATTCTCACAGCTTCCAAGGCAGAGGGGGAGAGAGAGAGACAGGAGAGGAGAGGTGAGAACACAACCAAGAAAGGTGTGTTCCGATGCTTGGGATCCGAGTGAGACTGGTTAATTACCAGTCACTTGCTGTCTCCCAGAGTTGGAGCTTCTGGCTAAGGAACACTCATGAATCAGATAGAATCTGACAATCTGCTACTTATTTCCAGGTAAAGAGGGTGGCAGGGGACTAAGATGCAGAGGACAAGTGTAGAGACAGTCTCTCAGGTGCCATGCCCACAGCCACATGATGCAGACGTCCTCAGCGGCACAGGGTGATGGTATGATACAACAGGGTACAGACCTACTGCTGTTCCTATGGGGGAAGCTGGGGACCAGGAGTGCCCTTGGGACCCAGTCTGCTTGTTGCTGGATAAAGAACATTAACGCAGAGCTTTGGATTCGGTTCTAGCGGTTCCCACACACTCCTTTGTGTACGAGAGAGCATCTTTCTGGGAAGCACATCCACACATCCCCGTGTCTCACAGGGTTCAGGACACTCTCTGTTTCTTAGAGAGAGAGTGATTACAAACCATTGGTCTGGACTTTGGACCGAGCACCCAAAGACTCGAGAGTCCTTATGATACTAAAATTGTACTCAAAAGTCGCTTGTGTGTAAATGTTAGCCATTCTTCCTCCCTCTGTCCCCCCCTTCCCCAGTAACTTTTGCCGGATTCTCAAAGGTTCTCCACCATTGAGGATTAAGAACCCGAGCTCCTGCACAGCCCAAGAGACCGGCTTTGTCTATGCTTAGCTTCTGCTTTTATGAAGAAGAGTGTAAATACCTTTAAACAGGGCTGACAGTTCTAATCAGTACTGGGGACAACCGGGTCCAGCCAGGGCCCGCTATAGCAGAGCCTTCATTGGAATCATTTTAACAGTCAAGCATACAGAAGCCAGGCTAGTTAGTGGTAGCAGAAAGCCTTTGAAGCTGGATAAACAATCCTAGATCCTTCTCCTCTGAGGCCCTGAGTCCTGCTTTCAGAAACCCACCGGTCTTATTCATGAAAGGTCAAAATTCACCGTTTGCTGAGTACCTACTATGCGCCTGGTTCTATTGTGGATGTAAAAGAAGGGGGTCTGTCGTTGTTGTAGACCTAAACAAGTTTTCTGCCCCAGACACAGGTATTTGGGGCAGTTGCTCTCCCACCACTACCCTTGGGTCAGAGAGGCTAAAGCCATCGCCCCGCACCGAGCAAGGGGGTGGCAATGGTGACAAGCACTCCTTGTGGGCAAAGCAGTGAGGGAGGATGGTAGATGGAGACAGCCTCAGCAGGTGGGTCAGGCTCAGCACTGGTGGGTGCTGTTGGAGGGCTAGGTGAGGTGGGGACTCTGCCGGCGGGGGGCGCAGATGTAAGGGAGCAGACTCCCCCTGCAGAAACCTGGGCCACCGCGCCTGACCGCGGAGCTGCGCTCGCCTGCTCCCTGCCTTCTGGGACCGTGGTGAAGCTCTGTTCCCCATACTGAGCAGTCCCCCGGAGGCGCTCGGACACGTCCCCTAGCAGGATAAAGATCGACTCAGAGCTCGCTCCGCAGCGAAAAATCTCGCCATCGGCTTGGCTCGCGCGGCCGCTCCGACCGGGCTCCGGAGACGCCAGATTGCTATCTGGGAGGCAGAGAGAAGGCTTGCCACCGCCACCCCCGCCCTGCGCGCAGGGTGGCTGCGGGGTCCTGGGGCTCACCGGCCTCCCCTCCCCCTTTGCACAGCCTTCCCCGCGCTCCCTCCCTAGGGACATCTGCTTCCCGCCCGCCGGGTCCCTAGCGCCCCTCCAAGGCGCCCTCTCCCTACTCGCCAGGCCCCGCTGCCTCCTGAAGGTTACGCGGCGCGGCGGAGGGGCGCGGCAGAGCACGGGGGGCACCCGCCCTCGCCGCCGCCCGCGCCGCCGCCCACCCCAATGCCCGCCGCGCCGGGCCAGCCTGGCTGCCGGCTGCTACCACCGCAATCCCGGCTCCTAAATCAGCGCGGGGAGGCGCCCCTTCCCCCACCCAGCTCCTCGGGCTCCCCGGGCCGCGATTGGCCGCGCGTGCGCCCCCCAAGCTTGGGCCCCGGCTCCAGCTGCCGCGCCATTGGCTGCGGGCCTCCGCCAGCCTTTACATAAGCCCGGGCGCGCTCGAGTGGAGTTGTATAAAGCGAGAGCGCGTCGTCGGGGCGGGAGGCTCGAGGCCAGCCCGGGACCAGGGCTGGGCGCTGCAAAGCGGCGGCGCCGGCGGCAGAGGCGGCAGTGAGCGCCCCGCGCTCCGACGCCCCCAGGCGGTGGGGCTGAGCGAGCTAGAGGATGGCTCCGAGTGCTGACCTCGGCGTGAGTATCGGCTACCGGAGCCCCCACCCCTTCCGGCAGAGAAAGTTTCTCCAGCCCAGCGCACCCCTCCCCGCACGCCCCCAGGGGTGGCAGGGATGCAACCGGGGACCAGGAAAGACTGGGGCCGCGAAGGCAGCGGCACTGCTCCCAACTTGCCAAGAGGCGCTGGACTCGATTGGCGCGCAGATCCTCCCCGCGGGCTGGGGGCGAGGCGGGCGCCGGGCTGGAGGTGGTGGAAGAGATGGAAGCAGAGGTGTTGGGGGTGACAGCCCGCAGTTGGCTGAGAACGAGTTAGGGGCACAGTGGATGGAGGTCAGCGGTTTAAGAAGAGGGCAGTGGGGCTAGGAGGGGGCGGAGCAGGTGAAGGCTGTACCGGGGGGTAGCGGGGGTGTCACCTAGCCTGGCAGGCTCAGCTTGGGGCCGACGAAGCTACTAGACTCGGCCAACTGCCAAAGCTTCCAGGTTGGGAAAGATCCCCCATGGGGCAAAGCTCTTCTCTAGGGAAGCAGAGCTGTCTCCCCCTGCACAGCGCTGAGTGGCAGAGTGCTCAGCCAGCCCGGTGCACGGCGGCATAGCTGCCAGCCGCCTTTTGCTGGACCGAGGTGTGGTCTGGCTTTCTGGTTGGGGCTATTTCAGGCAAGCTCTTTTCTGGCATTCTAGGAGAACCATGGGGTACCCCTTGATCTCGTGGAAGCACATAGAGGTTTTTGTGGGGCGGCAAGCAGGCTTGGGGGCATGCCCAGCAATGCAGCGTGCTTCTTTTGCAGTACAGTAGTTGACAGTCCTGGTTAGTCCCGCTTCTGCAGAAACCAACGAAAGAATCCAAAGTCATCCGAGTTGGGATGGGAGTCTTTCTAGGGGCGGGCATGGGTGTTTCCTCTTTGAATGACTAATGTATACTATTGCTATTGGGTGGGTTCAGCTACCGTGGCTTCTGGGTACCCCAGAGGAGCTTTAATTCTCCTGGAAGCATTCATGAGTTGCACTTGAGGTACCTTCTGGGATAGGTGCAAGACTCTGCAAGTGAAGCCAGCTGGGAAAGAAAGCAAGGATCCCAGAGTCAGGATGGCTCTGTGTAACGCTGCCTTGAGCCCGAAAAGAACGCCTGGGAAAGGCTATCAGGGGAGATTTGAAACCATGATAACTTGGGACCGGAAATACCCTGTTGAGTTAAAGCAAATCCAGAACAGTTGCTCACTCTTGGGCACCTAGATAGAGAAGTGAAGGGTGGAAAAGCAGGAATACAGTCGGTTGTTCCAATATGGTCTTCAAGGAAACGGTTTTCTCTCCGGTTTGGTTAAAAAGCCTCACCTGGAGGCAGGTTCTAAAGTCAACTTACTAGGCAACGAGGGTAATTTAGCTCTCTGTGCTGGCCTAGAGGGCCCAGATTAGAATGCTGTTTGTCTCCAGTTGGTGCTGGTGGACTCCAAGAAGGTTGAAGGCTGCTGCCGGTTTCAGCTCTTTAGACGATGAAGTGTGAGTTGTGGCTGGATCATTCACAGTGCCCCTACCCTATCCATGGGGGTGTGTTCAAACTCCTCGGATACCCGCCCTGATGATCTTATGTGGGGTTTAGCAAGCCATCGCCTCCCCTACCCCACCCCCAGCGCCATTCTCTGTTTGCCTGTGGTCAAAATTCCTCTACTGCATGTCCCAAGTCCTTCTCTCCATTAGTGATTTGTGCAGTAAAATGCCTGCCTGCTTGTTGCTCTTTCTTTCTTTCTCCATCTGGCCTGCGCCTGGCATTCTGAACCCTGATGTTTATTCTTTGGCACCAGGGTGTTTGGTTAAGGTATCCTATGGTTGCACAGAGGAGCCATGTGAGTGAGTAGACCAATGGCCTGTGTAATACTGGAGAGCGGAAGGTAGACTCTTATAGCGAGCACAGACCACCAACCAGGAAGTAGTTCTGTTAAACAGCTTGTGACCACCTGATGTGGTCCTCAAGCTTCCTTGCCTCCTGTGAAGTCAGTGGAAGCTTAGAAGCGCAACAGGCTCCTTGGTGACCAGTAGGGGGCGCCAAAAGCACCTAGCTCAGGACTAGTGACTTTCTTCCTACCCTTCACTGGCCACAGCAACTAAGGCTTTAAGCAAACTCAGGCGGCAACCCCCAACAATCACCCATTGTGATTGAGGACAGTTACGACTGGGCCCTTCCACCACGTGTTCTGTTGACTTCGGGCGGTCCTGGGACCTCAGATGCAGTGGGTTGGGGTGAGGCAGTGTATTCCTGGCAGACGGAGCTGGTACACGGCTCCACCTTCTCTCTGAGATCATTGTTTTCTGCTTGGTATCCCTGTATTCTTTGAATTCTGGGAAGCCAAGATTATCAAGACTAGGGGGGAAAAAGGAGCTTTGGGGGGACATCTAGTCCACCTCACCCCACTCCCCCAGCATTCCCATGTACACTGTATTTACGGACGACAAGGTCACATGGCTGGTGGAAGAGGTGGGGCCAAACCTGAGGGTTCCCAGGTCCCTGTTGGGAGCGTTCTCCACCCCCGTGACCTGCTTCTTCTGTGCTGTGAAAATGGACATATGTTTCTAGACAGTAGGCACTGATAATTACTGACTGACCAGACTTGGGCATACTAAGCTTCAGCAAATTTGGGGAAGTTTTCTTTGGAAGGAAGGCAAGGGGAGGTAAAGTTCTCATGCTGAACCTACACAGGTCGTAGAAGTTCCGAGTTAGCCTTTCTCCATCGTCTTGTCTTATAGGGAAAGGCTTTGCAAGTCTGTGTGATGGACTCAGAGGTGCCCAGGCCATTGCCAGATAGTCTTAGAACCCAAGCCAAGGCTTAGACAGCCTTTAAGGGATGCTGGGTCAGAGTCTCTGCTTTGCAGTCACACCTCTGCCACTGGGACCTCTTAAACTCAGATCGCAGCTGAACTAAAGAATGTTCCCAAGAGTGTTTCCCAATGCCTTCCATCTCTGCTACTCTCAGCTCAAGGTCAGAGTAATGGAGGCTCTGGCTTCAAAGATCCTTCCTCTTCTGGCATCTCGGTCACCAAAAGACACTCTCATTTCTGGTGCCCTTCTGTTCTGCTGGTCTGGCGGGTCCATGGCTAACCCTCTGTTTTCTGCTACCACCTAGTTTCTTTATAGACCATATGCACTTCCATGGGTTTCTTCTTGGAGCCTCGGCAGATTTGGATGGCCTGCCTTCATTAGGAAACCCTGCTGCCAATCCACAATTCCAAGAAGCAGAGTCCTCCCCTGGCCCTCAGGTTCACCCAATGGGTGCTTGTTGCCAAGGAAAATGCTTAATTAAGATTGCTCATTTCTGCGGGCTCACAGGCAAGATGGGTCTCCATCCGTATGAGAGGGCTGTGTAGGCCACCAGAACCACAGCCACTTTCCTTAAGTGGGATTCCGGGAGCTGTGACTGAGATCCCTGTCCGCCACTTTGGTTTAACTGGAGAAATTCCTTGCATTCTCAGTCTTGATCTGGTTCTAAATAAGGTCAGAGGAGTATAATTACATTCGGTATTTGGAAGAGTGGAGGGTCTTCCTGTGAGGGAAGGTGAGCAAAGGTGCAGGGAGATCATCTTTGAGATGCATCCCCCCTAAGACTGATGTAGAGAGCCAGTCATTTGGAAGGGGGTTATTAGCGCCAGATCACAGGGAACCGCATGGGAGCTTTTCCCCCTGCAGCTAAGGCCAAGTGACGAGGTTCGCACATCAGCTTCTGGTCACGGTGACATCGGGACTGATGAACAAAGTCTGACTGGCAGGCAGCCCTCCTTGCCTTCTTCTCTGACCCACAGCTGGATTTTCACGTTGGGGTGCTGTCATGCTTGGGGAAGAGAAATTTTACAGGTCCCAGGATAATTCTGAATGTGATGGAAGGCCCTAAGCTATTGATTCCTGAGGAAGGAGCTTTCTGCTGGGAGAAGCCTTCCTCAGAGCCCAGTGATTTAAGAGTGCTGACAAATCCATGCTCACTGAGCCTCCTGCAGGCTGCAGATAGGCTTCCAGGCCAGCCTGGGCTCCGCTCTGGATCTCTGAAGAGCCTGGTTGGTAGCTTAGGGGACATAAACCGCTGAACTCTTCTTAGGAGAAAGTATGAAATCAATTGGTTCATTATCACACCAAACACACTCTGGGCCACTTAGGGCATTTAAGAAATCAGAAGTGGCAAAAGGACTGTGAGATTGGGTTTGGAACATGTTCCAAATGGTGTGAAGGGGTTAGAGAGAAGGACGGGATAGAAAGACCTTTTGTTCCACCGAGCCACTCATGTTCTTGACCTCCCTGAAGCCCCCAAGCAACGACTGGAGAGGTCACTTAACCCACACCACCCAGGCTTTTGGCAGTGTCTAAAGATAATATATATTGTCACAATTGGAGTAAAGGATGCTACAAGCATCATCTAGTGGGAGAGAGCCCAGGATGCTGCTAAACACCCTGCACTACTGGTTACACAGTCAGCGGTACCAAGATTAGAGCACAGCAGCACGTTACAGGCAGCAGAGATTTTTGGAACTATTCTAACAAGCTCTGTTTCATAGCTGAGGACACTGAGGTCCAGGGTGGAGTGATGACCAGGCAGATCCTACAGCAAGCGGACCTCAAAGCTAGTCTGGAACTCATATCTGCTTCTCTGAGACTGGTTTACCCAAATTCTCCCAAAGTTGTTGTGAAGAATAAATATGAGCTGTGAAAACACTTAGAAAATTACAAGGAGACTATTATTAATACTGCTATTATTACAAATTGGGGGGTTTGAAAAGTTCTGTTTCTGTGGTGCTGACTCATGGTGTAACATTGGACCAATCATTCCCAGAGACCCGTGTCGCTTTGTGTGTACTTGTGGTGTGGGGATGGGGGGGAGGAGGGGGCTTAACAAAAGATAAGGATCAAAATCCTTATCGTTAGAGAAAAGCCCAAAGATTTGCCCTTCAAAAATGCTAGACACCTAAAAAGAAGAAGAAAGAAGGGAGAGACTGAAATTTTTCCTTGAAAGAAATCCTGTGGACTTTGTGTGAAACAAAACGCTTACTTCTTGGAAAAATTCCAGTCCCCTGGCCCCGTGAGTTGGTTCCAGCCCAGGAAATCTGATCAACATCCGGAGGAGAAACTGATAGCTCCACAAATGACAGGCGACTGGATTTGTCCCCAGTCCCTAGGGCAGAAAGGACTGACTTCTCAGCCGCCCTTTGTGCTGGGGGCAGGGCAGGAGGGACAGTTGGCCCTGGGAAGTTCTACAGGGAAGTTCAGGGAGGGATGGGAAGGCGGGGCATTAATTAGTAAAACCTTGTTTACTTAAGAGACATATTCTTAAAGATCTCTTCCAAGGGACGTTTTGACATATTGCTTTAATTAGCCACAGAAGAATGGAGAGTGCAGAGAGTGTAAAACGACCCTTGCCGGTGTTTCCAGTTACTCTTCTTTTTGTTTGCACCATACAAGTACCCTGACAAGGTCATGGAGTCACTGCTCAGCTAAGGGACCATCTTAGTGACCAGAGAGGGGATCACAGGAACTTTTTCCCTTGCTTATACCAGTTTCCTTCTGGCTAGTGCAGATACTTGGGTGGGGATTCTGGCCTGAGCCTCCTAGCGTCCTTTGTCGCACTGGCCTTAAGTGAGCCACCCTCACCCTGCAAATCTCACTGGAGCTCTCCTGAGAGGCACAGGCCCCGGTGCTTAGATTTTTCCCTCGAAGCTTGTCTGCAAAGCCCTTGTAGGCTAGGCGGTAGACAACGGCCTTGCGCCATGTTCTCTGCATATGGCTGGAGGGTGGTTCTTTCCTTGTGGTCGGGATTGGAGAAAGAAGTCACTTAAGGCTCCCTTGGAGGACTAAGGTGACCTGCACTGGAAAATGAGGTTTTACTACTTAGAGCCATGCCTGAATGCAGCAAGGCCTCTGAAGACCCAGGTCTCAGGAAATCAGTCACCTAAGCTGGGCCTCAGCCCGATCTGCGGCTTGTAGGCCCCTTCCTTTGAAGTCAGCTCAGCTTTCACCCTGGCCTCTAGGAGAAGCTTCTCTTACACATCACAGCCATGTACTTCTCATCCAAAGAGGCCTTTGCAAGGGTATGAGCAAGAGTCTCCAAGGAGGTGCTACCCTGCCAGTGGTGTTGGGGAAACAGTATCAGTGGCGTTCATGTACGTTCAGCACCTAGGACAGCACCAGATTTGGCTTTTGCCTGTGCAGTAGAGCTCACAAGCGCCCAGTGGAAAAAAACGTAAAGGGGATCGAGTTGGCCGTTCTAAGGCAGAGGCGGCCTCTGGCATTAAGGTGGATCTTCATGCTGGCCTCATTCAGTGTGGCCTGTTTCCCTTCCACCTCCTTCTCAAAGCTAGCTGTTGGCATCAGAGCCGCGTATACCTCCAGGACCCTGGTAATCAGGGGTCTTGGAGCCCGTGTAAGATCCCCTCGATTAGACCATGGTCAGCTGTGAGCCTGAAGCGAGTTTCCTTTCCTCTTCACCATCCACAGCTGCTTCTCCTCTCCCCTCCCCCACTTCAAGTAGATTCCCTGATGCACTTCAAGTAGCCTTAGCCTGCTTTAGGCCCATGGAACAGAAGAAAATTTGGATTTCTACTGAAGACAAACTAAGGAGTGAATCATTGTTTCACACAACCATTCCCGAGAGGAGGCTTTTAAATAGCAAGGTCCACTAATGCGTTTTAAATGATTTCAGAGGGGGAAAAACCCTGACCCATACACTCTTAGGTCTGGAAAGAACTTTGGAGGCCATCCAGTGGCCCATCCTACCCCACACCCCAGGCTGTTCACATCTCCAGGGCACTGCTCAGAAACACAGGAGCTGTCCTGCACCCGGCTGCCCCAAAGCTAAATGTCAATTATGAAAAACAAAAGCCTGATCATGTCTGGGCCTTACTTCAAAACCTCCCCACAGTGTGACTCTAGGCTCCTTCCTTTGGTATTGCAGGCTCAGGCAGACCCCAGCTGCAGCCTCCCTCCACCCTGCGTCCAGACTCTGCATTTTGGAAGCAGCAATTGCATTCTCAGCATGCACCGATCCGTCTCACGTGCGTGCCTCTGATCCATAGGTCTCTGCCACCTGGAATCCCAATTCACCTGCTCCAGAGACGCTCTCCTGCCTGGCCTCCCCACCTATGTCTCTAGTTAATTCCTCCCTCCCGCTGGCTTTATCTAGTCTTTGTACCTGTTGCCCCTGTGAACTTAGACCACGAGGTTGTGTGCAAACCTAGCTCCTTGAGACCAAGGACCACGCCTGGCTTGTCATTTCTAACCTGGTAGGTAGGCGTCTCCTACGTGTTTGAAGAATGAGTGTGTGTATCTAAGTGTATTGAGGGCTTCTGCGTTTGGAAAGCAGTGTTAAAGGAGCCAAAGAACTCCTCTGGGGTCCCAAGACAAATTAATAACAGAAGCAAGTCTATTCTTCAAAGTCATACAGTCCAGAGCATTCCACTCAACGTCTGACAGCTGCTCCTGGAAGGGGCACCTGTGTGCCTGGCCCCTTCTCCTGAGATGCATTTGTTCAGGCGGCAAGCATCTATTAGTAGTGGTAATAGTGTGATTACTGCTACCATTTCCTACCTTGTGTGGGCGTTTGCAATGCCCAGCACTGTGCTTAGAAGTTAACATGCATTCATATCAGTCCACCCTCACCACAGTCTACAAGCCTGTCTTCCCATTTTACGTGCCAGGAAGGCTGAGCCGCTGATAACATTTAGTAACATCCTACCTTGCCTTTGTGTATATGACTAGTAGTCTCCGTGCATCCCTCTCTTTCATAAGCACTGTCTCATTAGCAGAGCACTCTCTGTGACATGCCTTCGCCTGGGTCTCTTAGACTTTCTTTCTTTCTTTCTTTCTTTCTTTTCCTTTTACTGGAAACAGCCAGCTTTCCTCTCTTGTAGTGTACCACACACTGTCTAGAGCTCTCTCTTACTGGGAGGAAGCAGTGTATTTTCTTAGTGCCGGGGACAATGCATAGGACAGGGCCACTGGGACTGTGGCTCAGTGGTAGGGTGTTTGTCTAGCATGCACAAGGCCTTGGGCTCCATCCCTACCACCACAATGGAAGGAGAGATACCTATGTACCTTCTGGGTGAGTGGGTGGAGGTGCAGAGGTCTATAGTTTTTCCAGGCTGGCCATGCAGGAGACCAGCAGTGGGAACAGGGTGGAGAAACAGAAGGTTCTAGAACGTACACTCCTCGGCACATGTGTTTTCTCTTGTTCTCAGTGTTTTCCTGGTGACCAGCACAGCCTGGCATTAAGCAGGCCATAAACAATCCTGAGCGAATGAATGAATGAGCAAACAGCAGCTCCAGTAGTTCCCCTCTTAATTATTCTCCCCGTCTCCTCTTCTCTTGGTCTCCTGCATACTTTAATGTAATTATTATTTTCTTGCTCTAGTTTTTTTTTTCTTCCAGTGTTAGGAATGGGAGCCAGGGTGTGGTAAACACAGTCAAGCGCTCTCCAGTGAGCCACAGCTTCAGCCCTACCGTATTCTTTTTATCATACTGTCACCTTGTCACCCTTTCATCCTTTGGACCTGGCCTCCATATGGCCTCTAGTCTCTGTAGGCCTGTTTCCCAGAATCCTTCCTGCCACATGCCACATACAGAGCCCCATTTGTGCTACAAAAACCTGAACCTCCACCATGCACATGCTATCCCCCTAGCCTGAGACACAGTCCCCACCCTGGCCCTGTGGCTAGCTTGTCGCTGTCTTTCACCTTCCCTTCTATACCCATCTTACTTGATTTAAGTGGAGTGAAGGAAACCGTGTAGTGAGGTGTCTAGGAGTATTGATCCTGGAGCTAGTTTGCTTAAACACAAATCTTGGGTTCACTGCATAGTAGTTTATACAACCTTGGTCCACTTCCTTAACTCCTCTGTGCTCAAGCATCCATATCTGTAAAATGGGGACACTGCCTCCCAGGCTTCCAGTGAGGCTTAACCGAGTCACCCATGTGAGGGGCAGTAGCACCGTATGTCCACTTTTGCTCCCTGAAATTGCAGCCTTGTGCCTCTCTGATTGCTTTGGTCCAGGAAGAGTCCACTATCTGCTCTGAGACAGAAAAGGAAGCAGGGGAGTGAGTAAGAGGAGAGGAGTTTGCAGGGATGGAGGATGAAGGGAGGGATGCCCACCAGCCAGGATGGAGATGCTGGGAGCTCTGAGGGATCTGCAAGGAACTTGACCCCGGGGTCATGAAAAATGAAGCAATAAGAACAACCAGGAGACCAGGACCTGAATGGCTGTGTTGGTTTTGAAGGGCTTCGGTGAATAACACCTCACTTCCCTACCCAGTTGGGGACCAGAGGAGGCTGGAAGCAGAACTCCAGCGGATAGAACGAAATGCCACGGTTGTCACCTAAACAGCTGATTGGCAGGGCTTGCCTTTCTGGTGCCCTGTCAATGCCCACTGCAGACCCCTTTGGTAGAGCAGGCTAGCTTGCCTGGTCAAGCTCAGTACAAGGTAAGTTGCCTCCACAGGGACCTGCTCCAGAGGGCTCCCCAAGCAGTCTTGTGCCCCTGACCAGTTTGATGGGGGATGGGGCAATATAGTCTGGGCTTTCTCACCATCACCACAAAACAAACTTTTTTTGCTAGATGCTTCTGTTCTGGGGTCTGGTCTGTTCTCTGAATGACATTTAGCGGCATCTCTGACCTCTACCCACAGGATGCCATCAGCAACTGCTTTCCTGGCTTTGCTACCCAAAATGTTTCTAGACACTTGACATCTGATGAGGACCACCTGTCTAGTGGCAGATCCTCCAGATAAGGTCCAGGACTGGAGAGTGAGTGCTGCCTCCCACACTGATCCAGGCAGCCGAGGACAGGTCGGGGTGACAGCTGGGTCCCCCTGACCTTTGCAGATGTCTGCTCCCTGCACTGCTTGTCCTTTCCTCCTCTTCTTCAGCCTCTCCCTGTTCAGGCTGCTTCTTCCTTCTGAAACCCAGCCACAGCAGCCTCCCTCTGGGAAGCGATCCCAGCTCTCCTCGCAGAGCTGGGATCGCTCAGGCCTCTCTGTGGTCCCTGCTCCACAGCACCCCTCACCCCATACAGCAAATGGTGAATGACCATGTCCTTGGGGACCCCCATGCCTCACTCAAGGCCAGGCTCATTGCTGGGGTGACTGATCCAGGGTTGCTCCGTCAGCTCTTCTCCAGTGGTGTGCTTTCATTCCAGAAGCTCTTTTGTGGGTCTCTGAGGATCTGATGGCCCAGTCCATGAGGGGCAGAATGTTCCTGCAGCTGCTGTGTCCTTCCCTCATCTCCGCTGTCTGACAAGTGTCTGAAAGGGTCTGCTTTCTCTGCCTGCTTCCAACATTTGGGCCTCTTGCTTTTTGTGAGAGCGTGGGGTGTGTCCTTGCACTTTGGATAATTGCAGAAGAACTGTGCGCCCTGGAAATTGCCCCTGGAAGCCTCTCCCACAGCTGCCTGACCCCACGGCAGAGAAGCCAGGTTGCTTAGATACCAGTTTTCAGACCCAATTCAGGAAAGTCCTAAGGCCACAGAAAACGGAATTTTCTGCATGTGACTGGGAGCCAGTGTCTGAAGACTCCCCACCTTCACTATGGGCCACCAAGCTGCTTTCCACCTGGCCCTCTGCCAGACCTTCCCTGGGGCTCACTTAACCTTTCATCACCACGTCTCAGGTGATCCCACAGTACAGACAAGGACATCCAAGATCAGCAATGTAGGAGAACACGCCAAGGTCACTAGCTGGTCTGTGCTGGGCTTCGGGTCCAGATCCAGGTCGCTGACTCCAAGCTTTGGGCTCCCTCTCTCCTTCTTGCTGAGGAGTGTTGAAAAGTTCACTTACGGAGCATTTTAAAGAAGTTATTACGGTGACGCGGTTCTTCCCAGAGACCGAAACACAAGTCCAGCCACCAGATGGCCCTTACGGAGGCCTTTCTTGTCCTTGTCCCCACAGCCACGCTGCAGAACTCTCCATTCCGTGCTGAGACGCCATGCACTCTGCCCCAGTGCCCCTCTGCCAGTTTGCTCTGCCTTTGAGCTCAGCCTCTCCTCCTCTGGTCTGCTTTGCCCCTGGACGGTCTTAGACGGCCTTGACACAGGATGGCATCCTTCATCCACTGCTTGTTTGCCAAGCTCTCTGAGGGCAAGGACTGGGTTTTGTTCACCCCTGGATCATGGAACGCATACATCTTCAGCAGATGTACTGTTTACTACGTACTAGGATGCTAGTACTGTGTGCAGTGCACACTATGCTCCGCTTGAGTACTGCTGCTAGTGAGTACCATGCACAGTACTGTGACAACGCCTGGCAGATGATTAATACTCGCGCATCCCAGAAAACAACAACACCCTTTCTAACCCACTTAAGAATCTGCTTTTGATTTTTTTTAACCTTTCCCCCCTTTCCTGTGTCAAATGTTCACAGTCATGTGACAAGGAGGCTCCTGAACAAGTCATACCAGATGCGAAGTCACCGTGGGTACCCCCACCCTTCTGCCTCAGGCAGTTCCCAGACTGCTTTGCTTTCTTCCCCAAACTTCATATCTTCTGCCTCCATTGACACTCTTCAGCTAAATGGATTTTCTTCATATACTTCAACAAGTCAATGATGAATTTCAGGAAGAGGAACATTTTTCACTTCAAATCAGATCGCAGTGAACACTCTCATCAGGGGACTGTGAGTCTGGGGCAGTGTTTCTTATCCTGGCCTGCCCATCAGCATCAGCTGGACAGCTCCTGAAAAGTCCCAGCATCTATACGTGACCATAGACCAATGAAATCACACCCAGTAACACGTATCTCAGCACAGTGCTCCCAGGGGCAGAGGTTGGGTGATTCCACTGGGCAGCAGGGGGCTGGGCGCCGCTAGCTGGGAGCCCTGTTGCTGGAAGTGAGGTCTATAGAGCACACCGGCCTGGGTATTGCCTGGCAGTTTGTGGACACGCGGACCACCTGGATCAGAGCCTGCTCTAGCACACACCCTCGGGTCATTGTCAAGCACGTTGCAGTTTGAGAAGCGCTGCTTTAGAGAAAGAACAGCTTTTAGACACCTGCGACGAGCTGCAAGCCCCGTTTCTGCTGCTTCTTACTACCACTTGGACGCATTCCTTCCACCTCTCTTTCACTTAATAGTATTAATAGCACACCTCCCGTGATGGATTCTGGGAGCACGCTGACGTGTGTCTCTACCTGCCCCTACCCCCATTTCCTCTGGGTTCAGACCTTCAAGATGGCACCTACCTCTTGTTTCCTTGACTTGACTCTCACCTCCTTGACCTCTGACCCCTTCACCTCTTCTTACCTTTGTGCAGAAACCAAAGTTGGGATTCTTCTCAGTCCCTACCTATGGTGGTGGTTTTACCGTGAGCTGAAGACAGCTGATGCTTTGATTATATATATATATATAAAGATGAGCTGAGCCTGCGCAGCCCTGAGGGTTGCATCTCCTTGGTTGACTCCACTCCTCAGATCTAGAGGCCAAGGAGAAGGTTCTTGAATCAAACCCAGACTTTCATGGACTATATTGCTTGGTTTCACGACTCTGGGAGCTGCAGCATAGAACCTCGCTTGCTATTCAACACGTAGTTTATAGACCAGCATCGTGGATGCCACTGGGGAGCCTGCTAGAAATACAGAATCTTGGGCACCTATGGGCAGAGTTACTGAACCAGAATCTGCATTTCAACTAGATGATCCATGGGCACATGAAAGCCTGAGAGGTGTGAAGCGCTGGTCTGGGGCAGTGTTTCCCAGATTTTACAACACATTGAAATCACATGGTACCTTTTAAAACTCTTACGCGCAGGTTCCATCCTAGGCCAATTAAGTCAGATGGGCTCGAGAGAGAAGACCCACGCTTCTGCACTTTTTAAAATTGTGGTCAAATATCCAGGGCATCAAATCTACCATTTAATCACAACCAGGACTCCAGTTGGGTGGTGCAAAGCCCACTCACAGTGTTGTGCTGCCATCACACCATCCATCTGTAGAACCTGTTCATCTTCCCATTCCGAAATGCAACAGTCATCAAGCACTGCTTCCCCATGCCTTCTCCACAGCGTCTGGAAACGTATGTGCGTCCGACGGCTCCTGGTACCTCACACAAATGGAGTCACATGGCATCCATCTTCCTGTGACTGCCTTACTTTACCTGATAACATCCTATTGTTCGTGTGTGCCGTGTTCTGCTTGTCCACCCACAGATGTTTGCCTGGCTTTCATCTTTTGGCCATTGTGATTACTACGGCTGCTGTGTACATAGGTGTGCAGCTATCTGATTCTCCCGAATTCTCCCAGAAGCCCTTGATCTCGCTCTCCCATTAAACAGTATGGGGTGACTTGAGAAAGGAGTTCATTGCTTTCTTGATGGAGAAAACTCCACAAAATCATACTCATCAAGAGGTCCATGTCTTTGTGTTCCATTTAGAAACATCTCTCAAACAGGCCAGACCTTCAGGGGTGTGCACACTGAAAGGCAACTCTCTAAACAAACAACCAGGGCCATCCAGTTTCCGTGGTGAAGTGGAGTGTGCTGACGAGGCAGTGGCTCATGGACAGGGCTGATGCGCCCCCCCCCCAAAAAAAGAGTGTGGAGTTTTTCTGCCCATGCTTTAAAGTATTAAACTTAAGGGTTTAGATGTAGATTTTTTAACCACTCAACTTACCTGGGTGAACAAAACACCCAAGGTGGGATGCTAAGCCTCCAGAGCTCATTAACTTATACAGGAGCTTCCCTGCTCACAGAGACCACCCTCACAGAAAAGGAACAAATTGTTCCTAAGCCAGAGAGGGCTTGCACCCCAAGAAAAAGACAGTCAGCGTACAGTAAATGCAATCGAGTTTTGGAAATCAGTTTCTTCTTTTGGTCTTGGGGTACACACTGAGAAGTGGAATTTCTAGACCGCGTAGTAACTCTCTTGTGAGGTCTTTGAAGAGTCACTGTACCGCCTTCTCACACAGCTGTGCCATTTCCCCTCCCCCGAGCAATGTGCAGGCTCCGAGACTCTCCCCATCTTCGCCAGCGTCTGTTATTCCCTGCGTTTCTATTATTGTTGTTGTCGTCACCTGAATGGGAGTGAAATATGTCAATGTGTTGATCTGCAGTTTCTCTATAATTTGTGGGGCTCCGTACTCTGTGGGACATCTTCATATATAGAAAAATGTTTATTCAGGTCCCTTGCCCACTTTGAATCAGATTGTTTCTTTCTTTCTTTTTTTCTTTTCTTTTCTTTTTTTTTTTTTTTTTTACTGTTATGTTGTAGGTATGTTTTGTTGATATACCATGGATAGTAATGACTTATCAGGTGTATAATTGGCAAATATTTATGCCCACCCCATGGTTGGCCTTTCATATGTTGGATGGTGTTCTTCGACACACAAAAGCTTCTAATTTTGATAAAGTCCATCTTGTCTAGTTTTTCTTTTGTCATCTGTGTTCTTGGTATCTTATCTAAGACATCATTGTTAGGCATGAAAATTTTATTAAAGCTCCTCATGTGATTTCAGTGTATAGCCAAGACTGTGCAATGGTTTTTAAATTTTAACATACATAAAAATCACCCGAAATCTTGTTAGAATGGATATTCTGATTTATTAGGTCTGGGGTGATGCCCAATGTTCTGCATTTCAAAGAGGCTCCTAAGTGATGCTTCAGATGCTCTGTGGACCACTCTGAGTAGCCAGGATGCAGAGGAGCACATCAGTGAGAGGAGCAGGTGCGGTTACCATGGCTTCGCCCACGCTTTTCACTATCACTGTTTCCTAATAGGCCAGCACTGACCATCTCACTTCCCAAAGCTGGTCCTTCACACCCCAAGACAGGGTGTTCAGGGTACCTTTGGCATGAGAGAGGAATTAAACATGGGGAACACAAACCCTAAGTCCCAACCCGCTGTGGGTGAAGCCCCCCCATCCCCCACTGATCCACTCTGCTCAGAGAATTTGAGATCTATGTTACTAACAGTCTGTCCTCTCCAGCCCTGGCCCTTTAGAGGGAAATACTGCAGGACCCCGGTGGAAAGCTGTTTTCTTTAAAATGGGTTTAATATCCTCAGACAGAGAAACCATACAGGTTCATATGAGACTTGCAGAAACAGTTGGCGGACACGGAGTGGAGACTTCTGACTATCTCCTTTAAAAACTTCCTTTCATCCACCATAGAGTCTTGGAGGCAGAAAGGCCCCTCAGAGGTCTCTTCCCAACCCTTCATTTCAAAGGAGAGTGTGGAAACCCAGTGATAGTGGAACTTGTCAAGATCACCCAACAAAGCTGAGGTCAACCCCTAGGAACGCCTTTTTTTTTTTTTAACCCCAGAGAAGAGGCAAAAATCAAGAGGCTGGGTCACAGGACTTTTTCCTTTTTAGAAAAAAAATTTTTTTTACCAGTTAGGCGTCATCACCCTACAAAGATCTGGCCCCTCCTGCGGTCAAAATCCAAACTGCAGCTGCAAAGCCTGAAAGGAACTGACTAGGCGCTAGGAGCCTACTCTCCTGTAGGTGTTGGAAGCTGATCACATACCCCAGCCGCTGCCAATCAATTGGATTTGGCTCTCACGTAGAAGTTCGAGATTGCCCCTTCAATAGAAGTCATGCTCTCAATAAAGGAAAGTAAAACAAAAAGGCTAGTGACCTTTAGATCCGTGCTACACTTCATTGTGTCCACCCTACCTATTAAATCCTCTTTATCCTCCACCCCACAGCTGCTTGCAGAGATGGCTCTTGGTTTCCTTACCCAGCCAAATGTCCCACAATGCTGCAGAACTCTGAGAGCCGTGTGTTTATCTTTAGTGATTCGACAGCCCAGGAGAAGATGCTGTCTTAGCCAGAGGACTCTTAATTTGGAATGACTTCATTTGGTATCATGACTCCCAACTTGGGTACTTCAAACATGATACTGCTAGAAGCTCCTGTGTAGTTTCCGCCCTGCGATGGAGCCCTGCCCCTGCATTTCTCTTCTCAGCAAGACATCAGGAAGGCTTCAGATTCTGTTTAGATCTAAAGGCAGTGCCTGGACCCCCCATTTTGGCCTTTGGGTCCTTGACCTGGAGCACAAGCTCATTTGCTGGCAGGAGCATCTGTCTCCATATGGGGAGACAGTCTTCAGATCTCCTTTGCTCTTCCCTCATTAAGATGTCAGTCCGGCTCAGCCTTGTTCTCTGCTGCCAGATGCGCTGACAAGCAAGCAGCCAAGTTCTATCAGGGGGAGGCTTGCTGCCTTCTGAAGGCAGGACGGTAGCGCTTGGCTGGTGGATTGGACCTGCACGGGCTTTCTGGAATTCCAAGAAAGTCTCGGGGACGTTCTGTGAGGTCCCATTCACTGCCTAAGGCAGAGTCTTAGAGTGGCGCTCGCTTCAGCAGTCTAAATGTCTTTTCCTCCGGCTCAGAGCAGGTGGAGTTCCACCTCCCCAGCCATTCCCAGCTGTCTCCTGGGTGAGTGCCACCGGCTCCCATGGCCCCAGGCTGCTTGGCAACACCCTGAGTTATGTTAGAGATATAATAATGAATTATAAAATGCATTATACATAATTAATTTATAATAAAACACGCACACAATGGTTTAATTTCTCCAAGTGAATGATGTGCTACCCGCCAGACCTTGCTGGAATGCATCCCTTGACTGCCTCTTAGTCTGGAGGCAATGACCAACAGCCTTTGGGAAGGATCTTGGTTTGGGGGATGTGCCAGGCTACCTCTGGGGTAGGTCCCACAGGAGAGCAGTCTTTCGCTACCTGTATTGTTGCTCTAGACCCAGTGACCTGTGGGGGTTTCACCCCCAACTCTGCATTGGCATCTGTTCTTCATTCTTTCAGAATATGGGAGATCTTTCCTTCCCTCTTTCCTTCTTTCCTTCCTTCCTTCCTCAAATATGTACCGACTGCTTCTCGCATACCTTGTCCTTAGCTTGGTGCATATCAAGTAAATGAAACAGACAAATATCCATGCCAAAGTGGATCTTGTACTCTAGCAGAGGGTGACAGGCAGTAACCAAGTGTGATGCATAGTAAATCCCATTGCATGTGGTACAGTGATGGGTCCTACAGAAGAGGGGGGAAAAGCAGGTCTGTAGTGGAGGCAGGTTGTGGCTTTATACAAGATAACAGAGACCAGAGCTCAAAAAGCAGTGAATAGTCCTCCAATTGCTGAGACAGGGCAGAACACCCACATGGCCTCCCTGGGGTTGGATTTGCCCAGCTACTTAGCTCTGGTACCTTTCAGTAAAGTTATTAACTTTTGCTTTCAGATGGTCAGGATGGCTTTGCTCCTGCTGCCGCTGTGGCTTCTGCCCTTCACTGGGGGATCCCAGAGGGCTGAGCCCATGTTCACTGCAGTCACCAACTCAGTCCTGCCCCCTGACTATGACAGCAACCCCACCCAGCTCAACTATGGAGTGGCAGTGACGGATGTGGACCATGATGGGGACTTTGAGATCGTTGTGGCAGGGTAAGTGCCTCCCACCCTGAGTTTGACAAGATATATCAGTCAGCTTTTCTGGTGACACGGTTGTGTGACAGTAACTCCAAAGCACAGTGCAGTGGCAAATGCTTGTTCTCACTGGGGTCTGCAGCCCCTTGTGGTCAGCAGCAGCCTGGCTGGCTGAGCTGCAGTTTTAGGATGCTGTGCCTTTGCTCTTTGCCACAGCGGGGGCAGGGCGGGGCGGGGGGGGGGGGGGAGACTTCGGGCTTCGGGCGACTTAGAGGAAAGCTATTGAGTCTGTAGGCTTTTCAAGGCGGCCTCTTGTCACACATCAGCGTCCTTGGTCGTGCAGGTATTACTCCCTTCTCAGAGAGGTTCTACCCGGCAGGACATAAAAGCGTTAGTGTGCGGAAGGGTTGCGGCATGCTCACTGACTCTCATGGCACTTTACATAAGGCTAAGAAAACGTTAATTAGGCATTTCAAAGAAAAGTGAAGATGGAAATCAAGAGGGATAGTTAAGCCTCCCCTGGCCAGGCATGCTGCTTGCTGCTCCTCCGAAAGAAAAAAAAAAGTAATATTGTGTGCAGCTTAAAGAGCAGAGACTTGGAGTTCAGATGGTTTCAAGCCATGCCCTGGGTGTACAGCTTTCTTGTTGTATGACCTTAAGGTTCACATACATCATCTGGAAGGGAGGAGTTGCTCTAGTAACTTGTCCTGAGGCCTCACTCAGCTATCGAACATGAGAGTGCATCGTAAGTTCTGCCAATCACCACGGATACTTGTTATTTATTGAGCGTCGGTGCGTGCCAGGCTCTGTACTTCATATTCCACAGGCATCGCCGTCGCCCTTCTGACAACACTGTCACCCCACTTAGAGGTGAAGAGTTAGGACTCAAAGGTGGAGAGAAGGATACATAGCTTGGTTGACAGATTGCCTGCCCAACAGCCCCTACCAACACGTGTGTGCTGTACACGCCTGTGATTCCAGCACTTGGGAGATGGAGGAATGCTGTGACACTCTGTCTCCGAAAGCCAAACAAATGAGAACAATTACCTTTCTTCTTTTAATTTTTATTTTATTTATTGTATATACAGTGTTCTACCTGCATATAACTCCTGAAGGCCAGGAGTTATAGGTGGTTGTGAGCCACCATGTGGTTGCTGGGAATTGAACTCAGGATCTTTCGAAGATTAGCCAGTGCTCCTAACCTCTGAGCCATCTCTCCAGCCCAATAATTACCTTTCTTTGTATAACATACGTATATATATATACGACACACACACACACATATATATAGGTGTCCTGGAGTTACCAAACTCTACAAAGTTTAATCATCACTTCAAAAATTAGCCAGTAACAAAAACATAGCAGGGGCCATCTGCCTAGTTCTAGGAGGCCTGAGCTTTTTTTGGTGACGTAGAACCAAGTACCTAACAGGTGGCATTATTTGTAGCAGTCATGAGGAACAGTCAAAAGTGCTGTCCTCAGAAATGGAAGAATTAATTGGTTTTAAACATTTCTGTGAAAGGGTCTCATCTATCCCAGGCTAGTCTTGAATTTGCTATGTAGCTGAGGCTAGCCTTTAACTCCCCTTACCCCCACCCCTCAAGAGCTAGGGTTACAGGCAGGTATGGCAACTCACAGTGAAGAATTGGTTTTAAGTTTAACCATATTTAACCCAATAGTTGCCAAACTTTGTACTTCAGCTTCAGTTTTTGAGAACTACTCAATGCTAGACCTTCTAGAAGCCAAGTGGTGTTACCCAGTATGGTGTTCATTAGACGGGCACATGTGACAATTAAGACTTGAAGTACGGCCAACATGATCAAGGGATTGAATTCCTTCTTTGCTGTATTTTTGGATAGCATCTTCTGATATGTACTCTGACTGCCCTGAAGCTTGCAATACCTTGGTACTGGGTTTATAGACATGCCTCACCATGCCCAGTTCAAGGAACTGAATTTCTAATTCTAATCAAATAGCCACATTTCAAGCTGGCGGTTCAGTTCTGCTTAAAGAACAGAAAATGATAAAAAAAAAAAAAAAACAGTGCAAATACAGACGGTGGCATGGATCCACTTCTTCCATGGTGAGCCGGGCGCTTCACCTCTGCTCATCCTGTAATGCCCAGATGCTTCTTGTTTCTGAGATGGGACAGGAGCCTCTTCCAAGGAAGCCCTGGGGCCAGAGGACACTTCCTTCCTCCTCCCCCACCACCACTCCTAAGCATCATGGGTATGCTTTTTATTCAACTAGGATCCTGATATGAGCTCATTTTTCTCACCAGTTACTATGGAAAACCTGAGGCCTGTGAACAGCAAGTCCCCTCGCCCTCCTTTCCTCTCGTGGAACACCTGCCGGGTGTGACCATGCTCCCCCTCCCCCCACCATGGAAAGTGTCTCACTGCCTCCACAGGGAGGTTGTCTCTGTCCTCAGTACCTAGGCTGCCCATATCCCCGGTGTTTCCTCTGCCCTGTACTCCGCCTGCATGGTCACTTCAGGAGATTTTTGTTGCCCTCCTGTGGTTACCCACTTTTTTCCCATGGTCCCCCATGGGGTGTGAAAAAAGCCTTGAAGAGAAAAAAAAAAAGCTCCCATGGAGGAAGATGCAAGGGCCTCTCCCAAGTCCCTTTCATTCTGCCTCTTTAAAGGCTCCCCTCTCCGAGGCATGCTGACACAGTAGTACGAGGCTGCACCACCCTCCTTGTGATTCATCTTCCAGCTGCAAAAACAGCAGATCACAGAGAAACTCTTAGCCCCGGGCTCATCCTGACCCAGTCTGGACCCCCCCCCAAAAAAATTCTCTTTGTCTTTCCCAGGCCAAAGGTAGTGCTTGTACCCAACAGACCCATTGCTGACGTCCCTTACCGAAGCCCCGGCTTAAACATGGCTTCCGAGCATCTCTTTCTGAGCCTCATCTTCAGTTGCTCCTGAATTTCTTGAGCATTCGGCTCCTTCCTTTCTGAGCAGTGGCTGTGCATTTCGTCCCCTCCCCCCACAAGGCCTTGTCTCGCTCTTGTGTCCTCTGAGGCCGAGAAACTAGACTGTCACTCTTAGTCAGTGTAGAATGACTACCCCATGTCCAGCTTGCCCTGGTCCTGCAGGGTGATGGAGTTACCCTTTGGAAACAAGGTCTAGATCGTAGTGTCCTGGCCCCTGGTCCCCTCCCAGGCAGCTACAGAAGTCACTTCCGAACGATGTATTTGTTGCTCACCCAAAGGGAAAAGAGTTACAGGAAGGATGGGATGAGTGAAAATGGAGAAGTCAGGGCCGCCTCCCAGCTCCAGGTCAGCGATTCTCTGTGGCTGTTGCAAAGCATTGTGGATCTGTGGAGCATCAGGAAGTCACGTTCTAATTTAAGTACCAACATACATTCCAAAGGCAAATACGACTTTTATTATCTACAGCTTAGGATGATTTGTCACTGTCTTCTCCTTTGGGCCGGATAACCAAGAGTTGACTACACAGACGTATTTAAATCAGGACCTTGAGAGGTCATTTGGTCCACCTCTTGCCTCCCGACAAGGCCAGTCCTGTAGTGTGTGGATGAGCAGAGCGCTGAGCATCATCCGAAGCGGCGATCCTTCTGCCATCCAGCTCGGTTACTCAGGCCAACATCGATTTGACTAATCTGGGCCCCTCAGATGGGAGCTTAATAGGCCGTTTCCCTTAGCCTTTGTTTCGTTGTTGCCTTGAAGATATAAAGCCACCATTGCTTCACATAGAGACAGCCGGGATCCCTGCCCTGCCTCTCATCCTACTGAGTCCCTGGCAGCATCTCTGATTTAGACTCTTACTCTTTCGTGAGCCCTGCACCGGTATTAAATTTTGCTTCCTTCTCCGTCTGATTGTAGGCTCTCTAAGAGGCATGTCGCAGGAGTTGATAGTTTTAAAAATTGAATTGGAATGCCTCTACCCGGAGCACCCGGGTGTCTGGTAGGGGCAGGCCCACTTATTATCTTACAGATCTTTCTATTAGCCCATCCCTGAATGCATTTACTTTTGCAACCCCTGGGATAATGGCCAGCTCTTTGGTTTATACGGCATCTAGTACTTGAAGTTGCCTTGGATTTGTTGACCTTGTAGTGTGTCTGACCGCAGCCCCTGTTACTTTGAGTATTTACTCTTTGAATAGGTTTGTTTTGCTTTGCTTTTTCAGTATCCTCGGTCTGGCTATTGACGGCATTGATTTTGCACATGTTGCGGGTGGGTTTGTGTTGTGTTTCGGATTCTTGAGTTAATTGTGATGGAAGGCATGTGCGTGCTTCTGACTCTGGGAGGAGCAGAAAATGACCGCCCTTTGTTCTGCGTGGATGGGGGAGGGAAGGGGCGGCTCAACGCTCCTCTGCCACAGCTGGGCGAGTGCCTGCGCATATGGAGGGCTTATCTGCTAACCGGCAGGTGCGTGATTGAGGTCTGCAGATAGCTGCCTCCCTGCGGGGGCGAGGGGAGGACTTGATCGCCCCCAGAGAAGGCTGCGCACGCACAGACCATTGAGGGTCTTCTGGACTGTTCCCTGGGCAAATGGAAAGCCCAGTGGCTTCCCCCTTTTTTCCACTGGAACTAAACACCCAATCTCCAGTCTCATGGAGTCTGGAGAGGGATTCCTGTGGGTGTCAATCTGCTGCAATCCTTTACAGCAGCCGCGGTGTAAGGGCTATCCCCGCAGGTCTGAGATCACCCTTCTGGCCCTGTTACCTGCAGGAGCTGGCTCCAGTGGAGAGACTGTCGTGGTTGTAAAGTTTAAACCATGATTTAGATCAGTTTTTCTACACAAAGAGCATTCATTTGGTAAAACCTTAGCACGCTCTTCACACTCGGGAGGGTTTCATTTAAAGGATGCTGCAGATTCTAAAGCAGTGTTTTGTTTTGTTTTGCTTTTTTCCCTCCCAATTTTGCAACTATGTCAGGGAACTCTTTTTTTTTTAATATACTAAAGCTAATTGAATTATTTAAAAGGCAAACTGTATTCAATTACCTGATTAATCATGATCATATAGGAGACACCACTAAAGATAATAAGAACAGTGAAAAAGAATAGGATACTTATCTATGATTTAACTAAATCAGCACTTACCATGGTATTATAACTGTAGGCAGATTTGTGTGGTTGCTGTGCATGCATATGCATGCTTTGAGTAGACAGGTGTCATAAATAATAGGTTCCATGTGCATAGAAATACATTTAGATTTCTATGCTATGTTAAAGCTCATGTCTGAATGTATACAGATGTACACACAGATACATATGCTTTTAACGAAACAGGAATAACTATGTTTGAACTTTCAGTCCTGTTGGCTAAAAAAAATGTTTTAGGGCTGGGGAGGTCGCCCAGTTGGTAAAGTCCTTGACCCCCCAGAACTCAGGCAAAAAGTGTTAGCATGGTGGAAATGCTTATACGCCCAGACCTGGGAAGGCAGGGACCAGCAAGCAGATCCATGGGACTCACTGACCGGCCAACCTAGCCTACTTTTTGAGTTCCAGGCCATGAACAGACTCGGTCTCAAAAACAAGGTGCCTGGGGCCTGAGGACCAATGCTGGAGATTGTTCCGATGTCAACACACATGCTTACATGTATGTATCTGTACTTGGTCACACATGTGGACCTGCACACACATGGATATTAGTATACACGCATGAGTGATACTAATAGTTTAATACATTTGTTCAACAGTTTTGCTATTATCTTAAACTTTTACATTATCTCATGTGGTTTCTGTGTATATGTGTGTGTGACATAGAGGTTTTTATGTGTACATTTGTGTTCAGGCATTCTCCCACGTGTCTGTCTGAGCATGCAGATGTCAGGGGCTCAATATGATATCTTCTTTGATAGTTCCCTGCCTTATGTATTCAATTTTGAGGCAGGGTCTCTCACTGAACCTGGAACTCACTGGTTGGGTGAGGCTGTCTGGTCAATAAGCCCCAGGGATCTACCTGTTCCCCGCCCCACCCCTAGGCACTGGGGTTACAGACCTCCTCGTTGCTGTGGGTTCTGAGAATCCAAACCCAAATCCTCATGTTCATATGGCAAGTACTTTATTAGCAGAGCGATCTACTCAGGCCCCAGTTTCTGTTTCTACTGTAAACTGTTTCTCTTTGAATTACACTTAAATACATCTCGTTGCAAAATAAAATAAAATAAAATAAAATAAAGATAGAATCAGACAATATAGATGAAGGTAAAAATCCACCTTTCCCAACCTCTGCCCTCTACTGCAGGCTCACCTTAGTCACTCTCAGAATAACAATTGTTTCCAGTTTGGTGTTTGTTTGTAGATAGAGAGATAGGGATATAGGTAGATAGATAGATAGATAGATAGATAGATAGATAGATAGATAGATATTCTTTATTGTATACATTCCATATATATAAGTATATATAAATACTTAATTTGGGGAGGAGTCACTGTGATGCATAGTGTCACATGGTTGTTTTTCCTGTATAGATGTTCAAGTAAGTACATGTATCTTTTTAAAAGAAGTTATTTAGCGCGGGCATATCATACACATTTCTTCATTTCTCGAGTGGGCTTTACGTTGCTTCTCATTTCCAACCATTGCAGGTACTGACACACTGCATGCTGTCCTTACAAACATATACAAACTTTTTTTGGTAGATAGCAAGAAGTGGAAATGCTGGCTTAAGGAAAAAAATGTATGTTTTAAGTTTTAATGGCCATCACTAGATTGCTTCTAGTTTCGATCTTTTTCTATTTATTCATAGGCTGTAAGCAAAAAGTAAGCTTGGGGATTACTTAGTTCAACAGCTGTCTGAGCACCTATTATACATGCAGCCACCACGTCCCAGGATCTGAACTTTATCAATTTAGATTTAACAGTTCCAAGAAAGAACGAGGGCTATTCTTCCTCCGCAGAACCTGCTGCTGCTGTTAAAACCCAGGCAGAGGAACTTCAATACTTTCTAATTCAAACAGCAAAAAAGGACTTCCTCTAAAGCCTTCTCTGAAGAAAAAAAAATGTATTTCTTAAACGGGTCACCTTTAACCCTGAGACTCATTGTCATCGGTGTCACGGAAGAGTGATCACGGACGCTGAGTCTTCAGCTGTGGTACAGCACGATCGGCCCCTGATGCTGAGTACTGTAAGACCCTGTTAGAGCCGCTAGGCCTTTCTTACCCCATTCTCAAAACTTCCCTAAGAAGAGCTCTCAGCAGTGTGTAGCAGGCTTTCCAGAAATATCTCGTCGCTGCATGCATGCCTCCCGCTCTGCAGCCCTGGACAGCCACAAACAAGGGCAGGCGACAGACTCTGCCAGCCAGCTCAAAAGACCCAGGCCTCTATGTCCTCCCTGCCCCTAGACACACACACAGAAAAGGGGCAGGATTACAGGGCGTAGAACAACAGCCACCCAAAAAGGCCTGTGCCCTGGTCCCCAGGAACCATGAATGTTTTCTTACGTGGCAGAAGGCACTTTGCAGATGTGATCATGTTAATGACCTTTTGATGGGGAGGTTACTCCCACATAATTATATCAACGGGCAAATGGGAGGTAGAAGAGGAGGTGAAAATAATCCAATATAGGAACAGTTTGCCCTCTCTTCTTGGCACTGGAGGTAGAGGGAAGGGCCAAGAGCCAGGCCAGGGGACAACAATGTAGGTGCTACTGAAGAACGGAAGTGAAGGAGCATTGCCCAGCATCCCTGGAAGGCAACAACCTTGCCAACGGTTCATTTTGGCCCAGCGAGACCAACATCAGCTGTCTAATACACACGATGGTAAGATAATCAATTTGTTCTGCTTTAAGCCATTAGGTTTGGGGTGATTTGTCTCAGCAGCCACAGGAACCAAATACAGTGCGTAAAAGGTCAAGTGCTTGGTGTCATTTTTCAGAGAGGTGACGGCCATCACCTCGGAGAATTTTAACAACGGTATTTTTATAATTTCACAACAATACAATGTATCTCTCCAACAAATGCATCTCTCAAAATCAGTGTCTGTTTCCTGTCATAGGAACATGGCTTAGTTTTAAAAATAAGTTTTTAATTAAAAAAACTATTTATTATTATTATTATGTGAAGGGCGGGCAGAGGACATTTTTCTGGAGTTGTTTCTTCTCTCCTTGGAAGAAGAGTAGATCATGGGGGGTTGAACTAAGGTTGCCGGGCCTACTTGTGGAGCCATCTCCTCAAACACCACTTTGTTCCTTGGACTTTGATGAACCCCCCCAAAACTCACTGTTAGGCTCCTGGTACCATGACTGGCTAGAGGCAGAATCGACTCAGGGTTTGTAACAGTGTTGTTACTCACTGTCTCTAATGGGACACACAAACCCAAACTGGGAAGGTCCCAAATAGCTAGTGTCATTCATGAGACAAAGCATCCCTGGAGGTCACCATCCAAGAGCTACAGGCACCCCTGGAGGTCAGAGGTCATCCAGAGACTCACAGAGGCACCTAAGGGGGCAAAGGAGAAGTAGTCAGATAGGTCCGTTTAGTGAGGGGACATCGTAGGCCTCTCAGGTCAAAGCTGATCACACTTCCTTGTTGTCATTTATTTGTTTTTGAATTTGTTTTTAAAGGGCATGGTACCAACAACAACAACAACAAAAAGCCCTGATTTTTGCAAAGAAGTAAAGAGTTTTTATAAAAAGCCATTCAAAAATAGTAATATAATTAAGACACTAAAATTGCCGCTGCCGCAAACGGCAAGGCTACTTTTAGCAACCTGAATTTTTCATCCATTCAGAAAGTCAGCGTATGCTCTTGTCTCCCGTCACTTGCTTTGAAGCTTCTCTCCTCCCCATTTTGAAAGTGATGGACTGGTCTTCTTAGCGCCCCCAGCCTCACTGCCAGGCAAAGGAGAGCCTCGGTGACGGTGACCGTTGGCAGCCCTACAGCGGTGACCGTTGGCAGCCCTACAGCGTGGGCTCTAGAGGCCTCTGACTCAGCCTTCCCCTCTCCTCTCAGGGCCTGCTGACTTGGGAAGCAGATTTGCTGCTTTCTAAATGCACACGGATTTGAAGCCATCAAAAGGAAGCATGCCCCTTTCTGAGTTTCAACATGATCTGCCCGGCTTGCCCTCACCTGCTTGTAAACCAGTTTTGAAGGCAAAGACCTTAAAAAAAAACAACAGGGAATTCCTTCTCATTTTAACCACCACAGCGGCCCACACAAGAAACAGCATGTCATCGACTCCAAGTCACAATTTTTGTTACATTTTAATATCTCCCAAACTGACATGTGATTTCCAGTTGGCAGCTTGCATTGAATCAGCAGCTCTTCCTCTTCTAAAGACACATGAAAGCAACAGTGGGCTTTATCGCCAGTGAGGCCTCAGACTGGATTCAAATACTCTGCAGTGCTGGCCCCACTTTGCAGATGAGGAAACTGAGGTCAAGGGATCTGCTCGGGATCCCAGGGGTGGTAAAAGATGGCAGCACAGTTCTCTATAAGCCCGGTCAAATCCAGCCTGTTAGTGTGTTGTTTAAATCATAATCTTTATTAAACCTTTTCCTGCTTGTCATATTAATAACCCAGAAGCTTATTTTTCACTGTGGTGGCCCATTTTCTTCTCGGAGTCTGTCAATTTTTGTATTATATATGCTGGAGCAAATTTATTAGGTACAACTTTACAATTCTCATGTTTTTCTTGGTGAGTGGATCCATCATCGCTATGAAGTTTCTTCATCCTTCCATCCTTAATCACACATTTGGCCTGATGGTATAGCTGGTGGGTTTTCTTTTCCTTAGTGTTTCCCGGGCTACCTAGTGCGGGTGTTAAAGGCCCACTAAAGACCCTGGGTTAAGGGTTTTATTACCAGCTTGGCACTATTAAGAGGTAATGGAAACTTTGAGAGGTGTAAGCTTTGAGAGGCCATCAGTCGCTGGGGGCGTGGCTTACCCCAAAGGGGATGCTAGGGACCTGGCTTCTTCTCCTCCCTCTTCCTTCTTCATGTCTTAGCCCTGAGTGAGCGGGTTTTGTTCTGGTTTGTGCTTGTACCCTGATGTGCTCCCTTCCTGCAGGCCCCAGAGCAACAGGCCAGCCAATAAAACCTCTGAAAGAGTGAGCCCTGAACCCTGCTAGCAGAGTTCTGGTTTTGTAGTGAGAGAAAACTGCCACACAGAGTACACTTTTCTTCATACTTTTTACAATCTTTATGTGGGGGTTTTGTGTGCTTATCTGAGGCGAGTACTTCTGGCTTGGGTTTTTTGTTTGTTTGTTTGTTTGTTTTATTTTTTTAACTGTTTGGTCACACCCAATGGTCTCCAAGGATTTAGTCAGCTTCTATATAATGAGAGCATCAAGCTGCTCAGGTTCCTATACTTCTTTCTATTATTTGCTCATTCCCATGTTTTTTTTTTAAAGATTTATTTATTATTATGTATACAGTGTTGTCTGCTTGTACACCTGCAGGCCAGAAGAGGACATCAGGTTACATTATAGATGGTTGTGAGCCACCATGTGGTTGCTGGGAATTGAACTCAGGACCTTTGGAAGAGCAGGCGGTGCTCTTAACCACTGAGCCATCTCTCCAGCCCCCATTCCCATGTTTTTAAAAGCTGTTTTTCTTTTTTTTTTTCCCCCTCTTTCCTTTTAAACTACAATAGCAAGATGAGGTGGTGCTTGCAGGCCTGTAAACTCAGCACTCAAGAAGCTGAGGCAGGAGGATTGGCCTGAGTTGGAGGCCACCCTGAGGTACACAATAAGGCTTTGTAAAAAATAAAATGTTTTATTTATTAAAGGGCTTTTTAAAAATTGAAAATAAGAGAAGCTACTGGGTTTTTAAATTTTCTTTTGTTCTTGCCTATTGATTTGGGGTTAATACCCTTTACTTCTCTTTTATTTGTGGTTTAGTTTGAATTTTTATGATACATTTTAACTGTGCAAACTCTAAAATTATCCTAACCTCCTTCAGGAACAATGCAGGGCCCCAGCACACTCTAACTGTGCATGTGTCCTCTTAGCATGGGAGGGTGTTTTAGACTTGCTCTTTATTAACCCTGCCCATTACAGTGTTATTATTATATAAAAGTTATGTTTTATAGTTACAGCAATTTTTACTTGTTCATCTTCCCTCTTGCATCTCAGAAAGGCCTACTGGGATTATTTTTCCCCCTTTCTTGGTATTAACCCTTTTTGAATGTTCTTTATTCTGTGCCAGATGCTGGTAAACTCCCAGGTTTTTTTCTTACTCTAAAAATATCTTTATTGTGTCTCTGTTCTGGAAAGATGTTTTTCAGACCAAAGATTATTTTCTCACTGTCTCCTAGCTGCTGGTTTTTGCTTTGGATGCCTATTTCTAGTAATGGCATTTCTTCATAGACAATCTGCCACTTGTCCTTCTCTTTTCTTCTCTCCCCCCCCCCCCACTCTTTTTGTATCTTATGGTTTCACAGCCACATGTAGAAATAGGAATCTCTTTTGTGGGTGCGTGGTGTGTACGTGTTCATATGTGTATGCACCTGTGCATGTGTATGGAGAATAGAAGTTGACATAAAATACCTTTATCACTCTCCACATTGTCATTGTCATCATAATCATTGTCGACATTGTCACTGTCATCATCATTGCCGCCGCCGCCGTCACCACCGTCATCCTCATCCTTGCTTTGAGACAGCATCTCTCATTGAACTGGAAGCTCACAGATTTGCCTAGACTAGCTGGCTACTAAGCTTGAGATCTGCATGTCACCAGCCCCTTGCTGGGACTACAGACATATGCTGCCATGCCCAACTTTTACATAGGTGCCAAAGACTCAAACTCAGGGTCTCGTGTTTTCACAGAAAGCACTTATATCCACCGAGCCATCTCCCTAGATAGCCAAAGCTTATATCCACTGAGTCATCTCCATAGATAGCCAAAGCTCCTTTTGATAAGTTTAAGGGAAAAAAAAAACACAACAGTTTGTGCTTCTTGAGTCAGAAGAGTCAAGTCGGTTCCAAGTAGTTCTCGGTCTTCATCTTAGAAAAAGTTCCCATGTTCTTCTCTCTCCCCTTCCTTTCTGGAAACTCCTTGTAGACATGTTGGGCTCCTGGCCTGCCTTCTGAGTCCTTAACCTTGCCTGTAGCCTGCCCTTCGTTGCCTGTAGCCTGCCCTTTGTTGCCTGTAGCCTGCCCTTCGTTGCCTGTAGCCTGCCTCTCTGTGCTGCTCCAATTCACTGACTCTTCATTCATTTGCATCTGAACTACTACTGAGTTCTAATTTCAAATATACTTTTCCCCATTTGTTTCTAAGAGTTTCACGTTATCCTTTCCAAATCTCCCTAATAATTCCTAATGCGGTTTTACTGCTCACCTGCTTTTATGAGTTTTTGCTCTTTTCCCTTGGAATATTTCTCATGTGGCCATATTCTGTATTTGACAATTCTGTCCTCAGTAGTACTTAGGGGTTGTGTGTGTGTGTGTGTGTGTGTGTGTGTGTGTGTGTGTGTGTGTGTGTGTATTTCTGCCTACGTATAGCAGTTTGCCTTCTAGTTATGTTTTCTTGATCTTATAATATGGGAGCTATACAGTCTTAAACTAAATGCCCATTTTACCAGAGAGGCTTTCTGTCCACCTCTGCCAAGGGCAACAGGTCCTACTGGCCTGATAACACTGGTTCTTTCCAGTGGCCCTGGCTTAATGTAGTATTCTGAAGTTCTACCTACCTGGAAACCGTGCTGCCTGAAGAAGGATTAGTAATATTCTTCATGGTGCTTTTTGAGTCCCCTTCCCAACTGTTTATCACTCACCGTTCTGTGAATGGGGTTGCTTTTAGAGACTCCCTTTACATTTCTGAGGCTAGTAAAATATGTTTTTTATCTGTAGTTTCTAGTTTTGTAGTGGGAGGATTCTTTAGTAGTCTAAATTAAAATGTAAACAGGAATCTGGGGGCTCCCAACAGACTTGGGGTCCTCAAAGCTTTAACATTCAGAAAGCATGGAAGGGGCACGAACAGCCAAACCAACCATGCTTCAGATGTCTTGTCGTTTAGCTCTTCAGAGATACTTGAAATTATTCCACACACAGAAGATAGACAAGGAAGTATGTGGAGGTGTTTGTGTGTGGGGGTGTTTCTCTTTCTCTCTTTCTTGCGCGCGTGTGCGCATGTGCATGCATTTGTCTATGTTTGTGTCTGTCTTCCCCCTCCCTGTGTGTGTGTCTGTCTGTGTCTGTCTGTCTGTCTATCTCTCCCCCTACCCCCGCGCATGCGTGTGTGTGTGTGTGTGTGTGTGTGTGTGTGTGTGTGTGTGTGTGTGTGTGTGTGTGTTGGCATGTTCAGTGGGCCCTGTGCACTCATGTAACCAGACAAGATCCTTAAGCTGGACTTCTCTGAACAGCCCCAACCCACAACCAGAGTCTGTTGCTAGGACAAAGCTGTGTCATTGCTGTTGACTTTGCAAACAGTGAACAAAGTGCATGACTGCCACATCAAAGACCACCCCTAGCTGCTATCTCCTGTGCTGTTTATAAATTGTGTGTAGCCTGTGAAGTCACAGACTCAGCCAGCTTTGTAGTCATTCTGTATGCTGTCCATGAGTGGGAAAAAGAGCAAGCCAATGAAGACCCCACTCGTGGGAAGCACTATTGGAGAGGAGCGTTGCTTTGGCAGGGTGCTCTTTGCTCCGAATAAGGTGGCAGGATCGGATGCATGTCCTCCGCAGCACCTTCATAGCTTCTGTGAGGAAAAGTCCTCACCCTTTAGAACACAGTTCCAGTCCCAGGATCCCCTGGGGCTACCAATTAAAGCAGCCCATTGTCCACTAGGAGTAGTGCTGGGCTCTCTGTGACCTAAGGCTGCCCAATCAGTGTCTCTACCCGGTTTCCTCCTCTTGACTCTAAGAAAAAAATTTTTTCTCCTTTAGCTCACCCGTCATGAGTTGTAAGCGCCTGTCACAACTACCACCCACCCTGTTCCTTGACTCATAGGAAACCCTTAAAGAATGAAGGCACCCAGAGAAAATCTGGTGGCCATTGAGGGCGCGGTCTTGTCCCTGAGGTCTCCAGACCTATGTGTCTCCCACGACTCTTTTTCAGGTTTGAAACGCCTTGGCCACACCCTCAGTAAATCCTCCTCACCTTCCTGCTACTCTAGTGCGATTTTCATCATCTAATGCCAAGTCTATGATACAAGTTAGACAAGAGCAAGCCTCTTTTCAAGCCAGAGCAAGGCCACTGCCAGGTGCTGTTGCAGACCAGAGACCCAAAGGAGACGTTTAGCCCGAGGGAAGGGTCTTTGGAATCCATCTATTTTCCTCCTAAAAGTAGGGCATTTGTGTTTTGGTGTATCTGTGCACCTAGCACATAGTCAGTGTTCAGTGAAATGAAATAGGCAGGGGTCTTGTGGATGGATGAAGGCTCTTGAGTAAGGAAACTAATGAAAATAATAAACATTAGCTACACTCAGAAGTGATTGATTCAAGGGCCTTCGCCTTGAGAGCAGCATCAATCAATTCAGCAAACAAATTCTCTGCCTACCTATCGTGTGCATAACTATGTGCCCAGTTCTTTTGCAAATACAAGAATATGATCCTGTCCCATAAATCGTCATGGTCATTGGAGAGATAAGTTGTGTCTGAAAATAACTTGTGTGCTTGAGAGAGAGAACTCGTCCATGCTCAATGTACTTGGGGGGTTTATATCCCCAGTGAATAGTCCAGTCTCTTGGAAATACAGACTTTCACTTGAAGTAATATGGCACTTTTTTTTTTAACCCCGCTATGGAATTTCTCTGTGATGTTTTGGGTTTGATCTTTTACTATTGCAGCCAGGGTCTCTATATTCATTTCCTTTTCATTAAACAACAATAATTACTTGTTGACTGAGTAGTCCCAAGGGACTGCCAGCGCCACGGAGTCTTTAGTCCTAGTTGTTTCTAGTTCCTTTCTTCGAAGTGAAATTCTCCAGAACGAACCGTTTCCTGGCTTTGCATGTGCAGGATTGAAAACCTCACAGTGGCATATGGCAGTTGTGCACAACACGAAGCTTTTCCACGCTCGCTGAGCCCTGGAGGTTAGGAAATGAGAGCAACTCCTGCCTCACTGTGGGATGACTTAGCTGAGCTTGTTAACACATGCATTGCCTCGCACACTTACTTTTTGTGGTAAGGTCAGTTACAGTCAGTGATCTCCTGGCAAGCTTTCAAGAACATACTATGTTGTTTTTAGGTGTAAGTCCCATGACAAATAAAAGATTGTTTAAACTAACCCCTCCCTGCTAAAAATAGTGTGTCTTTCCCCCATCATGTCCCCAGTTCCACCTGCCTTCACCTTGGGTCTTGGCAATCACTATTCTACTTTTTGCTTCTAAGAGCTAAGAAACTAGCAGCCTTAAATTCAACATGTGAGTGGGCTCATTTGGCCTTTGTCTGTGTCACTTAGCATAATGCTTTCCAGGCATATCCATGTTGTCACAAATTATAGGACTGTCTCCTTTTCTTAAAGTCCAATAATATTTCACCTGTTACATATTTCACATTTTCTATATCTAGCCATCCATTGGCGGGCACTTAGATATGGTTGTGTTTCAGAACCTGGCTGTTGTAAAAGTATTGCAGTGAATATCAGAGTGAGGAAATCCCTTCAACATACACCTGTCCTCTCTTTGGATACAAACCTAGCTGTAAGATTACTGGATCATATTTTTAACTTTCTGAGGAAACTATATATCATTTTCCACACCATTATTCTCGATATTTTTTTCTTTGTAGGAAAACAGATTTTTTTCATCAATAACCTATTATTGTTACCTTTCTCCCCAAGCTAAAAGCAATGAGAGAAGGAACAGCAGGAACATCTTTAGCATTTTCTTCCACTTCTCCAAATAGGATGGGCTGTTTCGAGTTCCTCCAGGAGACTTCACAGTTGCTTTCCGATCTGGGGAAGGTGTTGCCACACCTGAGTGGCAAGCCTCCAATTCTCATCAGCCACTCTTCCCTGAGGCTGGACTGGGAAGGCTTTGGTTAAACTCTTTCAGCACCACGGTCCTGGACAGCACCAGCACCAGTGATGTCGACTCCCTTTGCTTTCACAAATTAAGGAGACTGGAAAGTTTGGGAAACTTCATTTTGCCTTCGAGAAGATTCACTAACACCAAAAGGCAAGAACTAGTGAGAGAACAAGTGTGTGTAAGCCATATCTAAAATCTGAATTAATCTTTCAAACACATCTAACATTTCACGAGAAAATAAATATTTAATTTTAAAACTTGGGAAAAAAGAAGATGACGACAAGTTCATTCCTGTTTTAAAAATCTGTAGAGCTTAAGAAAATTCCTAGGCATATTGGGAACTGTCTGATGGCTATCAGATAATACTGTTTTCTATGTCGTGGCAGAGACAAATGAGATAAGACAGGCAGAGTCCCTAGCACATCACCTGAAGTTACAAAGTTCCCAGTGCTTTGTGTGTTTGGGGGGGGGTGTGTGTTGCAGTTATTTTACCAGTATGACCTAGTAATGTTTATTTTCTAACCCGCTAGCAATCAATCAAGACGCAGACCCCTCTTATTTTAAAATAGCCTTAGTTAACCTGAGGCAGGGCAGATATTAATCCCCTAAACTACTTCCCATAATGGGGCAGGTGTGGGATCCCTGCCCCAATCCCAGGCCATCTGGTTCTAATAACTTCTATCAAGCTACCTCCCATCCATTATGCCAAATACTTGCTAATGCTCTTCATCTGGGCCAAGTCTCCATCCACACCTGCCATGTGCTTTTTCCTCCACCTAACCCATGGCGCAGCCTTCTTCTCCTCTTCTCTCCTGTGGCCTGTCTTCCTCCCAAGATTCTCTCTGTCCACCCCCCCCCCTCCCCTGAAGCCCCGTAACCTTAGCCATGCCTAGCCCATTTGCCTTGGCCAGGTGTGATGGACTTTTATTGATCAAAGAGGTTAGGCTCCTAGGCAAGGGACAGGTGGGGCACAGAGACAGCAAGCAGTAATTCGCATCAAAATAACATCAGACCAACCTCCAACAGGGGTGAATGTGTTTATTTAAGCCTAATACAACAGGAAGAATTTGGCTGGGCTGACCTTTACCTCAGCACCTTAAGCACCTCCTTGTCCCTTCTTCTGTTAGCAGAAGGATGCCATGGTAGTGTATTTTGTTTTGTAAATTAGAACTGCATATTGCCGTTGTTAATTTTTAACACGGCCATTTTAACATTGTTATTCGGTGTTGTCTGCAGACATACAACCCTAAAATAAGGTATCTTGCATTTTACTTGGTGTCCTATAAATCAATGTCTCACAGGGGAGAAAGTTTATTTGGCCCTATTATATTAGTCAGCTCTTATTCATTCATTTTACAATTTTTTTTTATTAAGCTACCATGTGCCAGGCACCTTGCTGAGCCCTGGGGGTTGGTTGTGAACGAGAGCAACCCAGGCCTTCACAGAGCTCAGAGAGAATCAATATGCCTGATGAATTAAAGAAATTCTTACTTTGGGAAATAATTTCACCTTCCACCAACCAAATCCTTCATCAGAATTCATAATTTGTATCCAGAATCATTTCTCACTCCCACTGTCCATTCTGACTTAAAAACGCTAATAAGAAAGGGAATGATAAAACAAAATGAGGATACAAGGGAGGAGGACATGACTTGGGCAACCCATGAATTAATCAGCCCCTGCATAATCAAGAGGTGATATATAAAACGTAAGTATCATAGTTCATGGCTTCTTAAATAATTAAGCATATTAAAGAAGGGACAAAAAGACCACATTTCAGAAGAAATTAGTAGCCTTAAGGCAGACAGTGAGCAAAAAGAAGAGCACTGAAATAGCATTCCTAAGCCTTTTCTATATTGTAACAAGCCAAGCAGATAGCAGGAAGAGGGATGGCTATGCGGATTCTCCCATATATTTTAAAGTAGTGAATGCCAACCTAGAGGTCACAGAGTTATTATAAGGCGTCTGAGGATCCATCTATGTGTGGGCACTTTATCAATACCTGAGCGTACAGCTACCGGTATATGGTGGGTTTTTTTTTTTAATATTAGAAAGTATCTCCATACTTGAAAAGAGTTGAAAAACCAGTCTTAAAATACATACTTACGGGCTATCATAAAAACGGGGTCAAGAGCAGCCAGGTAAGGTCACCCACAGAAGAGGCAGTGGGAGACTTAAGACATGAAGGATGAGGGAATTTTAGGAGTGGGAGAGCGAGAAAAGGAGAAACGGAGACTCACAGAACCGTTTAAACTAGCTGCTTCTCCCCCAAGCTGGGAGGCCTTAGAACACGGTCCTTAACTCCTGAGTTTTTGTTTCCTGGTCTACAGCAACAGCAATAACTTGTACCCTATGCAGCACTTGGTACTGAGGTCACCAACAGGAGAAAGGAAATGAGGGGGTGGGGACGACAGTAGGAAGATGGAGACCTAAGAGAGCTAGCCGGTGGCCTGGGCCTTTGAACCCAGAGAAACAGTGATGTACATCCGGTCCACGGGTGGGAGGAGCTATGATCATGTGACCCAGCTCAGTAATGGGGCGGGACTGGAGGAAAAGGCCCTTTCCGTGTTTTGAGTCTTTGCAGGCTTCCGGTGGGTTGAATGATTGGGGCTTTGGGGCAGGCTCTCTTCTGTATTCAATCTATAGATTTCAAGTGCTAATTTCAGCTAACCAGGATAGTGGATAATACCTGTAATTTCAGCCACCTGGGAGGCTGAGGGAGGATCGCAAGCTAAAGGCCAGCCTGGCCAGAGTAAGAAGACCCCTCTCTCTAGATGTAAAATAAAATGAGGGCTGCAGAAATAGTTTGGTGAAGAAAAACAAACAAACACCTTTGTCCAGCATGCACAAGGCCATGGGTTCAATTCTTAAGAAAGCAAAAAGAGCGCATTTCAAATGCAAATTTTATTTGAAAGCACTTCACAGACACAAGCAGAGGCGATATTTAATCCGGATACCCCATGGCGTACTGAGGGTGACATATAAAATTATCCATCCCAGCAGTCAAGCCAAAATCCATGCAGGGACTGGGGGATAGCTCAGTTGCTAAAAGTGCTCGTCATGCAAGCATGGATTTCATGCCTAGAACCTGCCTTAAAAAGCCAGGTATGATGGCACTCACTTGTAATCCCAGTACTGAGCAGGCAGAGACAGGCAGATCCTTGCTGGCGAGCCAACCTTACCTATTTGGCAAGCTCCAGCCTAGTGAGGGATGCTATCTCAAAAGTCAAGGTGAGCAGCTTCTGAGAGACAAGTCTCAGAATTGTCCCCTGACTTTGACATGCATGTGCACACATGTACTTATAAACACACAACTAGATTCTGTGCCCAACATCTGGAAAGTCTTCAGATGTTGGCTGCATGGTCATCACTGCCTACTGTCCCACCACGCGTCTGCTCATGAGCTCTTTCAGTCTTGCCTGTCAGCCTGTATCTGATCGCTGCTCTCTGATCATTTCTCATCTTTTAATAAGTGGAATTGGTTGGAACTTTTAGTTGTGGTAGAAACTAACCTTCTGTTATCCTGTCCTTCGTTTTTAAAAAGGCAAAGCAGATCTTATGAAGAATACACAGAGACCTACCAGCTGAGCCTGAGAAAGCAGTTACAGGGCAGGAGGGAGACATCAGGACTGACAGGAGCCAGAGACCAACCAACCACAGCCAGGATGGCTCTTGGTGTTTCTGCCTCTTGTCCCTGTATCCATGCCTTGCCTGTCAGCTTAATTATTTCAGAGTATCTTTCTCTGTGAGTCTGGCACCAAAACTGCCAGTAATTCTGGGCATAAATCTCCCAGGCTGAAAAACCAGTGAGAAGGCTCCAATTACAAGAAAAAGACTCTGACTGGCCATGTGCCTGGCCTGGGGGATTAAAGGAACTGTATGGCTGGAAGAAGGAAGGGTGGATCCCCAGATGTGAGGGATTCTACCCGTAGGTCTAAAAGGGGGTGATGAGAAGACACCCAATCACGGTGTGTACAGTCACTTATTCAGTCACTGAGCACCTGCTGTTTGCCCGGCCCTGTATTCTGCACTGGGAATGGGTGGGTGGGAGATTCGAGTTTCTGCAGAGAAGCAGGTTGCACACCGTAGCACACACAGGTGTCACGTCTGTACGCACACCTTCCAGGAAACCCTCCAAGATCCTGGCGCTGGCATGCCTACATCACCACCCGCAGGGCCCCCAGCACAGTCTCCTGCTCTTCCTTGGTTGCCTTGGAATCCTCTAGTTAAAGCATCCACTTCAGCAGCCATTTATCTTCCCTTCTAAGCCTCCATTTTAGTCCTTTAGAAACCTATTGAGAGCCAGTGATGCAAAGAAGACACTAGCTAGCTCTCCAAAATGCACATGCTCAGAATTACGCACTGAGGGTGGGGAGCAAGGCTCCCTATGAACCCAGACTGGGAAAACAACGGAGAGGAAAAACAAGCAAAAATGGTGTCTCTGAGTTTGTCATCTGTGAGCTCCCTGGCTTAGGACAGAGTCGATCAGAGCTTATCACTGGGGCCAAGGTGCTACCAGGTTCTGATCTCAAAAATGTAAACGTCACAAAGGTGTACACACATCCGTCTATCGTATTTGTGTGAGAAATTTCCAGGTATTTTCTGCCAGGACAACAACTATTTTGAAATTATGTGGATGGTTTTGGCAATATTGCCTTGACATCCCTCTGGGGTTTTTTTGTTTGTTTGTTTGTTTGTTTGTTTTGTTTTTTTGTTTTTTTAGTGACATTATGATAGGCTCATGAGCCTGAAAGCCTGTTTTCAGTCAAAACATCTGTCTGGCAGTCCCAGAACTTATAGGCTACTCAGTCTTTATTCAACTTAGGAGGCCCTGGAACTAGCACTTAGTGAGCACCTGCTGTATACCAGACTCCATAGTTTGCCCTGCACTCATGCTCTCACTAATGAGGGCCATGCTGCTGCTTCCGGTCCTTGAGGGAGGGAAGTGAAACCAGAGCACTAGTCTCATCCAGAAGGTCAGATTCCCAGCAAAAGCCAGAGCTGTGAAGGGGCTATGACCTGTTTGGGACCCTGGGCCTTTCCTGACCTGGGCTGGCCTAGAATAAAGATGTTGCCATCTTGTAGAAGAAGCAGCTACACAAAGATAATCTACATTTTAAAAAAATTTTTAGTTCTAAATTTTATCCATATTTCTTTGGAGAAGTAACTAAAGAGTATTTTAATAGCCCTGTTGTAGCTGGTAGGATGTGGGGATTCTTTCTTTCTTTTCTTTTCTTTTTTTTAACATTGTCCTAGGTTGGACAGTTGGCGATCATGTGTGAGTACCCAGAAGTTTGTGTGCCATAAGACCTCATGTCATAGGGTCCCAAAGTCTGGAAAGCCATGCTCTGTATAAGACTGGTGTCCCAAAAGCTGGCGTTCACTGAGTGGCCACCATGGCACACAGGCTGGATGGCTTCTTTGCATTACCTCAGACAGGTCACACCACTGATGGAAAGTCTTACTGTAAGATGCTGGTGGACTGCTACTGAGCCAAAGTCTGCACAGCCGCTGTGCAGTCCACTCCAAGCAGCCATCCCAAGCGACCCTGACCAGGACCTTCCCTTTAAAGCTGAGTCAGCTGGACTCTGAAAGGCAGCTTCTGTTGCTTACACCCAAAAGATGCTGCTAAGCACCCGCTGCTCCCAGTCCACCCCCTCCTTCCCAGGGTCCAACCCCACAGTGGCTCGCAGACACTCTGTAAGCAGCGTGTGAGTGGGCCTTTAGATTGCTCCTATGACCCCCTTTCAGTGTTCTAACTTCCCAGAGAGTAAAATTGAGAGACCAGGAATGGAACTATGGGTCTGTTCCTTACTACCCCAAAACACTGAGGTCAAATGGATTCCCCAAAACTCATAGCTAACAAAAAAAAAAAAAAGTTCTCCTTTAAGTGTCGGACAGGCAGGGATGGGTGGGCCAGCTTCTGCCTCACATGGCAGTAATGATTTGCTATAAGCATGTGGCATTTCCTGCTGTGTACAAGGGTTAGAGAGCGGCTTTCGTCTGAACAGGCTGGTGGCTGGGTTTCTTGGGAACACAAATACATTTGGTACTCATAGGTACTTTGGAGCTTTGCTGAAGCCAGAACACATCTGGCACACAAGGTTCTGTTGTCACTCACGCCCCAGCTCATCCTCAGTGACAGACGCACAGTCCAGTTGCCAAATGTGACTGTGGCAGAGGTACACAGAAACACGAAGAGCCTTGTGCTCTTCACTGATGAGATGAGAGCTGGTGCCCTGCTTCCATGAGTGCCCCCGAAGAAAAGGACCATCTCGCTTCTGCTGAAGAAAGAGCAAACTACAGACCTATGTATTTTCAGGAGCTGTGAGATAAAGGAGAAAGACTCCATCAGCTCATGCAACTGGAGAAGGCTAATGAGGCCAGTGTAGTTCACAGCACGAGGAAAATGTTGACAAGAGAACCAAGTATTTTACATAACACCGTACAGTAGATGTAGTAAGAAAAAGGGGACTTATCTGTGGTTCATATTTTTCTTTTTCTTCCTTTCTTTCCCCCTAGCATTACTCTCTCCCACATGCTCACCCCTCTTTCCACACTTCTCCCTTTCTGTGGGCATTTTGGGACAAATGGCAATCAAGAACTATTGCCCTCACTCAACAGCAGCCAAGAGGATCCCTGGAGATTGTAGCATCAGATGCTGAGGGGTAGAGCCAGGAGGTGGGCACAAATCCTAAGCTCCTCCGATTGGAAGCTCCCCAGAGTCTCATTTTTGGGCAGAACAATTCCTGCCTGGAAGACTAGTTTGGAATGTAGTCGTTTGAGCTGCGGCTTCTGAGATTCCGACTTCTTCTGCAGCTGTCTGTTCACAGCCCGGTCCTTTGGCTTCCACTCTGAAGCAATAAGCTGTCCCTCAGCTTGTGAGGCAAGGTCTTTTTTTCACCTGAGTCAGGCAGGGTCTTCTCCTGTTGGTTGACAACCAAAAGCCCACTAAGCGTTGCCCACCCAAATGTGTGCTGTCCTCTTCACAGGGCCTCCAGCAAGGCCGTGTCACTGGTCCGGCAGTCCAGGACTTACTTCTTCCTCCGAAATGACCTTGGGAGCCTCTTTCGCAACCACACCAGAACATGGCACCTTATAACCATGCTTCTGTTTGGACCCAGAACAACGTTACCAGCTCAATCAGCTGGTTATTCACTGGGCTTGGCTACAAATGCCAAAAAGCCTCTTGACTGTTTCCAAAAATAAAATCCAGCCTCACAGGATGAAAATCTGCCACTATTGTGCTTATTCCAAATAATGTGGCATCGATTTGAAGAAGATTCTCCAGGGAGCCCCCAAAGTGTCTGAAACAATGGCCACAGCCTTGGGATAAATATCTGGCATCTCTGATGACAGCCTAGAAGGAGAGATATTCATTTGGATGGGCATATTCTGATGTATTTACTGAATAGCCCATCTCATTATCGAAAAAGCCACACTATGGTAGACTCATGTTCCAAAGCCTAAGAAGTAGATGTTTTTTTAATGACCCTCTGGAAAATCTCCCACACGCATCCTGAGGCCCTTCTACCTCCCATCCCCACACCCCTGCCCACATAAGGATTTTTCCTCTTCACATGGGCAGCGGATAAAGGTTAAACAGGCAGCGGCCATTATCTGTTGCTCTTAAGCAGAATGTATGTCTCCTGCCCAAGGATGAGCTGCAAATCTGAATTAAGAGAACGTGGACCATCCGCCGGCAAACTCTGCTTTAAAGCCCCTTGTGTTATTGGCAGCATGCTTCCTTGCCTTTTAAGTGTATCTTAGATGGGGGAAAGGCTTGACATTAAGCTTCCTAAAATGAGAGAGAGAGAGAGAGAGAGAGAGAGAGAGAGAGAGAGAGAGAGAGAGAGAGAGGAGATGCTATGTGTGTATGTTCTGTGTGTGTATATATTTGAATGACACAAACTAACACATCCCAGTAAGTGGGTCCCACTGCCCACCTACATCTAGACATAGACTCGGGATGCTCCCACTCAGCACCAGACAGAGGAATTGATATATCCTCTGTCTTCTGCTGCTTAGAATAGATTAGATGCTATTTTCAAGTGCAAAGTCCTGTGCCATCCTGAAAACGGAAGAATTCCACCTCTGGCTGCGGGCAGAAGAAAGGTGGTCACTCTTGATGTGTCTTTTGAAAAGGAAACAAAGGAAGAGTGAGGCTTTCACAATTGACTTCTGTCTCTGGGTGTCTCGCGATTTCCATCTGTTCATGATCAAAGGCTCTCGGCCCAATGAGAGGAAGAAGAATCTCTCTGCGTTTGGCAGGCTCCAAGACAGTCTTGGATTATTTATTTGTTCTGTAACTCATTTCTGTCAAACATTCTTTTTCTATCTCTTGTCATAAAAAATTGAAATGCTAGTTTCTCAGTGGATGACTTGATTTTAACTATCTGCCTGACCTTGGACAAATTATTTAACCTGTGCTCTTGACTGTCAGGCCAGTGCCTGACCTGAAGAAAGCAGGTCACAGGTTTGAATCCACCTCCACCTCCCCATGCCTTCCCTGTCGACAGAGGGACAACCCAACAGTGGGCTACCTCCCACCGTGGGGTTACCTTTGCCCCTTGGCACATTTTATATTTGTTTGGTGCTTAGTCTCAAAAAAAAACCCCAACAACAACAACAACATGGGTTTTGTCATTTTTCAGAGTGTGCTCTTTCATTATGGAAACACAGTGGCTCCTCTCTGGCGTTTAGACTGTAACATCTACCTGGTGTACCCAACAGAAATGCCATCGCCTGCCCACTGTCATTTCTTCATCTGTTCTGTGTATTTAAAAAAACTTTCCACTGGGCAACAGTTTCTCACTTCCTTCAACTCACAGTTGCCTGGGCTACGTCAACAAATAGGCTAGATTGTAAACTCTGTTCAAGCATTAACAGTTTTCTTTTCCCTCCTGATCCTCAATTGTCCACTGACCAAGTTCACAAAGTTGAGGTGTTTCTGGGGTTAATCGTGCTCTTTGTGAAGTCGATTTACAAAGTGTGCCCCCGGGAGGCTCACCTCCTAATCTGAATTGTCAACTGGGGACCGTGAGAGATTGATGACGAGGGATTATGATTGTCTACATGTTGCACTTTCATCCAATTTTCTGATGTGTTTTGGTAATGATGTTGACAGTTGTGTGAAGATCTGTTACTGAAATTAAAGCCGCCGCAGCAGCATTTTTGAGCTTGATGATTAGATTTGATTAGAGCAGAGTGGGTTTTACTTCTCCCCCAGCGTCGGCCAAGATTTACTGTCCATCGACTGATTTAACTTCTTGCTGGAAGATGGTTAGTGACATAACTTACCATCAGCAAAAGAAATGTCGAGGAGGACTGGAATGAGATTCAGCCTTGTTTAACTTTTGTGTTGACCTTGAAAGGTCTGAAAATGTGTACATTATCAAAGATTTCTGCCTACAAAGCACAGTAGAGAAAATAACTGTTGACACTTTGGGGGTGGGCATTGGTGTTGAGAATCTTCCAACAGTGACTAACATCTGAGTGAGTCGGAGCTTTCATGGAATCAGATAGGAGGAAAAAAAAACAGGAGTATAGTTTCTAAGTTTTCCTGGCAAAAGATGACAATGACCATTCATGGGCCTGATTCTGGATGACTTAATGTCACTGTGAGATGCAGAAGAAGGCGGCTCGTGCTCAGGACTTTCCTGGAACACGGTATGTGCAGTTGACTTTTACATACAAATTCTTAAAGTAATCACAAGAAATAATTCACAACATAAGATATGCAGATGGCCAATAGATGGGGAAAATACAACTTCAACTAAGAATCTTTAAAATGTGGCATAAAATCAGACTTTAATTTTTACTCATAAAACAGTTGAAAATGTAGGCAGGCTGGGCTACTCAGAGTTGGTAAAGATGCAGTGATCTACCCATGGGGCATAAAAAAATATGGAAGCAAATTTTTAAAAGAAAAAAGCAAGAGGCTTAAATGTATACAGATCTTTTGACTCTATAATTCTACTCTTTTAGAAAAATTGAAATATATGACCAAAATTTATGTGAAGGCGTATTTGTTTCACCTTTTTATAACAGAGAAAAAAAACCCTAGGAGCAGTTTTAATACCCATTAATAACAAAACATTTATGTAAATTATGGAGCACCAGTGGGATGAAATACTATGCAGTTGCTAAAATTCTCTTCAGAGAATATTTAAGGGCATGAGAGAAAAAATTCATGATATCATAACTAAGAGAAAGAAGTATAACACAAAATTTCACTACTATGGTTGCTAACATTGTAAAACATTTAAGTGTGCATAGTAAGGACTAGAAGGGAATATATCAAAATATTACAAAGTCTTCCAGGAGCTTGATTTCGAGGTAGTTTTTATTAGTGTTTTCTGGGTTTTTTTTTTCCTATTCTGTTTAAATTTGCAAGGCATGTGTATTAGTCAGACTTTCCTTGTTGTGACAAGCACCTGAGAGAAGCCATTTAAAAGGAAGGCGGATTTGTTGTAGTTGACCGTTGTAGAGGTTCGAGCCCATGGTTGGCTGCTTCCATTGCTTTGAGCAGAGAGAACACAGAACATAATGGAGGAAAAAGAGTGACAGATCCAAGCCCTAGGATATCCAGGAAATAAAGAAGAATAGCAGGAAGGGGTCAGGGCCTTTCAAAGGCATACCCTGGTAACACGCTACCCCCAAGTAGGCCTGCTCCCCACAACCCCAACACAGCCCAGTGGTCTTTCCAAGTTTTAAGTGCATCAATGGATTAAACCATTTGATGACACCAACACCCTTTGACTGAACCAGCTCCAGAAGCAGGTTTGAAGACACACCTAGAAGTTGTCAGTCAAGATTAAGCATCACGGAGAAATGGCTCAGCAGTTAAGACTGCTCTTCCAGAGATCCTGAGTTCAATTCTCAGCAACCACATGGTGGCTCACACTCATCTATAATGTGATCTCACGCCCTCTTCTGGCCTGCAGGGCTACAAGCGGGCAGAGCAATGTATACATAATAAATAAATAAATAAATCTTAAAAAAAAAGATTAAGCATAAGCATCACAGTAAATCCTTCTATAATCAAGAAGAATTTTCTTTTTTTTATTTTTTTTTATTAATTTATTCTTGTTACATCTCAATGGTTAGCCCATCCCTTGTAACCTCCCATTCTTCAAGAATTTTCAATGGTCATAGTCTCAACAATCAAGGGGTCACTCAAAAATGTTATGCCTTAGAGTTTGAGATCCTCGGGACAGGAACAGGAAGAGCACCCGTGTTTCTCTTTGTCTAATTTGGGGGAGTTCTAGCAGAAACCCCATTGTCAGTGGGGCACTGGGTCTTCTCGGCTGCTTGGTGGTTTCTGCACCTTGTCGGAAGTTAGGCTGTGGTGCCTTCTGATATCACAAGATGGGTTTATCAGATGTGTTTGTTGGTAATGGTCCTAACTGGGGTATCTGAAACGCTCCTTCCAGAGCTCAGCATCCACTCTCACTCACCATCTCTCTGCCCAAGAGTAGCAGGGAGCTGCTGACTCTGCCATCTACAGATGGTACTTAAATCTGTGTGCCTTGAAATGCTGAAGGACTGCTAGACACCGTAGAGTCTTTTTGTGTGTGCAGCGGGTGTCTCCTCTCCGTGTCTTATCTTTGTCCTGGTGTATAGCTGCCATAGTTTCCTCTCTCACTAAGTGACTGTTCTGTGGTGGAAATTTAAGACCTTCTGCCTCCCAGCTGTGCCACGAGGAAGGTGTGGTGTGATCTGAGCTTCATCTCATCTGGTTTTCTTCAATATGGAGGAAATCCCGTGACTTCCTCACTGTACTGCTAACAGGGGATTCAGTTCCCTCTCCCGTGGGCAGGCATGGAGCTCTCGGAGTGTAGCACACAGCACTAGGGGCTCGAAGACCAACAATACACACAGTCTCTTGATGAAGAGATGCAAACCCAAACCTCTGTACCAAAAAGCCAGTAAGTATATCACTGGAAACATCTTCCTAGAGCCTATTTTATGTGAGGGTGGGGTGGCAAGCAGTGGCCACTGAGCCTCTAGCCTGTGTACCCATCCTTGTGCCAAGCACTTTACACCAACCTCCTTCCTCATGTAATCCTCGACAGTCCCCCCCCCCCAAGATCTGTTCTATTGGTGCCTCCATTTCCAGACAGGAAAATGAGCTTCAGACACTTGTTAGGCCATGTGAAGTCGCAGAGTTAGAACCCAGGCTGTTAGGTCAGTGCGTCCCCACATTTGGTTAAAAGAAGGAGTGGATCTTTGCTAAAGCCACTGCCCTCAAAGCCTTGGAGCTTCTCTGCCAAGGCAGCTTGGGGTGGGGGCGGGGAGGCTGGCATTGGTATGTTTTCCAGAGTCCCTGGTGGTTCTCATCCTCGGGGAAGCTTGTGCGAGAGAGAACGGTGTCAGCATGGCAGTGGTTCTCAGCTCCAGCTGCAAGTTAGAACTGTCAGGGGAGCGTTTAAAAGGAACTGGTGCCCAGGCCCGCCCTGAGACATCCTGATTTAATCGCACTGGAGTGGGACCCAGGTTTCACTATCTTCCAACTCTCTAGGTAATTCCTAAGTGCAGCCATGGTCGAGAACCACCGCTCTGTTGCTTCGGCTGATTAAAATTAAATCAGCCTGACTTACTCTACAAAAACACCGGGAAAAGAAGAATCACTCCGTGCTGGCCAGCTGTCTCTCACTTCCAGCCCTGCGATTGAAAGGGGGTGTGGAGAGACTGAAGGAAGAAAAGCCAAACAGCCAGTGGGCTGTGACAGCGGATCTTTGCTTTCCCTAGATTCCCCAATCCTGATTGAACACTGAAGGAAGCCTGAAGGCAATTAAGGTGTGGGTAGGTGAGAGCTGGAGGAAGGAGGGATGCTCTTGTCTCTGGCCACAACGTTCTCACACCACAGAGTATACCAAAACCACGCAGAGAGCTGGTTAAAACCAATGGCAGGACTCCATTCTGGCCTGTGCTGATTCAGGACCAGGGTTGGGGACTGATGCTATAGGGAGGTGCCCACCTTTTGTCATGCTGGTGTTACCCCTGTGCAGCCGGAGGACGGAGTTTCTGTCAGACCCTTTGGCCACACCACTAACGCGCCACACCCTTGAGCTTCTTTCCAGTCACACTTCTAGACTCTAGTGACGATTCATAAAATCATCCTGCAGAGCTTACCTGCTGGTACTTAGCAGCGTTCTAATGGGTGGCAAAAGATGGTGGGGAAAGATGGTAGACAACCAGACCGTATCCTCACTCCGAGGAGCTCTCAGAAGAAGCCACCAGCACTCGAAAAGTGATCTTAGAGTGTGAGCTAGGGTGAGTCACAGAGACAGAAGCTTGAGGTTGCAGAGGGCGGAAATGCTTTCCCAAATGGAGGATGCTGGAGCTGAGACTTGAATGCTAAACCGAGCTAGGCCCTGAAGGACCTAAAGAAGAGCGCCTCTACCTCCTCCACACGCGAGACTGCTGCAACTGGGCCCTTAAAAATAATGAGGGCATCAAGGATGAACAAGAGCCACAGGGCAGAGTGAACAGCTTGTGCAATAATTCCTGAGGCAAGAATGAGCTTGGCACATGACAAGAACAGAAAGCAAGCAGGGCTTGATGTGTGCACAACAGCCGCACGTTTTCTAAGCTCTACAAACCTCTTCATATCCATTATCTCACTGCAGTCCGTGATGTAAGAGGAAAAAGGGTACCCATCCTCGAGCTTTGCTGGATGATGAGTTCCCTTTATCCAGTCAAACTTCCTATCCAGTGGCAGAACCTTTACAGGGATACCGTTGCTTTTAGCAGTTTGATGGCCCTCATAGAAGATGATGCTTTTTGTTCAGAGGGGGCGGGGAAACCCAGGGATGATAAGGATGGAACTTACATCACAGTCTATCCAGCCCTCCTGTGCACACAGATCACTAGGTGCTTTATTTAACGGTAGGTTCCCACCCTAGGGGAACCTTGTGTGGCATGGCCTGAGATCCCGAATTTTTGGCAAGCTCCAGCTGGTCCATGGATCATACTTTGAGTAAAAGAACTCAGGTTGCCATGGTTGCTGACCCTTTCCTGTTTGGTCAGAATGGGGGGTGGGGGTGGGGATGTGGATTACTCATCTTGTGGCTACTTGGCCAGCTAGACTGTGTCCTTGGAATTAGCATCTCCCAACCCTACCTAGCCAGGGATGCAATGTCAGAGGTTAGAGTCTTTTCAGACACTGATAAAATGCCCCTGGGGGAGGCACCATGGCCTCCCCCTCCGCGTCGGGCACATGGCAAAGGCTGGAGCCCAGGCTGGTGTAAAATCTTCCTTTGTCTTAGGCGCAGCCTGGGTCAGGCCATACATACTGATGATGGCAGCATATTGGTTCTCTGCCACTCTGATTTACGCTCAGGGGGTGCTCATCAATTCCAATGGGGAACTTGTTGAGTTATTTTAGGTTTCAGTTTTGATAGCGAAAACCAACTCCACGAAACCAGCGTTTCTCTCGTCTCGCTTATGTTTCCGGGGATGACATAGCTGCCTTCCAGTTCCTAGCCAACCAGATCTTGTCCCTCTCCAGTCTGGTCCTGAAAGCTCAGGGTCCTATCGGGACCCGGGAGAAGTGCCATTTTGATTATCCCAAAAGGGTGGGGAGGAGCATAGATCTTTTTTTTCAACAGCAGATACGTCATCACACTAGCCCACTGTTACCTAGAGATGGAAAAATGCTAATACCCCTTGATTTGAGGGGGTCATTTCATGGAGCCCCACCCCAGCCTCAAAACTGTCCCACCCACTGAGATGCAGTCACTGCTCCCCTCTCTCCTCCTCTCTTGCATATGGGCAGACAGTGAACCCACAGCCCTGGTTCCCCTCTTTAGCCACAGTATACCAAGCACACAGTTCAACACCTGTTATGATAAGCAGCTTGCCAAAGGACTTAGAGAAACTGTCATGGAAGATGCCTGAGCGGAGGCCCTTTATCAATTACCTTGGGCCCTCTTAGCTGTCAGGGGCCCACCTGGTCCAGCTGTTTAAACCATACCCGTATATTCCAGGCGAGCCCAACAGTAATTTGCCAGTAGACAGCAGGTGAATACCAAGTGCTTTATAAATGCTTGGCAAACACTTCCACTTTTCCTTATGACATCCTAGAGGTCCAGCAAAGATTCCAAGGTGGAGAGAGGAGAGAGAGAGAGAGAGAGAGAGAGAGAGAGAGAGAGAGAGAGAGAGAGAGAGAGAGAGAGAAAGCATCCAGTTCTTGTTCCCTGGGCCTAAATTAACAAAAATGACTGCACCAGGCTATGTGTGTCTGCATTGTATTCAACTGAACAAACACTTATTGAACTGTAGGAAGGAACTTTGCCAGCCACTCAAGAAGAAACAAAGATGTATATGGTGCAGTTTTGAATTCAAGAGCATGGAAATCTGTTCTAGCTGAGCCCACAGACGTTTCCACAGATATCTAGTACGAAGAATAGAATGTGATAAACTCCCCCATAACAGACACAACGTGGAAGTGTGGCTGGGAGCTGGGTAAGAGAGGAATTTAATTCCAATGGAGAAGTCGGCCATGATATGCTTTGCCCCCCCTAACCCCAACACCCCCCTACCCCGACCCCTGCCAAGAACAGACAGAATTTGAACCTAGCAATGAACGTGTTTAGCGAAACCAACAGTCACTATTGAGAATTAAGCCCTCTTGTGTCTCAGGCGCTATCTTAAGCGCTTTTTGGGGCTAGCTCATTTTCTCGTCTGTTCAACCCACAGTGTGGGTGCTTATGCTATCTGTGTGGTACAGGTGAGACCAGGGAGGTCTGGTCAGGCCAGGTGTGCTGTCCCAGGGACCAGGTGGGCCCCTGAACTAAGAGGGCCCAAGGGAATTGATAAGGGGCCTCTGTTCAGGCTTGTTCGGGACAGTTTCTCTAAACCCTTTGGCAAGCTGCTTATCAGGACAGGTGTTGATACTATGTCGGGAGCTAAGATCTGAACTCAGGCGTCCTGGAGCCCTGCGCCCCAGCTGCTAAACTATGAAACTCTTTCACCTCTCTGTACAGACATTTGCTTTTCTTTTTTATCACCCTCATGTTTAAGCCACTAATCAGCTCCGTAGAGCTTTGTTAGAAGCACAGAAAGCACTGAGGACCTCCTGAAGATGTTTGTTTATTCCTCTCTGAGGGCTTTTGAGCCACCTAATCAGCAGAGCCCTGGATGAGAGCAAGCTGCCGCAGCCTGCCTCTCGCCTCTCGGAGCTTGGGAGAGCCCAGCCAGGCTCTTCAGGTTCCCCCTCTTCTCAGAGTCTGCAGGGTTCTCAGAGGCCAGCCGAGCCTGTCTCTCCCTTGTATCTTTGGGCTCCTGCCTCAGCTCCCTTTTAGGGGTCTTTGATGTAAATTGTGCTTGATGAGGAGCAAGGCTCCTTTTATTCCTTCCTGGCTTCGTGGCTTGAGACCACACGGTCCCCAGAAGCTGCAAACTGGTCTGTTGCCCGCCAGCCTTGGAGCAAGCTCTGCCAGGTGTTTCTGTGTAGGTGGGGGAGTGTGGCATTTAGACAGGGCCTCTGTGAATAGGGGCTGCAAATACAGCCATGACCCTGCTCCATTGCCGGCCCAGTGGAAGGGTCTATCTAGACCTATGCTAAAGATATATAGGCAACAGTGTTGACAGCAGTGGTGCTGGGGGGCAAAAACTCTTCTGTGGAGCTAGGGTTTCATCGCCACCTGGGCTAAAGTACTAGGTTTTAATCTTCATTCTCTTTCCGGGTGCCAAACAGGACTCTGTCAGCTACTCCTTGCCCCACCTCCCCACCCCTTTGAAAAAGGAAGATAGATTTCCCACCCCCTCCATCTCTTATATGGACATCTCAACATCTGGGCACACCAGACTCAGTGGTCCAGAGCCTTCCCAACCCTGCAGTCAGCGGGCCTATGGAGAGGTCAGGCGCCGGCCTCCCCTCCCCCACTCAGAGACTGGCTCTGGATGGCAAGGTGGATCCATCAGCCCCGCCAGGTTTCTCTCTGCTCTGGGATTGGTCCAGGCGCGTTTTGTGTTAAATGCCGACATATAAATTTGTAGACGATCCTTGTGAGCAAATTGGATTCCTTCACAGGGCTCTTAAGTGCTGCCATTTAGTCAGATTTAACGGTAGACTCTGGCCATCGCCGCCCCCACCGCTAACCCCCACCCCATCCCGGGCTGACCCTCCACAGTCACCGGGAATCGATCCCAGGCTCCCCGCCGCCCAGACAGCCAGGGGCTCAGCACACAGCAGCCCGGCCAGGCCCGGCGCTTCCAGCGCCTCATCTTGGCTTCCTCCCCATCGTCTCCACCTTCTCTCCCTCCCGGCTTCTTTCCCGGCCTCCCGCTCCCTTTCTCCCCAACGGCTCCCGCCCCGCCGCCTTCCCCTCTTCCCCTCCAGCCTCTCCCTCCTCCTGTCTGAGCCGTGGCAGCTGCTTCCAATGCAGCGAGATGCACCAATTCATTCAGCCTCGCAGACTCTTTAAGGTCGTTACTAAATATATCAAGCAGAAGAAAAGGGTCTTTTTTTCCTATCTCTGAGCAGGGAGTGTAAATGCCGGCCTTAGGATCGCAGCTCCTGCTCCCTGATCCCGTTTGGGAGGCAGCCCAGTCTCAGGCCCGCAGTTCCTGGGCAGGAGTGACCCCAGACCAAGGGAAGGGATGCAGCTGGGCAGGGTAAGAGGTGCCACCGGACTCTAAAGAATTAGGAATGAAATGCACTTTTTATCTTCAAGGAGCTAAGCTGCTCTGGCGACCCCAAGAAGAATACAATTTAAACAATTTCTTCCAGAGCGATTTCTCCCCCCCTCTGGATGAATATTTTTTTTTCTTTATTTTGAGGAAATTGGAAAGTGTTGAAAGAGGTCGAGGTGCCAGCCCTGCAGTCAGAATTCTATTCGGGTGCTCTAAGCATTGCTGTCTGGTGTTTTTCTGAGTTGTAGGCAGGTGACCTTGCAGCCGGGAGCATTAACCAGAGGTGCTGAGCACGGGAAGAGCCAGACTCCGGTGTTGTGATCAGAAACGTACAACAAAGTTAGTCTCCTGTTACACAGCAGGGGGTGCCTGGCGGGGCTGCTGGCAGGTCCTGCTTTAGGGCAGCTTCTGCCTAGTCTCTACCTGCCACACACTGACACAGGGTTCCTGGGTATCTCTGGGACTTCTCTTCCTCATGTGTAAGGCAGAGCTGGCTTGAGTGAGACTTGGAAAAACACCTCCTCCATGCAAAAATATCTCCTGCGTGTAGCACACGGTGCCGTGGCTTACAAGTTCCTCAAAGGGAGATTTAAAAACAGAAGCAATAATTTGTATCACATCTCTCCCCACCCCCATACAGGATTTCTCTGTGTATAGATGGGTGTCCTGGAACTCACTCTACAGACCAGCCTAGCCTTGAACTCTCATCCTATGATCTGCTTCTCAAGTGTTAGGACTAAGGGTGTGCCCCACCACTGCCCACTAGAGAAGATCCAGGGCAGTCATTTGTGACCTTTTGGGGTGAGGGCTTGGCAATTTTTTTTAAAAAAAATATTATTTATTGCTGGGGGAGTAAAGCCAGAAAACGACTTTGTAATTTTGGTTGTTAACGCTTGCCTTCTGTAGGTGGGGCCTGGGGCCTGAACTCCGGTCTTCAGACACGTTTCACTAGCTGAGCCATCTTGCCAGCCTGGGAGTGGCTTTACGGGACAGTGATGTGGTTGTCTCTCCAGGCAATTAGCACCTTGTCATTCTGGAACTTAGACTGGGAGGAAGTTCATGAACCTTTAAGAACCTATCCATAGCTGGGGGCGTGGTGGCACACGCCTTTAATCCCAGCACTCGGAAGGCAGAGGCAAGCGGATCGCTGTGAGTTCGAGGCCAGCCTGGTCTACAAAGTGAGTCCAGGATAGCCAAAGGCTACACAGAGAAACTCTGTAATGAAGAACAAAACAAAACAACCTATCCACAGGTCTGCTGACTTCTGAACCCTGAGACCAAGGAAGGGAGGGCTGTGGACAACAGTATCTCAGCTTCCCAAAGGAAAGTCCGTGGTGATACTTAGGTCTACAGTCATGCCATCCTAAACACCGCGCCACCCCACCCCACCCCCAGTTTCATCTGACATCAGAAGAAAGAGAACCTTCTAGAAAAGTCACTGACGCAGCAGACCAAAAGGAGCTCGGGGTGGGGGATGGCATGGACTAGATGCCTCAGAAGGTTCAGAGAGCAAAAGCTGAGAATTATTTATTAAACCAGACATCACAAGCTGTTGGTGGTGATCTGGGAGAATGCTTTGGGGCCAGAAGGGAAGAAAGTTCCATTTTCAAGGCCAGGCTGAGAGGCAAGATGCTGGAGGAAGGCAGACTAGCTCCTCTGTGGGCGAGAAGAGAAAGGGAAGCGAAGAGGTGGCAGTGCTTTGGAGACAGGCTGTTGAAGGCTAAGGAAGAACTCACCCTGGAGAAAGGGAGGCATGGGAGGGAGCTGTGGGCATGGGGAAGAACGTTCTCACAGAGATGGTGGCCTAGGAGACCAAGTGATGTTTGAAGCTAAGGGTAATATCTTGGGGTATATGAGGCAGGTGTGTGTGTGGGGGGGGCGATAACACCAAAACCCAGGCAGGAGCCAGAGAGTACAAGGCATGAGAAATCACTTCACCCTGTCAGGCGATGAACAGCCATTGAAGAAAATTTTAACGCGCAGTATTTTTCTGTTTCTGAAAGTCATTCAAGCTCATTATAGGATTTTCTTTAAAATATAGATAACTATAGGGAAACACAAACACATAATTACAGTTCATATTTTGTCACAGTACTTCTGTTAGTCTTTTCTTTTTTTTCCTATATGCTTTCATTAAATCAAAAGACAGCCTCATTTGGGAGCTGAGTTTTTGTGTCACTGAGAATGTGAAATTGCGCTTGATACAAGCCTTCCTACCAGAGAAGATGAGACACTCCCCTTTTGGGTGGGTGGAAATGTGGGTTATGGGGGAAGGAATCTGTAGAATTAGATCAAATTAGGCTGTGTAGCCTTTTCTAAATTTGAATTCCCATTGTATTTCAAAGTTTCTGCCTTGCTTTACTTAGGATTGTGTCACAAAAATTCCCAGGTTATAAAAGTACTTACTAAAATAGGGTGGGGTTTTTTTGCACGTATATATGTTGGCATGTGTTTGTGTGCATGCCATGTGCATACTCACGTGTCTATAGAGACTAGAGGTTGATATCAAGTGTCTTCTTCAAGCACTGTCTACCGCCTTTACAGAGGCAGGTGTCTCACTTGAACCCAGAGCTTGCCAGTTTGGCTGCTTTAGGGCCTATAGTCAGCTGGCCCCAGAGAGAGTCTGTCTCCACCTCCTGAGTGCTGGAATTGCAGGCAGGGTTGTGACACCCTTCAGCACTTCCTTGAGTCTTAGAGTTCTGAGTTCCTGTCTTAGCGCCTATACCACAAGCATTTTCCCACTGAGCCATTTCCCCACACCCCAAGGCGGTTTTTAATAGACATATAACATCCTATTGCGCGGGATAATCCAGCTTACACAACCATTTCCTATCAACAGATACTAAATTGGGGTGGTTTTTTTGTTTCATTGTTGCATACAGCTCCCTGGTGAAAATGGTGTGCATAAATTTTTTGTTGTTGTTCATATTTACCCAGAGGTAAATGTATCCTACAAGCTAATCATTCTTTGAAAAGCGTGTATTATGCTTTCTCCGAGCTAGGTCATGAGCTGTTGATAGGTTTAAGTGTGTGACTCTGTGTCCAACCCAACGGCTTTTTAGATAAATGGTGGTAAAATATACATCATAAAGGTTATCATCATAACCACTTGCAAACATGTGTTCCCTGTGCTACCATCACTACCACCATCTGCTGAGCCGCCTTCACCTAGGCAAACTGAAACCACCTTGGTTTACCAATGACTCATCCCCGCCCTTGCCCTGGGCCCCTGGCAGCTGCCCTTCCACTGTCTCAAATGCCACTATTCTAAGTATCTCTCATTTGTGCATTTATACAGTCTCACCCTTTGCGGCTGGCTTATTTCACTTTACGTAATGTCCTTGAAGTTCATCCATGTTGTGGTGTGTGTTATAAACTCCCTTTATTTTTAAGGCTGACTAAGACTCCACTGGTGTATACAGCACATTTTGTGTGCCTACTTATCTGTCACTGTACAAGGTTTTGTCTGACTTCTGACTGTCTCTCTAGAATAGGTTGCTAGTCATCAATCAAAAGGAATAAAAAAAACCTTTAGATTCCTGCTACACATCACCAGCTTGCTTTGTAAAAATGTTCCACAAAGATTTTTATATGACTGTACCACTTTTGTTGTATGGGTGTGCATGCCAGCATTCAATATTTTTTGTTTTTGTTATTTTCGTACTATAAATATAGTATGAAGCTGGGCGTGGTGGTGCACTCCTTTAATTCCAGTACTTGGGAGGCAGAGGCAAGCAGATCTCTGTGAGTTCGAGGCCAGCCTGGTCAACAAAGTGAGTCCAGGACAGCCAAGGCTACACAGAAAAACCTTGTCTCAAAAAACCAAAATAAATAAAAATAAAATAAATAAATAGAAATATAGCATGATGTTTTTTAATATACATTTCTTTGAGCATTCTCAATGAAGGTGAATATGTATGTATGTGTGTATGTATGTGTGTATATGTGGTGTGTGTGTTTCTCTGTGTGTGTGTGTATGTGTGTGTATCCATTAACTGCAGCAAGTGTCCTCTTTGTACATTGTCTTTTTATGTCCTCTGATCACTATCTTATTAAAGATGTAGTGTTTTCCTTATTGCTTTAGATGCACTCTTTATAGATGAATTATTAGGGCAATGACCACCAATGGTTTTTTGCAGTGCCTCCTGCCTGCCCCAGGCATTGGCTAGGCAAAGGACTCACTGCTTTGAGCCATCAGACAAAAACCCCTGCTCTCGTGGAAGGAAGGAAGGAAGGAAGGAAGGAAGATATTAAACAACCCATGCAATGCATCAGGTGGTGTGCATGCTCAGGAGTTAAACAGGGAAGTGGCTGGTGATGGGCAACGCCCCCAGAGGAATCTGTGCAAACCCCTCAAGAAGAAGAAGAAGAAGAAGAAGAAGAAGAAGAAGAAGAAGAAGAAGAAGAAAGGGAGGAAGGAAATCTTAGGGTTATCTTCAGAGGGTATCCAAGGAAAAGGCTGCATCCTAAGCAGAGGCCCAGAGGCAGGAGCACAGGAGCTGCCTCAAATAAGTGCAGGGAGACAGAGGAGATGAGGGAGAATGGGCGGAGCCTCAGATTGCACTGGTCCTGGGACCAGCTTTTTAGTCAGTCTCCGCTGCTGTCACAAAATCCTTGAGACAAGGTAATTGATAAAGAAAAGAGGTTCCTTTTGTTGCACCACATGGAGGCTGGGAATCCAATATTGGACAGCTTCATCTGGTAAGGGGCTCATACTATTTTGTTCATGACAGGAAGAGGAAGAGGCCAGCACGGGGGCAGGATGAAGACAGCCTGCTTGCCTAGTGACTAATCCAGTTCTCTGAGGAAGGAATTAATCCGTTTAATGACTGAATCACCTCATACACCCCACCTCCCCACCCCGCCACAAAGGCATTTCAACATGAGTTTCAGAAGAGGTAAACCATTACCAAGCCCTTGTTGCCCAAGCTTGGCCTTTCTTCTGTTGGTGAGAGGAGGACGGGTAGGAGAGGAATTCTGAGCAGACAGTGATGTGATATGACTCACTTTAAAAGCACCATTCTGATTTTCAGGTTGAAAAAATAGGCTGACGGGTTGGTGGAGAGACGGCTCGGTGGTTAAGACCACTTGGTCTTGCAGAGGACCTGGGTTCAATTCCCAGCACCCACATGGGGCCTCACAACTGTCTGTAACTCCAGTTCCAAGGGGTCCAAAACTCTCCTCTGACATCTGAGGATTTGAGCAAAACACTGTATACATTGAATAAAATAAAATAAAAATAAATCTTTTAAATTAAAAAGAAAGAAAAAAGAAAGAAAGAAAACAGACTGAAGGAAGGCAAAAGAAAGGCAGTGGTTAGGGAATTCTCACAGCAATGCAGATGGTGGAAACAGTGGCTTAGACTCAGGTCAGCAGTGTGTGGGAAACAGGCAGTGTGCAGTGTAAGATGGGGCTACAGTTTACGCTGATGGGTTGGGGCTGGGGCGAGAGGTGATGGAGAAAGACTTCAAGTTCGGGCCTGAGCACCTGGAAGACAGGAGTCTCAGACAGAAAGACAGCAGGAGTGGATCCAGATGGGCGGTGGGGAGCTCAGTTTTTGACAAGTTAAGTCTGAAATGTCTATTAAACATTCAGGAGCGATGTCGAGCAGGCAGCTGGATATATGAGGCTGGAGTTCAGGGAAGAGGTCTGGGGTAGAGACATAAATTTCGGAGTTGTCAGTGTATAGCTGGTATTTAAAGCCCAATACCACGTGAGGTCACCAAGCAGTGGGGCTGGATAGGAGAGTAGAGATGGTTGCTCAGTGACTGAGCCAGCCACCCGTCTCAGGAGAGATTTGAACCCTAGGTGGTCTGAAAGCACAAAAGGGCACCAGGATGGGAGTGTCATGGGTAGGAAGAAGAGAAGTGATCAGACCTTGCGTTTCCGATCAGCGGCCTGGTAGACGCACTGATTTATCATATTTCTTATAAGCAGAGAAATTCTGAGTGCTTCCTATCAGGGCTTCCCCCCGCAGGCAATGGTTAAAGTCTCAGATTTCCATGGTTACATTTGACCAAAGATCAGCCAACTCTTTAATCTCAAGACTCATCACCAACAGGGCGGAGCACATTGGCAGCCCTTTGATACTGGCAGGGGGAAAACGCAGACATGGGAGAAAGAAAGAGAAAGGAAGGGAAAGATGCCCAACGGGAGGGTGTGGGCTGCAGTGCAGCATCGTCCCTATCTGCCAGCTCCGACTTCTAAGTAGTAACTGTTAAGGGACTACAAGAAGAAAGAGCATCAAACACCTGGGAGGCTTTGTCAGTTTATTTTCCCTGGTCCCCAAGACCCCTGAGCCCAGGAGACTCTGAAACCCTCTCCTGCCTCAGTGAGAGCATTCACCTCCAATATCGACTATCTTTCAGAGCGAATCTAGTATTCAATACTGCGCAGGGCCCACTAGCACATGACTCCTCCCCTGTAGCTCAGACGCACACCCATTGCTAAGAGCAGCCAGATAATTTGTTACCCAATCCAGAATGCTTTTCACATTGGTGGACATGAAGGGGATTTTCTAAAACTTTTCCAGGACAACAAGCGTCAGTTTTCAACTGAGACGGTTGTAAGAAAATTCTAGCATTAAAACCACCACTGATGTTCCACATGTGGCTGGGAAATTCTCTTATCAGCATCACCTAGGAGATAATGTTAAAAACTAAAACTGGATGCCACAGCTGCATGGTGTGTGTGTGTGTGTGTGTGTGTGTGTGTGTGTGTGTGTACACATGTGTGCATGTTCTTGTGGATGTGGATGTGGATCAGGCATCATCTTCAAGAACACCATCCACCTTCGGTGAGACAGAGTCTCCTGTTAGCCTAGAGCTCACCAATTATGCAAGGCTGCCTGACCAGTGATCTCCAGGCATCTTCCTGTCTCCACCTCTCCAGAACTAGGTAAACACACAACCACACCTAGAATTTTAAAATGTAGGTTTGGGATCAAGCCTGGGTCTTCGTGCTTGCAAGGCGAACGCTTTACTGATGACCACGCTGTCTTCTCAGCCTCCGCAGCAGCCTGCGTTTTTACTGCTCGCCCTGGTGAATTCTTCGTGCCTTCCATCTTTATTCTTTCCTCTTGCACAGATCCGTGGGCAAGGCTTTCTCAGGGAGAAGAACCACTGGGTGAGGAGGTCTCCTGTCTTGTGTGGAGTGGCCTCATTTATAACACATCCTAAGAGGAGGTAGTGTTGCTTCTCTGGGGGACCTAGCCTCTCACATGCTCAGGACTGTCTGTCCCTTGTTTCCTTCCCTTGGCTTCTCAGGTGCCCCTCCCCCCTTTTCCTGACTAGACTCCAAGCCACAGCAGTGCACGGAAAGAATTGTCCCCATGCCTGTGAATACCCGCAGTTCTTACCGAGACAGCAGGGTTAAGTCCTCAGATACCAGCGCCGCCCTGGCAAGCTCCCTCCCACCAGCCAGCAGCATCCTCCTTTCTTAATCCATTCTGGCTGTCATCTGTGAATTTAAACCTTTTTGAGCATCATTTATATTTTAAGCCTGTTTTCTCTTCTTTGGATTACAAACCGCTGTAAATTTTCTACCTGTTGGCAGTGCTTCCTTCATTTTCCCCAAGTGCCGGCTCTTTCTCCTTGCGCAGATCTTAGATATTTGAAATTAGAAAACCATGAATCCTCGTGGTAAGACGTGGATAGTGTAGATGTACCTTTCCTTATATGGTGTTTCTGTCTCAACCATCAGAAGCGGCCTAGAACATAGTTAAATTGAACTTGCTTTCCCAATTCTGCCCACTATCTCTTGCCTCTCCTTATAGATGTCTGGCCTGCTTGAATAGTCTCGGTTACAGAGGACTCACTACCTCTAAAGACAACCAGCTCCAACTTAGCAGAATTCCTTCTTGTGTTGTTTAGAAATCGGCCTGCCCTGGGATAGACCAAGCATGGGATAAAGGAGTTGGAGACACCAGTGCGAGCTCACGTTTCGCCTAGTGCAGATAGAAATGGTTACCTACAGGGATATTTAGATGTGCGTATGCATAGGGTAGTGTACGTGCATATAGTTTCTTACTGTGTCATCTCAGAGATCCTAAAAGCAACTGACACCCCAGTAGTGCCAGGAACACCAGATATTGGTTTATAATACTATTTTCCCTCCAATAAAAGAACTAGCGATCCTTGGAGAGATGGCTGAGTCTAGGACTGAGACAGGAAACATAACAAGATGAGCCAGCAGCATATGGAAATGGCAAAGTGAGGAAGTGCTTAAAATCTACACAGAAGAGGTGTGTCAAGGAGACGCACCGTCACAAGAGGAGCCAAAGATACCCGAAGAACTCCCAAGAGCTAGCAATGCTGGAGCACTCTGCTTAGCAACCTAAATGAAGTACTGGATTATAACCTGATGTGTAAAATAAATATCAATGAATCTCTACTGATATAAATAAATGATCGCATAGATAAATAAATGGGAAGAGATAGATAAATCTCCTGCATAGGAGAATTCAAAATAACTCATGTAGATACTCCATCTTCGAGGAAGTGAAGCATAACCTGCTACATGGGGGCTCTGCACAGTGGCTTCCCTCAGAGTGTGACACTGAGGGGACAGTTTAACTACGCCACGGAGAAACTCAGCAGACACCATATCTACCAAGTGATCAAAGTCAGCATCAGTAAAATTAAGGCATGAACTCTTGGACACAAAAGTGATGAAAATGGCAAATTATCTCTTTTCTATATATGTTTATGCTCTATATACATATATACTTTTCATACGTGTGTACATATGTATGTACGTACGTATGTATATATGTATATATGTTCATCCTCTCCCAACCCAGTCTAACTATGAGATAAACATCAAGGGACATTCCAAAGCAATACCTGACCAGTACCAGCCAAAAATGTCTAGATCATTAAAAACAGGGATGGTGACCATCTGTGACAGTGAAGTGACAATATGAAAACCTGACATCTAAATGTGATATTATATGATGGCCTGGATGGGATCCTGGGGACACTGGGGACATTCTAGGGAAGCAGGAATAAAGTCTAAATACTAGCCAATAAAAATAGTTCAATATTGGTTCAGTAATTATGACAGATATAGATTAACAATAAGGGAAAATGAATATGGCAGATATGAGAACCCTCTGAAATACGTCCTCAATTTTTTCTATAAATCTAAGGCTATCCTAATCTAAAAAAATTATTTGAAAAGGAAAATTAGCCTTCCTTACCTACATACAGGGCTTGAGTCTGTCCTGAGTTTAAAAACAATGGAGAAATGCCCCAGGTCAGCTGTGCTCCTTAGCTCCCATTACTGAAGTAAATAACCAAGATAAACAACTTACAATGAGGTAAGGTTTATGTGGCTCACATTTTGGTTCTACCCATAACTGATTGGCCCCATCACTTTGGTCTTTGTGCATGACAGGGTCAGATGGCAAAGCAAAGCCACTCACTTAAGCACCTCATCAAAAAACAGTGAGGAGGTGGCCTGTGTCTCTCAAGGTCCCATCAAGGACAAACTCAATGACCTAAACAACAGCTGAGAAGCTCCACTCCCTAAAAATTCCACTAACTCTCACTACTCTCTCCCCCTGGAACCATGGTGTCAAAACATGGGACTTTAGGTCACTTGAGAGCCAAACTGTAGACCAGGTCATCCCGGAGTCCTTCAAGAACACTTTCCTGTAGCAGCCTTCAGAGTCACCACCACTTTGCCTCATCTGTCTTGCTGTTTCCAAGTTGGGACTTTCCATCTTCTTCATCAAATCCGCAGAGACCTGTTTTTCTCACTGACCAGCTCACCTGTTCGACAACAACCTACCTAAATTCACTAAGGTGCCAGAAGTGAGCCCAATACTCAGAACTGGGTTATCAGGAATTAAAGGAGACAGCAGGGAGGGAGGGAAGAGGAGGAATAGAAAGGAGAGAAAACAGGGAGAGGATTCAGAAGAATTTTCTGGAAATGGTGAGCATTCAGACATTGGAAGTATTTGAGTTGGCAGCCACAGTGTGAAAAGGAAGACTTGAATTGAAACTAAGTAGAATCGACTTGAGTAGAGTTTAAAAAGCAGTTCGATGCATTGTTTATTGTCCTAGCAGGGCACGTACCTGCTCTTGCCTCAGTTTCCTTGTATTTAAAATAAGAATAACAGTGGACTTTCATAGGTGTAGGGAATTGAAGCACCTAATATGTGCAAGGGACTCGGCACACACTGGGTCACATAGTAGCTTCTACATAAACATTTACTATTATTTCCAGTTGCTCTAGTATTTGCCCTGAGTCCCAGCAGAAGACCTTCCACCAGCCTGTCACAACTCACCCCTGATTCATGGGTCTCCCTTGGGTCTTAGCTCTGACACCCATCATTGGTTTTTCCTCTTTCAACCTTATGTCATCTGCACATATGATCGGTGAGCCCATCAGGGTCCCCTTCCAAGTCATCTCTGTGACCACCCAGTGGACAATGGTAAAGGGCAGAGTGTGACGGCAAGTGTGTGATGCGGTGATAAAGCCACGACTCCTACCAGCTGGGCTGGTGTCAGGCCAAGTGGAATGAAACAGCCTCCATCTCTGAACACCAGATTCCTCCCACTGCAAATCATGACAAGCGCCTTACAAATGCTAATGACCAACTGTCTTTGGTTTTAAAGATGATCATTTCAAGAGCACTGGGGTAAATGATGGGCTCGGTAGTTACCGAGGAAGAAGTTGGAGGTGCTGGCATCCGAACTTAATTAGACACCTGTGCTCTTTATACAGCCTGATAAGGTCAGGCAAATACATTCAGCGTTAATAACGTTATCAGCACTGCATGGTCTGCAAGGCTTGCCAAAGTCGATACGTCAAGTTTTTGTGGCTGGGAACATGTGTCTTCTATTCACACTCAGGCTTGTTGCTTACGTGCCAACAGCTGGTGCCACATCTGGAAAGGCTGTTTCTGCTGTGGTTTCTTTTCTCCTATGAGTATTTTATGAGACACCCCACCCAACCTCCATCCTTTTGAGAGAAAAGGGTTCATTCATTCATTCTCCAATGGCCTGTCAAGCAGCAGCCCCGTGCATCCATCCACTGCAGGCAACCAGTGCAAGTAAGGCTAACACAGACCCTGGAGCAGCGGTCCTCAAACTCCTCTGTGCAGATTCACCAGTGGGGAGTAGGATGCTCGAGGGAGGGGCATCACCAGCTATACTCCCAGCCTACTGTGTTAAAACTGGGGCCAGGAGTGTATGGCGTGGGGGTCTACATTTCTCACACACTCTTGGGGCATCTGACGCAAGAGACAGAGTAAGCTAAGGGCTCAGAGCATATGCACAGAACCGAATCACTAGTGTGACTGGCAAGGGTTTGTTTGTTTTGTTTTGTTTGTTTTCTGCCACGAGTGAGGAACAGAGGCACTGTTCTGGGTGGCTGTCAGTCCTCCAGGTTGGAGAACAGGAAGGGTATGCTAGCAAGAAGGCCCAGCTCAGGCCAGACAGTGGAACCCTAAGAGACTCAGTGAGTGGGAGAGGGTACAGCAAGGACATCAAGACCTGGGTTTGAAAGGACAAAGCCAGTGAGATGACCCAGCTTGGCAGCCTTGAGTTTGAGCCCCAGATCCCACAGTAGAAAGTGAGAATTGATTCTCAAAGGTTGCCCTCTGACCTCCACACGTACACACGCACTCCATGACACACTCACACACACCATACATACGCACACATACACACACACACACACACACACACACACAGACGCCCCCTCCTCATACACAAACAATAGATACAATTAAAATAAAAGGGCATGCATGAGCCTTGGAGACACACACACCTGGATCTGGACTTCAACTCATTACTCACACTACCCGTGTGTCCTGAGGCAGTTTTGCACAACCTCTCTGAGCCTCAGCATCCGCATCTGCAAAGATAAACTACCTACTCATATCTCTCAAGGCTGAGAGAGTTAAAAGAAAAAAAAGGCACAATGTTTACCAAACTCCTTGGAATGGTGAAAAAAATGACCCCTGTAACTCTAGATCCAAGGTTCTCAACCTGTGGGTCACCAACTCTTTTGGGACCGAATGGCCTTCTCACAGGGGTCACATGTTAGATAACCCACACACCAGGCATTTACATTACAGTTTGTAATGGTAACAAAATTAAAGTTATAAAATAGCAATAAAAATAATTTTATGGCTGGGGGCTTCACCACAACAAGAGGAACTGTATTAAAGGGTCACAGCATTAGGAAGGTTAAGAACCACTACTCTAGGTACTAGGAAAAAATAGGGCTAACAATAAACAAGTAATAATCATACTTACAGTAAGATAATTCCTCCTATACCGAGACTAGTCTATTTGTTTTCAGTGCCTGGGGCATCACATATACTATGCTGTTGTTCCACCACTAAACTATATCCATACTCTCTTTTTATTTTTTTTATCTTGAGGTAGTATCTCACTAACTTGCTCACTCTGGCTTTGAACACCCCATCCTCTTGCCTCAGCCTCCTGAGATGCTGCAATTACAAGCCTGTGTCACCCAGCCCAACGCTACTTCATTTTCATAGGTCATCAGTAGCTTTCAGTGTTAAAAGTAAGTGTCACCTTTCATCCACTCGTTCTGTAGAGTTTATTATGCGCCGCCTATGTGGCAGGCTAGCATCAGCGCTGGTGAGGTTTGTATTCTAGAAGATCAACTTTGGCGACAGGGGAGGGGGTGAATTGAGGGCTAGAGACCATCACTGGTTGTTGTGATCGTTCAAACCAATGGTTCTCAAAACCAAGTGTGTACCCGAAGTGCTCAGAAGGCTTGTTTAAAATGCACCTTAAGCATCTCAACTAGACAGCTTTGTTCTTGAACTTTCTGGTTCTAGAAGTCTGAGATGGGACCTGAGAAATACGGATGTGAAGCAAGCTTACCCTGACGCTGGCACACCCAATCACGGGACCACACTTTGTTCACAGAGGCATGGTCCGGGTATAGACATAAGAAGAGCCGACACTGGCCAGGGAAAGAGGAGATGTCCATTCTAAGCAAGGCAACAGGGTAGGGTGGACAAGGGATGGTGACAGGGGCTCCAGAACTCAGCTTCATCTAAGTCGGGGCTCTGAGTGTGCCTGTCACTGGGTATCCCATATGCCTTTAGGACCCTGTGGATTTGCCACCTGGAGAAAAGAGGAGGTGCGTGGTCCCAGCCACACATTTGGAATTTGGTCCTGGTGTCCAGCAGGGACTGGCTTTCTGAGGTGGTCTCTTTCACATCCATGCTTGCCCAGAGAAAGCTTCCTTTTTTTTTTCTCCACCCGTCTTCTTTCTAGTCTGTTCCTCCTGGGGTGCTGATAGCACCGAGACGTGCAGGGACCGTTCCGCAAGAGTGCCTGAGGTGTGTATTGAATTTTGGTCCCGGATCATTTACTGCGTGGTGACAGAGCGCGTGTATGTTGTTTGGATGCACGCGTGACTCTCTGTCTCTTCTGGGTTTTTTTTTTGTACTGCAAGACCACAGAACCCAGCTCTCAGCTAGCCCCTGTATATGAAGTCCCGATCCCCACGGCATGGCCAAATCTCTTGTGAAGCCCAGTGGAAAATTAGAACATTTACGCAGGTCTTCAGAGCATCCGTTTCATTTAGAGCTCCCCACAACCCAAGTTGTTACTGAATTAAACATTGAAACAAACAACAATCAATAGCCTAATAATATTATGCTCTGAGATGTGTCCTTTAATAATGACCGTAGAACTCTCTGAGGGAGGAACGAGTCTGTGCGTGCACTAAATGGTGATCTGTGTTAATTCCTTTACAGCTGCTAGCTTTGAAAAATGGTTCTGGGTGTTTCTTACTGGTGCAGTGTCCTCTTTTCTTTGCATCACAGAGCTCTCCTGGGAAATTGGCTGTGATCCGCCATTTCCACTCTACCCGGGGAGGCTGCTTCAGAGACACCCACCTTCTCTTTCCTTGCTCTGGTCTAGAAAGTCCACTTAGAAACTGAACAGAGAGACCCAGACCCAGCCCTTGTGATGTGTAGCCAGTGTGCTGTTAACAGGGCACAGGAAACAGTGAACACAAAGACACCACATCTGGGAAGGGGCATTCTCCCAAGCTCAATGATGTCCCGTGGCTTTCCGGAAAGTATCTTCTGTCTTTTGAATGACACTACCAAAGGTGGCAGCCGTAGGACAACAAAGATGACAGGCATAAGGAATACCTGAGCAATGAACAAGGAAATTAACCAGCTATCTTTCGTATTTCACTGTAGCTAGAGCAGACCAAGGAAGGCAGTCCGACATCTAGAACGTCACATCACTGCTGAAACAGTGGGGATTCTCACTCCCTTTTCTCTATTTTCTTTTCTGTTTATGTGATTATTTTGTCTTTATTTTTGAAATAGGGTCCCATATAGGCCAGACTGTCCTAGAACTCACTTTGTATGTAACTTGAGCAAGTATTGGGATTACAGTCATAAAACAGCATGCCCAGTCTTATAGGGCACTAGGGACTGAGGCCAGGGCTTCGTGCATGCTGGATAAATATTATGCCAGCTGAGTTACATCCCCAGCCATGAGACTTCCATCACTACCCTTGGGGAAGCAGAGCTGGGCTCTCATAGTGCAGTTGGATTTTAGGCTTTGGGCTTACAAGGCCTTATGGATGTTAATAATTTCTTCACAGTCCTGTACTTTGCTTTATATGCAAAGTCCTGCCTCTCTGTTCTCACCAACCTCAGACCCAGGCTGCTTATTCACATCTCCTAGTACTGTAGACATTATTGTCTGATTACACACACACACACACACACACACACATTGAAACATTACATTTGTATACATTGGTCCAATGGCCTAGATATAGCCTCATAATTTTGGACCTTCGTGGTATTTTCCCTAATTAATAAAGTCTTGGTATTTTACTTGTCTGGAGTATGAGTGAGAAATAGTGGAGGTGGTTGTGGGATGGAACACAAAAAAGTAAGAGAGTGAAAGCAGAGCTGACAGTTACTGTTGCTTCCATCCTTTTCATTGAGCCTACCAGGAAGCACAGCCTTAGGCAGAGGAGGCGCACATCTGGCCATCTGAAATAAAACTCAAAGACAAGGTGCAGGCCGCATTCTTAATAACCTGTGGTGGCCCCAGAAAAATGAGGCAGTCAAAAAGACAACAGGCAAAGTATTCCAACCAGGGAGGTGGAGGGGTGTTGGGGGGAGGACAGACGTAAAGATTAAGGAACAGTCAGTGGCTTCAAACTAATGGCTTATAGAGAGTTTAGGACCCTGTGTAGTATCGATGGAAGCAAGCACTGACCAGCTAAGGCTAATCTACACTCGACTATGTCTGTTTCCGTATGTGGAAGCATCTGCTAGTGGGCTGGCAGAATGCTTTTGTTTACTTTCATTTTAGTGAAGCGGTTAACAGTCTCCCCATATTTTGTCACGCTGAATATGTTGGCCTATAAGCACGAACGATCACTCTCTTAGCTAGAATCCTGACCCAAAGGTTGATTCGGGAACCAGAAGGAAAGCTCTAGGTGGAGACTTACGTCATCGAACCCACTTCCATCAGTGGCTCGGCTGGCCTTGCAAGGCATGGCAGTCAGAATTGAAAGGGGCAAACGAAAACGTAGAATGGAAGCACAACAGTTCAACATTAGAAGGGGAAAGGTTTATTGTGTGAGCATTTCTGTCATTTCAGATTCATACTTGTGTGTACGAAAACCATCGTGGAAACATGCTATAGATCTAGGTAGCATGTCTGGGAAGACATAGAGGCACCTGTTCTGTTTTCCAAATGGGTACCGCCTTTGACTTGGAGGATAACAGTGGTGATGTGATGGCTTCTCCTTGTTGCGGAGAAAGAAGGCAATGTATGATGCTATGATGATAAATCCTGAAGATTACCGAGCATCTGTTACGTGCCAAGCAGCCAAGCAGGCTGTGCAGAAAAGAGTCACGGCAGTCCTGAGGCTGCTATCTTTAGAAGGACCTGCTGGGGCAAGGTTGGCCTCTGGCTGGTGTGTCTGGGAATCTGGCTTTGGGAATGTTTCCCACCATCCTCAGGACAGATATGCTTGGTTCACTGTGCCTAAGATGCTAATATAAACAATGTGGTTTATGTTGAACACCCACTTTCCTTCTGGGAGACAGGTTTCTTGGTATGTGCTATGCACAGGGTGCCTGTGGGACCAGCCCCCCATAAGAACCCCAGGCACTGAGTCTCTAATGAGCTTTCCTGGTGGACAGCATTTCACACTTGTTGTCACAACTCGTTGCTGGGGAAATTAAGTGCTGTCTGTGTGCTCTGCAGGGAGAAAATGCTTGGAAGCGGGTGCCTGGTAACCTCAGACTCACCCACGTGCCTTTTCTCTTTGCTCATTTTGTTTTGCATCTTTTCAATACATTTCAGCAATCAGTGGGATTCTGGGTTGAATCTTGAGTGGCCTCTAAGCAAATCATTGAACCTGGAGTGGCCTTAGGGGCTCCCGGTCCACAGGCATTTGGCTCATAGTATCACACACTTCTTTATTATTCTTAGGGAATTTTACATGTATACGATGAGATATAATCACATACATCCCCTATAGCTCCTTTAACTCCCTCTAGATTCCCTCCACACCTCTTCCTCCTCCTCTTCCTCCTCCTCTTCCTCCTCCTCTTCCTCCTCCTCCTCCTCCCATAAACCCTATTGCACTGTCCTTATGTTCATGGATACAAAGCCATCCACTAAAGCATGGTCAAGCTACCCTGGGCTCTGCCTGGTAATGGCATGCCAGTGCTGTCTCATCATTGTAACAAATGTGCCATGGGTGGGATGACAGAGGTGGAGGGAGGGGGACACATGGGGATTTCTGGCCTTCCTGCCTAGTTTTGCTGTCAACCCAAACTGTTTCAAAAGAATGAAGTATATATATATATTTTAAATAAAGGCATGCTGTAGCCCTCGTGTGAGTTGGGGGTAATAAATGCATTGAGGCATCAAGAGATGGACAATCTCTGAAAGGGCAGCTAATTTCTAACATTACCGACTGTCTTCCCTCGCTCGCTTGCTCTCTCTCTCTCTTAAATGCACTGGAATATCTTTGTGGGAGAAATTGTCCCCTTTCTTTGCCAACTGGCAAGTGATGGGCTCATCTCCCCAGCCTGAGAAGGTACAGAACACCCAGTTCTCTTTGGAACTGCATCCTTCACCTAAAATGCCCTGAGGCTGAGAAAGCCAGAGGTTTCTGGTAAAAAAAAAATTTAAAAAAAAATGACCCTGCAATGGACATCCTGTTTCCATAGGGTGGCAATAAAGGCCTGACAGAGGAATGGGGAAAGTGAGGAAGGAAAGGGCTTTGTAACCCCAGGGGTGCTATAGGCACAGGGGTGGGGGGCTTTGGGGGATCTGCTCTGGCATCCCCAACTTCAAATCCACCTCCACTTGGCATAATGGTTACCACTTCCTGTTTCTCAGACACCATCACACACACACACACAACCACTCATTTGTGTCTTTGATATTTTACCCACCACACAGAACTTCCTAGAGGCAAAGCACCTGTTCCATTTCTAATGTAGTAGACACAAACAATGCCACAGGTCATCCCTTGCTACATCAAAAAATATATCTCCTCTAGAAGACCAAGGCAAGCAACATCCAGGTGAGAGGAAGGCAAAAACCGTGGTAAGCCCAGGAGCCTGGGTTTGAACTGGGCTGGCTTTGCTGCCTTTCAGCTGTGCAACCTCAAGCAAACCACTTGACCTTGCTGAGCCTTGCTTCCTTGTCAGCAAATAATGCTTCCTACCTTACAGAGTATGAAAATGGTCAAATTAAATAAGACCATTTAGCTAGGGGCCAGATGGTACATAGTAGGTCAGCGCTAAATATCGGCCGCTGCTGTTGCTACTGCTGGGAGTGTTGTTGGCGTTGTCACTAATGCTGCTGGAAGAAGCCTACTTTCTCAGGCCTCGGTGGGAAAAGAAAAATCCTTTTAATGTGACTCTCCTTCCCTACCTCCCCTTTCTGCAGCTCCCTATTACCTCTCTCCTGCCTCTAAGAAACACACACACACACACACACACACACACACACACACACACACACACACACACACAGGGATACTACATACATTCTTGTCCCAAGACCTTTTTGAACATTGCCTGTTGGGGCCCAGCATGGTGAAGTATACATTTAATCCCAGCACTTGAGAGGGAAGCAGGCAGGTGGGTCTCTGTGAGTTCGAGGCCCACCTGATCTACATAGCAAGTTCCAGGACAGGCAGGACTACTGTCTCAAAAAGAAAGGAAGGAAGAACCAAACAAATGAACAAACACTCCAGTTTTGGTCTCCCAAAGAGATGCCTCTCCCCTTAAAGTGCGTACCTGCTTCTCGGTGCTCTTTCGGGTAATTCTTCCTTTGGGATGCCTCCAAGAGCCCATTTCTACCACCCGGTGCCTTGAGGGAAATATCTGCAATCCTATTAGCTTTGTCCTTTTACAGAGCTTAAACGGGGGAATTGGACCGAGAGGTTCCTTTGTGTTTTGGTAGTGGCAATGGTGGGTGGGTTTGTTGTTTTGTTTTGTTTAATTACCACTTTTGCTAGTTAGAACATTTATGTTTAATGGTGAGGATAAAATCCCTGTCCCCTCCCCCCAACCAAAAAAAAAAAAAAGATGCCAAGCTCGCTCGGGCAGTCACAATCCTTTCCCAAGAACACTAGAGAGGGATGGGGCACGCAGCCTCCAGAGAAATGCAAATCCCAGCCTGAGCCGTGCACTGTCACTTTGTAGCTAAATGACCTTCTGGAAGTCACTTGAGCTCCTATACCTCATCTGTAAAAAGGGATAATAGGTTCATTTGGGGGAATGTGAGAACATGCATATGAAGTTCTTAGCCTAGTGCCTGGCAGGCAGTAAGCAGTCAATACATGCTAAGCTGTCATTATGACGCATTCTAAAACTCAATCAGATCCTGTGCTCCAAGCAGCTGTTTGGGAGTAAAGCGGAAGGTTTGGTGTCAGTCAGCCTGCCTCCTGGAGCTCACGGGTTGAATTTAATCTGGAAGCAAGGGTAATTGGGGGCCCTTCACAGAAGCATGCTCACTGCCCTTTGCCACTTGGGTGGCCCCTTCTGATGACTTGTGCCTGGCCATTGAGATTTCAGTGGCCTACTACAAGGTCACTCGAAGCCCACAGATGTGTGTAAATAAACATTTGCAGTTATTGAAGACATCCAGAAAGTCTCCTCATGGGGTCATGACTTGTAAGTTAGTCATCACAACCTTTGGGGAGGAATCCTGTTGAAGGCCTTGGCTGCACAGGGGATGCATCACCACACCCCCATGTATATAGTGGGGGTCCTCTGGGCATTCTGTGGATGACAGCATCCTCGTCCGAGAGAGAGAGACGTTGCACATCGTTGCCCAGGGCTGCCAGCCGCCTCTCCTGGAGGCTGTAGTGAGGGAAACAGCTGGACCCGCCTGTTCTGGATGAGCAGTTTCACTTCCCAGAAGTCCAAGGCTGAAGGGAGCTGAGCGGCGGAAGCATGCGCAGCCAGTGAAGATGGTGGAGAATGACATCTATTCTTTGCTGGGTGTGCTTTAAGCATTCATGGGTGCACTGTCTCACTCACTTCCCCCAGGGGCTGGTGATTATTGATAACCCATCACACCACCGAGAAGCAGAGATGGCAGGTAACCTGCTCAAGGACACAGAATGGGAAAAGGGCAGCAAGGAGATCCATGCTCAGTATCTTGCCTGCAGAAATGGGGGTCCTGCTCAAACAGCCCCAGGTAGTGGGGCGTGGAGAGCTGGGCTCCGCAGACTTTTATTTTCTCACTGAAACACTTCAGAACGAGTGGGAAATCTTACAGACAAATCAGGAAGGTGGAGCTGGTGTGATGGAAGCTGGTCCGTGATCTAAAGCCTTCTCATCTTCCTCGGGCCCTCAAATCTGGAGGAGCTTCTGGGAGCCTTGGGGATGCACAGAACACAGGGTAGGACCCTAGGGAGGGATGTGGAAGCTTGGGGGCGTCTTCCTCTTTGTGGAAGGGAAAGCAAATGGCTCACTGAGTGCCAGGAAAACCCAACGCGCCGACGCAGCAGTGTCTCCTACCCAGCTACCTCGCTGATACATTTTCTGGGAAAGTAAGTGTTAGTCCAGAGCAGGATGGCTGGTAACCCCCCCAAAATCTACTTCCTGGTCCATTCAGCCCAGGTATTTTTTTACCTTGTGAAGCAAAAATGTGGCCTTGGGAAGAGTCTGTCTTGAAGTGATGCTTCCATAAGCCAATCAACCCTGCAGCCACCAAAGCGGTGAGGGTGGGGGCGGTGGGCACTGACATCAGGCAAAGCCTTGGCAGGGAACGCCACATAACTGGCCCTTTCCTCTAGACTTCTGGTCACCAGAGCTGTGTGGGAGGACACATTTCTGTGTCGAACCACCGTGGTCTTTGGTTACAGCAGTCCAGCAGATTGGTACAGGTCCCTGCTCCCGTGTGACCCCACCCTATGCTCTATGTGCCATCTGCCCCACACAAAGAGGAAGGCACAGGGCATGTGCCAGTGCTCTTGAAATACTACATCAACATTGCCCACCCCAAAGCGAGCAAGGTTAGGCAGGGAGGGACCCGCTCTGCACTCGAGTGACCAGAAGCAGGTCACCATTCAGGTTTTCCACTTTTCTCCCGGTCTCCAGCTCCAGCAGTCACAATGGCAAGTCAGTTATTTGTAACACCCAGATTGTCATTTCTGACAACGGGGCCGCATTTATCTGTTGAGTCTAATGATCGTGCGGACAGGAGTCTTATTTGTGCTGTCACACTCCTCTTTATCACCCTCTCCATCCAGGCCTGTGGGGGACTCTCCAGATGAGCAGCAATACCTCCTAGACATCGTGGGGGCTCCAGGTCCTCTCTCCGAGAGTCGCTTTCCTAGCAGCCTTTTAGGAGGGAGAGGGAGCCATGCCAAGTTAGGTCTGCGCTGTCACAGTACAACTAGGAGCTCCAGAGGACTAAGGCCCATTATGGTGCTCCCCAGCGACAGAGATGTCCCTCCCAGGGTGCCTGCACAGTCTCAGAGCCATGGGGGAGGTCTCCACAATAGCCATCTGGCTCTGATTTTTCAGCTGCGCCTCCAGAGAATTTGCCAGAGGCACAATATTTAAAAAAAAAAAAAAGCCGTCACTCGGCTTTCCTGGGTATCTTTTGGTGGGGGTTGGATGCCACACCTGCTGAGAGGGTACCACGTGCTCCTTCTGCACCCGCTGGTATGATTTGGAGAAAACTCTGCCAAAAGGAATCCCTGGTCTAGTTAAAATGTTAGTTTAAGAGCAGGAAGAAAAGAAGACGTAGTGACTGGGGCTGAGCTTGGGTGCGGGGGAGAAGCTGGAGTCGAGAGCTGGAGGAACCAAATCCAGGCTTCCGCCTGCCGCTTTCCAGCTGTGTGGCTTGGGCACATGACTAACCTCGGGCTTAGTTTGACATTTAAGGTAGGTGGGTAAATGATGGCTCTACATTCTCCCTGAGAGGACTAAGCCGCCAGTGTGGGGAAACTAAGCGATCTGCAAGTGCCTGCCTGGCCCTGGGGGTGATGAGGACTGAAGGCTCCACCCTGTGCCTCTCTGGTTCTGTGTTCTGTACCTCGGGGTCCACAGTAGACACTGTCCCACTCAAGGACCACTGATGGGAGCCTGCTGCCTTCTGGCCGTTCATTGAGGCTACAAATCATCAGAGACATCCAGGCAGACTCAATTCTATGCCGTCCCATCTCTGCTTGTCACACACTGAATTTCAAACGACGCTGGCTGGTTTCTCTTATCTCTAAAAGAGTGCTATGGTCCGAATCCTTTTCTTTCTAAAGGAACCAAATGCACACACACATCACAAGGAGAAGAATGCTCATGCCATCCCAAAGGACAGAGCACTCGCAGATGCCAAGGCTTGATCTGACCCTTGCTGAACCACGGGCAACTGGGTGTGGGGATAGGTTCAAAGCACAGGTCCACACGGTCCTCGAAAGGGTTGGTGGTACAAAGAGGAAAAGGCTCGTGAAATATGTCACAGTGCTCCTGTCTGCTAAGAGCAGGACACTGGGGTGTCTGATGCCAGCCTGGCCTCCATCCAGTGACTCAGAAGAACAAATGGTGGATCCAAGTGGGAATTTTACCCATCTCCAGGACTAGGAACGAGGAAGACAATGCATTTGTGTTCTCTACCCTCAGGGAGAACATATATTCGCAAGTGTGGGAGGGAAACTCAAATGCATTGTGAATTAATCAATAATACCCTTTGGGTATTCACACCACACAGCTTGTTTTCACTGTGTTTGGCTGCCTCGTTGTTGCTATAAATGCCTACATGGCGGAGACGAGCCTCATCCAGGTCCTTTTGTGCTGGCCTCGGGACCCTGTGTCTTAGTCGGCCCTTAAAGGAGGTGGGAAGGACTGGAGACAGGTCTCACATTTCGATGGATGTGAAAACCACCTGGAGGACGTTTGGAACACGGGTTCCAAACAGATTCCGTTGCCGGGGCGGCTCTCAATCTGGGCTCTGCGTTTCTCACTTGTTCCTGGGAATTTCAAATGTAAGCGTCTGTACTCTGCTCTTTGAGGCACACTGATCCGGGTCAGCCCTCCCGAACTTTTCTCAACTCTTTATTTTGTGTGTTTTCATGTATGTGTACATGTGCATGTGTGCGTGGACATGGGGCAACCAGAGTTCAACTCCCACCTTGTTTATTTGAGATGGGGTTTGTCTGTCTGTCTATCTCTGTCTCTCTGTCTCTGTCTCTTTGTCTCTGTCTCTGTCTCTGTCTCTGTCTCTGTCTCTGTCTCTCTCTCTCTCTCTCTCACACACACACACACACACACACACACACACACACACACACACACACACGCTTGCACATTGGGACTCAGATCTCACCCATTACACTGGGCTGGCTGTCCAGCAAGCCCCAGCAGTTTGCTTGATTCCACCTCCCTGATACCACGATTACAAGTGTGCCGCACCCCCAGCCCTTCTTACAGTGGCTCTGGGTATTGAACTCACGTCCTCATGTTCGTACTGCAAGCACTTTATTTACCAACTGAACTATCTCCTCAGGCCCGCTTCTGAAATTTTGATGTGCACGTGAATGCCCTTGCTAAAATACAGACCCTTATTTAAAGATCTGGGATGCCTGCCCCCATTACATTTTTAACGTGTTCCCAAATGACGCCTTCAGCCCCCACACTTATACCTTAAGTGGTACATATCTGCTTCGTGCAGTTAAGAGATCAGCCAGCCCTAGCGAGGCTTTTATTCTGAATGGAGGATTCAAATCATAAAATGCCTGTTGACCTAATATCTTAGATTATAGTCTTGTACCTTTCACTTATAATTAGCATAACTGTTTATCTTCACTGCCAGTCAGGTAGGTAATTTTTATACAGCAAGCACTTTAAAGAAATAAATGTCTGGGTCCAATTTGGTACTTTCTCACTAATACTTAACACACAACATTTCCTCTCCCTAAACTTTAATGCACATTTGCTCCAGCAGCCAGATCCTGATTAGTGTTAATGCATGGCTAAGGGAATTGAAGCCAGCTTGGCAACAAAGACCCCTCGAAATGAACACATTTCGTTGTTGGCAGCTCTATATTTTTTTAAAAGCGAAAGTCTCTTCTAGAACTATTTCCTCCCAATCAAAATGAAGAGCTGGATTCATCAGTTAACACTCCATAGCAACTAGAAGGCTTTCGCTGCTTCCTCCGGCCATTATTTCTCAAGACACAGCCAGGCGTCCCCCATTAGCTGCAGCGTGAGAGAGAACACTAGCAGGAACTTGATTTCCCTACTGAGGTGGGGTAGCCGGGGAAAGCAAGCAAACAGATGTGCACACGTGTGGACAGGGCTTGTAGGGGTTCCAGCAAGGGAAGGAAGAGGGAGTCCAACCCAGTGGGGCCCATATGTCTTGACAGGCACTGGGGACTTGAACAGTGACTTAGATTACAAATCCCATCGTCGGAGATTTCATCAAGTTAGCATGTGGTCCCTGACCTTGGTTAGACAGATCCCCAAGCCAGAAGGGCAGGTCTTTTCTAATCTAAGGATGCCCAGTCACATTCCATGCTGACCCATGATCAATGTAAGCATGCCTAAGCCTTGTCTTCGCGTGACAAACCCACTCTTCTTCAAACCCTGCCTACTCACTGTCCCTTACGAGGGCCTCTGAAGAGTGTCTAGCACGTTATGTCTCTCGGCTCATTTAGTGCAGATAGCAGGCCAGCCTGGCTTACATCTCCAGCCCATGGCCAGCCCCAAATTCCACTCTGCTGACCAGATCCTTAACAGTGCCTATCCTTTCTCCTAACCAGGGCGTTCTTGCAGCTCACAGAGCCTATCTGTCAGCTCCTGGTGAACTTGGTAAAAGAGATAGCGCTCTCTGGAGGACCCAAGCAGCTGCTTCTGCTGTGGACAACGTGTGTGTGTGTGTGTGTGTGTGTGTGTGTGTGTGTGTGTGTACGTGTGTGTGTGTGTGTTGTGCGTAAAACCAATGGGTATGTCACTGTTTACATGTATTATCTCCTTTTGCCTTGAGGTAGAGCAAATGTTATTAACCTCAGTTCATAGATGAGGAAAATGAATCCTAGCGGATATAAGCAGGTTCTTTATCAAGCCTGTATTTGGGATTAGAAGCATAAAATACAGTCCAGAACACTGTGGAACTCAGTCTCCTGTGCTCAAGGCTAGCCCGATAATAATAATAATTCAGCCTTTCAAAAATATTTATTGAGTTACCATTATGTGTCAGGCAAAAGACAGTCTTGTTAACCAGTATCTACTGAGCATGTGCGCTGGGCCACACACTACTTTAACCATCCTGGAGACACAGAGCAGATCTGCATCCTCATCACGCAAGCAGGTGTCAATATTCTTATTTTACATGTGAGGAACTGAGGCTGGAAAGAGGCTCATGTGGCTGGGAGCTGCCTCGGGCGGTTTCCCTCCCATTCTGAGTACCTCAGTCCTCTCAGCCTGTATGTCTGTCTCTACATCCAGTGCTCTCTCTGTCCCTTGGTGGTACCTCCACATGTTGGTCCACCATGTTGCTCTGGCCTCTCTACATGGATTTCCCCCTCTCCAGGGTAGAATCAGTCTTTCTTTGTCGGACTAAAGTCCATATCTAGTGCCTTATAGCTCACCATTCCTCTAGTGCCCCAGTGTCACCTTCTGGGACCATGTCTCGATCACGCTTCCAGATCTTCCCTCCTCAAGCTAGCTGCCATTCCCTTCTCTCAAAGAGAAATTCCACCCGTTGCCCGATGAGTGGACCAGATCTCCAGTTATCATTTCCCCACTGCTCTCTCACACCTCACCCGTCTCGGCTTCCCTCCTTGTGATTTCAGGCCTAGCAAATCAGCTGCCCTCCACACCTGTTTCTTCCGCCTCCTCTTCACCTTGCACAGGCAGCCTGGCAACCCACTGCCACACGTATGCCCAAGGCTTGAAGCATACGGAAACTCTTAATCAACCTGTGTCCCCTGGCCATGGTTGAGCCCTTCCTGAGCCCTTCTGTCCTCAGTGAGTTGTCTACATTGCAACTCTAAGCTGTCCCCTCTGTCCTCTCTAAGCAAAGAGCCATCCTAAAGGTCACCAGTGGCTTCCAAATCCCCAAACTCGTTTGCTGGTCCAATCCTTGACCTTTTGATCCTGAAACATTTGGCACTAGTGGCTGCCTCTCCTGCCATGTAGCCCCAAGGTGGCCTCAAATTTATACTCATCTTTCTGCCTCAACCTCCCAAGTGCTGGTATTAAAGGTTTAATCTATCATGCTGGGCTCGCACCTTTTAATTCTTTCTTTTGGCTAATTCTTCATGCTTATAGTCAGCGGACAATGCTTTCCAATGCAGCACTTTGGTATACTCTGTTCCTGATATGTTGGCCCTTCCTTCATTTCTTACCAAAGAAAGCCTGAAGCCTTGGAATGATGCGGTAGGCTCAGCCAGCCTAGCTTCTGTGCATGCCCACCATACGCGCTGCCACCTGTCATTTCTGCTACCATCTCACACGCATCGCCATATTGTCCAGCCAACTTTACTCAACTGCCTAAACAAGTTTTCTGCTCTCAGATCTGTTCCTTAGCTCTTCTCTTATGAAAAGCCTACGCTTGCTTTTGGAGTCTCAATCCTATGTATTTTTATGAAGTCTTTACTTCCAGTGTAAGTGGTCTTTCTGTCTCCCAAACACTTGGGATTCGGGTCACTTATTCAGCCATATCAGGCTGAGGCCTGGGCAAAGATGTACACCAAGGCCACATGTATTCATCATGATACCTGGCCATGGGCCCAGCCTATAAGCAGGATCTCAGTGTGGGGTGATATGAAGTCAATTATTAACTTATCATTTCTGCTCTTTTAGAAGAGAGAAACATCTCAGAGCCACGTGCACCACCACTGTGACCTAAACTGGCATACCTCCTCGACTGAAAGAGACCAGCAGTTTGGAGTGGCAGATCCAGGGTAGTCGCAGCATGCTATAGAGTTTGCGTAGGTATCTAAAATGTTTCAGGACAAAGCAGTTAACGGACTCCCTAAATTCTTAGCAAGTAGATCTACATGGCGGTGTCATAGCTGATGACTCAGTGTCTACAGCCGAGACCTGCCCTCTGGACACATGCCTGAGAATCATGCGGAGATCTAAACAAGTTTCCAGAACTTAGTTAGACAGACAGGCGTTCCACACTCAGAGTTACCCTCCTCCTCGGGTGTCTGGAGAAGAGTAGAAGGGTGTGGAGATCTCTCTGGGGACACCGGGAGTTGGTGGAGCCAGGGAAGCCCTGCCTTCCAGCGGTAGGCTGTGAGGAGTTTTTCCAAAACAGACTAAATGAGTCCCTGACACCTAGAGACACGTCCTTCATCCTTCCAGACACTTCTCTTCTTAATGACACATAGCTACTCTTTCAAGGTTCTCCATCACAGGCCCTCATCTCCTGGCTCTGACGTTGCCGTACAAAGCCAGCTGAGCCAATCATAGATCTTCTCTGAAGTTTGTCCTGCTGGTACTTAAGAAAGGAAGTATCTTGGGCCAGCAATGTGGCTCAGTGAGTGAAAGCTTACTCTACAAGCCTCATGACATGGGATTGAGTAGAGAAAGCCATGGCTTTTTTTAAAGGGGGGCGGGGATGAGCAAGAGTGATGGCTCAGTGGTTAAGGGCACCTGTTGCTCTTTCAGTGGAGCTGGGTTTGATTCTCAGCTCCCACGCGATTGCTCACAACTGTCTCCAGCTCCAGTTTCAGGGATTCTGATGTCTTCTTTTGGCCTCCACAAAGCTCCAGGTGCACACATGGTGGCAAATATAAACACAGGCATGCAAAACAGTCACACACATAAAATAAAAACAAATAAAAATTTTTAAGGAAATAGACAGTGGCTTGCATCTGATTGATTGATTGATTGATTGATTGATTTATACAGTATTCTGCCCACATGTGTGCCTGCATGCCAGAAGAGGGCACCAGATCTCATTGTAGATGGTTGTGAACCACCATGTGGTTGCTTGGAATTGAACTCAGGACCTTTGGAAGAACAGACAGTGCTCTTAACCTCTGAGCCATCTCTCCAGCCTGGCTTGCATCTGTTAACCCAGCATGCCTACAGCAAGATGGGAGACAGAGACAGACTACCTGGGCCTCGTAGTCTGGGGTATACAGAACGGCAGAAACAAGAAAGACTCCCCCACCTCAACCAAGTGGGAGGAAAGAACTGACTTGTCCTTTGATCTCTGCATGCACATCGTGGCGTGTGCACACTCAGCTCACACATCACATACACCAATAATAAATAAGATGATAAGAAAAAGTACTGTCCAGAGAGGGGGGATGGGGAGAGGGAGAGAGAGAGAGAGAGAGAGAGAGAGAGAGAGAGAGAGAGAGAGAGAGAGAGAGAGAGAGAAGAAAAAAGTATCTTCTATTCAAGGTGAGGCTGGAGCTCATTCATACATGAGGCTGGGCGCTGTCACTGTTCCAGCCGTTTGAACAGGAGGGTGGTGTGAGAGAGGCCACCAGAGAGACGAGGAAGAGGGAAGGAAGACCAAGCCTTGCAGGCCCTGTCTGCTAACCCTCACTCCAGTCACCTCAGCTCTACCTACACCCTTGCTCTTCCTATAGTTTAGAATCTGTGCCAAGAAAGTCCTCGGCTGGTTCAGCTTCAGTGTTCGTCACACGCAATCAAAGCGCCTTAGCTAACGGCCTCCATCTGGCCCCTGACTTTCCCCTCTGACAGTTTCTGCAGTGCCTGCCTCTCTGTCTCCCTCTTTCTCTGGAATTACTTTGAGGAACGGAGTCACAGGCTTGTTCATCCTTGCCATCCTTGTCCATATCAGCAAACAGGAGGGGGAACCTGCCCAGTCCCAGCGTTGTCCTAGGGACAGTGGGGGACAGAACTGCCAGTGGGGGATTCTCTGCCTTCCGGGTGCTTCTGTGCACATCAAAGTACAGGAAATTCCAAGGGCATCGAGCTCACATGGGAGTGCAGAGCTTTATTGGAACGAGGCATACATTGGTCACTCCACGTGGAGTTTTTACAAAACACAGACACTTGCGGCTGCAGATTATCCTGACCTTTAAGTACCAAACACCCCTTTTTTGGAAAACCGCCCACCCTTCAGGAGAAAAGGACTTTCCTTTCATCCCAGTTACTGTTTTCAGTAGAGCATTGTCTTCGCGTGGTCACCTTCACTCTGGCCCTCTCCTAAATCAAGATCACGTCTGCTTGCCACTTCTTTCAGGCTTAGACAATTTACCTTCCCCTCATCACACTCAGAAACCTCCCGTTCCCAAAGCCCCACTCTTTCATGATGAATTCTCCTCCAGACAGATCCTATTCCAGAATGCAACCTGGGAATCCCCTGTCTGAGTGTCTTCCCTTATGTTTTCAGGTCCTATTTAACTTCTGTGGCTCTCAATGAATTAAATATGAGGAAAGGAAAGAAGAGCGTTGCATACATTTCCAAAGAGCTAATCTGCGCTTCAAAGGTACACATTTTAAAATGGGGAATATTTAGCCACATCTGCGTGTTGCTTACTTCTCTCATCACTGTGGCCAAATACCTGACAAACGAAGCCTCAGAGCAGAGAGGGCCCTTTCTGCTCCCAGTGTCAGAGGGAGAGGGGAAGGCATGGTGGCTGAGCTAGCTTGGGCCATGGCTGTGGGAGTCGGCAGCACAGCTTGCTCACCTAGTGGCAGAACATGAGGCAGAAGGCTTGGGACAGAGTGAGGAAACAGACACAGCTAGCCTTCAAGGCCCGTCCCCAGCAACTCACCTCAAACTTAAGGTCACACGTCTCAGCCTCCCAAAACAACACCATGTCTTCAAACACATGAGCTTACGAGAGAGAGAGAGAGAGAGAGAGAGAGAGAGAGAGAGAGAGAGAGAAAGAGAGAGAGAGAGAGAGAGATTTCACACCCAAGCCGTACCGAGGTAACAAGAAAACAAGGGCTCAAAAAAAAAATGGTAGCATCTGAAATCCCTGTGGCAGGCAGGGGCTGTCCTGAGTTTCTTGGTTTTTTTTTTTTTGTTTTTTTGTTTTTTTGTTTTTGTTGTTGTTGTTGTTGTTTTTGAGCAGCCAAGTTGGCTTCCAGCTTGTGTTCCTCCTGCGTCAGCTTCCCAAATCCCGGGATTACAGGCAGGCGCTGCCACGTCCCCCGCTCCTGTGTTCCTTACAATCTTCCCTCTGGGGGCTCTGGGCAACCAGATATTCCAAGACCCAGCTCCTTGGCAGGTGTATCCAGTCTCCCATTGGACAGACGTGCTGGTTGTGAATCCAAGCAGCTTGCCTAGAGAACCCCATTGACTTATGGGTAATCCTTTTTCCTGCTTTCCAGGAATACATTTTTTTTCTTCCCTTAGGTCTGAGGTGATAGCTCGTCATCGTTATCTGATTTCTTTCCAAGAACTTAGTGGCTTAAAGATGGTTTGTTGCTCCTCCCATCCCGGGCACCAGGAATTTGGTCTAGAACCTGCTGGATGGTTCTCCTGTTCTACGGAACACCTGAGTGCACTCGTTCTGCTGCTTCCCGAGTCAACAGGCTGGGCTGAGGGCCACAGAGGCCTTGGCCTACCTGCCTGGTGCTTCACGGCTCTTCCGTGGAGCTGACTTAACATCTGCAGCTCCTGATTGTCTCGTGAACATCAGAATTCTCTTACGTGGTAACCAGATTTTCCCCCACGGACAGATGGAAGCCACCCAGCCTCTGAAAGGCTAAGACCAGAACCAGCCAAACATCACTTTTGCCACATTTTGCCCATCCCAGACTCAATGGGCTTACACTCTGGATGAATGGAGTGATGCGAGCACACCTAGGAAACAGGAAGTTATCCTGGTTGCCTGCAGAGACCATCTGCCACACCCCTTTGTTCTGTATCTCTCTTAAAGGGCTCATGTATGTCCTCATTGTTGAAATGGCCATCTGGTCCCAATGAGGTCATCGATAAAAAACAGCTCTCCTTTGAGTGACTCTTCGCCGTCTCATTCTGCCACTGTTCTCATGCTCCATCTCAGGCCCTCATCTCCATCCTGAGACCTAACATCTTGACAATGACCACGCTTTGCTGTTGTTAATGTAAATCCAAATGCTGAACCCCAACTTAAATTTTATTCAACCTTACTTAAATTTTTTTGTTTTGTTATGATGATGGTATTATATAAAGCTATCATATATTATCATACATATCATATATATAGTGAACATCAAATATTTTGCATAGTAATTAGCTTTCCCCAGAGACAGATAAAAGCCACCAAGAACAGGCTAAGAACAGAACTGGTTGGCCATCATCACTTTTACCATGTTTTGACTAAATCACAAGGCCATCCCAAACTCAAGCTATTTTATCATATATCATATATGTGTGTTATATGTTATATATGTATTATTTAGTATATGTTATCATATATTCTATATGTGTTATACCATACCTATGTATATATTGAGATATTATATATGTGATAATATATATGGCTAACAACCTTTTGATCAGGGTGGATAGGGTTTTTTTTGCCAAGAGCCAGATGGTACTTTTAGCTTTCAGGCCATCAGTCCCTGTTGCAACTACTCAAACTTGTCTTTTGCCAAAGGCAAAATAGGTGATATATGATTTTGCATACTCGTGTTTCAATAAAACTGTACTCACAAAAGTAGACAGGAGGCCACACAATGTTCTTAGGCCATAGTTTGCTGATTACTGCTTTAGACCAAAAGATAAATTTGTCTTTCAATTTAATCTACTGGGTAGCTAACCACTTGATCAGAATCTCACTCCTAACTGAGGGTATTAATGTGACCAAGAATAAAATACTTCTTTTATGCCTGTAGTCATGAAAATGCGACATATTTCAGACACTTTACAGGAAGTGTCTAAAGTAGCCACCAGATGGGACTGTTGCCCTGTGGCAATGTCTCGGCCTCCTGGTGACAGGCTGTGTTAGTTCTGTCATTGCCTTGAGAGGCTGAAGAGAAGGCTCAGTGACCTTGCTGCTCTTGCGGAGGACCCAGGCTCAGTTCCCAGCACCCACATGGTGGCTCACAACCATCTATACCCTGTTCCACAGGATCTAACGCCCTCTTCTGGCCTCCTTGAGCACCGGGCATGCACATGGTAAACATACATACAAGCAAGCAAAACATTCAGACACATAATAAAATAAAGTAAAAATGTTAAACACCCTCAAAAGCACCATGAGGAAAGAGGTTGTTTGGTTCACAGTGTGAGCACAGGTCATCAGAGTAGAGAAGCCATGGATGGAGTGCAGCTCCCAGCAGTTGCTTCAAAGTCAGGAAGCAGAGAAGCAAAAGCAGGTGCTCAGCTCCTTTGCTCCTTTTGTTCTGAACCTCACCATGGAATGGTGCCGCCCACAGGCAGGAATGGGTCTTCTCAATGCCAACCAATCAAAGTAAACTCGCTCTAGAACCGCCTTCAGGGGCATGCCCAGAGGGTTATTTTCGTGGTAGCTCTACCTCCAATCAGGTTGACAGTCAAGCCTAGTTAATCATCCCAGCTTGCATCTCTCCAGTCTACAGGTTGATTGATTCCCCTTTTCCATGCATCTCTGTTTGTCTGAGTCCCACCTCTTCATGTGCGTTTCTGTGTGTGATTCTGTTTACAGGCTCACTGGCTATCACGTCCATCTGTGTGTAGTGCGTCTCTAATGTCCGACATCTCTGTATATATATGCCCTTCTCTTAACCAGGCCCTTCTTCCCTCCCACCCACCTTGTTTTTTTCTTTGATACTGTCCTCAAACTCACAAAGATCCCCCTGCCTCTGCCTCTGCCTCCCAAGTACTTGGATTAAAGGTGTATGCTCCTTGCTTCTTTCTTTCTTGACTATTCTGTCAGGTAGATTTTTTTCATAATTTAATTTTTTTAGAAGATGTTTCCTGTTCTTAATTCTCAAAATAGCTATGTTACATATCTTTCAAGTCTAAAAATCTTTCTATTTTATAAAAAGAGATAACACATGTAAATTATTTAACCTAGTACCTGGTACATAGTAAATACTTAGTGATTGCATCTTTTTTTTTTACCCCTCTATGTGACCGTCTAAGTCATTTTTCCACTCACATGGGTCACAATTACCAACGACAACAACAACAACAACAACAAGTAGATCTGTCTCCATCAGTAATTCTTTCTTACCCCTCCCCCAGGATATCAGCTGTCCACATCCTCTCCATCACTGCTCTGTTTGTACATATGTTTAGGGAGTTACTAAAATTGGGGGATGAGTGCGCCTTTTGTTCAGCCATAAGATTTTCTAGCACCTCGCTCCTTCTCTTCTGTTCACTGTGAGGATATTTACTGGACAGGTGGCGTGCACTGGCTGGTGGAAGTGAAACAAGTAGGCACATACCTACCTACCATCCCGACTCTCACAGTCTACTGGGAACAACAGGCAGTAGGCCAGAGAACAGGTAACTGCGGGAAAGAGGATGCAGGGATTGGGAGCCGGAAGAGAGGCGATGAGCCAGCTGTGGAGTGCCACTGGAGGAAGCTGACCGAGAGCATGCTGAGCAAAGTCAGTGGGCAGCCGAGAGGCCGGACCCCAGGCGCTGTCAATGCCGTAGCGTTATTGGCTTTTCTCGGTCCCCGACAAAATATCTGACAGAGGCAATTTAAGGGGAGGGCATTTTATTTCAGCCAGTGGTATCAGAGGATAAAGTCCACCACGGCAGAGAGCGCATAGTGAAGCTGCTCGCGGTGCAGACGAGAGTGGCTAAGGCTTGCTCACATTTTGGTGGACCGGGAACCAGCAACTAGGAGCAGAAGGAAATCCTGGATTATTCCTCAAAGTCCCACTCCCACCTCTGTCAGCCATGGCCCCTGTCCAAAAGGTCCTGCAGCCTCCACAAAGAGCGCCACCTGCTGGGGACAAAGTGTTTGAGCACCTGTGCCTGAGAGGAGCATGGCTGACCCAAACCACAGCATCCACTCAAGACTCTCAGGTAGGCCGCTAGCACAATGTGGCTTACATGTTTAAAAGATGCTTTTGACTATGGTAGGAGGAGATTAGATCAGTGGGACAAGCGAGGAAACGGAGAAAGGAGGCACCCCAGAGACAGTAGCAGTCGGTCGGGGAGGAAAGAAAAGAATAAAGCTGAGATATTTTTAGAGGTAGAAATGACAAGACGGGCTGATGGATTAGATGGGAAGACGAAGGGGGAGGGGGTTTAGCACTGAGGCTGGTGCCAGGCTTCTGGTTTTAGTGCCTGGGTGCCCATTTTGGGGGGGGCGGGAGAGATGGAGCAATCAATAGTTCCATTTTGGACGTGTTCCATCTCAGGCGCATGAGGAGAGATGTCAGGTAGGCAGTCGAATATATGGGTCTGAGCCTGGGCAGGAGATATAATTTAGGGGTTGTCAGTCATAGGAATGGATATGATCAACTAGTAAAAGGAGCGAGCAAGAGAGAAGACGGCAGAACCAGAAGCCAGACCTGGAGACTCCAGCAATCAGAGGGTAGGAATAGGAAAGGGACCCAACAGTGGGAGGAAAGGAGAAGAAGCCGGAGAGAGAAGGAAAATAAGACAGGGCATTGCTAAGCCCAGTGAGGAGGCTGTCCTATGAGATGGTGGAAGGCAGTTGGGGGTGGCCACAGGGCCACTCACACCCAAGAGGCCAAAGGTGGTAAAGACAGACGGAGCCACCAATGACAGTAACTAAAGCAGCTTTTTAGACCAAGGTTGGGTGGGAAAGGGAAATGCATGATGGGAAAGTAGAGACCGCTTATAAAGACAACTCTTGAGAAATCTGGCTAGTCAGGGGAATGAATAAGGAAATCTGCCTATAGAGGCAGGACAACCAAGAGTGGGATGTTTGGGATGAGAAATAGTAGCATGTTTAGAAACTAGCTTACTTGAACACTGGGGAGCGAAAGGTCACGCCTCGGGCTTGTTGTGATTTTTTTTTTTAAATGATGCAAGCTTACAATTGTGTAACTATTCACAGTTTACCTCGTGTTGTCACACACACTCTCACACGCCTCACGGCTATCCTTTGAGGTGTGAGCAGCATCGAGCTGCAGATGAGGAAGCTGAAAACTTAGGCGGACTGGGTGGCAAGCTCAAGGCCAGAGTCAGGATGCACTCCCAAGACGATGCTGGTCTAACCACGGCCGCAACACCCTTTGGTATTCGACACCATAGCTGCCTTTCAAGTACATGGGGCCCCGCCCCGTTTCCTGACTCCGTTCAACTGTTCTTCAAAGCCCGTTGGACTTGTACAAAGACAGTGCTCTCCAGCAAGTGTCGGAGGAAAGAAACACAAAACCCCACAGTTTTCCCAGGCTCCTCAGGGTGGGGCTGTGGATAAGTCACTTCACCTCTGTGCTCTAGGGTTCGCGTCTGTAAATGGGATTGCTAATAGGACCAGCACCCTGGGCTTATCGTGACGATGAAGTGGGATTTAAAAGTGCACGCCACAGTTGGCACATGGGAACTGCTCTCTGAAGGCTGCCCAGGCTAGCTTTAATACGTTCCTTCCTGCTTCACCTCCTCAGCCCATCCCTCACCCCCTCACCTCTGCACACACACCTTCACGTACGTATATCCTCAGCCACACACACAGAGAGACACATCACCTTACTCCCATGCCTCGTCCCTCTTACCTACACACATACAAATATGCACACGCGCGCGCACACACACACACATGCACACCTTGATCCTCCTTGCTACCACCACTCACATCCCTTGCTCCCCTCACTCTCCTTCCTTTTACCCCATCCTGACTCATCCTGACCCCTCCATCTCTACCCCTCACCCCCAACTCTCACCACCCGTCCATCCTCTCACCCAGATATCCCTCACACCATCACTTCCGTTCCTACACTCCACCTCTCAGCTCTTCACTTTCCTTCTCTCACCCTCCCATCCCTATCTCTCACATCCCCCCCCCACGTACCCTCCACCTTTCGTCCCCGCTCCCACTCCTCTCTCCCCCTCTCTCCCGTAACCCCTTATTCTTGCGTCCTGTGTATGAGAACCTGCTGTAGCAGGCCCTAGGCATAACATACGCAGAGACACAGAACCTTCTGGACTCCAGCAGTACTCACTTAATGAGGGGAGGGGTGTGGGACAGACACCTCTGCCCTCTGGAGAGCTAGCCAACCCATGACACCGCAGGGTGCCCGGAAGAGAGAAGGTCACGTCTAGTCTGGCAGGTGGGGCTGACTTCACACAGGATGGTGGGAGAACATCCCCCATGGAGCGGTGGCCGCAGCTGAACAAAGACACAGGAGCAGCGGGAAAGAGCAGTGCCTCTTCAGGGGCTGGTGAGGAAGCAAGCTGTAACAACAGCTCCCAGGAGAAAGGCATGGGGGCTTATCCTGGGGGAGGGCCTGGGAACAGCAGCTGTTGGTGCTATGAGGCCAGCCCAGCGTGGCTTGTTGAAGGGAGCACTCCCCCCCACCTGGCCTTGCCCCACCTCAGAAGAGACTGCGTGTCTTTACCTGGGGAGACATGACCAGATTGTTAGACCTCCTCCCAAGCCCCGTGCCGGTTTGGGAAGCCCCTTGACATGTCCTAACTGTGTAACCAGTCAAGACTGACCCAGCCTATCTACTTTACCCTCGCCATCCCCATGGGAGGCACCCTGAGACTAGCACCCCATGATCTTCCAAGAAGAAACGATCAGATGCCACATCATAGTGACAAGGGGCTTTTGCCCAACTCAGCCACCCAGATTCAGGGCAAAAGACTCCAACATGTGGGAAGGCCACGTTCCCTCCCCTCCTGCTGGGAGCTCACCCCAGGGCATGGCAAATAGCTGGGTTACCTAAGAGGTAGAGGGTAAACGGGGTGTCAGTGCTGGGTGTTAGGTGGGGCACTCCAGCACTGGCCTTGCCCATCTCCTAAGCTTAGTCAGAGCCCTGGAACTGCAGACCTTCTGGGCTGTCCCTTGCTCACGCCATTCTGGAAGCATCTTCTTGGGAGTAGTCTGGTTGAATGGGAGAGGGCAGGCGCGGATGCGCGCGCCTGCAGCTTCATATAGTCCAGTTTCCATCTCACAGAGGAGAACAGTAGAGTCTGGAGTCCAAGGCCGCCCCTCTTACTACAGCAGAGTTAGGGCCCCCATGAGATCACCAAGCAGAAAGTGTTGTGGAAAATTATGTAAAGTGCTGTTAGAACGTGTGGCTCTTGTTGTCTCCGCCACCTACGTGAAGTTCACGCGCCGTCCCTCAGAGCCACTACTTTGGGGAAGCTACCAGAGAAATCAATATGCACAGGACTGAGTGATGATGTCACAGCATGGGAAGAGCATAGAGTCCTTAGCCTGAAGAGAGAAGCCCAGTGGCCACTTACAGGTTGTGTGACCTTGGCCCTCACATGGCCTTTCTGACCCTCAGTTTCTTTTTCAGAAACATGTCCTACCTTTCCCTTTCTGGCTTGTGCGCGGCTTGAGCAAAACAGTGACTGACGGTGCGCTTAGTGAGGCCAACACTTACTGAACACAATGGTCTGATAAGGCAGGTGCAGTGTGATGGGAGAGTGGAGGGCCTGGGACTTTCAAGGCTGGCATTTAACACCTAAAAGTCACATCCCTGGGGGGTCGGAGCCAGCTGCTGACACGGCTGGAACCCAAGTGTTCTGTCTCGCCTGCCCTGGCGTGTCTTTAAAGGTAACTGCGCCCTTGATACTCGGCTCTCAGACACACTTCATCAAGGTGCCTAAGGCGCACACCCTCCATCACCCGACGCTGACTCAGCCCCCATGAGCTCCATCTCCCCTCTCACTCTGTGGGTGCCAGAAGGCTCTTGGCCAGCCACCAGCATCCCCCAGACTTCACTGGCTTCTGGTGACAAAGGAGAGGACCAGGTCGGGTCTGTTTCAGGACTAAGAAAAGAATTCTCCCAAAGACCCAGGTGAGATGACTGTCCTCCTTGGGTCATCTAAACCAGCACTGTTCGTGGTAAACACACTCAGCTGGAAGCAGAGGCCAGCCGGCAGGCCCTGGTGAATAGAGCATGTGGCTTTCTCTGGAGATCCTGAAAAGCCGGTGTTCTGGAGTTAGGAGGCATGGTGCTTGGCCATGCTGCCTGGGAAAATCTTGGGTACCTTCGATTTCTCCTGTTGGAAAGATGATGAGATGGTGTTGACTATGGGCCATCTGAGCCCACAAGACTCAGGTGCAAGCTCAGAGGTTTCACTCAGTACAGACTTAATGAGCACCTACTATGTGCCAGGTGCTGTTCTAGGTACCTAGAGCGCCACAAGGAAGAAAGGCTGTACTTTTGCCAAGTCAACATTCCAGTGGGACCAGAGAGAGCAGGGAAAGCTGAGCCAGAAGACGGAGACTGGTTGAGCTGTGGGGGAAATGGAGAAAGAGTAAGTGGGTGGAAGAACAGGCACAGGGAGTACGGTCAGAGAGAATCAGAGGAAGTCAGGGAGGGAGCCAGCTGTGTGGCTGTTGAGACCAGAACCCCACATAGAGGGCACAGCAAGTGCAAAGTCCCTTAAAGCAGAGGCACGTGTGGGGCTTTGGTGTGACAAGGAGGCTGCACGGGTTCAGGAGAGACAGGCCTAAGAGATGAGGGGCAGCTTTAACTTTCCTCCTAATTCCCTAGAAAAAGAGCCAGCAGGTTTGCCTGGTAGCCTTCAATCCTGAGATGGGTCGCCTCCCATCCCCGGAGCTGTCAGAGCTGGTGTTTCCTGCCAGCCAGAGGATTCAGCCATCCCCAGGGATCACTGTGGAGGGTGAGGGCTCCTGGGAGAGCAGAGAGATGCCTAGGTGCAGGACTGACACCTGATTCTGTTTTCCCTTCAGAATTACACTCAACTCCTCTGGGCTGAGCGTTTCAGGCGGGCCTCGTCTGTGACGTGAGTTACCAGCATCATGGCCTCCCACGCCAGTCTCACCTGTTTTTTCGTTATACATCAGGTTAATGAGGTCATCAATGGGAAAACGGCTTTTACCTTGAAATGGTCAAGGTAAATGTCAGGGAGGTTTCTCTTCAGCCAGGCCCTTAGTTTAGGCCTTGTCCCTGGCTGCCCACTCCCCTTGACCAGCCTGCTCATTGAATTAGTTCTACACGGCTCTGATCTACTGCTCTCTAGCCTCAGTGGTTGTTGTTGTTGTTGTTGTTGTTGTTGTTGTTTTGTTGTTTTGGTTTTTGATCCAGGGCTTCCTGAGGCAAGGCTCCTTCCTTCCTATGCACTCCAGGGGTCAAGCTGATCCAAAATCAAACTGCCTGAGCCCATCGCCCTGCTCCAGTGAGCTGGGGGGACCTAGCCACTCGCCTCAAACCCCCCTCCCCCGTTCCTTCTCCAGGTACAACGGCCCCAACCTTGTTCTGAAGTACATTCGAGCCCAGAAGCGGCTGGTGAACATTGCAGTGGATGAGCGCAGCTCACCTTACTATGCTCTGAGGGACCGGCAGGGGAACGCCATTGGCGTCACAGCCTGTGACATCGACGGGGATGGCCGTGAGGAGATCTACTTCCTCAACACCAACAACGCCTTCTCAGGTGAGGGTCGGGTTCTCAGGCCTCTCCCTGCCCCCGTTAGCTCTCTCCTTCACCGGCAGCCCTTTCTTTGGCCAGTCTCCATTGCTTCCAGGATCTTGTGTTCTGAGCAGAGACCCAAGGATGACCCTTCAGCTCCTTTGCTGGACTGGGGCAGAGGGACCCGAAAAAAAGAATCTTCTCCCCAAGACTGGCCTTCTGGATTCCAGAAGCGGTCTGGAGGAGCTGGAGGACCACACAGGGATGGTGGGGTGGCAGGAGGAGAGGAGGGTACCTTTTTCATGCCCCTCTTCCCCAGTCCAGGGTCCCGGGGACGATTCTCATGCTGCTCCGGGCCTTTCTCAAATGCTCTGGAGTCCTTCTAGAACTTGCCGCCTCAGCTTTTAGCCTAGCACAAGGATTCCTCCAACAGGTTCCTATATGCCAGACAGAGACTCTGGATGCCAGGACAGGGATGGGCACACAACTCCAAGGAAGGCTGACCTTCTTCTAGCCCCCACGACACCACATGCATCCCTGTTAACTGAAGGTCTGGGCGTGAGCCTCCAATTCTGACCGTTCCTGGGCAATCGGGTGCAGATGGCCCAGGGACCACACCGAGTAGCCCAGAAACGGATGTCCATCAGGCTATGAGTGACTGATATAAAGAATGTCCTCTGTGTGCCAGGCCTTGACCCACAGCCCTCGGTGCTTTATATAGCCAACCTCAGGCAGGCTCGCAGCAGTCCGGTTATTAGCAGTTTTACATTACCTTGAAGACACTAGAGTGTTAAGAAGTTAGCTGACTCTCCCAAACCCAGTGGCCTTTAAGTCTCAGGGTTCAAACCCCGGGTCCCACCCCAGTCTCTCCTTTGCATCAAGACATGCTGTAGCTCTTCTCAATCCCATGTCCCAGGGACAAAGAGGGAGCCGGGCTACGGTGGATACTCAGCATTTCAAAAGTTAGGGGCTTGAGACTGTAGATCACCCCCTATCCCTGTCCCACATTTCCTCAGACTAAACTGTACTATCAATAAGCCCACTCTGTAGGGCAGTTAGGTAGAATTTGTAGTTTCCCAACCATGGCGCCCCCTAGGGGTGAGGTTGTCTACGTACAGGAGCCTTCCAGATGGCAGCTGACTCTTGGTCTATCTAATCTGCCATTTAGATAACCACAAACAAGCACTGTCCTGAGTTCCTCGAGGTCCAGGAGGCTACCAAGTGCCTGGCTATGGGACCCTTTGCCCCTCAACACTCCCCACCAACACACTCAGGCTTTCCCTGGCTTCCAGTCCCAGTCTAGCAACCCGCCCAGGCTGCCCCCTGGAATTTGAGTTCGCCCAGGCTGCCCCCTGGAATTTGAGTTCAGCCGGTTGCATGAATGAGAAGGAATAAGGCTGGAGCCCTGTGCCAGGGGCAGGGGTGGGCGGGCAGGCTGGCTGGGAGCCAGTCTTGTGCCGCCAAGAAACAATGAGCCACAGCCCCGAGTGGTGTTTTATGGGTTTTCATCTCATCTTGCCACCGAGTGAGGCCTGAGAGATGGTAATTATCCCAACACAAATATCAGGGCATGATTACCCAGCTGGATTTACTGCCCTCTCTCCACCAAGCCGAGATTGGATTAGGGCGCGATTAATTGATGGGCTGATCAACTCTTTAATGTGGGGCAAGGTCAGAAAAGGAGCAGAGTCTGGGATGCCTGCAGAAGGGACGGGTCCCCAGGAAGGCCCTGGGAAACCAGGAAGCAGGAACAGGGACAACTGTCCTAAGTGGACTTTGCTGACAGGATGCCAGGGGAAGGGACAGCTTCCCCCAAGCCAGTGCCCTGGGTGGAGGCCGTAGGGCTGTCTCCGAGGCAGCCCCGCCTAGAGTGCTCACTATGAATCCCAGAGCTATGGCTCCGTAGAGGTTCGAGGGGCGGGGCGGGGCGGGGCGGGGTGGGGCGATGTTGACCCCAATTTTCAAGGCCATACTGCAACCCAAGACAATGGCCACTACCTGAGCATCATGCCAATTCTGTAGTCACTCAAACAATGAATATCCCCTTGTGGATGCTCTCATTTTCTGGACAAATTGCTAGTAACCACCTACTGTGTGCCCGCACTGTTGTGGGCCCTGAGGGTACCTGAGTGTGTGGAAGTCCTTCCAGCGGTACATGCTTTTTCCCTACAACAGCCTGCAGTTTCTCTCAGCATCCGACATCCTCTCCCGGTCCCCCATTTCTAAGCCCCATAACAGAGAGGGTTACCGTGTGACTCCCATTGGCCCCAGCCTGGTCTTTACGAGCTTAATTAAAATTGAATAACTAAGTCTCAGGAAGAAAAGGTGAGCAAGCCACTGCCCAAGCAGAGGAAAGAGATGTCGGAGGGAGGCCGACCACCCCGAAGCCTGGGAGACCTGGCTCTAAGAGAACGGCACCAGGGCACCTGAGGGGCAGAGGCAAGGACAGCAGCAGTGCCCAGCAGCCTCAGGCCCAAGGGTACACCTCCTGGTGACCTTCTGTGGGTTTGAGGGATGTCTGTGGGTTTCAGTTAATTTTGTAGTTGAGTAATCCATTGATTCATCAACATGGGCTGGGCATGGAGCAGGGGCATTTGTGCCATGTCAGCACTTTCTTGGGTCCAGACCAGACAGCACTCAGCCACTGCCACCCTGCCTTCTGTGAGGGTCCTGAGAGCTTCTTTGGGAGCCCTACCAGCCAGTAAAGTCACATGGCCTTTGGGGTGTTGACAGTGCTGTGTCTCTCCCTCAGCCAGCTTTTGGGTTGTTAGCACTAAAGTCCCTAGAAGCTCCCAGGACCCTACAATGACCTCTAAGAGTCTGAGTGGCCTTAGGCAAGATCTTGACCCGTCTGTCTTGACGAGTCTATAGAACAGGACCCGAATGGGCCTCACACACTCTTCTATCTCCAATGGCTCTACAGACCATTTTTAAAATCTTTCGGTTACCTGCACCCCTCCCCGTGCAGCCAAACTGCTGTGCTAACCTTTCCCCTTTTCTCCTACTTCCTACATCTTTGCCAAACTTGTTCAAACTTGCTGTTCCTAATGCCTGCAATGCTTTTCCCACTGATTTTCTCAGGGCTCACTCTTCCCGTAAGACCTCCCTCAGCACCTTATCTCAAGCAACGCCCCGAGTTCTTTAACTGGCTTATTGCCTTCAGAGCTCTTGCCCGTGTCTGGAAGTGGGTCATACGCTAGCTCTGTCCAGCTCTCCTACTTTGTCTTACTCGCCATTGTACTCCAGGACCCAAAGAGGTGCCTGTCACTTAGTATCAAATATAGACTCTGGAGTGAACAGCCGGGATACAGGATGAAAAGAACTTAGCTTGCTCCGGTATTTGCTAAGCACTCTCTGACAGCACGGGGTGATTCTGTGGCTACAAGAGGCCAGAGTCTCCACAAGTGCCCCTGAGAAGAGGGTGATAGGCTTGCTCCAGGCCACAGCAGAGGAGTCTAAGCAGCAAAAAAGACTAGGTGCAGCGGAAGATTGGCATGTGAGGGCCCCAAGTGGGCTTGGGTCACAAGGCTTGAGAGCTGGAGAGAGAACAGGAGAAGAGGACTAACCATAGTCCCAGGAAGGCCCAAGCCTGGAAACCCACGTGTGCTGAACTGACCTGGGAAAAGACAAGCCAGGGTGCTTGCCATCTGCACCGGACAGGAGCGGATAAGAGGCAGCCAGGACCTCCCTCCACATCCGGGGGCCTGGAACCTCCTTAGTTCTTAGGCAGATCCACACCCCCTGTAGTTTCCACCCTGCCCACATCACCACCTGACCCTGACTGGGAGAGTGTGGCGGTGGGTGAGTCACCACCTATGAACTCAGCATTTACTTTCTTTACACTCGCTCAGTTAAAAAGATGAGTTTCAGACTTGTGTGTGCAAGGCACTACTGCAGTCCCTGTTCCTGGTGACTTGCCCTAGAGGTACACAGACACACACACACACACAGACACACACACAGACACACACACACACACAGACACACACACACACACACACACACACACACACACACACACACACACACAAACTCTCAGTGATTCTTCTTTGAAAAGTTCACAGCCATGCTTGGGGTGGGGTGTCTTATCTTCCTTCTGAGAGCCTCTATCTTAATCCTTATGCTTAAACTGGTATTAAAATATCTCTATTAACTCCCAGCTCTGCTTCATAGACCTCGCCCTCTTGTATGCACACAGCGGGCCCTGATCACAGTCCTGCTGTTTGCATTTTCAATACACTTTGATATTACATCACAAGAGCACACAGAAGGATCCCACATTCCTTTATGGCTGTATAGTACTCCCATGTGTAGATTTGGCAATTATTGAATCACTCCTCTATAGGTAAGCACTGGCCCCCTGCAGTTCTCTTCCCCTAACAAAGAGTGTCACTTAAAGGATGAGCTAGCACAATCCACCATTTCCCATGATTCCGAGGCCATGTGTAAGATGAGCTTACAGAAACAGTGACTGTGTCAAAGGAGTGCACACCTGCAGCTCAGACTGCCAGAGTGCCCTCCCTGGGGGGCAGCACTTACCACACAGCTCTTGTGTCTGACGAGCAAACACTTGCCAAGGCTTCGCCAGCACAGTGTTTCATCCATTTTGTTTTCAGTATTTGCCAATCTGATAGGGAAAAAAAATTGATTTCCAAGTGTAGTTTTAATTTTCATTTTTCTTAAATGAGTAAGGCTGAGAATATTTTTATATATTTGACTCTCTTGTCTGCTCCTAGCCTTTGCCTATTTTTTTCCTATTGACTATTGGTCTTTTTCTTATTGATTTGGAACACCTCTTTATAAATTAGGAAAATTAGCCCTTTGTCTGAAACACGTTGTGGTTGGTTTTCCTTGGTTTGTCATTTTTCTTTTGGCCTCGCTCATAGCGGGTTTTGTAATATGGAAAGCTTTCATTTTTTTTTTTTACAGACTTGGATTTCAGGCTCTTCCTGTACAGCTTCTGGGCCATGTCACACCTAGAGGGACACTCTGTGTTCTGCAGGGACACTTGCAACCTCCCAGCGAGGAGACGAGTGTCAGTCACCATACTAGAGAAAAGAGAGGATCTGAGCAGGCTGCTCTCCCGGCCTCCTCTGCCTACACAGCAGATGGGCCATCTGCTCTCTGGAGATGCACCTCTTGCCCAGCCCAGCAGCTCCTCCAGCTAGGCTGGCTCCAGCTGCACCCGGAGGGCCTGCACCTCACTACCCATAGTGTGATGCGTGTGCTGGCAGCTTTGGGATCAGCAGGGCACTCAGAAAAATGCAGGTTCTCTCAGGCTTTACTCCACACTTGCTAGCCCAGAACCCACACTGCCATCTCCAGGAGCCTCCTGTGCCCCATAAGTCCAAGATGTATTTTAATGCACATCATCTCATCCGTTTGTGAGTCTCCACCCTTTCCTTGGGCCCAGAAATGGATTCCTGGGTCTCTAGATCTCCAGCCTACTTTCCCTTAGGTGCGGAGTCTTGGCTCTCAGCTGCCCCAGCTTGGTTCCATTTAAAAGACAGCCTCAGAAATTGTGCACTCCAAGGCCAGCCTGTGTGGTGCCTCGTCCCGGGTGACCAATGAGCAGCGTGCAGGGAGAGAAGCCACGAGAGCAGCACCGTAGAGCATAGGAAAAGCCAGTGTGGTGACACATGTCTATGGCCTCAGTACTGAGGAGGCAGAGGCAAAATCAGGAGTTCAGGGTCATCCTCAGCTACGTAGTGAATTTTGAGGATAGCCTGCGACATATGAGATCACGTTTTCAGAAACAAAAATTGGAGACTGGGGAGATAAGTTCTTTCTTCAGAACCAACAAAAATAAGACAGGCACGATACCACGCAGGGGTTCACTGGCCAGCCAGCCTGGCCCTACTAGGCATACTCCAGGCTAGTAAGAGACCCTGTCTCAGGATGAAAACAAAACAAAAACAAGGTGCTCAGCTCCTGAGGAATGACACCCAAAGTTGTCCTCTGACCTACACACACACACACACACACACACACACACACACACACACATACTAGGACCCAGAGTACATCAGCTGGTCTTAGCTAAAGACCCAGAGCTTCTCCCACTAGCCCTGTAGCACTGGCTGAGAGGGCTTTGCCACACCATGCCAATTTGGAAATGGGCATTGCCATCTGACAGCAGCCTTGCAACTTCAGGCAAAAGAGTTGATGCCGGAGCCCCCAATTAATCTGTGTGCCATGCATCTTCCTGGGGAGATTCTGGAGGAAGCTAAGGATGCTGGCAGGGGAGCCCCAGCAGGGTTTCCTTCTTTACTCTGGGCTAGAGGGAGGAAGAAGAGGTCAGGAATCTACCAGGGACCACGTGAGCCTGAGTTCGTTCTTTTTAAACACATCCTTTGTCTAAACTAGTTCTTTGCCCCCCTGGGGCCATCACTGCTCTGCTGGCTCTCCATTGACTACGCCTTGTGAGGCATTTGAAACTTAATGTCACGGTTGCCTCCTGGGATGTGGTTTGTTGAGAACTGGCCTGGTCATGCCCAATAATTCCCTGGGGGAAGGGGAAGCACTGGACAGAGATGCTCTTATTGTTTATGGAACTTCAGCATGTCTGGCTTTATTGGAAGCACTTTACAGACATTAACTCTCTTATGCTCATAACAGCCTGATGGAGAGGTAGCCAGTCCCGATACCCCATTTCATAGCTAAGAGAAGGGTAAGTTCATGGCTCCCCAAGATCAACCCACAAAGGGACGCTTCTGGCTGTCACAAAGCCACCAAGCTGTTTGGTGGTAACCTCTGTGCCTAAGAGTCCCCAGACTTGCCTCTGTGACACTGACCCCAGGAGCCGCCTCCCTCCCCCCCCCCCCCGCCTCTAAACATCCTTTTCCTGGGCCCCCATCCTTCCAATGTCCCCTCCAGGTACTCAGGAAAGCCCCTCTCCACTTCCCACACTACAGATCGGCCCTCCTCTTTCTGAGTACTGGTCCACTTTGGTGTGGGACCCTAGGAGACAAAGTGCAGCTACAAGGAGCCAGGAGGCAAGGCCCACTTCGGTACTGATTTGGGCCGGGGGCCAGGGCTGGGTGTTATTGCCTGTGCCATCGACACGCACAGCTCGCTGTTTATCTGTCTTCCTGACACACCTAATTACCCAGGTTGCAGCTGCCAGCGCGTTTGCTCTTCCTAAATCACGGGCTCCCAACCCTCCTGTCGCCCAGGCCTCCAGGCCTCTGCCTGCACAGGGGCCGCCATTGATTTTGCCGTTCCCGTTTATGATCTACAAGGCTCCACATCGCTGTTGCACATTTTACCTTAATTAGTTTATTCTTCTAGGCATCTCTGGTGAGCCCAGAAGCCGTAAGACCAGTGAGAGGGACATACCAACAACACAAGGTACCCAAACTCCTTGCCTACCAAGCCCAAAGCCCATTTAGACTTCAGCACCCTAAACAGCGACTTGCTAAGCCAGAGCCAGTTTAGCTAATGGACAGTCTCCAGAGAAGGGCTCCATGGCCAAGTACATCTGGGAGGGGCTGCACTCAACAAAAACAAACAGATAATCTGTTGCAGCCTTTTCAAATTTTTAATAATTTGATAACTCTTGAGGGGTATGCAATCTTTCCCAAACTTGGAAGATCGTGGAATTCTTGCTCCAGGCTATGCACAGAAGCCAATCTTGCCTGGCCAAGCTTTGGTGCAGAGTATTTGGTGTCATTTCAAGAAGTGGGTAGAGGAGTAAAAAGGGGCCCCAGTGTGACTGAGATGGAGAAGGATTGCTCTCTGCTGGCAGAGGCTGGAGTCCTGCAGGGGCCATCTTCAGAAGCCCCCAGGCATGTGGAAGCAGTGGCCAACCTGCTACTGCCTCCCATAGCCACAATGATGGTAGCTATAACACAAGTCATTTTCCACAGATCTGAAATCCAGAACACCCTGGAAGCCTCCAGCACTTCTTTTTTTTTTTTTTTTTTTTAAGTTTGCTGGAAACTCACTACATAACAAAACCTGTCCTGAGCTGATGTGAGCTATTTATAAGCTCTGTTTATCCCACTTAATGTGAATATTCATGTTTCACTGCAGAAATATTAACGTGTTTAATTATGGGGTGCCGCCCCCAGTCCCTGCTGGGCGTTATGTAATCAACAGTGTTCCTACCATGTTACCTTCCTACAAGATGAGGGAAGAGTCTAGGTTTCTGAACACATTAGGCCCCCAGGGACTTTAGTGAGGGCATATGTCCCTGCGAAGCTGTCACTGTGCTCTCTCGCCCTACCTGGCCTGTGACCAGGCTGTATATGTGTCTTCTCACAATTGCCACAGTGACACTGTGAGTGAAGACAGCTATTACCTGTCATTCTTGGATGAGGAAAGTGAAGGGCTGGAAAAGGAGAAAGAACTTTCCAGCACCCCAAGTCTGCACACACACACACACATACACACACACTCAAGCACACACATACACACCACACACACACACTCAAGCACACACATACACTACACACACACACACACACACTCAAGCACACACATACACCACACACACACACAGACACGTCAGTGTCCTTCCCGTCTGTGTCTCCTCTGTCGCTTCCACCTGGTCCTCCATGGGTGGTCCTTGGGTGAGCCACCTGGTGGGTTGGGTACACAGTGCTGCCACTGCACACATTTACACGTGCATCTACACCCCATCACACACCCTCACACCCTTGTCTGTGTTATCATACATCCACTCTCAGTGTCCCACCAGTGCACACTTGCTCCTGTGTGTTCTCACCACTCAGCTACACACATTCCCATGTTCACGCTGACTCACACTCATCCCGAACACTCTCACTTCCACACTCGCACTCCTTCTCCCACATTCACTCTCACTTGCACACCCCAATCTCACACACTTACCCGTTCTTATACTTGCAGTGATTTACACACTCGCTCTAACACACTTGCATTCCTATCCACACCTCCAGAATCACTGACTACCAAGGCTGTGAACTGCAGCTCCGGGGTCTCTACAGGATTTGGAATATTTGGAATGGCTAAATTATCTCTGTCCGATAAGAACCACCCCTAGGGGACACTGTGTCAAACATCTGATGTATAGCCGTCCATGCATTGCTCAGAGCACACTTGAATATGGTCACTGTCATCCTCCTTCACAGATAAGAACACTGAGGCTTAGAGATGCTGAGCAACCTGCTCAAAGTCCTGGATCTAGGTCTAACTGAGACTGGAATTTTTGCTCACTGATTCTAAACCCCAGGCTATAATCACTGTCCCATGCTATCCCCCGCAGTCTGAGCCTCTTTGCTGAGGCCAGCCAGAGCCAAGTTCACAACTGGAAGCAGAGAGCCTGGCCTGCAGAGGACCTCCTTGCCTTTAACCACCTGACATCTTCAACCACTTCATGGAACATGCCAAGAGGCAGAACCAGAGACCCCCCACCCCCCCCCACCCCATCCCCTGACCACTGTCTACCACCCATGCTTTCCTCCTTTCTCCAGGTGTGGCCACATACACCGACAAGTTGTTCAAGTTCCGCAATAACCGGTGGGAAGACATCCTAAGTGACGACGTCAACGTGGCCCGTGGAGTGGCCAGCCTCTTTGCCGGACGCTCAGTGGCCTGTGTGGACAGGACGGTGAGTGCAGGGGAACATGAGGGCTTGGGAAGAAGCAGAGGGCCCAAGGCTGTCCCAACTTGGTAGCTCCCAAATGTCCCACACAGAAGTAGAAGCGAAAGACTAAGACCCAAGGCCTGCAGAGTATGTGACAATATATCTTTCACATCCTTCTCGTGTGCAACCCTCCCAGTGACCCAGTGACCCAGTGACCCAGTGACCTCATTGGAAGCAAGAGGGGGTTTTACCATCATGAGTATCAGATTGGGGGAGGGGGCAGTGAAGCTCAGCTTGGAGCAGTGGCTTAACTGGGAACCGAAAATAGGTCAGCAACATGTCTAAGGCATGAACCAAAATCCAGAACTAAATGGAGTTCAACTAACATTAAATGCTTCCGTGGGTTAGGCATTGAGTCACGTGGCCTCCTGTACATATTTTTATAATATTTAAGGTGTGACGGGGGAGTGCAAAAGTGGTCAAGGCATGGTTACCTGAATGTTCTGGAACCTTGGTCCATCGATGGTTCCATCAACACCTTCCTAGTACATCCTACCCAGAAGTGTTCAGCCCAAAACATGGGGCAGCGTGGCTGAACAGGAAGTGGGGAGAGGAACTGCCATTTGTGCCCTGAGCTGGGTCCCAGAGACCCAGCCCTACCAGAGACAGAGACTCCTGAGGAAGTGATCTGTCCATCTTGTCACCTGCTCCTCCACCACCCACCTGTTTGGCTCTATTACAGTAATCACTGCAGTGGGGACACAGCTGCTGCCCTGCTCCATAGAGCATCTCTGGCCCCAGTTCTGGGGCTGAAGGGGTGGGCTCCAAGTGATGGCACAGAGGGATTGGGGATTCAGTGTGAATGTTCGCAGCAAGGGCCTCCAGGCCTTAGGAGAAGGCAGGTGCCAGGTATAAATATTTATTTCTTAACAAGCTGGTGCTGAGAAGAGAAGCCAAGCTGGGCTGTGAAGCCGCATTTAGCCCTGACCTGAATCCATGCCACCTGGACTCCTGCCTAGTGGGAGGGGACAGTGAGGCAGGTCCGAACAGCCCTGAGAGTATGGAGGGCCTGGGTGCCAGATCTGGTCACAGCTGGGGACCTTGTTCACCCTCCTCCTGCTTCCCGCCTCCCCGGTCAGGACTGAGCCCTCCCACACTGGCCAAGGTAGGAAGTTCTCCCAGAGCTGGAGGGAGGAGCTGGAGGTTAATCACAGAGATTCACTCTGTGTCCTAGCAAGGTCATCCACACACTGGCATTTAACCACAGGACAAAAGCACTGTGCAGAAGGCAAAAGGGAAAAGGGGTGACATCTCAGCACAGTGTGTGTGGGGGGGGGGGGCGGTGCTCAGAAGCTGCTTGCTTCCTGCTTGGCCTCACTCCATCCTCCCAGGCCTGGAAAACTGGGGGGGGGGGGGGGGAGCCGTTCAGTGGGTCACCAAGGGAAGAGGTGTTTTCTGAGTCCAGCTACCACCTTGGCCATTCCTGGGACCTAAGAATTGAGAGGAGTGAGCTAGGAGAGGCCAAGGCCAATGTAGAAACTAGAAGACAGGATTGCAGTGTGGCACAGAAAACACAAAAGCAACAGCAAAGGACAAAAGGAAAAAAAGCAGCATACGCTTGCGCAGCTAACCATGCATGGAGCCCTGTGTGTGCCACAGGCCTCTTCCTTCTGAAACTTTACAATAAGCCCACGAGGTACAAGCTACCATTATCACCTTTTACAGATATGGAAATTAAGGCTTAGAGCAATTAAACAACTTGACCTTGGTCACGTAATAAATGGCAGGCACGGCTGGGAATGGAACCCTGCCTGCCCGAAAGCTGAGCGGTACACCGCTTCATCCCTCTGTTGTCCTGGCTCTGGGTGCAGTGATAATGGACAGACAGGCTTTCCTGAAGCTCCCTTCAAAGCATCTTCGCTTAGCCCCACAGCCCCCACCTGGGCTTGCTGGTCAGTAGTTCTCAAAGTGTGGCCCCCAGACTGTTGTTGGCATACACACTGTTAAGGAATGAAGATCCAGAGGCTGCGGGAATGACTCTGCAGGTAAGAGGGCTTGAGACACAAGCGTAAGGACCTGAGTTCAAAGCCCCAGATGCCACGTGAAAAGCTAGGCATGTTTCTGCAAGTGTTTGTAACCCTGGTTCTGAGGGGTTAGAGACAAGAGGATCGCTGGGCTTGCCAGCCACCAGCCAAGCTCCAGGTTCAGTAAGAGACCCTTTCTCAGGAGACTATGGTGGACAGAGTCAAATAGGACAACAACGTCCTCATCTGGACCCTGTGCATGCACTGACAGGAACAACCCCTGCCTGCTGTATCCTCCAGACCAGCTGAGTCTGAAATACCCAGGGATAATGCCCAGAGGCAGTTCAACTCAGGGGGAACTGACAGGGAGCTACGATGTGTGCTGAAGTGACTAGGTCACCAGCCCAGCCACACATCCCTTACTCCTACGCTGCTCCAAACCTGGAGAGCCGTCCTGCCCTTTATCTCTGCTGCCACATCATCACTCACTCACCTTCCTGGATCGAGCTCAAAGACAAACTCTTACAAGATCCCTTCCCTGGTCAATAATGATTATGCCTCATGTTTATATAGCATTTTTATCTTTTCAAAGACCTTTCACATGCACTGTCTCATTTCAGCTCCTCCACCGCCCTGCCAGGAAGCAGGGGGGCAGTCTGAGCCCCATTTAGCACATGCAGGAGACAGCCTATAGACCTTGATGGATCTGCCCTAGGCTAGAGAGTCATTCAGGGCCTGAGGCTAGACCAGGACGAGGCTAAAAACCTCTGGCTGGTGCTTTTCTGAGTCTAAAGTCACTGGTCAGCAGCAGCAACCACACACACTCCCCCATCTGTTGCCCTCACTCTTTTCCTGGTAGTACTGGGCTTTGAACTAAGGGACTCATTCATGCCAGGTGACCACTGTGCCACTGAGCTACGGCCTCGGCAGCACCCGGAAGTCTGTTAGATGTGGATATACTGCAGGCCCACTCCAGACAGAGCTCTGGAGTTGGGAGCTCTAGGAGTGGGGCCCAGAGTCTGTGTTTAACAAATCCGCCAGGCGATTCTGCCGTTAGCCCTAGACCCAGCAACTATAGAAGCACCTCCCGTGCCTGGAAGCATCTCACCCTCTTAGAATTACTGTGGTCAAGTTCACATGTGAATTTCCACCATCTTCTGTTACTATAACACGGCTTTGTTTATCTGCTTTATCAGATAAACGAATTGAAGTAAGGGTCTAGGTGTAACTAAATTTGTATAAATCTCCAAATCTGTAGCAGTGTGCATTTCAGCCCATGTGGACTTAGTTGCCCATTTGTTGATGAGCTTGCTAGCGGGTGGTGGGGTCAGAAATGGTCCACCTTTTCATTTGGCCCTTTCTTCATCCATTCACTGCACAGATACGTACATATTGAGCTTGTGTGATGGGCAACAGAGAGAAGCTTTCAAAGTCCTCCCCCCCCCCCGCCCCGCCCCGCCTCATAGGAAAGCCAGTGGGTTGTAAAGCATGCCAAACTTCAGTTTGCCTTAGAGTCCTGTGGGGTCTTAATAAAATACAGATTCTTATAAGCAAGTCTGAGGTGGGCCCTGGGGTTCCGTATTCTAATATTGGCTCCCAAATGGTATCGGGGTGCCGATCGATTCAGGGACCCTTTGAGTAATGGGACCTGTAAAGCATCAATCCCCAGACAACAGGGTTGAGACTCAATAACCCAAAGAGGATGGGCAGTGAGGCCTCCAGACAGCAGCCTGCCTGTCTCCAGCTACGGCTCCCAACACTTCCTGCTGTAGTTTACCTCCTGGCAACGCTGGCCCAGCCACGCCTTCCGCACATCCACTATTCTCTCTCTGCCTGGAAGGTTTTTCCTCTCCACGTCACTGGCTGGGACCCCTCTTACAAACCCTTTTCTAAAGTTTGCGTACTGAGGCGCCTGCCTCCAGGCGGCAAGCCCCCCTTCCGTGCAGCCGGGGAAACCCTGTGCCTTGCACCTGTCATGCACTTGTGTGCTTTTGACGCCTCTGTGTCCCCGGGAAGCTCTAAGCTCCTTCCCTTGTCCTCACCCAGGAAGTCACCCACGCTTGAGTGTCTCTGAATCTGCTTCCCTCCAAAGAAAACTTGGTCCTCAGTAGGTGTGGAGTGAGTGAGCCTGATGGTCCCCGATCATGATGCTGCAGGATAAGAGAACGAAGCAAGCAGAGGAGGCCAATGAGGGTGGCAGCATTGTCACCTCCAGCTCAGCCATCTCTCTTCTTTTCTCCCTGGCTGTCCTTCCACACTGGACTCTAGGCCACCTAAAGACAGGGACTGTGGGTTCCGAATTTATTGAAGAACACCTCGTAGATAGTGAGAACTCAAGAAATATCTTCCGGACAGAAGTGATGAAAAGATAATAGGGAAGCTGGAAACAGATTTGGAAGCTGTCTGTATCTCTTGGGAAGAAGAAAGCATCCACTGGAGAAATAACGCTATTATCATCACAGGCAGAAAGGAATCTTAGCCGCAGGTTTGGGCTACTAAAACAGAACGGCTACTGAAGAAGCCAGTGCCCCGGGGCTTCTCTGACATGTAAAGAAAAAGAAAGGAGATGGTATTGTAAAGGCCAAAACAGTGAACTATCCGTTCCTGATAAAACGGGGAGATGGGCTAGGAATGGGAGGAGGAGGAAGACCACGAGAATCCCCCCGCCTTTCCTGCGAGGAGGAGAGGGAGCAGGCTCCGGAATTTGCTTGTCATCTCAGCTGGAGTGGGCTTGAATGGGAGCAAGAGGGACGGAGAATAATGGGAACTGGTAGATCAATCAATCAGCAAATATTTATTGAGCAGCTACCCTGGCTGGCAGCTGGAGCGAGCTCAGCTGGAGGGAGGCACATTAGAAAATTGTCTATAAAAAGGTGGTTGTGGGGGAGAGGGAGAGATGTGTTCTTCTGGAACAGGCTAGAACAAGCAAGGCTGCTTTGTTGTCTGGCTCAGGAGGTGGGCATCATTCACGTCGCCTTTGTGAGGAGCACCTCTCCGGGGTTGTGGCCACCCCCGCCCCCAACACAGACTTCAAACCACTGACAAAGCTGTGATCCCAGGGGTGAGGACAACTTCTGGGAACTAACATGGGCTTTCTCATCCTTTCTCCTCCTTCCTTTCCCTACTGCCTCAGGGCTCCGGACGATACTCTATCTACATCGCCAACTACGCCTATGGTGATGTGGGGCCTGACGCCCTCATTGAAATGGACCCTGAGGCCAGTGACCTGTCCCGGGGGATCCTGGCACTCAGGGACGTGGCTGCTGAAGCTGGGGTCAGCAAATACACAGGTATGCAGAGTTTATGGAGGGGCTGGAGCTGGGATCCGGGGGGCCCTGGAAGAGCTGTGTCTAATTCATTAGCAAGCAGGAGGGTGGAGGTTTATAATCCCTGAGCAGGGATGAAGGCGTTGCCCCCCCCTCCCACCATGGATGTTGCCCCTCTAAGAAGAGGTGAGGTGCCTGGCACGTGTGAGCTTGAAGGGATGGGGGCACCATACAAGAGTCATAGGTTCTTTCCAAAACAAAAAGCAAAAAAAAAAAAAAAAAAAAAAAAAAAAAAAAACGCTGAAATGACAAGAACTCCATGTCATCCTGTCCCAGGGACCTCTTGCCCCCTCCCCTGCTCTAACCCCAGTCATGAGTGAGCAGATTGTGTTGGAGAAAACTGACAGATCGCAAGAGCCGAGATTTAAACCTTTCTTTATTGCCCAACAGCAGATGAAATTATTTACTTACACATAAGCGGCCAGGAATTGCGCGCTAAGTCCCTAAGCTCCGGCTGGGTCCCGTCTCGGATAACTGAGCTCAAAGAATTGTGTTCTTGTTCCAAACCCTCTCCCGGCACTTTTTATGGAAGGTGTGCTCCCCCCTCAACTTTCTGGATGGGGGACCTATTGTCAGAGCCTCTGACAGGAGCTCTTTCTAGGGAAGGCTGTTTTTCTAATTCCAGCAGGGCTGCTGACTAAACTCTGATAATCTGCCAATGGGCTGTTGATGGCAGAGCCATCCAGTTCCTGTTATGAGTGCCAAAAATCAGGAAGCCAGGGCTGTGCATAACAACTCGGTCTCATTCACACCCGCCCTGCTGTTGAGTGTAGAAATTTTCCTGTTAGCTAGCCTTCTTCGTACATCTGATCCAAGTTATACCACGGACGCTACCAAAGCTGCAGCCAGCCAGTACTCAAAGCTTGGAGGTGGAAAGTGGCAATGGGGAGGTCATCTGGGCATCACCCTTCCTCCAGACACATGGCTGGTAGCAAATCTCCAAGTTCCAGGCAGGAAAGGTTGTCGTGACCTGCAAGGAGTTGATGGTGCCCTTTCCTAGCCAACTTGCCACCCCCCGCCCTCCATGAAAGACAGAGATTAATGCTGACCTATCTGACAAAGTTTGTGGGGACATATGACTAGACAATAAAATACTTTGTGTGTCTCAAGCCCCATCAAAGTGCCTGAGAGAGCCCTGGGCATGAATGTGCTGTGGAAAGCTTGAGTGTCAGTAATAAACCATCTTTCCCTGGGAAAAAGAATAAACATGAGGCGCTTCAGCTTAGATTGGTACAGTCAATTTTTCTGAGTGAGCTCCCAGTTCTGTGTACTGGGCTGGCTTGGCAATTAAGTGCCTTGATCTTGCAGGAAGGGGGGGGGAGAGTGGGCTGGGGGATGAAACACTTGAAAATGATGAGATGGAAGGGAGGCAGGGATTGGGAGAGTGCATTACACACAGAATGGAAGAATTCGGGAGGTTGGAGCATGAAGGGGGCATTGTTCACGCTGGCTGGGCTGGCACAGAACCCAGGAGGGAGAAGGGGGGGAGGGCGCCACCAAGCAAAGACAGCTGAGGAGCAGAGATGCAGCGGGAGCCCCAGCCAACTGTGCCGGCCGTGCTGGAAGGATAGGGCAACCCAAGGCGGGGGCAGCAGCTTCTGTGGAGGCATGGAGGAGGCTGGGGCAGCTGGCATGCCCAGAGGATGCATAAGAGCAGTTCTGCAGACTTCCAGAAGCTATTTGGCTGGCAAGAACCAATTTGGCCCACCAAGTTACTGTTCTGTCTGCCCGCCTTCCCCAGCTCCCCAACATTATCCTGCAACCCCCACTTGTCACTCGGTTAATGACACATGGACATCTGGCTGGAAAATGACCACTGAGTGTTCCCTTGAGCCCTAGGAATGAACCCCAAATGTAAGGGCCACTATGCAGAGCCCAGCCCAATGGCTGAGACTCTGGGCAGGTAGCCAGTGCTTATCGCCAGAACAGTGAGAGGGGTTTGGGAAGCCAGGAGGGACTAGCAAGGCCTAAGTAGGCTGGAGAGAAGCAAGCAGTGGCCAGATGTGCTTCAGGGATGTGAGTCCTCTACAGCCAAGCCATACAGCCTCCTTTTTCCAGGGCAGCCATGTGGACTGGGAGAGTTTCCCATTTGCCAAGGGATCAAACTAGGTCCTAACAACAGAAAGGACTCACACAAGGTCACTTAATAGATTTGTAGAAAGCCAGCACTTGGGGCCATATGTCCTGATGTTTAAACCAGCCTCAGCCAGCTGACCTTTCTGATGACCTCCAGCTTGAGTATGCTGCCCCAAGCTGGTAAAGGGAAGGTCCCCACCCCCCAACCCCCTCTGGGGATGCATTGGCAGACAGGCCCAGAACTGTGTACTCAGACTGACAGGCTGAAGCAGCTGTCTGGCCTGGGGTGCTCAGGACAGCAGGCTGCAGTAACGGGGGCCAATGGCACGCAACCCATGCACAAGTTGTTATATTGTGCGGGAGGGGGAGGGGAAATCTCTCCAGACACTATTGATTCTGGCATCCACTGCCACTCTGCTGGGTCACAGTGCCATCTAGTGGCTGAAATGGCTGCTCTCAGGGGACTCGGCCCCTGGAGGGCATCTGAACCACAGCTGCCAGTACCCACAGTGTCAGCAGAGGGCCTACAGTCCCTTGCTGCTGTAGCTCCCTGAACACTCCAAGCCCCAGTCTCTCCAGCTACCAGAGACCTCTTGGATCCAGGAAGTGCTGGGAGCTGAGGTGTGTGGGAGCCCTGAGAAGCCGGTACCATCCTGCAGAGGACCTGGCAAAGTCCTCTGGTCAAGGCACGTTGACCCAGCCAACCACCAGAGTGGCTAAAAGGGAGCAGGCTGCCATTCATAGACCCGGCCTGCACCAGGCCAGCCTGTCTGGACAGCCCTGGAAGACAGTGACCTCTCCCAACACAAATTCTACCTTCACTAGGTCTTGGAGAATGGAAGAACATGGAGCATGCCTAGTCCATGGTCTGGCACACAGCCACACCTGCCCTGTGGCTCTTGACAAAACAGCACTGGGGTCCTCTGCTGGGCATCTCCTGGGAGCCTCACGCTAAATTCAGGGGTGTAGGTGGGGTAGCCAGCCTGTCTGCCATGGAGGCATGAAGTCCGTGTCTTCAGGCCTGCACACCACATAAGCGTCCTCATTTCCTCCTCCAAATGGTGCCCAGCTCTCTGTCACCCAGCTTTCTGCACACAGCCTCCCCTCCCCCCAGGCTCTACCCTTTCCCCAGGACCTCTGCGCTTGGGCCTCACCCTTTGAGGGAGCATCTGCCTAGGCTGCAAGGTGGTGATTAAAGAAGCCTTAAAAGAAATTTGGAAAGAAAATGAAGGTGGATTTATGGTGCTGGGTAGAGAGATCTGCCGCTGTAGGCTGGGAGCAGTGTGGAACAAAGCGGAGGGCAGATCTGATTTATAGGAAGTCATTATTGGAAGAGACGGAGAGGCCCAAAGCCCAGCTGAGCCCTTCTGGCAGACTCCCATCCGTAGCATGGCTGGTGCCTGCTGGGTGGGGGGCTGAGGCGCCTCCCTGGTCCCCAGGTGGGTGCCAGCCTTCTGGCAGTAGTAGCTCAGCAGCTCCAGCAGCCAGGACCTGGCAAGGCTGGAGTGACAGGTACCTCATCCAGGTCCAGAAGCCCCAAGAAGGTCCCCAAAGGGGTTCCCAAAGTTCAGGCTACACAAGGGCCATTTCCCAGGAGGGTCAGATGCAGTTGGTGATTGTCGCGGGGGAGGGGAGGTGGCTGTTCTTGCTTTAGAAGTGTATAGATGTGTGATAGACTGAAACTTTAATTTTTATACATATTTTTCTCAGCTGCCTCAAGAGATTTTAAAGAAATGACACTAGTGGCTACACACACACACCCAAGTGCCAATACAGTCCCCTCCCTGTTGAGAGGGGACCTGAACAGAAGTGTTTGAGAAGCAAGCTAAGGGGATACATGAAGGTTTGAGTGGGGACCCTAACACCTGCCAACTGTGAGGTTCCTATGTAAAGCCTCAGTTTCCTTACCTGGAAAATGGAGGGAACTGGAGAACACTCAAGAGGTATTTGTCAAAACAAACACTGGACATTGAACAAGTGTGTTCAAGAGTTCCACTGTAAGCTAAGGTGACCATGGTTACTAACAATACATTGCATTCTTGCACAATGCCAAGAAGATAGGTTCTAAGTGTTCACAGAATTAAAATAATACGTGAGGTAATGCGCATGTTAATTAGCTCATTTTAGCCATTTCATAGCATATACATTCTTCAAAACATGGTGCATGTGATAAACATATGCAATTTGTTATTTCTCAGTTAAGAAAGTTGTGGTGGCAAGACACACCTTCAAGTGTCATGACACTTCAAGTGAGATGTGTGTGCCTATGCCCAGCACATAGGACAGAGCCACCCTGCTCTCCCTCCAGTCCTTTACCCACTCCAGCCTCACACAGCCCAACCTCACACAGTAAACCTTACAGGTCTTTTCAGCACCCTACACAATTTCACAGTCCAGCCTCGTCTGGCATCAGCAGGCTCACCCAGCACCAACACAGCATCAACATCTCACTCTGGAATTCTGCAGGAAACAAATTTGGAAAGGAAAACCCCATCACCATCCCACCTGTCTCCCCATTCTCCAACTCACATCTCCCACCCCTCTGCCTCAATGCATTCTCCAGCATCTTAGACCAACTCTCTCATAATATCTTGGATGTTCTTGGCAGCCTATGGACCTTGGTGCCCACAAGAACCCTGTTTCTACAAGATTCCATCCAGCAGGAGAATGTCACGGGTCCACACCCCTTTGATGGGGAACAGCAAGATGTGGGGCAGGAAACTGAATCCAATGTGTTCCAACTGTTTCAATATGTTGAAAAGTAAACCTTCAGGGCATTTTGCAATGCAGGGGACTGATACCTGGAGAACACCTTCCAATGTTCTAGAAGCCAGAGAGAGGCAATGGCCCAAGAAAGAACTCAAAGGCCTTTCCTAGAAACCTGGGTCCCAGCCTGCTGCTTCATCGCTGGGTCAGCAGCCCATGGTTGGAACAGTTCAGAGTGTGTGCTCCACCCATAGCTCCCAGAGTGTGTGCTCCCTTCCCTCCCCATCCAACCCCTTGGAGCCAGGAGATGGACTCCTGCAGCAGAATCACACTTGAGACCCCTGTCAAAGCATCGAGATGCGGGTACCAAGAGTAGCCAATGCTTTCCCGCAGGGATGGGGGTCCAAAGAGCAAACAGGAAAGCCTGAAATGCAACCAGAGGTAGTGGGGATCAAAGAGGGCCGTTTACCCTGGAACTCACAACCTCTCAGAGTGGGCATCTGTCCTTGGGAAGGGATGGGGATAGAGAAGCATTCAAAGCCAACAGCATAACAAAGGGGCCTTTGAAGCTTGAAGTGCTGGGCAAAAATAAAGTGATATTATTCACCCAGCAGGTGGTAAATAGTCCCAGCTAATGAGTCTGTGGCACCTGACATTTTCCAAGGTACCTTCCAAAATTCATCCCACTTAATATTTATGACACCCCTGAGAAGGAGCTATTATTATTACCAGTTTATTTCATAGATGAGAAAACAGAAGCCTAGAAAGGTTAAGTGATATGCCCAAGGTCACACAGCTCAAACCCGGGCTTGCCAATCACCAGGCCTGAGGTCTGGCCTCCCACCAGTACAGCCCTGCAGGCTCATCTGGGGAGCTGTGCATCTGTGAGAGAAGGTGCTCGCTTCAGACAGTAAAGGGTGGAGTCGGCTCCATTAGGATGTTGTTCTCCAAGCCTTAAACAGAGATGTCCCCAGCAGCCCTCTAGGTAGCCCTGAGCCTAGGGAAAGGAGGGAAGAATGGGTGTTGCAAAGCAGGAGAAAAAAAAAAAACAAAAAGAAGAGACAGACCCTGGGAGAAGATATGTTACTACTTTTATCCCTGACTAAGAGGCAGAGTGGAAGGATACAGTCTTGATGGGAGGTTGCCATTGGTTAATCTGTGGCATCAGCGAGGGGTGTAATACCTGGCTGTCCTGTCACAGACCCCAGTTTGGACCCTATCCTAAGGCTTCTGGAGATGAGCCCCCAAAAGGTTGGCTCCCTGACTGTGGACTCACCTGCTCCCCAACTGCGTGGCCAACTTGCCAAAAAGGAGTTGTGGGTAACATCTCTGTTATGGTCCGGTTGCTATGGCAATAAATTGTTGCTAATTAGTAGTGTGGTTACCATGGCAATTTTCTAGTAATTACAGGTTACAAATGGTGCAAGGCTTCAACCCAACCCAATTAGTTAATTAGAAAGATTTAGAAATTTGTCCAAAAGGGAAATAACCTGCTTTGTAGAAAATGAAGAGAATGTGTCACAGCTTGGGAGCCAGAGGCAGAGGAAATCGGAGGATGCCACAGAGAGAGGAGGATTGAGTTGCAGGGTGGCTAGTCCTGAGTCCCACCTGTAATTTCCTGGAAGCCCTCCCCTGGCCTGGAGTCTGGACCAGGGCAGAGACAACTGCCACTAGCTCCTCTTTTTAATAGGCAGATGCAATGTCATGTGTCAACATTCTTCCGACTGGTTGTAGAAAGCGGCCGGAAAGCCACCACCCTGCTCCATGACCTTCATGCTACATGGTACCTCTTGAAAGGAGGACCCCCCGCCAGGGATAATGGGGATTCTGTTGCTCATTTTCATGAGACTGGACTCTCCTTTGAGATGTACACTGATTACCTAGGAAGAAAGAATCCAGGAGGAAGAAAAAAAAAGCCTAAGAGGCATTAGCAAGACATTGAGCAAGAGTAATGAAAGTGGTGAAGTCATTATGGGGCCCCTGCCCCAGCTCCCTTCACATTGGGAACAAAACCTTATAATTTGTCAGGGAGCATCGCTCAGGGTGAAGGGCCATAAGACCCTAAGAACCCTTGTCTCAGATTAGTTCATCACCCATCCAGAGGTGGGTGGCCAAGGACCTGGCCAAGGACATGGCTCTCCTAGAGCTGTCATATACTTAAAAACTCCAGCCCCGGTTCGTCTCTTGTCACCATGGCTAGTGTCTTAGAGCGATATGCCTCTTCCTTTAGTGGGCATACGAGACACACAGTAGTCTTGTCAGGATGCAGGACTCAGCAGGACCTGAGATTTGGTGTTTCTGAGAAGCCCCAGCGCCAGGTCCACAGGCCTGACAGTGCAGCAGGCTGTAGGCTTTACAAAAACCTCCGTCTCTCTTACCTCACCTTTTAAATTTTGACGTCCAAAAGTTCCATATTCATCATACACAACATGATGTTCTGACATACACATGCCTTGTGGAGTAGCTGGCCACAACATGATGCTCTGAAATGCCTTGTGGAGTAGCTGGCCACAACATGATGCTCTGACATGCCTTGTGGAGTAGCTGGCCACAACATGATGCTCTGAAATGCCTTGTGGAGTAGCTGGCCACAACATGATGCTCTGATATGCCTTGTGGAGTAGCTGGCCACAACATGATGCTCTGAAATGCCTTGTCGAGTAGCTGGCCACAACATGATGCTCTGAAATGCCTTGTGGAGTAGCTGGCCACAACATGATGCTCTGAAATGCCTTGTCGAGTAGCTGGCCACAACATGATGTTCTGAAATGCCTTGTGGAGTAGCTGGCCACAACATGATGTTCTGAAATGCCTTGTGGAGTAGCTGGCCACAACATGATGCTCTGACATGCCTTGTCGAGTAGCTGGCTTGAACAAGCATTAAGGTCCACTTGCAGTGACGTCACTCACCACCCACCCTCCTAGACAGCTAGAATAGCATGTGGTTACTAACTGCACTCGCCATACTATGCAGCAGTCTCTCAGACCCAGCCCTGTGTTTAACTGTCCCCTTTCACCATTGTCACCCCCGTCCCACCTTCCCCCTTCACCCAGACCCTAAGCCCCGCTTCTATCGCTTGCTCTCTGGACTCCACAGCTTAGGGATTTTTGCCCGTTGTCCTCCAGGCTCATCTGTGTAGCCGCAAATGACAGGATCTTCCTCCTTCAGAGGGCTGGATAGCATTTCGTTGTGGAAAAGCACCACATTTTCTTTATTCGGTGCTCTGATGGACACTCAGGGTGGTTTCATATTGGCACTCATGAATAGTGCTTTAGTGGACACGGGAGTGCAGAGCTCTCGAACCTGCTGCCTTCATTTCCTCTGGAGGACGTGTGCCCAGCAGCCAAATTGCTAGGTCATACGGCAGTTCTATTTTTTTTTTTTTTTCTGAGGGTATGCCACACCGCTTCGTGGTTGTGCTAATTTATACTCCCTCCAATCATACACAGAGATTGGTTTTCTCCTCCCTCTCGCTGGACACTGGTAAGCTGTCATCCTTTCTCACTCATTTGACTTTTATAAGAACTGAAATGGAAAGGGCAAGTCAGAAACACGCCCCCGCTTCCATTTAGGAGAAGAAACGGACGCTCAATAGGTAACAAATAGGTAACAAATTATCTGTAGTCAAGCAACTTGTAAGAATCTCCATCTGCTCCCCGTGGGGCCATTTCAACAGCTGCCCAGCATCCAGAGGTCGTGGCTGGTCAAACTTCCTGGGTGTGGGTGGGTTTTCCTGGAAGCAGGTGAGGCCCAGGAAGCAAAAGCTTTACTTGAAGCCCATTGGTCCAGGATGCTTTGTTCAGGATGCACTACAGTTGGACCTCTGCATATCAGGAGCTCAAAACTGATGTTATTCCTCAAAGCCTAATAGAGAGCTGGCTTTTTTTTTTAATTAATGTAAGATCACACAGAACTGTTGCCTGCCAAGTTGCCCACTTTAAAAAAAAAAAACAATCACTGGCACTCCTCCAAGTCAATACATATAGATCTGCATAGTCCTTTTAGTAGCTGCAGAATGATCCACCATATGGATGCACCATAATCCAGCCAGTTCACTACCAATGGACAAAACTGCCTAGTACATCAGCCAAAGCCAAATAATCATTGGTCCTACAGCTGGAACCCGCAGCCCATCAGAGCCTGCAGGGAGAGCCGACGCCTTCTGATGCTTAACCAAGAGCATAGGCGTAGATTCTGACAGGCGTATTTGGGACTTGACGAGGGAGTGAGGTGCTTTTACGGGTCCTGTGATCTGCCTGTGCTTGCAGGGGTGGAACAGAGTTTAGGGATGTGGTGATTCAGTTGCCATGCGTGGTGACCACTGCTGGGATGTGGAATAAAGCCTTTGGCACTAAGTGATCTTACACAGCTCTTCTCTGGGCTCGGTGCCTTCAGAGTTACGGAGAATGGGAGCTGAGGTCTAGCTCAGGGACCCATCCCAAAGTTCAGATCCCTGAGGCTCTTCCTAATTGTTTCCTTATAAATGGGGTCTTCAGCAGCCCAGTCCTCCAGGAGATGGGGTCAGGGGTGAGGGAGCTGGGCTGAGCGCCAGCCCCTCACTGTGGGTGCACCTCTTCTCCTAGCGGGCCGGGGTGTCAGCGTGGGCCCCATTCTCAGCAGCAGCGCCTCAGATATCTTCTGTGACAACGAGAATGGGCCCAACTTCCTCTTCCACAACCAAGGCAATGGCACCTTCGTGGATGCTGCAGCTGGTGCTGGTGAGTAGATGGCCTGTGTCTCTGAGGTCCCCGGGGCCCAGGAGACAGTGGGTTTCTCTGCCACCCTTAAGCCACAGGGGTGTTTGCTGATGGGGCAGGGAGACTGCTGTTTCAGGCATGCCCTGTCCCCGCAGCTGGCATTGGCCTCTGAGCCTCAGAGTCTGCTTTTGTTTCCCAACACCATTCTCCTCAAAGCTCTCCCTCCCCAATTTGGCCTCTTCCCCTTTATCTTCTGTTTGTTTGATTGTTTTGAGAAAAGGTTTTTCTGTGCCCTGGCTGTCCTGAAACTGTCTCTGTAGACCAGGCTGGCCTTGAACTCATGGAGATCTGCTTGCCTCTGCCTTCAGAGTGCTGGGATTAAAGGCGTGTGCCACCATGTCTGGCTTTTTTTTTTTTTAACATTTAACTTACTGCATGTACATGTGTGGATGTATGCATGTTATAGCACTCAAGTGGAGGTCTGAGGACAACTTGCAAAAGCCAGTCCTCTCCTTCTTCCATGTGGCTCTCAGGGCTCGAACTCAGATCCACAGTCTTGGCAGCAGGGACCTGTACCCTCTGACACATCTCTCTCACTTAACATAAAAATTGTTTAATCCAGTAACAATTTCTTTTTTACTCTTCTCTCATACAATGCTTCCTGACCGTGGTTTCCCACCCTGCCCCCATGCCTCCCAGTTCTGGCCACCACCTCCCTTCTCCCCCAGATCCACTCCCTGTCTGTTTCCCTTCAGAAGAGAGTGAGCCTCCCAGGGATATCAGCTGAAGACAGCGTAACAAGTTAACAATGAGACTAGGCACAAAAACCTCAGCTCAAGGCTGAATGAGGCAACCCAGCAGGAGGAAAAGGGTCCCAAAGGCAGCCTAGAGTCAGAGATACTCTTTTCCCATTGTTAGGAGTCTCACAAAATCACCCAGCTATACAACCATAACCTATTTACAAAGGATCTAGCTCAGACCCACGCAGGCTCCGTGACTGCTGCTCTATGACTCCTGCTTAGTTGATTCTGTGGCTTTGTTTTAGTGTCCTTGACCCCTCTGGCTCCTATATTTCTTCCTCCCCCTCTTCCTTGGGGTTCCCTGAGCTTCTAGGTAAGGGACTTGATGAAGATCTCCAATTTAGGGTTCCATATCTCTCTCTCTCTCTCTCTCTCTCTCTCTCTCTCTCTCTCTCTCTCTCTCTCTCTCTCATTTGGCTGTAGGTCTCTGCAGCTGTTCCCATCAGCTACTAGAATAAGCCTCTCTGATAACAATTGGGCTACACACCAATCTATGAGTATAGTAAAATATCACTGGGAATCATTTTATTCACTTTTTTCTATCCTAGGTCAGGAATGGCCTCCTTTTCACAGTGTGGGCCTCAAAGTAGACCAGTCATTGTTAAAATTAGTTTTGTTTTTGTTTGTTTGTTTATTTGGCTGGATGGTTTGGTTTTGGCTTTTTGAGACATGAGTTCTCTGTGTAGCCCTGGCTGTCCTGGAACTCACCTGTAGACCGGGCTGGCCTCGAACTCAAAGAGGTCCGCCTGCCTCTGCCTCCCAAGCGCTGCGATTAAAAGCCTGCGCCACCATGCCCGGCTAATTCAACAATCATGTCAAGGTGTTTTGTTAGCTGTCTGGCTAGCATTAGGAGCTGGGGATGCTGACCTAAGGAAGGCTGAGGCCACCCCACATTTAAGAAAGGAACTAACACTCTAGAAACAAACGCCAACATGAGCAGCTATAAGAAGACACAGGAGAAGCAGGGTAAATGCAAACCAAAAGGTCGTCATGGCTTCCGGCTCTGCTCCCCTTCCTGCCTCTGATGATCTCTCATCAGCCACAGGGCCTTTGCATGTGCCATTGCTTTTGCGGGACTGCCCTCCTTCTCTGTAGGACTTCCCGTCAACATTTTACTCAGTGTCACCTCTGAGGAGCATTCTCTGACTTCCTGTGTGCCTAGCAAGACGTTCCTTCTTGCTCTCTGTCTCCACTGCCCCTGGCATGTACCTCTCTCTCACTCAGATTTCTACATTGCCCTCATGATTGGTCTGTGTGCTGCCCAAGGACTTGCTACCCAGGTAATGACAGAGTGAATACCATATAAAAGGCTACGGGCGCGGCATGTGCCTTCCAGCCCCTTCCTCGTCCCCCATTTCCTCTCATCCTGAGAAAGAGTGAAGGCTTCAACGCACCTCCTCCTTGGCGCACAAGCAAGAGGTGACTGAGGACCTGAATCCATCAGCTCTACACACAGCAGCATCTGAGCCCCAAGTGTGAGCCCACCCCTTCTCTCTGATGTGAGAGTATCTCCTTGTCCAGCTTCCTGCTGGACTCCAGATCCCCCCCCCCCAGTCCCATCCCCGACCCCACCCCACCCCGCCAGCTCCAGCTGAAACACCACCTACCCCAGCTGGTTGCCTATCGTCCAGCATCCTTGCTGCAGTGTCTTTCCTTCCCCAGCAGAGTAGGGTGTGGTCATCTGACCTGCCCTCTGCACCCATCCCCCCACCCCCCACCCGGGCTGTACTCCAGTAGCAGCAGTGCTGCTCTTGCTGCTGAGAAATCTCAGAGCGAAAAGGAGGTAGCACAGAAAACTGAGAGAATTTGATAAGGTGTTAAGGAGATGGAAGCCGAGGTGAGCGAACAAGTTGGAGCGGGAGAAGGTATCAGGCGGGAGGAGATGCAAGGTGCGAGGCCCCGTAATTGAAAGTCAGAGTGATTGCAGGGGTTTAACAAGACATGTCAAGGGGGCATTCATCACCCAAACAGATGCCGCTGTGAAATGCAGCCTGGCACTGCTTAGTCCCGTGAAAAGGAACCAGCTCCTTGTCAAGGTGCCTCACAGATACGAGAGAAATGGGCCAGCTCAGAAGGCCAACCGACCCGACGCTTGGGCGAGGGAGTCTGCAGAGAATTAATGGGATATCAGCCCTAGGGATTGGAGGCTGCCCACAGTCCCTGCAGTGCCACCCTCATGAACTGGGACTCTGTGCCTTGTCTCCCATCACTGCGCAGCCCCAGGCCTCCCTTCTCCATGAGAACGCCTCGCCTCCAAGGTTCTCGGAGCCCCCACCCCTGCCTCCTCGGTTTTCCACTCTCAGGATCATCTGCTTGCAGCTGTCCTGCCCCACCACCTCAGTTCTATTTTTCTACTACCCTGTACCCAAGGGCAATCTGCAGCTGTTTGTCCTTTGAAAGTGTCATCTTCACTTAGCCCCGCACTGGGCCAGGAGCTGGTAGTTCCGTCCCTGCACCCAGGAAGAGGGGCCATGTGAGCTGTACCCACTGCATTCTTCCCTAGGATGAGCTCCTCGGTAGATGGTGAAAGTGGGCGGCAGGGCCCTACCCTTCCTGTTCTCATAGGCCCGCTGTGGGTTCTCTGTCATGGTTGCTGTATTTTCCTCTGCTGTCACCAGCATCCCCAGTTTGCCTGCTGTCAAATTATTTATGTCTCTTCATTCATTCAGCAAGTACTTCCTGAACGCTGCCATGCAACCGCAGGCACGGAGGTAGACCTGCAGCACACAGGAACCTCAGGGGCGTCACTGACCTCGCGAGAGCCGGAACAGATGGAGAGACCAGGCCCCAAGCAAGGAGACCCCCAAAGAGCAGAGTCTCCCTGGGAACAGAAAGGGAAAAATTAGAAAGATGAGGGGGCAGGTGGGAGGGGCTGCTTTAAGGAGTTGGGTTGTCTTCCTTCTTTATATTAATCCTTTCAGTTAGCATAGAAAATAATGAGTTCATACATATGTCATTATGCTTTGCTCTTAGTCACCTCCCCAAGTGGCTTCCTGTCATCCTTGCCGCTGTTCCCTTACTTCCCTTTCCAAACAATCCTTCACTCTGTTTTCTCGTCACATTCTGTTGCCTTTTCTTATTCACTTCCCATGGCACCTTTAGGCCTCTTCCCCCATAGGCCTTCTACAGCTTCCAAGGCAAGTTTTGCGTATATGTATGTGTCTTTGTGCACGCACGTGCGTGCGTGCGTGTGTGCGTGTGCGCATGCATGTGTATGCCTGGAGTCCACACATTCAAGAAAAACACGTTGCTAGGAGGTGGCAGCAGGGGCGGCCCGGCGCATGCCTTTAATCCCAGCACTCAGGAGGCAGAGACAGGTGAAATCTCTGTACATTTGAAGCCAGCCTGGTCTACAAAGTGAGTCCAGGACAGCCAGGGCTACACAGTGAAACCCTGTCTTGAAAGAAAAAAAAAAACAGACAAAAACAAAACAAAAGGCCATGCTTGTTTTCTTGAGGCTGGTTCATTTTATGGGCCACTTTACATGCACAGGTCATGAAAGGCTTCCTTACGGGGTTAAGTTTCCAGGGGCCAGGAAGGCATCTGGAACAAAGATCCAGAATGTAGGAAGAACTTAGTTCACTTAAGGGATGGGCCGACCATGGTGACCAGAGTCAGCCAAGAAAATGGTAAAAAAAAATGCAAGGAAGGCAAAGCCCCAGGCAGAAATTTTAATTTGACCTGAAGTACTGGAGAGCCCTTGAAAGAGTTAAGCCAAGAAGGATGTGATCAACTTAATGTCTCCCTGTGGCCTTGTGACAGTGGTGAGAAAGGCTTTGGTCCCCCAGAATGCCCATCACTCTCCCTCTCCTGGACCATGCTGCCCTGAGCTGAGTCCAGGTAGCATGTGAGTGGGTGGCCATGCTACTTCCTGCCCCCGTGAGAACATCTAAGCTTCAGGTACGCCTCCCCGTCTTCCTAGGGACACAGGGACCGGATGAGGGTCACCATCTCTTGTTGTTGGAGATGACTGTTTATGGAATGTGTGAGGAATAGCACCCTGAAGCTCTTTCCTCTCCTCCCCCAGGTGTAGATGACCCTCATCAGCACGGACGAGGTGTGGCCCTGGCAGATTTCAACCGTGACGGCAAAGTAGACATTGTCTACGGCAACTGGAATGGCCCACACCGCCTCTATCTACAGATGAGTGTGCACGGGAAGGTCCGATTTAGGGTAAGAGCAGCCAGGCACTGCACAGTGTTTAGGCACACTGGGAGAGATGGAGCCTGCCTTAGTGCCTCCTGATAAGCTCAGGAGGCCTTGGGTCTCTTGAGCGCTGGGGATTGGGGGGTCTCAAGGAAGGCGACACGTAGGGGGGCGCCAAGGACACCAGCCTGAGCTCTGTGCAGACTCTCAGGCCCAGGGCTGAAAACAAGTGGCCACAGAGAAAGAGACTCCTCCAAGGCAGCCAGCAGGAATCATGTCAGGAAAAGTCATTCTTCGGCAACCCCTGTTCCTTGGGGCTCCCGGGACACCCCACCTGCAGCTGCTAACTGAGCCTTCCGGCTGAGGTTCAGACCCAAGGTGGAATGACAGGAAAAGAAAGAAGTTGAGGCCAGGGAACTCCCAGGCTGCTGTCCCTAAAGTCAAATAAAGGATAGGATGACCGCACACAGCCTTGAGCTGTCGCAGAGTGTAGTGACAGGTAGTCTCCCCTAGGACTGCTGGGTGGCAGTGGCAAGCCTGAGTTTGGGATTTTCTCAGCAGATGACAGCGTACGGATTTGATGAGGCTGCTCTTGAAACACTTAGGACTTTGGCAGATAATAGCCGCAAACAGGAAATGAGAAGTTACGGTATTCCCAGCTTTGTAAACTCAGAGAACCGCCCAGGATCCCCAGTTGGTGTGACAGTGAAAAGGCCCCACCCACAGACATCTTGGGGCTCCCTTCCCCTCGGAGACTCCAAGCCATCTGGTGAGGAGGATGCTCGCCTTGAAATCAGGGCACTGATCTCGGAGCTCTCTGGGCGAGTTCCCTCCTTATCTGGCAATTCTAGCCCAGACTCACAGCAGAAATGATCTTGCCCTCCCTGCCCCCAGATATTTGACAATGTCTGGGAACGTGTTGGATTGTCCTGCCTGAGAAAGGACAAAAGTCAGTGAGGCTGCTACAGACATCTCACAATGCACAGGTCAGCCCCCACTATAAAGAATCACCTGGCTCCAGCTGTCCTGGGCTGAGGTTAGAACGTGCGTGAGCCTTCTGAGGCCCCTGCGCAGGGCTCAGAGCACAGAGCACAATAACAATAATAACAAATGTCCCATTTATCACGTGCCACCCATGTGCCAGGATGCTTGATAAGAGCTTTTACATAGATTATCTCGAAGCCCAGGCATGCAGAGGGGCAACCCCAGGGGGGCTGTGTAAGTTTCCATTTTTACAGGATCGATGCAACAGTAATGAGTTAGAGATCCTCAGGTCTGCTTGTTCCCCAGCTCTGAAGACCCCGCACAGCCCACCCTGACCAGCCAGCCAGGCTCTTAATCAACCTCATTACAGTGCTGATGAGGACTGTCACCCTCCCCTGCCTCCAGGAGCAAGCATCTCTGCAGCCAGCCGGGACCCAGAAAGCTCCCTCCTATGTATCCAAAGCAGGCTGCAGGAAGAGAGGAAGGCTGGACCTGGTCCAAGGGCAGGGCCTGACTCAAGGGCAGAGGCTCCCAGAGAACCAGGTTGGCCCTTCCTGGTTCTCTTCACTTAGGCAGATGTGGACCACCACCGAGTGTCTCAAGGGACAACCTGCCCACAATGGGAGTATTCTGCTCGGAAACAAAAGCCCATCTGCACAGCTCTTTTTTCATTGCAGAGGCAAATCCCATACCTACAACCCTGTGCCAGACCCTCTCAAGCCTGCCAGCACTTGTAGGCAGGGTTCCCAGCTTGGCTGTCTTGGGTCCAGTCTCCTCCTAAGTCCTGTGCAGGTATAAGTGAAAGTGACACCCTTCAAATCATGTCTCAAATAAAATCCCAAGACTCCCAAGAAACATAATGGGGAAATAGAAGCAGCAAAAGATGAAGCTAAATGGTACATCTGGCTTTCCATGGGGCTGGTGACAGGGATGAGGTGACAGAGACTGCCAGGGAGCTGTCCCCTGGCCACTCCATGACGCAACGCACACCTGACATGCAGGCCTCACAGTGTAGGATGCTGCTAGCCACACTGAGATCCACTCCAAGGGTTGAGTAACCTTCCTGAGGATAAGCAATTAGCCAGTGCTGGAGCCTGGATTTAAAAGCAGGTGGTTTCCGGTGCTGTCCTGGCTTCTGGTTCCACACTTGAGGAGGAAGGGTGCCTCGTCAGAATCTCCAATCTGGAGCTCTGGCTCTGGGGCCCATCGCTAGCAATCCCCCTCCTTCTTCAAGACTCAGTTATCCCATCTGTAAAGTGGGACACTAGCATCGGGCTGCTCGGGGGACAAGCAGGAGGGTTACGTGTGATCTGGACCGGGGGCCAGCTCAGAGCTCCCCAGTGTGAGCCAGAGCTCTTGTTACTCTGCCCTCTTTGTTCTGCAGTTTGTGGGATCCCAAGGGCCACCACCCAGGTCATAACAGAGGGGACATAATAGAGGTTCTGGGGCCTTCCTCATTGCATCACACCATAGATGGGTGTGGACCCTCCTGTCTCCTCCAGGACATTGCCTCGCCTAAGTTCTCCACACCCTCCCCTGTCCGAACTGTCATTGCTGCTGACTTCGACAATGACCAGGAACTGGAAGTCTTCTTCAACAACATCGCCTACCGCAGCTCCTCAGCCAATCGCCTCTTCCGGTACCGTATCCAGACCATGGGGTCGGGGAGACAGAGGGGTGGGCTTACAAGGGTCAGGGAGGCTGTGCCAACTTAAGAAAGAGAGAGGAGGGGAGGACAGAGGCCAAGCAAGGTAAAGGGAGAGCCGGAGTAAAACATCAGCCCCAGCTCTGGCTGGGGAACGAGTAGAGAGGACATGGTCCGGATAGGCCCACACCTCCATCCCACAAGCTAGAACCCCACAGCCACAGAAAGGCTTCCAGGGCCATGTCTATTGGGTAAGCCTGGGTCAAGCAAAGGAAGTCTGTCTGGCTTATACACTGCGGGCTTCTGAGCACCTGTAACAGAACATCAGAGCAGTTCAGCTTTCCAAAAGATAGACAGAGTGTTCCAAACGGACCTGGCCACAGGACGCATCTTTCAAGGTTTTTCCCTCAGAAAGGGGGGGGTGCTCATCCAAGCATTCTTGGGGAATGCTGACGGAGACGGTTAATGACAGAGGATGGAGAGATCTGAGTCCTCAAACACCTGAGCATCTCAGGGACTGGATGTATTGCCCACGGTGTTCGTGTAAAGCCTGAGGGCCCACCTCACATCTCCATGTAGGGTCTCAAGGACCGAGGCTCAGGATCGGGTACACCTAATAAGAGCAGCAGGCACACCGCCATTCTTACCTCACAGGCATTTGAAAAGCACTGCGGCAACAAACCTCACACGGTATGGTCTGAGATGCCACTAAGGCACATTGGGTACAGAGACAGAACAAGGGTGTTAGAGCCAGGAAATGGGTCAGGTCACCTGCATGGCCCTCCAAGTCTCTAGTCCCTCTCTCAGGGGGGACTCAACCATTAATAAAAGGCGCAAGCTGTGACTAAGCATGTTTTAAAATATAATTATTAACCAAGCATCAATCCAGACTGGATGTAATCACCCCCTGAAGGCACCAGATTTACTAATTAGGTGCCTTGCAAAGAGCTTATTCACAACTTCTAGATTAATTGCAGAAGATCAATTGCTCGTTAACAGAGACTCTGCTTTCCTTCTCTGGCTAATAAAGTGTCACTTGCCGGGGCCCCTGAGCACTGACTTGTCTAGGCCTCCGGTTTTGTGTTGTCCAAGAACCAGTGCCTCTCTGCCTACCCACCTTCCTGGCCTGGTTCACCCTCCCAGTTTCCCATGCTGCCCAAGAGAGGCTGGCTCTGAGCTATCGGTGGATAGTCACCACATGGTCACCCCCTGGGGCAGTGCTGGCTTCCACTCAGGGGCAACAGAGCCACTGTCTGGGAGCACGGCTATGCCCCTAAGTCCCTGAGGCAGATGGCTGGGTCCTGAGCACACAGCTAAGGAGCCGTAGTTACTGCTCAACTGACAGTTTGAAAGTTTAACCCCCACGTGCCCCATACTGTGCCAGTTTGTTGCTATCACCGAAGGGACCAGCAGTGTCTCTCCTGCCACATGCCCAGGCACAGGGGACCCAAAGCCCCATGGTCCTTTAATGATGCTTCAGGCAGTGTGTCACCCAAACCGGATCCAAGCCCCAGTGACAGGAATCTTCAATGACCATGCAAGCAAGGACACTTCCCAGCCTACTGGGGTGTGAACTGCCTCCCACATATGCATCCAAATACCTCTGGTCTGTTCTCAAGTCCCCCTACACCACTTTCTGTTCTCGTGGGTGGGATTTTCTGTGCCCACCCCAACCCTCCCTTAGTCTCTATTCCAACAGAGCAACCTGGTGAAATGCCAGTCTGACCATCCCCCTGCCCCCTTTACCACCCTGCGCCTCTGCCTAGCTGCAGCAGAGCCTGCATAACACAAATAGTCAAAAGGACACAAGCTGAAGCATCACACCTCTCGTAGATGGGCATACGTCTGTGTATACTTATGCACAGCACCCTCCCTAGGCACGGCATACACCGCCTGCATCATGGACATCTCTTCAGCCCTGCAAGTACCTGGACTTCTGCAGCGGTTTGCATCCAGTAAGCCCAGGCTATGTCCCAAGACAGAGCCCACCCCGCTCTGTGGTTTGAGCAGACAGTACAATAGGGAGAGGACTACAAGTGCCTCCTGCCCCCAGACTCCTTCCTCACCTATCCAGGGCACAGGCTCCACAGCTACAGAATTCAACAAGTGAGAGAAGCTAGAGAGGAAAGCTCATGCCACCATTGGCCACACACTGCTCACTTCATACAGAGGCAGCAAGGCAAGGGGAGGAGTCTGAGAAGGGACAGGACTGAATCTCCCGGCCCAAAGGGACTTTTCCTATTTGCCTCCAGAATGCACCTCCAGCACGCCACAGACATGTGCTTGGAGCTTGCTTAGGAGCTAGGCCCGGCATTGACGCTGTGGTGAGAAGGGAAGATGAGTCATAGGAGGACCCAGCCTGCAGCAAGCTCCCAGACCGGCCTGAGAGATAAGACGCCCCACGCAGAGTTAAAACACGGGCAGAAAGCGATAAAGGCCAGGAGGGCGGTAAAGACAGAGGCGGCAGGGATGGCTTCCGGCAGGACAGCCAGCCAGTGGACGGGGAGTGGGCTGAGCAGGGAGAACATTGAGCACAAGGTTGAACCCTGGGCAACAGGCAGAGCTATGGAGCCCAGCACCCTTTGGAGCAGCATGAAGGTCAGTTGAAGGTAGCTCTGCCTCTGCCCTTGTCCATCCATCACCTGCCCCTCCCCAGGCTGTCTATAATTCATCTATTAGAGAAGGGGAAAAAAATCAATGTTTGCCCACATAAATTAAAACGCAAGAAGGGAACTGCCATAGTGAAGGCAGAGTCTGTGAACAGAGAGAAATTCCTTGGGCATTCACCACCCAGAGTGTTTGTTAGGGCTGTTCAAGGGACAGAACAGAGTGGCCAGGCCAGTAGGTGTAGGGAGCCTGCAAGGGTCATGTTGGAATAAGTCTGTCCTTTCCACAGCGTTATCCGCAGGGAGCACGGGGACCCTCTCATCGAGGAGCTCAATCCTGGTGATGCGCTGGAGCCTGAGGGCCGGGGCACAGGTAAGGCGGCGCCTGAAGGCTGTAGCTGTTCCACCCAGCTCAGCACAGTCCATAGAGACCCAAGGGGAGGATGAGAACAGAAGAGAGTCTGGGCCTAAAGGCAGAAAGAAGGCAGGGCAGGAGACCATCGCATCCTTGGGGCCCCTGGGGAGGGGCAGGATCCGTGGGGAGGCAGCAGTTTCTCTTGCCACACCTTGTGTTGTGTAGGGAGGGCTGAGGGATGTGCCCCCTCTGTCCCTCTCCCTCCTGGCAATCAGCTCAGTGTCAGACAAAGAACACTTGGCTGGGTGTCCTAGGACCCAGGTCTCTGGCTGCCGTGTTTTCTGGGTTTTGATTTCCACAAAATGGGAATATCTGCCTGTCTCACCTCTTTGGGTTGTAAGGAGGACCAAAAAGAGAGCATGCCTACGCAAACACTGGAGAAGTTGGGGCGGGGGAACCCACTATGCAAATAAAGAGACGGACCATTCAAACCACAAAAGAAACCAGAAGTAACTTGCACTCATCCCTACATGAAAATTCAGGAAAAGGAAGGAAAGCTGTCTGTAAATGCCTGCCTTGAGCTGGATGACAGACAGGAGAGAGATGGGCCTGCAGCACTGTTCCTGCCCCAGCTCTGTGCTCTGTGCGCGCTCTCTCTCTCTCTCTCTCTCTCTCTCTCTCTCTCTCTCTCTCTCTCTCTCTCTCTCTCTCCTCTCTCTCTGCCTCTCACACACATGGCTATTGTCAACCCATCTGAGCAGCCCCTCTTCCCCTTAAGTCTAGTTGCTGATGGCCAGAGGGGAAATCTGCATTGTTTGTAGGGGGCATAGTGACCGACTTCGATGGAGATGGGATGCTGGACCTCGTCCTGTCACATGGAGAGTCCATGGCTCAGCCACTCTCTGTCTTCCGGGGTAATCAGGTATGCACTGACCTGGGAGGGGGAGGGACTTAGCTTCCCTGAGACCCACGTGTGCATGAGGGCACAGGAACCTGGAAGCACATAGTTCAGGAAGGACCACGCCCAGGAGAATCCTGTGCTCAGCCTTCTGCTTCTGCTACAGGAACTTCTTGGTCCCAAACCTTGCCCCACAGCCTCTTGGCTTTCCCTCCTCCCTGTTGCAATCTTTACCCACATTCCTCTCCCCTTCCTCTTCTGCACTCCCCCCCCCCCGCCCGTCCCCCACCACATCCTCCTCTTACTACCCTCCCAGCTTTCCTGCCTCCCTGCTCTATGCCAACCTGGCTGATGCCTGCCACCCTCCTCTCCTTCAGGGCTTCAACAACAACTGGTTGCGTGTGGTGCCTCGCACCCGGTTTGGAGCCTTTGCCAGGGGTGCCAAGGTTGTACTCTACACCAAGAAGAGTGGGGCACACCTACGGATCATTGATGGAGGGTCCGGCTACCTGTGTGAGATGGAGCCTGTGGCACATTTTGGCCTGGGTGAGTCGGGGCCCATGGGAACAGTAGCAGATTCTGCAGCTAAGCCTCAACCGTGCTGTGCGATTCAGGGACAGGCACACCCCCGGCCCTTGGCATGCAGCTTCCCTGTGGCAGCGCAGTGGATGCCTACCGTAAAGGCGACCACCTGTGTTCTGTGGTGAGTCCGTGCCTAAGAGAGAGGAAGGAAGGAAGGCTGCCCCTCGCCTGCAGGAGCCCCCACCCCAGGGCGTCTGTGGACTTAGCTCACCTTGAGGTCAGAGTACTTAATTCTCGATTCTTAAGCCCGCCCAGGCCATAGCATTGTTCACACACAGATCTGTACCAAATACATCCAGAGCAGCTGTCCGCCTGACCTCTCAAGACCTAGTTCAGTCTTTAAGGCGCTACCCAAAGCCTGACATCTTCCTCAGATGGAAGGCTTGGAGACCTGAGCTGGACCCTGGAGCTACTGGGCTCTTACTACACAGCTTTTTGAACAGATCCAAAATCATGTTGCAAGGGGCTGGGGAGCTAGCTCCCAGACACAGGAGAAGCTGGCTCTCTCACGGATGTGGGATCCCATTCTGAAAATGCTTTGGTAGATCATATTTTTAGTTTTGTATTTTTTGTTAGTGGGGGGGTGGGGGCATTCATGCACGTGGCGGTCAGAGAAGTTGGTTGTCTCTTTGTTGAGTTGGTTGCCTCTTCGGCCTTTATGTGGGTTCCAGGCATTGAACTCGGGACATCAGGCTTGCATGCCAAGTGCCTCTACTTGTGAGGCGTTTCACTGGCATGTTTGGTAGATTCTTTTAAAAAAGAAAAACTATTAGCTATGCCCCAACTGTTACAGCTGCTCATTGATCTAAACTGGGGTTCCATACCAAGGTAAGTTAAAAGATCTTGAGTTGAAAAGGCATTGGGCATACAAAGGACACATCCTCAGTTAACAGCATGGTATGCTGCAGAGTGTCAGCTGTGCACTTCATGACTATCCACCACTGCCCAGTGTCCCATGATATATATATCATGAAAACATACACACACACACTCAAGGTCCTAGGTTCATTTTCTACTTGAATGTCTCTATTTTTCACATCATAATGAAGTAAAAAAAAAAATGACAAATGCCATCATCAGAAGTTGGGGGCAGTCTGTAATATCTCCATGTATCTCAGAAGAAAGAAAAAACAGACACAGGACGATCTCTGCACTGTTACTCATGGAACTGTTATATTTGTGAGCTAAGAACCAGAAACAATGTCTGGGGGGGTGGCGCACGCCTTTAATCCCGGCACTCAGGAGGCAGAGGCAGGAGGATCTCTGAGTTCAAGGCCAGCCTGGTCTACAAGAGTAAGCCCCAGGCCAGCCAGGGCTACACAGAGAAACCCTATCTCAAAAAACAAAACAGAAACAGTGCAAGTGTCCTTTGGTTGATGGCTAATGGCTAACAGTTCAGCACGCCGTGCTACATTGATGCTATAGGATGTGATTCGGCAGTTAGAGGTGTTTGCTGTATAAAGAGGTCTTACCTCCAAGGTCACCTTCCCAAAATGACAAAGTCATTAGAGCTGAAGACTGGCGGCTCCAGGATAAAGATGGTGAAGGGCAGGTGCCCGTGGGGGAGCATCTCCACAGTGATGGGCAGTGAGTGTCTCGGTGGCAGTGGCTACATGACAGAGACCTATCCACACACCTGTTCCCATGGCGAAGCCCTGATTTCAATGTGACACAATCATAAAGCGAGCCACTGGGGCAACTGTGCACAGGAACTTCTCTGCGCTATCTTCACAACCTGCTGCCTCTCCAGTTATCTCAAAATAAACCTTTTTTTTTTTAAAGCACGGAGGTTAGCGGAGGATGTGAAATGCTTCAGGGAGTATGCGGGGATTACAGTTAATGAGGAAAAGACTGAAGGGTGCTGGGGAAGAGGCAAGCCAGAAGTTCAGACATTTGAGTCAAAGATTCCCCAAGCTCCAACCAGAAGCTTTCCCATGTGTTAGCACCTCATGAGGTGATATGATCGTAATATAAAAAGGTTAGACAATATGTTCTCTAATCAATAAGTATATGCCAGCAGTAACACTAAGCACACATCATATGTGCACAGAAATATAGAAAGGAACTGCTAGGAGTATAGGCAGTGCTTCCGTCTGAGCAGCTAGGTGACCACAGCGACTGCCACTTGCTCTGGGCACAGTGCAGGTCACTCGGTTCTCAGGATTTGGTCCCCACGAGTACCCTCGGGTGGTCATTATTATCTCCATAATAAGGAAACTATGGGTCTGAACGTTAGAGGAAGCCTGCCCATCAGCTCACGGTTCTCAGATGGCAGGGCTGGGATTCAAACCCAGGCCTGTATGAAACTTGGGTTTGCATTTTTTTTACCCTATGTTCTAGTATATGTGTGCACATTCTGGTTTTTATAGGGAACACATAATATTTATGTAGTCTGAGAAGGAAGCAATAAATATTTAGGGGACCCAGGGCCTGGTTATATGAGCGTGTTCCCGGGCTACTGCGCTCGGATGGGTTAGCCTGAGCCTGGGGCATTTGTCACTCCTAAGGCAGCCTTTTGCTATGCTGGCCCTACAGGTACAAGCAGACTTTTAAACATGGAGCTGTCCCTCTTGCAGCGGTAGCTGGCGCCTGCAGTGTGTCTCACAGGCACAGGGCTTTGCCTAAATTCTTCATCAGTCCTCCTGGGAATCTGATGACTTATGAACCAGAGTCCACACTTTACAGGCCAGAAACCTGAGATGAGAAAAAACACTGACCCAGCTGACAGCTCCTGGGGGTAGGATAGGGCTGGCTTTGCACCCCGCCTGAGACACTGAGTTTCTGGGCTCCGTGACTTCACACCCTGTGGCTTCTCTGTCTCTTTCTTCCTGACATGTCTATCCCCTCAGCTTTTGGGTATCCCAGGGGGCCATTCAAGCACCAAGGTGGCTGCTGTCTCACACGTGAAATGTTTACCAAGGTAGATGTCAGCCCTTCTCCCCTGGACAGAAAAGGAAATTGAGGCTCTGAGAATAAAGCAGCAGAGAGAGCAGGAGCTGGGCTGAGGCCGTCTGGCCCCGCACATCCTGTGGACTGTCTCTGCTATTTCGAGATGTGTATTAGGGTCCGCCCTGGGTCCTTTCTCTGGCCAGAGTCTGTCACCGCCAGAAGAGCCTGCTTCCTCAACTGCGATCACGTGGTGAGATCCAGGGTGCTTGGGAGCTGTCTACCACCCGTGCTTAGGGCTAGCACCTGGCGGGGGGGGGGGGGTGCTCCTGATGCCTGCCCTTGCTACCATGCAAAGAATGGGACTTGCTGTTGGTCTGAACCAAATTGCTGCAAGGGTCCCCCACCCCCACCCTACCCCCATCAAGCTCCTGTTTTGTAGGGTTCCCTTCCCAGAAAGACGACAGAAGGAGGCCCACTCTTAGGAACAAACCCTTGCTAAGACCAGTATCAGACATCAGAGCAGTTCCTGGGATCAGACCAGAAGCCTAAACAGCTCCACCCCAGCGTCTTCAGGGCCCCTTAGGATCCCAGCAGGTTCTTTATGGGCTGAGCATAGTCTCCTTCCTCAATGGTGGGGAAGCCAGCAACGGGGCAGAGCACCCAGGGAGGGGGGATAGTGGGAAAACCAGGTGTTGGGAATGACTGATGGAATGAGACCGGAAGAAACTCTAGGGGCTGCTGGGTAAACCCAGGAAGTCTCCGGCAAGGCTCACTTGGATGCGCCCTGCCTTGAGAGGACAATGGGGCAAGTGAAGTTAACCCTGCCCTGGGCAGCTTTGCCAAGGAGAAGACTGGGAAAGGGGGCTAGCAAGACAGTGGGAATGCTGAGAGCATTCCAGAGGCTTGACCCAAGGCCCAGTGTTGGGAGTCTTCAGTTGAAGGGATAGGAGCAAAGCCTGGAAAGCGGGGTGGGGGCTGGGGGGGCTAGGCCAAGCTCCCTGGGGTCTCCAAGGCCTGGCAGACAGAGGGGACACATCCCTGGCAGGTCCAGGAAAGCCAGAGTCAGCGCTGCTGTGAGAGGACGTGTGCAAGGGGCAGCATTCCCCGCCACAGCACTTGCTCTTAGAGGCCTCTTTAAAAAAAATTTCTCTTGATTGTGAGAACAATGTATATTGATTATAGGAAAATGAGACAATACAACAAATCATAAAAAGAAGTTAAAAAAAATCACCCACAATCTCATCACAGTGCTTGGAATATTAAGTAAAAAAAACAAACAAACAAAAAACCTTTCTGCACTCACCCCAGCACCATTTGATTCACCCATTCAGTTTGTGTTCACTGAACTCCTACTAGGTGCCCAACAACAACTTCGTCAAGGGCCTTGCCTTGAGTACCCCTGTGCTCCTGTGGGAAGGTAAAAGGCATGGAATACACGATGAACAGACTAAACGGGTGAAACAGACCATGCTAAGATTGTATTATTAGGTGCCCCGAAGAAAGAAACGGCCACCGAGCAGAGAAAGGAGGCTAGGAATGGGGAGGAGCAGGGACAAGCAGGGAATGTGGGTTAGGATGGGGAGGAGAAGCGACAGCAGCAATTTTCAAATATGAGGCCAAGCTTCAAATAAGCCTTCATCCCATGCAATGCACACGGGGGCACATTTACAAACATACATATACGACGTAGGTTTGGGTTTTTTAAACAAGAACTGCTGATACTTCCTCCACTTGCTCTTTCACTCCCCTGCGCAGTGGGAGCCTGGCCATCCTACCCTGCCCCCTCACGTCTATGCATTTTTTTTTTATTCCCCACCTCCGCCCCCAGCACTGCAGCGTTTCACTGTGTGGCAGCATTCATAATTTATTTACCAAGTCCCCTGCTGATGGACAGCTAGGTTGTTTCCAGTGGTGAGGCCGTTGAGGATGAGAAGGGGGCTCTCTAGAACATGTGCTCAAGAAAGGCCAGCCCTGTATGACTGAGAAGTAGAGTAGGGGGACGGGGTGGGGGGGTGAGGCTGTGACCAGGGCCTGGAGCTAGAGGGGAGGGGGCCTACAAGAAGCCCTCCTGACAGGAGGCAGGCAGTTCTGGCCCAACCTAAATAACCCTGCTTGCTCCCTGGCGGTCGTCCCTCAGGGGATCACTCCCAGATGCTTCCTTCTGACGTTGTGGCAGTGTGTGGTGAGCTGGTGTCGGTGTGCGAATGTGAGTGAGTATACACTTATGCATACAACCCTCAGCCCCGCCAGCTGCATTTGCTGAGGCACACCTGCCTGCAATTGCCTCTCCACATGCTCCAGGCTTTACTAGGTCGGTGTGAAAACAATAAAGGACAGAAGACTCAGACCCTAGAAACCTGAAGTATGCTACATCAGGCAGAAAAACAAAACCAAACAAAACAACCTCGGCAACCTTTCATAGCCTTGACCTCCAGGGGTTCCCCCTGAGGACCCCCACTCAGCTCTGCAGGGTATTATGGGTCCTGCCCTCACGCCAGGGAACCCTCAGCACACTGTGCAGTTCCTGCACAGCTGCCCTGGCTTGTCCCTGCTCTTCCTGGGTGCAGACCACCTGCTGGCTCCATAAATAATAAGCCTTTCTGTTTATAGTGTTGACTACTGCCCACCCAGCCCCCACAGGGCTGCCTCTACATTTCCTTACTGCCAGGAGGCTGAACCAGGGCACAGTCAAACCCAGAAATACAAACAAGTACTGCCAAGCCACTTGGCCCCCATGTGCCCCTACTGGCCTCACCCACTCAAGTTCTCCCAACCCCATGCATTGATACCATCCCACTCTGGCGTGCACACATCACACACACACACACACACACACACACACACACACACACACACACACACACACACCTTCCTTTCAGTTAATTGTTTGTAAGTGACTCAAAGCTGCCTCCAAACCGGCTGGTGCTCATTTAGGGAAGGAAAATTCAGTGGCCCACATAAAAATGCCTTTATTAAAGTGCAAAAATATTCCACCAACTGTATTCTCACCATCTGTTTTGCTTGTAATTCTAAAGAGCGCAATTCCACGTGGCGCCCTGGCCTTTGTCCTTTCAAAGCTGCCAGAGGCAACTCCCTGCTGTTCCTGACCTCCGTTTCTGCTGGGTAACTGCCCCTCCTAAGGCAGACCCCTCCCTGCACATCGGTCCAGCAGAGTAGCAGCCGCAGAGGGAGGCCAGGAGCCAGGCCTGATCAGCAGCCTAAAGCTGAGGGACCTATCTGTCTGTCCAGGGACAGGAGCCGGGTTCGAGCCCCAGCTCAGACACACACCCCCAAGTCACTTCCTACCTTGCCAAGCCTCTTTGTCCAAATCCAGAAAATGGGCATGAAACGCCCGCCTTGCAGGTTCAAAAGCGCCAAAGCTCTTCCCTAGGTTCCTGCCCACCACACTCCACCTGATGACATCCTCCTGCTCTGCTTCCCCCAACTTCAAACCTCTGCATCTTCAGACACAACTTTGCCCTTTCCTACCCACGTCATCACCAAGCTGCTCCTCACCTTCTGACACGTCTCTGCCTCACAAGTTCATTCCTCCCGGACAACCAAATGAACCAGCCCACCGTTCTCATTGAGTGGCACCTACCCTGTCACAGCACCTTCCTCGCTTGTTAGGACAGCACTGTGTTCGCTGCTCCCACCTCAGTCAGCACTCTCCAACTTCCGTAGGTCCTTTCTGTTCAGTGCTGACTCCTAGATCCCTGACCGACATTTGATATATGATAGTCACTCAGTAGGGGCAATATCACAAGGGTGGAGCGGACAGGGGCTCTGAGGTCACACAGGCCTTGAGTGGGTGACCGGGCAATTTCCCTGCTCTTTCCAAGGCTCCGTGTTCTCATCTCTAAGATGAAGATTTCAGAGATGGCCCCTTCCACATGAAGGTGCAGAGGGGCTGATGTGTTGACACCGTGAAGCATTTGGCCTGCTCTGGGCGTGCCGTCAGTGTTCAGTGTTACCGCCCACCTGTCTAAGAGCCGATGCTGACAAGATGCTGACAAGGTGGTCAGTGGGACAGTGTTCACATCCCAGGAGAGAAAGGCCATGCTGCCCAGAGCAGTGGACTTTGAGGCAGCACCCCCAAGGTTCAGACATAGAAACGGAGGCCCAGAAAGGATGGCTTGCTTACTCATCTAACAGGCCCTCTCTGATGTGCAGGGAGAGAGAACCCAGTCCAGAGCTACATGCCCCAGTGGGGGGTGCAAATTTGGGTCTATGAATATTCCTCAACTCTGAGTTATTTGTGGTTTCAGTCAGACTATAAAATATATTCATGGAGCTGTTCTCTTGGCTTAGGTGAGAAACGCTTGCTTTTGTCTCTCTCTCTCTCTCTCTCTCTCTCTCTCTCTCTCTCTCTCTCTCTCTCTCTCTCAATGGAAAATGTTTGCTTTTCATGCGTGCCGCTTAATTTGGGCACAGCACACCCTAAAAATGCCAAATTTTATGGGCCTCACGATTCTGCTTCAAAACAGAAAACCTATACTTGTCCTTCTTCAAGCCCTCTCTCACCACACCCACTCTAGGATTCAGGAGGATAGCAATAGGGCCTACAGAGAAGCTTCCTCTGACTAGATTGGTGGTTCTCAACCTGTGGGTCACGACCCCTCTGGGGGCAGGGAGGTGAAACAGTCTTTCACAGGGGTCACCAAAGACCATCAGAAAATGCAGACATTCACATTACTATGTGTAACAATAGGAAAATTACAGTGATGAAGTCGCACTGAAGATCATTTTATGGTTCAGGGGAGCACCACAACATGGGGAGCTGCATTAAAGGGTCCCAGCATCAGGAAGGTTGAGACCCACTAATCTAGATGAATCAAAACTCAGACTAGGAGCTTGAGAGCTTGAGTCTTGGGATCTGTGGGAGGGACAGGGCTATGAGTGCTATGAGTCCGGTCCTCTGAGCCCTGTCCCTGCACTCTTCCTTGGCACTGCCTGCCTGCGACCTGAGAAAGACCAGCAGGTGTGGCCAGTCAAGCCCAGGTCGCCATCATTAGCAAGACCTTGCCACGAGGCTTCCTGACGTGGGCGCTGGGCAGACCTTGGCCGACTTTGGCAATGCCCGAACACCTGATCAATCTCCCCAAGCTGTTTTTTTGCCATTCATACAACATGCTGCTCTGGGGAGGGGGGGGGCTGTGTGATGGATTCACAAGGGACATTGTCTGAGCTTCACTGCTATCTTCTGTAAGCGTCTCGGATCTGCAGTGGTCACATCCCTGAGTGCCCTTCTACCCTTGTCTTTCCCGGGTCTTTACTTACAGCTCAGCTCAACTGCCTTCCCCAACCCAGGAGTTTGTCCCTGACCGTGAACAGCACCTAGGCCAATCCCTAGGTCTTTACCCCAGTGTTCTCCTTTTCCTCTCTTCGCATGTCTGTATCTGCCACATTTGTTTGTTTGTCTGTTTGCCTGCCTCCTAGACGGAGAGGGAAACCCATGAAAGGATGTTCCCAGCGTCAAAACGGGACTTGGCTCCCAGCAGAGCTCCGTAAATAGAAACGTGAGGGATGCTCAGAAGGTCACAGAGTTGGCTGTGGAGCTAGGATTTGTCCCCAGGACTCCCAGCCACCTGTTCCCCGGCATGTTCTTTCAGTGACAGAGCCAAGATTCGAACCCCTGGCTCTGAAGTCAACCTTGCTTACCACCAAGCCTTACAGCTCCCTAAATTCAACCTCCTGCTGCCTGTTCTGTTGCCTAGAATGAAAGTTATCCAATACTGTGTCTGTTGAGTTGTATATTAATTTAATATAATATTAAATTGAGTAAAATGTTCAATTCAGCCACTCTCATCCTGCCTGGGGCCAGTGGCTAGTGCACCTGGACAGGATAGACACTGGGCTTTTCCATCACTCCAGGATGGTGGACAGGACAGGATGGCCCCCCAAGGAGGAGCTTTATCACATCTTATTCCTCCCCACAGCCCTTGGGAGAGCGCTTAATTAGTTACTACCTTTGTTTAACATATTTATGCAGCACTTCAAGAGGCCCCCTCTCCTCTGCTCCTGACCCCTCTCCTTCTTACCGCAGGAAGGGATGAAGCCAGCAGCGTGGAGGTGACGTGGCCAGATGGCAAGATGGTGAGCCGCAGTGTGGCCAGCGAGGAGATGAACTCAGTGTTGGAGATCCTCTACCCCCGGGAAGAAGGCAAACTTCAGGACACAGCCCCATTAGAGGTGGGCAGAGGCCTCTGAGCTGCATAGCCAAAAATTAAAATTAAAAAAAAAAATTTTAAAAAGCAGGCACCACCCGTGATCCTGGGGGTAAGTCTGTAGGCGTGCCCTCTAGAATAATAATAACAGATGGTCTCAGCAAAGGGCAGGTTCAGGTGATGGCTCCATTTGTGGTTTGGCAACACACCATCCCCACATCTCTTCGACGTCTCAGAGAATCCTGGAAGGCTGGCAAGCCAATGGGTTTTGAACCCAATGTACAGAGGAGGAAACCAGAGGCCCAGAGAGTGAACTCAAGGCCCGCCTAAGGTTACCAATCCAGTTGTGCACTGTGTTGAGAACTGATCTCTAGTCTCCCAGTTCCCTTGTGGCATTTTCCAAGTACCTGAAGAGGCCTCCTGTTATCCTCGGATGAGGCTCAGCCCATACACCAGGTTCTGGAAGCTTTTGAGGATACAGCTCTGGTCCGGTTTCAGGTCTGTCTCAGGTACACAGATCTCAAGTACAGGGAGAGTTTGAACTGCATCTGTTCTTGCCCTCCCAACCCCCAACACCATCTCTCTCCATCCTTAGCGCAAGGCTAGAATAAGAGGGAGGGGCTCCCCTCAGGCCCAAGCTAAGAGCATCCCTCAGGCTGCAATCAGGGTGACAGCTGCTCTGTTACTGTGACTAGGAGGGGACTGAGATGAGGCCTCTCAACTCACAAGTGTCTCTGCTTCTGCCCACCTTGCAGTGCGGCCAAGGATTCTCCCAGCAGGACAATGGCCATTGCATGGGTGAGTTGCCTGTAGGTACCAGAGGATGGGGCAGAGGCTGGGATCTTCCTGGGGACTATCAGCCAAGACTCAAGACACAGGCAGGGGTTAGAAAGATAGGGAGAGAAAGAAAGGTGCCATTTGGTCCTTAGGGCTCCAGATACCGGGACAGCCGCCCATGACTCACCAAGGTGAGAGTGACATTAGCAACTGCAGGCTGACTCACTTCACTGCTGGGCATTGGCAGTGCCTGCCTGCCACAAGTATCAGAATAAACCTGGGGACAGCACACATTGTCACACAGACACTGAGGCCATGATGGATAAGCTTCACCCTGGCAGAGGCAGAGCAGAAACATTCTACGGCTGGCTAGGCTGAGGAGCAGCCAGCGAGGGGGGCTGGCAGGCAGGCAGGCAGAGGGGGAGCATTTGGAAGGCATTTGGGCATAACAGGGTGTGGAACGTGATCACAGTGCATCCTGCTACAGCAAAGGGGAGGCCTGTAGCTTCCAGATGCCGGCTCAATGAGGGTCTTGTGACTTAATAAAGTCTCTCAGTATACTGTGAAAGGAGACAGTCTAGTAGCCCAGTCTCCAGAAGATGTCTGACCCAAAACCTTACATCCTGAGGCTTTGCAATGAGGACTTAGGGAGAGGATTCTTCCTTTGTTAGACCCAGAGAGAATGAGGCACAGCCCGACTCTTGTGGAGCTCAAAGCCAATAGGGCGGCTCACATATGAACAGCTGACGACCATATGTGGGGCCAGGGATGGGATGCGCAGGGGGAGTACCAAGGGAGGCATTAAGCTATCTGGGGTAGATCCCAGGAGGCAGCCTAGGGAAATTGAAGTCAGTCTGGGACCTGAGGGAAGACAAGTAGGACAGCCACAGAAAGGGGAGTCAGCGTGCCCATGGGGGGGACACTGCCTAGGCGTTAGGTGGACGGAATCAGGAGGTATCGGAATTAGGGGCTAGAATGGCTAAAGGAAGACATGACTGCCCCTTCCAGTCCATGTTCCCACCCTGGCCACATGATAAATGGACAGCACAGGCACACGAATCCCTCCCCCACCCCCACCCCCACCCCAGTCTTCTCTAGATGCTCAGAAGACTCTGTGAGATCACCGACCTAGCACAGCACTCCTTACTGTCACCCAGAATGCCTTGTACATGGTACTAAGCACCATGTCAGGCTCCAGGGATGCAGCCAAGGGGTTACGTCAGACCTCAAGCGCAGGACTACACAGCAGGAGAAAACGGGTCCAGAACCCTGTCAGCAAGGTGCTCTCTGGAGACTCTGGGCAGAGAAGTCAGAAAGTGCCACTGGTGGAGGGACTTTTAAAACCACAAGGGGTAGAGGGACCAGCCCCGAAAAGAGTTTCTTTGGCAGAGGAAGAACAAAGGCAAAAGGCATGATGAGGCTGGCACAGGGCTTGAGTGTCACAGGTGCTGTCCCAGCTGAGATGAGTTGGAGAGGGTAGCCCAGGTCAAGGAGGGGCTTGAGGCTCCAGGAAGGCGCCTGGACTTTGGTCTTAGGCCCTTGGAAGCTAAGCAGGAGAGTGACGTCATGCAGTTCACATTTTTAAGAGATCACTCCAGCATGGAAGGCAGGAGACCAATAAGGCAGCCACTGCAGAAATCCAGGCAAGAGCCCATGGGGGCTGGGGATGGAGTGGTAGCAGAGTAAAGACAAGGAGGACAGAGGAGGAGCGTGCTGTGGGCCCGAGTGCATAGGGCCTGTTGAGGGATTGCACTGGGGGGAGGGGGGAAGTGCACGGCAGAGATGAGGCTGATTTCCGCTGGTGTGGCTCAGCAGCTGGTGATGGCATTGATGGAGCTGCGGAAGATAGAAACGGGGCACAGAAGAAGCTTAAGGGCTGAGGGAAATCAGAGTTCCACTTTGGAAATGATGGGTCTGAGGTGTGTATTAGACTTCCGGGTGGAACTGCCACATAGGTCATTGGTGATTGGATTCATGAGCTTGGAGCCCAAAGGAGAGGTTATGGCCGGAGGCGGGGAGTTTACATTCATCCACATATAAACAGTTTATCTAGAGAAAGTGTAGTGGGTAGAAAAGACCCAGGACCAAGCCTGAGCTCTCCCAATATGCACAGGTGAAGGGCAAGAGGAGCTACCCAAGGGCACTGCAGTAGAGACAGGCTCAACAAGGGGAAGGGACATGCCCAGGGTCCCAGGGCAGCTGGGGAGACAGATCCTAAGCTGGCACACACTGTCCACACTTCCCTGGTGAGTGTCTCCCCTTGCCTTGCAGACACTAATGAATGCATCCAGTTCCCGTTCGTTTGCCCTCGAGACAAGCCCGTGTGTGTCAACACCTATGGAAGCTACAGGTGCCGGACCAATAAGAGATGCAGTCGGGGTTACGAGCCCAACGAGGATGGCACAGCCTGTGTGGGTAAGTGCCACCCTGGCCACATTCAGTAGCAAAGGAGACATGCCTTGTGCTGGGGAGTGGCAGGGGATGGCTCTGGGTGGGCGCCAGACCACGGCCATTAGCCCCTGCTTGCCCTGGATCCATGGAGGCTCCTAGACTCACACTAGTTCTCCAGGGGAGACCATGTCAGGTTTGGAGAGGCCCCCATCACTGCTACCCCCACCTGAAGGGCCCCGGGGTGCTGTGTCCTTACGGTCTTGTGGTTATCACTCTACGCCCATGGCCCAGAGGTCAGCCAGTCAAAGCTGGGGTGGGGAGGACCTCCTCCAAGTGGCCTTTGGCGGGATTTCTCAACTGGTGTTTGTCTTCTCCTTCCTCCCTAACTCCTTCCTCCCAACCAACCCCTTTCTCCTCCCCATTTTCTATCTCCTTGCCCTTTCGTTTTTGCAGCTCAAGTGGCCTTTTTAGGTGGGTACTCTTCGGCTGCCTTTAGACTCTCTGAGCCTCTCTCTCAGGCCGCATATCTTTCTCTAGGCCTGGGACTTTGCCTTCAGTTATATGCACTTTAAATCCCATCAATAAAGGAAAAAAAAATCTAACAACCTTTGTGGAAAACTATATCTCTCCTGCTGCCTACCTCTCTCCACACCCAATAGATTCTGCCATGTGCTCCTTTGAACGGACAGCAGGGGTGGCCATCTTTGAGAAGGGAATTTGGGAGATACTGATGGGACCTTAGTTGTTTGTGAAGCCTTTCTTTGCATGTTTTCTGAGAAAACAGAGAAAGAAAGTATCTCCTCTACCCAACCCTTCGTTCCTTCAGAAGAACCAAGACAGTCCGGTCATTTCCGTATCTTTGTGAGCTTCTTATTTTGCCCTTAACAAAGATGGCTCCCAGATGGTTGCTTGCTCGGTTGACTGAGTAATGTATCATGTGCCTGCTGATTTGGCCTGTGCTGTTGCTGCTATGTACAACCTGATTTCCTATGATTATGAAAGCCTTATTGGGTTGGTGGTGGTGATGGGAAGGGAAAGGGTGGCCCTTTGGGACTGTTGATAAAAATGCTTAAGTTTGAACTTGCTGAGTCTTCCAGCCTCTTTTCTGGAGAAATTATGCCAATAATCCGCTGCTGGATGTTAGCTAGTAGGGGCAAGTGGGGGTAAATGTCTGAACAAGTACATGCCAACTGGAACACTGAAGTAGCTCTGACCCTTCCACCAGGAGGGACATGAAAACAAGTCATGACCTAGGGAAAACACCAGCCCCAGGCACCATCAATGCGCTTGAGTGAGTGTAGCAACGTGTGCACTTGGAGGACCAGACAAGGCACGTGGGCTGGGCAAAGGAGCCGACACGGAGATGGTGCTCTGCATGCTTTACTTTGGGGAATTCACTTCTCCACTCTGGACCTCCGTTCCCTTTTGGCGAATGGCACGAAGGGTGGCTCAGCACATCTGAACACCTCCTTTTCTCCTCGGCCCCCCGCTGTGTGACTGGGCAGCGGTATGGCTGGTCTCCAGCAGTCCCGGTTTCTGAAAAGACCGTAACAACTCTACTTTTGTAATATGCTGAGAAGCTTGGAAGTGCTTGTAGCCAGGGCACGCTTTGGGGATGATGTAACACCACAGAATATGCTCACGACCAGCTCTAGTAGGGAAGGCACATTATAAATCACAGATATATTCTTCATGGGGGAAAAAAGTCGCTTGAAGATATAATAAAATCATGCTTAAGAATGCAGCAAGCCTTTTAAAAACATATTTAACAAAAAAACTACCCTTTTCTGATACCATAATAATACTCCCAATAAATCACAAAATATGAATTCCTTGTAGCTAGTGCTGTTTTTACACTCGGAATCAGGGCTTAAATGAAAAGTTTTAAAATGAAAACGGCTACAATTTCCCTGGGAAGCACATAACAACTTAAAAATCGCTCTACTTCCACCAGCGCCATCCCTGTGTATCGACAGGGGTTCAAAGATCTGAGAGGGCCCTCAACTTGAGACTCAGAGAGATGAAGTAATTGCGGTCACCCTGCCCAAAGTCGCAGAGCCAGCTGGCCTCCCAGCCAGGCCTGCAGCCTTTCCCACCATCTTTCTGAGGGTTCATGGTGGCATGGCACACTCGCTGCTCAGATTTTCCCCTAGTCACCCCGGAAGCAGCTGCCTTTTCAGAAATGAGCAAGTGAATCTAAGATAGCGAGATGAGTAAGGCCCAGAGCCCACAGGGACTGGCTGCAAATGCAGCGACGGTAGGAAATGACAGGATAACAAGTTCCATTGACCAGCCACATACAACCGTGTGAGAAATGGGGGGGGGGGGCGACCAGTGGGACAGCCTTCCAAGGACACCAGAAGCTTTGGTGTGACAGCCAACTTCAGAAGATGCCTGAACTCCATAGCGCATCGAGTTTCAGGCCATAGAATCTAGCTGTGCCATTTCATTCCACCTGGTAGGTGGGCCAGACGAGTCAAAAAGAGAAATTCATGACCCCCCCTAACTGTTAAGAACAAACTCGGGGTAAGAGGGCTTTCTTTGTGGCTCATTGACTCAGACACTATTGGCTGAACCCCTGCTCTACAATAGGGCCTAAGCCAGGCCCTAGGTTTGTAACAGGTATGTAAAGGTAACATGGTTGATACCCCTATACAGCCTTCCCTCCAGCCAGATGGAAAAGCCAAGTGTAAGGGTGGCAGGGGCCATAAAGGGTTTTCTTAAAAGTCTAGCTAGATTCTTGGGTTGGGCACCAAGAAGCAAACTCCACACATTCATCCATCCATGTGTTCATTCACCAAGTGTTCATGAAGAACCTCACGGGTATTCTCATGAGACAGGTGACCAGCTCCCTTCAGCGAGAAGGTCAAGTCTCCTATACCCAAGGTGTTTATAGTGGAGGAAAAAAAATACACACACACACACACAAGGCTAAACTCTACAGAAGGCAGGCAGACTCTGAACCAGTCAGCTTCACCTGCCCCCGAGCCCAGGGCCCACTCTCCTGGACTCCATGAGCCAGGTGCTCCAGAGCTTTGCTTCCTGAGCCTTGTCAGCCACCAGGCCAGTGTCCCCAACCTCTTCTCCCTTCTTTTTCCTCTTCCTGAGACTCACAGCATCTGGACCCTCAGTGTCCCCTTCTGAGCACACGCACCCGTCTTTCTTCTGTCCCGCAGGCCCACTTAAGTTCCTGACATTGTTTTTTAGGGTGTGCTCGAAGTTATAAAAATTAAAAGCAGGGAAAGACCTTCATGGCAAGTGAATAACTCATGATCAAATCTAGCTGGGCCAGACGTGGGCTCTTTTCCAGACTTTGTCCCAATTTTCAAGACCCCTCACCAAATTATTTTAATAATTTTAATAATAATATCTACAATAATAATACCACTTTTAATCTTCCTGGCGCAGCCTTCTCCAAGATTCACACACACACACACACACACACACACACACACACACACACACACACACTTACAATGACAATAATAGCTTTCAGTGAGTGAGGTTGGCATGTCTGGGTCGGATGTACACTCTTTACAAGAACGAACTTGCTTAATCCTTGCAGCAATCCCTAGAGGAAAGGGCTGTAATTATCCCAGTTACGCAGATAAGTGGTTCCTCAGGATCACACAGCTGGGACAGGCGAAGGTGGGTGGCATCCCAGTCTGGCTATCCCACCTGGAGGCTTGCCTACCACGTCTACCCACTTCATCCAGATAGCCAACAGGTTTGTGCAAAAGCCACAGTCTCGCACGCTCCCCAGAGACAAGGGCTAGGTGGGAAAGGAGAAACAGAGTCCCCAGAGAGCTGGCATCTGAGGCGTTCAGTCCTACCAAGGTCTCACTAAAGCCTGCAGGAAGAGCAGGTCACACGGATGTGGAGAGCACCCTCCCTAGGCCAGCCTGGCCACTTTCTCCCACAGCAGGCCACCTCCATCACCAACAGTCACTGTCCCTACTCTGGGAAGGTGCCATTCCGAGGGCCAGGAGTCTGATTATGAGTCACTCTGGCTGCTATGGCCCCCTCCCAGGGCTTGGGCACCACATCCCAACCAACGCTGCTGGACCAAGCAAGAACTCCACCAAAGCCTCCAAGAGCCACATGGAGACAGAAAGAATATTCCATTATCTCAGGGTTCCAGAGATTATAGGCCTCACCAGACTCCCAGCCCAGGAGGATGGTCAAGTCCCTCTTCATGGTCACTGGTGTCTCATTCCTTTTGTAAGGCCAGTAGCCAAACCACAGAGAGTCAGAAACCTGCCAAGGGCTGAGACTGTGTCTCCTTGGCAACAGGCATATCCTGGAAGGACAAAGGAGGGAAGCTAGGGCTAGTTAACTGTCCCCCACCCTCAGCAGCTCTGTCCTTTTAAGCACTGCTATTGAGCAGTGAAGTGGTCAGAGGGTACGCCATCAGAGGAGAAATGAAAAGCAAGAAGACACAAGAGCATCCCCAGGGGAGAAGCTAACATTTGCAGAATGCCCACTGTATGCCAAAAACTACATCCATGTCTCCATCAATGCTGACACCATCCCGCAGGGCAAATGTTACTGATCTACTCTATTACCAAGGAAACTGAGGCCGAGGAAGAATAAGTTGCACAAGGTCACAGCCCACGAGAGTGGCAAATGCTTGTAATTTGGACCCCAAACTGTCTACTCCACAGCCTGGGTTCCTAAGCTTTGTGCTGTCAATCTCCAGGTCATGTGCACCTGGGGGAGTTATGTAACCAACTAACTTCACTCAGAATCAACTGCATACCAACTATGTGACTTTGGATATTTATCTGTGAACAACACTGGCAACATTCCTTCCCTGTTGACATAGGGCAAGGCACGTTGACATAAACATGGGGGTAAAATTCTTATGTGTTAGAAAAATGCCAAGTGTGTGAGGGAAGAGGGGTAGCATCGATGCAGTTTGTGAGTGCCCAGGTGGAGGCGGACTGTTACTTTAAGTAAGGTGGGCCAGAGTGCTCAGCCCCCTCCAAAAGGGACATTTGAGGAAAAAAAATTTAAAGTGGGTGGCATATCCTTGAACTCCAGTTTCTGGTCTATAAAATGGGTATGAACTTGACCTTTATTAAACTTGAGTTTTATCAGTAATAGATACCTCACAGTCATTGTATTAAACTTGCCACAGTGCCTGGCATGTAGTACGCCTCCAATAATTAGAGATCTGATTATTAATGAATACTGAAATTGATGATAGAGCTAGGTTCTATTTGATGCCACAGCCTCTCCATACTTGTGCCTGGACTGTCCCGGGGTGTGCAAGTAGAGACAAGGAAAGCACTGGCCACCCTGGCCAGGTACGTGAAAAAGAGCTCACAAGAACACGAATGGCCATAAAGGGGCAGAGCCTACCCCCCTGGCCCTAGAATTGGCATAGTGTGCGCTTGGCGCCATTCCTAAAGAGGACAGTCATAAAATAAGGTAGCAGGAACAGAATGGGCGTGAGGTTCACTGGGCCACACAGAGCAAATGTTGCTGAGAGCCACAGATCTTTTCTAGATATGCCCTATCAACACTAACAGACTCCTCAAGCGGTTAGCGCTAAGGCATCAGAGAGGTCTGATTCTGCTCCAGTCTTTGCAGACAGGGAGACTGAAGACCATAGACTCTGCTGCCCTGTATGTCCTCCTCCGGGCCCACACTGCCCATGGCTCTTTTAAAGACTTTAAGCCAGGCCACTCCCCACCTCTTTTCCCAGAAAGTGCCAGTGTTTCAGAAGCACATGACCACAATTTTGAGAACGAGTGGGCAGCGCTGGTTCCCCCTCACCAAGTGGCAGGAAGCGCCAATGGGCTTGATCCTGGAAGCACTCCAAGGCAGAAGGTGCGCACTAGAGGAGACACCTGTGCTGCTGAGAGCAAGGAAGCAGGGTCAGGAGGTGGTGAGTAGGGGAGTCAGGAGAGAGTCACCATTCCTAGGCAGCTCTGCTAAGAGCCCGTGCACCATCCACCATGCCAGCCAGTGGCAAAGGAGAGACCCTGACTGAGGCCAGTCATTCCCATAAAGATAGCCCCTCTGCACGGCCAGTCCCAGAGCAGCCACAACAAATCCTACCCTCTGAGCAGCCGGATGCCTCTCCAAGCTAAGGGCGAACTTCCTTCCCTCCGTGGGCCTGCTGGGGAAGGGAAAAGCACACCCCAGCTCATGGCTGCTCCTGAATGGCGAGAACAGGTCCAAACCAAACGGAGGAAGGCAAACCAGCTGTACTCATCTCTACTGCCCCAGGAAGACACAGAGAAGAGGGGGCAGGGGGAAATTTGGAATTGTCTCCAGGATACTGTCATTAGAAAGTCACAGTACCAGCCGGGCGGTGGTGCCGCACGCCTTTAATCCCAGCCCTTGGGAAGCAGAGGCAGGTGGATTGCTGTGAGTTTGAGGCCAGCCTGGTCTACAGAGTGAGTCCAGAAAACCTGTCTCGAAAACCAGAAAACAAAAAGCAAAAAAAAAAGGAAAGTCACAGTACCTTAGCCTATACAAAAGATGGTCCCATGTGTCAAATGCTATGTCATTTCCTAGAGACCTAGGACAAGACCTCTATAACCCTCTTTCTAGCCATCTATGCATGAACGGTTCCCTTCACTAAGAGTCTGTGGAATCAAAGACGCGCATGCAATCCATTTCCACACTCTGAAGTGAAGCAAGGTGTCTCCCCGCTGAGCCTCACGTTCTTCACCCACAGAGTCAGCTAGTAACAGCCCCTGTGGAACGGCACTGAGGCTCCCTCCAGAGAAGCGCTCAGCACAACACCCAACTGATGAAATGTAGAGATTGTTACGGAATCCGTTCCAAGCCCTGGACTCCTGGCTTCACGTCTTTCGGTGTCTGGTTTTACAACAATCCATAAGTCATTAACCAGGCAATTTTAGACCAATGCGACTCCTTTGCAGCAAGATCCATCCATCACTCAGTTACAGATGCTGAATTCATTTGGGGATGGGATAAACACAGAATCTTTGCTTTGAAGAGTCCGGGCCTGAGTTCTGAACAGCTCGGGGGAACACAGGGCCAATCAGAACTCATCCATTCACCGGCCTCTCCAGGGTCCACAAGCATCTGTCTCCAGCCAGGCAGCCCTCTCACTCAGTCCTGATCTGCCAGTCACTCCCCTGAGCTCATCCTCTCTGTACCCACCCACATCGCTGTCAATTCATCCTTCCTCCCTTCCTCCAGCCAGCCAGCCAGCCAGCCACTCATGTTATCTCGCCCTCTTAATACCTAGGCCTAGGCTTCCAGGCCAAAACAAAAACAGAAACAGAAACGTGAAAAGTCCAAAAGGATTTTTTCCTTGCTTGAAATCCCGGTGCTCAGGCAGGATGGGTGAGGGCTAAGTCAACTCAGGATGCCGCTTTCCTCCCTTCCTTTCCCAGAAAAGCCAAAAGGGCACAGCCAGGGTGACCTTACTGAGGAGCTGCTGCCAGCTCAGGGCACGACCACATCACCGCCTCTACCTTTTAATTGAGTTATTTGGTGGCCATTTGCGGTTCAATTGTATCACTCGTAAGCACAGCCTATCTGCACCCGCCTCTTGGCAGCGCAATGCCCAGGGGCCTTCGGATTGCACGAGCCGCACCTTCTCCCCGTTCCTGCCAGCCTCTGAAAGGCCGCCTCACCAGTCAGTGCCAAGGGCGAGGCATTATGACAGGCACCTGACAAGGTGGGAGGGAAGGGGTAGACACGAGTAGACAAGATCCCCACCCTCGAGGGGTTTCCTGATTAATCGGGGACATCGGGAAAAGGGACCGTCACTGTGAATGAGGCTTGTAAGCTGTGTGTAATGTTTCCTTCTTCCCAGGCATCGAGCAACACTGCTCTCAGGTGGTAGCTGGTCCCCAATCACTTTTCCATTACAGAAATCAATACCTTGAATTACTCCAAAGTAACGAGCATTTCCATCCCCCTCCAAAACTAATTTTTCTGTGTCCGCATTTGCCCATGTGCTTTACCATGGGTCTGGAACCTGTATTTAAGAGGCAGCCCAGGTAGGACGGCATCTTGCATCTGACTGTGACACGCTGAGGCGGAACGAAGCAGGATTCAGCATCAAGGACGTAGGTTCGAAACTCTGCTCTGAGGCATTCGGCTGTGGGCTCTTGTCAAGCTACATAACAACCTGGAACACCTGTTTCCTCACATATAAAATCAGATTTCAATATTACCCACCCCCCAGAGTGCTAGAGAAGTAAATGAAGTAATGATGTTTGGGAATGTTCCCCATATTTTAGGCATCACTGAAGCCTTGGATAAATATGTTGGTTTCATGTGAGTATCTGAAACCTTCTATAAAGCTGTTTCATGAGTCCATTGCCTAATGAGGTCCCAGGGTCACTTCCACAGTAACACTAACGTCTTATATTGAGAAAGCCTGTTATCATTGACAAGGATGTGTTCTTGCAGTGCTGCTGATGACCAAGCATTGGCTCAGAGAAGGTAAGGGAGTGGCTGGGGGTGAAGGTGGGGAGTCCCCTGGCAGGGTACTGCCCTCTGACACCTTCACATTTGCTCACCTCCTCTATATCATCCCTGGCTCAAAAACATAAACCCTGCTGCCACCCCAGGATGCTACACACTGCATCCTGCATCCTGTGGATGCTGAAATGACAGGTCCTTTGAAGGACCTCTTGAAAGAGCAGCTGTGAGCACGGCATACTCTGCCCTTGGTGCTGCCTGGGAAAAAATAGAGCCTCCTTGAGTCATCTGAGAAGAGTTCTGTGGAAACTTCAGAGGCCAGACTCTGAGAGCCAAAAAAAGATACTGGCATTACAGACCACCTAATTCATGCCAGGCCCATTTCCAGCCATTTTCTCACTGATTCTTCAAAACCAGTTATTCTTAACCTTTTGAGGTCAATCATATATACCTTTGAGAGTCTGCGGAGAGCTATGGATTGCGTCTTCCAGATAAAGGTACTGATTATGCACATAAGTGCAGGGCTTGGAGGTGGAGGTGGAAGTTAAGGTTAAGAACGGGCAGCCTGTGGGCTGGAGAGATGGCTCAGAGGTTAAGAGCACTGACTGCTCTTCCAGAGGTCCTGAGTTCAATTCCCAGCAACCACATGGTGGCTCACAACCATCTGTAATGTGATCTGACGCCCTCTAATGGTGTGCAGGTGTACATTCAGGCAGAGCACCGTATATATAATAAATAAATCTTTTAAAAAAATAAAAGAAGAAAAAAAAACCTGGTAGCCTGGCACATAACTTTAATCCCAGCATTCAGGAGGCAGAGGCGGATGGATCTCTGTGGGTTCAAGGCCAACCTGGTCTACACAGTGAGTTCCTGGACAGCTAGAGCTACATAGTGAGACCTTGTCTCAAAAGAAACCAAAATAAAGGAAGAAAAAAACAACTGGTGTGAACCTGTTTCAGGTTTTCTTAGGGACAAGGGATGTTCTCTTTTGGTGGCTTCACTCTCAGCATATCAAACATTTTCATATATATCCACAACCACAGCAGACAGGACACACACACACACACACACACACACACACACACACACACACACACGTATATACATAGGTCGTGCTGAATTGCAATTGTCTAGTTTGACAGGCATATTGATAGATCCTCAATAAAACACGAATTCCAATGCTGTGCTTTCATTGACTTATCTTGGAGCAAATAAACTTTTCTGGTTATTTTTACCAAACAATAAAACACAGAGAAAAATGCAAAGCTCTCACGGGTTCAGTGCACTGAATTTTTAAGAACTGTGTGCTACCAGCTCTCCAGCCTGGAAGCAGAAAAACAGGAGTGCCAGAGTCCCCGAACCCCTCTCCCTTACCACTCTCACTCGGGAAGCAGCCATGTTAGTTATTTCACCATAGCAACTGCGTCCATCTTTGAATTTGCCCCAGGCTGTGTCCGATCACTTTTTGTGGAGCCCGTGTTTTTAATCCAGGCCTCAACTTAGGTCTGGACGTTTCTGTAAAGTGTCTTCCTATTTGATAGTCAAAGGAGCCGAGGCTGCCTCTCTTAACGCAAGCTGATAACCGTGAAGCCAGAGCTCAAAGTCGGGTCTTGCTTGGAGCCACATGTCCGGCTACTTGTCCTTGAGGGTAACAGAAGGCACAGGGCAGGTGAGGGTGCTTCTTCAGGGACCTCATAGGAAGTGGGGGAGGGGCTCCCACCAGCAGTGCCTGAAGCAGCTGAAGTTGACTGTGGGGAGAAGAGCAAGCTGTCTCCGGACCCCAGCCTTGACCCACACCTCTAGAAGCTGCTAATAACTTCCAGGTGACAACAGCTGCTGGCTTAGGGTGGTTGACAAATGTTACGTTCCCTGAGAGGCTTTTCTGTAGTCTTTTGACTCTCGGCTGCAGTTCATAATTCTACCACTTGGCGGCATCTCGGACTTCTATAAACGCTGCTGTCCTCAGGTCACACAGGGCCTGTCTTTAACCAAAGAAAGCCAGTGCTTGTAGCAAGACCATACAGTGTGCCAGGATGGATGCGCCCTTCAAAGGGAACAAAAAATAGTCTGTCCTTTGGCAGCTAGTGTCTGCTTGAGGAGGGGGAAGTGATGACGTGGCTGCAACCAGCCAGAGGGGACAGACCGCTGCTTTAAGAACAGAGGCACCAGAGAACACCACACTTTGCCAGGTCTGTAAAGTCTCCCTGGGCCATTCACTGAGCTGTCTCCATGGGTCTTACATGTCTGTGAGCACAGCCCACCCATAATCCTGTGCTGCTGGGGCGTGGAGGTGCCAGGCCTGCCTTAGAACCCAGACACAAATAGCCCCAGGTCCTTCCCTGGGAATCTGTGGCTTCAGCCTGTAACTGGGGGACCCTTGAAGCTGGATATACCCATGCTCCTTTTTGAAGTTTGCAGGCTCCTTCTTAGATTCAAAGCCAAGCTCTGCTACTTTCTAATTGTGTAAATTGGGGCAATTTAGCGTTTGCAAGCCTCCTCTATAAAGTGGAGATAGTAAAACACACCATGAGAAAGCCCAAGCAATGAATTCTGTAGTGGCTTCACCTAGTGCACACCTAGCGCACACCTAGTGCACACCTAATGCACAATAAGCATTAAACAAATGCTAACTGCCATTTTTCTTTTTTAAAATATTTTTATTTAAATGTATGAGCATTTACCTGCATGTGTATCTATGTACCACGTATGTGCCTACGGCCAGAAAGAGGTGCTAGGTCCCTTGAAACTAGAGTTAGTGATAGTTCTGAGCAACCATGTGGATGCTGGGAACCGAACTAAGGTTCCCTGGATGTGCTCTGAAGTATTGGGCCATCGCTCCAGCACAGCTGCCATTTTATCTCCTTTACCATTGCCATTTGAAAATGGGAGAGCTGAATGCCTCCCAGCCAGTCAAGCAGCAGGAGTGGGGGTGTTGGGTGAATTTTGCCAATTTGGAAATCCCCAGCCTTCTGCAGGGCGTCCTCGCTAAACAGCTTGGCTGAAGTTCAAGCCTGACTTCAGGCTAAAGCAAACTTCCCACCCAGGCAAAACTTAAGCATGACCCACTCTGCCACTGGAGCAGCTCCCCTACACACACACACACACACACACACACACACACACACACACACACACCAAGACTAAGCAGAGGCAGAGGCCCAGGCTCCCCAGCACTCAGGCACAGAGCCAGGTGTCCCTCAGTAGCAGCAAACAGATGCTTCTGAGCTACCTGGAGCTCTGTTCTGCACTACTCAGCGACCACCTCCCCCTTGGGCCACCCCAGGACCAGGTCCCTGTGGCCTAATGAGGTTTTCTCTTGAACAGACCCTTGGCCCAGGCCCACAGCAACCTTGAGAAACTTTCTACCCTGGGGGGGTGGGGGGGGAATCCCTGATTTAACTCACCTAGCTCTGTGAGGGAAACACATTATTCAGCTCTCTGGAGCTGATGAGAAGACTTTTTTTTTTTCCGAGACAGGGTTTCTCTGTGTAGCCTTGACTGTCCTGGACTCGCTTTCTAGACCAGGCTGGCCTCGAGCTCATAAGGATCCGCCACCATCTGCCTCCCAAGGCCTGGGATTAAAGGTGTGTGCCACCATGCCCAGCGACTCGGTGAATCTTTAAGTCCCCCTCATCCGTAGAATATGGCTTTAGCAAAGTGTCTGGTATGTCATGGGTGTTTAAAAAGTGCTTAATTTTAAGGAATCAGATAGAGCTATGCTAGTTTCTAATATCTCCACGCTTTCTAATCTTTTTACAATTTTAATGTATGCATAAGGTGGTGCAGCGTGTACACGTTCCATGGTGCACATGTGTGGAGATCAGAGGACAGTTTGTGGAATCTGCCCTCTTCCGCCACCTTTCCATGGGTTTCCGGGCTCGAGGCTTGCATGGCAAGCACTTTACCAGTTGAGCTATCTTGCTAGCCCATTCTAGTCTTCAAGCCCAGACAGTGTCTGACCTAGGGTACCAGCTCAAGAAATAGGGCCCTGCCTAACTCCCTGATAAATTGCTTTGGGCTTAGCTTTTATTTGAACCTACTGCCTGCACCCAAAGTTGCAAATCCAGCAAAGGTTAAGGATTGGTAAAGATGTAGCGAACCTGGAATGTCCACCTCCTCACTGACCCAGACGCTCCAGGAGACAGCTGTCACCAGTCCTGTGTGGAGTCTGCGCCTTCTGCGCATGAGCGCTCGCACATACGCGCGCGCGCGCGCGCGCGCGCACACACACACACACTCAGGATCTCTTTGCATGAACCTGGGGTGCAGAACCATGGACTAGTGGAAACAGCATGGAGCCTCAAGCTGGCAAGTCCTTTTATTGAAGGAAAAAAAAAAAAGATAAAACAAAAGGTCTCCATTTTGCCTCTTCCCAACCGGATGTGCAAAGTCATTCACAATGCCTGGCCATACAGCAGGCTATGGAGGCACAGGCTTCTGCCAGGAGTCAGGGGCTGCAGCTGGGGAAGAAGGGGTTCAATGCACCAGGGCTCGTAGGGCTCAGGGCTCCCAGAGGCTTCAGGCGTTTGGCCAGCCCTCTCCATCTCTCTGTATAGTCTCCTGCTGTCCCATGCTGCTGCTTTGGCCAGTAGAGAACCAGGTCTTTTCGGCTCCAGAAAGCTGTCTATGCTGGCTGGTGTTTCCTGTCCACTTCCAGCACCTCCTGCCCACTGAGATAGGCAGCCCCTTTCTGTCCGTCTTCAGGCCCCATGCTGCCCCTTCCTCTTCAACCGGTTCCCTTTGGGAGCCACAGCACCATTGGCTGGCCAGCCCTTCTTTCCTTGCAAGGCACATTTGCCTTGAATGTCCAGGGAAGCCTCACCTACAAGGACCTCAGGGCCCCGACACCTGGGCAGGCTGACTATGCAGCATCTGTGACCCCCACTATGTCATGGGGGCTGGTCGAGGGGCACCGAGCCAAGCCAAATGTTGGCTCTACTCTCCTAGGACCCTAGCTACTCCTCCATTAGAATGTACACCATAGAGCCAGAGGTGGGAGAAGAGCCAAGCTGACAGCCCAGCTTTAGAACATCGACTTACAGAGGGGCAGGGGTGAGGGGGGTGGGGTGGGGAAGAACGGGGCTCACAGGGAAGTTCTGCAAACCAGTGTGTGACAGGACAGGGCAGGACTTGGTAGTCAGCAGCCCAGCAGCCAAAGAGAACACACAAAGTAACCTCTCTCTACACACATACACACACACGTGCTCAGACGCTCATACTCACACACGTACACAAGCATACATAATTTGCACATGTGTGTGCACGCACACATGCACGCACCTTCTCCTTCATTCACACAGATAAACAGGTTCATGCATACTCAATTCATTTGTGCAATCACACATATTCGAGCACTATATTCATACTTGTATACTCATATGTGCACATGCTTATCCACCCATAAGCACACATACATACATACATACATACGTGCACACAGTGCACGCCACATGTATACACACAATACAAGAATTGGCTCCAGCTCAGGAGTTCAAGCTCTGTCCAGCTTCATTCATCCAAAGGGTTTCCATACCCCAGTGAACCCCATCAGAGTTCTAGGCTGAACCCCTATAACCAGTTCCAGGTGGGGTGCAAAGTCTCAGAGCTGGGTGCTTCTTAGCAAGGCTGAGAGGACTTTCTGCTCTGAGCGAAGGACAGGAAAGCCACAGCCTTAAGAGTGGTCGCATAGCTCCTAGGGCACCCATCTCTGCAGACCTCCAATAAGATGGGATCGTTGACAAGCAGGAGCCCCGTGGTGGTCCTGGGCCTTAGAAAGTGCCCCAGGAAGCAGAGTCCAGGTAGACATGGGCTTTGCGGATGAAGGATCATGCAAGGTCGGAATTCTCCAGGCGGAGTGGGAGAAGGAGGCAAGGAAGAGAGGGTTTGTCCAAGCTGCCCCCACCCCCAACTTTCCCTAGGAAGGTCTGGCTTCTGATGACCCAGATCGGCCCTATGGGAGGAAAAAAAAGGGTCCAGGGTCAGAAAGAGGAAGATCCTGCCAAGGGGCAAAGGACGGAGGGCAGTCGCCCTCTTCCCCGCGCCACACAGCTGGGTGGGCCCAGAGAAAGACTCAGAAGCGGGTGCTCTGGTAGCGCAGCCTCCGCAGATCTGCCAGCCCCTCGCTCCGGCCATACACCTCCCTGCAGGGACTCTCGGCCAGTCACCGGGCCCCCGCCCCGCCCCCGCCAGCGCTGCTGCTGCCGCTGCCGCTACTACTGCCGCTACTGGAACTGCCACTGCTGCACCGGTCCTCGTAGATGGAGATCTCGATCTGGGACGATAGTTAAGGACCTGTGAGCACCGGCTGCTAATCCTGAAACGGGGTACAGATTCAGAACGAGGACTGTGACCTGAAGGCCGCTATGCCCAACAGCAGAGACCAGAGACCTGACAGAAGTTCCAACTCTTCTCCAAGCCTCAGCTAACAAATTTCTGAGAGGACACAGGGCTGAGTGCACAACGGAATCCCATGAACGGAGTCTGGCCTTCCTCGAGATGCATTATGGGATGATCCCTAGTCACAAGTGCAATAGGAAATGATGTTAAGATACAAACACTTCCGTTTGCTGATCCCTACTGGCTCACTCAAGTTAAGCCAGTCCCTTCACCTGCTAACCAGCAATGATCACATCTGAAAACTGGGGACATTAACAGAGCCTTGGAGGGGGGCGGCTCCTGTGCAAATTAAATGGAGTATCTGAGTACTGAGCAAAGCACGAGGGGTCAGTAAAAAGGAAACACAGGAAAATGTGTGTCTCCGGGGACTATGTTTTTTTTTTAACTCTTCTCTCAGCTTTACTGTAAAATGCATTATTTTAACTATTATGCTTCTGTTGCTCCTGCAAGGGGAGTTGCTCACCTGAACAACTGTTGCAAATGGGGTCAGGAGAACTATCATCCACACGCTGACCTCAGGATAGCATCCCCAAGACAGCTACCCCAGGATAGCATCCCCATCCCGGACCTCATCTGTGTTCAGTGGGTGGTGGGGCTCAACACAGGATATAAAAGCATTGTGGAAGGCTTGCAGATTGCTTGAGGAACCGACAGCATTACAGGTTAAGAGGGCCTGGGCTCAACTCCTGACTGCTTCAGTCTGCTGCTTCAACTTACCCCGTTCAGCTTACCTTCAATGTCCTGGTACCCACAGGAGAGTAAGAAGGGTCCACCCTTACGTGGTGGCTGGCCTGAATTAAGCACTGATGGCATGCAGTCCAATAAATACAAAGCACCAAACTCCCAAGCAGTCCCACTAACTAAAGGTGGGAGGACGCCTATGGCCAGCGGCGCGTGGAATCCTGGAAGGCCCCCCAGAGAGGCTCCCGTTTCCTAGCAACAGACCCAAGAAGCCTACTGGGTAGACTTCTCTGCACCTCACACTGAAGAGCCTGGAAGGATACGACCCTCATGCCACGTTCCACGGGGTCTGTAAGCAGAAGGCCTCGAGGAGCAAAGACCTTCTCATTCTGTTCCTGGATATAACGGGAAATCTTCCTGAGAACCTGCGGAGACACGGGTGCATTAAGGACGAGTCTGTGGCAAGGAAGCCGGGAAAGGGGAGACGGGAGGCGGCACCTTCTCGTAGTGGGTCTCCATGCAGAGGAAGATGAAGTAGGCTGTGGCACAGGCCAGGCAGCCCTCCAAGTAGGAGCTGCCCCCGATCTTCTCAGCATCCGCGTAAAAACCATTGAGGGTCTTCACGGTCTCCTCAAAGAGCTGCCGCTCAATCTGGAGGGAGAGAGAGAGAGGCAGACTGTCAGCCTCCCCGGCGTGGGGGCAATCTCGGGGCGGCGGGGGGGGGGGGGGCTGGGATAAGAGGCCCAGGTGCTGCATGGATGGGAGGTGGTGAAATATTGAGGCGCAGGTATGACTGAGGGGCCGCAAGCAGAGCAGGGACCATTGGGAACAAGAGACCTTGTGTCCAGTGCAGACTTGTCCATGGACTGGGCATGCCCAAGTGGCTTGCCCGTACTGTGCTGGTTTCCTCAACTGTAGGATGGGAACAAACATGGCTGCTGGCCTCCCTTGGACGCAGAAGGCTCATGACGTCCTAGATCAGTGGCTCTCAACCTTTCTGATCCATGCATGACCTTTTAATACAATTCTTCCTGTTGTGGTGACCATCAACCACAAAACTTTTTTTTCCTAAGATAGTGTTTCTCTGTGTAGCCTTGGTTGGCCTGGATTTGCTTTGCAGACAAGCCTGGCCTCGAACTCACAGAGCTCCCTCCGCCTGCCTCTGACTCTCCACGTGCTGAGATTATAGGCGTGCCCAGAAAACTAACTTTGTTGTTACTTCACAGCTGTGATTTTGCTACTCTTGTGAATCGTAATGTAAACATCTGGTATGCAACCCCTATGAAAGGGCCATTCGACCCCCAGAGGGGAGAGAACCTACAAGTTAAAAACTGCTGTCCTGAGTGTTTTATGCAGAAGCTCAGCTGAGAGTATTCTGGTGGCATCACTTCCCCCTGTGATGGCTGTGCCAGAGTTCAAGAGCAAATTCCCACAAGCAAATTCTCCTGATTTGGAAGGGGCTTCAGCTGCTTGCAATTGACAGAGTTCAGGAGAGTCACTCCAGGCTCTTCCTCCCAACTAAGAAGTCACTAGCCACTACAGCCTCCATGTGCGTGCGTGCGTGTATGTGCATGTGGCTGGGGGGAGGGGGTCTGTGTGAGTCTGTGTGTATATGTGTATAGCTGTGTCTGTGTGTGTCTGTATGTGTATCTGTGTCTGTGAGGGATGAGTCTGTGTGTGTGTGTATGTGTATGTGTGTACTTGTGGCTGTGGGTCCATGTGTGTATGTGTGTGTGTGTACATTCAGGAAGTTGACCTGTACTCATAATAATAGGATATACAAAGAACTTCCTATGTGCCATCCTTTTCACAAACTCATAAAACCTCAAAAGCATTCTTGTCATCCTCACTCTCTTTCTCACAGGTGAGGATTGCTCTGTGATCCTGAAACCACAAGAGCCCTGAGGCATCATCCCTGGCCTTCCCGCCCCCACCACTGCCCTAACTTCCTGCAAAAGACAAGTGTGCTTCCATAAGAATGGGATGCTCATGGTTTTCCAAGAGCCAGTGAGGATTCAGTCGGCAAAGAGCAGCCTCATCTTTCAAACCTCCTCAGATTGGCCTGCTCTACAACATAGCACTGGGTCTCTGCCCTCTTCCAAGCCCAAGTCAGCTTTAAGGCAGCCCTAGTGGGGGGGGGGGGGTATATACGCTCAGAAACAGGATCAGAACTCAGGCCTTGGCTGACGGCCTGAGATGCCACCAGCAGATGAAGGTGGGACATCAGACCCCTCCCCTCTTTGTATAAGACCGGTAAAAAGAAAATGGGAAAGCAGCCCCTAGCTCTTCCTCTGGGTCTCTAAGCTTCCCCACCACAGCTTCGACCACACAGGATTTACTTTCCTCCATACCCACTGAGGGCGCATTTGCGTTGGTATGAACCTCAGAAGCCAGTGGAAAAAAACAGAGAAGGCAGGCACCTGGCTCTTGTAGTCCTGCTTCTGAGGGTGTGTGTGTGTGTGTGTGTGTGTGTGTGTGTGTGTGTGTGTGTGTGTGTGTGTGTGTGTTCATGTGTGTGAAGGTATATATGCACACATGGATACACACATTTGGAGGCTCACAGTTGATATCAGATTTCTTCTTCAATTCTCTACCTAAATCTTTAGACTCTCAGTGAACACGGGGCCTTCCAAGGCAGCCAGCCTGACTGACTGTCCAGTGAGCTCCAGGGATCTGCCTATCTCTGTTTCTGCAGCATTGAAACTTCAGGCACATGCCCCTGAGCCACACTTTTTAATGTGGGTGCTGGGGGTCTAATTCTGGTTTTCATGCTTGCACGTCCAGCACTTTACTGGATGAGCCACCCTGAGCCTTGCATGCTACAGTTTTAATGCATGTGCACTTGCACACAACCTAAGGAGCTGGCTAAAGCCCATGTGTATTTGGGAGCTCTAAGGTAGGCTCAAAACCTTGCATTGTTTCCCAGGTGATGCTGACCCTAGAAACCTCAGGGCACAATTTTTAACCAAGGCCTTAGTCATGGTGTTCAGTGCTGTCTACACACTAACACTTTTTTCTTTTTTTTTTCCTTATAATTTATTCAGATTACATCCCAGTTGTTATCCCCTCACTTGTATCTTCCCATTCCCACCCTCCCTCCCTCTTCCACCCTATTCCCCTCCCCTAGACCTCTCACAGAAAGGAACCTCCTCCCCCACCATATGACCACAGCCTATCAGGTCTCATCCACATAACCCGCTTTCCCTTCCTCTAAAGGGAAGTGATCAAATTGTCGACAACAGAGTTTGTGTCAGAGGCAGTCCCCGCTCTCCTCACACTTTTTAAGGCCAACACCACACTCAAATCTCAGCCCCAAGAGGCGCTGACTCGGCCTGGGAAGGGAGGGATAGGTCAGAGCAGCACATACCACTGTCACCTTACCCTACCCAAGTAGATGCCTTGTCTGGTCCCCCATTTGCCAAGGCTCACAGTGGGAAGAGGCACTGTGCTAGACAGCCAGCTAGACTGCCCACACAGGATCTGGGGACCACTCAATTCCAGCTCCCCTGAGAATTCCTCATTTAAAAAAAAATTTTGAAGTCTGACCAATTTTGATTTTAAAAAGTTTTAGTTAACTTAATATGGCCAATAATTAAGATGTAAAACAGTGACAGTGTCTAGGCCCCACTCCCCAAGGTTCGGACTGAAGTGCTTTGGGGTACATTGAGATTTTTTTTTTCAGCTCTCCAGAAAATTCTAGTGTATAACCAGAGTTAAGCACAGCTGCCCACAAGTGGAGATTCCTAAACCACAGGCCAGCAACTGAGTCAGCAGGTCTGGGTGACACCTAATCTCGCCCACTAGGACTCAGGAATTTATATCTGTTTAACACGTTTTTCGAGAGAGTTCTCATGTGAGGGTAACTTGAGCTGCCAGACTGGAACAAGTCTGAGGTTTTGTGGGAGGTTTGTTTTTTGTTTTGTTTTGTTTTGTTTTGTTTTGTTTTTTGTTTTTTGGTTTTTCAGAGAATTTTCTGTGTAAAAATGCAAGACATGCAATGAAATTTATCATTCTTCCATTTGAGGTAGCTGAACAAGTCATGCATTTATGTGTCACATAGAGGGGAGAAATTCATCCTAATAAGACTGTTGGTGCCACCAAGGAGGTAGAGCTCATGTTTAGAAAAAGATGTCCTCAACCAAAAGGTGCCCTTACCCGGCTATCCAGCTCTGGTGGGAATTTGGTCTGGAACTGACAGATGGTGCCATCGCTGTAGTCTCTCTGGATAAAGACCTTGGTGGCCAATGAAGCGCTTCGCCGGAGCTCCTGAAGATTGTGGACCTGAGAAGATGGACGGAAGATGCGTGCTTAGGGGACCATTGTCACAGTGCACTGAGAGGGGGGGCTCTCCTGCATCCCTGAATCCTGGAACAGAGGGACCGGCTGACCACGCAGCCAGGCTCCGGGAGAGGCCTAGAGAAGCTGGCCCTGTGCAGGAGCAAAGCCGGCCCAAAATGAGATGCGCAGAGCCTTCAATCACAGCAAAAACAAGTTCTAACAAGAGACAGGATGCACAGTGGCAGCCAGCTATGTGCTTGGAGAACTCAGTGCAAGTGAAATTCACAACCAAGTTGCGGAGTGGGGCATGTGGAGGAGAGGAAACCCTGAAGTGTCCCTGAACCCCAAGGGAGACCTGAGGTCCAGGCCTAGTTCTGAAAGGCCAAGGAGCAACCTCAATGGTTTTCTCAAGCCAGAAAAATGGTCCAAAATGGCTAGTTCCCCGAGAGATAGTTGAGAATAAAGTGGGCCAGGGCCAGGTGCTGGAAGGAGTGGAATGACTCTGTCTCCCCATCCAACCTGAAAACTCTGACACTGACCTAGCGCTTGAGGGGAGTGGGCTCCAGTCCACAAAACAAAAACATCTCTTTCTTCCATCTCTCCAACCTCAGTCACTCACGCTTGAGACAAACACCCCATTGGTGAAATGCATCCGGCATTGGAACCACGTGGAGACCAAGCCCTGAAGGCAGAGCGAAGAAAAGCCAGTTCATCCTGTGCAATTAAGCTGAATCCATCCAGTCACTCCACTCTTGTTTATTGAGTCCTTGCTAGTGCCAGGCTCTCTCGACTCTGAGCAAAAGTCAGTCTCTGGGCTCCAGGGAGGAAGACAAGTAAATGTGTAATGAATTAGACTGTGATGAATGGCTGAAACAAAGTCACATTTACTCAGAGATGCTTATTCACAAAGACTTCCTGGAGACCGCACGGCACGGCGTCCCAAGGGAAGGTTAGGGATTAGCAATGACAGGGGCTGAGGAAGAGGAGGATGACCCTGGGAAAGGACATGCTCTGCTCCAGTGGCTTGGGGCAGCACTTAGCAAGACCAAAGCTGGTTCGCAGAACAGATGCAGTCAGTGGGAGATGAACATGCGCGTGGTCAAGGGTGAGACCATATATAGGCCTCTGCCAACAGAAAGGACGGCAGGTGGGAGGTGCCTAAAAGCTGAGGTAAAGAAAAGAGAGAGGCTGACAAGACAGAGGAGTTAGTGTATCGAGGTAAGTGGAGAACATTACATAAGGCTTTCCTCAACTCAGGTAAACTTTGCTTCGAGCGAGAGATTTGATCTCAAAGTTTGGGGAATGAATTAAATGGCATATAAGCGCTCCTCTGGTCTCAATAGTTCTTGATACCACTAGTCAGGATCTTTGTTTTAAAAAGGTCCTCTTTAATATCTACTAGGATCCCATGGTACTTTTGAAAAATCCATGCTTTAAGTCAACATGCTTTAGTAATAATATAAGTTAATCATCAGTGTGTCCAGTCAGCACCATAATGTGTTTTCCTGATAAAGGAAAGAGGCTGTGGCCTTCCCTGCCCTTCCAAAGCCAGCATGCAAAGCCAGCATGGACTCTTTCAGCTCTAGAAACACCATTCTGACAGTTTTGTAGGAGTGGGTAAGCCTAAGGGACCCGCTGGAAGGAGATTCTTTCTGTCATAGTTCAGAGTAAAAATAAGATAATGCTAAACCACAAAATGTGATAAGAATGGGAAGGAGAAAAAAAAACGTCTCTCAACCACTCTGACCTGGACTTGCTTCTTGCCACAGGCGTCATCCTTTGTCTGAGCCTGCACACACACACACACACACACACACACACACACACACACACACACACACACACACCTGTATGCACACAGATGTAGGCATGTCTCTCAGTGACTGGCTAGCTGATGACCAGCCATTTCTTCTTCCTCCTAGGAACACAGCTAAGTTCACCCCTAGGCTTCCTTGCATTTTAGAGTGGCCATGTGCTGAGAAAAATGAGTGGAAGTGATGGATAGTCTATTTGACTCATACAGACCCGAAACTCCTCCCTTCCCCAGAAACCAAAGGAGCCAAGCATTGAAGACAGTAGAACTGGAAAGGGCCAGAGTCCTTGAATGACCACTTGGAAGACGTACACCTGCTGATCTAGGATATCTGCCTGCTGGTCAGAAATCCTCCCATTGAGGACTTTACCGAGAAGGAAGTTATCTTCAATCGTTAAAATGTTAGGTGCTGTGTTATATAATACAGACCTAGTTCCTCTTGACTTTGATCCATTCACTGTCAAGTCTCTGGAATGGGAGGGGTCAACACATGACTCTCAGAGCCTGTACTGGATGCAGGGCATGAGCTATCCGCTTCTACCCCTGCAGAATGTATTTTGGGCTCTGAGAAGTCTATAGAGGAGCAGATAAGACTCGACACTTGTGATGTTCTGTTTCGTTTTGCTTCGAGACAGGGTTTCTCTGTCTGGACTGGACTCCCTTTGTAAACCAGGCTGGCCTCGAACTCACAGAGATCTGCCTGCCTCTGCCTCCCAGAGTGCTGGGATGACAGGTGTGCATCACCACCCGCTCCCCCAGCTCAACTTGTGACTTTTTAGGGAAAGCATAAATCCAAATTTCCTTAATATCAGACATCATGATTTCTAAATGTTTTCGATATTTTTTTTTAAGTGTGAGCACAAAGCAGACTAAATAAAGGCACCTGTGAATGACAGCTTAATTCCTATAGCTCTGGTTTGAGAATAAAGACAGAGGCTAGAGCCAGGTCCCAAGTACTTACTGCCTTGCTTCTTAGACTCCAGGAAACGGGAAGGAGCTCTTAGGGTCACCACAACACCCCCTGAGGCTGTAGACTGTGTCTCCCCTTGGAAGCTCCCCCTTAGCATCACTCCAAGGAAGTCTTAGATGTCTCTGAGAGCTGAGCCAGTCCCTTTATCTCACAGTTCTCAGCTCCGCCCCTCTCACCCAGCCTGTTGGCCACTGAGGCCAAGATCAAGGCTATTTCATGAGGAGGAAAATCACAGGTGAGATCTGTGGGCACCATTTTCCAAGCTACAATGTGATAAGGAATGGAAGGGTACCTAGAGATGGGGCACAGCAGTGTACACTGTGTCCCTGTACACCTAGCAGTCCCTCAGGCTGGGCTTGTATGGAGCAACCACTGGAAAGCAATGAGATCCTGGGCCTGGCATGCCCAAGACAAACAGGAGGTCCCAGCTGGTCTACAGATTCATGCCCACTAAAAACTATATCATTCCATAAGGTGCAGGTGAGCCTCAGCACAAGTGTCATGGGGTTCATACGATCCGCCAACACTGGGCTGGGCAGTAGAGGAGTGCAGATCGTGAGTCACTGGCAGCCAGGTAGGGCCTGAGGGTGGAAAATTGGGCACATGGCCACCCTTCCCCTCAGCCTACACTCGGGCCCAATGGCAAGCCAGTGACTCGGAGATCAGACCTCCAAACACCCTGCCTGGGCAATGCTACTTGGGTGCACTTAAGTATCTCTTACCTGCCAAAATCCACTTCAGGAACCCCCTGCAACAAAAGGCATTTCCCAGTTGTTCTTGGCCATTTGGAGCAGGCAGACCCTGCTCTGAGTGACACACATTTTCAGAGGTTCACTGCTCAGGAAATGGGCTCAGCAAAGCTTTCCAAATGAGGTCAGTGCCTCACTCAGGAACCTTACTCCCTCCTCTGTGTTCCTTACACACCCCCTTCCCCTAATGCTGGCTTCTAAACAGAAATTCTGAAGCAAAAAAGATACAGTTTCCATAGGAAGCAGTCTGCCCTTCACCCATCCTTCCTTCTTTCTCTCTTTTCCTCTCGCTCCCTGTCTCCTCTTCCTCACAGAATTCCTCTTCCTCTTCAGAACGCTAAGGAAATGACCATGGGAACGTAAAGTGAGGTTTTCCTTCCCCCCCCCAACAGGTTTTTCCTGGTAGTCTCAAGCCAATCCTAATATAAAAACAGCCTAGGGGATGACTCACCCCTGCCAAGACACCATGCATCCTGTGCCTTGGCAGAGACTGAGTTTCTTCTCAGTCAGGGCCCAGCCAAAGCCAAGCCGTGTGGTTGGAAATGTTGGCCCTCAGCTCCTACCCATCCTAGGCATTCTTCTATCACTCTGCCCTCAAGATGACCAGCCAGACCAGCCAGAGAACCCGAGTCTCTCTAATTCAGTGCTTCTCGACCTTCCCTAATGCTGTGACCCTTTAATACAGTTCCTTGTGTTGTGTGTGGTGATCCCCAACAATAAAATTATTTTCACTGCTACTTCATAACTGTAATGCTGCTACTGTTATGAATTGTAATGCAAAAATCTGCTATAACCCTAACCCAAAGGTTAAAAACTGCTGCTCTAGCTCTTCCTGACTATCTCTCCTCACTCAAAATCCTGTCTCAAGTCCCCTAGCATTCTATTCAACATCATACTGGCTAATTAGATATACTATCCTGGATGCAAACCAGCAAAGAGAGTGGTCATAGAGACAAGATGACTTATTGTCTTAACACTGCCATTGCCTCATCTGTAAAATGGGATAATGAAGCCTTCTTTGACTTTTTAACCAGGCCGAAGCAGGCTTCCAAGCCTCCGTCATCTCATCTGTTAATTGCGGATAATAACACCATCCTTGCCCACTTCACAGGGCTGCTCAGACACTCAGAGGCATTCTGTGTGCCATGGTGCTGTACCCACAGAGGCATTATGAGCAGAGCCTCTCCCAAGGGAGAGTCATCAAGCCTATTACCAACAGCTTCCTGGAAACCTGGCCTCAGCCGAGAGGTGTGAGCCCGTGGGTAGAATGTGTGGGCCCCAGCAGACCTGTAGGGAAGAGACGCTAGGACAGACAGGCCTGTTTGGAATTCATCAGATAACTCTAAGCAAACACAGCTGCAGTCTGGGAGGTGACCAGACCCTTGGTCTCTGTGGTGCTTCTGAAGTACTCTGAATTCATCTAGAAGGCAGGTTTGCCTGCACACGGGGGTTCTGGGAGGGCAAACAATGCCAAGCCATATCAGGAGACCCAGTGGAATAATGGCACTAGCGCTTCATACTGATGTTATTCCACTCACGAGAACCCAGAGGCACCACACAGTCTCAGTCACAGGCCTTCGCTTTCCTCCTTGGCAGTGTTCCAGAGAGGCTGGGAATGGGGAGACACCACAAAAGATGACAGCAGCCGAACTGGGGAGACTCAGTGTGCTGTTACACTCCAAAAATTCAAAGAAACTTTCAGCTCCGTTGTTGGCATGCTGTGCGAGTACCAAACCAACCCTTTTTCTTCCCCCTATGCTGGCTTTATCATGCATAAAGAGCTCCCATCTCTAGCACAAGAGGAAGAGGAGGAGGAGTGGGTAACCTCTAGGGATGAAGACGAAAGTCCTGACTTCTTCAGCATTATGCCAAGATTTTGCCCTTAGATTCCAGATCCTTTGGTCCATAGGCAGGCACACCGTGAAGAATGCAGTCTTTCCACACACACAGAGAGACCAATGTGGACACCATGGGACCAGCAATTCAAATGGAGAAGAAAAGCAAGGAATGATGATTCTCGAAAGTGGGGGCTGGTGCAGGAAGTTCGTTAAAACCAACCCTTCGGGTTCTGGACCCAAGGATGTCTTTGTCCACGCCCTCCTCCTAAGGAAATGCAGATGTAGAGGAAGGTCTCTCTTCCTTACTCAAGCATTTGGGTTAGCAGAAGACACTGCGCTGCATAGCAACAAGAGCAGTTAGACTACCTTCCCTTCGCCTTACACAGGTGTGCAGGGATCGCCAAACCTCTAGGGGATCAGAACCCTGTGTTAAGGAGAAAAGGAAGCTCAGCCCAGCTGGCACCTGGTGCTCCTGGTAACAAGTGGACTCCCAGGTCTCAGGGTGGCATGAGCAAGATTGACATGCCAGAGGTGAGGGAACCACTAACCAAAGCCCTGCTCAGCGGCGGCCTTGCCACTCCATACCCGCACTCCCATAAACCCAGGGAACCACCCCCTACCCCCACCCGCCCCCACCTTTTCCTCATGCCCAGTCTGCCCCTAGTGGGGAATCATTCCTGCGGCATTGCCTGCAGGCTGAAGTGCTGGCCCCTACCTCAGTGGCCATCTTCACCAGCTGCTGACCACTCCTAGGCTGACTCAGGGCTGGTCCAGGGGGGCTGTCCGCGGTACTGACTGGAAAAGCGAGTGGGCTGGCCGAGGACAGCGAGGGCCCGGGCGCTGTCCGCGGTGCTGATGGGATCTCCGAAGCCCGAGGCGAACTCTCGGTAGCTGCAGGGTCCTGGAGAGGGGGTCTGTGCTGTCCACGGTGCTGCTGTAGGAGCCCGGCCGGGGAGGCGAGGCCGCGCCCGAGGCTCCTCTCGGCCCGATCGCCTGCAGCCAGGGCTCCTGCAGGCAACGGCCCGGTTTATCATTGACAACAGCAGCAGCGGCGGGCACGGGGGTGGCGGGGGAAGGAGGGGCCAGCTCCTCGGCGGGCGGGGAGGGGGAAGCCGCGGCCCCCAGACTCCGGCACCCGCCAGAGAGGAGCCCCGCCCGCAGCCACCGGCTCCGCTCCCGCCCCGCCCCATCCCGTCCCGCCCAGAGCCCCGCCTCTCCTGCCTGCCCTCCCCCCCACCCGGCTCCCCCCTTCCTCCAGCCCCAGGAGAGCCTAGAGCTTTGCGCGAGCTGCCACCGCCTCCGGGGACTTCTAGAGGCAGAGGAGAGCGGCTGGATTCTGTTGCAAGATCCTCCAGCTTGCGGGGACATCCCGATCGTCCACCGGCTGCCAGGTGTGGCCTCTACCTTTCCAAACACCCCCCGAACATCTGACTCTAACCCCTCCCCCACCCTGTCCCGGCCACCTCCTCTCGTTTTTGTTTTTTTTATTTTTCTCTCTTTTCTTTCCAGCCTGATTCATCATTATGTATTCTCCAAGCACTACCCGGCCTTACATGGGCATCCCCTCCTCTCTTTTCTCCTTTGGACCCCATTAGCTTAGCAGAAGATGCTGGAGATAGAGAATCTTTCCCTTAAACACCTGCACACATCTCATCCCCAGCTTTCCCCTGGGGTCCCTTCTTTCAAGGAGCTCCACATGGAGCCTTTCCTTATGCTCCTCTTGGCCTGGGTCCTACCGCTTACACTTTCTCCCCTTTGCCACCACAGAGTTTATACACATTTCCCTATTATCACCACCAGTCAAAAACCACAAGCAGAGAGAGCCAAACCGGTATGCCGGCTCTCCAAGGTGGCAATTTGGCATCAGGCCTTTCGATCAAACGGCCTATCTACTTAATAAGCAGAAAGGAAACCCCAACACAGGTGCCCTTGAACACACCCATAATCCCCCCAGATCTGTGTCTGAAGAGAGCTGGGTACTTCCTTTACATTCTGGTTGTTCACAGGTCAGCATACATGCACACACACACACACACCACACACCACACACACACACACCACACCACACACACATACACACACCACACACACACCACACACACCACACACACACCGCACACACTGCACACACACACACACACCACCCACTACACACACACACCACACACACACACACACACCACACACCACACACACACACACACACACACCACACACACACACAACCACATACACACACCACACACACACACACCCCACACCACACACACACAACACACATACAACACACACTACACACACACACCACACACACCACACACACATGCACACACACACCACACACACACAACCACATACACACACCACACACACACACACACCACACACACATACCCCACACCACACACACACACACACACCACACACAACACATACACACACACCCCACACACACAACACACACACACACACACCAGGGGTGGGGGCAGGGAAGGATGATACAACAGGGAGCCAGAACATCTGACTGGAGTTCAAGCTTCTTCTGATCTCCTGCCTTGAGCCACTGTCTCACCTTCTGAGTTTATGGCACTCTTTCTGCAGAGGGCTAGGGCCCTCTCTTTTTTTTTTTTTTTTTTTTTTTTATCAAAGGGGAGCTGTTTATTTGCTGTAAACTGTTCTCATTTCCTTAACAATAGAAGTTTTTTAGCCCCATTTGATGTGTTTGTTTTACCAATAGAAATAGAAGCAAAGATTTTTATAATTTGACTAGATCATTAGAAAGTGATAGTCTACTACAGTTTCATCTGCAAATGCTTCAGCATTCATCCCCTTGGAATACGAACATTTTCCTAAGCCAGGCATGACAGCACATGCCTTTAATCTCAGCGCCCAGGAGGCTGAGGCAGCTGGAGAGACATAAGACCTTGTCTCAAAAGACAGAACAGCATTCTCCTATGTAACCACGATATCGTTACCATATCTTTTACTATTCTATAGTAATCCTACTATTTTAGGGTAGTTTGTCACCCCAAAGGCATATTTATACCAATTCCTGAAGAACTTTCTATTTTTAATAACAAACATTTATGGATCATTTACTATGTGCCAGACAATATGTCCCACACTGCATATATATTTTGTAATCCCTACAACTGCTGTGAATTGCATGTTCTTTTTAATTTTTTTTAGAATCTCTGTGTGTGTCTGTGTGTGTGTGTGTGTGTGTGTGTGTGTGTGTGATGTGTTGAATTCCTGTTCTGGATGCCACGGAGCATGTGAGGAGGTCAGAGAACAACCTTGAGTGTCGATCTTCACCTTCCATGGGGTCTTTTGTTTGCCACCATACACAGCAGGCTAGCTGGCCTATCTCACTATATGAGCACTGGACTTCCAGGCATGCCACGTCTGGCTTTTTTTTTTCATAGATATTGGAGATCTGAATCCATTCCTCACACTTACACAGCAAACACTTCAGCTATTGAGCCAACTCCCCAGCCCTATTTCCATATTACTGTCATCTTTTTATTATTCCAACTCTGCAAAGGAAGAAACAAAATAAGATGCCCAAGGTCTCCCATGTGAAGGATTTAGACAAAGCCAGCCAAACTCTAAAGCCAGCGTGTGGCTTGTCCACTCACTACACTGCCTCCTTCTAGAACTTTGCCGTCCATAAGCTGGCAGAGGACCAACATCTCCAACTGCCAATTTTTCATAAGAGTACACTGGGTCTTAAGGATAAGCGACATGCCAAAAACAGCTAAAGGCTGGCATTCTGGCCTACCTTATATAGCTCAGTAAGTGTTTTGGCATTAATGTGCAAACTAGGATTATCTGCAAATCCCATGATGGGCACTGCTAACAAGTGAGCCTACTTTGTAGTGGTGTCCATGTCCTCAAATCCCTCTCACTTGATTTCAGTCATATTAACCTGACAATCATCTGAAAACCCCCTTGTTTACCCAGTGGCTAGAAGGAAGGCATCCCACCATTCATCTTATCTTTGTACTAGACTGTAGAGACTTGGGATACAGCAATGACTAAATACACCCAGACTGTTCTTGCTGGCAACACATGAGAAAACAAGCTTGATGCAGACTTGTGATCATTACTAGAAAGTAAAGTGAAGTGTGATAAGGACCTGTTGACATATAGAGGTTATTTCTGAAGAAATACGCAGAAAAAAAACTTTCTTAATAAGGTCAAATTTGGGCAAGGGCCTGAAAGGAAAGAAACAGACTTACAAATACCTAGGAAAGAGCAAAAGGGCAGAAGAGTTCAAGGTCCTCAAAAAGGAGTGGGCTTAATGTGTCCAAAAAATAGCTCCAAACTAGTGTCCATAGAATGGAGAGCAAAGGAAAGGAAAATGGGGTTATTATTATTTTTTAACAGGAAGTAACAGAGCGGTGGTGGAGCACGCTTTTAATCCCAGCACTCAGGAGGCAGAGGCAGATGAACCTCTCTGAGTTCAAGGCCAGCCTGGTCTACAAAGCCACTTCTAGGACAGCCAAGGTTATACAGAGAAACCCTGTCTCTAAAAACAAAACAAAACAAAGTGGGAAGCAACCAGATTTTTAGTTGCTGCTCCCTGCCTCCCCAAGAACTTTGGATCACGGTCAAGAAAACGAGATGGCAAAGTATAGTCAAAGGTTTAGGGTAGAGACATGACATTATCTAGTTGTAGTTTGTTTTTTTTTTTTAGATTTTGTTTTGGATGCTGGTGTTGTAGGAGAGGCAAGGTTGGAAGCTTTGAGACCAATTAACTTAGTGCGGACAAGGTGGGGAGACAGATAGAAATAGCTTTGAGTACGACGCTGGAGGAAGTGAGGGATCTTATTCCAGACGCAGCTGGAAGGTGATGAGGTGACAGTGTGTGCAAAGCTTTAAATGTACGATCTTAATGAGACCAAAAGTATCCCAATGCTGAGATCTGAGACACCTGAAAGGTGAGGACTAGGAGCCAAATAAGCCCTGAAGGTATGGGGGTGCCGTTTGAATTGTGTTTGGTTGAAGTAGGTGTGAAGTTTGCTATAAACAGTACAGAGTGGGGGAGAAGGCATTTAGGAGTCAGGGGAGGGGTAAGCATTAGGAATAAAACTTCTAGACCTCTTCTTACCCAAACAAGGTTTAAAACCATAGGAGTAGCCAGGCACGGTGACACATGCTTTTAATCTCAGCACTAGGGAGGTGGAGGCATGTGGATTTCTGTGAGTTTAAAGCCAGCCTGTCCTACAGCGCATTCCAGGACAGCCAGAGCTACATAATAAAGTCTGTCTCAAACTCTCCCCCTCAAAAAAATGGACTAGGTAAGTTCATTTAAAAATTAAGTATAAGCCAGGAGCAGTGGTAGAGTACTCAGGAGGCAGAGGCAGGTGGATCTCTGTGAGTTCGAGGCCATCCTGGTCTACAAAATTGAGTCCAGGACAGCCAAGGCTACACAGAGAAACCCTATCTTGAAAAAGAAAGAAAGAAAGAAAGAAAGAAAGAAAGAAAGAAAGAGGGAAAGAAACAAAGAAAGAGATATAGCCAGAAAAGTTGTCAAGAACTAATCCTGAGTCTACCACTTCTAGACTAGAAGACAGAAAAGACTAAAAAGAGAGGGCCAAGTCCAAGACCCAAGAGAATGGCACCCTGGATCCCAGCAGGAAAGGCTGGGAAGGAAACCTTACTCTCGTTGCCCAATGTTACTCCTACAGAACCTAAAATAAGCAATGGGGATGACCGTTGGTTTGGTGGCAGAGGAGTCACTGGTGACCTTGAGAGGGGCTGTCAGTGGGACAGGATGTGCTCCTGACTAGGGTTTGAGATTTAGAATAGAAGAGAGAAAGTAATGACCTTGAGAGCAGTGTGGTGGTCTGGGAGAAGCCCAGGAAGGTTCTTTCTGAAGACACAGACACTGGAGCTTGATAGGACACTGACAGGAAGTCAGGTGGCAAGGGAAACATCAAACATTGATGGTTCAGAGAAGAGCAGGCAACTTCAGAAGCAAAACTTTTTTTAAAAAAAAAGACAAGGTCTTAGTATATATCCTGGCTGGCCCACTCTATCTAGACCAGGCTGGCCTTGAACTCACAAAGCTCCACCAACCTCCAGAGTGGTGAGACTAAAGACATGAGGCACTATACCTGACCGGAGTGAACTTGTAGTACATCAACAAGGAGTGGAGTACAGGGATGGCCCAGAAGGCATGACTGTGGGGAACAGCCAGTTTTCCACCATGGGTGGTGAAGAAAGTATGCCGGTGACCACAGATGCAAGCTGACCGGCTGTACTGTGAACAAAGACAAACTCTATTCCAGGCTCCACTCAACCAACTACAGCCTTGACCTACCTCAACATTCAATCTACAAGTGCATAGAGAGCTTGAGAGGCACCAAGTGTGATACTGCCTCTCCCTGGGAGTCTTTCCACCTACACTGTAGATCTAGAACGCTAAAGCCTTGAGGTCCTCTACACAGGCACAGAGGGTCCCTTTCAACATCTAACTTTATTGACAGGAAGAGACCTCAAGGCTCCGAAGCAACAGAGCAGAAGGCATGGGCGAGAAGAGAGCCCCACAGCGTGCTGACTCAGCCTGGGCTAAGACACTGCAAGGATGGAATGTTCCCACACCCCAGTCTTCCGAGCTGTAACTCTAGAGGCAGAGAGGCCCTGAGATTTAATCTGACTAATCATTATTATCCAGATGCCTTGAGACAGCCCAGTCCCGTGCAGGAGCCTGGGTCTTTGATGTTTTTGTCATAAATTAATGCGTTCGCCCACAAAATAACATCAAAGAAGATCCACTAACTAATTCACTGTTATCATCTTCCAATCTGCGGCTGCATTGGAAAGTATCCAAAAGGAGGAGTGTGGCCAGAAAAAAAGAAAGCAACTGAGAGATCTGGAAATCCTGACATCTGGAAAGAGATGAGAGGGAAAATAACTCCTGCAGACTGCAGAGGAGCCCGGGAAAGCGTTGGCAAACCTCGGGGAGGTGGAGAAAAGGGAGGAAAGATGGAGCCTGGGAGGAAAACAACTGCATGAGCGCTTGAGGGGAAATTGTGGTCTGGAAAGTCTTAAATGGTGTCATTGCACAGTGCACTGGAGACTGGGAGGAAGTGTGTGGTAGGAAACGGTGTCTCTGGAGCCAGATTGTATGGGACGTAGCCTCTGGCTCCATTATTCATTATGGAGTCATGTGATCACACACACACACACACACACACACACACACACACACACACACACACATACACCCCCAGGAGCTGCCGAGTACAGGAAGCTTTCTCTAGATCTTACCTGACTTCCAAAGCAAGTCTTCTGAGAAGAAAGCAGGAAAGGATTTGTGTGGGTGTGCTACTGGGTGTCAGCGACACTTCTTCCTAGCCCAGCAGGTCTTCCTACCGCACAGAAAAGAGAGCCACAATCATTTACTACCCACGAGCCAGAAAGATGACAGTGGGGTGTTCCCACCCCTACACAAGCACCAAATTCCATCGGTGGTGACCAGGGATATGGTCTTAAATATGGTCCGTCCCTCTATAAAATGCATGGTGAGGGAATGGATGGGGGGCTCAATGGGTAGGGCCATTGCTGTGTGAGCCTAAGAAACTGCATCCAACACCCCGGCACCCACGTTAAAACCAAGGCATGACTGCACCCATCTGCACCCCCAGTGTTGTGGTGGAGAAAAGGAGCAGAGATGGGAGATTCACAGGGGTTTGCTTGCCACAAGCTTAGTGGAAAACTATGAGTCCAGACACAGTGAAACACACCCTGCCTCACAGGAATGAAGTAGACACACACACACACACACACACACACGTGTGCATTACATAAATACCTATATACACACGCATACAACACATGAATAAAATACACACACAAAAATGTATGTTGACATTTAATCCCCATTATATTAAGAAACCCAAATGGGACATTTAAGAGGTTATTAAGGCTCATGCATTTAATGAGGTAATGGATTAATGGGCTAGTGGGCTATCTTAAGAGTGGATCTGCCATAAAAAGCCAGTTGGTCCAGGTCTCTCAAAATTCCCTAACTCTTACCACATGATACTCTGTGCTTGCCATAAGACCTTGCTAGGAAAGACATTTTGACCCCAGACTAGAACCATGTTCCAAAATGAACATCTCTTCTTTATAACTTGCCCACTCTGTGATGCATCGATAGCAACAGAAAACAGACCAGGAAGACAAGAGTGGTGGGTGACACGTATCTGTAATCCCAGCACTTGAGAGGTGGAGGCAGGAGTTCAAAGTCAGTCTCTGGTACGCACCAAGCTCAAGGGCAACGTGATCTACAAGAGACCCTGCTGCCAAACAAGCAAAGACTAAGATAAATTGAATATTGCAGGCAAATTGATGGAACTAGAAATGATCGTCCTGAGTGAGGTAGCCAGAACCAGAAAGGCACACATGGTATATATCACTTATAAGTGGACACTAGCCCAGCATAGATGTCCTCTGAGAGACTCCACCCAGCAGGGGATCAGGATAGATGCTGGAACTTGCTGCTGGACTCCAGGTGAGAGAGGTATGGAAGGATCCAGAGGGTTCAGGAGCCCCACAAGGAGACCATCAAGGCCTGCGGATCTGGACGCAGGGGTCCTGCACAAACTGTTGCACCAACCAAGGACAATCTATGCAGTAAACATAGACTCTCCATTCAGATCTAGCCAATAGATAGCTCATTCTCCACAGTCGTGGGAAGAGTGGGGACTGCCTCTGACATGAACTCTGGTGTCCCAATTTGATCACTTCCTCCTTGGTGTGGCCAGATGCACAGAGAAAGGGGAAGCAGGCTATCCAGATGAGACCTGATAGGATGTGGCCGAATGGTGGGGGAAGAAGTCCCCTTCTATCAGAGGTCTAGGGGAAGGGAATAGGGCGGAAGGGGGCGGGAGGGTGGGAACGGGAAGATACAAGCAAAGGGATGACAATCGAGATGTAATCTGAATAAATTATAATAAATTTTTAAAAATGTTTAAAGATAACCAAGACCTGTGATAAACGCTGCATGAATACATAGTGCTGAGAGGTGGGGCCCTAAAGCTGTGTGAAGTTTCAACAGTACCTTCAAGGATTATCGTCAGACTCGTAGACAGCTGCAGAAGCTGAGAATGTTTGCATGGTACCTGAGAACTGCAGATTGAACAAAGCAGCCAGCCAGCCAGAGACAAAGGCAGCTCTCAAGTCCCCAGAAACATGAATGAGGGGACTGCCCTAAAAATAGTGCCAGAGGAGGCAGACCATGACACGTGTCTGCAAGTGGAGTCACTAGGAGGTGACTAAGCCAAAGTGGGGTTGCCTCCTTGAACTCCTTATCCTCTCTGCCACCCCCACCGCCACCCCACCCCCGCCCCCTCCTCCAGGAAGTGGAGTAGGAGGCAAAGGTCTACCAGTAGAGTTCCTAGCCACCAGAGAGGGAACTACAGAGACCAGGAGAACACCAGAAAACTATTGGCCAAAATGTTTACCTGTCATTATAACAGCCACTGTGCTGGAGGCTGTGCAAGCCACCTCAGGGAGGCTCCCAAGGGCGTGTCATTCATGGATGATTGACTCCTGGGTCTTATGTCCACATCAAGTACACTGGTGGCAAACTCAGTCATCACAACAAACCACAACCACTGGGAAAGACTAAAGGAACAGCACGTTCTCAGGAAGCAAAGGCATGGGCATAAAGGGTAACAGGGGCTTTTCAAGCGTCATTAATTATGAGAACCAACCCGGATCCTGCAGTTTTAAGCCAATTTTAGCTGAAGAGCCTTTTGTTCAAACACAATCTCACATGAAAGATCTATGAAAAGTAGAAGCAGCGAATTTGGATAAAGGGAGACACAACTCATTTACTCTCCTACCCTACCCCTACCTCTCACGCCCACCTAACCAGCCAAGGCTTCTCCCCACCAATGCTCTGCAGAATAGTCCTTTATTTTCTCTTATTTTATTTTGGCTTTTCTGGTTTTTTGAGACAGGGCTTCTCTGTGTAGCCTTGGCTGTCCTAGCCTTGGCTTTGTATACCAGGCTGGCCTCGAACTCACAGAGGCCTGTCTCTGCCTCCCCAAGTGCTGGGATTACAGGCATGTGCCACTGCACCTACCTCCAGAACAACACTTTTTAAATCACTAATATAACACAAACCTATGACTTTAACAATCCAGGCATCCATGCCAGACAGCGGTGGCACGTGCTTTTAATTCTTGAGAGGCAGAAGCAGGCGGATCTCTGAGTTTGAGGCCAACATGGTCTACAAAGTGAGTTCTGGGACAGGTAGAGCTACACACACACACAAAAAAAAAACCTGTCTCAAAAACAAAAACAGAAAGAAAGAAAGAAAGAAAGGAAGAAAGAAAGAGAGGGGGAGAGAAAAGGTCAGAGGTCATACCCACTCTGCCCCACAGAAATGACTGTTGCAGTCTTTTGGGGGGCGGGGATTTCTGCTTTAAGGTCTCCCAATGCTCATCTTTAAGTCTCTAGATGATAGAATCATAATGCTACCTCTTACGCTTTAACTTTGGGAAGAGAACAGGACTCCCGTTGCATAGGCAGGAAGCAGAGAAGGCTGTCCAAACCGCCCAGGTCGACGCTAGGACTCCTACCTTCTGGCCACGTGTCAAAGTCTGCCCATCCAAAGCCTCTCCTCAGCCACTACACCCACAGACAGAGCTGTCTGACCCCTACCCTGTGGTTTTGGAATGCCTAGCTATTGGCAGGTCATAAGGAGGGGGCGCTGTGCTGGAACATCTCTGCAGGATTCCACGTTCCACCAGCCAGGACCCGTTCTCTTCCTCCCATGCCTCATTCTGCCTTCTTAGGCCCTGTTTGCTTGCCCACTGCCAGAAGGTGTCACCTCTCTCCATCCAGGCTGCAGTGGAAGTTCCAAGTCGGAGTCGGTTCGTGTTATGCATTCCACATACAAGATGAAAAAAAAAAAAAAAGACACCCATGATCCTTAAGGCTAAGACTTAGTGCAAGAATATAAGTGAACCTCGGGCTATAGGTGATGCCGTGAAAACGGGCCATTCGGTCTCATAGAAGGATAAACAGAGCTGTATGAGGGGCTGGCTATTAAATGATTGGCTCGTGGACGCCTGTGGCTCAGCCTTGACCATGCTGCTCACTGGCTAGATGGCCATTGGCGAGGCACTTAACTTCTACAAGCCCAGCTTCCCTCAGGTAATGTGGGCACAGTGTTCCCTAAATCACAGGAGCTCTGGGAAGATCCACGTCAGCCCCTGGCCTGTAGTAGGTGTTCAGCAAAGGGGGAAGAAGGAGAAATTGACTGGCAGGTGGACCCTGAGCCCCGGACTATGGCAGGAGCCCCAAGTCAAGTCTCCCAGGAAGGTGCGTGAACAGTGTCAGGTCTCACAGGAAGTACAAGAGCAGCTAGGTTGGCAGGAATTACATCGTGGAGTCTAGTGAGAGAGCAGTTAGGAGGAAGGGCAGAGGGAGCAGGTAAGCAAGATAACAGAGAAGAAGGAAAGGGTATCGAAAGAGGAACTCCATCAGCCAGGGCGTTCAGGCTGCAAATAGATTGTCCTATTAACACCGTTTGAGGAGCAGACATTTAACTAACGTAAGAAGTCTGGAGGGTGACAGTTCCAAAATTAGCCCAGTGGCTCACCAATGTCCCCAGGATTTTTCCATCCTTCCTCTACCAGATCCTGAGCAGTTGCTCCTCCCAGTCAGAGACGCAGTCCAGCTGCTGCTGTGCCAAGGGTAGTTTACAAGCATCTACAGTGGGAAGGAAGGGAGAGCGTGCTTCCTTTTTCCCAGGAGCCTCCTAGCAGGCACTGCTTGCTTCATTGCCCGTGTCTAGCACCAATGGAAGCCAGGACTCATCTGACTCCAGAAGGGCAGGGAGACCAGGAAAGAAGGGTTAAAAACAGGCAGACTGGGTATGCAACCAACGCCATCGGCCTTGCTATCTGGGTATGAAACGGGGGGGGGGGGGGGGGGGGAATCATCACACTGAAGATAGCAGAGAAGAGAGGGAGGAGTCGGGTCCTAAAGGAGATGGGAAAGGGCCCGTGCTGGAGGAGGGGCAGGGTGTAGCCTTCTCTGGCATAAGCAAGAATTCGAGTCTAGAAACAGATTCTGAAAAACACACACGTGTCCCCTGGAAGTCCAGTAAGTGCTTCTTAAAGGCTGAGCACTCTCCAATACAAGGAAAAAGGTTCTGAAGAGAAGATGGTGTCTTTTCACCTCAACAAAGCCAAACATGAGACCAGGCATGGTGGCTCACACCTGTAATGGTGGGTTCCAAGCTAACCCAGGGTACACAGCAGGAGAGACCCTACATTGCACTGATCTCAGAAGACCTTGTTCAAAAAGGCAAACAGTGGCAGAGCCTATCCAGTGTGGTTATTTATATGAAGCCCCACAACACGAAAACGCTAAAACAATATGCTACTTAGATATAAATCAACACGAGTGAAAAACTACCAGAGAGGAAACACACACACACATACATACACACATACATACACACACACACACACACACATACACACATACACACATACACACACACATACACACACACATACATACATACATACATACACATACACACATACATACACACACACACACATATATACACACATACATACACATACACACACATACACACATACATACATACATACATACATACACACACACATATATACACACATACATACATACATACACACACACACATACACACACACACACACACACCAGATCCAAGAAAATGATTAGGTATAGGAGTCATACTGGGGCCTCCAGATAGAAAGGGAGCCCTTTTCCCTTTAAACTGAGGGCGGGTGCACAGGCTTTTGTTGCCGTCTCATTCCTTATGGATTACATAGCCCAGACACATCCTTTGTACTCATGGAAATTTTAATTACAATGATTAAAAGAAAGAGCATAGAGCATCAAGGTGGGATGAGGCTGCGTACAGCCTACTCTGAGGGTATAACCTCTCTCCACTGCTCCACCGTCTACACTCTGCAGAGCCCAGAAGCTTCAGGCCCAGGCTGGCTGAACTCTGACCAGTTCAGTCTGCTGTCAGGTAGACTTTGTGAGCTCTACATTTGGAGGAAAGAGAAATGGAGGATGGGGACAGAACTAGGATGTCTAGATGCGTCTCCTCGGGGACCTAGAAGTGAGAATAAGGAGGAACATCCTGGCTCCCAGAGGCCTCGCCCGGAGCCAGGCTCAGCCATCTTGGTAGTTCTCATTGAAGTTTCCTGCTTCCTTCTGAAAGGGGCGCTGAGACCTCCATTCCAACGCAGAGAGGGCCAGAGCTGATCTGAATGGCTCCCTCAGGTCTCAGGCAGTTTTCCCCCAACCTCAACTCAAGGGTGGTGACCTTCCACCCATCCGACCCAATGGGCCCTCCTGCCAAGGACTTTGTACATCCTCCCTCTGTCCCAAAAACCCCAGATCTTTTCCTGGCAGTGTCCTGCCTACTTCCAAATCTCAGTGTTAATGGCACTTTATGAGAGGCCGTTCTTGGCCACTCTACTTCACTTGGGGCCCTTAGTTGCTCCCCTGCCTTGAACTCTGCCCCTTGCCCTGCCACAGCTTTGCCTGCTCACATTACTAAGTCGCTCTGTTTAAGTTTTTCCCATGAGCTCTTTGCTGCTCACCAGAGCGTCACATACTAGACCGTGTCAAACTAGAGCGTCTCATAGCTCTAGTCAGGCACTGGGCAGGTGATGATTAGCTTAATGAAATAACTAAAAAGCTCAACTCAGCTGGTAAAAGGCAGCTAATATGAAGACGGGTGAACAGATCCCACCCATGTTCCAGCTCAGAGCCTCTACCTACATCTTCTATGGCCACCCCAGCACTTAGCTCTCTCTACCTAAAGACTTGTATCCAGGCATGCATAAAGAGAGGAAGTCAGGCCTTCCAGACAAGCCTGTGGCTGACAGATCATCGCTTTCCTCAGTGGGCACATGGACCTCCACCCTCAACCCCTAATGAGTTCTTCCCCCTTAGTTTCTTGGCAGCCACTGTTCCAGAAAGATACCCCAAATTGGAGGCTGCTCAGAGATGAGATATCTGAAACAGTGTGTGGACGGGGCGGCGGGGGGGGGGGGGGGGAATAATTGCAGCGGATGAAAAAAGCCACACTCTGGCCTCTGCCAAGTTAAATGGGATCAGATAATTGCATTCAAGGCCTCCGAGGCTGTGCAGCCTTCTGAGGGAGACGGTGCATTGGAGATGATGTGAAGGGTAGAATTATGTGAAATGGAACAGAAGGAATCCCTGGGAATTTTCGGCTTAGTGGTCGGAACCATTTCCTCCCGGGAGAGCTGTGAGGTTGAGCACAGTTCTAACGAAAGGAGTAGGCACCACCCTGGTGGCATTTAAGCCCACTGTGAGCCAGACCCTAGAGACTGCAAACACAGCTACCTTATTCTAGAAGACTGGGGCCAAGTGTTGGCCAGAGGTGAGCTGGTGGTGGGGTAGTGTGGTGGTCATTCGAACAGGCTTTTCTGTCAGAGAGCTGAGTCCAGCCTAGCTGGCAGCTTCCTGGCATGCAGCCGTGGGCATGTGGTTCATGGGCCTGGGACCTTGATATCTGCATCTGGGAAATGGTGACGCTAATGCTATAAAGTAAACGAGGAGAGTAAACACAACAACTCGTGTCAGCTCTTGTTAGTGTGCTGGGTGAACGGAAAACCCATCGGGTCTCGGCTCTAAACCCTAAATGGAGACACTCTTCAGCTTTGTTGGGATCCCATCTGTACTAAGATGGGGATAGAGTTGGAGCCATGGAATCCTGGGGCTTCAATAGACTCTGAGGTACCTTTTCCCACCACAGCCATGTGGGAACCATGGCAGCCCAGTGCAGGCAGCACAGTCTGGTGTGTGAGCGTCCTGGCAGATACAAGGCTCTCAGCAGGAAAGCCTGGCCACACAGGTCCGTCCACATCTCCCTTTTGTTTATTTTCAAGGCAGCAGAAACCAGCCAACCAGATGGCCAGCAGGCCCCTTGGCTACAGGTCCAGTGTCTCATCCCTTATAGAGACGGCCTTTCATTTAGGAGCCTCCGTGTAAAATGCTTTCTGAAAGAGCCTCCCTAGTTTAAAAGTATCTACCGAGTTAGGGACGTAGCTCAAGCCCAGAGCGCTTTTTAAGCATGTAGGAAGATCTGGGCTCCATCTCTTGTAACTGAGAAAAGAAAAGTATCTACTACGATTTCAGAGATAGGCTCCTCTCTGGCAGGTCCCGGGGTAGATAAGCGTGTGACAGGGCAAGGTGGCGAAGAGAAGCCAGGTGGCAAAGAGAAACCAGGCCTGCCTTTGAGGAGGACGCCATGGCCAGCAAAGGTTCAGCAGCAGATGGGCCTGTTCTGTGAGCTCAGCTGGGAACACAGGTGGCCCCCAAGTTCCCTGCCTGTGGCCCCTCAAACTGACCTCACTTCTGATCTTCTCCAGATGCACATTGGGAAGGCCATGGCCTCCTGCCAGCATCTAAAACACAAACAGCAGGACCCCCAAAGCACCACAATTGGAATGCTGAGTGGGGTGCAGAAGAAGGTTCACAGGCCTGCCCTCTCTGGTAGGGTTGGAAGAGTGCTCTCAAGGATGAGGATAGTGGTTGGACTGCAGAGGTGGGGAGAGCGTGGCTGCCAGGGACAGGAGGGACAGAGTGGGCACAAGGCCCTGCCATGGGCTCATTTGGACCCAGAGGCAAATCTTCCCCCCTACCCCCATCCCACAGCGTCACTGGCTTCTGTGACTTGTGTAACTCGGGATCCTCAAGAGGTCTCTGGAAAGCTGGCATGGCTGAGTGCCAGAAAGATTTTCCCAATATGATGGGCAGGGATCCGCTTCCGGGGCTTCAGGGCGATCCACTTCATCAGGGCCCTGGTTGGTCAGAAGGAAGGAACAGACCAAAGGACAAGGCTCTGTATATCGCCATAGCAAAGTCAGGCCTAGGGAGAAGGGCTTTTGCCTCGTGCCTCTGGCAAGTTCTAAGAGAGATGTGTCCTGCAGGGCTTTAGACAGGCCTGGGCCACTAGATGATGCTCAGTTCTCTTCAGAGGAAGCCAAGGCTCACATCCCACTGCTACTTGCCTTTGCTGAGCCCTTACTCTGTGCTAGGCCCAGCTAAGGGCCTCAGACACAGTATTTCATTTACTCCTACAGCCTAGGAGGCAGCCCCTCTGCCATACCCATTTTACAGATGAGCAAGCGAGTTGCCGAGTGGTTTGGCTAAGCTGTGAAGTCTGGAACCCAGTCTCGCCTCATTAATCTTTCTCTTCTCTTTCTGGTAAGTCTTCCCCCAGCCTCTCTGAATCCTACCTCACAGGCCTGCAGTTCAACTGACCACACCGTAAAACGAAATGTTGGGTCTCTTACAGCTTCCAGAGGGGACACATGTCTTGAGGAGTGTGTCAGAAAGCAGACACTCGAACAGGTCAGACAAGCCTGTGGAATGTGGGTTTGGGGGGGCTTGATGGGGGTGGAGACTGGAACTCTTGGGAGGAGAGGGATCTCATGACCCCAGTGACCAGGGTGGTGCTCCTCTGGCTAGCAGTGAGAGGGACCACGGGACTGTGCTTCATGCTTGGACAAAGACCAGAGGTCTGGAAAACCCAACTCCAGAAAAAGGGTGCATATGGCAGGAGGCTCGGCCAGAGTGTCCCCCAGAGATCCAGCTGCAGGGGCAGCCTCAGCTGCAGCTCTAAGTCAGGCCACCCAGGCGGGAGGCTCCCGGCTCCCATCTGCTTTGGGATCTGGGGAAATTCTTCCGAAATGAGAAGGTGCACAGGCAGCCAGGCACCACCCCCTGGGACTCAGGGAGCCTGGAAGGGAGTGAAGGAGCTGTGTTTGGAAATAATCAGGAATATCTGCCAGGGAGGAGGCTGTCAACTTGCTGCCTGCAGCTCCCGTGGTAATGTGGGGCCTGAAGGAAACGGCCTCCTGAAGTGCCTGAGATGCCTTACGGCCCTAGACCCAGGGCCAACCCCAGGCAGCAGGAGAAGGCTGGTTCACGCTATCCTCCAGAACTAACTCAAGCACAACAGCACACATTCCCGAACAGCAACTTTGAGGTAGATGACAGGGATACAGTGGGGCACAAAATAGACAAAACGTCCTGCCCTTGTGGGCCTTTTATTCTAGTGGGAGAGACAAGCAATAAAAAAATAAAATAAAGTACATAATGCATTAAAAGGCGAGAGAGCTGAGAAGGGAGAGAAAGCAGGAAAGGAGACGAGGCGTGACAGGGGCCGTGTCAGTCAGGAGCAGAAGTCCATCTATGATTTTTAGAAAGAATGGCCAGAGGCAAAGGGAACAGCAAGTGAAAGGCCCCAAGGCAGGAGCAAGGGCAAGGCATAGCAAAGAGGCCAGTGTGACTGGAACGGAGCACGGAGGAACAGGAGCAGCAGACACATAGGGACTGTTAGAAGAACGCCCTGGAGACCTGTGAACAGACGAGGGACGTGACTCACCGTGTCTTGGCGCTCCCTCCCTCTTGCTACAGTGTTGAGGGTAGGCTGAAGGGAACTAGGAGCCCATTACTGCACAGCACCACGCAGCTTTGATGGCGCCCTGGCTCAAGGTGCCTGTTTACTGTTGTGATCCGGTTCAAGTCCCATAGCCCCGCAGAGAGGTGGCCTCTTTCTTCCCACTTTCCAACTAAGGAAACTGAGGCTCAGTGAAGACCAGAAAGACACACACGTATCCTCCCCAGTCCAGCCCTGCTCACGGGGCCCGCCATGTGGCCTTCTTCTACCCGAAGCCTCCCAGAGAACTTCTCCATTTCCTCAACTCAGCTTTCCAATCGTGGGAGCTTTTTGCATATGCTGCCCCAGTCCTTAGAACGTTCCCCCATCAACACATCCTCTGAGAGACCATTTAGAGCTCTGTTTCTTGGAGGCTCCTCCCCCATGGCAAATGGGGAGCATTGCAACCATCCCACTGCCAGCCAGCCTCCCACACAACAGGAGCTCAAGGCTTGGGCCAAAGCCTATGTGCCTCAGTTTCCCCAGCACTTGATTCCACACTCAGGTAAAGCCTCCGATGCAGGTGCTGCTGACACTATTGGATTATTCTAGTTTTTTTTTCTTTCTTTTTAATTTCTCCAATGCAGTTTCCCCCCAATTCACCGTTCCTTCATGTTCATTAGGGTGCCCACCCTGGACAGATACAGTTGGGGCCTTGGGCACATAGGTGCCACACATACTTTAGAAGAATGGCAGCTGGGCGTGGTGGCGCACGCCTTTAATCCCAGCACTCGGGAGGCAGAGGCAGGCGGATCGCTGTGAGTTCGAGGCCATCCTGGTCTACAAAGTGAGTCCAGGACAGCCAAGGCTACACAGAGAGACCCTGTCTCCAAAAAAAAAAAAAGAAGAAGAAGAAGAATGGCACCCATAAGCCAGATGTGGCGATATGTGTCTATAATCCTGACACTCAGGAGACCAAGGCGGGGGGCAGGGGGTGGCTGGAGGACTGTGAGCCGAAGGTCAGCCTAGGTTACACAGTGAGTTGTAGAGTTCTCAGCCACAGAAAGAGACCCTGCCTTGAGAAAGAACTAAGTAAAAATTGGAGGCTGAAATCCGTAAAGGAATAGTGTGGCACTGAGGGATCCCCATGTGGTTAGAGTCACCAGACCCAAGGCCAAGCCTTGTTCTTCTCCGCTGTGTGGCACGGGCAAATGATTGAACATACCCACACCTTGCTATCCTCACATGTACACTGGCCCAGACCCCATCTTTTCTGTGAGTTCTGAAAGAGCTGGAGACAGTGAAAACGCAGTGTGTGGAGATGACATTAGTGCCTCCTCACCACCTGTCCCATGCCAGCTGCATCTTCAGGGGTGTCCTGAAGGGCAACACCTGGCCACTGTGCTCTTGAGAGACCTCATGCACCATCCTTGGGGATTGACTGATCTGCAAAGGCCCCAAACAATAGGCCAGCTAACCAGCCAAGTCTTATTAAAATATGTTTCCAGGACAGCTGAGCCATGTAGAGACTCAGTAAATACCCTGGAGTCTAATTTAGGGATTCCAACCTGTACCTGCAGAGGAGACTCAAAACTGTACCAGCCAATGAGAGTCTGAGACCTCAGAGGAAAGGTTCGTTCGAGGTCACCCAGAGATCTTAGTCCATACTAGCCCTGTTTGCCTAGTCAGAACGCCCTGGGACTCCCAACAGAAAGCTGTAGTGTTGATATTATGGCTGAGAGGTCCCGACCTGCTATGCAACCCGTCCAGGCTGGACAAAGTTCCTGTCAACATCCTAAGCCCTACCAGAGTAGAGGCGCTCTGTAGAGGACAGCCAGCAAGCCTGGGTGCTTAAAGTCAGGCTCTGAGAGGACAGCCCATGCCACCCCACCCTGCTGGGTTATTTATAAATTGTTTTCAGATGAGTCAGGCACACACTGCCCAGCACCTCAGAGAATGATCCAGAAGAAATGCTATAAATAGCACGGACTTGTGCCCCCCCCCGACCCCCAGCAGCCTGCTCTTTGTGGAAAGTCAGGAAGGAGGTTGGGACCTGCATTGGGGAGCCATCTTCATTCCCCCAATAGCAGTCAGAGACCAGCAGGAACGTGAGTCCTGGCAGGCCAGTCTTTGGGGACAGATGGAAAGCCCCAGGCTGGGGAAGGAGAGCCTTGGCCAGGCACCTTCTAGACCCAGACTTTAGCCCATGCCCTCAGTACCGCTCCCCTGTGGTCTCCCCCACCCAGACTTACAGACATGGCCAAGAAGGCAGCCTGCACCCCAGTCCCCCCACACTGGTAGTTCGCACCTCAATTCCTGAGTGTACAGCTCTCCACCTCCGCCCAGAGACCAGCTATTTATATCTCTCTAGAAAGGGAGCCAGGGCCCCCAGCATTGCTGCTTCCTTCCCACTCCTGGCAGTACTAATTACTTCCTCCGCTGGGTGCTGCCTGCAACCCCTGGCTGAAGCTACCAGGAACAAAGGCACCTGTGTTCACACCAAGCATCCCAGGGGGGCTGGACCCCATATCCAGGTGGAGAGTGTGACCACCCCTAGGCCTGCCTCTGGGGTCAAGACTCTATACCCATAACCCCCTTGTGTGAGTCTGAGATGAGTGTCTTTTGGACCCACCCTCTTCTTTGTAGCCTCCACGCAAGCCAGAGGGGCACCCTGCCACTGAGCTAACCTGCTGTGTGGCTAGCCCTGGGCTCAGCTCTGTGGGAAGAGGTAGGGAGCGCAGGGGGATGAATAGGCTTGCCCAACCGCCCCCAAGGAAGGCAAACACACAAACAACTCATTATGCAACGAAGACTCAGGCAAGTGCTAAATTAAGGGACAAGCTGGGCACAAAGCCTGCAGGACCTCAATTCGAGACTGCTTTTTTTATTTCTTATTATAAAAGTAATTCATGATCATCTTCCAAAGAATCTGTATATTCAGACAAAAGAAAAATTATAATATAGCCATATACTATATTCACCATCCCATACCCAAAGGCAGCGATATCCAGTCTGAGGCTCAGACTGCCACACTTTATTAAATAGAATGTAGGGAGTTCTCAGATCGTGGGGTGGGGACCCTCAGCCTGGCTGTAAGATGGCCTCTAGAACAACAGAAATTAATAAGAAATGAATAAAAGGGTTTCAAAGCAAGGCAATAATGGATAGTGTGACATATTTATGTGAAAATATTCAAAATAATATTGATGCCCAGAAAAATGTATAGAAAGACACACAATAGGGCAGGGATGTAGCTCAGTGGTAGAGCACCTGCCTAGCACAAAGAGCTCTGCATTAAATCCCTAGTACTGAAAAATAATAATAATAATAATAATAATAATAATAATAATAATAATAATAATAATATAAATTTTTAATTCTGGTCCTAGACAGTCCTAGGTGCCCTGGAACTCATAGAAATCCACATGCCTCAGCTTCCCAAGTGCTGGCATTAAAGTGTGCCCCACTACACCTCCTAACTATACGGCAAAGTGTTTACTGTGCCCACTGTAGGTAAGCTCGAGTCGGCCTCAGAGAGGAAGAGGGAGCAAATACCAAGACTTTTTCCTTAGAATTTTCTTTGAATTGTTACAATAATCATGTGCATATATTTGTATATAGTTTTATATATTCTTAATTAAAACTGCTCCCCTTTCGCATGCTGGGAGTCTAGTCTAGGCAGACCCTCTACCACAAAATTCCAGCCCTGTTACAAATATCCTGGTTTTATGAAACAAGGGTTCACCATATCACACAGACTGGCCTCAAAATTGCAGTTCTACCATTTCCACCGCCTGAGTGCTGGGGTTGCAGGCATGCACTGACACATCCAGCTAAACTGCTTTTAAAACACTTTTTAATTTTTCAATCAAGAATTGTCAATTTTCCTATACTAGATCATCTTTTCACTCAGAAGAATATAGTCTTAAAAATAAAGAGGGGGGCAATGAGAGAGGGGCTTAGTGTGTAAGAAGTACACAAGTCTTTTTTTTTTTTAAGATTTATTTATTTATTATGTACACAGTGTTCTGCCTGTATGTATGCCTACAGGCCAGAAGAGGGACCAGATCTCTTGCCATTATAAATGGTTGTGAGCCACTATGTGGATGCAGGGAATTAAACTCAAAACCTCTGGAAGAGCAGTCAGTGCTCTTAACCTCTGAGCCACCTCTCCAGCCCAGAAGTACACAAGTTTAGTGACCTGGGTTCCCCTCTGGCATCCATGATGGGAAGAGATAGCTGATTCTCAAAAGTTGTCCTAGGACCTCTCCGCCTATGCCATGGCACACATATGCCTGCACTCACACACACGTCAGGCACACGCATATCCATACTACCAATAAATTCATATTAAATAAAAAGACAGAGATAGTCATTGGGGAATGACAGTTTGATAGAAATAGTATATGACCCAACAATTGCATTACTTGGTTTATGCTCAAAAGAATGGCAAACAAGCCGGGTGGCGGTGATGGTGAGAGTCCAGGACAGCCAAGGCGACACAGAAAAGCCCTGTCTCAGAAAAAAACAAACAAACAAACAAACAAAACAAAAAAAGAATGGCAAACAAAACACCCAAACAGGCAGCTGTACACACAGGTACAGCAGCATCCGCAATAACCAAGAGATGGGAAGAAGTAAAGGTCCATGAGTGGCTGAAGAAACTGTGGCATAGCCATAAAATAGAATAACATTTGGCCATAGAAAGGAATGAAATGCTAGCACATGCTAAAACATGGATGAACCTTGAGCACATGCTAAAAACACAAAATGTTACATGGAGAATGATTAACTTTGTATGAAATGATCATCATAGGCAAATTCAGTAAAAGGGAAAGCAGATTAGGTTGCCAGGGACTAAAAAGAGAAAAAGAGTCATCATTGAAAAAGTATAAGAAGTTCTTTTTGGTTACATAAAAGTTTTCATGTGTGTGTGTGTGTGTGTGTGTGTGTGTGTGTGTGTGTGTGTGTTATACGCATGTGTGTGCAGATATGTTCATCCATACACACGTGGAGGACGAGAATGACTTCGAGTGACTTCCATTACTGCTCTCTATCTACCTTTTTTTTTTTCCGAGACAGGGTTTCTCTATGTAGGCCTGGCTGTCCTGAACTGGCATTGTAGACCAAGCTGGCTTCAAACTCACAGAGATCTGCCTGCCTCTGCCTCCAAAGTGCTGGGATGAAAAGGTGTGCGCCACCACACCCGGTCACCTTGTTTCTTAAGACGGGATCTCTCACTGGACCTGGGGCTTACTGCTTCAGCAAGGCTGGCTACCCAGAGAGCCCCCAGGACCCACCTGTCTCACCCCTCCCCCGCCCCATCTGTCAGGTTACACACGTCATTGCACCATGAGTTTATATGGGTGCTGGGGATCCAAACTCGGGTTTTCATGCTCACACAGCATGTACTTTACCCATCGAGCTATCTCACAGCCTACGGGTGGTTCTTGTAGCACCCTTGACTTTCCCACATTTGTTTGTCTGGGCAAACTCTGACTTGGAAATCCTTGGTTGGCATCTTGGGTGCCACCATGACAACTACCCACAACAACGTCAGTTCAGGCCTGATAATCTGATTCTTCATAAGGGCTCAGTGATTCCACTTGTAATTAATAGGGCCCAGTCACACCTCTTGGCTTGCCTCGGGCCGTTTCCTAGGTGTTACCACACTTGGGATTCTGCCAAATCCCACAAGGCGTGGACTGATGTTTCCTACAACACAGACTTGGATTAGAGGCTAGAGATCTTGACCTAGCGGCTAATCCCCTTTGTTCTAAAACAGGCTTGGTGTGCGGCGTCTCCAGCGTCCAGCTGACTAGTGCTGGTGACAGTTTCTTTCTTCCCTACTTCACCTTGAGCATATTTTATAAGTGTTTCTGCAAGGCAATGAATCACCGACTCCAGACCGACCCTCTACAATTGGTGCCCAGGTGCCTTCCCTTGCTGTGGCTGGGTTTGCAGTTTTACTGATTACCATTGTTTTACTGATTGCTTCCCGTTTTTAGTCCCAGCTTCTGCTTCTTTTAAGGCTATTTTCAATGGCCTCCCCCAGCTGATCACTTAGACCTCTCCTGGTTTACTTACTGCTTTGTGGTCTGCACAGCTTTCTTTCACACTTTTCACACTGTATAAACATCACAGTGGTACACCACACACACACACACACACTTCTCTCCTAGCCTGTTTCCTTCTCTGTGACAAGCAGTAAGCAGGGACAATCATAACACTCTGAGGTCGAGAATCTTGAATCCTAACCCTCAGGTCCTGTATCTTGAGAACCATTACCCCAAGAATGCTGTCTGCTTGTTTTTTAAATGTTGCCATATGGAGGGTAAATCCAGTCCCTTCCCTCATTCATGGCCAGAAGAAGCCCTGCCCCCACCCCCATACACATCCAGATGACTGCAGAACTCAGAAGCAAAGCCCCTTATCCAAGCCAGCTTGGAAGTAGCCAGAAGGAACTGGATCGAGTGTCCCAGCCAAACCCAGTGCTCTCCTCCTGCCCGCTGCCTCTGCAGGAACCTCCCTATGAAAGCAAAAACCCACATCAGCAAAAATAAAACAGGCTTTCGCTGCCACAGCAAAAAGCCACTCAGCAGTGTCACCTGCTTTGGAAGCCAGCATGACAGTTATTTCACATAACTTATGTAGAACTTTGAGCACCCTCCTAGCCTCATCTTAAACGCCCCGCCTCTCTCCAGAAGCCTCTGTGGTCTGTTCTTGGGTACTTTGACATCTTTCAGGATGCTGGGATCTGTCAAAGATGCTGGAGTTGGCTCCCTACCAAGTCTCTCTGTCAGCCACACTCTAGTGTAATGACTGAACAGTCTCCTGTGTCTATTGCTTCTTGTTGCTCTTTCATTTGATGTAATAAGCTCATTAGTATAATTGTGGCATGTGTGCATGTGTGTGTGTGTGTGAGGACACACATCCGTGGGAGTGCATGTTGATTTGCCAGGAGCTGACCTTAGAAATGTCCTCAGTTGGTTGAATGCTCAGTCATAAAAGGACAACTTATATCACCCCCTTCCCAGCTCAGATTGAATCACAGAACAGGGGATGCAAAAGAATGTAAGAGCAGATGGAAGGACAGGGGAGTGGTAGGAACGCTGACTTCTGGACATGACATTACTGCAGCATCCTTCAAGCCATAGCAACCATGATTACCTGCACAAATTGCCTCCCCAAGCCCAGCGTCCTGTAATGGTGTTGTGAGGGGGTTCATGAATTCATGGTCCTCCCTGAGAATTGTGCAAACTCAGTGGTTGCTGGAAAGGGAGAGACATTTCTTCAGTGGTGTAGCCACTGGCAAAGTGCCCAAACTCTAATTAACCTCAACCATGCTCCTGTACATAACTCTAATGAAACTCATTGGATCATTAAACCAAAAACCTTCATGACAGTAGAATGGCAGAAGTAAGGAAAAAAAGAAGATGGACAAAAAAGAGAAATGGGATGGACATAATCAAAACACATCATACACACGTTATGAAAGCACCGTATGAAACCTATTGTGTATAGCTAATACATACTAATAAAGAATTAACAATAGAAAAAAAGTGGTCTGTGAGTCAAGTCTGTGGGCAGCAGTCCTGACTTTCATTTCTTATCAACTTATCACAAGTGCACAACACGAAAGGCTCCGCTGTGCCTCAGCTGTAGGATGCCTGCAATGTCCTCAGCCTAGCAGACCTGGGCATCTGTCTGTCAACTGAGCCTGAGGCTGTGGGCTCCTTAGGGTCAACTCTTAGGTAACAAACAAGGCTCAGCAGGCATAGACAGAGACCTTGAATGTGCTTCCTTCTGTGCTCCAGTTCCCTCCTCTGTGTGGTCTGTTCTGTGGCTCTGCCACATATATCCTCCTCTGTGTGGTCTGTCCCGTGGCTCTGCCACATATATCCTCCTCTGTGCGGTCTGTCCCGTGGCTCTGCCACAAACATCTCTGTTAGGCTTGTGAGGCCTGAGTCAAAAGCCAAGAAGGGAAAACCAGGGAAGCACACCCCCACCCTGATCCTTCAAGACTGAGGTCTGAGGCTGGAGAGGTGACTTTATGGCTAAAAGAACCTGCTGCTCTTGCAGAGGAGCCATCAGGCTCAGCTCCTGGCATCCACATTGTGGCTCACAGCTGCCTGTGAATCTAGTTCAGAGTATCCAGTGCCTACTTCTGGCCTCCATGGGCATTAGGCATGCGTGTGGTGCACACACACACACACACACACACACACACACACACACACAGAGGCAAGCGTCCCCACATATTAAAATAAATACGTCTTTAAAAAAACAAAAGGCTGGAAGTTTGCAAATACCACTGTGTATTCAAATCCCCTGGCAGCTTCAAAAAACCACAGCAACCAGGCTGCACCCCAGAATACTTGGTTGGAATCTCAGTGTTTAGAACATGATAAACTCAGTGTTTAGACATGATAAAAGTCTAAAGCTGCCTAGGGACTTGCAGGATGGTCAAGTTGAGAACCTAGGGTCTTCTCTGAGTGTCCTCAGATGTCCACTCAAGCCCCTCCTCCTCTACCGTCAGTCCCAGCGCTTTTCTGTGCGGGACAGACAGCAGATGACACCCAGGGGCTCAGGGGCCCCTGCATTCTGCTTCCTGAGCACTAAGCTCTCAGGGATGACATCCACTTTCAGGGTCACTTTAAGGCCTGAGTTCACTTTACCACTCTAAGAATTTGTGCCTCCTGAAGCCGGATGTGTAGCTCAAATATATGGTAGGCCTTGAGTTGATCCCCAACCCTGGAGAGAGAGAGAGAGAGAGAGAGAGAGAGAGAGAGAGAGAGAGAGAGAGAGAGAGAACTTCCTATGTACTCCCCCACTTCCCTGATATCCCCCTCTCCTATGTGCCTCATCACCCCCACTCTCATAGCTGAAGTTCTCACAGCAATAGCCCAAGACCCCTCGCTCTGTCTTGGCCCCTCCAACTCAGGAAAGCACTCATCCTTCACACGAGCCTCCAAATCCCCCTCTCTCCAAGCACAGAGCCACGAACGAGTCCGGCCTCCTGGCCAGAGCCCAGCAACTGTCAAGCCACCTGGCTGAGAAGGAGGCAAGATGGCCCTTACCTGCCAGCTGCCACTGTCCCACCCAGGAGTTGGCCCCCTGCCTGGGTAGCAGTTCAAAGACTCCAGGAGATGATGAGACTTGGCAAAGGCAACTGTGACCTTTCCTCCAGGTGCAGGGGCAGGAAGCCTGGAGAAGGTGGTTCTCACGCCCTTTGCCTGGAGGGCGGCGGGTGCCAAAGGGAGGTGCTCAGAACAAGGCCCCATCAGGAACGCAGACGGTGGAGTCAGGGCCTCAACTTTGTCCTAGAAACATGGTTTACATCTGACCCAAACCTCTAAACCCCAGCTTCCACTTGGTACTTGTGCTTGTATGATTTGGACACCACCTGGGGATCCTGCCCCACAGCGTCTGCTGCAGTCTAGTCAGGATCGCAAGCCTCATGGAACACAAGGTGCTATGTCATCCTTAGGCCACGGGGCTCCCAAGAAAATGAAAACATGCTGTCAGCGAGTAGGTGGGAGGGACACTTTGTGGGGAGTGAGGACTGTGCCTGAGGCCAGCCTGGTCAGTCAATAAGGTCCTGCGTCACCTCCCATCCTCGAGGTCAAGGCTAACGCCTAATTCACCATGCCCTGGCCTCAGGCACTTTCGGAAGTCATCCCTGGACTGTCACTTCTCAGCCTTTGTCCAGACTTCCACCTGTGCCGACTCCAAGAGTCACAGGAGCAAGAGTTAGCAGAGCCACATGGCCACACCTGGAGAAAAGGCCCAAGGGGGCCAGAGGAGCCATATGTAAGGGTTCTGCCCATCTTGGAGAGCAGACACACTGTTATGAGTGATGTACATCAGAGAGGAGCCTGGTCCGTTGAAAGCGTATGGTGATGCAAGCATGTCTGAAACTGATCAGGAAAGAAGTGAGCCTGTGCTGAGTGACCCATACCACGGTGAAGATTTCCTGGGGCAAGCTGGGCTAATGGGAGGCAGGGGCCAGCTGCTGCCGGCAAGGGGTATGAGGAAGCTTCCAGAATGATGAAAATGTTCCCCAGCTTAATCCTGGTGGTACTCACATGGATGTCTAAATATAGAAAAAGTCCTAAATTACATGGTACATTTAAAGATTCGTGGGCTTTATGTAAATTTCATCTGGATATACAGAGAAGATATCAGCATGGAAGTGGGACGGGGAAGAGCCTTCTGCAGATCCGCAAGTCAAGATGCACGAAGGCGAGGCTTAGGAGCCAGCTCCAGCAGGAGAGCGAGCACTTGCTGATCATGCCTGAGGACCAAATTTGAGCCACAGCCCATGTAAAAAGCCAGGCAGATTGTTGCATGTGTATAATCCCAACACTGAGGAAGTAGAAACAGGCAGATCCCTGGGGCTTTCTGGCCAGGGCCAGCCAGCCTAACTAAACTGATAAGTTCCAAGATTCAGTGAGGTAAAAACCTATCTCAAAAGGTAGAGGGCCAGTGAGCTAGCTCAGTGGGTAAAGGCACTGGCCACGGCTGGCCTGGGACCTAAACGCTGGAAGATAGGAACTGACTCCAAGTTGTCCTTTGACCTGCACAAGTATGCCATGACTCACAGGCACACAAAACTAAGTAATTAAATTATGAACAGAAAGGAAAGTGGCAAAGGAAGACACTCCACATAGACCTCTGGCCTTCACATGTGCACACACACAGGAAGAGGGAGAGGAAAGAGGGAGGTGAGCAGAAGAGGGAAGAAGGAGAAAGATGCGGTGGCAATACCAAAGTTCTGAGGAGGCCGTGTTGCTATCTGCAGCTGTGGTCTATGCACTGGTTACTGGGCAGCCATGGCAGGTCTGGGCCTGCTTTCCTGACAGCAAGCCACTTTCAACACTGCATATCACAGTGACCTGTTCAAGCCAGCACATGTGAAATCCCCATGAATTAGCATCAGACATGACGTTTCAGTCCCCGATCTCACTGGTCGCAGGCTCGAAGCATGTCCATACTCTTGCTGGCAAACAGTGGGGCAGAGCTGGGAGAATCCCTGGTCATGCCAAGCTACCAGCACAGAGGGTTTGTCCTCACAGTGTGCAAGAGGAGGTCCAAATGGTGTCTCCAGAGCTGCAAGACCAGGAAGTCCAAACTCACAGACAGGGAGACTTCTGGGGCCTAGCTCAGGATCAATCTGAAGGCAGAAAGTCTGTGTTCTGGGGTCCAGCTGAGCCCTAAACCCAGAGCTACGTAACAGCACAAGCAAGGAGCAGCAAAAGCAAGACCCTGTTGTAGGTACAGGTGTGTGCATGTGTGTGTGTCTCTGGATGCATGGGTACATGTGTGTACATATTTGTGTACATGTGTATATGTATGCAGGTGTGCATGTGTGTGTATGTGTGTGCGTGTGTGCGCGTGCATGTGCGTGTGTGCGTGCGTGCGTGCGTGTGTGTGTGTGTGTGTGTGTGTGTGTGTGTGTGTGTAGAGGTCTAAGGTAGATGCAGAATGTCTTTCTTTGATCACTATCCACCTTTTTAAATACTTTTATTTTGAATCATGTGTACACACACACACACACACATACACACACACACGCACGCACGCACGCACGCACGCGCACGCACACACACGTGCACACACACACACACACACAGTTGACCACCAGAGCCAGAAGAGGGTGTCAGGGATCTGGACTTACAGGCAGTTGTGAGCTGCCTGACATTGGTACTAGAACCAAACTCTACAAGAGCCCCACACACCCCTAACAGCTGTGCCCTCTGCAGCTCTTCCATCACTGGTTTTTAAAACAGGGTCTATGGAACCCAAGGCTCATCTATTCAGTTAAGCCGGCTGGCCAATGAACTTCAGCAATCTATCTGTCTCTACCCTTTCCTCTCCCTAAGCTGGGGATATAGTTATGGACCACCATGATCGGCTTTTTACACGGGTTCTGGGTCCTCACACCTGGGTAGCAAGCACTTTACCACCTCCCTGCCTTACTGAAGAAAAATCTTTGCCCGAGTTTCTCACTGTGAGTTAGCCTGGACACACAAAGGGAAGAGACTGCTTCAGCTGGCTAGGGACACATGGTAGACATATGGCTGCAGCCAGGGTCCCCCCAGTGGCTCGTGTCCCAGGAATAATCACCCATGGGCCTTTATATGGCAGTTTGCTTTCTCTGTGAGCACAAACTGGGGTCTTCCCTCCCTCCTGCTGACGTCATTCTCCTTCCCCAAGATGTGGTTGATGCCAAACCGTCCACCCCTGCCATGCAGTGACCTCGTGGTACCTGGGTGCACCCCTGCCATGCGGTGACCTCGTGGTACCTGGGTGCACCCCTGCCATGCAGTGACCTCATGGTACCTGGGTGTGCTCCTTGATTCTTCAGTGGCCCTGAGAGCTCTTTAAGGACAAGCGTGTAGGGCAAGCTTTGGGCTGCTAGAAATCACTCACACAATAAATCGCACTTATTAATTCTTGTAAGAAGTGTGGAGGGGCCAGTGAGATGGTTTATCAAGTAAAGGCACTTGCCACCTGATGACACAGCCTGACAACCTGGGTTCAGTCACCAGAATTCATATAAAAATGCAAGAGAGAACTGACACCATGAAGTTACCATCTAACCTCCACACAAGCACAGTGGCAACATGCCCCACCCCCACATCACAAGCATGCACACATGTGCGTAAAGAATAACGTTTCATAAATAAAACTTAAAAACTTTATTTTAACAAAGATAAAGTGTGGAGGTGAGGGACTTCCAGGTTATGTAAATTCAGTGGTTCAACAAAATCAGAAGGGCTGGAGAGATGCCTCAAAGGTTAAGCGCACTTTCTGTTCTTTCAAAGTTCAATTCCCAGCAACCACATGGTGGCTTACAACCATCTATAATGAGATCTGGTGCCCTCTTCTGGCATGCAGGCACATACTCGGGCAGAATATTGAATAAATAATAAATAAATTAATTTTTTAAAATGTCAGATGTGGTTCATCTTCTCTGACATTGCTTTGGCTTTATCCAACACGATCGTAAGAGCCTGTGATAAATCCCGTGTTCACACACTAGCATTCAAAGACAAGAAGGGACCCTGTGTCCCTCACTCTCCTAAAGTATTCTTGGCTGACTGATAGCCCTATGCACAGCTACTGCATGCCCAGACTGAGGGCAAGCATCTCTGCAAAGTGATGCAGTAATGGCTCCAAGGATTTGTCCCCATGCTTGACACACCTAGAGAGTGTGAAGCAGGTGCTAATGAATTCCGCTCTTAAATTAGGAGGTGTGGTGCAGGCAACAGGAAGGAGGGAAATTATTCAATGTGACCTTTAGACAGGTGGGGTGACATGGCATGGTGTCAGGGTGCTCCCCCCACCCCCACCCCCGCCAGCACAGACACAGCCTCAGAGTGGGCCGTGGGGTGCCAGAAACCCAGATACAGAACTCATCTATAGGGGTTACCTCTTGGCTTGAAGAATTTGTGTATGGCACTCCCTAGAGGGAAGCACCCAATCCCCAGCCTCCCTCTGAGTACCTCCCCCACCCCCTGCCCAGTAGGTCCTGCGCCCCAAAAGCCTCTTGGGTGCTTTTAGATACTTGGCTCTCTTGACAACAGGACCAAAGCTGACTACTTCTTAGCATGTGTAGCTCCTGGTCACTAAGCAAACACAAACTGAGTAAGAACCTGGAGAGTCTTAAGGTAGGGTGGCCTTGGGGACAGTGTGAAAACCACTGCAGAGCACCCCCAGTAGTAAGTGAGGAAGCAAAGGATACCCCAAAACCAGTTCTAACAGTTGAAAGGCCTGAATACCAGGATGACCTCTCCAAATGTCTCCTGCCCCGATCCTGCAAAGCCCCTCAGCTCACTGCACTGAGCCAGGACTGCGGATCCAGGATCATCTAGGCGCAGAGAAGGGAACTCACTCTCTAGGGAGAAGCCAACAACAGAATTTTTTTCCACATGATTAATTGTGAAAATAAGAGCCCTGATTGCATTTTGGCAAGCTGATAATTTAACATCCATTCAAACCATTGTTTTTAATTATTTACACAACATGTATTTAGCAAGGAAGAGGAGGAACTGATTTTTTTTTTCCATAGAAAACTTGGGTACCTTCCTTCAGGTTCAAAAGAGTGGATTTATTACATGCATTTATTATAGGTAATTTTCTAAGCCAGACAGTTTCCTGGGAAGCATAGGCACCATTTAAAATTTAGATGCTAAATAAATCACTCGTTCGGTGAACAGTGCCCTGATAGCATTAACAAGTCATCGAGTCCTCCTCCCTCCCCCCCCCCCTGCCACCCTCCCCCCTCCTCATCTGACTGGGCTGAACACTGTTCTGCAGAGGGTGGGCTTACAATGGGTGGTAGTCTCCTGTGTCCGACAACCGGTAGGCACTTAAAACGCTAGAGAAACAGGTCAGTGGTGACAAGGAGGGTTTCACACTTGGACACACTGTCTTCTTCAGTCTGAGCCAACCCAATTAATGCAGGCCAGGCGTCAGTCAGCTTTTCCTACAAAGGGCCAGAGAGTGAATACTTTAGGTTTTGCAGGCCCAAAGTAAAATGGAGCAAGTGTCCTAGATGAAGGTCTAAGCAGTCTTGTTTTTGCATTCTGCACTCAAAATGTGAAATCTATTCTTAGCTCTCAAGCCACACAAAACTAGGTGGTAGCTGAATTTTTGTCTGTGGGCCAGTTTGCCAAATGCCAACCCAATCAGACAGGTACAGAAGGGACATAGAGACCTGAGTGCCTGGCTGCAGCTAGGTGGCTTAAAGTGTAAAACCCTGCTGAGCGCCTCACTTCCCTCCAACCCTGCCTTCCTCAGCAAAATCCCCCTTTCCCACACTCGCTTCCTCTGCCAGGCATCCTTGTTGGAGTGGTAAGCCACTCTAGCTAAGTGGCAAGCAGGCGCTGCCTTGAGTAGAGACAGAATACTTACGGCTCCTTCAGCTGTGTACAGGAGAAACAGAAAGCTCAGGGGACAGTCCCACAAGGCCCTGAAACAGACTCAACAGCCACGCAGCTCCCGCCTTCTCAAGTGAGAAAAACGAGCTTTTGTTTATTTCAGCCACTGTTGCTCTAGTACCCACCAACAACGTTATACTCCACAGCTCCCACTGCCCTGACAATAGAATTCAAACTTCCAGCCAGTGCCCACGAGACGCCTAGCCAGGGCCCCCGCCTGATTCTATCTCTTATGACGGCCCTCTCTTCCTTGCTGTGTCACCTGTCACACCTCCCCAGCCCTCACTTGTAAGATTTTTTTTTTACACAGTCTGCTCCTTGGTGTCAACAGGCTTCAACTCCAGTCATGACGGCCCCTGTCTTCCAATCCGTGTGAAACCAACTTCGGCCCGCCGGCCCCCTCATTGAGCACTCCCAGAAACTCTGGACTTGCTTATTCTAGGACCTGGTGACTGCCTGTCTCCAGGACCCCGAGCTACTGTCCAGTTCCCAGAGCAGGAGCTGCGCTGCTCGATGCTCTGTCTCTGGTCTGTGGAAGAGGCGCTGATACAGAACACAGACTCTATGGACCCTGGTGGATTGAATGGTGGAGCGAGCTTGAAACGCCTGTCACGTCCCCCATCCAGCTGCTTCTGTCACTCTGACATAGCCCAGATCAGAGTATTTAAAATCACTATAACATCAATGAGCAAAGTGAAGTTAGAGGGCTGGAGAGATGGCTCAGCGGTTAAGAGCACTGTCTCCTCTTCCAGAGGTCCTGAGTTCAATTCCCAGCAACCACACGGTGGCTCACAACCATTTGTAATGTGATATGATGCCCTCTTCTGGCCTGCAGAGGTACATGCAGGCAGAGCACTGTGTACATAATAAATAAATAAATATGAGAGAGAGAGAGAGAGAGAGAGAGAGAGAGAGAGAGAGAGAGAGAGAGAGAGAGAGAGGTTAGAGAGCCACAGGGCAGAATGCAGTCCCAGCTCCTCTGTGGACCTGCTACATAGCAGAAAAAGTCACACACCATTTTCTTGGTGCAGTGGTTCCTTTTCAAAATGGTACCTTCCTCATAGGGTTGCTAGGGAGCGTGAAGGAGGACTTGTAGATGGCACTTGAGCATCTGACACTTAGCAGTGCTGTGAGAAGTGGTTATTATCCTTACTAACTCACACCCACTGCTCATTGACACCTAACAGTCACTGCCACCATCATGTTCCTTAAAAACACTCAGCAGGGCTGGAGGGATGGCTCAGAGGTTAAGAGCACCGCCTGTTCTTCCAAAGGTCCTGAGTTCAATTCCCAGCAACCACATGGTGGCTCACAACCATCTATAATGAGATCTGGCGCCCTCTTCTGGTGTGCATGCAAGCCAAACTCTGTATACTTACTAAGTAAATAAATCTAAAAACAACAACAACAACAATAACAACAACAACACTCAGCAATAATGCATTCTAGAACCAACGCTGGGCCTCCGAACCCCAGATCCAATGTGTCAACCCAAATATGCCATTGTCCCCAGCCACAGTCCTTCCTCTCCCTCCCTGTCCCCACTCTCACTGAATGAGGGCAGACAAGAAGAGATGCCCTGGGGGAGATGAACGGTCTTCATCAGGGACTCTGAAGACCTTGCTGTGTGCTTGGAAGCCAACAGACCCCCTTCATTCACACTGTGTATGAGCCCCTGCAGTAAGCATGAGTAGACAGTGTGCTGCTGGTTGGCCTTCTAAACCCCCATCCCCCTACCCCCACCCCCAGCCCCAGCCCCCAGCCCTGGTGTCCTGAGTGACTGTTTGGAACATTCCACTTGAGGAGGAGCCACCTCTGTCCCCACAGCTCCCAGCATACCTTCACATGTATGATGGAAAGCTAAAAAATCTAATAGAGTAACCTTGCGTCCATGTCAGCATCCATGTTGACACCAGGGCAGGTGGCCAGGGAGTGGCTCTGCATTCTCAACCTATGACGGGCATAGTTGAGGCAGGCTGGGGCTCAGGTGCCCTCTCTGAGTGGAGTCCCTCTCGGCTCCGCTTGCTATGCGGTTTCAGTTGGGCCATCGTCCAGTTCACCGCACTCTGTCTTCCTCACAGATTACTCACAGTCCTTGTCTTACCAGATCACCAGCCATAGTAAATTTGCTGAAGCTTTCAGCATGGCAAACTCTTCCCCTCCACTGCCTCCATCACTCTCATGGCCCAGAGATGCTACCTTCTCTGAGCAGAGCAACCATCCTGGCCTGTTCCCTTGTCTGTGGAGCCTTAGGCAAACCCCATAAATCCTGTAAGCCGCATTATATGTACAGAGACTCCAGAGGCAAGAACTAAGAGGAGAGGCCTTACTTCAAATCGTTGGTGGCTGGCATTTCCTGACAGCCAGCAAACACCAGAATTGTGCATCAGGCACTGTTCTTCCTAACCTGCCAGTGGTGTCCCATTTACAGCTCATGCTGACCCCGTGAAAATCATCTATTATTATCTCCATTTTGCAGAAGGGCAAACAAACAAGACAGGAAGGTCAAACAATGTGTCCAACGTTCACACCATTAAGAAGTGTGTAAGGACCAGCTTTGGATCCAGGCAGCGTAAGTCCCATGACTCACAAATGCTTCCCCTGGCTCCATCAGTGTCTACGATCCATCCAACTGCTCCCCACCCTGGTAGGGGCTGAGACCTGCCAGAGAGGAGGCAGAACCAATCCATGGGCACTGGCCCAGGTCTCAAGGCTTCCTTGCCCCAGTTCTTTGATCAGGTCTGCCAGGTAGAGTGTCTGCCACCCCAAAAAGGTCAGGTGGCCCCACTGATGAGGTCCCGCCAATGGACATGGGAGCCACTAATGAGGGCATCATGACAGATGAAGGCCAGCACTGCCAGCTTTCCCCTTCATCCCTCACACAAGGGCACCATGAAGGACCCTGGGAAGGAGCAGGGAAGCTGTGCTAAGACCAGGTGTTCTGAGTTTACGCCTCCTCCCATTTCCTGGAAAACTGTCTTGGCCTCTTCTTTCCTTTCTTTCTCTTTCCCCACTAGGAGATCCACTAGTGGCCTGTTCTTTACCTCCATTGTGATGCCCTCCCCTCTGGCTCCAGGGAGGGCTCCTGTAGACGTTTGCACTCCCATCCTCTCTCCCCTACCCACACCCTTATGACAGATAAAAACACTGAAACCCAGGCACTACAGAATCCAGAGTAGCACAGAAAGCCACCGGTGGAAGGCTCTAGAATTATCTGGGCCCGTGGCTTCTCAGCAGGAAGAAATATTGTCACCTAGGGGTAGGGGCAGCTAGACTGAGTGATGCCATGTCCCTAGGGATGATCACAATGCTTAGAGACATGACTGTTACTTAACAGGCAGGGCCAGGGATGACAGGAATCCTATATGGCATAGAGCAGTACTGCACAGTAAAGAATGCACCACTCAAAATGCTAATAGCACCCCTCCACCGATGTCTATAGGTGAGAAAGTGAAGTCCAATGAGGAAAGATATTTCAATTGACTCACTGTCGATGTCCCTTTTCCTCAGAAAAAAAAGAATCCTACAGACTGCCCAGTGCTGATCGGTTTAGAGGTGCCATCCTCTATGTCCCTCTGTGTCCCTCTGTGTCCCTCTGTGTCCCTCTGTGTCCCTCTGTGTCCCTCTGTGTCCCTCTACATCCCTCTATGTCTCTCTCCGTCCCTGGCAGCCCCAAGTGAGCTGTGGGTAAGACCTGGCCCAAGAGATTGAGCTGGTTTGTTCTGCAGGACTGCCAGGGTGTCTCCTGGCATGAGAGGACAGTGAGATTTCCCTTCCTTCCTCCTGCTACTGCCTGTGACACAGACGCAGCATGGGCAGCATCTTGGATGGGAAGGCGGGGCACCAAGGGTGGAGGAGAAGCCAGGCTGCAGGAGACCCTGATGGAGTGTAGTCACATCCTAGCCCTGCACTCCTCCCTCAGGAGGGTGGGAAGGGAGGGCGTCTTCTGCCACCTCCATCCCTGGGGGACCATTCTAATATTTACAACTAAATTGGTAGAGCCATGTAACTGCTCTGGATTAATATTCATCAAACATTTGTGGGCATCTAAATCTGTCAGGCCACATGACGGGAGTTTTCACAGGCATCCTTTTAGATGATCGTGGGAGAGCACATTCTTTATCCCACGCTGCATGTAAACTATTTAAAGACACAAAGGCTGAAGGCTTAGCTGGGAAGGGACTCCCTCACCTGGGGTGAGGGATGCACTGAGACCAAACCTCCCACTCCTCCTGGGCTGTCACTGCCTGTGACAAGAGGACAGCTAGGACCAACAGAATGACTGTGAGGTGGCAAAGCCTGGGCCAGCCTGGGCTTTAGCCAACACCGACCCATCTGATAACGCCAAGCCTCCAGCAGCAGGATGAGGCTAGGAGGGTTATTTCAGGAAGATGTGGCCACAGATGCTCATTCTGCCTATAAACTCAGTCAGACAAGTTAATTCAGGCCAGTTCTCCGTTGAGGACAATGAAAGGAGGGGAAGCAAAAAAAATTAGACAAACATCATCTTGAAAGTGCCAAAACCCACAAGCCACCAAGACATTCCTAGGTTGAGACCTGTGCAAAGAGCGATGAACTGTCAGGCTGTCTTCATTCATCGCAAGGGCATTTGCTGACCTTGGAAACAACCAGAGCAGGGCTGCGCTTTGGGTCCTTTCAGGGCTGGAGGGAAAGAAGTGAAGCCCCAGGTGAAGGAAGGGTGCTACAAACCCAGACCCCGCATGGGGCGGAGCCTGCGTGTGTGTGAATGGGGGCGCAGTGAGCAGGGAGAGTGCCACACTGGATCCAGCTAGCCGCAGACAGCCCCGTCCTCTGGATTCTCCCTCTCAACCATCCAGCCCCGAAATCAAATCACAGCTGAAGAAAATACAAATATAATCTGGGTTTTGAACCCTAGGTATCAAGGTACTATTCTGAAGTCTATGATAAGAGACGGCATACAGGGCTGGGGATGTAGCTCAGTTGGTAGAACAGTTGCCTGGCATGCACCCCAAAAAGACCTGGGTTTGATCCCCAACACCACATAAGGTGGTACATACCTGTAAATCCCAGTATTCCAGAGCTAGAGGCAGGAAGACCAGAAGGCCAAGGATATCCTCCACTACATGGCAAATTGAGGCCAGGCTGGGCCCTGTCTATAAAACAAAACAAACGGGCTGAGAGATGGCTCAGAGGTTAAAAGCACTGACTGCTCTTCCAGGGGTCCTGAGTTCAATTCCCAGCAACCACATGGTGGCTCACAGCCATCTGTAATGTGATCTGATGCCCTCTTCTGGCCTGCAGGTGTACATGCAGGCAGAGCACTACACATAATAATAAATAAACAAATCTTTTTTTTTTTAAATCAAATCCAATGCAACAGACAACATAAGCAGACCAAAACGTACACAAACACTGGTGCTATCAGGTATAAATTGCAAAAACGACTATGATTACTGCATTCAAATAACTGTAAATCCAAGCTTGATACGGCTAACAGAACTGGAAACTATAGTGTACCACTAGATCCATCCCTTGATCCTAACGCCTGGAAGCTGCCTCTGACTTCCACACAAATGCTGTAGTACACTCACACACGAGCACACACATGCAACTATAATAAATAGGTTTTTAATTTTCTCATTTTTAAAATTCAGGCTCTTGGTATGTAGCCCTGGCTCACCTGGAACCTGTTGTGTAGACTAGGCTTGCTGGGAACTCACAGAGCTCAGCCTGTCTCTGCCTCCCAAGTTCTAGGGTTAAAGATGTGTACCACTATGCCCATCCCATAACTGGCCTTTTAACTGTGTGGTTCCAGCAAAATCAACTTCTGAAAAAGGCAAATTCATGGAGAAGACCACATAGGGGCATAGAGGGTAAGCGATTGGGACAGAGATTTGAAGGACAGTGACCTTTCTGCATGGTGTCATAGTGTGGGGGCACATCCTCATCCCTTTGTCCAAACCCACAGAATGGACAGCACTAAGTGAGCCTGGTGTGGACTATGGACTTGGATGCTGATGATACACCAACTCAGATTCCTCAGTTGTGACAGATGTACCGCTCTGGCATGGGACACAGAATGGCTGGGGGGTGGGGAAGAGGGGGGAGAGAGCATGCGGGAGCCTCTGTACTTCCTGTCCAATTTTGGTATGAACAAAAATAAAATACTCGTTTTAAATAATTTAGTTTTAAAAGTTTTAAACCTCTCACACTTTCCCTGGAGCTGGAGTTATAAGCAGTCATAAATGTGGACGCTGGGAACTAAACTCAGGTGTTCTGTAGGAACTGTGTACACTACTAACCCCTGAGCCATCTCCCCTGCCCCCAAATACTTGAAGAAAGTCAATTAATTTTTTAAAAAATGTTTTAAAGATGTGGGAAATGTTGTAACTCTTCTTCCTGTGTGCTAAAAGGTCTTGAGTAGTGAGCTGTGGTGTTCCTTGTCACACTGAGGGAAGCCATTGGCAGGAATGGCCCCAGTGTGGTACAGTGAACCATCATAGTACAAACCAACAGGAAAATCCTAGCAGGGACCTTTTAATTTAATTTTTATGTATATGGGTGTTTGCCTGCATGTATATATCTGTGCCGTGTGTTCACCTAGTGCCCATGAAATCTAGAAGACAGCATCAGGTCCTCTGGAACCAAAGTTACAGAGAGTTGTGAGGCAACATATGGGTGCTGGAAACCAAACTGGGGTCCTGTAACAGAATAGCCAGTACTCTTAACTGCTGAGCCATCTCCCCAGCCCCATTGGTGGGGGATTTCAAGACAGGGTTTCTCTGTGTAGCCTTGGCTGTCCTGGCCTCATTTTGTAGACCAGACTGGCCTTGAACCCACAGAGATCTGCCTGCCTCTGCCTCCCAAGTGCTGGGATTATATGTGTGCACCACTGTGCCCAACTCCAGACCTAATTTAAAAATTATTATATACTGTGCTCTGCCTGCATATATACCCACAGGCTAGAAGAGGGCATCAGATCACATTCTAGATGGTTGTGAGCCACCACGTGGGTGCTGAGAATTGAACTCAGGACCTCTAGAAGACCACTGAGCTGTCTTTCCAGCCCCGCAACCCAAGCTTTTTAAGATAAGGTCTCATGCATCTCAGTCAGCCTCAGACTCATCATATAACCTTCAACCTCTGGTCCTTCAGTGTCTGCCTTTCTGAGTGTTAAAATTACAGGCGAACACTCGGACACCTAGCACTGGGGAGCAAGGCCATGCTAGGCAAGCTGTCTACCAACGGAGAAACCACTTCATGTATAATAATTCACAAAACACAATAGTGAGTTCAAGAAGGCCAGCCACCTGCCCAACCACCAACACTACAAGCCTCAGTGATCATCTGTAGTTAGAACTCTTTCATGGCCGCTCTGAAGCAATGGAGCTTTAGAAATAAGCGTCCATACTTGCACTATCAATTATGTAAAGCCAACTTACATTTCTTCAGTTTGAATTTCTTCATTAGATTAAGCCATTTGCAATTCTGCACTGCTGCAGCACCTCGTTAAACCTCTCACAGAGCTTGACGTCACTCTGGTTCTGGGCACACTCCAGAAACTGTTTGATCTCAAGGGAGCAAGGCCCACGAGACTGCTGGTCCAGCAGCTGGGATCCCTGAGGCTCCTGGTAAGTGATGTCAGGCTTTGAGGGCTCAGCGTTACCTCCTCCACGGAAGCCCCCAGTGATGCCATGACCTAGGGTGTGCCCCGCTGCAGAGCCCACAACCACACCTGCTGCAATGGTTGCCATCTGGGCCTGCCGGGGTGCAGCTGCAGATGAGCCGACTGCAGATGGTGCAGCTGCTGCTGGAGGCTGAGCTGCAGGTGCTCTGCTGGGAGCAGCCCTCATTTGAGGAGCATGACCTGGGGGGTGGGGGGGCTGGCCAGAGGGGCCACCCAGGAAGTGTGGCTTCTGCTTCCACACTGCATCCTGTGTTGCTAGTAAACTCCTGGCAGTGAATTTTAAAACATCAGGAAACAGCCCAGAAATCAACCTAGGTTTTCTTATCACAATTGAATTGTATCACCGTGAAATACCCCTGGCCTGAAAAGCCTTTCATTGTTCCACTCGCCAGCATTTGTGGCTAGGCTTTCACACCAGCTTCCAATTCACACCTTCTCACTGCTCAGTCTTTAATGGGCACTATAGTCTTTGTGATGACAGTTAATTCAAAGGCTGGTGGCATTTCTGGGAGAGCCTTTGTCATTTCAGGTCTTAATTAAATGTGGCATTTTAAAACAAATAGATTTGGAATCTAAGATTATAGAAAACGTGAATGCTCCGGGTTGCCCTTATATGAACATCTTGCCTCAGTGTCTTGTGGCTAGTAATTCATGATCCAGTGTGAATACACTGTAGCGTAAACCTGAAGTTCACATTAGGACTCTGCCCTGTGATTTTTGTACCCTATGAGTTTTGACAAATACATGGTGACATCTGTCCACCTTGACAGTGTCATATAGAACGGTTTCGCTGCCCTAAAAGAACTGTGCCTGACCTTTTCACTCTCCACACCCCTACCAACCTGGGCAACCTGTTTTCTATCTCCATGGTTTTGTCTTTTCCAGTATGTAGCCTTTGGGTTTCTTCTATGGCTCTTCATGGGTTAATAAGTCATTTTCTTTTTTCTTGCTGACTAATATTTCTCTGCATGAACACACTTTAGTTTATCCATTTTCTTATTGAAAAGCATACTGCTTGCTTCCCATGAGTGAACATAGGCCAGTGGTTCCCAGCCTTCCTAATGCTGTGACCCTTTAATACAGTTCCTCATGTATAGTGACCCCCCAACCATAAAATTATTTCATTACTACTTTATAACTGTAATTTTGCTATGCTTAGGAATCATAATGAAAATATCTGTGTCTCACAGGTGACCCTTGTGAAGGGGTCATTCAGCTCCCAAGGGGATCATGACACACAGGTTGAGAGCCACTGATGTAGAGTGTGTTCAGAACCACTCAACTGACTTCAGGTGCGGTTTGTGTCACTAAACTATAGTACAACACACTCCTGGATTTAAAGAATAAAGTCAAAGGGGGCTGTGGCTGTAGCACAGGTTCGCCTAGCATGCATGAAGCCCTTAGCTCAGTCCCCAGCAGTGATAAATCAGAAGTGTGGTAGATTCCTGCAATTCTAACAGACAGAAGATCAAAACTCTGAGGCCATCTTCTGGTACGTACTGAGTTTGAGGCCTTGTCTTAAACAACAAACAAAACACACATACACACACACACTCACACATGCACATATACATGCATACACATACACACAAACCAACTTTTAAGTAGATAATAGAGCTGAGTCCCTTTGGTTCTGTCACACAGTTGGTTAAGTGACAGAGTTGCTCTGCTCCTCCAGGGCCTCCAGTGGGTTTGCCTGTAGCTGACTGCAGGTGTGTAATGGACCCCAAGTCTTCCCTGTTGCCATCGCTCCCTATGATGAGGATGGGAGCTTGATGCTGAGCAGGACATTGTAGGTTAGGCAGGTCCCACCCACAAACCCACTGCCTTGCTCCACCTCAGCCTCCTCATCGAGGTGAACAAATGGAGGCACAGATGTCCTGACGCTGACTCTCTCTGTCCTTCAGCTCCTCATGTTCCGCTTGCAATAAAACCCCATTTCACGGGCCACTTCTGCACTGCTCCCACTAGAACGACATCCCTGTTAGAGACCACACCTGCCTGCCATGTCCTGCCGTGTGACACAAACCTGGTAGACAGTAGACACTCAAAGATGTTTGCTGCAGTGGCCTCTGTTCCTCCTCTGGATTCAACAGAAGGCATGGGCAGAGATCCGAAGTCACCAGTCCTGGAAACGCCACCACTTCCCTCCTTTCTTATCTCAAGGAGCAAAAACTGGTCTTTTCTGGGATGCTGTTCCCACCCTGGCCATCTGTGTTCCAACCACCCCCGTCCCACAGCTGGCATATAGTTCAGCGGTGTAGAGAGAACTTGCCTAGCCCCAAGTTTCACCCCAACACCACATGAAGCCAAGATGATGGCATACACTGGTAACCACAGGATCAGAATGTTCAAGGCCAGCCTAGGGGACATGAAACCCAGTCTGAATAAGGATGAGGCCAGAAAGATGACACAGTGCATTAGCCACACTTGCCTCTAAGCCTGATGGTGAGTTCAATCTCTGGAACCTACAGGGTAGAAAGAGAGAACTGTCTCATCTCTGACCTGTACACACGACGGACGGACGGACGGACGGATGGACGGATGGACGGACGGACAGACAGACGGAGGGGTTGTTTAAAAAATTTCCACACTCCAGCGAGTATCTGGGCTGAAGGGCTTCCTGGACAAGAACGCCCCAGCTGGAAAGCCTCTCCTGTAACCTCCCAGTTCCCAAACACAGCATCTGCTCCCTCTGCTGGCAAATCTGGGGAAGTGCTTGGACATCTACGCACCATCCTCTGGGAAGGTAAACAAAAGGCTTTGGGAACTCCCTGAAGAGCCCCCTGAGCCTAGGAAGAGACAAAGGAAGAGGGTGGGGGATGACAGGACACGGGCAGACGGTAGTCTGGCCTGAATCCTGCCCCACTCAGGGGCCTCCTGAGGTTTTTGGTCCTGGCCTCCGTCCACAGCCTGGGAGGGAGGCCCCAGACTGAAAAGGGGACATGGCTTTTAAAAAATACACAATCCTCCCAAGGATAGGCAGCCTGCTACCAATCCAACTGACTGGACCCATCCTAATAATAACAAATAGAGTACATACCTCCTATACTGTCCTCACCTTACCTTGCAGCCGTCCTGCAGGTAGAGGCAGAAAATAAATGAACGAATATGAGTAAGAGGAGCTCCCTCGGGTCATTGTCCTGTTTCCTGTCCCTTGTGCTTCCTAGGTTATTTCTATCTACACTCAAGGAAGCCCTGTGCTTCCCCCAGCTGTTCCTGTGTCTTTCAGAGCCAAGATGCCTTAGACAAGGCTCAGCTGGAGTGGGAAATGGCCCAGGGCAAGTAAGGCAAGCCCCAAGGACCAGACACTACCTCAGATACCCCTGCTGTGTGGCCTTGGGCAGATCCTCAGCCTCTCTGAACCACTGTGGTCTCTCTGGCAGAAGCAAAGTAGCTCCTGATTTAGAAGTGAGGAGCAGAAACAGTGTACAACAGTTTCCAGCACAGGGCATCCAGACACAGAGCATCCAGGCACAGAAAGGTCCCCTGTCCTGGAGATGACCTGGACTTACTGATTGGTCTCTAGTGTTGCTTAGCAGCTCTAGAGCAAGCAAAGGACTGCACTCCTTCCACACTCACTTCCTTCCAAGTTCTGGGCTTGTTTCCATGAGCTGTTTCCATGTTGCCTGATCAATGACCATACAAGTAAGCTTAGAATCAGAGCCTCCATCCTCAAACAAGCCTTGGGATGGCTGCAGCCCTGATGCACAGTTGATCTTGACCTCATGAGAGATCTTGAGTCAGAGCCACCACTCTGAGCTGCTTCTGAACTCCTGACCAATGAGGTCATTAAAATAAGTCTTTAAAAATAGCAACTAATACACTTTAGACTCAGCTTCTTCAGGTCAATGGCCGTTTAGGGGATAGCTGCCCCCATTTCCACAGTCCTGGCCACACAGATTATACACCAAAAGGCGCCCATGCACTCTGGACCTCGCCAAGAAGGAAAGGATAATAATAATTTTCTTTAAACTAATGTTTACTGAGTGCCCGCCACCTGCCTGCCACCAGCTGCCTGTCAGGCATGGGGCTGAGCATTCTTCACTGGCCTTCCTCCTACAACCTCGGGAAACCAAAGGGGACAAGGCTGAGTGGTCCACTCAAGGTTCAGCATAGGAAGAATGGCAGAGCTAGGGCCTTAATCAACCTCCATCATCCCGGATCCTACCCATGATGCTACCTGACCCCAAAGTGCACAGTGACTCACTGCTCGTTCTTTATCCTGTCACACTGTCACACAACCTGTATGGCCACCAACTACCCCTCATGACACTGAGTAGGATAAATCCCATCCAGCCCATTGTCCCTTAGCCAAGGCATGCCCTCCATCCACACACACCCTCTGCCCCTATCCCTGCAACAAATGAGTCTGCTCTTCACCACCCTGTGCTGGCCACAGAGCATCTTCAAACAGGACCTTTCATGCCGTCCCTGCCCCTCCCCCACTCCTTTCACAGGTGTAAGCAGAGGCCCAGAGAAGAAGTGTTGAGGTTTATCCAAAGACACAGTGGGGACAGCCAGATCTCTGTACTCCCAATTGACTGCCTTTCCCAGCACATCACCATCCCAAGGCCCATGATGGACAGACCCCACCTCCATCGCGACACACTTGATATTGGAACTTGAAGCTGAATTCCCCAGCAACCTCTCCTGGCTCAGCCCTGGGAAGCCAGTCCAGGAGGGGCTTATCTGCACCTGTAACATGCCAGGCCACCTTGATTAATGGGCCCTGATTATCTTATCTCCCAGTAGAGCAGCTCAGGGGGAGGGGTGGTGGCAGGCAGGTGAAAGCAATCAACAAGATCCACCTGAGAGCTCCACGGGGGAGGGGAGTCACGGGAGGGGGGCAGAGGCAGAAGGTTAGGGTTCCAAAAGGCTCTGTGCCCCAGCAAGCCTCTTGCACTCCCTGCAGACCCACCAGCACTGGCTGGGCAGTCAGGACTGTGTCTGGCACTTAACAAAGGCTCTATCATCGTTACCCATCATTGTTGGGTTTTTTTTTTTTAAGATTTATTTATTACTTAATACAGTACTCTGCCTGCATACCATAAGAGGGCCTAGGTCCCATTATAAATGGTTGTGAGCCACCATGTGGTTGCTGGGAATTGAACTCAGGACCTTCGGAAGAACAGACAGTGCTCTTAACCTCTGAGCCATCTCTCCAGCCCCAACATTCTTGCTGCTGCTGTTCCTTCTTGGAGAAACCAAAGGTGACCAGGAGTCTGAGTGTTCCCTGCAGCCTCCTGCCTCGCCTACAGACAGAGTTTGGAACCTGGAAGTGGGCTTATTGGACCGAGTTGCTTTCTGTGTCACTTTATGCAATAACCAGAGGGTTAGGTTTGAGGGTCTGTCTAGCAAATCCCTTCACACACGAGTACTCCTGTCATGTGGGAGTGTGGGCTCTGGGGTAACAAAGGGAGATCAGACACCCAACTCTGACCAAGGGCCTGGTGTTGACGTGTGCTCTACTCACTGGGCCCATCCCCAAATCCAGTCTTAGCTTTGGAGACAAGGGCCTGAGTCACAGACTCACCATGGCTGGGGCCAACAAAAGATGGCTGCACATTGTGTGGTCACTCGTGGCCCCGGTGGGCGGCTACTAGGGACTAGAGTGTCCTGTTATATGGTCTGTACTCTGAGGCATAAGGTTTATCCTTCCCCGAGGACAGAGAGACTGCCTGATGCTGAGCATGTTTGAGGTCACACTATTAGCTCAGTCAGGACTGTGTAGGAGCCAGGCTCGGAACCCCATGGCTGGGTTGGTCAGGAGACTCTCAGCATTCTCTTCCCTAGAAACATGTGGCCACGCTGCGGGGGAAGGGAAGACGAAGACGGATGGAGACGGTGCTGACTAACGAAGACAGAGAAGGGTCATAAGGAAAACATGGGCTTTCAGATGAACGAATGGAATACAAAAAAATAAAAAAGAATAAACTGACTTACTGAGAGGGAGAAGAAGGAAAAAAAATGGATGAATGGCTCAAAGGGAGAAGAAGTGAAAGGAAAGATGCAAAGATGTAAAAAGGGAAGGAAGGATGGACGGATAAAGGGCAGGACAAAAGAGATGAGGATCAGAGTCTTGCTGGCTGCCATCCCAACCCCCTTGACAGGCCATGGCCCAGACTTTTATTCCCAGAAGGACATACAGAGTAACTCTTTGGGGCCCAGGAAGCCAGTTTCCATCCCCCACTCCAAAGCCATTCCCAGGAGCACACCTCCCATTGGCTGTCTATCATCCCTTCCCACCACCCTTTCCCAGAGGGCAAAGGGCAACACCGCCGAGGAACTCGCCCTGCTATCAGCCCCATTTCTCCCAGCCCTGTTTATTCTGGGTCAGCAATTAACAGAGCCCCCCTTCCCAGATCAATTAATAGTGGGGCGCTCCGAGGGCACCGCCAGGTTACTCGCTGATAAACAATGGGAAAGAGATAGAGTCTGTGAGCCACCCCCTCCTATCTATCCAAGAGGTCCAGGCCCCATCACAAAAGGCTGACAGGAGCTGGAGCTGGAAAGCCCTGCCTTAAGCTGGGGGGGGGGGGGCGGGGGGGAGGAGACAGAGTCCCTAATTGGCTTCTGGGTGGTTGGCGGGGACAGCTCTGCGGAAGATCACTGGCCTCAGCAAGAGACAGACTCAGGTTCATAGACATGCTGTGTACCAGCTAAGTGAGCTAATGAGCTACTTCAGCACCTTGAGACTCAGGGATGAAGAGTTGCAAATCTTCGTGATGTTAGATGTGTTGGTACACACCTATTGTCCCAGCTCCTGGAAAGTAGGGGGCTATGAGTTTGAGTCGAGCCTGGGCTACATAGAAAAATCTTGTCTTAAAAAGATATAAAATAAAGCTGGGTGAGGTGGTGCATGCCTTTAATCCCAGCACTTGGGAGGCAGAGGCTGGTGGATCACTGTGAGTTTGAGGCCAGTCTGGCCTACAAAGTGAGTCCAGGACAGCCAAGGCTACACAGAGAAACTCTCTCAAACAAAACAAAACAAAACAAAACAAGGATATAAATAGACAATAGATAGATGGATAGATAGATAGATAGATAGATAGATAGATAGATAGACAGATAGATCTTTATAGGATAGTATATTTAAATATATGTAATTAAATATCTTTTTTAATTATTTAATTTTTATTTTATGTGCATAGGTGTGAGGGTGTCAGACAGTTGTGAGCTGCCATGTAGGTGCTGGGAATTGAACCCTGGTCCTCTGAAAGAGCAGCCAGTGCTCTTGACCACTGAGCCATCTCTCCAGGCCCCATTAAATATCTTTTAAATGGCTCTCCTAGTGTGAAATAGTTACATCATACACACAGCCCAGTGCTGGGCCTCAATAAGACTTCTAAATATGATAGACCTGCCTGTCACCAGGCAAAGCTTTGGACTACTTTGGAGAGGCCCAGGCATCATTTAGTCTTCTCATCCTCTAGATCTCCTTCTTCTGCCTCACAGCACTCCCTCGGGGAACAGGCAGCACAGAAAGGCCCCGCTACCCCATTTGTCTCAAAGTATACCAGCATTTCCATTGTGCAGTAAAATGGTCATTATCCATCATTAAAAAAGAACAGAGGACTAACGCATGTTATAACATGGATGAGCTTTATAACATCGAGCTAAGAGGAAGAAACCAGCCACGCAAGTCACATTCTATGTGTGAAGACGGACATTCATATAAAGCATTTAAAACAGGCAAAGCCATAGAGGCAGATGTGTTGTACTGGCTGCCAGACCTGGGCAGCGAGAGGATTAGAAGTTCCTACATTAGTAAGGAAGGTTTCCTTTGCAGCTGACAAATGGTTTACAAACAAGACAGAAGTGGTCACACGAAACACTACTGGGTTGCTCGTTTTAAGATGGTTAGGGAGCTGGCGAGCTGGCTTGGGGCCTAAAAGCACTGGTCGCACTTCTAGAGGACCTGGGTTCAATCCCCAGCACCCACAGGTGGCTTGTAGCCATCTGTAACTCAGGTCCCAGGAACGCACACAAGCTGTACAGATGCACATGTCGACAGAATGCCCATTCACACAAAATAAAAATAGAGGGTAAAAGACATTTGCAAAGATGGTTATTTTGTGCTATGTGAGTTTTGCCTCCCTAAAACATGATTACATGCAACCTCAGCTCCTCAGTATACACATACACACACACACACACACACACACACACACACACACACACATACACGCACGCACACACACACTCACATGGCTAGTGGCAGCTGACTTGGAGTGGCAGGAGGCAATGTTTTCACCACTGCAGATTCCCACACAGAATCTCTGCCACGCTTGATCTCCAACTAATCAATTACAGTGCTCCACCGTCTCTTCAGACATGACCTCGTCCAAGCTTCTCACCAGGATGGTTTCACATATGCCTTTGCAGGCTGGAAACTGAGACCGGAAGAGGAGACACAGAACCCCCAAGGTTGTACAGAAAGTGGCCGAGCTTACCCTGGGCCCTGGGGCATGCAAGCCCATGTCTTTTCTGTTTTCCCCCAGAAATTTGCTACCAAACTCCTGGTGGCCGCTAAGCTCTCTTGCCCAGCTGGCCTCCTAGGCTGCTGTCAACCAGATCCCCCAGGAAAGGATGTGAAAGTGGGTGGTCTGGAAGTGGAAGTGGATGGGTGCTCTGTTCCTGTATGAAGGAACTGGGGGGAGGGAGGGAGGAAGGGGGGAACACATTGGCAAGTAATTTGGAATCTGAACAAAAATTCCAGGAAGCCAGAGGCTGGGTGTTGAGTCCAGGGGAAAGAATGCACCTATTCCTGACCCCAGCTGCCTCATCACGAAGCCAGGTCAACAGGGCACCAATCTCTCTGTCTCTGACAGCCCCTAATCTGACTCCACAACCCTCCGTGATGGCAGCAGAGGGACCAGTCCAGTCCTTTTAGCTTTCCTGACTTTGGCCCACTGGATTCATGGGGCAGTGGGAAAAGGACAGAATGTCAGAGCAAAAAGAATCGGAGCTTTGTTCTGGGCCTTTCCATCACGGACTGCCTGGGTGAGCTGGAGGAAGCCAACCTCTGGCCTCAGTGTCTCCAAGCAGGGAGTGTTCACTTAAGCCTCCATGGAGCTGTAAGGATGAACGAAAGCAGCATCTGTAACTCCCAACCCCTTCATTAAGATGAGCTATCCTCATCAGGACCCCAGTAGCTGTCTCATGGGACCCTCTCCTGAGGCAGGACCCCCTATAATGTCCTCATTAGTGATGCTCTTCTCATATTGCTGGCCAGGCTAACTGAAAGCTGAATAGAAGGACCCAGAAAGAGCCAAAGAGACATGTGGCAGAGGGACATCCATCTGGAACCTCCCCACTGTGCGACCGTTTCACCTCTGTCTTCCCATCTTATGCACAGGAGGAAGGTGATAACACCTCCCCACTGTGTGCTTAGTCACTTAGATGATGGAACACTTAATGCAGGACACACACTGTCCCCTGACACCATCATCCATCAGCACTAAGCTGGGGGCTGGGTGAACAGGAGGGCCGTGAAACCAAGTAAACCACCAAAGACAAGAGACCAGGGGACCAGGGCAGAGGAGAGACGTCTGGGTTGTGTGGAACTTCCAGAAAGGAGAGTTCTCGTTTTATCCCAAACGAAGGGACCGTAAGCAGGAGACAGGAGAGAAGATCAGTTCTCAGAACTGTTCTGATTGGTTTCTATCTACAGCAACCGTTTTGCTGTGTAGTCTAAGAATCTCTCCCTCCTATTTTGACGTGTGCCGGGGCTGAGCCGTCCTGGAGAGCCGGGAAACCAACAATAGTTCACAGCTGCAGGGAGTTAGCCCTTAGACCTGATCTGCCCGACACCTCTCGGTATGAAACAAAAGCTAAAGCTTTTGTTAAAGCTTTGCCTACAATGCGAGCACAGACCAATTCCAGCAGATCTGTCCATCAGAACCAACACTGACCATCAGAACAGAGGCCTGACCCATCACAGCATCCAGAACCATCAAGCACACCACCCTTCTAGCTGTGAAAGAGGCCTGGATGGCCTCCCAGGGCAAGGGTCACACAGCTGGCTGGAACGTTGGCTCTGGGTACATTTCAGCAGAAGCCCCGTCAGCATTTGAGACAGAGAGCCTCTGGTCACACAGGCTGTGCAGGATGTCGCCCACTAGGCTCAAGAGGTGGCTCCACCACCCTGGCGATCATACCCCATCTCACATCATCCAGGTAGAGCAAGCTGCCCACCCAGCTGAGAAGCATTCTCAGTTCGATGCTTTGCAAGCGTGGCTTCTGAAACACACCAGCACAGAGCAGCAGGGTAGAGCTGCACAGGAGAGCTGCAGAAGCCAGCTGAGCCTGGCCAGACACAACCCTCAACATAACTTGGGTCCCCAGAAGGGGGCAATTGGGATTTGGGAATCCCTTCTCAGAGAGCCTTATGTGGAGACCTACACCCTGAACTGTCATGTCCAGCAACCCACCCTGGGGCCTGAACTCTAGGCAACCGGTGGAGGAGCCATTCTAGACCAGGCAAGGGGGGCCAGGACCACCTCTGTTGCTCGAGAGGCAACTGTCCAGCCATTCCCAGGCTCAGACCCCAGCTTCCTCCCACCAGAGGACAATTGCTCCATTGGCCAGCAAGAGAAGGCTCGGTTCCCCACATTCTCTCGCTTGCTGTGGCCATGCCCAGCTCCTGCCTGCCTGCACCCTCTCTTTAATGAGGCCATTGTCTGCCCAGGGTTCCCCCAACAGCTGGTCCCAACCCGAAACACTGGCGCCCTGGGTTTGCCCTCCGCGGTCCTGCCCTAAGGTCCCTCCCAGGGGTGCTGACTTCCTCTCCAGCACCCAGAGCACAAAGTGCCCCCCAGGACCTCCGACCTGCTGTCCCCTGAAAAGCCAGTCACTTCCCCCTCCCTGCCCATGGAGGGCTGCCAGGGAAGCCTGTGAGCCTGGGAAGGAGTTGTAGCCCTGAGAGCGTGTCATTTAGCTCCAATCACAGAAATCGCTGTTTTATTTACAGGCAAATGAGCCGTTCTGTGTCTGTGCTGATTTGAGGAGTTGTGGAGAATGGTTGATAGCTTTCAATGCTGCCTCCATAGCCGCTGGTAGTCAGGGCAGAATCAAGAATTACTCTCAGCTGACACAGTTTATAAACATGGGACCCCCCCCCCCAAGCAACCCACATCTGGGGCTAGATGAGGTGACCCTGCACCATACTCCTGTGACTGCAGACCCCTTTGCACCAAACACTAGAGTAATCGTCTACAAATATACAGCGGAACCCTCGCATCTACTTTGCTGATAGGGAAACCATAGCGCAAAGAATTGGGTCTTGTCCAAATTCCCACAGCCTGGAAGCAATAGAAATAAAGCCTAAGAGAAGAGGGCGTTTCTGACTCTGCCCCCACACTTTCGCCCTTTCCCACAGAGGTAGCTCCAAACACCTCTCCCGCTCCCAACCAGGAAGTCCTCCTAAACAGCAATCACAAGTTCATGAATTTGTTCATCAATGGCGTCCTGCCTTCTAGACTGTGTGTGTGTGTGCCGCTAAGATCAGAGAGCTGACCAATGTCAGCTATAGTGGCTTGGGTCTCCTTGAAGGGGTCTGCTACCCTCAGGCCCCTTCTTCAAGGCAGTTTGACTCAAAGATCAAAAAGAACACCACCCAAGAACTTCTCACATGCAGCCAGGTATCCACACAGCATAAAAGAAAGCCCTAAGTTTGAGCCCTGGTACCTGTCTCAGCTGTGTGACTCTGGGAATGTTACTAGCTTTCTCTGAACTTGTTTCTTCATATAAAATAAGGATAATGCCTCTGTCATAGAGAATGAGACTATATAGGAAAGTACAGGGCATGATGCCAGGTACCTGGCTATCTCTAAACTGCATCCAAGAGAGGAAGTAGTGGGGTTGGAGAGATTGCTCAGTGGCTAAGAGCACAAACTTCCCTTGTACAGGACACAAGTTTGATTCCCAGAACCCACACTGGGTAGCTTGAAACTGCCTATAACTCCAGGAGACCTAATGCCTTCTCCAGTCTCCCCCAGATTTGTCAGAATATGGCCCCCCCAAAAAAATCACAAAATGACTGGGCTATTGGGGGAACAACCACTGCAAAGCGCATTTCAGAATTCTAGGGCACCCCACAAGGAAAGCTGGTCAAACCAGAGCCTTCATCCCAGGAGCAAGGGAGCCTATGGGTCTTGAACTGAGTGTCAAGCCTGCTGTTTCCACCCCAGCCAGCGGAACATAGTGAGGCTGAGAGGACGCAGAGCATGGTGGGAAGAACGAGAGGAGAACATAGCCAGGCACAGGGCCTATGCCTGTAATCCCAACACTCAAGAGGCTGAGCCAGCCTAAGCTATGTAGTGAGCTCAAGACACCCAAAGGGTAGGGGTGGTAGGGAGGAGAGAAGGTGTGGGTGGGTGTAAGAGAAATTCGGGAAGAAAGAACTAAAGAATTTGGTGACAATCTCTCAGCACCACTGACAGGCCAGTGTTCAAGCATATAAACTAACAGTTGTGTAGACAGCTCTCACTGCATACTGTTCTAAGCAGTATTTAAAATTAACTCTAGAAACCAGGTGACCCAGCACATGCCTGTAATCCTAGCACCCTGGAGGGAGAGAGAGAGGGAGCAGGGGTTTGAGACCTACATGAGATATTATCCAACCCTGCAAAAGTTAAAAGTAACCTTTCTGATGATACTATAAAGAAGCAATATTCACCCCCTCCCTTTTTTTTTTTTGTTGTTTTTTGTTTTTTGTTTTTTTGAGACATGGTTTCTCTGTGTAGCCCTGGCTGTCCTAGACTCACTTTGTAGACCAGGCTAGCCTCGAACTCACAGTGATCTGCCTGCCTCTGCCTCCCGAGTGCTGGGATTAAAGGCAGGCGCCACCACGCCCAGCCTCAATATTTCCATTTTACCATTTTACAGATAATGAAATGGGAGAAGGGGTAAAGTAACTCACTCAAGCGGCATTGCTGAACTAGAACTCTCTCCAGCCTGAGTGCCTATTCTTTACCAATACATTTGATTACCTCTCTGATGAACTCTGGTCAGGGCTGGCTGCCCATTACCCTCATCCTTGGGCCTCCTCGGTGTGCTGGGAGGCCAGGGAGAAGACGAGAGTGTGCTTGACCTTTGGTTGGCTAACAGTCCTGCCTCCCACAGCCCCACCCACTGCAGGCCCACACACCACATGCCAGGATGCCGACCCTCAAATGGGTAAGCCTGGAGCTGCATGGAGACCCAAGCCCAGGACAAGCCTAGCCTCTGCTTTAGTCCTCTTACTGTTGTGGGCTTGAGAAGACCCTGAAGAGGCTCTAGTGTCCAGGCTTACAGCAGGAAGGACTCGAGTGCACCTCCAAGACCACGTGGCTCAAGTTCCTCCAAGACAGTCCTCATGGCTCCCAGCATGCCCAGTGATCCCCAGCAGGCAGTCGAGCAGGCAGTCTGCTAACCAAGACAGGGGCTGCTCTACCGAGGGGCACCCCCGCACAGCTAGGATGCTCTGGGAAGACGCCGGCGTTGCCGTGGACAGAGCTGAAAGGTTGAGCTGTAAGAGGAAGAGCGCTAAGCTGGAGTCAGGAAGGTCCCAACAGCACTAATGGCTCCATTAGTCACACAGAACAGCAGCTGTACAGAGACAGCGTGCCACTGGGGAGTGAGAGGTTGTAAAGGCTGGTGACTCCAATGAACCCTGAAATACTAACAAGAGCCTATCTTGCCTCTCTTGGGAGGGCAAGCCTGAGCTAGAGGACCTCCTGCAGCCAGGAGAAGGAAAGAGGTGACAGAGGCTGGCACATCACTTCTAGCCTCAGCCCCCACCTAAAGCAAAGGGCAATCAATATCAGGTTCACCTCCACTAAAATGCCAAGTCTTGCTCAGGCCTTCAGTTCCGGTACTCAGGAGGTAGAGGCAGGTAGGTCTCTGTGTGGGAGGCCAGCCTGGTCCACATAACATAAAGAGTTCCAGGCCAGACAGGATGGCCCAGCTATCCCCTGTCTAAACAAGTTAAGCTTTTTTTTTTTTTTCATTATCTCATTTTCTCTTCAAGCTCATCCTGTTGAGCATAAGGAGTAAAATGGTCCCCCTCACACAGTAGAGGCAACGAGGACCCAGGGCATGGGAAAGCCTCGCTCATATATTGAAAATGAAACGAAGCACGCTCGGAGTCTGAGTGTTGGTTCACAGAACTGTATCCCTCAAGCACACAAAGGAACCAAGAAGCCCTGGCAAGGGGGCACACGCCTTTAATAGGAGCCTTCTGGAGGCAGAAGCAGGCAGGTCTCTGAGTCCAAAGCCAGCCTGATCTACAAAGTGAGCTCCAGGCCAGCCAGGGCCACACAGTGAGTCCCTGTCTCAAAAACAAACAAACAACAAAAACGGAGCCAAGGAGAATATATTCCGAACAGGTAGGAGAACAGTCCCAAGAGGAGCCACAAGAATCATGCAGGTTTGTGCTGCCAACAATGTAGCTTCAAAGAAGGTCAAGCAAAGTGCATTCAACTACAAAAGCAAAGAAAAACACTACAAGCAGATTTTTAGATGGCTCTCTTGAAGACTGACAGGATAACTCGACCAACAGACCTTAAACGTTTTTCTCTCAGAGCACACATAGATTCTGAATCCCAAAACCGGGGCTCACGGTGTGTGCCTGGAAACTCTTCACTCAGCAGGTGGTGACAAGAGAACAAGAGTTCAGGTCCCTCTCTAGCGTCCTGGCCAGATCAAGGCCAGCCTGGCATCCATGAGCCCTTGTTTCATTCATCGGTCAGCCAATTGATAAATTTAGAACCCCCAAGGGTGATTTCATCCCTGTTGTTATTTGCCATATTTGAAGTTGAAAATAAGGAAGGAAAAAAAAAAAGGTTTCATTCATTTGGTTAGTAAGCCACTGCATGTTAACAATAAACACACTTCGTAAAAATAATTATGCTTTTTCAAAATGAGAAGGAAAAAAATGTGATACCCTGAAAAAGAGTGGCGTTGTTTAACAGTCTCGTAAATCCCCTTAACGTACAGGGTAATGGAGGACAGCTGGACCCCTCTATCTCCCTCTGCAGTCAATTTGTTGCCACATGTGTTTTGGTTGAACTATATGATGAAAATTTGGCCTCACACAGAAACATAGTTGGAAAAGGAAGGAGTGCATTAATGGCCTTTGCAGATAGTTATGAATATCTTCTTTGATAGCACCCCAAAAATGACATATGGGCAATATATGTTCATGATAGCAATATGTAATCTGAAGTCTATTAATAAACTTTTCTTACTACATTGCCTTGAAATCCACTGATTTATCTTGCACTTTAATTGACTTTTGTTTTGTTTTTTGAGACAGGGTTTCTCTGTGTAGCTCTGGCTGTCCTGGATTTCCTTTATAGACCAGGCTGGCCTCGAACTCACAGAGATCCACCTGCCTCTGCCTCCCAAGTACTGGGATTACAGGCATGCACCCAGCTAAATTGACTTTTAAACGATGTACAATTTTGGCTTTGTATCCCCTTTGAAAAGGCTGGCGCTTTTGAGATCCATGGGAATAAACACTAATGTAGAAATGTAGAAAGCTGTAGGAGTTCATGAAAATAATTAAATTTGCTCAAAGAAGCATCTGAGATGCAAGAGACGTCTAAATAGGATTTTGCTCTTTTGAACAAGTGGCCCCCTCTACCAGCTGAGGCAGCACGAACCTGGCCAGCTTGCGTACATCCCAGGATGGACAGATGCCAAGTGTGCCAGGTGTTCAACCCAGCTTCCTACGCTGTGCGTTCGCCTCATCAAGAGGCAACACCACATCAGAAAGTAGCCCAGCCTGAGAGCCAGGGGAAGGGAGGGTTAGCCACAGAAGCGCACAGCCTTGAGCCACCCAGTGCACTCTGGCTCCTTCCCTTGTAACGGGCTCCCCTCTTTGCTCCCATCAATCATCCATCCGTGTCAGGGAGCCTCAAGCCTCCCCACATCAGAGTTGGCGCGTAAGCGAGGCTCATCTGCCTCTTCAAGGAAGCTTCCCGCCCAGCTCCCAGGCCCATACATGCTTGCTCTCTGGCCATGTGATGGCTTTACATAACCAACCAGAGGAACACTGTCCAGCTCTGTCTAGGTCACCCATAGCAATACCAAGAATGGTCCAGCAAGAACAGCTGGTCGAGACCTCACACAAACCAACAGGGAGGCCCAAGGCCCCTCCCCTACGGCATAAAAGATGACTAGACCCAGAGATGAGGCAGGGAGTGGATTACAGAGAGCAGTGCCATTTCGCTCAGCGCTCATTCAAAGTCTTGCTCAAGGTGTCTCAGGGTGCTCAGAACACCCAATGCATATTTGCCTGAAGTCTCATCCCTGTGAGCATCTGACATGTTCCCAGGTGCTCTTTACATGCAGGCGCTGCACAAGGCCTTTCCATTTATCTCCTTTGCCCATCACAACTTCGGTGGAAGTCCCACTTTATAAAGGAGACTAAGGGTCAGAATCACTCTTACTTGCCTTAGGCCCCACAGGTAGTTGCCCAGGGAGGACCAGAATTTGAACCTGGCTTTCTGATGCAGTCAGGGCCCTTTCACGTTACTACTGTATGCTGCTTGTCTCCATGGTGACCGGCCCTTCCCCTTCTAAACAGTCATCTATGTGGCCTCTTGACGCTGCACATAAAGGGGGTAAGAGAAGAAAAACCCAACCCTCCCCCCCTCCCCCCACCCTGGCTCCACCTGGACTCCACTATGTCAACCAGGACATCAGAGGCCTCGTGTCCCATCCTGGGCTGTCTGCCCGATGCCTTCTAGCTTCCACTGCTCTGCCCAGCCACATCAGCTACATTCGGGACCAAGCCTCACCTATATCCAGCACACAGCAGGTGTTCTATGTGTGTTGGGTGGATACTAAGGTGTGGGCCCCGCATCTCCCCTCCCTACCGCTGCACAGGCAGATCAACTGGAAGCCAGGGCCCGGGGAGATATTGAGGAGCAGAGAGAAAAGGAAAAGGACCACTGGGGAGAAGCACTCCTCACAGGAAGTAGAACCAGCCCTCCCCTCCTCCAGCCCTCAGGAGGCACCTCCCCAGAGGGAAGACCAGCAACGCACAAGGGTCTCCTCCCACAAGCCTCTGCTCCAGTTCCTCTCACAGAAGAGTGAAGGAACACAGGACCCAGATAGCCAAAGACGCCAAGCTGGGATTCTGGAAGTCACCTTTTTGCTTGGATGACAATGACACTTCTCCCTCCACCCACAGTATTTCCTGCTCCAATGAAACACTGGTCTTTGGACCACCACCACCCCCCCCCCCGGGAAAATTATCTCCACTACTCTGAACCCTCGGAATCCAGACCTTTTTTGCTTGTCTGTCTGTGCTCTCACTCTGGAGCCGGACTTGCTAGATCCAATGACCAGCTGTACTCCTTGCCTAACCTCAGTCTCGGTGTCTTTATCTGTAAAGTGGTGGCGATAATGGTAGCTACCCTCTTGATAGCATCACTGAGAATTAAATGAGGCCGTTTGTGAAATGTGCCTAGAACAGTCTCGGAGCACAGTTAGCCCCCACTGGACGCGAGCTTTGTTAGAAAGAGGCATTGATAACGGTGCTCAGTGTGGCGCTTAGTAGGAGCTCATTACATGGAAGCCAAAATTCCCTTCACCCTGTCCCCTTGACTGCCACAGCTGGGTCTTAGCCATCCGCTATCCCCAGCAGGACAGGACCTCAGGGTGAAGCTCTGCCTGCCTTCAGAGGGCGGGCGAGGATGGTCAAGAGACCCTAGTATCTGAGAAGACCAAGCGAGGTGTTGGGGAAGGGAAACCAGAACTGAGCAGGGAAAAGGCCTTGGCGCAAAGATAAGCAGGTGAAGTGAGTGAGAAAAGGAACAGGAGAGACTGTGGCGGAGAGAGATAAGAAGGATGGAGAAGAGGGCAAGGGTGAGGAAAATGCCGAGCCCCAGGAAAAGGCACAAGGAGAGGCCAGGCCTGGCCTGTTGCAGGGTCGCGCAGCAGGGCGGGACGGGAGCTAGGCGGGAGGGACTGAGGGTTCCTCCCAGGTCCGACAACCCTGCGCGGGGGTGGGAGGTGAGGGGGGACCAGCGGCTGCAGATTGGCTAGGGCGAAGCCTGGGCTGGAGCCCCGAGGTGGGAGGCGCCTGGATCACTCTGGCAGCGCAGTGTTGTAGAGGCTGCCACCTACTTGGCCGACCCGAGCCGAGGCGCCGGCTACGGGAAGCATCCCGGCTAGGGCACACGCGGGGCTGCCGGGCGCGGAGCACCGAGCCGTCAGGGCAGGCGGCAACATCCAACTATGCGGGTGGTGGGAGGTGCGCGGACCGCCGCGCTAGCGCTGCTGCTCGGGGCGCTGCACGGGGCGCACAGCCAGGAGTACGACTACTATGGTTGGCAGGCAGAGCCACTGCACGGCCGCTCCTACTCCAAGCCACCTCAGTGCCTCGACATCCCCGCCGATCTGCCACTCTGCCACACGGTGGGCTACAAGCGCATGCGGCTGCCCAACCTGCTGGAGCACGAAAGCCTGGCCGAGGTAAAGCAGCAAGCAAGCAGCTGGCTGCCTCTGCTGGCCAAGCGCTGCCACTCGGACACGCAAGTCTTCCTCTGCTCGCTCTTCGCGCCTGTTTGCCTGGACCGGCCCATCTACCCGTGCCGCTCGCTGTGCGAGGCCGTGCGCGCGGGTTGCGCGCCGCTCATGGAGGCTTACGGCTTCCCCTGGCCAGAGATGCTGCACTGCCACAAGTTCCCCCTGGACAACGACCTCTGCATCGCGGTGCAGTTCGGGCACCTGCCTGCCACCGCGCCTCCAGGTAGTGCCACCATTGCCCTGTATGCCCATAATGCCCCGACGGCCCTGTGGGCCAGCAACCCCGGGGTCGGACCGATGCCTCTCCCCTAAAATCTGCAGGCTGGGATAGGTGACACACACACACTACATACGTCCAGCGCCTACGTACTGGCTTCTTTCTCCTTCCCACCGTTATAAACTTGAGGCTCTAGGTATCCCCACTCTCTCTCTCCTCCATTCTGACCTGCGCCCCATGCTGCTTACAGCATGCCTGCTTTTCCAAGTGCTGGATCTCTGGGTGCCCTGGGGACAGCCCCCATAAATGCTTTATTGCCTTCAACAATGTTTGGGATCGCTGGACAGTGTCTTTGACCTGAACTGCGGGCACCAGACAAGCACTATTCCCCCCCTGAGGTGAGAACTTTGGGAAGAGGCGAGTAGTTTGGGAATAACTGAGGGCCCCTCATTTCTATGCCTGGAACCCTAACTTCTCCGCCTTTTCCAACTCCTGAGCTGGATATTTCTTGGTACTTAACTTTTCTGAGCCTCCTTTCCCCTAAAGTCAAATCCCAGCTTCTTGGGCTCCCAAGTCCTGCTTCCCACTGGCGCCTCAGTGCCATTACTGCTCTTAAGCGTGATGTCTGCTTGATCGCAGCTCCCCTTTCACTGTGCTGGTCCTCAAAGCGGTCCCAAGGTTGGGAGCCACACCCCTCCTCCTTTCTCCAATAATGCCAGTCCCCTTCTGCTTGGGCGCCCTCCTCCCCCTACACCCAGCAGGCAGTCTTTGCCTGGGCAGTTAACTGGGAGAACAGGAGCTCCCATGAGCCCCCATCGCTGGAACAGGCAAAGCTCCACTCCCTTTTTCCTTCCCTCCCCACTCTCCAGAAAGCAGCTGGGTCCCCTCTGGCACCACCCTGCTCCTCTCTCAATGCTAAGTTTAACTGCTTATTCCCAGGGGGCTCTTACCTTCTCCTTCTCCCTCCCTCTCAGTGGGGTTCTGGGAGGGGAAAGTCCCTATCCTAGAGGCTGAAAGTGGTAGGCAAGCAGAAATAAAGCCAGCTAAGCAAGAAATCCACAGTCCCCAGAAGTCCCTGCAGGTTCCTTTTATAGTCTCACTGGAGCCCAAACATAAACAGCCTGAAAAACTCAGGAATCTTAGGCTCAGAACCTTGTCTGGCCCCACCTCGCTACCCATGACACTTCTTACCAGTGAGGCTTGCTCACCTGGAGGCAGGCACATAAAAGAACCCCAACAAAGGTCAGACTGGGGCGGACAGTGGTAGACAGGTTGTAGAAAGGTGTGTGTGTGGTCAGCAGATGACATCCAGATGTTCCACATAAAAATGAGTCGTTTGGACTTTCTTTGAGAAAGTTGATGCTGGCTTGTTACCCAGGTTACCCACCTGCCTGGCCCCTGCAAACATGCCCACATTGGCCACAGAGCAGGAGCCACGGTTCTGAGCCCTGAGTGTTGCTAACTGGGCTACACACATTAAACCTTGTTTTCTTTTGCTGTTAGGCAGAAAGGGCAGTGTCTGCTTCACAAGATGGGAGAACATTTAGAACACAATGCATGTTGTGGCTGCAGCATGAATGCCCACGTCACCATATTGCCCCTACACTGTAGGAGCCCTTGAATTTTCAGTCATTCGGTCATTGCCATCATCCCATTAGGAATCGGAGCAGCTTCTGTGAGAAGGTTGGGGGGAAGGGGGTTGTACTGGAGGAGCCTGTACTGTCCTGGCTGTTGAGGACTCCGCCCACTCTGTTTTCTCTCTGCAGTGACCAAGATCTGTGCCCAGTGTGAGATGGAGCACAGCGCTGACGGCCTCATGGAACAGATGTGCTCCAGTGACTTTGGTGAGTACAGACTCACAGAACAACAGCCCTGACACTGTCCCCAGCAGGCTGGCTCGGAACCAGCCCCACCGTCTCTACTGCAGCTGTGTTTTGGCTGGGCTATCTTTCTTAGGAGGTGCAAACTTAGCCCAGAGATGAATGGGGCCCTCACAGGACACCAGAGTCTGTGATAGAAGCAGGGTCCCCTGTCCCTGGCATCTCTGCTGAGTGCCCAGTGTTCTCCAGCAGGGTGGGTTGTGACTAGCTTTCCTCACAGCTCTTCTATCCTGGGACACCTGAATCAAGTCAGTTAGGATCAAGCTCACTGTGGGCCCCAGAGTTCTGCATGTGATCTTTGCAAAGTTGGTTCTGCTTTGTGTCCTAGCCCTCCTCCTTGTCTATAAAAACAGGGGAAAGAGCAATGATGAAATCCTTGCTTCAGAGGAATCTTTCTGCCCTCTTTGGGCAGGGCAGAGAGGGAAAGGAAAGAAAAGATGTTTAGGACAGTTCTCATCCCTGGCTGGGTAGAGTTATTTTCTGGCTTCTTAAGAGGTGGGGGCTAGGTGTGGAAGAAGGGCAGAGCTAGCCAGAGGACCTTCAGCCCAAGACTCCTGTCCCTGGGTCTCTGTGGTCACTTATGTGTGGCCTAGACTATGACTCAAGCCACAGGCCTGGCCTTTACCTCCCTACCCTAAACACTCACTCACACTCCTACACATACCTCAGCATACTTCCACACAGACATACCGCATACATTCTGCACCCACACTCCATGGTGCTACACTCACACTCACCTTAGATGATAGGTTCCCATCACAGCTGCTCTACAGACACCTTTCCCAACTCCATGCCCAGTGATGTGGCCAGCCAGGATAGGTATCAGCAAATGCGACATGGTAGACTCCTCCTTGCAGAGCTGGCTGTTAAATGTTACTAATCCCCTACCAGTCTACCACCTAACACACACACACACACACACACAGAGAGAGAGAGAGAGAGAGAGAGAGAGAGAGAGAGAGAGAGAGAGAGAGAGACAGAGAGACAGAGAGACAGAGAGAGACAGAGAGAGACAGAGACAGAGATCACATCAGAACGGGCCCCAAGGGATAACAGAAACCAGTACCCTTGCATCACAGGCACCCTCCACCCCATCACTGAAGAACCTACATTGGTGTTATGAGATCTCTGGTTCATCTTAATGAGATTCAGGCTCCAGAACTCAGGCAGGACACACCCTTCTCACACCCTTATCACTCTACTGTACTTTGAAGCTAAAAGCCCATCTACAATGTCCATATAAGTCCAGCCCATAGGAGCTTCATAAACATTGAGGTAACCTCGTAAGTCTTGCCATCCAAGCCCCATACCTCAGCAGGCTCCCCAAGAATGTCCTGGTAACAACAGCAGCTCCCACTATCCTAAGCAAATGTGACTTTTCAGACCATCCACTGTCCTTTCCACAGTGGTCAAGATGCGCATTAAGGAGATCAAGATGGACAATGGGGACCGGAAGTTGATTGGTGCCCAGAAGAAGAAGAAGCTGCTCAAGGCAGGCCCCTTAAAGCGCAAGGACACCAAGAAGCTGGTCCTGCACATGAAGAATGGCGCAAGCTGTCCCTGCCCGCAGCTAGACAACCTGACAGGCAGCTTTCTGGTCATGGGCCGCAAAGTGGAGGGGCAGCTGCTGCTCACGGCAGTCTACCGCTGGGACAAGAAGAACAAGGAAATGAAGTTCGCAGTCAAATTCATGTTCTCCTACCCCTGCTCCCTCTACTACCCTTTCTTCTACGGAGCAGCTGAACCCCACTGAAGGGCCCTCCCCTTGCCTCAGCCGGCCAGCTGTGCCTAGCCTTGCCCCCTGTCCCTGCCCACCTGGCCTCACCCCCCACTCCCAGCCTGACCGAGCCTCTGGCAAGGATGGCTTCATGCAGCTACTACTGGCCCAGGCTTCGAAGGAAAGGCATGGGGCTACCCTCCTTGACTAAAAGGGTCTGCAGGGGGGCAGGGCGGGGGATCTCTCTCAGGAGAAGGACTTTGTCTTCTGGGGAAGCCCCAGTGTCTGAGAAAGCAGGCAGAAGAGAAAAATGTGAAGGAAGGCTGCAGTGCCTCTGCAGCCTGGGGAGGGACTTTCCAGAAAGACTAGTGGGTCTCGGTGCTTACAGGACAGCTTTCTTCCCCCACTGGCCCTTTATGTGTCATCACAGCCCTCCAAAGGGCAAGAATCAAGGCCTCCACGTCCTCCAACCGCACCCACTTCTCATCTTGAGGCCCTCAGGACTGGAGTGCAGGCTCAGCAGCTTCCGCAGACAGTCACACAGGCTTGCTTCCTGGCTCTTGCTCAGCCTCCCACACCCTGTGTCCCAACGATAATAAATTATTGCTACTGCTGTGAGGCCACTGGTTCTAGACAAGCTTGGGTCTTAATTTTTTTTTTAAGTTTTTAATTAAATAAATGAAAACACTTTCTTTGGACCAGGTAATTTCTTTATCCAGTAGCTCTGCAGAGGTTGGGGGCTGAGGAGGTTCAGATGGCACTGAGCAGGGGTCGATGCCCTGAGCCAACACTTGATCCACTCATTTCTTTGGAAAGCCTAAGAAAGGCAATGTTCTTCCAAGAACACAAGGTGAGGGACACTCTCACCTCCCAACCACTAAAAAGGGGACAGAGATGACCACCCTTTTGTCCCTAAGGAGGGACAGAAGTGCCATGTTTCCCAGCCATGCACTGTCCCCATCTGGGCAGTTCCATGTCAGAAGGGGCTAAGAAAGCCAGGCCACAGGGGACGATGCCACCTCTCCCTTGGGGTTTCCAGATACTCCTGGGCACTGGTCCTGACATATAAGGTGACAGCTGTCTTAAACTGACACCACTCTAGGCATTCTCCTGGGCCAGCAGCAGCCACATTACCCAGGAGCTAGTTAGAAAGACAAAATCTCAAGAGAGCTAGGCATGCTGCCACTCAAAGATAAGAGTGCTTGCCTGGGAATTCGGGCTCTTGGGCCCCACCCAAACTTGCTGTAATGGAAAGTGCTTTGTTATTTTTAGAATATTACTAGGGATCAAACCCAAGTATCTGCCTCTTAACACATAACCTTAGCCCATCTACAGAGACTTTTAACAAATACTGGGTCCCACTCAATGCAATGAGAACAGAACCCTGCCAAGCACCAAAACCCCCAGTGTTTTGCCACCTACTGGCATGCAGGGTCTGGGAGCCGTCAATAGGACAAAGAAACCTGAGCAAGGTGCGAGAAGACTGGGGTCCACACATTAGCTTTTGGGTCCAGGTGTGGGGAAGAGAGGCTGCTTGCAGGTAGGAGGCTGCTGCACATGCAAAGAGTTTACTGTGGAGACCAGGAGGGGTTCATCAGCAGATGTAAAAACATCGGGTAGATGTCCACAGCGCAGGGCCAGGCACTCTGAGAGCCTTTCCTGGCCATCAGAAGTCAATGCCTGCTGCTCCTCCAAAATAAGGAACTGCTCAGGTAAGAAAAATTCTGGCTTCCAGCTCTGGAAGTGTACTCCCTTGGAAAAAGTCACCTGGGCAAAACAGAAGTGGTGGTGTGGCTAGACAGGCCATTGGCATAGACTCAGGTAGACCAGTTGAATTGCCCTCCACGGAGTCCTAACAGGTGGCCTGACCACTTGTCCATAAATCATCTCTGGACAGTCAGGTGGCCTCTGCCCACGCAGCAGAGGCCTAATTGTTCCTCCTCACTCAGAGGAGGCTGCTGCCACCCACCCTGCCCAAACCCTGCCCAGCCTGCCCAGCTCCCTGAATCTGCACCTTGTCTCCGCGCCTCCTGCTCTAACCAAATATTTACAGGCACTTCTCAGGTCCGCCGGGCACAGAGATTATTTTTCTACCAAGCACACAGGCCTCCGGCCACTGGCTGAAGTGCAATGCTGACCGGTCAGGTGCTGGTGGCAGAGAGGAGTGGGGGTTAGAGGACTCCCCTAGCCCACTCCATGGAACCCAGGAAGGCCCTCCCCACCACCCCAAAAAGGAACGGGGCCCTGTGCTCCTCCTGTTTTATTCTCTGCCTGCCCAGAATCTCTTGTGGAATTGAGAATTCTCCCAGAGAGCAGGGAGGCTCTGCAAGACCTGGACCACTCTTTCCTTACCCAGTCCTGCTGGCTGCACTTATTTCCCTCCTTGTTGGCAGGAGCCAATAGCTAGGCTCAGAACCCAGTAAAGGCAGGCCTCTGATCACACATGAGTGGGACTGAATCTCGTGGCACATGGTCTAAGAGGTAGGCGGGTGTGTGTTGGGGGGTCCCAAGCTCCAGACAGCAAGGCCTTAAGCCACAGAGCTCAGAAGCCTCCACCCATCCTGAGCCCATGCGCAGCAGGGAAGCAGGCCCACCTGGTAGACTTCCATTCCAGCTCCCGGACCAGGACTGAGTCACATGACCACCCCTACTTACAAGAGAGCAGAGGAAATCAAATTTTCACCTGCACACACAAAGTTCTCACACAAAACGAGTAAATTGGGAGCAGGAGAGCTCACGTGCTGGGTTGGGTTGAGAAGAGGCAGTATAGTCCAGTTCTGGCCTCCGTGACACTGAGCACACTGTCTCCTCCCCAGGTGGCAGAGTGGCATCAAATGTATGACAAGTGCCTGGACATAATGCACAGATGGCCACTAGTGATCATTTGTATTTTTACATTCCAGCAATGCCTCAACTGAGATACAAGGCTGACAAGAAGGTGGAGAAAGGCAAAGATGTCTTATCCAAAAGCCAGAATTATGGAAACTACAGGTTGGGGGGGGGGGTGCTTGCTTTAGAATTGTACCCCTAGGGTGGCAGATAAGCCAATGTCATGGTGACTGGCAGGCACAAAACACTTTCACATTGTAATTTAAGCTTTCCAGCTGCCATTTTTAAATAAGATCTCGTGGTATAGCCCTAACTAGCTTATAACTCCACTATATAGACCAGACTGGCCACAAACTCATAGACCCACCTGCTTCTGCCCCCAAGTGCTGTGATTAAAGATGTGTGCCCATGCCCGGTCAGCAGCACATTTTAACAATGACTACAGCTCACAGGGGATGAGGTTCCTGTTGGAGTTGCACAACAGACATGGTTGTGCTAGATGAGGCCACTACCCAGGACTTCTTGAACACTTCCCTCTCACCTTTCAGCCAAGAAATGTTTACTCCATTCCAGGCATATATAATACAAATCCAATACTTACTGATAACAAACCATGAATCTATTTCAAAATAATCCTCTGGCATACACACACTCTTAAGGATGAATACAAATCTACACAGTAATGGCACAGATGTGCTTGCATACACATACTGCTTCTTAACAATGAAAGCAAATCTGCACGCTAGTGGTACAGATGTGCTTGCAATTACATAGGAATTAAACCTTGACTGTTTGATATTGTAGAATGCACAGCACTTTCATTTTTTTTTTAGAGATGATCATTTTGATTTTATAATCTCTCGTGTTGAGAATGCTGCCCTGTGCCATGTGCTGGTGGTGCACACCTTTAATCTCAGTTCTTGAGGAGGCTGAGGCAGGCAGATCTCTGAGTTCAAGGCCAGCCTGGTCTACAGAGTGAGTTCCAGGACAGCCAAGGCTACACAGAAAAACCTTGTCAAAAAACAAAACAACAAAAAAAAACCATAAACAAACATAAATAAAGCTGTTCTGCATACATACACACAGAGAGAGTACAAAATGGCAGAAGTATGTTTAGAGACATTTCACAAATTCTTCGAAATTCTATCCTGATCCCTGATCCAAGACAAAACTCACTGAAAAAATTTTATGAAACTCTAAGTCAGCAATTTTCATTTCTTTTTCAATTTAATCGTTACTTGTGCTAAGGTGCATGTGTGGAGGCCAGAGGAACTGGTTCTCTCCTTCAATCTTGCTGAGGCAGGGTCTCTAGTTTATGCCAGGCTGCTGCGTGCTCAAGAGCAATTCTCCTGTCATTCTCCCCCAGCTCACCCCGCCCCCACTTCACTGAAGGGGTGCTGAGACTGCAGATGCAACATGTCTGGCTTTTTAACACAGGTTCCAGGGATCAAATCCAGGGGTCCATGCTGTGTGGCCAGGGCTTTTACCTGGTGAGCCATCATCTCATGAACACAGCTAATGTTTAAAGTCAAGCATCCCACCATGCAAGTAGGAAAATGCTGTCCTTATTTTCTGTAAACCATTATGTCCCGTAAAAGCAAGAACTGAATGCACAGTAAAAACACTGCAGTTCACTACATGCAGTGGTTTCACATCTGGGTGACTCAAGAAGCATTCCCTGGCTATGGCATGAGCAGATGCACGCTGTGTGTTCAGACCCAAGACTGGCGCATGGAACAGTGCTCCAGAAACACCTCAGATCGACTTAACAAGTTTGATTTTGATTAAGTTTTGGTTGTTCAGTGTTCAACAGCCTTTTATTGTAACCAAACTTTCCACAACCCCACATTCAGTTACAGGACACTATATGGAGTCACAGCCTCCAGTTTTAAAAGTCTGAGGACTATAAGTATGTCTACAGAGGTGAGGCAAAGAAAGGCACAGGCAACGGTGAAAGGTCCAAGAAGTTGCTTCCATGATACTGCAAGGGTCTGGGCAGAGGCAGAGGAGCCAGCCAGCCCCACCCATTCCTCTCCTCCTCACCCCTGCCAGCATCCAGCATCAGGTCTCCACAAAGCCAGCTCACATCCCACAACTACACAGCCAGCTGTAATCCTGGCTAAAGTTCACTCCTTGGGCAATCGTATGTGGGGGGTGTTTGCTGCTGGAATGTGTGTGGCTGGAGCCAGTGTCCCAGCCCAAATAGCAGGCTCTGCTGGAGCCCCAAAGGGGGCTCGCAGCCAAAGAAACCCGGCATCCCCAGCCACCAGCAGTGCCAGAGAATGGAATGTGCTGCTGGGGTGTTGCTGGCAGGAGGCAGGGCACTGGGAGCTAGGGAAGGTGGGGGCTCCTGCCACAAGGCCACCTCTGTTCTGCGAGGGACTGAAGCAGGGCTGCTGGGTGGGCAGACTGTTCCTGTTAGCTCAGGGGCTCGCTCCGTAGAGAGTGGGGACCAGAATGTGAGGGAGCTGCCCAGAATGTGACCTTTACCCAAAGCTTCTTAGACTATGCCTGCTATGAACACCTGCAACACAGTTTCCATTTCCTTTTGGGTGGGTCGCCTAACCTCCCTGTGCCTCTATTTACCCATTTAAAGTACCCACCAATCAGATCAACCTGTGGTGCTGTGGTACTGGCTAGGCATGCTTGCTGCCTGGCAAAGTGATCGGTGACCAGGGCCAGCTGTGGATAGACACAGACCTCTGAAAAAAGAAATGAAAACAGAGCCTCATTTGGCTTTAGCCCCAAATGCTACAAAAGATACCCAAAATCACTGCCTGTTCCAGGTCTGCCAAGATTTTCCAAAGGTATCAACACCCTAGACCACAAAAACCTCAATAGGCCTGAGCCCAAGCCAGGCTGGAGGTCAGGGTTCCAGACCTGCTTGCCAGGTGCCAGGACTATACCAGAACCTGGCTATCTGTCCCCTGCTCCTGGGTACCCAAGCTCAAACTGGCATGTGTCTTTTTACAAAGACATCTAAGCCCACAACGGGCAAACGGTCTGCTATTCCACATTGAGTTCTCTGTACCACAAGATCCATGGTGACACTGCCACCAATCCTGCATTTAAAGGAAGCCTTCCTCATCTATTCTCACAGGTAATTCCAGGAAACAAAAAGGGGGAAACCCTCTTTTCTCACATCCATGATTACACCCTACAGCCAGTCTACCTGAGCAGTGACAGGTCACCTTTCAACAAGATGGCATCAACTGTTTCAAACTACACTTTGGGAAAAAAAAAATAAAAATAAAAATAAATAAAAAATAAAAAACAAAAACACTACACTCTGGACTCTCCCTGACACTTCTTTGGGGGAAAAAAAGATTTAAAATCATTCTTTGGCTTAAAAAAAGAAAGAAAACAAAACTTTTTTTCACTGTAAGGACAAAGGAGATGCATGTTTCCTCTGAAGGCTGTACAATGACAGCACATGGTCCCATGACAGGTGGGGCTGAGCTCAGAGCTGGCTCACAGTGCTGCTGCTGGGCACAGTCTTACTATGAGGAAAACCGCCTACGTAGCGGGCTTGCAGCCAGCCTTTACATGTTCGTGTGCAGTGCCCATCACCCAGTACCCACCTAACCCAACCTGGGTCACAGGGCCAACTTGCACCTCACACCCCATGCAACCTTTCCTACCAGCTCCCAGCCTCCTGCAGTGTTGGCCCTTTCTGGCTTTCTCAGAGGGATTAGCTAAAACCTTTCTATTCTAAAACCTGCATTGTTTATATTTAGGTTCTGGTCCCAACTTCAATCCAAGGCCTTCAGTCTGGTCACAAGACAAGGCCTGCCCCTCCTGTTTACAAGGCACAGCTTTCCACTGCGCCTGGCTCCCTCAAAGACCAGGCGGTGGTGGCAGCAGCGGCAGCAGCACCCATTGCTACAGACAGTGTGCAAAGACCCACCCCACAGCCCACCCTTGGCAAAGTGAAAAGCGTGAACAGCACTAGGAGACCTGGGTCTCCATCCTAATGTAGAGGGTTGGCACAAGAACAGGACGAAACCATAAGCACGGGGCCTTTTATTGACAATTCTCCATACAAAGTTCCTTTCCACTGCTCTACCGTATAAACATGGAGGTCACCTTCTCTCATCAGAACAAAGGGGTACACCTCACCTGCTTGGTCCCCACTGCCAAACCCTCATTGCTCTGTGTGTTGCCTGGCAGCAAAGAGGGCTTCAGATGGGAGTCACTCATGTCCATGCCTGGGCAGTAAAAACGGTTCTGCTGTTACAGATGCAGGTTTGTGGAGAGCAGCCCAAGGGTCTCAGGCAGGAGCCCCTCATCCTCTTCACCCCATCTCTGCACGATATGCTCCCAGGAACCATGAAATAAATAAATAAATAAATACTTTGAAAAGGCAGGGCAGCTCCAGGGGAGGGGGGACCTGAGCCAGCTCATGGCTTAAGAAAAAGCGCAGCGCCCCCTTGGCAGATCAGCGGGAACATAAAACCGACCATGTGACCCTCTCCCACAATGGACACTGTTCTCCAGGAACAGCCCTGGAATCTAGGAACCAGCCCATCAAGGTCCAATAGTTCCCCAGACCTCAGAGGCCAAGGGCTATCAGAGTCTCTGCTCCATCCACCTGGCCTCACGTTCCATGAGATAAGGGCTAGAGAGATGTGGCAGTGGGAAAGAGATGGGGTGCCCTTGATTCAGGGCAGGAAGTAGGAGTGCTGTGAGGGTCCTGCAGCCACCCCAGCAGGGTTGAAGACATCAGAACATCATGGGAGCTATGATTCTGTGGGTAGAGCCTGCCCATGCTGCCGTCCACTCGACACTGAAGGACTTGAGTAGCACCTTCACATACACTCTCTTCTGGGCACCGGGGAGCTCCAATCCTATCTCTAGAAAACAACGTATCCTGAGGCTATTCACGGGGCAGAGCAGGCATGTGCTCTAAGTCCTCCTGCAGGGCTCGTGGCTGAGGGACTGCCCGGTACCCAGCAGGAAGAACCTCTTTTCCCGACATCAGGTCTCTGGGATCCTAAGGCCTAGTCAGTTCAGCCTGGACCATCAGAGCTCAGATAAGAGCAGGCTGTGCTCAGTTCTGCCCTCTGGTGGACATTCCCTGGCCAACCCTGAGTCAACAGGGCACAGGGTAGAGCAGTGCCAATAGCTCAGACCCCAGGGGCTTCTCTCCCCTTGGGCCTTAGAGCATCACCAGCCCAGCTGGAGGAGCAGGGGAGGGAAGGAAGGACCTAGCTGTCAGGCTCCATTTGCCCAGCACAAGCCTCAGAGGACCAGGACCGGGGATAGGAGAGTAGGGTCTACTGTTGGCCCCAGGACAGGTGGAGCCTGGCCTCTCTTCTCTTCTCACTTGCTTAAGGTCTGATTACAGGAGGCACACACAAACACAGTCTCCCTCTGGGCTTCAGGAGCTGGAAAGGAAGAAGAGCTTGGTGAGATGGTTCTTTGTACCCTTTGGGTTCAAGGCGCCAAGTAGTGAATTAGCCTCTCAGTCCTCAGACAGACCACCCACGGCCCGGCCCACACCCTCCCCGACCCAGCTCACTCCTGCCCTCAGACACGATGGAGCACTGGGGTGCTGGTGCCAAGCAGGCTTCTCCCAGGTGTTCTATGCATTGGAAATTCTTCTGGCATCAACATAACACAATTTTAAACCTTTTATTTTTTTTTTAAATAAAATACCAGAGGAGATTTTCCCTGAGTGTTTTAACGGTGGTTAAAATCTCTGGGTGGTAAGATTACAGGATCATTTTTCTCTTCCTTTCTTTATAATCATTTCTAAGTTTTATAGTTAAAAGCATGTGCTACTTGTAAGACCAGAAGGAAAAAAGCTTGCCCAACACTGCACCACACCACAGGGCAGGAAGTGAAATATAATCCCAGTTTTCAAGAACATGAAGGCACATTCATGCTCCCTACACACCAGTCACAGACAGGCCCATCCCCAGTCATCCTGTGTCATCCTGCCCAGGAGACACATGGGGAGTAGTTTCCTTCCTTTTGCTCATCCATGGGTCTTATTAACAGCAAACATATACAGTTTTTAGGAAAGGAAGAGAAAAGGTTTTTTATTAACAATGTTACTAACGTAATAAAAATAAGATTCAACCAGGTAGTCTCCTCTGGGAGGAAAAAGGGGTCCTCTGGGAGTTGCCTTGCTCTGTACAGGACACCCCACAAGGCAGCCTCCCTGACCCATGGCCTGCACCCTCACCTGTGGCCCCCATGGAGGACTTGGGCACCTTGAAGGAGCAGCACCGAGAGCAGAAGCTGTTCCCACAGTTGCTGCAGCTCCGCTGTAGACAAGAAACACCAGTGTGAGATGGGGGCCACCCTCAGGCACCTGACACCCCAGTGCCTCTTCCCTTCTCTCATCCAATGCTGTAAGGTAGAAGAGGGGCCTCTGTGCGGTGGGACTGGGACAGGGCAGGACAAAGCCGCCAGCAGGAGGCTGGTACTGATGTAGGCCTGAAGCAAGGAAAATACACTGGCCTCGGCAAACCATGGCCACTGGCCTCTGTGACACAGACTTTATTGAGGACTCTCCTCAAGTCCTGCGTAAGCCACAGTCACAGCACACTGCTGCAAGCAAACACCACCAGACTCACCCTCTTCTTCAGCACGGAGAAGGTGGCAGCGCAGCCTGCACAGTTCCCTGGGAAATAAAGGCAGCAGCTGAGCCTTGGCCCAGCCCAGGCCATTCAGCCCGAATTGCTCCTGACTCTAACTGACCCCACCCTGGCACAGCCCAGCATCTCGCTTGAGTGCAGAGAGCAGTGTCTGGATTCAGAATAATAAAAGCGACCCAGGCTACCCACAGCTCTCATCCTTGCACCATTCCAACCCTGAGCCCCACCTGACCCCCCCCCTACCTATCCTCCCCCCCACACACACGCATGGCAGATTATCAAGGAGCACCCAGAATCTCCTTCCTGGAATCTAGCCAAGCCAGCAGGGACCTGACCCGGGTGTACTCAATGAAGCCTACCAGATGTGACCCTTTCATAGTGTCTCCTTACAGACACCTGCCCACAGTAAGGGACAGACAGGCTTCCAAGAACTGCACACTCCTGCTTGCTGTCATCAGAAGATTCCAAGAGAAGAGCCTGAAACTGGGCACCTTCCAAGACGGCACAAAGGACAGAATCTCAAGCAGTGGTGGCAAGCAACAACACAAGTCTCCCTAGGCCACAGTCTAGTGAGACAGAGGAGCCCCAGACAGTGGCAGGGAGGCCAACAGCAGCTCAGGTGATGACTGGCAGTCAGGGGTGGATGTAAGGAGAGATGGAAGATGGAGAAAGGGGGTTCAGGGGCCTGTTATGATCTGCAGGGCAGGAGTCAGCAGCAAAGGGCACGACTGTGACTCCTGAGTGACATGTCTGACTACGACAGTCCTGAAGCTCCTTTCTAGTCAGCCAGGATTACCCATAGCTATGCTAAAAGAGGCTCCCTGGGATCAAGGACAGAGGCCGAGAAACCAGGGTCCAAGGCTGGGGTATCTGAGACAAACATCTCTTTGCTGTTGCTTAGCTCATAGCAACATAGAGGCAAAAAGAGAACCCAGACTGCTTGTGGTATGAGAAAAAGTGCTACTGACCGTGGTTCCTCCACCAGGGACAGAGGAAAGCAGCCTGCTAGGGGGCAGGATAATGGGACATGAGCCATGTCCAAGAACTCTTCAGAACTAGATGGAGGGCAAGGGCTGCATAGTCCAGTGGTAGAGCTGTGTCCCCATGCAAATCTGGGGCCCAGGAGGCCTAAGAGCTGACATCAGATCAGACAGTGACAGAGGGGAATAGTTCTGCTCCTCCCAAGCCCACCCACTCAGCCTGTTCTCAGCAAAGTCCCACATTCTTACACTCACCAAATGACCCTGCCATGAAAAGGTTCCCCAGGGGCCTGCCCGGGCAGTGCTGTAGTAGCCTCTCTCGCGTGGAGGCTCCAGGGGAAGACCTCATCTCATCCTCCCACAGACCCACCTCATCTACTGACAGCCAGAATGGATGGTCCCCTAAAGTACTTCTATTGAGTCCTAATCCCCACACAATTAGCAGTACAAAGTGAGGCCTCTAGGGGGCGTCTGGCAGAGCACTCGGTCTTACAATGGAGGCCCTGGACAGCACTTGTCCTGCCAATACAGAGAAGGCAGCAAAAGGGTCTATTATCCAGACCCAAGTTGAAGGGCGGCTTTGACTCAGGATAGCTTGGGAACCTGGTTGTGATCTTAGATTCCAGCTTCTGCAATGGTGGGAAATAGAATTCTGTTCGTGGATTAGGCACCTAGAGTGTCATATTTTCTTACAGCAGCCTGCAATGACTAAGAGATCTCAGAACAGCCTATGCCAGCCTAACCTGGGGACCTGGACCCAGGCGCTAACACCTTGAAAGCAGAACTGTCACACCTGGCCTCAAAGCAGAGACCAGCCCTACCAACAAGGAGACACAGGCACGGTAGCAGGGGAAGGGCAGAGAAGGGCAAAAGGCCACCCTCAAACATGGATGGCCTCTGCCTATCATGTGAGGAGAATCTGAACCAAAACCTAGGTTTGAAGACAGAACAGACATAAAACAAGGGACTTCTACACATCAGGGCTCAGAGATGCTACAGGGAAGATGACGAGACAAAAAGAACACAGCATGGCAGAAGACCTGCAGCTGAAGCCCAGCGCCCCACTAGATGAAGAGGGGTTACCCCTCTGCCAATCAGAGACCTCTCAGTGCCTCTGTTTAAAATGCACAATTACAAAAGGCCACTTAGGAGCAGCAGCACTATGTCCTCTTACTTGGAACACTAGAATCTGTCTGCTTCTGGGCCCAGAGGATCTGCCTGCCCATCCCACCCACTTGAGAAATGAGCCTGGAGTGGACACCAAAGCCAACAGTCAACACAGATTAAAAGGATCCTGCATGCTTAGGGATAGGGACACACAAGAGGAAGCCACAGGTCCAGGACAGCTAATCCTGAAAAGACAACCACACCACTAGTCAGGGACAGAAAGGCAGACCCCATAGGCTCCTCAAATTCCTGAAGATAAAGCCAGGGATATGCCCTCCCTCCAGAGACGTAGACCTCACTGAACACTGGAACACACAATTCACAGGCCACAGTGGCTCTCAGTCACCAGCTACCCTAGGCTCTTCCCAGGTTTGTAGCTGGCTCTGCCCTCAGGCTCAAGATCAGATCCAGGTTCCCAAGCTGTACTGAGTCAAAGCTACCCTTCAAGACCCTTCCTTGACCTGCCCACACCTCAAGAAAATACAAGCTAACCAAACTACAACTTTGGCTAGAAGTGACCTCAGAAAACTACCATGTTCAGAAGAAGGCGCCCTTTACTGCAGACAGCCAGGTTACAAAGACTGAGTCAGGCTCAGCCAGCCAGCCAGCCAGCACCTCCCACATGGACAGCACCCAGTTACTAAGAGCCAGCCGGGCCCTGTACTAACGCTTGGCCTATACTGTCATAATATTCACAACAACTCAACAAGAACAACTCTTTCACTGAAGAGGAAACTGAGGCACAATGTGCCCAAGGACACCAGCTGAGACAATATTTGCTGTCAAGTTCTGCAGCCTGGGCCCAAGAGCACCTTGTCTTCCTGTCCCCTTAGATTCAATAATGAGACCCACTCACTCCACGCTCACTCCTCCTTGGGACATATGTACATTTCCCAAGGTTTCATGGATATCTTTACCAGTGCCCACAATTCTTGGACTCTGTCCCTGTGGCCCAGATGCCACCCCACTCCCCAAGTCCCAGCAGCCCTAGCCATATACCCCCACCTGCAATCCAGTTTTCTGGCCATACCGAAGTTGTTGGTGGGGTAACGCTTGCGAAGCCGCTCCGTAAGTCGTGACACCTTGCTGCGCAGCACCTCATTCTTGCTGAGGAACCCATTGTCCTGCAGGGCCAGCTCATCCTCTGCTGGGCACGGGGTGCCCTCATCATCCTCCTGTGAGAACAGCTTATTCCAGCCCCGCTCATCTCTTACAACAGTCCAGGTCCTGCGTGCGGAGGCACCTGGACATGGTGGGCCCATGAGGTGTGGCACAGCTGCCTCAGCCACCCTGCCCGGCCCGCCCCGCCCCTTTCACCCTGCTCCTACTTACCAGCACCACCAGGTGGGTCTCCTGCCTCCCAAGGTGCGGGAAGAAGAGAAAACAGAGAGATAGCAGGAAGGGAGGAGCAGGAGGGGACAGGGGACACAGCTGTGCCATCCTGAGCTCTGAGCACTTCCCACCAGGGGCGGTGACCAGGCACACTCTCTGGAAGCAGCCCAGACCTAAGGTGACTTAGAGCAGCTGGTGCTGTTCTCCTCCCACTGGCCATTACCCAGTTCACAGACCAGGGTAGGAAAGGAAACACCCCTTACCACACCCTCTTGGGTTAAGTGTTTCATGTACATTCCACACACTTTACAGAACGAAGGATAAACTGGGTCTAGATATAAAAATGTGTTCCTTACTTGGGTCATGAAAAAAAATGTTTGAAAACTCCTGCCATAGCCATCTCCACCCTCTCCGAACATTATCAACTTGAGGAAATCACAATTAAAGTGGGCTGAGCAGGTCTGAGAGGGAAACAAGTCAGCAAGTTAAAATTCACAAGACTCAGCCAGGCGCAGTGGCGCAGGCCTGTAATCCCAGCACGCAGGGAGGCAGAGGCAGGCAGATCTCTGTGGGTTTGAGGCCAGCCTGGTCTACAAAGGGAGTCCAGGACAGCCAAGGCTACACAGAGAAACCCTGTCCAAAAAACAAAAAAATAAAAATAAAAATTCACAAGAGTCTTGCTCTTCAAACACCCTCCCACTTTACAGAGACATAAGCATCTGAGTTTCTACTCTGAGACAAACAGTGATGTAACAGAAGCAATAACAGGCAGAAGGCTTCAGTAAGCAGAGAGGATGGGAGTGTAGGACAACTCACAACTGTGGCACGTGACTCACCTACATTCATTTATTGAGCATGTACAAGGGTGTGTGTCACAACACACGTATAAAGGTCAGAGGGCAACTTTCTAGCCTCAGTTCTCTTCCTCTACCAGGTAGGTTCTGGAGACCAAACTCAGGTCATCAGGCTTTGCAACTAGACCCTCTACCCACTGAGCCATCTTGCTACCCCATGTGACTACCCAAGAGGAGTCGATGGCTCCTCAGCTACAGTGACTGGTGAGGACTCAGAAACACTAGGAAAACAGCAAGTCTACAATTCTAACTGAAACTCACCCCGTTTTAAACACTGGTTTAAAGAATTATATTAAAAGGTTACAAGCCAAATAAAACATGTCTTCAAACTACCTAAATCTAAATCACTGTCCAAATCAAGGTTGTTAAACTTTCCCTGAACTAGCACTTGGCCATGCAACCACGTTCTCCACCCTCCCAAAGGGACATCTATGGACCTCAGTGTCCAGAAAGGGAGGCACAGGCAGGGCCTCCTCCAAATGTGTCTCTGACATCATGACCCCTAGCCCAGGTGACAAACCACCAACACCCAACAGTGGCTTGCACAGGCCAGCAGAGCCAGCCCTGCCAGAACACTCAGGACAGATGAAGGGGGAAGGAAGGGGCCAGTGGCACTCTTTCAACCTGTGAATTCTAGCTCAGTGAGTTCTAGCTTCCCATGTGGACGTTAGGAAAACACACACACACAGATCTCAGCCCACCCACATCTGGCCTGGTCAGTAAAGGGGATTGGGAGGAGGCCACCCACCTCAATTGCATCTTTGAACTCCTCATCTGGCTCAGCCTCCTCAGCCTCCTCCACACTGCCTGGCGTGAGGTCCTAGGAAGAAAGACTCTATGGCAAAAGGGAAGGTTGGCAACCCTGGTCCCTACAGCAGAGAGCCACCTGCTGAGAACCAGTGGCTAGGCTCCAAAACCCCAGGTCCCTCCTCCAAGGAAACTGAACAGCTGCAGGAAAGCAGCAAATCACAGGAAAGAGCAGCCTTACCCCACAGGGCAGAGCCACAGAACAAAATACCACGGGACCTACAGTAGCTGACAGTCAGAGTCTACCTGAGACCAGCCACACTTACTAGCTAGAAGCGTTTGGCAGCCCCGCTGTGCCTGAGCCGTCTCTTCTGCCACAGAGCACAGCCTCAGCCCCATTCTCAGGACACACCTCGCAGGGCACCAGACATAGGACTGTGGTCAGAAAAGCCCAGGCAACTGTCTCCACTGCGCTTCACATTACTAAGCATCCCAGAGACTGGGTAGGAAGAAGCTCACAGCGCCAGCACAGAAGCTATGCCTTATCAACAGACTGGTAAAAACAGGAAAGAAAAAAGACCCTCAACAACACAAAAACGGCTCCTGCTGATGGCGGGGACTCACCTCTGTGGGTGTGGGGGCAGGTGTACTGTCCAGCACAGTAGCCTTCCCCCCAGAGTCCTGCAGTGCTGAGCTCTCACAGGCATACTCTTCCTGCTTGGGGCTCATCCGTCGCTGCAGACAAGCCCTATACTCAGACACCACTGCCAAGGGAACGGAGAGTAGAGTTGAAGGTGACATGAGACAGTGAGGAGTGGTGTGGTGGAGCATACCAAATCTTTAAGCTCAGCAGTTGGGAGGCAGAGGCACATGGATCTCGGTGAGTTCAAGGCCAGCCTGGTCTGTTAAGTGAGTTCTAAGTCAGCCAGGACTACAAAGTAAAAGGATCTCAAAAAACAAACAAAGCCTCTAGGAAGAGAAACCTTCCTAGACAGAGACACAGTAAGTGTCCCTCGGGGAGTGTTCTCCATCAGCATCTGTCCCTCTGCCACAGTCAGCCAGTGATTCCATATAGTAAGTGATCCATAAACAGAGGACAGAGAGGAGAAATCAAAGAGCGCAAATTATCCAAGCACAGGACCTCTCCAGTCTGCCCAGCATCCTCATCCAAGCGCAGGACCTCTCCAGTCTGCCCAGCATCCTCATCCAAGCACAGGGCCTCTCCAGTCTGCCCAGCATCCTCATCCAAGCACAGGGCCTCTCCAGACTGCCCAGCATCCTCATCTAAGCACAGGGCCTCTCCAGACTGCCCAGCATCCTCATCCAAGCACAGGGCCGATAAAGTGCCCAGCACCCACATCCAAGCACAGGACCTCTCCAGACTGCCCAGCATCCTCATCCAAGCACAGGACCTCTCCAGTCTGCCCAGCATCCTCAGCCAAGCACAGAGCCTCTCCAGTCTGCCCAGCATCCTCAGCCAAGCACAGGGCCTCTCCAGTCTGCCCAGCATCCTCATCCAAGCACAGAGCCTCTCCAGTCTGCGCAGCATCCTCATCCAAGCACAGGGCCTCTCCAGTCTGCCCAGCATCCTCAGCCAAGCACAGGGCCTCTCCAGTCTGCCCAGCATCCTCATCCAAGCACAGGGCCTCTCCAGACTGCCCAGCACCCACATCCAAGCACAGGGCCTCTCCAGACTGCTCAGCATCCTCATCTGAGCACAGGGCCTCTCCAGACTGCCCAGCATCCTCATCCAAGCACAGGGCCGATAAAGTGCCCAGCACCCACATCCAAGCACAGGACCTCTCCAGACTGCCCAGCATCCTCATCCAAGCACAGGACCTCTCCAGTCTGCCCAGCATCCTCATCCAAGCACAGAGCCTCTCCAGTCTGCCCAGCATCCTCAGCCAAGCACAGGGCCTCTCCAGTCTGCCCAGCATCCTCATCCAAGCACAGGGCCTCTCCAGACTGCCCAGCATCCTCATCCAAGCACAGGGCCTCTCCAGACTGCCCAGCACCCACATCCAAGCACAGGGCCTCTCCAGACTGCCCAGCATCCTCATCTAAGCACAGGGCCTCTCCAGACTGCCCAGCATCCTCATCCAAGCACAGGGCCGATAAAGTGCCCAGCACCCACATCCAAGCACAGGACCTCTCCAGACTGCCCAGCATCCTCATCCAAGCACAGGACCTCTCTAGTCTGCCCAGCATCCTCATCCAAGCACAGAGCCTCTCCAGTCTGCCCAGCATCCTCATCCAAGCACAGGACCTCTCCAGTCTGCCCAGCATCCTCAGCCAAGCACAGGGCCTCTCCAGTCTGCCCAGCATCCTCATCCAAGCACAGGGCCTCTCCAGACTGCCCAGCATCCTCATCCAAGCACAGGGCCTCTCCAGTCTGCCCAGCATCCTCATCCAAGCACAGGACCTCCCCACACTGCCCAGCACCTCATCCAAGAACAGGGCCTCTCCAGACTGCCCAGCATCCTCAGTCAAGCACAGGATCTCTCCAGACTGCCCAGCATCCTCATCCAAGCACAAGGCCTCTCCAGTCTGCCCAGCACCTCATCCAAGCACAGGGCCTCTCCAGTCTGCCCAGCATCCTCATCCAAGCACAGGACCTCTCCAGTCTGCCCAGCATCCTCAGCCAAGCACAGGGCCTCTCCAGTCTGCCCAGCATCCTCATCCAAGCACAGGGCCTCTCCAGACTGCCCAGCATCCTCATCCAAGCACAGGGCCTCTCCAGTCTGCCCAGCATCCTCATCCAAGCACAGGACCTCTCCAGACTGCCCAGCACTTCATCCAAGCACAGGGCCTCTCCAGACTGCCCAGCATCCTCAGTCAAGCACAGGATCTCTCCAGACTGCCCAGCATCCTCATCCAAGCACAAGGCCTCTCCAGTCTGCCCAGCACCTCATCCAAGCACAGGGCCTCTCCAGTCTGCCCAGCATCCTCATCCAAGCACAGGGCCTCTCCAGTCTACCCAGCACCTCGTTCAAGTACAGGGCCTCTCCAGTATGCCCAGCATCCTCATCCAAGCACAGGATCTCCCCACACTGCCCAGCACCTCATCCAAGAACAGGGCCTCTCCAGTCTGCCCAGCATCCTCAGCCAAGCACAGGGCCTCTCCAGACTGCCCAGCACCCTCATCCAAGCACAGGGCCTCTCCAGACTGCCCAGCACCTCATCCAAGCACAGGGCCTCTCCAGTCTGCCCAGCATCCTCATCCAAGCACAGGACCTCTCCAGTCTGCCCAGCATCCTCATCCAAGCACAGGACCTCTCCAGTCTGCCCAGCATCCTCATCCAAGCACAGGACCTCTCCAGACTGCCCAGCATCCTCATCCAAGCACAGGACCTCTCCAGACTGCCCAGCACCTCATCCAAGCACAGGACCTCTCCAGTCTGCCCAGCATCCAGAAGCCAGACAGCCGACTCAGGGGTCACGAAGAGATGTGGCAGCTAATGCAGGTGGCCATAGGGCAGGACTAGGTAGCAATTTAGGGAAAAGACCCCTCCCTTATCTTCTAGAAGCCACTCTTATCTTCTAGAAGGAAGTAGTGATGCATCTGACATTTAAAGGGAGAGGAGACCCTTCTAATGGCAGCAAATCAGACCCCACTACCACCACACTTCTAGAGATACCCCAGTGAAAAGCTGCCCCCTTGTGGCTACACTGCAAACAAACAGAAGCAGGAATCTGAAACAGGTGCTCAGAGTGGGCCTGGGCCCAGCTGTCAGGCTCTCTGGGGCTTACCTCGGAAGAACTCCATGTTTCCCAGAAAGAGCGTGCTGTTTAAAAGGGCGAGGACCCAGCAGAGTGGCAGCAGGTAGAGCATGCAAACCATGCCCAGGAGAGCGCCATAGAACCTGGATAAACACAAAGCCCACAACAGAAGGAAAATGGTGGGGAGCGCCTGGGGGAGAAACAGCTCTGGCACAAACTGACAAGACCTGCCAACCAAACCAGTGTGGAACTGCCAAGGAAACGTTCGGAAGTACCACGGTGCTGGGTTCTATCAAGTGAGGCTAGTGAAGCCACACTGTGTCTCAAGTCTAGACACAGACTTGAGCCAGAAACAAACTTGGCCACTTGTCTGTGCGACAAGTCCCCTGGCTCTCAAGCATTTCTTCATTCACCTATAAAGTGCAGGTTAAGACAGCAGCTGCCTCACAGGGTCACTAGGAAGAGCAAGACAATAACTAGGAGCCTCTGAGCACAGGCCTCACACACAGTGACGCCTAGAGAGACGCTATTATGGTCATTACTGACTCAGGAAAGCCTCAAAGAGATGCATCTCATTTGTGCAGTAATTTCATCTTTTAAGTTTATTCTTAAATTTTTTTCAAAAAATTAAAACTAAGTCCATAAAAACGCTCACTGTGGGGCTAGTAATGAAAATAAAAATCATCTAAATATACAACAGAACACTTCCATAAATTACAATCACTCACAGTCCACATTAGAAAATAATTCCAAAGACTTTGATGCAACTACCTATGATGTAATTAGTGAAGCGAGAGAAATCTCACATACAAGCTAGAGAGGTGGCTCATTGGCCTAAGACACTTTTGGCTCTTGTGGACAACTATGGTTTGATTGCCAGCACCCACAAGGAATACATATATACATATATGCAGACAAAACATTCATATACATATAATTAATAAATAAATTGAAAAAGAACTCTCACATTCCATATGAAGCTAGCAGGCACATGAGCAGCTCCAGACATAGTGAGTTACTGGCCTATTATTTCAGTACTGTTACTGTTTACCTTTTAAAAAGGCACCTAAACAACCATGTAGAACTCAAAAGCTTATGTGCAGACCCACACCCTATGGCCATGGATGCTCTTCCCTGAAGCAGGTTGAGCAGAAGGCTTTTTTGAAAATAAATCTTTCTTCAATTAACGTTTTATTTATGTATTTTATGTATGTAGTGTTCTATCTGCATGTACACCTACAGGCCAGAAGAGGGCACCAGACTGCAGTATAGACGGTTGTGAGCCACTATGTGGTTGCTGGGAATTGAACTCAGGACCTCTGGAAGAGCTCTTATCCACTGAACCATCTCTCCAGGCCTGCAGAAGCCTTTTCAAGGCATCCAGCTTTACCTGGGGGAGAAGGGATTCAATCCACAGATGGAGGGTGGTGGGGTGGAAGAGAAGGGGCCTACTCACTGTGAGGAGACCACAGGGTTCTCCCAGTGCAGCACACGGTAGGCTGTTTCACAGGTACAGCACAGGCGGCTCAGGACGGCTTCCAGTTGGATCAAGCTGTAGACACAGGAGCTTCCTGTGAGTGGACAGGCCCCGCCCCTGCCAAATCAACCGACCCACCCATCCAGGAGCACAGAAGCCGTGAGGAAGCAGAGCCTGGGTTCACAGGCACAGCCGGCCAGTGGAGGCCAGTCCACAAACACAACAGAAGACAGCCTTGCAAAGATGCTCCAGCCCGCTCCCTTCGGGAGACCCTTGCTGAGGTGAAGCTGTTAAGATCTCTGCTTTTTCTTTTTTTTTAATTTATTACAATTGGGAAGGAGGCAGTACTCTACGGAGGCAGTGCACTCCTTCCGCCCAAAGGGCTCATTAGAGACACGGCTGCTTCTAGCAGGGAAAGTGCAAGACAAATGTGCATATTCTGCTGTGCCATACAGTAAGGCAGCACTGAAAAATGATGGGGATGTGATGAAAGAACACAAAACCAGCTCAAAGTGGTCCCACTGGCCAAACCTAGGACACTCCAAGACAGAAGGAAGGGCTGTAACAGATGAGACCCCGTGGAGTGAGTAAGACTCTCTGCATGCGCACTGGCAATGAATGAGAAGCACACCTCCTCCCTCCAGAACGCCAGAAAGTAAGTGCAGGCGACTGGTAAGCAGACAGCCACTTCTCAACACCGTGGGAGCAAAGTGACAAAAGCAAGACCTATAAATGGCTTTTACAGCAGTTGAGTGAACGCTGATGAGGACAAGATATTTCAGTCTCAAACTACATCTGTAGATTACCAATAACCAAGGGTAAACATAATTTGCCATAGAGAAGCCTTAAGCAAGTGACCAAAGTTAGTGGTTTCTGACATCATGTCCCTCTAATATGGACTATGACAGACACTCCGCTTGTCAGTTCTGCTCAAATGTATACCCTCCACCTAACAAGGGACCTAACACCACAAACTGAGGAACAAACACAGTAAGCTTATACTGTATCAAGTATGTTGAGGTCACATGGAACTGCTCACCCCAGGGTCACAGAACACAGAAACTAAACATGAGGGCTGAGGTGCTGGACAGGCAAGGTCTTGGACCAGGGGAAATCAATATAAAAAAGGTCATCAATACACCTGGCAAAATGTGATTATGAACCACGTAGCAGAGAACAGTACTAATATATCAATACAAATGTCCTAATTCTGCCCACTCTACTGGGAATACATAAGACAATGTCCTTGATCTCAGGAAGTAATGTTGAAGTATTTGGAGTAAACAGAAAGGATGTGGGAAGGCAGAGGCGAACGGATCTTTGTGAGTTCGAGGCCAGCCTGGTCTACAGAGCAAGTGCCAGGACAGCAAGGGCTACACAGCGAAACCTTTTCTCAAAAAACAAGTAAACAAACAAAACAAACAAAACAAAAAGGATGTTTACATTTTTCAAATGGTTCAAGGGAAAAATAATTAAAGCCAATGTGACCACTCATTAGTAATTGTTCTGTATGGATAAAGGGTATACTGAACGGTTTTCAGTCTTCTTGCACCTCTTGCCAAATATTAAAGTTTTTTCAGGCATGCTCACACCTCTTTAATCCCAGCACTTGGGAAGCCGAGGCAGGCAGAACTCTTGTCAATTTGGGGTCAGCCTGGTCTACAGAGCAAGTTCCAAGCTAGCCAAGGCTACATCACAAGCTCATTTCAGAAAAAAAGAAAAACTTAGAAATAAGTTATTTTATATTTTGAAAGTTTGGCTTTTTGTTTCCCAGACTCCTGATGACCCATAGCTCTGCTATCAACCCTGTTGTACATCAAAAGCCTACACGGAACCTGATCTAGGAAAGGCTTATGAAAAGCCAGCTGCGCTGATGCTGGCCCAGTTAACATTTGCTAGCAGTTGTGGAACCCTGCTTTTTAAGATCAAAGTCTGCTGGCGCCCCATATTTGACCACCTCCTCTTGGTGGGGAGGCCTGGTGGCACTCAAAGAAAGAACAAGCAGGCTACCAAGATGAGACTTGATATCCTATGACCATATAGTAAGAGAGGAGGTCCTCCTCAGTCACAGACCTAGGGGAGGAGAATAGGGTGAAAGCGGGAGGGAGGGAGGAATGGGAGGATACAAGTGATGGGATAACAACTGAGTTGTAATCTGAATAAATTATTAAAATAAAAAAAAATTTTAAAAAAACATTGAAGTCTGGTTTCTGGACAGCCACCTGAGCTCAGTCTATTACAACAGACTCTGTTTCTCAGCAGAGTTTTTTCTCTTTGCCTCATCTGGGAACCCCCAGACTCCCTAAAGAGCGTCACATAAGGAAGATATGACGCTTTCCTGATAGAATCTGTTCAGCAAGCACGTGGGATTCCTAGAAATACCCCACCCTATGCTTAGGAGATCCTAGTCTTCAGCAAATGACCTTTAATCATACCTGGAAGTTCTTCCCCCAACCACAGGATAATTAAGTACTGTGTTCTCCTGCTTGTGATAGGACCCCTGCTACCATATGTAATGAGGTACTGTACCACTGCGTGTAAGTCAGGAATCCCTAGCACCCTAGCCTGAGCAAATCAGACACATTCTCCCTCAAAACTCTCCTCACTGCCCAAGGTTTGTAAATCCCCGATTCATGAAAATAAAGGTTGGCTGGCTTGCTCTCTCATGCTCACACCACTCCTCCACCATGACCATCTGAGACTCCATTTATTCTGGGGAAGAATCACAGCTGGGCGCCGGGGACTTGACTGCCTTGGCAGCTGCTGAAGCCTGCTCCATGGATGCTGCTAGCTCAGTGAAGCACCCACCGGGCCTGCGCTCACCGGACCTGCCTCCCAGCTGCTTTCAAGCACGCCGCACAGCAGCTTAACAAAGGCTGTACCATTTTTGGTATCATCACAAGCGTGGGGAATGCCTGAGTTTCCACTGCCATCTGATACCTGCAACCTCATTCTAAAAGAACTAACTGTAACATTCTTTTCACACCCTGGCCTAGTGCACAGGCCTCACCCTGAGTGCTCTAAGCCACTCCTGATTGAGAAACGGGACCTTTGACCTTGAGGTCCATCTGTTCTCGTCCAGGACCAAGCAGAGCCTGGAACGGCCCACTGGACAAAGAAACCAAGCCACCACTGGATGGTGAACAACAAACAGTCTGAAAGCCACTTCCTCAAAGAATCAGTTACATCACATTTAGGACGGTGATGATGACTAACACTGAACACTTCCTGGGTCCCCAACACTAAAGCAATCTTCACAACCAGCTATCTAAGCCTTTGCCTCCCTAAGAGGATGATAGTAACAGTGTCTGCTCAGAGCCAGGAGAGAGTAAGCAGCTGAAGTCTGCAGCACGCAGACAGCCTGTGGCGTGGCGCTGACTCACTCCCCCACACTCCTGGCTCCCTTCAGTACTTACAAGCTTTTCACCTCAGCCACAGCCTCAGGGCGGGAAAGCCGCACTCTCTGTAGGTCTTCCTGCCTTATGCTGTGGTACTTCCTCCGCATCAGCTCCGACTCTGGCAGCTGTGCCCGGCAAACCTCCTGAAGGTAGCCCAACAGGGCAGGCACCGAAATCATCAAGGCACCCATGGAGTACCATGCACCTAAGAGATCAAGAGCAGTGCAGTTAACACAGTAAACAGGGCCCGGGAGCCTGACCACTCATGGCCACATGCTTGCTTCCTCGTCTCCTCCTGCTCTATGACCTCCTCAACCCAGCTTTGTTTTCCCTCATTGATCTTATCACCACGCCGTGTACTATGGATGTGCTCACTGTCTCTTCTGCAAGAGTTCTAAACTGTGCATACTTAGGTATGTGATGACAGATGAACTCCAGCCTGGCTCAGTACATTAAAAATGCCTCAAGAGCTGGGGAGATGGTCGAGTGGTTCAAAGTACAGACTGCTCTGCCAGAGGACCTGGGTTTGACTTTTGGCACCATATGGCGGCTGACCACCATCTGTAAGTCCAGTTCCAGGGGCTCCAGCTCCTTTGGGCCTCCACAGACACGGCACGCACACAGTACACAGACATGCATGCAGACACAACATCCGTACACTAAAATAAAACAGAAATCGCCACAGCATACAACAGATGGTTCTGCAGTGGATGCTGCTGAACTCCCCCAATGATGGAAACTTAGCCCTCTACCACTAAGGCAAACTGGAAACTTTGCCTATGGCCTTGAGGAGAGCATGGGGGTCCTGAGGACTGAGGGACAGATAATGAGACCAAGGCAAAATTCAAAGCAGGAACTTCTCCCCTGTGAAATCCTAGGAGATATAATCAAAGAAAAAGAAAGCTGGCTAGTATAGGGACTACACTTATAGCCTCAGAGACTGAGAGGCTGAAGCAGGAAATGGGTAGCTCCAGGCAAAACTGGGCTATGTGGTGAGTTGAAGGAAAGCCTGGGCTACATAGAGAGCCCCTGCCACAAACAAACAAACAAAAACCAACAACAACAAAAATTAGGTGAGCTTGTGTGAACTGGAGTAATTTTCAACCCACTGACTCCTAGTGTCCACAGGAAACAGAAGATACTAAGAAACATGTGTGTGAAACATTTATGTAAGAACACATAAATAAAGGACCAGCTCCTCAGAACATTCTGCCCTGGACTGCTCACTTGATTTCTGGGGGTCGGAGGCAGATCGCTTGAGGGGGATGCTTTATCGACAGCTACCTGACAGTTCCAACCCTAGAAGGGCTGGGTCACAGCATACATAACAGAAGTCCTCACAGACACTGCCACCCAGGACACCTACAGTCGCCACCAGCCACACATCTTCCCCGTGGCTTTGTGTGTGTGCCTCTCCCCGCTACTGGTGACCACCCAGTACATCAAGGCTCATTTCCTGGACCAGAGAAAAATGACAGATATGGGGGGGGGGAAGAACTCTCATCTCCTCCTGAAAGACTTACCCTATGTCATGTTGACAAATGACCCTTAAATTAGGTTGGAAAGCAAAATGGGAATGGTCAATGACCAGCCATGAGTGAGGAAGGAAGCGGTACAGAAGCAGCCGCAGCTACAGTCCGCTGGCTGCTGCTCTGTGCGAGGCACTGGGCTGAGTGGCACACAGGCTCTCACCCCTCACAATGCACAAGAGAAAAGACTGTGGCTGTCCTCCCTTCAAAGAAGAGGGAGACAGGGTATCAACAGATAGGCTACATCATGTGCCCAAAGTCACACACAGAGGCTGGGCCTTTGAGGTCTCTCCAGAGCTTGTGTTTTAACACCGAGAAGACCTAGGAGGAAGCCGGGTGGTGGTAGTGCACACCCCAGCACTCAGGAGGCAGAGGCAGGCGGATCTCTGTGAGTCCAAGGACAGCCTGGACTACAAAGCAAGTGCAGGACAGCCAAGACTACACAGAGAAACCCAGTTTTGAGAGACTGGGGGGAGGGGGGGGCAGAAAAAAAGACCTAGGAGGAAGCAAACTGGCAAAGAGCTAGTCCCTCCCACAGAGTGCAACCTCAGGGTTCTTCCCCCCACAATCAGTCACAAAAACCCACTGGCCTGGAGAAGTCGTTCTTACCCTCGTTCAAAGTGAGGAACAAGATGTTGAGGCCCAGGCAGGTCAGCAAGGAACACAGAGGCATCTGCCACCTACAACACAGAGAGCTCTGATCACAGGAAGCCAACTCCTCCAGCCTGAGAGAGGCCTGGCAACACAGCCAGCCAGCCCAAGCTGCACATGAGGAGAAGACAGCACAGAAGACCAAGGAGAAATGCACGTGGGCCCATCTGTAGGGCAGGAGGCCACACATTAGCCCAGGGTGACCAAACTAGAAGACCCACGGAACTTTCTGCCAGAGGGAGGAGTCTTTGTAACATCTGTTGAGAAGCCAGGTCACTGCTGCTTCCCCATGCTTTGCACGGCTCCTTCCTTTACAAGGGACACTGACAAGGTTCTTCTCTTGCCACATTCCTATATCCTACTTCACAACTTCCGAAGGCAGCAGCAGCACACTCTCCAGGCCACTGGCTGGACCACAGAAAATAACAGATACGGGGAAAACCCAAAACTTCCTCAGCTCACCAGTCTACCATCTGGACAAAAATTCATCAACCGCGGCAAGGAGTAGTGGTGCATGCCTTAATTCTCAGGCTCTCAGGAGGCAGAGGCAAGCGAATCTCTATGAGTTCGAGGCCAGCCCGGTCTACAGAGTTTCCAGGACGGGCAGGGCTGTTACACAGAGAAATCCTGTCTTGAAAAACCAAAATAAATAACTAACCAATCAATCAATCAACACGGAAGTTGAGAAAGAACAATACGGACTCCTTTGCCCATCTGTTCCTTTATCTCTTTACTTCTATAATCTTGAGCATTTATCTCACTTTGCTTGAACATTTATTTATTCAAAAGGAGAAAAATACTACCTACTGCACTATACTACAACTGAACGGCTGGGAATTTAGCTCAGTGGTAGAGCCCTTGTCTAGCAAGCACAGGGTCATGAGGTCAGACCTCAGCTTAAAAGAACAAACAAACAAACAAACAAAAACCTAAATGAGCGGGCAATGCAGTTTCACACAGAAAACACAACCAGTGTGAACTGAACGCCGCCACACACATGCCACCACCAAATGGCAACACAGAGTGCCCAAAGAAAGAAGTGACTCAGACCTCCGAGGACAAGATGGTGCTGCTGGCTTAGCTTGGGCCACGACATTTTATATTAATATGAACACGGATGTAGAACCCAGTGTGGTGGACACTCTGTAATCCCAGCACGGGGAGGCAGAGGCAGGAGGATCAGGGATTCAAGGTCAGCCATAGCCACACATTTAGTTGGAGGTCAACGTGGGCTACATAAGACCCTGTCTCAAAAAGAAATAAACAAAATAAGTGAAAATAAAGTAAAATAAAAAGAAGCAAGCTAGCAAAAAAGAGAATAGATAATAAAAATGAAGCTACTGAAACCTATATCCTAAGGTCAATATAATCAAGGTGAAAAATAAGAGCAGAGAAACAAGTATTTTTTAAAAATCCACTGCTAAAAAACAATGCATTCAGAATTTATATACATATCTATTTTTTAATTATATATAATTAAACATATATAATTTATAATTACATACATTACTTATCTAATCACTTTACATCCTGGCCCCTCCTCTTCTCCCAGCCCCACCCTTCCTCCTCCTTCCCCTATCCCCTTCCCTCATCCCCCACTCCAGCCCAGCCCATCAAGTACCTCAGGACAAGCATGTCCTTTCCCCTGTGGCCTGGCAAGGCAGTGGAGGAAGTGATGGAGAGCAGGCAACAGAGTCCATGTCATGTCCCTGCTCCCGACTCAAGGACCCACATGCAGCCTGCCCATCCGCTACATCTGTGTCGGGCTCTATGTATTTTCTTTTAAAAAGATTGTTGTGCCAGGTGTGGTGGCGCACGCCTTTAATCCCAGCACCCAGGAGGCAGAGGCAGGAGGATCACTGTGAGTTCGAGGCCAGCCTGGTCTACAAAGGGAGTCCAGGACAGCCAAGGCTACACAGAGAAACCTTCTCTCAAAAAACAAAAACAAAAACAAAACAAAAAAAGATTGTTGCTATATTTTGGGTTTTCGTGTGTGTGTTCACATATGTGAACATACGTGGAGATCAGAGGACAGCTTACAGGAGTCAGTTCTCTCCCTCCACTGTGTAGGTTCTGGGGGTTGAACTCAAGCCCTTAGGCTTGGAGTCAAGCGCCTTTACCCAATTAGCCATCTTGCCTACCCATAAAGGTACCCTTACATTTAATTAGAAAAATATACAATTACTAAGTGAAGTTAACTAATTTATGTGGGACTTTTACTCTCTCTGTGTGTGTGTGTGTGTGTGTGTGTGTGTGTGTGTGTGTGTGTGTGTGTGTTTGGCACAGGGTCTCTCACTGAACCCTGAACTCACCAATGTGACTAGGCCAGCTCATCAGTAAGCTCCCAGGATCCTTTGGTCCCCACCTCCCCAGGCACACATCTGGCTTTTTATGTTGAGTGCTAGAGATCCAGACTTGGGCAACTGTATTTAGCAGATGAGCTTCCCAGCCTGGGGCGCTTAGTTTCTAATGAGCATTACGAGGAAAGGAAGTAACCCTTTAGAGCCTTTCTCATGGCGTCAAACACATTTCACCCACACAACCCTAAACCTGTCTCAAAACCACCAGCAGCTGCCATTATGGTAAAAGTAAGATTAAAAAAAACAAGCCTAAAAGGAAAAGGAAAGGTAGGTAAAAACATCACACTGCCAGTGGTTCTCTCTCCTTCCAAAGCCACTGGCCTAGGTCTTTGCTGACAGTTTGATCCTGGGAGACCTGCAAAACGGAGCAGCTGACGCTCGAGGAGTCTTAAATTTTACTGTAGCTCCAGACCCAACAGGCAAACTCCAAGATCAGGTCCCTCTTCAGTCAAATCCTCTTTACTAAAAAAAGAACATCAAAAGCGTAAACTAATCTGACAGCCACTTTCACAGACCAGTGATCCCTCTGTGAGCTTCTAGAGACTACGGCTGGGGGAGGTGCTCCCCTCCACCTAGCTCCAAGCTGTGGCCCTCTCACTCCACATAATGGAAAACCCCAAAAGTTAGTGTGCCAAGAGGCACTACACCACCTGCGGAGGAAAGCGGAACAGGGCATCTGTAACTTGTCTGCTCTGCCTGCCTGGGGAGCACAGACAGAGAGGATGAGAGCGCCGGAACGCAGCGCCACATCTTTCTAGAACTGCCCCTACCTAAAAACAGGAAAGTTCTTTTTGGTTACAAGGTACTGCTCGAATTCAAAGAAAGCAGAGAAAGCCTCTTGGCCTGCCGACAGCCTGCACTCGGAGCCGAGGACCTCACAGGAGAGCCGTAAGTTACAGGGTGAGTGAGACTGTGAGGCCTTGTCAAAGAGGCATTAATAGGTGGCTACCAGGAGGCTTGTTTCAGCCCAGGAGCTCAAAGACAAAGCAAAATAGTAATTAGAAATGGTCCCTACTTCTAGACTGAGATGAGGATACATGCAACAGCATCCTTCAAGGCAACCCAGCTCCACCTCTCCAACTTCTTACCAGTCTTTTTGGGCACATAAGATGGCTGACTGTCTTTAAAACAATCTGATGGAAACTGGATTCTCGTTTTTTATGAGTAAGTAGGCAAGAACACACACACAGTTTGTCTGCAGCCTCAGAGGAGTCACCCTTAAACCTATCCACAGGCTCCAAGTTAAGGACACCTGCTCTGAAATGGTGTTTGCAGCCAAGCCTCAGGGCCTGAGTTTGATCTCCAGGACCCACACAGTGGTAGGAGAGCCAACTTCTGTAAGATGTCCTCTGATGTGTACACAACACACAACTCTACTGTTTTAGACACAAATTGAATGTGATTCTTGGTGTCATGCCACGTTAACAGCGTAATACTTCCTTTTGGAAACAAAGTCTTTAGCTTGAATGGAGTCCAGTTTTTACTCTCTAAACTCCAAGTTAAAGAGCTATGTACAGGTAGCCAGACAAGTCTCAGGAGGAAATTCTCCAGGACAGTGTGCCCAGGCACTTCAGCAAACCCGTACATGAAACAAGAGCTGCTTTAGTTTGAAAAAGATTTACAGGACATAGAAACCACACCAAATGCAGCACTGGAGAGGAACCTGACAGGAGCAGGCAAAACAAGAATCCATGATATCCTTGGAAAAAGTGAGGAAAGTGGGGAAAAGTGAGGAAACTGACCAGAGGAAGATATAAAGGAATTGTTTTCAATTCTGTTAAGTATAACATTATTTTGATGATATTGAGTGCCTTTATTAAGACATAAACTGAAGTAACCAAAAATGCAACGCCATTTATTTGCAATTTAGAGTACCTTTTTGGTTTGGTTTGGGTTTGGGGGGGGTGGGTTGTTTTTTGTTTTGTTTTTGTTTTTGTTTTTGTTCTTAAGACAAGGTATTATATAGTTCAGGCTGGCCCCAAGTTTGCTATGGAGCTAAAGATGATTTTGAACTTCTGAACCTCCTGTCACTACCTCCAAAGTACTGGGGCTAGAGGCATATGCCCAGATAAAATACTTTTTTATATACAAGTGCAAACACCTGAAATCCCAGCACTGTGAGTCTGAAACAGAAGGACTGTAAACCTGAGACCAGCCTGTGCTATACATGACACTACCTCAACAACAACAGGAAAACTAGAAGAAAAAAATATATATACAGAAAATGAAATAGAAAAAAATGAAAAATACAAAGAGAGAGAGAGAGAGAGAGAGAGGGAGAATGAGAATATGATATCTCAAATAACAAACAAAAATGCTGTCTGGTTTTTTTTTTCAAAGGTGTTTGTATTTGAAGTTTGTTTCAAGTTGTAACTTGCTGGTGGGATGGCTTAGCCTGTAGGGTGCGTGCTGCCAAGCCTGAGTCAGATCCCTAGAATCCATCATGGAGGGAGAAGCAACACCCAAAAGCTGTCCTCTGACCTGCACACAATGCCACACACATACAAAAATAGCAAAATCAAATTTTTACTATTAATTATGTTAGTACTGGGAGAGAAGGGGAGGGTGGGAAAAAAACTAAGTCAGCTCTCAGCTACAGTGGGCCAATGTCCAGGGCTTTCTGGCAGTCCCTAAGAGGAACTTATCCAACCACAAAGAACCTTGGTGAAGGCCAGGTGGTCTCCAGGGCCTGGCTTTCCTGCATAGAGCTGGAACACAGGTAGATCTGAATAACTCTAGAGACCAAACCAGCTCTCCAGAACCAGTCATCGCTAGAGAGAAAGGACAGACAGGAGAGACCAAAGGAAGAGCAACCCCGAAAGTCTGTACCTTAGCAAGAATCGAACACCATCACCTGCGTCCTTCAGGGGTTCCAGGTAGACCCCCAGCCTCTTGTAGGACAGAACCAGGTTGAAAAGATCAAACGCTGTTGACTTGGTAGGGGCAGGTGAACACTCAGAGAGAACCTCAGACATCACGCTGGGGCTCGCCTCAGGCCCACTCAGGTCCCGATCTGACGTCTGCATTTTGTAATCGTAATTCCCCACACTCACAATGCACTTCCAGTCTTCAACACGTTATCCCCTGCATCATTTCACGTGGTACTTAGGGTTAAACCTGTGAGGTGAGAGGCAATACTCATTTCACACTGGAGAAAACTGTGCTGGGCAGGGTGAAGTGGACGACTTAGACTTTTCTTAATGAGCCCTTCCAATGCTCCCCCTCCCCGCCACAGACCTTCAAGAGCATATGAACCATTAATAACCAGGTTGTTGGAAGGGGGACTGTTGGTAATCCCAAGAACAAAGATGTCCTGTGGTATCTTTCTCCCGTCTTTACTTGGTAATCCCTACTTATCTTTCAGATGTCAGTGTAAAGCAGATCATCTTGTTCTGGGAAGTTTTTGTCAATACACGCAAAGTACAGTGGGAGACCCGTGCCATGTCTCCCAAAGGTTCGTGAACTTTTCCAACAGCCCACTTATCAAGCTTTTAACACCCCCCCCCCCCGGCTCCTCCACTCATCCCTTGCAAGGGGGGCAGACTCCTGATCGATAGGACCAGCCAGGAAGAAAGGAAGCCGGGTCAGGCGCCAGACAGGAGCCTAGGATTAGCAGGTAAGCGCCCCACAGAGGCCTCCACTACACTCAACTCCGACGTGGCGCAAAGCAGGCCACGCCCAAGGCTGCTGTGCCCGCAGGTGGCGACCCCCACCAGGTGGGAGCGCCAGACTCCGTAAACACACAGGGGCGGGGGCGTGAAGACCGTCACCTACCCGGACGCTGGCCCAGAAGAGGGAGGAGCAGGGACAGCCAAGGGGACAGAAAGGCCACCAAGCCCCGGAGCAGTCCCTCAAGGCCCGCCCCACCCCACGCTCCCACCAACGCGCCGAAGTCACAGGTCCACCAGAGAGTCGCAGGCCCCTCCACCGCCGTAGCTTCCGGGAAGCGACTCACTCTGCGGTGGCGCGCCCGTGACGTCACCGCGCCCGTCCGGCCTAGAGTCGGGGCTCCCGGTTTAGCCCCTCCCGCTCTGGGTTTAGCCCCTCCCACCCAAGCGCAGGTGAACGAGCTCGTCAATACTGCGCCTGCGCGCTTTCCCACCTCAGCCCATTTTTTTCCTAAATTCTATTCCTTCCTTGCAAGATTTGACTCACTTAATGCCCCGGAACCGTAGGACCTAATGCCTGGGGAACAGCCTAGCTCCGGGACATTACAGCAAGGACAGATAACCCAACATAGTGACCCACGTCTATAATCACAGCCCTTGGGATGCTGAGGCAGGAGGATCACCAGTTCAAGGCCAGCCTTGACTATGGGAGCACCTGGCTCAATAAATAAACAAACAAACAAACAAATAAATAAATAAATGAAGGAGGAGGAAGAGAAAGATAAAAAGGGAAGAAAACTTGGAAAGAAGTTCCGTGAGCCTACGAAAGGCAGAAAACATCCTGTATGCCAGGTGCCTAGCAGAAACAGAACGGTGGTGGGTAGCTGCTGTTCCTAGCTCATGCCTCTTCACATCTTGTGACCCAGTTGGTGTCCCTTAAAACACACTTCCCATGGGTTTGCATTAAGCGGCAGCCAGGCAGTACAGTACGCTTTTTGTGCACCTTATCTTATCTGGCCCTCCTTCAACAGCCCTATTGGGGTCATCACCATTTCACAGAGGAGGAGTTTGAGTCATGGTAAGTAACTCCTTTAATGTCACAGCACATAAACCTCTTGGAACTGGGATTTCAGCCAAAATATATCCCAGGATCCCAGCAATCCCAGCTGTCACACCACCCACACGAGTCTGCAGCTACTGCTTCATCTACCCTGCTGCTCTTTCAGAGCGCCTCAGTCTCAACTAGCTGAACCCTCTTTTTGTTACCTGCAAAGGCCCAGGACTCCTGCCAGCTTCTCAGATTGCTTGTCACACCTGCCTGGCCCCACGCTTCTTGCTTCCATGCAAACCCAAACAGCTCACCCTAGCAGGAGTCAGATGTCTGCAGGGTCCCCGGCTGCCCAGCTGGCAGTAGCCACCCTTTGGGCCTCCCCAAAGCCTTATTGACATCTCTTCCAGCATCTTTTTTTTTTTTTCAGAGAAACAGGCATGCCTGCTCCTCCATCCAGCTGTCCTGGGAATCTCAACTCTTGTCACTGTCCCACGGGCTCTGAAACCTTTACTCTCACTAGCACCCCTTATCCTAGGAGACAAGATCCACAGGAAATTTCTCCTTAACCCCCTCTTTTCTTTATTTGTCTGACTTGCCTCACTCTGCTGCTCATTCCTCACCCAATTCGCTCCTCACCAACTGTACTCCTGTCTTCCTGGGTCACTTGTGCTGTTCTGGCTCCTTGCAGGAGCTCTCGGCAGCACTGGACACTTGGCCGTTCTTTCTTTGTCTGCCTTAGCATCCAGAGTACCACCCTCTCTTGGCCTCCTACCCTCAAGGCCTCTGGGGCTTTTCTTCTCTCAAACGTTGTCTATCTGCCACCTTCCTTGCTCTCCCTGGGGCTTGCATGCACTCTCACCAGGAGCTGTTAGCTAATGTCCAGCAGCTAGGGCAGCGGCACGTGCTGTGAAAGGATAAAGGACACACGAGATGTTCCCGTCAGGAGATGCTCACAGGCTCTCTTGCTGTTATCTCTGATAACCTCAAAATGAAGTGCTGAAGAATGTAAGGACGAAGCCAGGCGTGGTGGCGCACGCCTTTAATCCCAGCTCTCCGGAGGCAGAGGCAGGCGAATCGCTGTGAGTTCGAGGCCAGCCTGGTCTACAAAGCATGTCCAGGACAGTAAGGCTACACACAGAAACCCTGTCTCAGAAAAAAAAAAAAAAAAGAATGTAATGACGTTGTAAAGTTCTGCTTTGCAGGCCCAACCTGAGTTACTATAGAAAACAGTATGGAAAATACTATAGGAAATACTATGGAAGATAGATTTGCTGTTTTCCAACTATACAGCGGGGATAAGCACAGAAGGAGCTTCCCAGGGTGAAGATAGAATGAGCTGAAGGATGGCAAGTCCTGGTGTTTTGTTTTCCTGGGCTTTGTTGTTGTTTGTTTCATTTGGGGTTGTTTTCTGTCTTTGTTGTTTTGTTTCATTTTAGGTTGATTTTATTTTTTTTTTGTTTTTTGTTGTTGTTGTTGTTGTTGTTGTTGTTGTTGTTGTGAGACAAGGTTTCTCTGTGTAGCCCTGGCTGCCCTGGAACTCACTCTGTAGACCAGGCTGGCCTCTGCTTCCCAATTAAAAGCATGAACTACCACCACCCGGCTTCCCCGCATGTTTTACGTGCTCAAAACCTGTGGGCTGGCAAGATGGCTTGGTGCGTAAAGCACCTGCTGTACAAACCTGAGGCCTGAGTTCAGTCCCCCAGTGCCATGGTGGAGGGAGAGAACCAACTCCCCAAAATTGTTCTCTGACCTCTACACATGCACCATGACACACACACACACACACACACACACACACACACACACACACACACACATTTAATATGTTTTTTAAGTGTTAGTTGGGGATAGGCACCGAAAGGTGGCTCGTCGGTTAGTAGCACTTGCTGCTCTTGCAGAGGGCCTGGGGTTGGTTCCCAGCGTCTACATGGTGGCTCACAACCTTCTGTATTTCCAGTTCCTGGAGATTGGACACCCTCATCTGACATCCACAGGCACTGCACATTCATAGTGCACAAACATACATGCATACGTACACACATCATACATGCATACATGCAAAACACTCAAACTAAAGCTAAATAAATCATTTTTAAATGTGAGTAGGGGCTAGAGAAAAGGCTTGACAGTGAAGAGGACGTGCTAAGAAACTATGAGGGCCAGGGTTCAGATTTTGTCACCCACATAATAAGCTAAAGGTCTCAAGCAGGCCTACATCTACAGGTCCACTACATCTTATGCCCTCTTCTGACCTATACACACACACAGACACACACACACACACACACACACACACACACACACACACACGTTAGCAGTCACTACCATGTTCATTTTTACTCTAAGTTCTACCAATACCTCCCCCAGCCCAGTAATCAGACAAGAATCCTTGGAAACCCAGGGTTAATGACGTGGCTTAGGTGGTACAGTACTTGCCTAGGCCTGGGTTTCATCTCCGGCACCAGGCCCAGGGATGGTGGTACTTGGGGATGGCGGCAGGAATATCAGGAGTTAAAGGTCATCCTCAGCTACATAGAAAGTTCAAGGCCAGCCTGGGATGCCTGTCAAGAAAAAGAAGCGAGGAGGGGGCAGTCGTGGTGGCGCATGCCTTTAATCCCATCACTCCGGAGGCAGAGGCAGGCCGATTGCTGTGAGTTCAAGGCCAGCCTGGTCTACAAAGCAAGTCCAGAACAGCCAAGGCTACACAGAGAAACCCTATCTCAAAAAAACGAAAGAAAGAAAGAAAAGAAAAAGAAGGAGAGGAGGAGGAGAGGATGGGAAATGCATCTTTGGGAGTCTAGAACGACAGACATGGCACTAAGCTGTCTGCTGGACTCCACCACCTCCTTTGACTGTTTCAGGGGCCTCCTTAGTATCTCATGCATGCAGCCTCTGGAGCCCCCACTTCTTCCTCTTCTGACCCAGCTCATCTCTGAATCCCAGAGAGGCTGTAACCGCCCCGGGGCTCACCTCTTCCTTCTGCACACACACCTTTACCCGTTCTTCTGCTCATAACTGAGCAATTTTCAGTAGCACAGTGACCTCCCTGAGGCCCTGGCATACTCAGCCCCTCCGGAAAATCCCCAGCGGGGTACAGCTTCTCCCATTGCCTTTTTGTCCAGACAGCTTTTCTTTGACCAACTCCAGCTCTTTCCACAACTCGGCCCAGATCTCACCTCACCCCTTCAGGAAGTCTTCCCTCACACACTCCATCAGTGGGACAGATGCCCATCTGGCCTGGTTCCATGAGCTTGCCCAGCCCACGCCTGGCGCGTGAAGAGGCGCTGCCAGTTTGCTTAATGGATCCCCTGCCTAGGCTGAGGCCAGGGGGGAAACAGGCTTGAAGTCACTTCAGTGCCTCAGCTCCTAGCACAAATGTTCCCCCAAGTGATTCATGCCTGTCAGGGTCTCCCCATGATCTGGCCTCTAGGACATGTGTCTCCCCATGATCTGGATCTTCACAGTATTAGCTCTCCATTGAAATGGTGATCTTGAAACTGGCAGGAACAAGCGAGTCTCATTCACATTCCACCCTCCATGAGCTCTTAGCTCCATGGGAGGCACTAACCCGACTCAGCCACACTACAACACACTGACTCCTCCAGGAAAAGGGTGAGCATAGCAGGCTTGGGAGAGCAGACCTGCTACCCTAGCACCACCAGCCAGCCTGGGCTAAATAGCAAGATCCCATCTCAAAGAAAACAATTAAGCCTCTCCCTCCTTAGAGGAAAATAAATGCTTATTTCAGTGACCTGACCACCTGGAATTCAGCCATCAGTAACTCTCTCTAAAGGGAAGTTTCGTTTTCTTCGCGACTTTTCCTCCTGGGTCTAACCTGAGGCTGGCTGTGACTGGTGGCAGTGTTGAATTTATTTTCTATTTTATTTTTCCTCCAGCTACTATGAGATTGAAGAATATGATCCCCAAATTCCTAGACATTATTTGGGACAAATATTAGAGGATACAAGAAGGCTCTAAAGACCAGAATGGGACAACCCTCATGGCCAAAAACAATGAGCAAACTCTTGCCCCGTTCTTAGGACACTGACAAGCTTGGAGTGGGGGGGCGGATAACTGATTTTATTTGTTTTGTTTTGTTGGTTTTTCGAGACAGGGTTTCTCTGTTTAGCCTTGACTGTCCTGGACTCACTTTGTACACCAGGCTGGCCTCGAACTCACAGTGATCCGTCTACCTCTGCCTCCCAAGTGCTGGGATTAAAGGCAAGCACTACCACCGCCCGGTGGATAACTGATTTTAATTACTTATTTTCATTACTAGTGGGGGAACCCAAAACCTGGCACATGCTAGACAAGTGCTATAGCATTTAGATACACCCCCAGTGCTATAGCATTTAGATACACCCCCAGTGCTATAGCATTTAGATACACGCCCAGGCCTAACTCTGACGTTTTATAATCGAATTCTACTTATTTGTCCCCTCTTGAGCATCTTGAATCATCAGGCTTTGTGCCTTCCAGATACAAGAGGCTAAGAGGAAACAGAAAATTATCAAAGAGGACACTTAATACCTTCACTTGACATTTCAGAGGACAGTATTTGCATCACTACGGAAATACGTTTATGGCCAACATAACTGAGTCATAAAACTCCCTATGGCCTTTGAAGGAATTCTAAGCTGGGAAAGGGGGAGTGGCTAAGCATGCCTTCTGTCACCAGGGGGAGCCCTCGCCCACTCTTCTTGAGAATCATGGGGTTCAGACCCATCTCCGCACTTTACGATCAAGTTCTCCCACACCACCACACTGAAATAAGCCAGATCTCCCACACCAGCCTCCATCGTTTTCTTCCCACCTTCAGATCATGCCTTATCTTTTTCATGGTTCTCAATAATTGTTCAACAAATTGTTTTAAAACTTAACACCTCAGGCTGGCAGAATGCTTGCCTGGCATGCGCAAAGCTCTGGGTTCAATCCCCAGTGCCATAGAAACTGGGCAAGATGGTGCCCACCCGTGCTCCCATCAAGAAGACAAGGCAATGGGATGGTGAGTTTGAGGTGCATGCAGTGGCAGTAGGATCAGAAGTTCGAAGCCATTCTCAGCTGCAGAGTGACGGTGAGGCCAGCCTGTGATATGTGCAACCATGCCCCCTCCAAACAAGAAATATAACTCCTTAGCTAGCAACAAACACACACAGTCTCATACCGATCTAGGGGATCTCTGGAGGTGTCTGAGTGGGCAGTTTGTGGGCATCCGTGTCCCTGCATCTGGATGCTATCTTCACCTGCATCTAAGGCTGGGTGGAACTTTGGCCCTATGGGCACTGGCCATGTGGCTGCTAATTTGGTGCTGGCACTACATACAGTCAAGCTGGCAGAAGGTTCTGGCACCTTTTCATTTGTGGCTCTCCGGAGGGGTTCTTGAGGGCCTTAGGTCTATGGTGACTAACATCCCAGGCCAAGCGATCCAACATGGAGCAAGGCAAGGAACTAATGTCCAAAAAGCAGACCTAGTCATTTTTATGACACTGTGTTGATTTTATGGGTTAGTCCCTTTTGTATGTGGAAGGGGGTGGTGGTAAGGTGACTCACTGGGTCAAGACATTGCCGCACAAGCAACAACCTGAGTTGGACACCCCCCAAGCGCATATAAAAGTGGATAAATATAACTAACCCCCACTAAGTCATCCTCTGTACCACCCACACACAAATGCAACAAGCTGGGCATGGTGGCGCACGCCTTTAATCCCCGCCCTCGGGAGGCAGAGGCAGGAGGATCGCTGTGAGTTCGAGGCCAGCCTGGTCTACAAAGTGAGTCCAGGACAGCCAAGGCTACACAGAGAAACCTTGTCTCAAAAAAACAAAAACAAAAACAAATGCAACAACGCAGCAATTAATAACATTTTAAGGCAAATTTTTTAAAGTATGGAAGGATGATTATACAGAGTCAGGTTAGCTACTGAGGACAGCGGAGGCGCTCTTGGAGTGTGTGCGCATTACCAAACCAATTACCTTTCACATCCCTGCTAAATGGCTCAGCCCTTGATGACATCTGTCGTGTGACCCCCTCACCAGAGTAAGAACTCTTACTTCTAGTAGACACCCATCACCCTGCATTTCCCCCATGGTGCCCTAAGCTTCTGACAGCAGGGACGGTCAACATCTTAGCATCTCCAGCTAAGTATAGAGACCTGACATACTAGGTGATTGGCTGTCTACCTGAACTTGGTGGTGCATAGCTGTGATCGGAGTACTAGTGTACTAGTGAGTCTGCGAGGAGAGGATTGTGAGTTGGGCCAGTCTGGGCTACATAATCAGACTCTATTAAAAATGCATTGTTGCATGGGGTGGGGGTTCCTTCCAGCCCCAAGCTTCCAGAATAAAGACGCATGAGACTCAAAATATTATTTATAAATACCTAGGCCATATAGCTAGGCTCTTCTTTGGTTAGTTTATAACTTAAAGTAACCCATCTATTCTAATCTACATTCTCACATGTGGCTGGTCATCTGCACTCAGGTACCATGTGTCTGTCCTCCTCACATCTTGCCAGCCAAGTCTCGAGCATCTTGCTCTATCCCAGAATCCTTTCTGCCTGCCGGATGCTCCACCCCCTATTTCCTACCTCAGCTATAGGCCAATAGCTTTTTACTGACAGGTGATGCTTCCACGCAGGCACAAGAGAGTCCTTCCACAATACATAAAACAAAAATAATAAGTGTGGGTAAGCGGTAGAGAAATCGATAGCCTTGAGCATCGTCACAGGAACATAAGTGGTGCCGCCTGTGTGGAAAACAGCGTAGAAATTTCTCCGAAATTTAAAAATAGAACTATCATGTAATCCAACAGTTCTACTTTTGATTACATATTATATCTAAAAGAATTGAACACATGGCCTAAAAAGATATAAATGCCCATGGTACCATGTTTCATACTAGCACTGGACAAAGGTGGAAGAAGCCAGGTGTCCATCAATAGATGAAAGGACACACAAAACTAGAATTCACACACTAGTGTAGTTTTCAGCCTTACGTGAGACTCTGTCCCAAGGAGGCGTGTATTTGTGGGGATTCTGACATGTGATACAACCTGGATGACCGTGGGAAACTGTCTCAAAAACAGTTTTGATTCCATTCATATAAGTTCCTGGAATGGCTAAATTCACATGACCAGGAAGAAGGATGTGTGAGGGAAATGAGTTGTTCAGTGAGAATTTCCATCTGTGAAATGCAAATGGGCAGTGGTGATGGCTGCCCAACGGTGTGAACAGACTTCATACAGAATTAAACACACACACACACAGGCTACAAAGGTAAACTTATGTTGTATATTCTGGCACCGCTTTTGAACATTTTTTAAAAAGATTTATTTATTTTTATTTTATGTGCATTGGTGTTCTACCTAGATGTATGTCTATGAAGGTGTCAGATGCCCTGGAACTGGGGTTACAGATGACCATGTGGGAGCTGGGAATTGAACCGGGGTCCTCCAGAAGAACAGCCAGTGCCCTTAGCCACTGAGCCATCTCTCTGCTTTTGAACATTTTTAATGTAGTCTTTAGCCAAGGCTGGCCTGGCTACGTAGCTAAAGATGACCCCCCCCCCCCCCGCGCCTTCATATCCCAGGTGCTAAGTGCTAAGATTACAAGGGTGTGTCTGTGATGTCTGGTTCATGTGGTGCTAGGGTTACCCCAGCATCTAGCGCATAGTAGGCAAGCACTCCATCAAATGAGTTGCATTCTGAGCCCCAACTTAAAAATACTTTAAAGGAATATATAATGGGTAAACAAAATATATCCTGTCCATTCACAGGAATATTGTTCATTCACTATAAAAAAAAATAAGTGAACCACCACTACTGCCTACATCATAAACAAACCTCAAAACAAAAACCTCAGCCAAGTGGGGTGGTTGATTTTGATGTAAACTCGGGGGACTTGAGAATCAATGGAAAATCATGTCTGGGTGTGTCCATGAAGAAGTTTCCAGATATTTTTAGCTGAGCAGAGAATCGTCCTGACAGTGAATGATACCATCCCATGGGCTAGTGTCCCAGAGAAACAAAGAACACTTTCTGAGCACCAGCATTCCTGTCTGTCTGTCTGTCTGTCTGTCTGTCTGTCTGTCTGTCTGTCTCTCTCTCTCTCTCTCTCTCTCTCTCTCTCTCTCTCTCCTCCCTCTCTCTCTCCTCCCTCCCTCCCTCTCTCTCTCTCTCTCTCTCTCTCTCTCTCTCTCTCTCTCTCTCCTCTCTCTCTCTCTCTGTGTCTCTGTCTCTGTCTCTCTCTCTGTCTCTCTCTCTGTCTCTCTCTCTCTCTCTCTCTGTGTCTGTCTGTCTGTCTACCTCACTCTCCTGCCGCCATGGAGTCACCAGCTGCCACAGCTTCTCCTCCATGGTGACTCTTCCCTCAGTATGTGACGTGAAATCAGCCCTTCTTCCCTGAAGTTGATCTTGTCAGGCATTTGTTCATAAGAATAAGAAAAGTAAATAATACACCAAGTGGGGGAAACAGTCTTACAACACTACTGTGTGCTCACACTTACCTGAGACCCACAGAAGAGGCGAATCCTAGTGCCAAAGTCGATGGGTGGTGACCAGGGACTGGAATGAAGAGGGAAAGAGGAGTTACTGACAAGACACAGAGTATTTCTTTTGAGGGTGAAATTGTTCAGGAACTGGATAGTGGCAATGGCGGTGTAGCTCTGAGAGTAAGCAAAAACTCATGAATTGTACATCTTGAGGTGAAAACTGCAGTGTGGAATTCTGTTACAGGAACTGCGCATCCACCTCTTTTAATGAGAGGAAGAATGAAAGTGTTTGGCATGAGTCTTCAAGTTCCCTTTAATATTTGCATTTTTGTCTCCTGTATCTAAGCTTACTATTTGACTAGAGTAATTTTTTCTTTGCTTTTTTTTTTCTTTTTGATCAACAGCTTGCTGCCGCTGCCCTTGAACAACGTTCCATAAACACATCTTCTTGTTCTTGTACCTGGGGAAGAAGAGCTCATGAGTGATGAGCTTTCCAGCTGGGAGACCGTGAGTTGTTGGGCAAACAGCAAGGAAATGAATGTCTGCAGTTACATTCTCACTCAGTGGCTCTTGGCAGCCATGAAAACACTCATTCATCAAACCCTGGCCCAAAAAAAAAAAACCACCACAGTGGAGAGCAATGGCAACCTTACTAATAAACCTCACGGCTCCCATGAAAGAGGCATTAATGGGAGTCAGCCCCTCATGGGCACACCCTTCCCTGAAGCCACAGAGCTACTGGGCAAAGGCTGGGCATCCTGGGACTATGGCTCCTTCACATAGGCCAGCCAGGGCATGGAACTTACAAGGGAATGAGTGGGAACGGTGCTCGTAGACCAAGATATTTTAAAGTCAGAAACTTACTGCTCCCTGTCTCGTGGAGTGGCCAGATCATTGCAGAGGGAGAGTATTGCAACAAGGTGAACACAACGTACCGCCAGAAACCATGTCTGTGTGAGGGTGTCAGAGCTGGGAGTTACAGACAGTTGTGAGCTGCCATCTGGGTGCTGGGAATTGAACCTGGGTCCTTTGGAAGAGCAGTCAGTGCTCTTAACCTCGAAGCCATCTCTCCAGCCCCTCCAGAAACCATCTCACAGAGGTCATCCCCCACTTCTGGAGACAACCCACAGTGGACAGTTATGTGAGAGGAATCTCAGTCAACATCCTAGCATGGAGTGGGATTGGGGTCACGAGCCCTACCCCTGACTGCGAAGCTGTGTGTAGTCGGTGGCCTCATAGTGAGGGAGAGTCAGGGTTTTTTGTTTTGGTTTGGTTTTACTTATTTATTTTATGCATATGATTGTGTTTGCTGTGTGTATGTATGTGGACCATATGTGTGCCTGGTGCCCACAGAGATCTGAAGAGGCCATGAGATCCTTTAGAACTGGAGTTAAGAATAGTGTGAGCCACCATGTGGGTGCTGGGAATTGAACTTGGGTCTCTGCAAGAACAAAAAGTGCTTTAAAAGCCTGGAGGCTGTGGCACATGCCTTTAATCCCAGGACTTGGGCGGCAGAGGCAGGCAGATCACTGTGAGTTTGAGGCCAGCCTGGTCTACAAAGCGAGTCCAGGACAGTCAAGGCTAACACAGAGAGACCCTGTCTCAGAAAACAAACACACACACACACACACACACACACACACACACACACACACACAAAACAAAAACAGTGCTTTAAAGGGCTTAGCCATCTCTCTAGCCCACAGAAGTCATTTTTCAGGGGTGTAGTTTATGGTGGGCTGACTATGCTTCAAGGGATGGCCCTATACCCAAAAATATACGGAGCAAACGTTGGAGTTTTTAAATGAACAATCTAAGACAGGAAGTTGGGGTAGATCTGGGAAGAGTTGGGAGTTCATGTGATCAAAATACACTTTATGAAATTCTCAAAGAACTAATCAAAATATCTATTTAAAAAGTAAACAAGGGGGGCTGGAGAGATGGCTCAGAGTTTAAGAGCACTGACTGCTCTTCCAGAGGTCCTGAGTTCAATTCCCAGCAACCACATGGTGGCTCACAACCATCTATAATGGGATCTGGTGCCCTCTTCTGGCCTGCAGGTGTTCATGCAGACAGAACATTGTATACCTAATAAATGTTTTTGTTTGTTTGTTTTGTTTTTCGAGACAGGGTTTCTCTGTGTAGCCTTGGCTGTCCTAGACTCACTTTGTAGACCAGGCTGGTCTCGAACTCACAGCGATCCACCTGCCTCTGCCTCCCTAGTGCTGGGATTAAAGGCATGCACCACCACGCCTGACTATAAATAAAATTTTTTAAGTAAATAAAGAGCAGCTGAAGAGATGGCTCAGCAATTAAGAGAACTGGTTGCTCCTGCAGAGGACACAGGTTCAATTCCTACCACCCACGTGGTGGCTCACAACCATGTGCAACCCAGGTTCCAGCAGGTCTGACGCCCTCTTCTGACCACTACAGGCACCAGGAACAAACAGGGTGCATAGGCAGACATGCAAGCAGAACAATCATATACATAAGATAAAAATAAATAAAAAACCAAAAATATTATATGAAAAGTATATATGAATATAAATCAATGTTATTTTGATTTTTGATTTGATTTTGATGCTCTTGAAGTATGTTTTTGTTTTAACAGCTGGACAACAAAACCCATTAATTCTCCCAAGGATTCACAGTATATCATTCATGAGACTATAGAAGTAAATACCTCAAGATTGTTTTTTTTTAAAGATTTATTTATTATGTATACAGTATGCATCAGATCACATTACAGATGGTTGTGAGCCACCATGTGGTTGCTGGGAATTGAACTCAGGACCTCTGGAAGAGCAGTCAGTGCTCTTCTTAACCGCTGAGCCATCTCTCCAGGCCTCAAGATTTTTTTTTTTTTTGAAGCAAGTTTTTGCTGTATATAGCCCAGGCCCATCTCTAGCCCTCCAACTCTCACTCTCCCAATCCCCTGCCTTACTCCCCAAAGCTCCCAAGTTTACAGGCATGTGCCTGCATGCCTGCCTTAACAGCCTTCATCTTTCTGGAGGGAAATCACACTGGGCTCAGGATAGTGGTGTGCCTGTCTGGCATGCACAAAGCCCCGAGTTCAGTCCCAAGTGCAGGTGTGGTGGTGCGCACACTTATTCTCAACACTTAAGAAGCGGATGCAGACATTAGATGTGGTGTCACACACCTTTAGTTCCCAGCACTGGGGAAGTAGAAGCAGATGGATCTCTGTGATAGTGAGTGAGTTCCAGGACAGCCAGAGCTACATAGTGAGACCCTGTCACAAACAAACAAAGGCTCCTGCCGTTCCCAAGGTTGCTCTCCATTTTCTGCAACTTCCACAAATGTGCTGTGGCATGTGCTTAACCACACACCACGCACCCACATGCACACGCACACATGGGCGCTCACGAGCACAGGTGCACAAACTAATACATAATAGATAGTTTGGGGTTTGTTTTTTAAAGATTTCTTTGTATTGCAGTTGTCTGTTTTGCTTACATGTATGTGAGCAGGTGCATTAGTTGCCCTGGAAAGAGAGTTGCAAATGGTTTTGGAATCAGAAGAAGGCATTAGTTACACTGGAATCACAGTCGCAGATGGCTGTGAGCCGCTGTGAGGGTGCTGGGAATGGAGCCACGGACTCTGCAAGAGCACTAAGTGCTCTTAGCCACTGATTCCCCCCAAAACTGTATTTTCAAAAACCAAACTAGCAGCCAGTCAGTGGTAGTACATGCCTTTAGTCCAGCACTTGGGAGGCAGAGACAGGCAGATCTGTGTGAGTTCCAGGCCAGCCTGGACTACAGAGTTCCAGAACAGCCAAGCAGCCAAGGCTACACACACACAAAAAAAAACCCTGTCTCAAAAAACTTAAAATAAAAAAAAAAGCAAAGCAAAACACACAAACAATAACAACAACAAAAAACTAGTGCGGCATGGTAACATATTCTTTTAATCCCAGCACCCAGAGGCTGATGAATCTCTGTGAGCTTGAAGCCAGCTTGGTCTACATAGTGAGTTCAAGGCCAGCCAGAGCTTTGTAGCAAGACCCTGTCTCAACTCCTTCCAAACAACAACAACAAACCCCAAAACTTAAATAAAAATAAATAAATAAACAAGCCCTCTCTTCAAAATACAAACTATTCCAGCACCTAGAATAAGATGAAAAATTCCCTAATTTATCCTGAGTCCAGATTTAGCATTCTTGATACAAATGTCTAGGAAAACTACAACCCACCTCATCTCAGAAATAAGAATCTACTACATGACTGACCATCACTGATCGGTATCTACCCAAGAGAAACCAATAAAGGCTTGTACAGTCATGTTCTCACAGTAACATGTACTTATAACCAAGCCCTTGAAACAATGTAAATGTCCACCAACAGGTAAATAGAGAAAGAAATTATAACATACCTATACAACAGAATACACTCAGTGACAAAAATGAATGAATGATTTGCTCATTCTGGCATATTATCTGTAATCCCAGCACTCAGAAGCCAGAAGCAGGAGAATCACTGAGAGTTCCAGGCCAGCTTGGTCTAAACAGTGAAACTCAAGTCAGCTACAACAGCATAGCAAGAGCCTGTCTCAGAAAAGGGGGCTGAAGAGATGGTGTAGTCATGGGCTGTAAACAGTGAGGACCCCTGTAATTTGGGTCAGAAAAAGAGCTGTACTTCTTTTTTTTTTTTTTTTTTTAAGATTTATTTATTTGAACCAGGCTTGGTGGCACATGCCTTTAATCCCAGCACTTGGGAGGTAGAGGCAGGTGATCGCTGTGAGTTCAAGGCCAGCCTGGTCTACAAAGCAAGTGTAGGACAGCCAAGGCTACACAGAGAAACCCTGTGTCAAAAAAACAAAAAACAAAACAAACAAAACAAAACAAAAACCAAAAAAAGGTTGATTGATTGATTATACAGTGTTCTGCCTGCATGTACACTGCACACCAGAAGAGGGCACCAGATCTCATTATAGATGGCCATGAGCTACCATGTAGTTGCTGGGAATTGAACTCAGAACCTTTGGAAGAGCAGGCAGTGCCCTTAACTGCTGAGCCATCTCTCCAGCCCCAGGAGCTGTACTTCTAATAGTATAAAATTGACTTCATCCTGGCTGACACACACCCGATTTATCTGAAAAGCAATTCTCAGGTTCATGTGAAGAGTCAGGGCCCAAATGCAACCCACTCTCAAGTTTTTATCATCTTATGATTTGCAGGAAAAACTAGGTAGGTTTATTTCTTTGGAGTAGTCATGTTGATTATGACTTAACATGGCTGCAGTTATGTCAAGCTGTTATCTACACACCCTAGGATAAGATCTCTAAAGTGGTTCACTTATTTAACTAAAAATAAAAATCCAAAGCCTTAGCAAGATGGCTCATTGGTTAAGATCACTGGCTGCTCTTCCAGAGGACCTATGTTCAATTCTCAGCACCCCCACTGTGGCTCACAACTGTCTATAACCCCAGTTTCAGAGGATCTGACATCCTCTTCAGGCCTCTGTGGACACCAGGCACACAAAACTGGAACACAGTCATACATGCAGGCAAAACACCCATGCATATAAAATTAAATTGAAAAGAACTCAGCAAGAATTTACTAGTTCCCAGGGAGGAGACAGCAAGGAGCAGATAAATTCAACCATGATTATCAGAGAGGCAGAAAAGTCATGTGCAAAGTGAAGATGTGCACCAGCTAGGCGCCAGAAAGAGGCTCCCTTTGCCCAGGTAGGTCCTGGGATGGTTACAAACATATAAGCAAACACACATGGGGAAACTGTGGGCGTTTCCACTACTGACAGCCCAGTGCATTGTGGGTGGGGTCACTCTTGGGCTGTGGTCCTGGTTTCTGTAAGAAAGCAAGCTGAGCAAGGCAGGAAGCAGCACTCTTCCATGGCTGGCTCAAATCCCCTTCTCCTTTTCCTCTTCCACCTTTTACAGGTTCAAACGTTGGCCTGGCTGTGGCTGCGTCGGCTCCACTGAAGAATAAAAGAGCACCCAGCTTGCTTTACAGTCCTCCCTTCCTGTCATGACTCGAGGTGGACATAAACTCAGATGAAATTACAGAGGGGAATAAAAATGAACTTGTAAAGAAGGAGCCATGCGCACCAGGAAGTGCCAGCCTTTCCTTAGCTGGCTTTGATAGGAAATGTATGCAAACAAGCCCCTGCCAAGGGCTCCTCCCAGAACAGCTAGCCTATCCTTTCCCCTCTAAGTGCCAGGGAGAAACCTTCAGCGCCACTTCCTCCTCCCTCTACCCGACACTGTGTTTTTCTCTTGCAACACTAGCTAGCTCATTAAGAGATCGGGCGAGGAGGAATATTTCTTTTTTTTAATTCACTTTATTTTCTTATATAGGTGTTTTTGGTTAAATGTGTATACACATACCACATGCATGCCTGGTGCCTGAGGAGGTCAGGAAAGGGTATAAGATTTCCCCCGCCAGAACTGAAGTTATCGATAGCTGTGAGCGACAGTGTGGGTGCTGGGAACTGAACCCCGGTCCTCTGCAAGAGCAACAGGGGTTCTTAACCACTGAGCCAGACCCCAGAAGGGAAACTTCAAAAACAAACAAACAAACAAACAAACAAAGTCAGAGTCTCCGCCCTATAAATCCTTCAGAGAACGTATGGAAAAACAACAGACTTTTCCAAGCTTGGGACACAACCTCTCTGCCCATCATCCCATAAAAGCTCTGAGACTGATTCCCGTTTTGAAAAATGAGGAATGCTTTTCTGTGAAGCAGAATAGCACTGCCCATTTCCCCAAGCCCAAACTTGAATAAAATTCGGCTCCACCAGTTTTGGTCCCCTGTTTTATTTGGATAGGAGGCGCTCTCCATGCCAAGGGGCCTGTGCATGGTTTGGGGGGAAAGCTTGCTACTCGGAGACTGGAGAGGTAGCTCTGTGGGTAAGAGCTACCTCTCGCAGGGGACCAGAGTTCATTTCCCAGCACCCACATCTGCAGCTCCCAACCACCTGTAACTACAGCTTCAGACGTTCCAATGCCTCCCCCTGCCCCACCCCTGCACTCAAGTGCACATATCCACCCACGTACACACCATTAAAAGTAAATATTTCTTAATTAAAATAGGGGTTGTTTTAGTTAGGCTTATCGTTTCTGTGGTGAAACACCATGACCAGAGCAACTTGGAGGAGAAAGGGTTTATTCAGTTTACGATTCCACTGCCCTGTTCATCACTGAAGGAAGTCAGGACAGGAACTCACGCAGGGCAGGAACCTGGAGGCAGGAGCTGATGCAGAGGCCATGGAAGAGTGCTGCTTACTGGCCTGCTCAGCTTGCTTTCTTACAGAAACCTGGACCACCAGCCCAAGAGTGACCCCACCCACAACGGGCTGGGCCTTCCCCCATCAATCACTAACAAAGAAAAGGCCCTACAGGCTTGGCTATGTATTACCCAATCTTATGGAGGCTTTTTTTTTTCAGAAAAGGTTGCCTCCTTTGATGATCCTAGCTTGCGTCGAGTTGACATAAAACAATCCATACAGGGGCTGAGGCTGAGGCTCAGTTGGGAGGGAACGTGCACACCAAAGCATGTACAAAGCTCAGGGTTCAGTCTCCAGCAACACAAAACCTGGGCAGGTGTGATGTGTGCCTGTGAGCCCGGTACTTGGAACGTGGAGGCAAGTGTAAAGTCACTCAGCTACGTATGCCCACTTGAGGCCAGCTTAGGTTGCAGTACGTAAATAAGGCGCGGCTGGTAAAACTTCTTGCCTCACAAGCCCGGCAACCTGAGTCCAATCCCAAGAAGTTACAGAAAGGAGAGAATCAAGCCCATAAGTTGTCCTCTGACCTCACACTTGACCCACGATATGTGCACCCACAGACATACAGCATACACAGTAACAAAAAAAATTTTTTAAATAAGCTTTTGGTGATCATATATTGCTTATTACAGTACAACATATCAGTTGTACAGGCTCATTTTATGTCAACTTGACACAAGCTAGAGTCATTTAGGAAGAGAAACTCACAATTAAGAAAATGCCTTCTACCTGGGTGGAGATAGGACACACCTGTAATCCCAGCATCCGGCAGGCAGAGGCAGGTGGATCTCCCAATTCGAGACCAGCCTGGTTGTCAACAGAGTGAGTTCCAGGGCAGCTGGGGCTACATAGAGAAATTCTGTCTTGAGAAAACCAAAAGCCAAAACCCAAAAAGAATAAGAAGAGGAAGAGAAAGAAAGAAAGAAAAAAAAAATGCCTTCTTAAGGTTGGCCTAAAAAATGAATAAATAAATAAATATAAATAAAGTTGGCCTATAAACAAGTCTGTAGAGCATTTTCTTAATTAGTGATTAATGTGGGATGGCCTTACCTATTGTGGGTGGTGCCACCCCTGGACTGGTGGTTCCGGGTTCTATTTTAAAAACAGGCCAAGGGCTGGGTGGTACACACCTTTAGTTCTTGCACTCGGGAGGCAGAGGCAGGTGGATCTCTGTGAGTTCAAGGCCATCCTGGTCTATGAAGGGAGATCCAGGATAGCCAAGCCTACACAGAGAAATTCTGCCTCTGAACACCAAACCAACCAAACAAAACAGGTGGGAAACCATGAGGGAGCAAGCCAGTAAGCAGCACTCGTGTGTGGCGCTGCTCAGATCCTGCCTGCAGGTTCCTTCCTTGAGTTGGTTTTCTGGCTTCCTTACCTGTAAGCGTTCAATAATTACCTTGATTAATACATAAATATAGTAAAACACTGCATTAGCTATTCTATTTTCCAAATAAGTATTGTTTTTTAAAAAAAATACATATATAAACCATGTTAAGTAGATTTTTCTCTTTCATATCCTTGCTTCTTCCCTTTTTTCCTGAAGATGGCAGTGTACTAAATCTTTCTTACCACCAGCTACCCTGCCCCCACCTAGAAAAATGGGAAAAGTCACAGTCAAAAAAAAAAAAAAAAAAAAAAAAAAAAAAAAAAAAGAGCAAACCTCTGAGATTTCCCAGACTCAAAAAGTAGTGTCTTATTTCAACGAGCCACTCATCCAGCAAGCTCATTACACATATACACACATCACATAGAGGTTTTTTTTTTGGTTGGTTGGTTGGTTGGTTTGGTTCAGTTTGGTTTGGTTGGTTGAGGCAGGGTTTCTCTGTGTAATAGCCCTGGCTGTCCTGAACCCATCCACCTGCCTCTGCCTCCTGAGTGCTGGGATTGACGGCTGGTACCACCACCACCCGGCTAAGCACCTAATCTCAATGATCAAAAGCCAAACTCCATTTAGGTTTCAAAGCCTGCCAAGGACAATAAGGGGTTAAGAGGGAAAAAATTCTGCTTCTAGTCCCTGTCCTGCCTGCAGCCAGCTGTATGACCTTGGGGAGGCCCCTTTCTTCTTCAGGACTCCATTTTCTCTACAGGGGCAGAGGCAACAACAGGTGTTGACCTTCTGTGAGGATTTAGTAGCTCAGGCCCCTGTGAGCTAATCATGCAGAGCAAGTTTCCTCAACCCTTGTGAGAATCAGCACAACGTGTCGTTTTGCCTAGGGAATTTAGGATGCTGAGGAGATGGCTTGGTCCATCAAGAGCTTGGTGTGGAAACAGGAGAACCTGAGTTCAGGTGCTCAGCACCTATGCTCAAAGCTGGGTGTGATGGCAGACCTGTCATCCCAGCGATGAGGAGGTGGAGATGGAAAGATCCCGAGGGCTTGCTGGCCAGCTAACCTAGCCAATCAGTGGCTTTGGGTTCAGCGAGAGACCTAGCCTCAAAAAAAAAAAAAAAAAGGTGGGCAGTTGGGTGGTGGAGGCTATGGGGCTGAGTCCGGTCCACGTGGTCTTCCTCAGCCTGGACAACATGCTCATCGACACGGCCATGGCGAGCAGGAGAGGCATGTTGGGGCTTCAAGGAGAAACCGAAGGAGTATGAAATGGGGAAACCCACTTACAAAAGCCAGCCCTTTCAGTACTAAGGGTCCTATGCGTCATCGGCTAATCAAGCTCTTACAGCCAAAGCACCACTACAAAGAAGAGGCTGGGAGCATATGCGATAAAGTTCAAGTTAAACTCAGCAAGGAGTGTCTTCGTCCTTACAGCCCATGCATCACAGAGGTCAGGACTTCACCCTGGGAAGAAGCAATCCAGGAAACCAAAGGCGGGACCGGCAACAGGAAATTGGCAGAAGAGTTATTTCCTGTGGAAACCTACACGGTAGAGCATATGACCCTAGCAGAAGATGTCAAAAGCCATGCTCACTGACCTTCGAAAAGAGGCTCCGCCTACTTTTGTTAACTCACGGTGACAGACAGACACTGAGGGAGAAGATCGAGGCGCATGCCTGCCGGTCTGCCTTTGATGCTATTGCTGTAGGAGGAGAGCAGAAAGGTGGAGAAACCAGCAGCTTCCATATTTTATCACTGCTGCGATCTCCTTGGAGTGCAGCCTGGGGACTGCGTCATGGTTGGTGACACACTAGAAACTGATATGCAGGGAGGCCTCAATGCAGGACAGAAAGCCACAGTCTGGATAAACAAGAGTGGAAGGGTGCCGCTGACATCATCCCCCGACATCATCCCCCGTGCCTCACTATGTATATATATATGGTTTCCTCTGTGCTGGAAGTACCTGCTCTCTCGCAAGGTCAGCGTGTCTGTGTAAGCACACAGAAGGCACGGTGGCCTTGTTGAGGGCCAGTTTCCAGGGCTAGAACTAAGGAAAGCTAAGGCAATATGTCTGTTTGGTTCAGGTCTAAGAATAATGTGAGTAAGAGATTCACACCCACATTGTGACAATCCTCCCGACCCCTGCTGCTGTTGATAACCGTAGGCTTGTGTTCATACCCAAAATCCAGGTTTTAATTGTGTAGTCCTGAAAACTTAAAGAAAGGCAGGCAGGAGAGCATATATCCTAGTTTATAGAACAGAAATAGATAATTTTTTCAAAAACTAGATATTCTAAAATTGAGATACAGGCAACCGAATCCAGTCAATGTAAGTACTAAATCATACAAATCGAGAGAATTCATAGTGAAAATTTATATCTTTTAGACAAATTTTTGTTATAAATATTTTTCCTACTGTCTATATTCTTATCTATAATTTACTTTTTCTGCATGATTTTTGAGGGCTGATTTTCTGTAGTGTAAACATAACAGATTGTTATAGTTTGGGGAAAAAAAGCTATTAAAAATCAAACCACAAAAAGAAAGGTGGGAGCTGGTAAGATGGGTCAGCAAGTAAAAGCACTTGCTGTTCTTGCAAAGGACCCAGATTTGAATCCCAGCACCCACAATCCTAGATCTGGGATGAACAAGACACATAGTCAGACATGAGAACAAAACACTCATACACATAAAAATAAAACAAATATATCTAAAGAAAATAAGGTGGGGGCTGGAGAGATGGCTCAGCGGTTAGGAGCACCATCTGATCTTCCAGAGGTCCTGAGTTCAATTCCCAGCAACCACATGGTGGCTCACAACCATCTATGTAATCTAATGCCCTCTTCTGGACTGCAGGTGTAGGTGCAGGCAGAGCACTGTATACATAATAAATAAATAAATAAATAAATAGTTTTTTAAAAAAGAAAATAAGGTGGGAGTTAGGTGTGGTGGCACTCAGGAGGCAGAGGAAGGTGGATCACTGTAACTTTGAGGCCAGCCTGGTCTACATAACTGATTGGGGTGGTTTTTTCTCCCAGCCCTAAGTTCCCAGGATAATGACTCATGAGATTCGAAATATGTTTACAAACACCTGGGCCATATAGCTAGGCTCTTCTCTGACTAGCTCATAATTAAAAAATAACCCATTTATTCTCTTCTAAGTTTTGCCACATGGCTAGTTACCTCTGCTCAGGTACCATGCGTTTATCCTTCTCTCACCTCCCATGCCTGGCTCTATCCCAGAATTCATCCTGCTTACCAGATGTCCCACTTCCTATTTCCTGCCAGCCAGGACTACATGGTCAGACTACAATGTTTTTTTAAAAGTGGAGAAGCAATTGAAGAAAATGAGAAAAACATGTGAAATTGACAGTGTGTGAATACTTACCCATATACGTGCACAGACAAACACACAAAGAAATAGACACAGAGCAGGGCGTGGTGGTGTACGCCTTTAATCCCAGCACTCGGGAGGTAGAGGCCGTCGGATCGCTGTGAGTTCGAGGCCAGCCTGATCTACAAAGCAAGTCCAGGACAGCCAAAGCTACACAGAGAAACCCCGTCTTGAAAACAAACAAACAAACAAACAAATAGACACAGAGGAGAGAAGAAAGAGGGGAATGCTCAGCAGCAAGTGACACTTTCGTTCACCCTGGAACCCCCCCACCAAAAAAAAAAGAAGGGATGTGGGTATGCGCCCATGTCATTGAATGTCATGCTGCAGAAGGGTCTTGGGAAGAGCAGGCAGGCTTGGAGCACATCTGGCTTCAGGAGGAGCCCAAGACGCCACTCCCTTCTGCTCCAAGACTCAATATTCCCGGAACAACTGGCCAATAACCTCTGTGGGGTCAGGGCCACAGGCCAGGCACAACAGGAGTAAACACCCCCTGGTCTCCAGGCACCTCCAAATTTTCTCATCATCAGCTATGAGGCATTACACAAGTTGCCTCTGTGCCTGGACTCCTCTGTATGACAGGGCTGGACCAGAACAGGACCCTGCTGGCTCTACATCAGTCACTCCTGGCCTGACAGGGAGTGGCGCCCTAAAGAGGGACCAGTAGAGAGGAAACCTCTGCAGTTCCTGCAGCACCACCCAAAAGCATCGGTCCTCTCTGGGTCCTGCCCTCAGGGCCCTCCTAACCACAATGGAAACCTGTGAGCTCACTTTTCCTTCCCTCCTAGAAGGCAAGGGTGGGTTGCTGGGGGAACCTTAGCTGAACACTGATTACCACAGAGGACCAGGATGTGAGACACAAACACAAGATTAGACAAACCAAACTTTATTCCAAAAAGCATTCTGGGGTAACCATGACTACACTACTGGATAAGGCACATGGCAGCCCCTCTCTAACCATCCTCCTTATACCAAAACCCACCCCTGCTTGACCTTTGTACACACTGTAGAAATTGTCCCCTAAGCCCACAAGAGGCCCCAGACTTATGGTTGGGAGCTGTCTGGGTAGTCCTGGCCTGGCCCCAATCCTGCTGTGAGGGAGGTAAACCCGGGCGGGCGACTATGACCAATTTCAAATTGCTCTGGGCAGCATCAGGTGATCATCCTATGGCCTTTGAGGAAAGGTGGGGGCAGAACAGTCTTTCTTGTCTGTGCTGCTCGCATTTGGTAAACAGAGGGGCCTCGCCAAGCTGCTCGAAGCCAAGCTGGAAGGCACACCAGGTGGAGCTAATGAGATCTGGAATGCTACAGGCACATCAGGGTATATGAGGCACTGGAAAGGCCAAGATGTGTGCTCCTGAGTAAGGGCTCCTGGCCACAGACCCAGACAGAGCACTGGGGCTGAGGAGATCCTGAGGGGACTAGACCTGAGCTTAGACGGTGATCTAAAAAAAAAGGACAAACAGGTAAAGAATAGGTGCTGGAACAGAGACTGTCATTTGGGGAGCGGGAGACGGGAAGAGCTCAGTCTCAAGTGTCCAGAATCTTGTGCCCCAAATTTTAACACAGGAGATTGGGAGTCCTCTAGCATCAAGGAGGAAATCAGTTTTCCCCACTATGGGGCTTCCACCGGAGAGTGTGCAGAAAAGACTGCTGCTTCTTCCCACTGGTCCCCAGCATCGAAGACTCCCCCAAACTTTCTGCTGGCCCCAGGCAGACCCCTGCAGCCAACCAGGCAGGCATTGACCACTCTGGGCATCTTTGGGACATCAGCAATACAGGAACCTGAAACATAAGAACGGAAGTCACTGGCTCTCAAGGTGTCCCAGCAAAGCCCACCCTGGCACAGACCGCTAATGTCTCGGCTGGGAGGGAGGGAGCTCACTAGCTCTTCCTCGCAACCATCCTTTGTGGAATTTGCAGCAGAGCTAGCTCAAGACAACGAAGAACCTAAGAAGCCATGTTCTTATGTTTTGGGATTTCTGGGGGGGTGGGGATGGGGGGAAGAGACCAAAACCAACAACAAAGCCCAACAAAAATCCCCTACAAACTTTTTTTTGTTGTTTTGTTTCTTTGGAGGATAGGGTCTTATTATGTGCCTGGGGCTAGCCTGGAACTCACTATGTAGTCCAGACTGTCCTTGAACTCATAATCTACCCTCCAAAACCTCCAACACTCTATGATTTCATGCCTGTGCCCGCAAACCCAGCTCAAATTCCCATAATCCTAGTGGATACAGACTTTCTGTTTTGCAAGATGGAAACAGTTCTGGAGGTACATGGTGGTGGTGGCTGTGCTGTGTGACTTATCCTCGCTGCCACCAAACTGCCCTTAGAGCTGGTTACAAGGGTAAATTTTAGGTCATGAATTTTTTTTTTTACCAATTTAGGAAAAAATATTTCTGATTCTCCATCCTGAACCAAGGGCCTCATATTTACTGTGCATTATTCTACCACCAAGCTATAGCTTAGAAAAAAAATATTAGCCATATCAAATATGGCTACACATAACATAGCCCCGTACTGAAGAAGCTGAACCATCAGGGTTCAAAGTCAACCTCCACCACCCATTACCAAGGAGACTTGGAGCCCTGATCTCACAGTATTGTACAGAGAATGCGTGCAGTCAAGCAATGCACCCACACAGTAGGGCTATAGGATGTGCTACATAAAATTTACACTCCATACCAACCACCTCCTTCCCCACACCTCCTCAGTTTGGAAAATGCACTTGCAGGGGCTGGGGAGTGGCTCTGCGACAGATGCTTCCTCCACAAGACAAGAGCCCTGGGTTCTATCCCTAACACGCAGTGTCCTATGTAACTGTGTTTCCAGAGAAAGCTGAGCTTGAGTTAGTACAAAACAGTGGATTGTCACAATGTCTATGGCCATTGTGGTCATCACTGTCTGTCACCCTTCCAGTCTCTGTCAATAAGATCGCTTTCGTTTTGGAAGAGGAGGTGGCACCGTGCTTTCTACTCAAAGGTCTACATCACTTCCCGGTTATCCAAAGTGCCTTACCTTAGAGGTGGCACCAGCTGTCCACCCCAGGTTCAGACAGTTCTCAATTTGGGGACAGAGCTCACCCCACTAGCTGCTCAGAGTCAGTGCCAGGATCTCTTACAAGCGACTGTCTTTTTGAATGGGTGATCACCTGCATATTCTTAGCTTCGCGTTTCCAACAACGTGAATGAAGTATTCAACAATTCCCAGGTCTGGCTGGTGAGGGGCATCCAGCTCCTTTGTCATTGGGGTGGACCCCAGTTAGAGAAATTCCCAGGGCGGGGGGGAGGAGCTTCCGATCTTCAATGGGTCAACCTGTGGGAATAACCTGGAAAGCACGGGGCAATCTTGACATGGGAGTGGCTTAGGTCCTGTTTTTTGAGTCCGGTGAACTAAATTACCATGTGTGGGCGTGGTGCTTGCGTTGGGGGCTAGCGGGGCGGGGCGGAGAGTCTTCTCAGAGAGACCTCTTTGTGCTACTGTGAACTGTGAATCCGCGCTGGAAGACAGCACCATTTGCAGACCCAAATCTTCTTTTGGAAGTTGCCACCTGAATGGCTCCTTAGATAATCCACTGCTTTACAGGAAGGAGTGCGGTTCTAATCGTAAATGGGCTGCTCCGGAAGAGCAGAGACACGTGGGTCCCCAAAGAGATGGGCTATACCTTAACAATCGCTGTTAAGTTAGTCACGTGGGATTCCCCAATGCAAACATGTTTAAAGGTGAGGTATTGCAGAAGCTGGTGAGTGACATCTTTGAAGCCAGGGAAGTTAGACTATTTGGCCCAGTCTGCCAAAGATAAAGGCGGAGAGAAGACAGGAGTCGTCGTTTTAGTAAGGTGCAGCCAGCAGACCTTTGCTATCCACCACTCAAGTAGCTGGCCCCATCTAGAAACTTCGATGATACAGGGCTGCGCAGGAAGAGATCCAAACTACAACTAAAGACGCAATTCATTCCAGCACCCGCTAAGGCCTGTCTCAAGCTGCCTGGCTGCATTCTACACCACCCCAGGCTGGAAGAGGGGGCAGGGAAAGGATGCTCTTCCGACAGCAGGGCCGGAGGGAGGAGGCAGTGGCGCAGCCCAAAGACTGGTTCCAATTTGGGAGCCTCCCCCGGATCTACGCGGCGGCGCCGGGCCACGTCTAACTCTCAACCGGGAATGGAGAAAGAGACTTCCAGGCTTCGCTTGAAGCGGCCCATCCGAGTGTGTGCCTCGGATAGCAGCGCAGGTCCCTGGAAGCTGATATCTAGACTGAGCTGCGGTGCCGCAGTCAGACTGGAACTGAACGTCGGGGATCCAGGGCGCGGGCAGAGGAAACACAGGCAGGGAGAGGGTGCTGGGGCGCACGGGCAAGGGGTGGCAGCAGAAAGGGCTCGGGAGGGATCCCCGCACCTATCTGGGCCGCGGTGGAACGGGCGGCATCACACCACCTCCTCCTTGCCCTGGTAGCGACGGCAGCAGCCGTAGAGTGCCGAGAGCAGGTAAAGGCCGAGGCAGAGGCCGCCGCAGACAGAGGCCGCCAGAAAAGCATGATAGGCGCAGGGCAGCCGGTAGCTCTTGAGGTTGCAGTAGCTGCGCCTCTGCGTCTGGTCGATCATGATGCCCGTCGCGGCCCCGTAGAGAGCGGCCGCCAGCAGGTCGTGCGCCACGTTGACCACGAGCCAGCGCGAGCCCAACACGGGCACCAGCTCCTGCTTGCCCAGCAGCGTGATGAAGTAGAGGCCGAGGGTGAGCAGCCAGAAGAGCACCGACACGAAGAGCGCGAAGTGCACTGGGCCCTGGTACTTGCTGGTAGCGATGGTGATCCAGAAGGCGGCTCCCGCCAGCAGCTGCAGCAGCCGCAGCACGCCCAGAGGGCCCCGCAGGAAGGCCCGCTGCAGGCGCAGGGATCCGCGGGCCGAGCGCGCCTGGGGCGGCGGCTGGCGCGGGGGCGGCGGGAGCATGGCCCCCGGACGCGGCGGCGGCGGCGGTGGCGGCGGCGCCCCGAGCAGCGGAATGGTGGCGCCTTGCTCGCGGGGGCGGCCCGGGCCCGCTGCTCCCGCTACTCCCTCTGAGGCCTGCGCTCCTCCCTGTACTCTGAGTCTTCAGCGCTGCTACTCGCCACCCCCCTCCTCCCTCTCTTCTCTTGCTCCAGCCCTCCTACCCGCTCTTTGGCCGTCCCCCTCATCGGTCTCCTCCCCTGCTCGCGCCTCCCGCCTTCCTGCCGTCGCGCCCTCCACACTGGCTGCCACCACCGCCACCACCACCCCCCTCTTTCTCCTCCGCTCCCATTCCTTTATCCTCCGGCCAGGGCTGAATGCCCGCACCCCCTAACCCTTGGCAGGCCTTCTGCCCAGGCTGCCTGCGCTGCTGGGCCAAGTTTGCCATATCTGGTGCCCTGCCTCCCAGGCCTGGCAGATCCTCAAGAAGGAAGCTGTCTACAAGAGCCTTCTCCCAGCCTATGTATGGCTCTACTCTCTTGACCCTTCTTCAGTCATAGGACAATGGAGACATAATTGTCTCCCCTAGAGGTCTCCTGGCACATCTGGGCGCCACGAGTGAGCAGGAGGCCTGATCTGACAGGTGGTCTCACTGGGACACCCTCACTACCCTGCACTTGCCCACCACAAACTTATCCTGTCCAAAGCTGACTTCAGACTGTCTTGCCATGAAATTCTTTTGGTCAAACCACGAAACCATCGCTCGCTGGAGGCCCAGCTGCCTCCCCCACAACGCACAGAGCGTGGCAATGCCGAACACTCTCTGCCGTTCCTTCCTGGCCAAATCTTTGTGTCTTGCTTAGATTAAAAACATGCAGCCACCTAACATGGCCAGGACACAGGCCTAGGTCTAAGAGACATCATGTTCTGCGTGCTCAGCTATTCATCCAGATGGCAGGGAGCCACCCTGATGTGTATTCTCATGTAAGCCTGCAACGACACAAGAGATTGAGAAGATCCATTTCCTTCGCTTTCCTAAAGCCTTGAGGGGTTCAGACCAGGAAACCGGTGACAGCTGCTGGTTTCTCTTCCCACACCCCCAACCCGACCCCGACCTTGTACCAACGAGCCAAGCTTTGTACTCCAGCAACAGTGTTTTGAAACAGCCCTGGCTCTCCTTAGCATAGCAGAGAGCTGTGTCTTGTCAATGTGGCATATTGCATAATCTGTCCCCAACCAACGTGCAATTTCTTGCTTTTTTTTCTTCTTCTTCTTCCTTCCTTCTTCCACCCATGCCCAAACTCTGTCACTTCTTGCAAGTTTCCCACATAAACCCAGAATGCCCTTCATTTTCCAGACCATCCTCAGCTGGCAGACACTGCTACACAGTTTAAACACTACTGGTTTTAGGTCCAACTTCCCACACTGACAATTATTTCCTTGTCTAGGCCTCCACTTGAACCATTCCTCTGCACGAGTTCTGCAGACTCTACCACAACATAAAGCATGGTCTATCCTGGATTATCCATCTTTGTCTTGGCCTGGCATATAGGAGACCCTCAGTACATAAAAATGGAGTTGTTTGCCAAGTGGCTACAGAAACAGGACTGGACCTAAATGTGTGGTTTGAATAGGTACAACCGCCCATACACTCATTGCTTGGATCCTCAGGGAGTGGTACTATTAGGAGGTGTGGCTTTGTTGGAGGCCAGCTTTAAGGTCTTTTTTTTTTTTAATTATTATTATGTATACAGGATTTTTGTTTGTATGTACTCCTGCAGGCCAGCAGAGAACACCAGATCTCATTACAGATGGATGTGAGCCATCATGTGATTGCTGGGAATTGAACTTAGAACCTTTGGAAGAGCAGTCAGTGCTCTTAACCTCTGAGCCATCTCTCCAGCCCGCTTTGAGGCCTTATATGCTGAAGCTATGGCCCATGTGAGACACAGTCTCTTTCTGTTGCCTGTTGATCCACACATAGGGCTCTCAGCTCCATCTCCAGCACCATGTCTGTCTGCATGTGGCCATGCTTCTCACTGTGATGATAATGAACTAAGCCTCTGAAACTGTAAGCCAGCCCGGATTAAATATTTCCTCTTCTAAGTGTTGCCGTGATAATGGTGTCTCTTCACAGCAATCCGAAATCCTAACACACTGAGCAAGCCTCTTCCACATCAGACTCCAGCTGATCCTGCTCTGCAGAGCTTCCTCTTTCCTCTCCCGGCTCTTAACTCACTGTCCCTTCGCCTGGCACAGCAGGTCCCTTCTCCAGCAGCCTGGCTCCCCTTTGAAGAAAAACCGCTTTGTCCCGTCACTGCCACCCCAGCCTGTATACACTCCTCAAGAAAGCTCCAAATGCGTATTATGAATGGTTAAATTTACAAGCATTTACAAGGCAGCTTAGCCTTGGAATCAGGCCTGCTATTGCTCCACTACTCCATAGTTGGACATGGAGGAGGGCCTGCCTAACGTTCAGTGCCCGATGACTTCATCTGTAAAAGTATTTCGTGCAGCAGGCAGACAATGAATGTTTATTAAATGTTGGTACCGTTTTTAGAGGCCAGGGGCACGTGACCCATGTGGTTGGCGACGGAATACTTACTGTGTTAGGCCCTGTGGCAAGAAAGCTGTATTTACTGTCCCAGCGGATGGTTCCCAACCCTGTGAGATACTTGTTCTTAGCGCTGCTCCTCAGGTAGGGACCACAGGTGCAGAGCATTGGCGCAGTTGACCTTGTCCCAGGAGCTGCTAGAGACTGAGGAGGAGCCAGGTGAAGCTGACTCCTCATCCACAACTCAAATAATTTTACATGTTTCTCATGTTTTGTTTTCAGCTATTCTTTTTTGTTTGCTTGTTTTCTGTTCTGTTTTGTTTTGTTTTGTTTTGTTTTGTTTTGTTTTGTTTTGTTTCGAGACAGGGTTTCTCTGTGTAGCTTTAGCTGTTCTGGACTCACTTTGTAGACCAGGCTGGCCTCAAACTCACAGCGATCCGCCTGCCTCTGCTTCCCGAGTGCTGGGGTTAAAAGTGTGCGCCATGACACCCGGCTTTTTTCTTGCAGGGACCCAGAAAACTGACCCAGAGTCTGCGCAACACTGGAATCCAAACCTGCAGGTTCTGAACTCAGCAAGCCCTGGAGGAATGTCTTCAGTGCTGAGATGCTGATTTGCTTCTAGCATTGAATCTGGATGCTGGACTGCTGAGGTCATTTCTGTGCGAGCAAGGGAGCCTAAGCCACAGACAATAGGAGCAAGGGAAGAGAATTCTTCCATCTTAAAAAAGGCATCAGGAGACGTGTGGGTTAGGGCGCCCCCTGGCGGACATAAACTCTCAGCTTCAGGAGTCTCAACTCGGCTCCTTACATGGAAGAGGCCTTAAACAGCTTTGGGACGGTATTTTTAGCCACTGGAACCTTGAACACGGTCCAAGAAGCAGTGGAGCAGACTCTCTGAAAAAGCGTAACTATACAGGGAAAAAAAAAGTTTGACTCTGTCCTACTCAATGAATCTAGTCTAAGCACCTGCCAGATGCAAACACGTGGGTGTGGAAAGTAAGAATGAAGAGGACTCACTCCTGTTCTCAAGTGTTGACACTCTGCTGGTTGCTAAGGGACAGTTGTGAACACAAAAGACAAGTAAAGGAGGGTTATAGGTTAAAGCTCAAAAGAGAAGGAGAGAGTATTGTGAGGGGAAATCTGGGGACTTTTCAGTCACAGGTGTCATGGTGGAATGGAAGACAAACTTTGGGAGGGCCATCCCCAGGGGCCCTGAGCTTGATGGATGTCCCCCTAGGTATACCTAGAATAGAAGAACATGATCCCTCTTTCCCCAATGATCCTTCATTGTGTGTATGCAGCCTCCAACCTCAATATGCAGCCTTCAATATGTCTCTCCAAAGAGGAGGCGAGGTCACAGTTAGGCGACCTGTTAGTCGAGTCCCTCAAGGGGTTCCCAGGCCACAAGCAGCCTGAACTCTGGGTAGAGACAAGAGCTAGGGACAGCAGTCTGGGCCTGGGCCAATGGTGAAGGAATCTGAAAGGCAGTCTCTCAGGCCAGCCCCTGCTCACCCCATGGGGTGTTAGGTAGCTGGACCGGAAGCCACAAGGTCCCCAGGGGCCCAGGATTGTTATTGGAACCTCCCACTGGGCCTCTGATGGGGACATTCAGGCCCTAGCTGACCTCAGCTGGGAATTACTTAACCAAGGGGCTCAGAGAGGAGTGGGAGTTTCCTAACAGAAAGATCTCCAGCTACAGAGCACCTCCACCAGGCAGCTCTCACTGCTTGCCACCGTTATCTGGTTCACAACAGTTCTATGAGAACGGCACTTTGAAAGACACCCTCAAGGGGCCTGGAAAGATGGCTCAGAGGTTAAGAGCACTGGCTGCTCTTCCAAAGGTCCTGAGTTCAGTTCCCAGCAGCTACATGGTGCGCCCTCTTCTGGCGCGCAGGGGTACATGCAGGCAAAACACTGTATTCATAATAAATAAATACACCTAAAAAAACGACACCACCACCCTCAGTTCAAAAGGAAGAAGCTGAGGCACAGTGGTGTTTCACAGATTATCCAGCTATCCAGCGTGCTGCAACTTGAAGAGAAAGAAACTGTATCCACCCATTTGGTCTCCAGATGTAGACTTTCATCACCCTGTGGATCCGGGACACAGCTTTAGTCTGAGTCCTGTGTGGTAGAAAGGAGAAAGGCCCAAAGGCCTGGAGACGGGCCAGCAAGGAGGAGCCAGGAAGAACCCTGAGAGGAGGGGGAGGGGCATACAGGTCCATCTTGAGACCCACACTTGGGGATCCTGACCCTGCCTGCTGTTTGTTTCTCCTGCTATGAGCCCTCAGGATGGAGCCATCCCCGTGGTCGCATCTTAACCTTTGATGCAGGAAGATGGTCCGGGAGGGCAAGGCTAGGACTGGATGGTGCTCTGCCCTGAGACCTGTGAGACTGACGGTTTCATTGTGTCCATGTGACAAGAGAACAGTGAGATTCAGAGCAGCTCGGTTTCCACCCATGGACACTAGAAACCACTACAGCTGTCACCCGGCTCAGAATCCACGTTAACCGTGAACTTCCAGTATGGTCAGCCTCGCAGGAAACTCTACAAGGCGTTACTCACTCTGACCACTCAACGTAAACCCTTCCGTGACCACTAGGGTCTCAGCCTTGGGTCACCAAATGTAGTCTCTTAAAGATGTGGTAAAGTATGGAAAGACACCACCCTGGCCTCCATCCCAAGAAACCTCCCGCAAGCTATTCAAATGGAATAAAACATGGCTGCGTGCCCCAAAGAGGTCAGAGTCATACAAGCCTGCACAAGAGAGACGGGGCCCTGTGATGTGGGTTAGTTAGTTGTTCCAGTTGGACCTCACATTGAGGTAGCCAAGGCAGCACATGACATGAGTACGTGGGGAACAGAAATCCCGGGAAGTCAGAGGAGGCTAGTGTAGAGAGAGGGACCTGGTGCCAGCTGCACTTCTCCAGAGCAACACTCAAGACAATGGAGAGAAAGGGGAGAGGTAGGGAGGAGAGAGAAGAGAGGGGGGGGAGAAGAAAAGAGAGGAGGGGAGAGAGAAAGAGACAGAGAGGGAGTTGGGTCGAGGTAGGGGGGAGATCACAAAGAATCTGCTCACAAAGTCCCAGAGTCTGACAAGCCCCAAATCTGCAGCTGGCTGGCTGGAGGCCCCCTGGGAGGGAATCAGGTGTCCTCCCTTACTCCTAGAAAGATCAAGCCTTTTGTGCTACTCAGACTTTCAACTGACTGGATGGAGCTCACCCATGGGGTGCTGGGGCCTGGGGGGGGGGGCTGGGGCTGGGGCTCAGCGGGGTGAAGGGGGTGAAGTGCATCTGCTTCACTCAGTCTACCAGTTCACAAACTCACCTCATCTAACAGCACCTTCACAGACACCTACGGTGTCTTAGTCCGTTTGCTGTTACTGTAACAGAACACTTGAGACTGGATTGTTTATATAAAAAAAAAAGTTTATCTTGGCCCCTGGTTCAGAAAGCTGGGAAGTCAATGTTTAAACAGCCACATCTGGGGAGGGCAGCAGTTGCTTCAGCACCTAGTGGAAGCACAGAACGGTAAATGGATGCCCGCAAAGGAGGCAGCCTTACTTTATAACCCCTATTTATAACTCTCAGAGTGACTAACACAGCCTGTGAGCAACCTCGACTGGATGAGAACGGTAACAAGGCCACGTCATAACCTCGTTGCATGGTGGGATCCCACCCCTCAATGCAGGCACCATGCCCGTCAGCGGAAATCCTGACACTGTTGTCAAAGGATATGATGTTATTCAAATCCCAAGACCCAGAAAAATGTTTAGCCACGTTTCTGGGCACCCTATGGCTTGATCAAGTCAACACATCAGCCTTCATAAGCTGATACGCATAGCTGAAAGATGATGAGAGGCTGGCAACAGCATCCCGTGGCTTGCTCCAGGTCACATCTGAACCTCATTACTGTGAACACACGTGGCTGAAAGGAACCTCCCTCCCCTACTTCTTTGCCTGAAGTAACTTGCCTGTGCCTTGTAGTAGCCATGCTCAAACAAGTAGGTCTGGGGCAGACTGACAGGGACTGAACCCTAGTCCCACTGGGTGGGAGGCTTTTCTTTTTAGTGTTTGTTATTTGAGACCGAGTCTTACTATATAGCCCAGGCTGGCTTCACATTTGAAAGCCTCCTGTCTTGGCCTCCAACGTATAGAGAGTACAGATGTGTGCCACTGCCACTGCTTCCTGTTTGTTGTTTGTTTAATTTGCTACACTGTTTCATTTTCCTCCACGAAGATGTGGGGTCTATGTTCCCTTCCTATGAGTCTGGGTGAGCTTGTGATTCGACTGTAACTAGTGGGGTGGCCACAGCAGTATTTCTAGATACTTTAAAAAGACAACATAGCTTCCTCTCCTTGTTTTCTAGAGCTCACCCTGAGCCACCATAGAAGTCTGGCTACTCCCGGCCACCATACTCCAGGTCCCAACGCAGACCCAGTAAGACACTGCAGCCAAGCAGCTCCAGTTTCCCACCGCTGGCCCCAGATGTAGGAATGTGTCTCCAACTGCTTTCTGTGGAGCTGTGACATCAACTCCAGGCTTCCAGACTTCCCAGCTAAAGTCTGGACCCCTGGGACAGAAACCAGCCACGCCCCCTGCCCTCTGCCTGAACTCCTGTGTGTGTTAACCTGGTTGTATAGTGTTCTGAATTTTGTGAAGCTTTGACACGCTGGGGCTTTGCAGCCCATGGAAGTGGTAGCTCTCACAGGGTTAGTGAATGCTGCCGTCACCAAGTCCTGGAGACAGAGCCTGGAGAAGGCACCTCAGAACACATACACACACACACACACACACACACACACACACACACACACACACACACCCTGGCCTCCTGGCCTCCTACCAGACCCCTCTACTGACAAAGACAAAGCTGAGTCTACATACCAAGTTCTAAGCTTGCCAGGACTATACAGCCAGACCCTGTGTCAAGGGAAGGGGGGAGGGGCTAATGCTACATCCTAGATACGCCCTGCCTACTCACTGGCTGACTTCCTAACCTGCAGTTGATGGCATCAGGAGGGAGGGCTTTGGGGGGTGATTAGGTCGTGACAACAAGCACTTAATGAATGGGATAAACGTTCCCATCTCCTGAGAGCTGCTTCATGAGTTGCCGTCTGTGAAGTGTGGAAGCAAGCCCTCACCAGATGAGAAACTTCATCTTACTTAGAAGTCATGGTCTGTGATGTTTTGTTGTAGCAGCCCATGTGGACCAGGACACCCAGCATGCACAAAACGCCACATACATACAGCAAACCCAAAATACTCAGAACTGCCAGTCAGGTGGCTGGTCACGGTACAGGCTAGCTGTTGGTCCTTCCCAGGCTATAGTGGGCACCTGTGGCTTCCTTCTTTGAATGCCCATCTATGTTTCAACGAATCTTGACTAAAACCTTGGCTTCCTAAAATTCTTTCCTTGCTGGCATAAGCCAGCGATCATTTCTGAGGGGACCCAGATGTCACTCACCCTGTCTCCTTTGAGCTGCTTGCTGTAGTTTCTGATCAACCCTCACTATGCAGTCTGGAAGTACTGTTGAGCACCTCAGCAAATACCCTGGTTTTGAAAAAAAAAATTTTTTTTTGCTTGTATGTGACAGACAGACTAGACTGTGGCTCCCTCTGACATCAGCCTCTGACTGTTCGTGCTTTTGTAGCACCGTGTCTCTTGAGGTAAGGGCAGGAGCCTTAGCCGGCAAGGCAAATGGCACTCGCAACGACAGTTTGTCCCATAGGACGCTGTCTTCTGAGTAGACATGCCCTAGGAATACTCCTTTAGAACAGCCTGGGCAGTCAGGACTGGCCAGGGGCCATGGAACTTTCCAGAAACCTCCTGTTGCTAAGAGCAACCACCAGCTGGCAAGAAACCAGCCAGGCCTCCGCCCAACAGCTACATGAAGTGGAATCAGCCAACACCTTGAACGATCTTGGAAGAGCCTGTACTGTCAAGCCTGCAGTCTCCACCTCACCACCAGTGGTGGATGTGTCAGCTCCTAAGCAATGACCAAGAAAGCTCTACCCTGTCTCCCAACCCAAAGAAATGGACGTTACTGTGCTTCCCCAATTATCATTACTGTGCGTGCACAATGGGAGTGTACACACGAGCCACATCGTGCACGTCGTCAGAGAACAACTGTGTGCCATTTGCTCTGTCCCTCCGCCTTTACATAGGTTCCAAGAACCAAATTCAGGCTGTGCAGGTTTTTACTCACTGAACCACTTCAGCAGCACATGGAGTTTGTTATTTGAAAATGCTACATGGTATAGATACTTCAGTGTTCTGTGATGTGATAATTGCACTTTTTTGTTTTTTGTTTGTTTGTTTGTTTGTTTTTAGTTTTTGGGACAGGGTCTCTTTACATAGCCCTGGAAGTCAGGTTAGCCTCCTATACGCTGAGATCTATTCTATTTGTCTCTGCCTCCCAAGTTGCTGGGAGGACAGGCGTGTGCCACTGCCGCCTGGCTAATTACACATTTTTAAAAAGCAGCCAGGATTCATCTAGGTAAAGCCTAACTCGAACGCATTAATCACATTATGTCCAGAATTGATGGCTAAAAATGTGAGAGATTGTTGGTCTCTATAACAGTTATAAAAGGAGCTGAGAACTGCCCGTGGCAGCAGTAGACAGTATTGTCCCATAACCCCAGTACTTGGGGGAGTCGGGGGACGGGAGTGGGGATCGGGGGACGGGAGTTCAAGGTCATTCTAGGCTACATATCAAGTTCTAGGGTTGACTGGGCTACATGAGACTCTTCCTCAAAATCAAAATAAGAAAAGAAAAAGAAAGCCATAAACCTTTTTGCCATTAGTTTTGTGTGTCTACATGTTTAGGTGTTTGTGTATGTGTATACACACGTGCGTGGAAAGCAGAGGCCGGCTTCCTCTAGCTCTCATCTGTGGCGGTTTGAATAAGAATGGCCCCCCACAGGCTCATAGATTTGAATGCTTGGTCACCAGGGAGTGGCACTATTTGAAAGGATTAGGACGGGTGGCCTTGCTGGAGTGGGTGTGGTCTGTCACTGGGAGTGGGCTTTGAGGTTTCAAAGGCACAAGTCAGGCCTAGTGTCTTTCTCTCTTCCTACCTACTGCCTGCAGGTCTGGATGTACCACTCTCAGCTACTCCCCAGCTACTCCCCAGCTACTCCCCAGCACCCTGTCTGCCTGCATGTCACCATGCTTCCCACCGTGACAACGGACTAAAGCTCTGAAACTGTAAGCAAGCCCCAATTTCCCCTATAAGGGTTGCCATGGTCATGGTGTCTCTTCACAGCAGTGGAACAAAATCTTTTCTTTGTCTATGTGCACATGTGTGTCTGTGCATGTCTGTGCACATGTGTATGTGTGGAAGAGTGAGGCTAGAAGAGGGCATCGGGTTTCTCTGGCATTCTCCACTGGTTCCTTTGAAGCAGAGTCTTTCCCTGAAGCAAGGGCTTGCATTTTCTCCCCTAGGCTGGAAGCTAGAAGATGCTCGCGGCTCCCCACCTTGGAGCTAGAGTTACAGGTGCTTGTGGGAACATTTGCCTTGTTGTCTTACTGCTGGGATCTAATTCTCCTCTCTCTCTCTCTCTCTCTCTCTCTCTCTCTCTCTCTGCAACAGGGTCTCACAGTATAGCCCTGACTGCCCTGGAACTCACTATGTAGCCCAGGCTAGTTTTGAACTCACAGCTATCCTCTTGCCTTAACTTTCTACTGCTGGGATTGACGGGATGCGCCACCATGCCTAGCAGGGTGCTGGGACCTAGCAGGGTCCTCATGATTTTGTAGCAAGTGCTCTTAAACACGAAGCCATCTCTCCAGCCCTTCTCTCAACATTATTTCTTTTTTACTATTTGGTATGTGTGTGTGTTGCCTGCTTGTATGCCTATGTATCGCATGCATGCTTGATGCCCTCAGAGGCCAGAAAAGGGTGTTAGATCCCCCTGAAAATGGAGTTAAAGATGGTTGTGAGCCATTATGTGGGTGCTGAGACTCGAACCCAGGTCCTCTGGAAGAGAATATAGTGCTCTTAACCACTGAGCACTCTATGCCTCGACGTGTTTTTTGAGCTCTCAGTGAACCTGGAACTCACCAATTTGGCTAGACTGGCTGTTCAGCAGCCCTAGGAAGCCTCTTATCTCTCCTTTCCAGCCCTGGGGCAACAGGGGTACACTATCATGTTTGTTTGTTTGTTTGTTTTCATAAATTCTGGAGATCTGAAGCCAGCCCTTCATGCTTGTGTGGGAACCATGTTACCAAATGAACTAATTGTTTCTAAAGTGAAAACTAAACCATAATGTATCAGATCTATATATGTTGTTTTATATCATATAGAATAAAATCATGACTTTTCATTAAAAAAAAAGAATATAGCTAAGGGGAGTCTCAGTGTGGTGCTTTGAGCGTCAAATAGTCTTAGGTGTTGGATACTTGGCCCTGTTTTGGGAGGTATAGGAGAAGAGGTATGTCCTTGTTGGAGGAAGTGTGTCACTCTATTCCCAGAATCCTCTCTGCTTCCTGCTTGTGGCTCAAGCTCCAGCCTCATGGCCTGCTGCTACCACTCCAGAGAAAATAAACTGAAGAATGAAAATCTACCCTGAATGTGGGGACGACCATGCCATGGGCTAGGGTCCCAAACTGAATAAAAAGGAGAATGGGAGTTAAGCTCTGTCTTAGTTACCGTTACTACTGCTGTGATGAAACACCGTGACTTGGGGAAGAAAGGTTTATTTCGCTTACACTTCCACATCGTAGTCCATCACTGAGGAAGTCAGGACAGGAACTAAAATAGGGCAGGAACCTGGAGGCAGGAGCTGATGCAGAGGCAATGGAGGGGTGCTGCTTACTGGCTTGCTCCCCATGGCTTGCTCTGCCTGCTTTCTTATGGAGCCCAGGACCACCAGTCCAGGGATGGCACTGCCCACAGTAGGCTGGGGCCTCCCCGACCAATCACTAATTAAAATGCCCTACAGGCTTTTTATAAAGCCCAGTCTTATAGAGAAAGGCTTCTGTCATGCTGCCTTTCTGCACCTCATTCTGTCCTTAGTCATGAATGGATATTGATCACCTTGACAGTGTATCAACCATCACCCCTGTCTATCACATTACAGTGTGACATCGCATCACATACAATGTGATAAAGTATGGCCGGGCGTGGTGGCGCACGCCTTTCATCCCAGCACTTGGGAGACAGAGGCAGGAGGATGGCTGTGAGTTTGAGGACAAAGTGAGTCCAGGACAGCCAAGGTTACACAGAGAAACCCTGTCTCAAAAAACAAGAACAAAAACAAAACAAAACAATGTGATAATGTTACATTATTGCATAGAGTTGTTCTGGTAATCGGGAAATAACAAGTACTTGTGATATGTTACTAAAATGTGCGTGATTTGGAGGGTGGGAGATGGACGCCACAGAAAAACAGGGGCTGGATACTTCACTGAAGTTCTAAGGGTAATCAGCACCTAGATCCATGCCACACCATGGGCTTTTTTGTTTTGTTTTGTTTTGTTTTTGTTTTGTTTTGTTTTTGTTTTTTGAGACAGAGTTTCTATGTCTCTGGCTATCCTGGAACTCACTCTGTAGACCAGGCTGGCCTTAAACTCACAGAGATCCACCTGCCTCTGCTTCCCAAGTGCCGGGATTGAAGGTGTGCGCCACCACCGCCTGCCTACACAATGGGTTTTTTTTTTTTATGATGAAAGACATTTACACTTCATACCATCTATATCAACAAAAGAGCTGCGAAACTTCATTAAGTTTGTTTTTTAATTTTGAAAGCAACATTTGCCCTAATAAAGCACATTACTCCAAGCCATTTGCAGAGTCTCCATGAAGGCTGCTGGTTTTGAATTTGGGCCAGGGTAAGAGAAGGTGCCTTCAGAAGTCCACACTGTAGAAGGGACAAGCCTCCCTTACACTTAGACCTCACGAGTTCCCAGATCCATCATCGTCAGTATCTGGGGTAAATAGGAATTGCTCGCCTGCCAGCCATTCCCTCTCGCCCCTGTTAGCGATGCGTTCTTTCAGATATCAGATGGCCACGTGTGCAGGACTGAACATGGGAGCAGGTTGGCTTTGGGTCATCATGGCAGTGTGTTGCTCTATTTGGAATAGTTTAAGATGAATGTATGATCCAGTTTCAGCTGATAAAATGTGAGGACAAATTTAATAGATAATGTTGAGGAAAGATTGTCCTCATTATTTAAAATCAATGCGTGAATTCTATCAGGGGAACGAGAAGACAGGAACAAGTAGAAGGAAATATTTGCAGAAGACCTCTGATGAAGAACTGCTGAAATAAACAAAAAACTATCAAATTCAACAAGGAAAAACAAATGCTCTATTGAAAATGAGCAAAGGGACTTGGACCATGACTTAGATTTGTGGGTGACAAAAAGGCATATGAAGAGACGTTTAATGTCCAGTGTCATTAGGGAGTGCAAACAATGTGATTCCACGCGTACCTATTAAAATGAGCAAAATCCCACAGCTGGGTATAGTGGTGCATACTTAATCCCAGCTTTGGGGAAGCAGAGGCAGGAGGATGGCATCAAGTTTGAGGTCAGCATATCTACATAGCAAGACCTTATCTAAAAAGTAAATGATAATAATCCGGAATAAGCCCAAATCCAAAAGAACAGCAACACCAAATGCTGACAAGGATGTGAAGCCACAGAGGCTCATGGCTCACGGGAACGCAAAATGGACCATAAACCAGCCCGGTCTTCCTATAGTAACTGTGTTCTTTGCAATTTACTCAAATGAGTTTAACCTCCATGCAAAAACCTATCCAGTGACACAGAGAGAAGCTTGATTCGTTATTTTCCCAAACATGCAAGCAACCAAGATGTCCTTCAGTGGGTAGATGGATAGGTGAACGCAAAGGAATATTATTAAGAGCTGAAGCAAATTGGGCTACGAGGCCACAAGGAGACAAGAAGGAACCTTAAATGCACAGAAGCAGAAGCAGCCAAATTGAAAGGATGTATTCTGGACTCGGTGGTGGGCATGTAGCTCGGGTGTAGAGTGCTTGTCTCTCAAGTACAAGGCTCTGTGTTTAGTCTCAAGTGTGGGATGGGAGGAAAGAACCCCCAAAGCTATGTTTTGCACGATTCTATGTATATTGACTCTAGAAATGACAAAATGGATGGTTGGAAGAGTGAAACTACTGAATGGAATCACCATGGTGGCTACAGGTCACTGATACAGGTGACAAAGCCCAGCAAAGTAAAGGGCAGCAATGTGGTGCCAGTGCAGCCTTGGTGATTACGGCAAAGACGTCTTTCTGGTACAGGATGGTGGGATGGGGAAGCCTACGCAGGCATGAGTTGTAAGCTAGGAGTTCACTAGATTATGTGTTTAATTTGACTGTGAACTGAAACCGCTCTTGAATAAGGCAATACATCAAAAAGACCCAGGCTAGGCATGGTGGCGCACACTCGTAATTCGGAACAGGAGAATCTCAAGTTCCAGAGCAGTCCCAGGTTACACAGCAAGATCTTGTCTCAAAAGAATTTAAAAAAACAAACACACAAATAAAAAGAAAACAGTACAAACAATGAAATAAAACCTGTGATGCTTGGGAAGAAACAGAGCCCTGATCGAATGTTGTCCATAAAGCTTCTGCGAACACATGGGTTTATATGGAAGTCAGTGTTGCCAGTGCGCAGACAGGATACAGCAGAATGAAGGATTCTGTTGTCCACTGAGCAGGTCATTCCAGAAGCTTCCTTGCCTCTGGACCTCTGGTGGTGAGAGAGAACAAACCTATATTTGCTTATGTCATTAACTGGTTATGTCACTTACTTTCCTAGCTATGACAACATACCTGGCAAAAGCAACTTAAGGGAAAAAGGGTTTATTGTGGCTCCCAGTTTGAGGGCACACAGTCCATCAGGGCAGGGAGTCCTGGTGACAGGAGCCTGAGGCAGGTGGCCATGTTGGTCTGCAATCAGGAAGCAGAGAGCAACAAATGCCCATATTCAGGTCACATTCTTTTTCTGTAGTTCAGGACCCTCGGCTATGGAATGGTACCATCCACACGTAGGGTGGGGCGTGTTTCCAACCTCAATTAACCCACTCTAGAAACTACCTCACAGACATGCCTGTTGGCTAGTCTCCTAGGTGAGTCAACAATCACATCAACCACGCAGTGGCTCTGCCATTTTCTCTGTTCTCTCCTGATGCCTCTCCACCATTTCCCTCTCTGCACTTGGCCTCTTGGGGGTAGGGGGCAACCTCTCCAACCACATCAGAGGGCTCCTTTCCCTCTTCAGCTTTCAACTAGAATTCACTGGTAAGATTTGCCCACAAGAAACAAGAGGAAGAGAAATAGGTCATGAAATGTTCCCTGCCAGAGCCTTGCTTACTAGGTTCCCCGCCCTTCCCCCCTCCCCCCCCTTTCCCCTCTCCCCCCATGATGGTCACCATCTACAAAGAAGGAACCAACAAAGCCCTTACCTCTTGTTTTAAGCATTTAGTTTATTATTTTTAAATGTCATGCATGTGTATATGTGTGCCAGGTTATATGTAGCTGAGTGCAGGGCCTATGGAATTAAGAGACATTGGATCCCCTGGAACTAGAGTTACAGGCAGTTGTAGAAATTGAACTTAAATCCTCTGCAAGAACAGGAAGTGCTCTTTATTACTGAGCCATCCGTCTACCACCAGCACCACAGATTCACGTGGTATCTTTTTTTCTCTTTTTTTCTCTTTTTGTATGAGTGTTCTATTTGCATGCACACCTGCAGGCCAGAAGAGGGCATCAGATCTCATTACAGACAGCTGTGAGCCACCACGTGGTTTCTGGGAATTGAACTCAGGACCTCTGGAAGTACTGACAGTGCTCTTAACCTCTGAGCCATCTCTCCAGCCCCTCACTTGGTATCTTAAACTTGAATGGCTCAGTCTCAAGACCCGGAGGAAATCAATTTCTCAGATTGGATGGTGGCTCAGATGGTAAAGCGCTTGCCTTGCAAGCTTAAGGACTATATGAAAAAGCTTTGCTTGTATGCACTTGTAATCCTAGTGCTTGGAAGGTAGAGATAGGGTCGTTGAGGCTTCCTGGCCAGCAAGCCTAGCCTACTAGGGAAGGCAACTTTCAGGCCAATGAGAGACCCTGTCTCCAAGAAAAAACAACAGAAAAATGGGCAGCGCCTTCAGAAGGACGTCTGAGGTCCACCCCTCAATACACACACACACAGACACATCTGAGCATTCACACCCACACAAACACACAGAAAGGAGTGAGAATTCATTTCTCTTGTTAGGCCATCCTGTCTTTGGTATCTTGTTATAGTAGCGTATTAGTTACTTTCTAAATATCATTGTGACAAAACACTTGACAGAAACCATCTCAGGCGGGGAGAGGCTTTTCATGGTTTGTGGTCCTAGACAGATTTCAGTCCATCACGACGAGGGGTGGGCGATGAGGTGGAGGGGTGGGGGAGGGGTGGGGGGAAGGCCTGGCAGGAAGAGCGGAGCTGTCCAGCAGGACACAGAGAACAGGCAGGAAGAGGTGAGGGTGGAACCTTCCAAAGGGCGGCCCTGAAAGGCCTGCCTCTAGTGAACCACTTCCACCAGCCAGGCCCTGCCTCCTAAAGGCCCTGCGCCTTCAAAGTAGCACCACAAGCCGGGTACCTAGCATTCAAAACACGAGCCTGTGGGAGACATTTTAGGTTCAAACCACAGCAACAACCTGGCCATGATCATGAATGAAGGAAAACTGAGTCAGCCGGGCATTGTGGCCCACACCTTTGATCCCCAGGGATCTCCCAGGCTGGGAGGGATGGGAGTGAGAATAGCCCCCATAAATACAGTAATGTGTAGATGCTATTTGTGCTGAAGTGTGGCTCGAGAGTAGAGCACAGGAATAGCATGTATAAGGCCCTGGGTTTGATCCCAGCATAGAATAACACACACACACACACACACACACACACACACCTATACATGTTTATACAACATACTAGTTTTCATACTTTTTCTCTCTCAAAATACATTTCTTTTGGTTTTTTTGAGACAGGGTTTCCCTTTGTAGCCTTGGCTGTCCTAGACTCGCTTATGTAGACCAGGCTAGCCCCGAACGCACAGCGATCTGCCTGCCTCTGCCTCCCAAGTGCTAGGATTAAAGGCGTGAGCCATAAAATTATTTTTTAATAATTTATTTATTTTTATTTGATGTGCATCGTGTTTTGCCTTCATGTATGTCTGTGGGTGGCAGATCTTGGAGTTACAGACAATTGTGAGTCGCCATGTGGGTGCTGGGAATTGAACCCGGGTCCTCTGCAAGAGCAGTCAGTGCTCTTAACTGCTGAGCCATCTCTCCAGCCCCCAAATTATTTTTATTTGATTTAACTGAAACCCCAGGAATTAAACACAAGGCCTTGCATATGCAGGTAAGTCCTCTACCACTCACCTGTACCTCATTTGTTTTTCAAATCTTCTCAGTCTAAGGGCTGGGGATTCAGATCTGGTTCAATCCACAGTACCACAGAAGTGTGGAAAGAGGATTGGGAGTTCAAGGACATCCTTGCCTCCACATCAAATTAAAAGGCCAGCCTGGGCTACATGAGACATTCTAAACAAACAAGTAAATAAATACATAGATAAACAATTGGGAAAATAAAATATAGCCTGTGGCTGTTTGAAGCACTCAGCCTGCAAGGTTTCCTTCTACCGTCACGGTAACACCCATAGTAAATTTTTCCTTTTTTTCTTTTTCTTTTTGCTATTTATTTACTTATTTATTTTATGTATATGAGTACATTGTCTTCGTGCACACCAGAAGAGGCCACCAGATCTCATTATAGATGGTTGTGAGCCACCATGTGGTTGCTGGGATTTGAACTCAGGACCCCTGGAAGAACAGCCAGTGCTCTTAACCGCTGAGCCATCTCTCCAGCCCCTATCTTTCTTTCTTTCTCTCTTTGCTTTTTGTTTTTGTTTTTTTGAGACAGGGTTTTAAAGACAAGAAAGCTGAGGTGCAGAAAGAATCAATCACTTCCTTGAGGAAGAACAAGCAGAAACTCTTTCCTAGACTTTCCTCGGAGGTAAAAACAGCACCAGGTTGAACCATATTGGACATGAATCTGTTGCAGGATATTTGATCTCATTGTGAAGCCCGAGATTGTGAACTGTAAAAACCTGTTTCTTGTTTGGTGTGGCTCAGCACTAGCACACACCTTTAATCCAAGAGCTTTCTGTTTATTGTAAATGGGTGATTATGGTGTGGTTCAGCAAGCCCTAGCGCACATCTTTAATCTAAGAGTTTTTTGTACACAGGATGTGAAAAGTTAATCCTAGGTCAAAGGGTGGAGCAAGTAACCAGATGACAGGGATTAAAGAGTAGGAGGAAAACTGGGTGGTGGCGCACACCTTAATCCCAGCACTAGGGAGGCAGAGGCAGGTGGATCCCTGTGAGTTCGAGGCCAGCCTGGTCTACAACTTGAGTCTAGGACAGCCAAGGCTACACAGAGAAACTTTGTCTCAAAAATAAAAAATAAAAAAGAGTAGCAGGAACTTTGAGTTAAAGGGTATTTAATACTGTGGATAAGAAGAAGGGTTTTTGGGCTTTGAGATAGGAAGACTTTGGCCCTTGGGTTTTTTGGCCTTTTCCTTCTGGGCTGTCATTTGAGCTGGTGAGCCTTTTAAACCTTTTTCATCAGGACATGAGCTGAGTAGGAAGGCCAGCTGGGTGCTTTCTCTGCCTCTCTGAGTGAGCAGGTTTTCACCCCAGCATCTGGCTCATGATTCTTTATTGGTAAAATCAAATGTCTGGGATTTTCATTTGTTGTTGTTGTTTGAGACAGGGTTTCTCTGTGTAGCCCTGGCTGTTCTGGACTCACTTTGTAGACCAGGCTGGCCTCGAACTCACAGTGATCCACCTGCCTCTGCCTCCCAAGTGCTGGGACTAAAGGCATGCGCCACCACCGCCCGGCGGGATTTTCAATTTTTAAAACAACATGAATCCAAAGGGTAAATATGTTTCCCATATGCCCTTATGCAACTATCTTTCCAGGTCCCGAACTGGGTGGAAAAGTGGGAAAAGGCCCCAACCAAAACTAACTAAAACCAGAGCTGCCCAACATGGTGTCATGTGACCAGCGTTCTTCATGAAGCCACTCCACATGACTGGAGACTGAGGGCTGCTGGGAAATGAGTGTCCCCTTTACACTTGCAAAATAAATCAGAGCCAAGACAACAAACAAAGGCCTGTCTTTGTTTTAAAATTTCATATTTTGGGACTGGAGAGATGGCTCAGAGGTTAAAAGCACTGACTGCTCTTCCAGAGGTCCTGAGTTCAATTCTCAGCAACCACATGGTGGCTCACAACCATCTATAATGTGATCTGATGCCTTCTTCCGGCCTGCAGGTGTACATGCAGGCAGAGCACTGTATACACAATGAATAAATAAACCTTTAAATTTTTTTTTTCATATTTTGTTCATCTCGGATTTTTGGCATCTGTTTTGATGTCCCCAAAGAGATGTTATCTATCTTAATTACTGAGGTTTTATATATATATATATATATATATATATATATATATATATATATATATATACACACACACACACACACACACACACACACACACACAGATATATATATATATACACATATATATACATACATATATATATTCTATTAAGTTTGCAGTCCAGAAGATTTCTTCATTGTTCTCACCTTAATTTTTATTATATTTTATTTATTATTTATATATATATAGTGTGTGTGTGTGTGTGTGTGTGTGTGTGTGTGTGTGTGTCCATCCATCATACCAGTGTCAAGGACGTGTGGAAAGGTCAGAGGATAACTTGCAGGAGTCAGTTTTCTCCTTCCATCATGCTGGTCCTGGCTCAAACGCAGGCTCTCAAGCTTGGTGGCAATGCCTTTGCCCACTGAGCCACCTCACCAGACCCATTCATACCATCTTAATCTAGGCCCTGGAGGAAAACAAGCCTTTGCCTTAATGACACTAGGGGACACTCCTCGTGCCAACTTCCTCTAAAGAGGGCCCCATAAAGCTATGGTATGGTGACCCACATTTGTAATCCCAGAACCCAGGAGGCTGAAGCAGAAGAATCTGGAATCTAAAGCCGGACTGAGCTACCAAAGAGACCCTGGCTCAAAACAAACAAGCAAACAAACAGGGCCCTTTTTGTTGGTGGTTACTGTTTCCACCACGATTCTGTGAGTCTCAAATATCCCCATTTCTGGTGAGGTTTCTCGTAGCCCACATGACTAGGGGAGTGTCAGTCCACTCGTCAGAAATACTGAATCATAAACCTGTGGCAAGCACCAGTACACGCCTGCAAAACTGGAAGCAGCAGACGTTCTTCTCCACCTAGCCTTAGTCACATCTGACCCAGACGCCACAAGCTCCCAGTTCCTGCAGTGGTGTGTGCTGGTGGCATCAGAGTTCCCGGGTCCTTTAACCATGGGCATGCTGAGAGTCTGGCTTTCTCAGGGTGTTGAATGGGTAAGGAGGAGGGGGTTCCTGGGTCTGAAGCCCAGCGTGGTCCCTCCTCAGCCCTGCACTTTGAAGCAGACACTGAGCGGAAAGCGCGCTGCTAATTTCTCCTTCAGGATCTTGCTCTTGAATCTATTATCTCTTTTTACCTATCTCTTTATCTCTCTTTGTTTCCCCATGACTTCAAGAAAAGCAGAGAAGCCACCCTTAAAAACATCCTCTTGTTGGTTTGTGCAGAGGGGCAAGGAGGAGCTAGAGACTGGGATGAGAGAACAGAAACCAAATTCCCCTTCACCTTGCAAAAAAAGATGCCCAGCTAGTGGCACGTCTGTTAATTTTTTTTTTTTTATGTGTACAAGTGTTTTTCTCAAGTATGTACGCACCAGGTCTGTGCTTGGCGCCCTCAGAGACAGAAAAGGGTGGTCAGATCCTCTGAAACTGCAGTTACAGATGGTTGTGAGCTGCCACGTGGGTGCCAGGACTTGAACTCTGGTCCTCTGCAAAAGTACCCACTGAGCCATCTCTCCAGCCCTCTTCATCTCCTCCCCACCTGGAACTTTTACAGAAGAGAAATTACACTTAGAATGTCAGCTTTGAGGTGCGAAAAGTCAGGGAAATTTGCTGGCCACAGCTGCTGCCCAGGCAGTCTCCCTGACATTCCCAGACAAGAGCACAAAGGCCCCTCAGTGAAGGAAACAAGCATTTCTCCAGAGCCGAAAGGAGCTGGGCCGGGTGTGGTTCATGCCTAATATCCCTGAACTTAAGAGGCTGTGTCAGGAGGATGGAGATTCCAGGGCAGTCTGAACTACAGAGTAAAACACTATCTCAAAGCGACAGACAGACAGACAAACTAGAGCTGGGCACAGAGTAGTTCAGTGGCAGAGTATTTGCTTTGCATGTATGAGGACCACATACATGTCTTGTAGTAAAGAGGAAAAAAAAGAGCCTCCTGGATCCCCGGCGATCATTTCTGTCCTTTCCAATCCAGCTTCCTTGGAATTGGTGAGACCTTCTAAAACTGCCAATTTAACACCAGGCGGAAATGAGCTAACACTTGTGAAGTGCTGACTGCATTCCTGGCGCTCGATAAGGGCCGCAGAGTGCCTATTCATAAGCGCAAAGCACACTAGTTCCTTGCCTAGAGACCCTCGGAGGGGCAAGCACGAGCTCCACCGCCACCGCCTGCCCACCCTTCTGCTTCCCGTTATGGTTACCTTGCTATTTATAGCGAATCTCCAAACCTCATTTCATCTTCGGAGAAAAGTTCTACCCTGGCTCCAGCATGCTTTCTTTCCTCTACCTTTATTCTTCCCAGATCCACTCTTCCTTGTTCTATAAACTTCTGCTCTTGCCTTTCACTGATTATGTTCCTTTTTGTGGCGTCCAAGACCTCCCAAAGATGCCTCCTCTTTACCCTCTTCCAGCTTCATGTGTTCATGATTCATGTGTTCACATACTAGGTTCACACTAAGGTCAGCGTTAGCCTCTCTTGCTAGGCTGTTAAGTACCCTCAAGCCAACAGCTGCAGTTCTGTTACTGCCCATCAAAGAAAATGAACTGGAAAGGAGAGTACTTCCTCCTTTAGGTAACTGGCCCGAACACAAGATTGAAGTAGATCATTCGGAACACAGACCCAGGTGGGCCGGAAGGTGAGATGAGTTTTAAGAGCTGTAGGATACGAGGATTTTAACACCGGAACTCGCCGCCACGGGCTCTGGACTCGGCCCAGAAAAGGGGGCATTTGTCACGTGTACCCTGCAGGGCGCGCCACCTCCGCCGCACCCGGCGGCAGGAATGCGACCCAGCCCCGCCTAGCGTGCGGGCAAAACTGAGCAGGCCCCCTGGACTGACGTCAACCAAGGGGGAGCCTCTGGATATGGAGAGGGCGGGCGTATTGGGGGGCGGGGCAGATGACACGCCCCTCACCAATACTCTGCGGTTGATTGGACTCAAGGAATCTCCGCACTCGATTTGGAGGCGGGCACTGGAAAGGGGCGGGTTAAGACACGCCCTTCCCCCCCTCCGCAGCGACTGATTGGCCGGTGGAGTCACGGCGTTCTATTCGGGAAGGTTGGCTTAGTTGCTCGCAGCAAGGCTGTAGCTGAGGATTGGCTGTAGAGGAGCCCGCAGCCTACTCGGAAGAACTGTGGCTGTAATCCAGGTGGCCCGGCCAGGCTCTGGGCTGCGTTCCGCCCGCCTCGGGCAGCCAAGGCAACCAGGTAGGTAGGCCACGGTCTGGCTCAGCTCTGCGCGCGGGCGGACGATCGCAGCTAGGAATCCGCGGGATCGCACACCCTAGATCCATATGGGGGTTTCTCCGTCAGTCACCACTTTTGAGCCCTGGGGCCCACTGTACGTCGCCCTGTAACTTCGGCTAAGATACCCTCACCCAAGTTCTTAGCCAGCCAGTCACCTACGCTTGGCCTTTGAGATCTCCTTCAGGGCAGGAAGCCCAGAGGTGCGCCCGCCCTTTCAGAAAGCCGGAGAAAGGTTAGAATGGGCGTCTTAGTTTCCTGATTTGGGGTCTGCTGGAACTGGCTATAGGTTGACACGACACTAATCTAACTTCCCATGGGGCTCTGCTCTAGCTTCGCTCGCTCTAACTCCAGCGCAGAGGCTAGCGTGGGAACCCTGTCTGTGGAGTGGTGGCGACCAACAAAACCCTCAGACGCAGATAGCAGGCTCTCAGAGATTTCAGAACCTTCTGCCCTTGGTTTCTTTTGAACACCTTTTCAGACATCCGTCAAGAATGAAAATAACACTGGTAGGCGCCTAGATCAGACAACCTGGTTAGTAGCCTAAGATCACATACCAGCCTCGTGGGGTTGAGCAATTTACTATTTCAGGTGCTCAGCTTTTTCATCTGGAAAATGAGTCTAACAATAGTGCCCGCTAACAGGGGGCGTTAGGATGCCACCTCACATGAGGACCAAAAGTATTGTTCTGTGCTTGACACAGAACGCTTCCTTCTATGAATTTAGTTAGTCATAAAACCATGGTTTTAAAATGCTCTTGGAAGCCCCCTGGGTAGTTTTTACAAATGCCAGTGATAACCATAACTATGGTTCTACATAGTCCTGTTAATAGCCTCCCCTTGAAATCGTTTTTCATTCAACCAATATGCAATGTAGAGTGTTCATAGTATGCCAGGTACATTTCATCTCTGTACCCAATAAGGTTCCCGCCCCCTCACCACAGCCAGTACCTAGGGGGTCCTGAATTCTTTCAAAAGGAGCTATCCCTTGCTCTACTAGTTTATCTTTCAGGTCATGCCTGAAAACGGGTTTGGAATAAGGGCCCTGTTTCTTTCTTCACTTCTGGAGCATAGATTTAGAAAGTCAGCAGTATATGGACCATGGGGTCATTCCCACTTGAGCAGCAACAGAATTTCGCTGCTGTCCAGAAGTATCTCTCCAGAGTAGCCAGCTAGGGGCACAAGTGTGGACTTGGGCTACAGCCTTTATTGTTTTCTAAGAGTCTCTTGGCCCTGGATTATACAGAAAATTGTCATCCAGGGTTATCCAAAGGTGGCAGCCTGAGTCGGGAGCAGGAACTGCCTCCCCACCTAGGTGTGCTCTGTCTCCAACGTTACCTGCACCTCCCTGAGATGGGGTCGTGGGATGAGAACTGATGGGGCAGCAGTGGGACCCGATGTCACATGCTACAGAGAATGCCCCATTGAACACCGTCTGTGCTGCCAGTCCACTGGCTGGGTGAGGTGTGTCCTAAACCTTTGTTAGGAGCTCTATAGTTCTTCCTTTAATGCCGGGCTCAAAATAAAGTTGAGCTTTGTCATTCTCAGCATTCAGCATTTACTTTGGGGGTTCATTCTTAAGCTGCTGTGTCCATTTGAAGTGTTTTGCAATTAGTCCTTAGTCGTCTGTGCACAGGCCCGTGCTTATCTTCTGTGTGAGCTTTGGAATGAAAGCTCCGTCTGTAATCTTTCAATAGCCCCATGCTTTCGTTTTCCAGTTTTTCAAAGTACCATTGTTCAAGTGTACACTGAGCTTCCTGGTATAAGGTCTTGTCCCGGAAATTAGGGAGAGTAATGACTAAACACACTGAATGAGACAGGAAGTGTTCTGACCCCCACTTTATCAGTTTTCCTAATGTTTACCATCTCACCTACCTGGAATCCTAGCTTTACTCTGCTGTCTGAATCCCAGGGTCCAGCTCCCACGAGTGAAGAGCCTCAAAATCTGGAGGTGCCAAGGCTTCCCAGGGCTCCTAGGGGCTATGGTTGAGGTTGAAGACTGGACTGCAGGGTGGTTTCTTGCTTGGGTGTTACTCAGGTCACTGGGGCTGACCAGTAAAAAGCCTTGCAGCCCTGTGAAAGTTGCTGGAACTAAGTGGGCAGCCATTTTCTCCTGCCAAACAAGGGCTCCTTAATCCTCAGTCCGTTTTTCCTCTACGGAGAACATGGCATTGCTGAGTCTGAAAGAGAGTCATCACCCCTTCTACCGTTCCAGACCAGCCTGACAGTCTACCTAGGGCTTGCCCACTTAGCAGTGTTCTGCTTCTGCCAGATTCTGGCCCCTCTACCCACTGTAGCAAAAATGTGTCTGTCCTTCAGTGTGGCGGGTGTTTGGAGGGGGGAGAAGGTAACTACTCAGTTGAGGCGTTTTCTGGCAGCTAATTAGTTAGACCTGTCTACACATGCAGCTCCCAGCCAACAAGGAACAGGCAAGCAGTGTTATCCTTCAGTATAGACCTGTCCTTGTCATAGCATTGTTGACTAGTGCAAGGCCTCTGAGACCACCAGTGTCAACCTGCTCTCCAAGCAGCAGACAGAATCCTCCCAGAGAGGATGGGGCATTCTGGAAGCCTATCAGCTAGTGAGCGGCAGAACCGAGGCTAGAAAGCCTATCAGCTAGTGAGCGGCAGAACCGAGGCTAGAAAGCTGGGTCTGATTCACATGCCAGCGCCCTGTGCACTGGACTGGGCTGCAGTCCTAGATTTCACTAGTCGGAGCTGGAGGTTTTATTCTGAAAAGAGCCACTGGTTCAAAGCTGAGGATGCTGTCACCTAGTCAGCAACCTTGGTTCTTGTGACTGAACACTGCACACATGTTGTCCTGTGGGATAACTGATGTCCTTTACTCATGGAAATGTAAAGTGGATACCCTGGAAACCATGTGGCCCAGTGGTTTAAACTGTGGGCCACAGTCAAAGGATAAGGTCCAACTTGGGCCCCAGCTCTTGCTTCTCTTGCAGGGGGACAGTGGCAACAATATTATCTTCTAGGGTAGAGGGTTAATGATGTCATGCACCTCAGCCAGTGCAGTCAACACCCTCGCTTGCCTTTTCTTTCTCATTGGCCTGAAAGTGTGCCTTGCTCACTTTTGTTCTAAGTGTGTAGACCCACCAGTTCCTGAGGGTTAGTTACCACACAGGATTTAACTGGGTTCTGTAACAGTGTCTGAGAGACAGGTTTTCTTAGTCCTATTTTCCAAGTACAAATACAACTTTTATGATTTTGTCTGGATGTCTTCTGTGGGTTTATCTTAGGTATTAAGTCTTGAAAAGAGAGTAGGCTTCTTAGGACAGAAATTAGGACAGTGTGAGTGTGGAAACTACTGGAATAGTGTGTTGAAGTGGATGGAAGGCCAGAGCAAGGGAGGGGGTAGTAGTTCTGAATGGGGTGATGACTCAGACTCTTCCAAAGAAGAAAAGATCAGCAGGTGAGGGTGAGGGCTAGTGCTGTAAGCACAGAGAAGCAACTGGAAATGCTTGTATTTGTGTCACTTTTTTTAAAAGATGGCATCATGTAATCCAGGCTGTCCTTACACTCACTAGATACCTGAGGATGACTTTGGATTATTTTAAGATTTGTTTTTATTTCGTGTGTCTAAGTGTTTGACTGCATGTATACCCATGTCCATGTACATGCTTGGGACCTACAGAGGCCAGAAAAGGGCATCAGGCTCCCTGGAACTGAAGATGAACTGAACTTCATCCTCTGTGAGAACAGCCAGTGCTCTTAACTGCCGAGCCATCTCTCCAGTCCTGATTGATACTTCAGTCCTCCGGGCCCCATCTCCCAAATACTGATTACAGTCATGTACTACTTACTATACCCAGTTTATGTGCGGCTGGGGCTCGAACCCAGTGCTTACACGCATGCTTTGAAAACACCCTATGAAATTAATGGGCTACATTCCCAGCCCCCAATCCTCTCTTCGCCTATTTTATAGCAAATATTTACATATCTGTGAATATATTTTAACTTTCCCTGTTCAGCTTGTGGCCAGCGCCAGTCAGGACTGCTTATGTCTCTACCTCTTTCATCCTCAGAGCACCAGTGATGGGGACTCCAGCCTCTGTGGTGAGTGAGCCACCCCTGTGGCAGGTTTCAACTGAGGCCCGGGGCCGCAAACAGGCCTCTGCTAACATCTTCCAGGATGCTGAGCTGGTGCAGATCCAGGGCCTGTTCCAGCGCAGTGGGGACCAGCTGGCTGAGGAGCGGGCCCAGATCATCTGGGAATGTGCAGGGGATCACCGTGTAGCCGAAGCCCTGAGGAGGCTACGCAGGAAAAGGCCCCCGAGGCAGAACCATTGCAGCCGGCTCGGGTAGGTGCTTGGGACTGGAGGGCTGAGGGAAGGGCTGCCTCCTCCACTGCTCTGGCTGTGTGACCTGGGGCCAGTGACTTGCCTTCACTGTTCATGTTTGTACTGCAGTGGTGCTGGTACCTCAAGCACTATTACTGTTGGAGTCACATGACCCTGTAATCCCTATAGGAAGGGGAAAAAGCCCAGTCAAAGCAGAACTGCCATATTTCACAGTGACTCTTGACCAGGTAGAAGCAAAGTATTGTTTGGAAAGAAAAGAAAAATTGCCAGTAGTAGAATTCAAAGGCAAGCCTGGTTAAAGCCTTACGGAAGGCTACAGAGATATGGTCTATGCAGGTCCTACAGTGACAAACAGTAGAGATTTTTCTCTGGCCACCTACCTCTGCCCATGTCACTGCAGCCCAGGAGTCCTGAGCCTCAGAGGACCTAGGTAAACTACCTGGCCTTTAAACCCATCAACACAAGTTTCCCTTTAGGATCCTCCCTCAGTTTAAACAGCAGAGACTGAGCAGATGCTTGGGTCTGAGATGGCAAGTGAGTCTTCACAGCTTTTATTAGCTGTTATTATTTATGCCTGACTTATGGTGCCATGAATGAGAGGCAAAGAAAGTAGGGAGAAGCTGGCATGATGGCACCTGCCTTTAATCCCAGCACTCAGGAGGCTGAGGCAGGTAGATCTCTGTGAGTTCGAGGCTGGCCTGGCCTACAGAGTGAATTCCAGGATAGCCAGGGCTACACGAGAAATCCTGTGTGGGGGAGGGGGATGGGGGAGGCTTCTGAGTGTTCTATTCCTCCATCCAGCCCCAGCCTCATAATGGAGAAAGTTGGAGAGGCTCACTTTGTCATATAGTTCTGGACAAAGTCTCCTTTTATCCTGAGCAGCTTTATAGTGACACAGCTCTTCAGTCTGCACCCTACTCTTCATGTGATGTTGGCTTATCACACCCTTATTCCCAACAGAGCGCCAGAGCCTAGTTCTGCAGTGGCTGACCCACAGGACAGCACCACTGACATGGCCCCCAGCGAGCAGTTTGGAAACTCAAGGAGGACAAGTGCCAGAGTCCACCGAAACTGGAACAAGCCAGGCCCCACAGGTTACCTCCACCAGATCAGACACTGACCCAGTGAAGGGGTGGGGAGCTCCTCCCAACATTGCAGGGACTTTTGCCAAAGGGCTTATGGCGTTACAAAAGCAGACCTGAGCAGAGCCCTGTCTAGGTGATGAAAGTGGTGGTAAGAATGTCCTTCTCAGTTCAGCTCAGAAGCTGCATTCGCTGGACTCTACACTATGTGGACCTGTTCTTACCAAGCGAGGTGATACCAAGGCTGCTCGTGCCTCAGCCTGTTTGACCTAACAGTGTAAATGAGCTGCCTGGCATTCCCCTGGGATAAAAGTAGTATGCGCTTAGATGCAGCATCTCACCATTTCTGCCACTAACTGCCAGGACTGTCATCTCCCAGCAGCCAGCTGTCTCACACCCTGTGCCACAGTCAGTGCAGAGGGAAAACTTTGTTAAAGTAGAAAATAAAAACATTTACATCAATAAGTGTGTGATTCTGTTATGGAGAAGGACAGGATATTCCCCCTGGGCCAGATGCTGTGCTTTCTCAATTCCAAGCCCTGCAGATCCTGATACTTACTACAGCTTCCTTTTTCAAAGGTGAATGAGGGCTCTGCAGGTAGGCCTGGTCCAAAGAAGCAGGCCAGGGTTAAGGCTGTTACATAAACCCCACACAGCAGGCACTTGGGGACTGGGTCCTTGGTAAAGGCTACAGTTGTTGGGAGCACCATCTCTCAGAAGGCACCATCAGGTGGCGTGGCACAGGACAATCAATCACTCTTACATGCCACACACCATGGCCTGGTAACCTAGAGGTGAGGGGCTCTTTTCACTACTCCAGACTATGTGCTCAGTAGCACTCTCCTCTCCCCGCCAGTCCCCAACCCCAAGGGACAGCCCTCTGCTGACCAAGGAGAAGAGCCAACCTCTTCTAAATTAGCCTTCCTAATGCTGCCACCCTTCAATACAGTTCGTCATGTTATGGTGACCCCAACCGTAAAATTATTTTGTTGCTACTTCATAGCTGTAATTTTGCTACTGCCATGGATCATAATGTAAACATCTGTGTTCTCCAAAGGTCTTAGGAGACCCCTGTGAAAAGGTCATTCAACAACCCCCTCAGGGGTTAGGAGCCAAGTCTCTGTAACTCCATGGACACGTCTCTTTACCCTTAAAACTGCATTTACCTTGTCTTTCTTCTCCAAAGAAAACTGGACAAAAAGGTCAGAACTGGATTTGTTATTCATACATTTGCATTGATTTAAATACAATACATACAATTTCTACAGTGCATTAGAAGAATGGGGCAGCAGCGCTCACCAACCAGCTTCCACTCCGAGACAAAGGGGACAGGCCTACGGCTGGCAGATGCTGTTCTGGAGTGCCTGACTTTCTGGGCTCCTGGCACTCCCAAAGCCCACATTCAAGGCAACCTGAGTACAGGCTTCAAGGGAAAGAGGCAGGGAAGGACGCCTGCACCCTTGCCCACCAGGCCTGGCACTGGCTCCCTCTTACATTGGACCCAATTTCCTCCTCATGGCAGAGCTGATCTGGAGCAGGACAGTGCACAAGAGTCTGGTGAAGTACCTGCTTCTCTCCAGGCACTGCTGGCCCTCCAGCACCCCAGTGGGGAATCTCACCAACAGGCTGGTATGAAGATGTTTGTGAAGGATGTCACATACCTGGACCCCTTCTGACTCCTGTGATGAGGAGGCAGGAATTCTCCCAAACATGGTTCTGAGGCCAGAGTCCAAGTGGGCTGGATGGGATTGTCAGGATGGGACCAACAATAGTGCCTTTGTCCACAGGCATGCATATCCAGTGTTGGCTGAGTGGAAGCCCCTAACAAGCTGGCTCCTGGGTTGGAATGGACGGGGAGCAGCCTGCTCTAGCTGATGGGAGGGCTGTGTGCCTCTGTCCTGCCTCCTGGATGGTGGGAGCCAGGCAGGCAGATAAGACACACAGCTGTGGTCCTCATTCCCTTTCTTTGGTTTTTTTGTTTGTTTGTTTTTTGTTTTTGTTTTAAGCCTTCAAGACAATTTCTTTCGAAGGCTGACTGACCAATTGTAGAGTGTGAGAACCCTCAAGGGTCCCTAGCACAGGGTGTGAACACTGCTGCCTCTCAGCCACAGGTGGCCCCCCTTTTACTCCCTCCTGTAGCTAATTCTTTTGCTTTGGTGTAGAAAGGGTTCAAACACCTGGCAAGGGAGAAGACCCATGGAAGCAGGAAGATGCACACTGAGCTGATGAGCAGGCACTGGGGGACTGTTTGAGGGCCTCTCTTCAAGAAGCTGAGGAGAAACCAGCCCCAGACAAGAAGGCAGGGAACCAAGCAGCACTGCCAGTTAGGAGGCAGAACACAGGTCCTGTTGCTTTCCAGGCAGCAGTGGTAACACATGAGGAACAAAGACGCTGTCCTGGCCACTCATGAACTGACTGGCCTACAAGCCCTGCTGAGAGCCACCCCAGAACCTAAACTGAACTCCTCATTTAAAAAACTGGGAAAAATAGCCAGGTGTGGTGGCATACACCTTTAATCCCAGCACTTAGGAGGCAGAGGCAGGCGGATCTCTATGAGTTTGAGGCCAGCCTGGTGTACAAGTGAGTCCAGGACAGCCAAGGCTACACAAAAGAAGCCCTGTCTTGAGAGGCTAAGAAAAGGCTGGGGACGGGGGGGGGGGTAGTGGTGAGGGGAAGATAGTGAAAACAAAAGAAACCATGTAGAAAAGGATGCAGACTAAGGGCCCAGGAGTGAGGCTGTGCCAGGCTCCCCGTGGAACACTCCTAGCACCCAGCATGCACTTAGGCTAAGTCGATCACCTCCACATGCTACACGTCCTAGCAGAACAGCACTGCCAAGGCCAGCCTCTCCTGCTTCAGCCGAGTGCCGGGCAAGCTGCAGCAGGGCAGCGAACAGAAAGATTGTGTGCAGTGCCTCTGAGAGATGCAGAGCAAAAGCCTACTCATTGCCACAAGAAGTCAGTCCCACAGTATGGCAAGAGGAGAATCAGTTTGGCAAAACAAAGGAATGGCTTCTGTCCACAGGCCAGTGATGGGCCTCAGACACAGCTAGGTTCATGGGAGTAAACTGCTAGGCATCAGAGCGTCTGGGTCTAGTAAATTTAGGTTCTAGATTAAGGGTTCTGATGTAAGAGGATCTAATCTGGGTTTTCCTATAAGCGTTTCAATTTGTTTCTGATGTTTTTGTTTTGTTTCTTTCTGATGCAGAATATAATAGGGAACTGGATGTAGAGGGTTGTCAGGGAGATGGGACTTTCCCAACCTGCCTCCAGATGCTGGGAGGGAGTTGCTCCCCCTCAGCCACCTGGGCTCCTTGCCTGGACACCAGCTTTCCCAACACCCTGAAGGTCCAGGAGCACTCTTGTCCCTGATTGTGCTTCTCCCTGTGGGTAGGAAAGCCCTGAGGGAGGCGGCAAGCAGAGAGGAAGGGCTCAGAAAGGCTCTGCTGTGGACCAGCTTCTCTCGCTTCCTCGAACCTGGGTCTCCAGGCTTCCTCCCAGCCTGTCACCTACAGATTTCTTCTGCCTGCCTCTAGGGCTACCACCATGAAAAGAAGGGCTTCCGACTCTGAAAGCTCTGTGTGTAGGATTCGCTTGCAGACCGCTGATGAGAGCGGGCCGTCTCAACAATCACCGGTGGCATCTGGACGAGGTGCAGCGGACTCTTACTGTCTTTTAGGGCTTGGGTCAAATTTAGGATCTGTAGTGAAAAAAAAGAAAGAGGTGGGTGAGAGAAAGACTTAGTATTCTAAGCCTGCCTCTACAAAGAGTACCTTCCTGAAAGTCAAACATAAATACCAACGGAAATACCATGGAAGTAGGCTATTTGCCAAAGTAGCAATCGAGGGCTGGAGAGGTAGCTAGCTCAGTGGCTAAGGGTATGTACTGCTCTTGCAGAGGACCCTAGTTCAGTTCCTAGCACCCTTGTCAGGTGGCTCACAGCTGCCGGTAACTCCAGCTCCAGGGCATCTGAGGCCCTTTTCTGTACTACAAAGGCACCACACTTGCATGCACAAATACACACAGATATAGACACATAATTTTAAATGAAAATTTGAAAATGTGGGGACTGGAGAGATGGCTCATAGTTAAAAGACAATGGCTGCTCTTCCATAGGATCTGGATTCAATTCCTAGCACCTATACATAGTTGCTCACAATCATCTGTTATTCCAGCTCCAAGGGATCTGACCCCTGCTCCCAGCCTTTATGGGCACCATTCATGCAAGCAGGGTGCAAATACAGCATACAAGCAAAACACCCATACAATAAAGTAAAAATAATCCTAACCCTTTTTTTTTCTTTTTGGTTTTTCAAGACAGAGTTTCTGTTATACAGAACCCTGGCTGTCCTGGACTCTCTTTGTAGACCAGGCTGGCATCAAACTCACAGAGATCCACCTGCCTCTGCCTCCCGAGTGCTAGGATTAAAGGCGTGTGCCACCATGCCCGGCCTAACCTTTTTAATTTTTAAAGTAGGAATATGAACAGGCACTGCATGGAAGTGTGTCTGCCTGTGTAAGGCAGGGAGGTAGCCTGAGGACCAGGAATCTGAGACAATCTAGGCAGCCTGGGAAGACCCTGCCTTGAGAGCAAACAAAGAGGAAAAGTGCACCCCCAAGTGAAAGACCACAAAAATAGAAAATATGACCTGAGAGGTGGAGAGAGGTCAAAGAAATAGGCTGCATGGCTGTGGGGCTGGAATATGAATAATCATAAGGGAAAACTGAAAAGAAAATCCCCTTCAACCTGGTAATCTCCTCTCCTTTTTTAAAATATATGGTGCTGGGACCAACTCCAGAGCTTCATACACACCAGGCAGAGCCTCTTCAACTAAGCCCTTCCTACCTCAGCCTCCCAAAGGGTGAGAGCATCACCATGCCTGGCCCTGCCATTTTGAAGAGTAGGTTAAATTGGCTGAGTGTGTGTGACTACGCAAACTGATTCTCTGAGTCATGAGGCCACAACATAGCCCTACCCTATGATTATTTATCCACAGGCCCATCAACTGATCCAGAAAGTTTCAAAACAAGTGACACAAGATCAGATTACTTCTCTGCTGGGTTCCTTGCAAGTTTCCCCTAACTGTCCTTTGCCAGAACACACTGTATGCAATCAAATTGTAATTCCTATGCTCAAACCAATGCTTCCTTTGCTATTATCACGGCCTACTGCAAAAGCTGTTCCAAAGACATTAAGAACACAAAGTAGAGAGAAAGATAAAATCCTACCTGCTTCTCCCCTATCTAGATGATGAGCCTAATTAGGTGTAATGGGAAGACTGCTACAGTGTTGCCAAGGGACTGAGATGAGAAGTGGTTGGAGAGAGGGTATGATGTGGATGAGGCGCTACCTGTACTATCTTAAGAAGCGAGCCCGTTTCTTTATGCTGAGGCCTGTGATAGCAGAGTCTACAATGTAGCTTTCCAAAAAATTATGCCAGCCTCGCTGGGACCTTGCTTCACTTGGGAAAGGCAGAATATTTGTATTCAGACAACTAATAAGACAGCAACTCTTGGCCGGGCGTGGTGGCGCACGCCTTTAATCCCAGCACTCGGGAGGCAGAGGCAGGCGGATTGCTGTGAGTTCGAGGCCAACCTGGTCTACAAAGTGAGTCCAGGACAGTCAAGGCTACACAGAGAAACCCTGTCTCGAAAAACCAAAAAAAAAAAAAAAAAAAAAAAGACAGCAACTCTTAAAACCTTTTGATTGTTCCATTTCCAAGAAAAATGTGCTCAGCAAATACAAAAGTGCTCTTTGGGAGCTTTAACTAAATGGTAGGAAGAAGTAAATACATACTTGTTGTAGAAAGACTAATATTCTTTGAAGATTCAAATTAGTAAGATAATTATAGCCACATGCCTGTAATCCTAGCTTGGGAAATGGAGGTAGGATGCTTAAGAGCTTTGGACTACATAGTAACTTTAGGTCCAGCCTGGGCTATACAATAACCCATATCAAAGAAAAAAAAGGTTCAAGAAGTCAGGTATGATGGCACATGCCTTTAGCCCCAGCACTCAAGAGACTGAGGCAGGTGGAGCTCTGTGAGCCTGAGGCCAGCCTGGCCTATTAAGTGAGTTTCAGGACAGCCAGGACTGTTATACAGAGAAATCCTGTCTTGGAGAAAAAAAAAAAAAAGATTCAGGACCTCTCTTAGCTCTCTTCCTCTCGCTCCTTATCTCTGTCTCTCTATTTCTCTCTGGGGTACCCCTGCCCCCTTACCTTCTCTCCCCATGCTCATTTAATAAACTTCTCCATCTAAAAAAGTTTTTTTTTTACTTCAGGAAGCTGACTTTTCTATTTACAAAGTTGTTATTAGCTGCATGTGCTGAGTACTTTCCTACATCAGGCACTCCAACTATTTCAAACAATTTACCTAATTATAACCCCATGAAGCAAGTACATGAGAAAAAAATGAAGGAAAGGTTTAGTAGATCTCACAGGTAGTAAATGGGAGAGCCAGGTACTCCAATCAGTTTGTAGCCTTCACTGCTTAGCTCTCTTTGATACTTATGACATCAATATCCTACAGTTTTGTTTTTGAGATAGGGTCTAACTACATAGCTCTGGCTACCCTGGAGCTCACTGTGTAGAACAGGCTGATCTCAAATTCACACAGATCCACCCACTTCTGTCTCCTGAGTGCTGGAACTAAAGATAAGCACCATCATGCTTGGGCCCACAGAGTTCTGACAAGTTTCTGTAGTTTCCTCTGATGGTGAAATAGAAAGGAAGAAGAATACAACTTGTAACTCAACAAACAAAATTCTAACTCCAATGAGTATCCGCATGCTCACCATGTGCCAAGCAGTATTACCACTTAATGCTTACCATGAATCCTCTTTTGCACTTGTCCACAACAGAGCAAGGTAGAGTAACTACCCTACTTTACAAACAGGAAAGTCGGACTCCTGCCCAGCATCATAGAACATGTAACCGCTGTAGGATCTGGCTCAGAGCCCAGTTCTCAGCCACTAAGGCATGCAGCCTTAAGCATGGTTTATTTACCAATAATGTACATGGCAACTGGTACAGGGCTAAACACTCAATGAATGCTTCAGTACTATGGAAGAGGTAGGAGATTGCAGGCTACCTTTCCTCTTCTATATTTTAGGGCAGAGTCACAAATATATATGGCACAGTTAAAAGGTCTCAAACACAGTCCTGTCACAAACTGCTCAACCTGAGCATATAACCCTTCCAGAGAGGAAAGGACAGTGGAGGATGTGCCAGGCTTACCTGGCCTCTCATGACAGCAATCTGCTTATGGAACTGGCCCCTGTCGAAACCAGGATCTTTCTGCAAGAGAAGGGCAGAAGGGAAATGATGGAACCTGTGTGAATGCCTCTCAGGAACCCATTTTCTTCTCCCCATTTAAGCTTTTTGTTTTGTTTTGTTTCTCAAGACAGGGTTTCTCTTCGTAGCCTTGACTTTCCTGGACTCACTTTGTAGACAAGGCTGGCATCGAACTCACAGAGATCCCACCTGCCTCTGTCTCCTGAATGCTGGGATTAAAGGCACACACCACCACCACCACCCAGCCTCCCACTCAAGTTTTTTGTTTGTTTGTTTTTCGAGACAGGGTTTCTCTGTGTAGCTTTGGCTGGCCTGAACTCACTTTGTAGACCAGGCTGGCCTCGAACTCCTGAGGCAGGCGATCCACCTGCCTCTACCTCCTGATTAAAGGTATGCGCCATCATGCCAGGCCCCCACTCAAGTTTTTAAGAGTAGTTCACTAAGTATGTGGCAAGGAAGCAATGGACAGGGAAGTAAGTAGACTATTTCCTGCCCCACTTGGAATGCTGAGCTTCTGCCCTCCTGCCTCCTCCAGCTGAGTGCTGCAGCACACAGGATTCATGTGGTACTAGAGATGGAACTCAGGACTCTGTATGCTAAGTAAGCACCCTGCAAACTGAGTTACATCATCCTAGCACTAAGGCAGCCATTTCTTTCAATCCCCTCAAACCAGCTTCTGCTGGTATGCAGTAAACTTGCTCTTCTGGCTAACTCAAGTCAGATGGGTGTAAGACAAAATCCTTCTTGGCTTGTGTCAGGACTAACTAGAAAAACCATGAAGAATGCCTTTTTCAAGGGCTGACCTTGAAGAGTTCATATAGGTCCTCCTCCAAGTCCTTGACGAAGTTAGGGTCTGAAATCTTTGGAAGAATCAAATCTTTGATCTCCTGAGAGAATGGGACTTTCGCCTGAGGCAACCAGGCCCAGTAAAAAGGATCTGAAAAGAGAAAAGGCTCACAGCAAAGCTGGTACTGGAAAACTCCCCAACCTGGGTCTCCTAATGGGGTTCTTTCCAAAAGAAAACAACTCTTTCCTGGCACAAAAGAAAACCAACATCATCAACAGAACCCACTTCTAGGAGCTCAGACTGCATGACTAGCAAACACAGGACTCAGGCATCACACACAGAGCTGCCCAGTCTCAGAGCTCTTTCTAGGTGACGCGTGATCTCCCACAGACATGTCTATCCAGATATAACTGCTTGCTAGACTTTCAGATGGTCCTGCAAGTGAAGGCTGGTGCTCCAAAGGGGACTAGTGACTCTCTACTGGTACTTCCTTTTCTTTCCACAAATTCTCAGTTATAATGGGGTTTGGAGTACAATAAGGAAGACAGGACACAACAACAATTTATCTGCAGAGACCCAAGTGAAATAAAATACGAAAAGATGAGTGTGAGAAGAATGCAAAGTAAAAATGAGCAAAGTCATCTTAATACTGACATAATTACTATGCAGAATTGGGGGCCTTATACATGCTACGCACCCAGCTGTATGCTTCTACTCTCCCATTACCCATATGCCTCTTGTGGAAACAAGTGGTAAAAATTAAAATAGATTATAGTATGGAATAGGTGCCATATACTGCTGGCCACTGTGTAAAAAGCCTGAAACCACAGTGTTTCATTAACTCTTAGGCCAATCCTACTTCAGCAATGAACAGAGCAAAACCCTGTGCTCTTAGACTCACATGCCCTCCAGGAGTCAGGATGCTTCAGTGGGAAAGCCAGGCCATTGTCGATGGCAGCCACTTTGATAACAGGCTCCTTCACCACCACCCAGTCTGTGTCCTGTAGAACAATGAGAGACTTTCTCAGGCCTTTTAGAGTAGCAGCAAGAAGGGGGAGTGAGAGTAGATAAACCTGGTCTACATACCAGGCCAGCCAGCGCTACACAGAGGGACCCTGACTTAAAAAACCAGGTAGGTAGGTAGATAGATACAGATAGATAGATAGATAGATAGATGATAGATGATAGATAGATAGATAAGCAAGCAACAAGACACCTCATCTCAGCCCCTCCTCCTTCAGCGCCCCTAGATCTAACCTCTACTGGCTTTTTTAGATCTCATTTTCCAGACCTGGTTTTAGCGGCATCTGCTTCATGTACAGTCTGGTCAGGGTTCTCTGACATTTCCCCCGTACTCCACCATCCCAGAGACACCAGTCTTACTGTGTTGCTCAGGCTGGTCTCCACCTCCTGAATGTTGGTGTTATTGGTGTTACAAGTGTGTACCGTATACATTTATTTACCTAGGACTTGCCTGAGTCCTTAGTGAGAAGGATAATGATAAAAACAAAGAGATTGTAAATTATTCTAAGGTTAAAACAGTAAGAAACTTGAGAATAGAAGGAAAGAAAAATCTATATCAGCAAGCCAAGGTCTTTTAGTGTGGACCTTAGTTCAGCCATGACTTCACTGCTAAGATGGCAATGTCCCATCTTCCAATGAGAAAACAGAGTCAAATGACAGGTGGATGATTTCATCATGCCTCAGGGATACATAAAGATGAAAACAACAAGCCTGGCGCTTGGGGAACAGCGGCAGGTGGACCTCTGTGAGTTCACGGTCAGCCTAGTCTATAGAACTAGTTCCAGGACAGACAAGGCTACAAGGAGAAACTTAGCCTCAAAACAAAAACAAAAAGAAAACAAAAAACCAAAACCAAACAAACAAAAAAAGAAAAGGACAGGGACAGGAACTAAGTAGAAAGAATGAGCGGCCTTGGCAAGCTACACCAGGGACACTATGCCTATGCAATTCCATGATTTCTTCAGGCTCGCTGATGCCACCACAGCAACAGGAACTGCAGCTGGAGATTAAGAGTACTGGCTGCTCTTCCAAAAGACATAGGTTTGATTCCCAGCACCCAGGTGGTGGCACACAGCCATCTGTAGTTCAGATCCACTCTTCTGGACTCTACAGGCACCTGGCACATATATGGTCCACATATGCACAGGCAAAATCAATCTTAAAAGAAAAAAAAAACTTTTAAAAAAGGCATTGATGCTTTTTATAAACCTATGGAGTTTGAGTCCTCTATTTAAAAAAAAAAAGGCTTAAAAGGGTAGAAACCACTGGGATAAACAGTATTAGACAGAGTCACTGAATTCAGACCTTTACTGTACAATGGTGTACCATAAAGTTCAAAGGAAAGATGGAGCATGAGTGTGCTCCAGACTTACTCCTTTTCTTATTGCTATTGCAATTAATAGCACTCAACAGGATGTTCCTTAAAATACACATTGAAAAAACTATGCCAGTTACTGACTTAACTTCAAACTCTCGTGTTTCTCTGACTCTTCTGAACTTTTGTGACTTAAATCTCTTTTTTTGTGTATCTATAGTTTAAGGGTTACTCCTCCCATCCCACTCTTTGAGATGTAGACCAGCCTCTTACCCGACAGCTAGCATTATCCATTGGACAGTCATATTTGATCAGCCAGTTGTCATTGCCTCGGTCTGCAAACAGAAACATAGCAGAAATAACCTGATTTCAGAAATGATGGAGTAAGCATTTTGATATACTTGGACCACCCCTCCAACTGAGAACAACTCCAAGGCAGGATAAAATACTTCAAAATCTCTGGAAGGCATTGGTGATTTTAACAAGATTATAAAAATTTGAGTCAAAATCCCAGCATCAGAAGGCTGAGGCAGGAAGATCATAAATTTAAGACAAACCTAGTTTATTTACCACAAGACTGTCTTGGAAGGAAGGAAAAGAAGGAATGAGGAAGAAAAGAGTCTAAGAGCTGGATCCAGGAGAGAAAGAGCGCACACAGAAAGGACCCACACTTACGGTTTCTCCCCTCTACTGCAGCACTGACTGGTTTGGGAAGAGGTGGCTCTTGAGAAAGAAAACTTGGAACCCCTCTTGGAAGCAAACCAAGCTCCTCCCCAATACTTGACGTAACATGCTCCTGGGCTACTGGTGACTTGGGTGCTGACCCTTCATAAACTTTACAACCCAGAGAAGACCTACACCAGCACCTCAGACTTTCAAACATCTCTACAGTTTCTGATAAAAAGTATCTGACACCAAACTAATCAAGCACACAGAGACATAAAGGACACAATAAACTAACCAAGCACAGAGAGACAGAAACGACACAATAAGAACAGAAATGAGACTATGAGAATAGACCTGTAGCACCTCCAAACAAGGAAGATATCTTATATAGACTTTTAAATGGCCAAGTAAAGTATTTAATATCTTCAAGAAGATAAAAGGTACAGCCTGGAGTGGTAATACAGAACTATAATGCCAGCACTCTGAGGTGATGGCAGGACAACTAGAAGTTCAAGGTCAACCTGGTCTCAAGGTCTCAAAACATCATGGAAAAAACCAAAAGTAAAGGCATGACTGAAATGTCAGCAGAAAACAAGAAAAAATAAAAAAGAACCAAGTAGCAATTCTAGAACTGAAAAACAAAACAAAACAAAAAAACCCACAATCATGGAAATTGGCACTCAAGCCATATGGGTTAGTAGAGCACACCTTTAGTCCCATCACTTGGGACTCGGAGATCTCAGTGAGTTCAAGGCCAGAGTAGTCTACTTAGCAAGGCCAGGACAGTCAGGGCTACAAAGTGAGACCCTGTCTCAAAACAGTAACAACAGAAAAAAAGGAAGAAGGGGTCACGCAAGAGGCAGAAGGATCATGAGTTCGTACCAAACTAAACTGGGCCACACAAACCCCAAACCCCACAACCCTACCCCCAAAACAAACAACAAAAAGATTGTGGTCAAAATGAAAAGAATTGCATCTGGTAAGCCATAATTTTTGTTTGTTTGTTTTGTTTTGTTTTTCGAGACAAGGTTTCTCTGTGTAGCCTTAGCTTTCCTGGACTCTCTGTAGACCAGGCTGGCCTCAAAGTCACAGAGATCTGCCTGCCTCTGTCTCCCGAGTGCTGGGATTAAAAGCGTGTGCCACCACTGCCTGTCTGGTAAGCCATTTTTTTAAAAAGATGAATGTACATTATGAATAAAATATCCTTTCAGGTGGAGAAAGTATTCTTGTAGTTTGGTATAGTGTGACATGCCTATAAACCTGACATCAGTGAGGCTTGATACAGGAAGATCAAACACTGATGGCCAGTACAGGCTACAGGCTATCTCCAAAGAAAAGGGCAGAGTAGAAGGAAGAATGGATTTGGGGAGGAAGTAGAAAAGAAGGCAAAGAGGCAGGAGAAAGGTGGATGAGGAAACAACAGTAGATAATTCTATTTGGGAAAAGGTTAATGGCTTTACAAAATTTCAAATCTATCTAGCATTTTTTCCCTCCCTTTAGCAATTCTGAATCTACTTTCTGTGATGTCCAGGAATAACAAATAAGTAAATTTATCATATTTTTTAATTTATTGTATTGTAAATAGTTGTAATGGGAGCTAGGTTTGACCATATCCAGAAAGGAATTAAAAATCAAAGAAGACTAAAATGAACCTATGTCTGAATGAAAAGGGAGGTATTCGTAAGAACTTATAAAATCTCATAGCTGTAAATATACCCTCTTCCAAAAGAGGAAGCTTAGAGAAGTGGCAATTCCAGCTTTAGACCAGAAGATAAGCCCAGAACATCTTGTGCCAGAAATGAAGGAAGTGCTTATAACACATACACATCCAAAGAGCACAGGAGCACTGGAGTAATTAGGGACAATTTGAGCATTAAAATAAATAAGGACAGAAGATGAATAAATGTATTAAATAAAAATTGTGTGGCTAGGTGGTACACACCTTCAGTCCTAGCATTCAGGCAGCAAAGAGAGGTAGACCACTGTGAGTTCAAGACCAGCCTCATGTACTGAGTTCCAGGACAGCCAAGGCTATATATAAAGAGCTCCTATCTCAACAAACAAACAAAGTCTATGTGTTTGTGTCCCATTGCTGTGGCAAAGTACTTGAGAAAGAAATAAGCTTATAAGGAGGAAACATTTAGTTTCATAGTTTCAGCCCACTGTCACCAGCCCTGTTACCTTTGGGTTTGTAGGAAGCAGGGACAAGAGTTCTTCTGCTGGGTAATGAACCTGGGGCCCTGTGTATGCTAAACAAATATTATGCCACTGACTTAAAAGCTGTATTTCAAACCCCACAGGAAACTCAGCACCTGGGGACAGCGGCAGGCAAATCTCTGTGAGTTCAAGACCAGCCTGGTCTACATAGCAGGCAAGCTCTCACAAGACAAGGCTGCATGGGGAGTTTTTTTAACTTATATTTTTAAAATTAAGGAAGGGGGTCATGTGCTATGGCGCATGCATGGAGGTCATAGGATAACTTGCAGGACTCAATTCCTCCTTTTATCACATAGGTCCTGGGGATCAAACTCAAGTTGTCATACTTAGAAGAAAGTGCCTTTATCCACTGAGTCATCTTATTAGCCGAGGAATTTTTTTTTTAAGACAGCGTCCTATACCACCTATGCTAGCTAGCCTTGACTGTGCAGTCTTCCTGCCTCAGCCTTCCAAAAGCTGATTAGAGGGTTGCACCACCATATTCAGTTTCCTAGGAATTTTTGAATACCATCTTTGCAGTATTTCTGTTACCTTTATGACAAAATAAAGTTTATTAAAAACCCAAACCTGAAACCAGGCAGTGGTGGCTCACACCTGAGTTCAAGGCCAACCTGGTCTACAGAGTGAGTTCCAGGACAGCCAGGGCTACACAGAGAAACCCTGTTCTGAAAAACCAAAACCAAGCAACAAACAAACAAACAAACAAAAAAAAAAAAACCTCAAACCTGAATTTTACCAAGCATCAATATGAAAGAAACATGGGGAACGGAGGCTACTCAATCTATCAAAATGAAAATTCTACAGAACAAACAGCCAGTTACTTCAATAAATTAAAATGAGGCCTTGGTGGGACTTTTTCAGAATTAAAGGTACTGCAGAATGCATTAACCAAATGTAGTATGTGGACCTTGTTTAACTGTAAAAACCACTGTTGTGAGGTGCAACGGTGCACACCGTTAGCCCCAACACTCAGGAGGAAGAGGCAGGCAGATCTAGTTTGAGGCCAGCCTGATCTGCACAGTGAGATCCTGTTTCAAAACAAAACTAAAACTACTTTTTCTAGGAGACAATTTGGGTAAAATGATATTTGAATAGTGTTTTATAGGATACTGTCCTGTGGTTTTATTTAAAACAGCACAGCACAGTAACTACAGAGAGACAAAGATCTGCTTGATTTTTATTTGTTTGTTTGTTTTGAGACAGGTTTTCTGTGTAGCCCTGGCTCTCCTGGAACTCGCTCTATAGACCAGGCTGGCCTTGAACTCAGAGATCGCCTATCTCTGCCCCTCAAGTGCTGGGAGTAAAGGTGTGAGCCTCTGCCTGATTTTCTACCTTCAGCATTTGCTCATGTCCCTTGCGCTCTGGCTTCCTTAATTGTTCAAAGGAATGTGCACAGGGACAGTCCAGCCTGTTAGGCAAGGTCTAGCAGCCACATGTGTACACAGCATTCTTTACTTCTCCTCGCACTTGCTTCTCACTGTACATGAGACATTTTCCAGGATGATCAGGTATGAAGCCACAGACTGTCAATAGATTCGGAAAAAATAGTTAACAGTCAAAGTACAGTTCCCTCTTACCCAAAAGGGTATGTTCCAAGACTCCCAATGGACGCCTAAAACTACAGTACCAAACTACATATCAACTATTTTCTTACTTCCCTTACATATATACTCTGATAGTTATCTTTTCACTTAAAGGAAATGCTTTTCTTTGATGTTTCCCAATTGCTAGTATTAACAATCTTGTATTTAGAATCTACTACTCAGCAAAGTAAGGGATTCCTATGGCAACAGCTGAGGGACTAGCTCAGATCACTAACCCTGACTGACAAACACACAGATATGCTAGACAAAGGGATGACTCATGTCCTGGGTGACACAGCAAGAAACTTTAAGCTACTCAGAATGTAATAATTTTTTAAAGTTATATAAAACTTATGCATTATTTATTTCTGGACCTTCCTATTTAGTATTTTCAGGCCACAGTTAATTTAACCACAGGTAAGAGGAACAACAGGTAACAGGAAGCAAAACTATAAATAAGGGAAGACTATGAAAAAAGTTTAGTTATCAGGCAATAGCAAATAGAAAATTGCAAAACTTGGGTACAGGAGCCCAGGCCTGCATTATGAGAACCAGGAATAGTACAATGAGTTCTAGATCAGCCTGAGCTACACAGCAAGTTCCAGAATAGCCTGGGCTACCAGGTGCAACCATTCTCAAAAAATAAAAGAAGAAAAACTTAAAAATTTACAAAAAAGACACAAGGAATCTATGGCAACATGTGCCTTTAGTTATGGCACTTGGGAGGCAGATGCAGAGGATCTTTGTGAATTTGAAACCAGAGTCACATGGTGAAACCTTATCTCAAAAACCCAAAACACAGAAATAAGCAAAGGTTAACAACAGGGATAAACCTTTAGCTAGATAAAATAAGGAGGAAACTGTTACCAACACATTATTACCAACAATTCTATAAAAATAAAAAGAACTGAACACTAAAAACAATCTTATGCCAACAAACACAATGACTTAGATGAAATGGAGAAACTCAACAGATAAAACCTGCCATGACTAGACCACAAAGAATCATAAAATCTCCTAAGGAGATTGATTTGTCATCAAAAACGTCCTGCTAAGAAGGTATGAATCGAAAGCTTTTGTCTAGATGTGGTTAGAGCAGATGAATTCAAGTTCGACAGTATATTAAAAAAAAAAAATCAGTGGCTAAAGAGATGGCTAAGTGGTTAAGAGCATTGTCTGCTATTCCAGAGGTCCCGAGTTCAATTCCCAGCAACCACATGGTGGCTCACAACCTCTTCTGGCACGCAGGTGTACATGCATATAGAGCACTCATATACATAAAATAAATAAATAAATCTTAAAAAAAAAATCATGCCAGGCAAACTGGCCCACTTAATCCCAGCACTTGGAGGACAAAGGTAGGTGGATCTTGGCGAGTTCAAGGCCATCCTGGTCCATACAGAGAGTCCCAGGATAAAGAAACCCTGTTTCAAAAATCTACTTCAAAAAGTTATAAAAAGTCAAATACTGAAAAATAAATAAATACAAGATAAATATTGCCTTATTCAATCTCTAAGAATGACTAGGAATCAAGAACAAATGTACTCTTCATAGTGTTTTGCAAGAGCCAGGTCCATCCCAACTCAGGCCTCACTATCTCTAGTAACTTACAGATGCTCTATCTGGACAAAATTTAACCTAAAAACTTGGTCTGCCAGGTCCCTCTAAACACGCATACCCACTCACACAAGAAAACACCATCCTCACAAGGTACCGACTCCAGTCCGTGCAGAGTCCCAGGCCTGCCTCAACCCTCACAAGCCTGGCACAGAGCACAGGAGCTCCTGGCTGCTCACCAGTGTTGCGGATGATGTAGTCCAGCACCACTAACCGCTCAAACTGCAGCAGTAGTTGTCGGTTAGTGTTCTCAGGGAGAGGTTCTGCTTCAAAACGCCGTAGCCAATAGTCGGCATCTTTGTAGCCTTCAACAAAGAGCTGAAATGACCCGACCTACAACCAAGAAGAAGGAACAAAATTATTTCTGTAGAGGCCAAGGTAAAGACCTCAGAAGTTAGCCAGAGACCCAGAGGGCCCACAGAGTTCACATCAGGGGCCCACGGAGTTCACATCAGAGAAAAGGAGCGTTTTTATGCCTTTATTTCCTTCTAAGTACAGGAGAAAGGGGGTGGGAGAGATTCGTCCCCCCAAGTTGAAGAAGCCTATTCAAATAGTCTAGAGGACTGTATTCCCCGGAGAGCTATTTCCTGGCCCTGTGATCTCTGACAGAAGGGAGAAAGTCATGAACTCAGGGCAGGTCATTTACACGCACAGTTCAAGTGTATAGGTATCTTGCTTCCCCCCTTGAGTGACTATGCCACCATAAGCCATCAACTTTGTTAAGCCACAAACATACAATCTATACCTTAGGTGGTAGTCCGATACGGTTAAACCGCTGCCCAACTTTTGGCACTTTCTCTAGTGCAAGCCGCTTGCCCCTGGACTTTACTCGGTCAATGGCACTGTAGTTGAAGGTTTCACTGGCCAGGTATACTACCTACAGGAGAAAGAGAAAAGATACTTAGGTTAGAGTTAAAGTTAAGAAAGGAGACCACTGTGGCAGAGAACAGCTAGATGATCCGTAATAGTGTTCCTCTTCAGGGAAAGAGAAAGCATTTCTCAGTCTCATGGTCCAGGGCAGTCAATATGGCTAATTTTGGATTATAGTGTTGAGGCCGTGCAGTAGAAACAGTAAAACAGCATTAAAACTCATGGAATGTGGCCCATAGTTAGCACAACCATGATGGGTATGCCTCAGAAAGGCAGAGCCCAAGTTCTACATGTCCTGAGCACTCCATGCCGTTAGAAAGCATCACTCTGCTTGCTGCTTTCACAATCTGTGAGCTATATAAACAGTCTAAGGGGGCTTCCAGTCCATCACTAGGCAGTGTCACTGGCACTTAAAATAGTGATGATTGTTTTCAACCATTGCTGCTGGAGCAGATTAATGACTCATCCACCACCCTCAGATAGGACTTAGAGATGTAGATTGTTAGCAATGTCCACCACCCTTAGAATGAATTGGGAGAATTAGATTGGTGGTAAAGTTAGGTTAAGATGCTTTTACTGGTGACTTTGATATAGAAAATCTTAGGGAACAATTTGAAGTTCATAAAGACATACTCTTAATAGTTGAGCCAGAGATTTTTTCGAGAACAAGAACAGCAGCAGCCTGACTGGTACTATCTGATGTGCCTCTTTCTTGCTAAAGCTAGGCTGGTGATCAGGGTGATGGCTTTGCCCTCAGCTTCCTCATACAATTTGATAAAAAATTGTTAATGAGTAGATGTGCACCTTGAGGATTTAAAGTAGAAATGACTGATTTTTTAAAAAAAATAAACGTTTAGATTTGTGATTCTTTTAAGATTTTTATTAGATTACTCTTTAAGATAAATAGTAAGAAAAAAAATAATAAAATAAGATAATTGATCCTTTCTTTGTAATCACAAATTGCAGCCTGCCAGTAAGGAGAAACTGGCTGAGAAAATTACCTTGCTTTTTTACACTTTGTTAACCTATAACAAGTTACTCAGTTAAATGTGGATTCTTAGGAATAAACTGTTCTTAACATTCGTTTTTCACCCATAATATGTAAAACATTTGAACATGTGAGGGCATTGGGGAACATGCTTTTCTATGTATATTCACTGTAATCATTAACTTAAAGAAAAATAGAATGCAACCACATTGTCATTTTCTTTTTTTTTCTTTTTTTTTCCTTTATTAATTTATTCTTGTTACATCTCAATGGTTATCCCATCCCTTGTATCCTCCCATTCTTCCCTCCCTCCCATTCTCCCCTTATTCCCCTCCCCTGTGACTGTTCCTGAGGGGGATTACCTCCCCTGTATATGCTCATAGGGTATCAAGTCTCTTCTTGGTAACCTGCTGTCCTTCCTCCGAGTGCCACCAGGTCTCCCCCTCCAGGGGACATGGTCAAAGGTGAGGCACCAGAGTATGTGAGAAAGTAATATCCCACTCTCCACTCTACTGTGGAGAGTGTTCTGTCCATTGGCTAGATCTGGGTAGGGGCACATTGTGATTTTCATACTGCCTTGGACTGCTGAACACACTATTGGAGTTGGTCTTCGACATAATAGAATATTGATAAAATGGTGGAAACCTGGCCTGGCCTTTAAAATCTTCCACAATTCTTAGTTCATATATTCTAATCTGTGACGCTGTAAATGCAGGGCTCTGAGATGACAGAGCCACACCATCTACTGATCCCATAGTCCTTGTGATAGGAATGACTTGGGCACGGGAATCCATGTCTGTGATCTCAGCATTCACAGGCGAAGGCAGGGGGATCCACACAAGGCTAAGGCCATCCTCATCTACATGGTCAGCTCCTGGCCAGAACGCGCTATAGAGTGAGACCTGGTCTCAAATGAGGAAAGAGAAGAAAAGGGGAAAAAGGAAAAAGGAGGGCAGAGGGGAGAAAAAAGCAACAAAGAAAACGGGCTGGCGAGATGGTCCCCTGGGTAAGGGCACTTGCCACCAAGCCTGATGACCTGAATCTGGCCCCCAGAACCTGTAACTGTGGAAAGAGAGAATTAATTAACTCCCTAACTTCCATATGTGAGTCTTGGCATATGTGCTCTCTACTATACCTATAAAATAAATGTAGAAAGAAAGGGGGGACATGCTTTCTCAAGCCCATTTTTCCAGTTCCCACTTGAAAACCCTGGCTTGTTCAAGCTATAAAGCATCTTTTCCCTGTATCAGGTTTATTTGCAACTATTCTCAGCACACCACTCTGCCCTGTATGACTAACAAAACTGTCACTACCTCACAGGAAGGAAAAGAGCCAGTGAGAACCAGAACTTTACTATTTCAAGCACTTTCACAATGTGATCCCTGTTTCCATAGTGACAAGTGCTCTGATCAACTGGAGAGAATGTCACAAGGGTAGGGCAGGCAGTGAAGGGAGAATCGACTCCTCTTATATTCTCCAGCAGCTGAACTTAAACTGTTCTGCCTCACCTCAGCTTCATGTGGTCGTTTGTTTTCTGAGAGACAGAGTTTCTCTGTGTAGCCCTGGTTGTCCTGGAACTTGATCTGTAGACCAGGCTGGCCTCCAACTCAGAAATCCTGCTGCTTCTGCCTCTGCGATTAAAGGTGTGCACCACCATAAGTGTTCTTGTATTGTTGACTCTGATGCAAGAGACCCTCGGCATTCCTTACTGTTCTCTACCAAGGGAGCTGTAGAGTGCTGTCAGTGATTAAAACACGAGACCCCTCATCAAGCAAACTTCTCTTGGCCAGAGACAGAAACCATTAAAGAAAACCATCACTGATCAAAATGCTGAGTTGTGAAGTACAATCTCAACCGACATACCTACACTCAAGACTCTTACACCCAAGGCTCAGAGATCACTGTGGAAGAGGGACAGAAAGACTGAATGAGTCAGAGGAACAGGGAACTTGCTGTAAGACTGTCAGAAGCTACATCTGTGAAGTCTCACCAGCTTGGCTGCCTAAAACATGAGCTGAATGGGACCACCACAAATAGACATGCTGACGCGAAAGGAGGAAGGTATTAAGTCCTCAACTCTAGACAAAGAAGAATAGGCAACTAAGAAATGCTGAGAGCAGGAGAAATAGCCTTTCCCAGGGAAGAGCATATGGACAGCCCTGATTACATATTTAAACTATCATACAGACTGAGCATGTTTTATGTGTACACACAGAGAGAGAGGCAGATGGACAGACACACACACACACAAAGAAAGACAAAAAGGTCATAAACTTGAAAGAGAACAAAGAGAGGTGTACATGGGAGGGTTTAGAGGGAAGGGAGATATGAGAATGATGTAATTCTCAAAAACCTAAAGGTAGTTTTTTTGAAAAAAAAAAATCACAAAATGTATAGAGTATTTACATTATGCCAGGCACTAGGGTATATGTTTTATGTGGATTATCTCATAAAATCTTGAAAGTCACTCTACTAAATAATAACTATTTCTATCTCTATTCTTTCAGGGAGGATGCTAAACATACACTAGGGGATTCACTGATTTGGTCATGGGTAACACAGCCACAGAGGCCTACTGTGATCCCAGCACTCAGGAGGCTAAGGCAGGAAGATCACAAGTTTAAGGCTAGCCTGGACTACATAACAATACTCTTATCTCCAACAAGAAAAAAAGCTACTGAGTAGAATTCAAGCTCAAGTCTCAGACCCTTAGGCACTGAGCCACAGAACCATTCAGAGAGCAAGCAGGAAATGGTTGTGGCTCTGTGCTGTTTGCCTCGCAAAGGAAATTATAGGTCATTGAGCAGGGGGTACTGAAAGGACTTCTAGAGTATAGGAGGGGCCTGATCTAGGATTTCAGGTTAGGGACCAGACTCTGAAGCAATAATTATCATAAAAGATGTTCTTAAACTAGTGTTAGTAAAATTCCTGAAGTCATATGAATCAAGTACATATTCCAGCACTGTCTCAAAGGGTGAAGGGGAGCATGGGCCCAACTCTTTATCAGAATCTCAACAAGTCAAAACACATACAAGAGATGTGTAAATCCACTCAATATGTGAATTTGCCACAACATGGAGGTAGGTGAGGGAAATTCCTTGTCAGTCCTTTGCACAGAGAGTTGAAACACACATTTTATTCTCATTCTCAGCACAACTAACTTCTCTTTACCAAACCTTGCATAAGGTTTAGCTGACATCGGCTAATTTGTATCTAAAGGCAAGCATGGTGGCACCCTCTACAGACTCAGGTCCTTGAGAAGTTGAAACAGGTGGATCACTGGAGCATATTGTGTTTAGAACTCATTTGAGCAATATGAAGAGACCTTCCTGGTCTCTTAAGGAGAGAGACATGGCTTAGTGGTTAAAAGCAATTAATTGCTGAGGGCTAGAGAGATGGCTCAGAGGTTAAGAACACTGGCTGTTCTTCCAAAGGTCCTGAGTTCAATTCCCAACAACTACATGATGGTTCACAACCATCTCTAATGAATCTGGTGCCTCTTCTGGCCTGCAGGCAGAGCACTGTATACATAATAAATAAATATATCTTTAAAAAAAAGAGCAATTGCTGCTCTTGCATGAGTTCAGTTCCTAGCACCCACATGAGGAGAGTGACAATGCCTTCTTCTGGCCTTAGTTGGCACCTGCACACATGAGCACATACACACATAACTTTTTTTTTAATTAAAAAAAAAAAAAAGCCAGGCATAGTAATGCATGCCTTTAATCTCAGCACTCGGGAGGCAGAGGCGAGCAGATACCTATTGAGTTTGAGTCTGATGAGAGTCCCAGGACAGCTACACAAAGAAACCCTGTCTCAAAAAAAACAAAAGGAGGAGCAGGAGGAGAGGGAAGAAAGAAACTGTGTATGTAAATCTTGATCCAGAAGTCTTCAAGAATGAGCAGTAAACGCATCCAGGTTTATAACCAGCTTGCACCTGCCTGGATACAAAGACTAAGGAAGCCCATAAATGTATAGGAGGCACTTGTGAGAGTCCTAAGATTGTATATAGAATTCATCTGTGTCCTTCTGAGAGCAGCTTTTATCAGAAAAAGTGTAAAGTTATCCTTACCACCACCTCCCAAACACTCAGCATCTCAGGTTAAAACAAGCCTTCCCTGGACCCTCTGTTCCCTAATAGAGCCCATCGGGGCAGCAAACCCATAGCAAAGCACTAAGGCTCCCCAGAAATAGGCCACTGACCTTTGTACGGGGTACAATGTTGAGTTCCAGTTTCTGGTCCACCAGGCTAGCCCCTGCCTCTGAGAGATAGCCCTGGTTGAGGACAAGGCAGTCACGGCCAAAGCAGCAGGGACAACACAACTTCTGTAGCCATTTGGTCCACTTAGGATTAAGGTGCCCGTATGGCTCTTCATTCTTGGGTTTGAAGACAGCAACGATCTTCTATAGACAAAAGAGGAAAGGGAAGGTGACTTAGAAGTCTGGGAGTAACTCAGTAGTAGATCACGTTCTTAGCATTTATGAGGCCCTTAATTCAGCAGGAGATAGGCTGCTAAAAAGAGTTATGGCCAAAGATACTAAGACTCCTCATTCTTCCTTGCTTCTTCTCTGATTAACTCTGTGCTTCAAAGTAAATGGAGTTTGTATGCTTCTAGAAGACCCAGAAGTCAACTTGGTAAGACATCTTTTTATTTGGGGGAGGGAAGACATTTCTGAGACAGGGTTTCTCTGTATAGTTTTGGCAGTCCTGAAACTTGCTTTATAGACCAGGCTGGCCACAAACTCACAGAGATTCATCTGCTTGCCTCTGCTTCCCAAGTGCTGGGATTAAAGCCCTGTGCCTGGCTGGGAGGTGGGGTGGGGAGGTGGAGGGTTTTGGTTGGGAGTTAAGACAATAATAACAAAGCAACCAAAGAGGAAATAAAAGTCGTAACAAGAAAAACAATGTGCTACATGGTTAGGACTGGGGTGCTCTTAAGAAATTCTAAGGCTGGACATGGTGGCACACGCCTTTAATCCCAGCACTCGGGAGGCAGAGGCAGGTGGATCACTGTGAGTTCAAGGCCAGCCTGGTCTACAAAAGCGATTCCAGGACACCCAGGACTGTTACACAGAGAAACCTTGTCTTGAAAAAACTTCGAAAGGAAAGAAGGGAAGGAAAGGGAAGGGAAGGGAAGGGAAGGGAAGGGAAGGGAAGGGAAGGGAAGGGAAGGGAAGGGAAGGGAAGGGAAAGGAAGGAGGGAGGGAAAATTCTGATCGGCAAAGGTTCAGGAGAAGAGAACCCACAATTCATTTTCTCTAGCCTATCACTGAATCTGTTTCTCTGATTTTGTTTGTGGAGACAGGGTCTTACTGTATATTCCTGGCTGGATCAGAACTTAGCTGTGTAGACTCTCTTGACCTCAAACTCAGAGACCCACCACCTCCTCTACCTCCTGAACACTGGGATTAAAGGCGTACTCTATCAAGCCTAGGCACTGAATGTTTTCTTCCACAGAACCTTAGGCTCTCTGAACTTGTTCTACATTTAGCACATTCCTTCCAGTCCGCAAAGTAGTAATTTAAAGGAAGAAGAGCAGATACGCTAACCAAATGATTCACCTTATGACTCTTCTCATTCTTTCCTTAAGGCTATCTGTGTCATAAAGCACTTTTTGTATCACTTCCTAAGTTAGGGTGGATCATGGCAGACAACACGTACCCATCTGCCTCCATCAAATAAGTACTACTGAACTGACTCGCCCCATCACTAATAACTAGCTAAATCTTGAGGCCAGATCCTTCAAGAACTCCTCACAAGGATTTGAAAAGGCAAGAGAAACCCAAAACTCTCTTTTCTTTTCTTTTCCAAAAACAATCAATTTATTCTTTTTGTTTGTTTGTTTTCTTTTGGTTTTTTTTTTTGTTTGTTTGTTTTTTGTTTTTTGTTTTTTGTTTTTTTGAGACAGGGTTTCTCTGTGTAATAGCCCTAGCTGTCCTAGAGCCCTAGCTGTCCTAGACTCGCTTTGTAGACCAGGCTGGCCTCGAACTCAGAGATCCACTGGGATTAAAAGCATGACCTTATTCTTACGGTCAAGTTTATTTATTGGAGAAAGTAAAATATGAACCATAAGTTTTTGTAATTACTTTTTATTTAAAGACATGGTCTCACTATGTAGCCTTGTTGGCCCGAAACTTGTTATATAAACCAGGCTAGTTGAAGTCATAGAAATCTGCCTGCCTCTGCCTCCCCAGTGCTAGGATTAAAGGTGTGTGCCACCACACCCTGCCACAGAATTACTTTCTTATCCAAAGTGGCTGGCTAGTAAGAAGCCTTTGGCATGTAGAAGCCTCTGTCCTCATCTGGAACCAGTCTCTGAAAACCGAAGATGCAGCCTCAGGCTCTCAGCTGAGTGCAGGACTGGTGAGACCTGTGTAGCATGCAGCCTCCAGTGAAAGAGCAATGAAGAGCGGGCTGAAAAGTACCAAGGAATAAATATAACTCTTCCATGTAAAGAAAACAGAACTTGAGCTAAACTGCAGACAACCGTCACTTATGTGCTGGCCTCCAGCTTCTTAATTTCCTCCCACCATGAGGAAAGCATTAATTGGCTCTTCAAATGAATAATATGGTTATCTCAGTCACACAAGGGCTTCACTGAAGAATACTGTCTGGATTAAATAGTTCAGGGAATGACAGGGAGGGAGACTGGAGACCTAGGAGAGCATTCAGAGAGAAGGAGACACATGCCTTTCAGGACTAAGAATAGATCTCAGTGCAACTCAGTTCTGCTAAAATTTGATCAGGACCTAGTTTGTGTAAGCATGTGGTAGTTTCCTCAACAGACACAAAGCAGCCTCTGCCCTAATTTTCAAAGCCATGTTGATTCCATATAGTAGACTATGCTGCTGACAAAAATATTCTTCTCTTCCATAAAGGATGAACTCTAAAACCACTCAAATTAGGAAAATACCAGTATTCAGCTAGGAAAGAAAATGACTGATTTTCCTCACCATCTTCTCTTCCTTGATAGTCAATTCCTGCTATATTCAGGAGACTATCCATTTGGTGCTGATTTTAAAAGCAGAGGCAGGTGGGTTTCTGTAAGTTCAAGGACAGCCAGGGCTACACAGAGAGACCCTGTTTCAAAAAACCAAAGGAGGGAAAACCATAGAATAATGTATAGATACCTAAGGTAGTAGTAGTTCACAAATAAAAACAGAACTGTACCAGGAAACAAGTGCCTTCTCACTAGCTGATGTCAGAACCCACAATCAATCATGGAACCTAAGTGTCCTACCGTTAACCTGCAGTGACCAGCATGAAGGTACGATAAAGAGACCTCTGAAAAGGTGAAATATGATACACTTGCAGCCCAGCTACCCACCAGGAAGACTGAAGATCTACTGAAGTCCAGGGGGACAGGCCAGCTGGGAAACAATGCTGAGGAAACCAAACTATGCAGGTGTGTGGTAGTGCACACCTGGGATACAGCAGATCACAAACAAAGCCAGCCTGGGCTACACAGGAATAAGACTCTATTAAAAAGAAAAAAAACAAAAAGGAAAGAAAGAAGTAGCTCTTTTTTCCAAGAACTTAAAACTTTAGTTCAAGTAAATCACTTGTGCACAATGATATATACAGAAGTGAGTTTTATCTAAAAGTTTTGTTTTTCTTTCACATTTAGGGCTAGCCAGAGTGCTCAGCAGGTTAAAACGTGCTTGCCATCAAGTCTGACAACCTGAATTCAATCCCTAAATCTACAAGGTTGAAGCAGACAACTGACCTCACAAGCTATCTTCTGGCCCCTTAACTGCATGTGGTACATGTGTGCAAACATTCCAAATACATTTTATGTTTGGTACACATGAAGTGGAAGGTTCTTTAACTTTTTCCTCTCAAGATTTATTCAAGACAGCACAGTAGCACAGTACAAGTATTCTCTGAAAGTGTTAAAAATTATTAAGATTTCCCCTAAAAGAAAGAGGGAGTCAGTCTCCTTAACCGTATGATACCTGTAGGTCAACCACACTCTAGGGCAGGCCCTATACTCCCGAGAGTAGCAGGCAACACAGATTAGACTAAAATAATTTAAAAACTCCAAGGGAGACGAGGGTGGACCTAAAAGGAATTGGGAGTGTGAATATGATCAAAATACACTCTGAAATTTTTAAAGAATTGAAATATTTTTTAAGAGATTCTGGGGCTGGAGAGATGGCTCAGTGGTAAGAACACTTGTTACTCTTGCTAAAGACCCAGATTCATTTTCCAGCACCCAAAGGGTGGTTGACAGTCATCTATAACTCCAGGTTCAGAGGATCTGACCCAATCTTCTGACCACTGCAGACAGCAGACATACATACATGCAGACAAAACTTTCACACACATAAAATCAATAATAAGATTCCTCCAAAAGCTTTAATTTTCGTGGGTAAAGCTATACACTTGGTGTACACCGGGTGTGGTGGCACACGCCTTTAATCTTGGGGTGAGGCAGAGGCAGGCAGACTGCTTTAAGTTCAAGGCCAGCCTGGACTACAAAGTGAATCCAGGACAGCTAAGGCTACACAGAGAAACTCTGTCTTGAAACAAAACAAAACAAGACAAAAACAAAAATAAAATAGAAAGTGAAGGTGTGGTAGGGCACACCTCACACCCATAACACCAGCACTCAGGAGGCAGAGGCAGGTAGCTCTCTTTGAGTTGGAGGCCAGCCTGGTCTACAAAGTAAGTCCAGGACAGCCAGGAGTACAAGAAAAACCCTGTCTCGAAAAACAAAACAAAACAAACAACAACAACAGCAAAAGAGTACCAAGTAATTCTTCACCAAGTTAGACTGAGGCCAGTCTAGGCTAACTGAGACCTTGTTTAAAAAGAGAAACAAAACCCAAGGGGCAAAATGAGCCCCCCCCCCCCCCCCCCCCCCGTGCCTGTACACCTGCTAAGCACCGGCCCAGGGCTGTCATGTGTGGTCTAATCCCACCGCTACCTTTTTGGAACAAGGTCTTATTTTACTATGTAAACTTGGCTGCCTGGACTGCACTCTGTAAATCAGGCTGATCTCAAACTCCCTGAGCTGCTCCTGCCTCCGTCTCCTGAGGGCTGGGGTTAGATCCTGCACCACCATGCCTGGCTGCCTCACTAATCTTCTCACACTAGTCAGATCACATGCTCTGCAACTCCTGGAACTATGAACATCGTAAGAGTAAATGCTAAGGAAATCCATCTGTAGCTGAGTGAACATGAGATCTGAAGCAGCAAAGCTGTAAGTAAGGAGCGGCAACGTGAGCGCTTATCACCATGACAACTTCTAATCTAGCATTTTCCATTTTACTGTTCCAGGTTCTTACTTGATCATCCTGTGGCAGAAACTGCCATAAACTGGGAAGTGGAATCACGGCTGTCATAGTCAAGAATCTTTCAGAATGAGCTGGAGGACTCTTGCTCTTCCAGAGGCCTGAGCAGGTTCCTGCACCCATGTTAGGTGGCTCCACGGGGTCTGATACTCAGTCACTGCTGACTTCTGAGGGCACCCATATACAAGCAGTATAAGCAGACACACTCATAAATGAAATATTAAAATTAAAGTAAGCTGGGGGTAGTGCTGCACATCTTTAATCATAGCCATAACCAGGCAGAGGCACGGGAACCTCTGTGAGTTTCAAGGCCAACATGATCTACATAGTGAGACTTTGTTTCAAAACACAAAAAAATTAATCTTAAAAAATTAAAAGAATCTTTTAGACTGTCCAAAAATAGTTATTACACAAACTACTGGTTCCTCTTGTTTCCCCTTCTTGTCTGACTAAGACATCTAATTTATCTTGTAGACAAGATTTAAAAAAACTACAGCTCCCAAACACACACTACTACAACCATGTTCTGGACAATAAGATGTAAGCAGAAAAATCTGAAGCAATTCTAGGAAGGGCCCAAAAGGGTGGAGACACAGTCTTCCTCTCCCGTCTTTCAATAGCTGACAAACAAGTAAGCTTTAGCAACCATCTCAGAAGACGAAGTATAGGCCACACACTAAGGACAGGTAAGTCTGGGACTGAAGCTATGCTAGTTCTGAGAAGCCTACAGACTCCCCTTATATCTGAGATAAATGTTTTTTTGTCCTTACTATTTAAAAATACCTGTCATACACAGGCAAGTTCAATACTAACCAACACCAGAGCTGAAAGAGAAACTGTGAATTCAAAGGCCTGACTGCCTTACTAGGGGAGGGACCTGGTGTAAATCGGTTACACTGCACCCAGTGTCACCCGTGGAGATAAAACAGTACCAACCCCTAAGGTGGTTATGGAGATTAAGTGTTAATACTCATAAAGCACTTTTTTAAAGTATTGGCACAAAGCATGCACTACTTGAGCAATAAATAAAATAAATGCATTTGGTGTAGATTCTAAGTGACATAGATACAGTATGTTTGTGGGCCTGTCTAACCCTACACAGCATTTAGGATGTGGTCCTCTGTCCTAAACCACGTTTTCAGTGGGAGCAGGGCAATCGTATTAATAATTTCTTCTTGAAATCTGTATGTAGATTTTACCTCTAGAGACTGAGATCCTTAACACCACCACACACAGAGCAACAGTATCAGAACCCCACTGGCCCATGGTCAGGCCTCTGAATATGTACTGAGGTGACAGAAGTGACAGATTCCACCTATCAGAGCACCAGATCATTCCCAGGTGACCTGACATACTCCCCCACTCCCACCCCTCTCTGAAACAAGGTTTCTCTGTGTAGCCTTGGCTGTCCTAGAACTTGCTCTGTAGACCAGGCTGTCCTCAGACTTATAGAGAGCCTCCTGCCATTGCCTCCTGAGTGCTGGAATTAAAGGCATGCACCACCACACCCAGCTTCTGACGTATTTCTAAAAGAGAAAAAACAAACAAACAAATAATCTTCCTGTGGCTATTGAAAGATCCAGAAGCCAAGGCATGGTGGAACATGCATTTAATCCCAGCACTCAGGAGGCAGAAGCAGGTGGATCTCTGTGAGTTCAAGGACAGCCTGGTCTACAAAGTGAGTCCAGTACAACCAAGGCAAAATAGAGAAAGCCTGCCTCAAAAAAACAAAAGAAAAAAGAAAGATCCAACCAACATGCTAACCATTAACCTATCACCCCACAAAACACAACTCCTACCTTTAATCCCATTCTGTTTCCGAATAAAAAAAGATAAAATCTTGCGGCTTGTTTTGCTGATCAGGGGCCCTGTGCATAGTCTCAAAGCCTTCTCTGGTCCAGTTCATACAAACACAGTTGACCGAACTGCTCTCTGGTTTTGGTAATCCATTCTCTGGGTGGATGGATTACTCAATGAACTCTATCAAGAGCTACAAATAATAACCCACCCTGGCCACCTAAACACAACAGCATGCAACCCATCTAAAAAGCACACATAGGGGCTGGAGAGAAAGCCCAGAAGCTAAGAGTGTAGAGGAATTTTAATTCAGAACATGGCTACTCTGGCTGGAATGCAGTCACGACTTTAATTCCAGGAGACAGAGTCAAGTAGATCTCTGAGTTCAAGGCTAGCCTGGTATAGAGCAAGATTCAGGTAAAGAAAAACTTATGTCCAGTCAATAATCCCAGAACTCAGGAGACAGAGGCATGTAGATCTCTGGGCTCTAGTGCATGCTGTGCAGTCAGTTCCGTGGAGTCCGTGAGTGGAGAGGCAGTGCAGGCGAGTTGAGTTCATGGCCGATCAGTTCATGGAATTCAGAGGCAGTGTTACTGGGAGAGTTTTACAGAGACAGACTGAATAGAGAACAAGCCAGACACAGGTGAGGACAGAACAAGGCAGAGAATGAAAAAGAACCAGAAGATTAGACAGATTGCTGGAGTTAGTTTGAGACCAAGCAAAGCAATTCAGTGAGAAACTGAGAGACGCCAGATTAAATCAGTCAGCTTGGAGAGAAGTTTGAGCCAGAACAGCGGAGTTGAACCAGTCAGCCAGAGCTCAGAAAGAACTAGAAAGGGTGAACTTATGCAGCAGTAAGTCTCAGAAGCTAAAGATGTTCTAGGCCTAGGTTAGACTGTACAGAGGCTAGAAGTTTCCAGAACTAGGCCGAGGTTAGCAATGAAGGCAGTAAGTCTCCAAGACAAATTACATGAAGCGAACAAAGGTTCCTTTTACATTAGAGCACTGGCTGCTCTTCTAGCGGACCCAGGGTTCACTTTTAAGCATCCACATGGCGGCTCACAACCACCTAAGCCCAGTTCTAGGGGACCCAACACCCTCTTCTGGCCTACTTGGGCATCAGACATGCACATGATGCACACAAAGACAACATCAATACACATAAAAAATTTTTTTAAATTATTAAGTCCACATAGGATGTTGGAGGTTCAGGCAGGAGGAATGTAAGTCGGAGTCCAGCCTGAGCTCCATGGTGAATTTTTTAAATTTTTTTTTTTTTTTTTTGAGATAGAGAGACTGCCTATGTAACCCTGGTTATCCTGGATCTCATTTTGTACATCAGGCTGGCTTCCAACTCATAAAGATCTTCCTGCTTCTGCCTCCCGGATGCTGGGATTAAGGGCTTGCACCACGCCTGCCTACTTTTTAAAAGTTAAGAATTTTTTAAAAATAATTTACACAAAAAAAAATGCAAGGGACAAGCTGCACAGTGGTGGCACACGCCTTTAATCCCAGCTCTGGGAAGGCAAGGCAGGCTGATCAAGGCCAGGCTGGTCTACAAGTGAGTTCCAGGGACAGCCAGGGCTACATAGTGAAACCCTGGGGGTAGGGGAAGGGGATGCAAGGGAATTTTGAGATAACTTTAACACCTATTATTTTAATACATATAACATATTACTTTTTAAAGAAATGAACCATTTTGTCATATCTGAAAAACGTCAACAGGAAAGAGCTGACACATCTTGACCTACTATTTCTCTAATAATATCTCTGGTCTGATTTATGTTCAACGTTTTAAGTTTTTACCAAGGTCTCAAAAGCTGCCCTGGTCACCTCCTGCCCCATACTATCCTACTTCCACACTCTCCCGCCCCCCCCCCATGGAAGCAAGGGACAAAATTAAGGTCAGCAAAACTCTGCCTTAGCTAAGTAAACTGCTGATAAGCTGGAGGGAGAAATTAAAGGGCAGGAGACAGTCTCGTGTTTTTAAAGCTCCATGTCCTAAACTGAGGAACAAGAAGCTACGATGTGAACCTTTCCACAGGAGTGAGCAATAATCAGGGCAGATGACACAGGTGAGTCCACCCACGCTGTCACCAATGACTGTTAACAAGAAAGCCGGGCGTGATGGCGCAGGCCTTAAATCCCAGCATTTGGGAGGCAGAGGCCGGTGGATCACCACTGTGAGTGTGAGTTCGAGGCCAGCCTGGTCTACAAAGTGAGTCCGGGACAGCCAGGGCTACACAAAGAAACCCCTGTCTTGAAAAACCAAAAAGAAAAGAAAAGAAACCTAGGAGCCCCGAAGACACAACCCCTCCACACAGAGGATGGAATTAAATCCTCAGAGCCCGTGATGGGTCAACTGACCCACAGAATAGGGACACCCGGCTTTGGGCCAAACTAAAATAAATAAATAAAAGGTGAAAGCGAATAGGCCTAAAGACCGGAATCTGGAGGCAATGACCCGGTACTTGTCCCAGTAGTTTGAAGCTAAGGGACCGACTTGGAAAGCAGCATCGGTCAGCACTTCTCTGCCTCGTATCTCGTCAATTTCCTCTTTTCGCTTTCCGCTCTCGCTTCCCCCAACAAAAAGGTTCTGATTGATTTCTTCATCCCGCGAGGTTTCCCCATCCCCAGTGCCCAAGATGCATCCCCAATCCCGCCGGGGGCTGGCGCTTAAGTTTCTCTTCTGTACCCTTTCGATTCCCTCTTTCCTCGGTCCCGGGGCGCCGCCCCCGCGCTCACCCCCTGAGAGTCCTTGACGAAGTAGCTTCCGCTGGAGCCCTGGTAGATGCGCTCGGGATAGATGCAGCACTCGATGGCCACCTCGGCCTGCCGCACCACCACTTCGAACTCGGGGTCCTCCGGGAAGTCGTTCCGCTCGCGGTGGGTCTGAACGGCGTGAGCCGCCGCGGCTGCCTGGGCGGCCAGAGCCTGGGCCTGCGCCGCCACCGTGTGGGTCTGGCCCTGCGCCGCCGCGCACCGGGCCCGGTCCAGCAGGGGCTGCCGCTCCCGGTCGTGGCCGGGCGAGCACGGCGGAGACGGGCCGGAGACGGCCACCGCCACGCGGACCGCGCCCCCCGGCACCTGCGGAAAGTGAGCTCCTGAGCTCGACGGGAAGGTGTACTCCGGGGGTTGGGCCCGCTCGGGGGACACTAGCGGGCTCGTCTCGTCCATCCCTCAGGCCGCCGGCTCGGGGACCCGGCGCGCTCCACACCAGCGAGCTCGCGGTCGCGACCAATCCGCGGCACTCCCCACCTCCGGCTTGGCCAACCAGGGCGCGGGGCTTCCGTAGCTCCGCCCCCAGCCTGCCCTGTTTACTTGGCGACGCGTAGGCACGGCCCCTCGCGCTCTAACAGTAGCCAATCAGAACCTGCACCTACGCCATCGCGACCTCCACAGCTTTAGCGTCATCTTCTGTGAGGACTGCGCATGCTCCACAAGACAAACCAGACTCAGACACGCCCTCCACCTTAGCCCCGCCCACGCTTCCTATTGGCAGAGCAGTCTTCAGACGCTTTCCGAATAGCAGCCTTCATAGTCACTTGTTAATTGACTGCCTACCTTGAGCTGACCGTGAGACTGCAAAAATGTCATTTTTGTGTCACTAGGCACCTATTATGTTCAAAGCATTGAAGAGACAGCAAAGAAGTAAATATGCCCCGGTCACCCCATGCTATCTCAATTAACTTAAAAATCCAAGTCCTCATTCAGTTTACATATTGTATGAGCAAATGACTCAACGCTTTATGTGATCGTTGAGGAAAGCTTTGGTCCCTCGAGAATATAAAGCCCGTGACTTTATTCAGTTAAATGTCTAGACACAGTTAGTCCTCGTTTTCATTAGGAAAAGGAAGAAGAAAATGGACCTCTGCCCTCACTCTAGATAAACATCGTCCAGAGACAGTAGGAGATAAAGAGCTAATAATCTTAGCTGAAAGTCTACAATAGTTCATAGACTTGAGAATAGGTTAGAGAGTGAGCAAAAGCTGTGTGCAGAGCCTGTACTAAGCTAATTCCTAAAGGAAGTAACTGAATCACAAGGGAGAAGGAAAGAAAACGCACGGAAGGCTTCGAGCCCAAGAGAAAGAGGAAGAAGGCTAAAGCCTATTTAGGACAGCCTGCTTGGCGGAAGGGAAGCCGAGCTAAATGCCAACGCCTTAGTGAACCAGCAGAGGGCATGTGACAGGTACCCAGAGGAAAGAACTTGTTAGGAGCAGAAGTATGAGACGGAACACTTCCACCCCAAAGCCACACCTGAGCGGAGAATGGAGAGAAAGGGATGGGGGTTGCAAGGATGGAGCTACAGTTAAGAGCGCTTATTGCTCTTGAAGAGGAGCCGAATTCAGTTCCCAACACTCCCGTTAGGTGGCTCACAGCCACTTAGAACTCCAGCGCCAGTGGATCTGATACCCTCTTCAGGATCTCTCTCTCTTTCTCTCTCTCTCTGTCTCTCTCCCTCCCTCCCCTTCCCCTCCCCCTCTCCCACAAAATAGTAGTGATGGTGTAGTAATAATAAAGTGTAGAATGTAATACATAAGAGACATGGGCTTGGAGATGAGAGACATTTGAGGTTAAACTCTGTTCAATAAATGATTCATATTTTTAAATCTTCTAAAATTTCTCAAGTTCCTCACCTATAAAATAGGAATAAGCACCCTTATCTCGCTTGATTGAAAAGAGATTCTATAAGTAAAGCACTTAGCATTGTACTAGACATAAAAAGCCCTCCACAAACGTTCCCTGCTGAGATTACTGTTGAATATATTTTTGTTTTTCTTCTCAGAGCCACCAGCAGGTAGAACAAAGAGTTTTCACAAAGATGACAGCTGCATAATCTCCAGTATTTTATAATTACACCTTAGTGTTTTACACTGATTTAGTGTGTGTGTGTGTGTGTGTGTGTGTGTGTTACATGTATATGAATGTTCAGAGGTCAGTGGGTGGTAACTGGTTCTCACTTTCTATTAGCTGAGTTCTGGGAATCAAACTCAGGTTGGTACACCTGGTGGCAAGTGCCCACCTGCTGAGCCATCTCACCATGATTCTACTACCTTGAGTCAAATTATTTCTCCAACTCACTAGAAGTATTGGATTGAAAGAGTTACTGCTTGGCTGTATGTGTGAGAATATCTTGAGCACTTTCTCCTCAAATAAATCCCTCTAGGGTCTGAGGGTAGCTCGGTGGTAGAGTGTTTGCTTACCATTTAGAAGAGCCTGTGTCCAATCTCCAGGACAAGAAAAAATTAAATAAACCATCCCAGACAAAGATCTTATAAAGTCCAGTTGGTCTTTCAGGCACAACTAATGCAGTGGTGTCTGCCTCATGAGTCCTCAAAATCATGGAAATGATATTTGAAACCATTTAGCTTATGAACTTAAAATTATGGTCAAGGAAAAGTCCAGGAGGAGCTGGAGAGATAGCTCAGAGGTTAAGAGCACTGGCTGTTCTTCCAAAGGTCCTGAGTTCAGTTCCCAGCAACCACATGGTGGCTCACAACCATCTATAACTGAGATCTAGTGCCCTAAAATGCTGGGCGTGAGTGGCACATGCCTTTAATGCCAGTACTGGAGAGGCAGAGGCAGGTGGGTTGGCTAAGTTTGAGGCCAGCCTGGTCCACAAAGACAGTTCCAGGACAGCCAGGTCTATTACACATTAAAAAAAAACCAAAAAACTCTGTCTCAAAAAACAAAAATTAAAAAAGAAAAAAAGAAAAAGAAAGGTCCGGGATTCAGAATTCTCTCTAAAGTTATGAGTTTTCCCTATAGAAATCCCCTCAGACTTTATTTCTGCATTTACCATTTAGAACTTGGTTTCCCTTTTATTTTGGCATGTCAAAACATGTCGTAATATATATGAAGAGCTAGCACTTGCCCAGTGCTAACTAAGTTTTGAGCATTACATGGATTAGCCCTTTAACTGCCATTATATCTCCTGTGATGTTGGACACTGCATCCTAAGGAGACATGGTATTTTGATTTTGCCTAACAAGCCAGTTTACTGGCCAAAGAAACTTCATTTTGGGAACTTCTTGCTAATTTACAGTTTTTTCCATGATTTGGCCTCCTTTTTAAAAAAAAAGATTTATTTATTATTAATACAGTATTCTGCCTGAATGTACTCGTGCATGCCAGAAAAAGGCATCAGATCACATCATGGGTGGTTATGAGCCACCATGTGGTTGCTGGGAATTGAACTCTGGACCTCTGGAAGAGCAGTCAACGCTCTCAAGCTCTGAGCCATCCATCTCTCCAGCCCTCTTTATATTTCTTAACATGAATTCTAATAAGATCCATTTTCTTACACTCCATTCTTTCTCAATGGCTGCACTTTAATGTACAATCTACAATTTAGCGACTGTTAGCACCATATTGAATCTGTCAGTCCGATTTCATTTTACAGGCTAGAGAGCTTAATAAATTACTTTAAAACATACACAATAACAGAGATAGGATTTGAACACAGAATACAAATATTTTAAAAATACTTCAAACTACCATTCCTTTTGCGTTGTGCTCTCATATAAATCCTAATAAACCATTATTATTGTCATCATTATCGTTTTCTAACCTGTGACTGAAGAAATCCCAATTCCAAAAACCAAAAACAGTTTGAAGCAATCTGTTTTGTCTCTCCGTACCTCCGGCATGAAATAAGTCCCATGGGAGAAGCAACAACGACCATGGCTTTCCAAGCCTGGAAGAACTTGCCGTCGCGCTGCCCGTTCACAGTTCCGTAAACAAACGTATGGTTACACGTTTGGGATATTTGGGAACAGCATTTGGAAAGATTTGCTCCAATAATGGCACCTGTACTTTAAATACAAAGAATGTGGGACATAACCAGTGCCTATGAGTGCAAAAGTGCAGCGCCTCACTCTTTGTAAAACCAAGCTCTAAAGCGGGATTTAGGTTCTCTTCATACTTAGCGGTGAGCTGCTGATGAATCCAAAAATCACAACCTCTTGAGCTGGTGGCCACTTTGAACACACGTTCCGCCTTATTTAGGATTAAAGTCTGAGTCTGGAGGTCTCTGGAGAGGTGAAACCTGGGTCCTCCTCTTCTGTTGAGGTTATTGAAATGGGGCAGTAGGCTCAGCCCCACCCCTCTTTTAGATCTTTGGCCCAGGCTCCCAAAACACTGGGCCCCTTACAAAGATGGCACGGAAGAGGGCTGGACCAATGGGGAGTGGCGTTGCTCGCGGTTGCCTAGGTAACAGCCAATGAACAGCGGGAATTGTGCCCAGTGCGGCCGCTAGGGATGGCGGCGTCCAGTGGGGCTCGGGCGGGTAAAGGTGGCGGAGGGGAAGGTGGCACTGGGGAGCTGAGAAGAGCAAAATTCCTGGCCGCTGGAGCCCCACGTCGAGTCGGGGCGTGACGGTCGTCCCCCAGAGGCCGAGCTCAGGTTGGCCCGCGGCGCAGGTGAGAGGAGGACACGGGAGTGTGGGCCACCAGGTGGGGACTGAGGCGTCAAGCAGGTGACCCAGTCTGGGGAGCGAGCCTCTGTCCCGGCTGTACTGACCAGGAGGTGGTAGCTATGAAGAAGGTGGCAGCGAGTGGGATCCCAAAATTGGGTTTGGAGTTTCGATTCCGAGATCGTAGCCCCGGAGAACACAGGGCACTGGCTATCGAGAGGGGTGTGCCTGGTTGTGTCTGGAGGGAACGCCAGACCTGTGGGAAATAAAGAACCTGTGGGGTGGGAGCAAACCCCCAAAAAGGACAGAGCCAGGCTAGAATGAAAAGTGCAGAGGGAGGTCGGTTGTCTGATGAAGGTCTAAGGCTTTGTTTGATCTGGGACGCGTCTGTGCCACAGGTAGGGACACGTGCCACATACTGAGGCTTGGCGAACGGGTTGTTTCAGTTACTTGGTGGATGTCATCTCTGCAATCCAGTATCCATGAACTGCTTAGGTACTAACCAAAGTAACTTCGCTATACCATAGCCTTGCACAGGCATTCTCCTTTCCTTTAGCATAAAATAGTGTCCTTACAATAACACTCCTGAGAGCCTGTCACCCTCGTGTCGTTGTCTTTTTTTAAACCTTCATTTTGGAACCAGTGTTCTCTTTTCACCGTCTTGATTGTTCTCTTTTCACCGTCTTGATTCTAATTATCCCACATTCTTCCTAAATAAGAGATGCTTATAACAGTACCATTGTTTACTTTTCAGATTGAAGAGGGATTAGAGTTAAAAATTTAAAAACCTAGCCAGGCAATGGTGGGCACGCCTTTAATGCCAGCACTTGAGAGGCAGAGGCAGGCGGATCTCTGTGAGTTCGAGGCCAGCCTAGTCTACAAAGCAAATCTAGGACAGCCAGGGCTACACAGAGAAAACCTGTCTTGAAAAATAAAACAACAAAACATTTCCCAGCCACGCCTTTAATCTCAGCACTCAGGGAAGCAGAGGCAGGTAGATCACTGTGAGTTCCAAGCCAGCCTGGTCTACAAAGTGAGTCAGGGCTGTTTACACAGAGAAATCCTGTCTCAAAAAGAACCAACCAACCAAACAACAGTATTCCCAGTTTTCTACTCCTTGTTCACTTTCTCCTCCAAAAACCCATGGTTGCTTCCTTTATAACTAAAAGACCTTTTGTTAGACTGCTTTCCCAAGAAAGGTGGCTTTGGGGACAGTTTGGGGACAAGTGTGGATAGTTACTGGGGTATAATTATCCTTAGGTTGGGGGAAAGATTTTTGGTATTTTGTTTTAAAACTTAATTTGAGCAGGACGTGGTGGCACCTCAGGAGGCAGAGGCAGGTGGATTTCTCTTGAGTTCAAGGCCAGCCTGGTCACAAAGTGAGTTCCAGGACAGCCAAGACTACCAGGAAAGACCCTCTTTCAAAAAAGCAAACAAACAAAAGCTTCTTAATTTAGACAAAAGTTACCGTGAATGCACAAATGTTCTTCAGTAAACTTGATTTCTAAAAAGGAGAGAAACAAGAGCCTGGAGAGATGGCTTAGCAATGGTGTTTGCTGCTCTCACACAGGGGCCAGGATTCAGTTCCCAGCACCCACAGGGGTGGCTCGCAGCCCCCTATAACTCCGCATCCAGGGGATCTAAAGTCATCTTTGTCTTCCATGGGCCCTTGCACACACGTAGTGTATGTACACTCATGCAGGGTCACACATATGCACGATCAATTAAAGCACTCTCGGAAAAAAATGAAAACAACTTCTCAACACTGTCTTAGAATTCTGTTTGGAAGAAAAACATTAAGACAACAAAGGCTACGGTCTCTTTTGCTGAGCAATAGGATGATGGATTACAGAGATAAAAATAGCAATTTCGGTTTTATGTTTTGGACTGATCTTTTGCAGCTTGTCCATCAGGAGTGCAGAAAGGGTGGGTGTCTATGGGCGTCTGTATCATCTTGGCTTGTGACTGGATGCCATGTGTATATCCAGAACCTAGGGCATCAGTTTTCTTCAACAAGATTATATAAGCAAGTATCGTAAACGCTGACTTGTGTCCCTCATTAAAGTACTGGCTTTCCCATCTTCGTTCATACTGGATGCACTTTATTAAATATATTTGTCTCCGCTAACTGTGAATTATCATGGTTACTGGTGAAATTCCCTCCTGGCCTCACGCCTGCGCAGCGATTAATTATCACCGATAGTTACAAGACTCCTAGGGTAACGTTCAAACACTGTGCCAGGTAGTGGCAATATCAGCTATTCGGATACATGTAGCAGTTTCTAGACAAATGTATTCAGCTGTAGCCTGAGACCCTTGAGTTCTACATACATTCCTTTTAATTAGCATTTCTGACTTCAGTGTTGAGACTGGACATGGTCTTGGCAAACAACATCTGAGTTTACTATATCTTTCCAGATCAAAAAGGAATAGAAATTTGTTGTATGTACTCTTGAAAAGCAGCGCAGAATGGTGTCAGTAGTAGGTTGACAGATGATGTTCTGTTTATTATCTCTAAACAACAAACTAACCCAAACACTTAGCAGCTTAAAACTACCCCATGATGCTCCCAGCTCCTGTGGGCCAGGAACCTAGACCTGACATTGTGGTGGTGGCTTCTCTTTATTCCATATCTCTCAGGTGGGTGGGATCAGTGTTTGGAGCTGGACTCAGTGACACCTTCACTGATGCCTGGTCCTGTCTGAGCTAAAATGATTAAAAGATGAGAATGCCCCTAGGCGCGCATGTAATTCTGGCACTTGGGAGGCAGAGGCAGGTGGATCTCTATGAGTTCCAGGCCAGCCTGGTCTGGTCTCCAAAGAGAGTCCAGGACAACCAGGGCTTATCACACAGAGAAACCTTGTCTCGAAAAAAAGAAAAAAGAAAAAAATGAGAATGCTGGGTGTTGGTGGTGCACACCTTTAATCCCAGCACTCAGAAGGCAGGTGGATCTCTCTGAATTCGAGGCCAGCCTGATCTACAGATCAAGTTCCAGGACATCCAGGACTCCTGGCCAGGAGAAACCCTGTCTCAAACCTCCCCACCACAAAAAATGGGAATGCTAGCTGGAGCAATAACACATGTCCTGCCTTGGCTGCCTTGTTACTTGGGAGCCTCCAGATAGTATATTCTATAAATAACATTTTATCTGCATCTTTACTCGTGTGTGTGTGTGTGTGTGTGTGTGTGTGTGTGTGTGTGTGTGTACTTGCCGTGGTATGCTTGTAGAAGCCAGAGGACAGCTTGCTGGAGTCAGTTTTCTCCTCCCACCATATGGGTCCAGGGGCAGGCACCTTTCCCTGCTGAGCCATCTCACTGTCCCAGTCAGGTGACCTTAGGTGTTGCTCAGGTCTCAGGCTATGGATGTAGCAAGGAGCAGCATGAATGTTTGTGATGAACATCACTCCCATGGTGCTGTACCTGAAGCAGTCCAAGTCTGGTCAGATTTAGGGAGACATTGCAAACATCTTTAGAAAATGTAGTCTACCGCATTTGGTAATTAAAAAAAAACCAAATTTTTAGGGGCCAGAGAGATGCCTCAGCAGTTAAGAGCACTGGCTGCTCTTCCAGAAGTCTGGAGTTCAATTCCCACCCACCACGTGATGGCTCACAACCATCTAGAATGGGATCAGATGCCCTCTCCCTGGCATGCAGGCAAATATGTGGATAGAGCACTGATACATTAAAATCAATAAATCTACCTTTTAAAGAATTAAATAAAAATTCAAACTTCATCACTTTCCTTCAAATATTTAAGATATTGGGTCAAGAGCTGACAGCGTAACAACAAAAAAGGATAGATTTATAACTTAACAGCAGGGCTAGTATTTTGCCCATCGATAATCCTCAAACAGTTCCTCACCCCACCCCACCCCTGTGTCTATGGAACACGGTGAGATGCCACTCTGGAAGTTCCATGTAGCCTTCATGAAAAGTAAATAGGTACAAAAGTATTGTCTCCCTGAAGCCCTGTGTATCCGCTCCTTAAACCTCACTGCAGTAACCCACCAAAGGCTGAGTGAAGAGAAATTGGCTAACCACCACCAAACACTTAAAGAAAATGCCCTTATCTTACTATCTTCTAAGTCTAGTGACAGACTTCATCGTGACCGTACAGTTACAAAATGTAGCCAAAGATGTAGCCCTTCAGCCAAGCATGGCGGTGCATGCCATAAGCCCTGTACTCAGGAGACAGAGGCAGGGGAATCTCTGTGAATGCAAGGCCATTCTGGTCTACCTAGCAAGCTAAAGGCCAGCCAGAGAGACCCTGTCTCAAAACATCAAACACACACACACACACACACACACACACACACACACACACTCACATACACTCACATACATACGCACTCACTCATACATACACACACATAAACATAGACATACACACTCATACATGCACACCCTCACAAACAGACATACACACACACACTCATTCATGTACAGGTGGGTGTGTTTTGAATAGTTAGGTGGCAATGGGTTTTTTATTTTGTTTCTTGAGACAAGGTCTCATCTGTAGCCCTGGCTGGTCTGGAACTATAAGAGGTCGGCCTGCCTGTGCCTCCAGAGTGCTAGGATTAAAGACATCATGACACCATGCCCAGCATGTTTGCAGTTTGTATCATCGTTTGACTTTGAGTGCCATGAACTCATTCAGTTTTAGAAAGAGCTAAAAATGGCCTGTAGCTATCAGAGTACCTTAACTCCACTGTAGTTTTCTCTTGAAGTTCTCATGGAAAATGTCTTATCTTTCTCTAATTAATGTTGTATTTGCTGAGGAGCCACATTGACCTCGTCCCGAGCCTGCTCTGATGCGCGACTGGTGATAAAAGAGTTTCCGTTTCTGTGCAGCTTGAAAGGAAAGGAAACTGGTTGCTGGCATCAGGCCCACAAGTATTTAAGGATTATCTCCGGTTCCATACACTAGACCTAGGCCCTGTAGTCAGAAGGAAAGATGCATTTGTCCTGTTGGCATCAGTCAGGTGCCTGTGAGTGAGCCTTTGGGTTAATTATTCATCGTGGAGATCTTTAAGTTGTAATGCTCAGTGTCTCCCTATGGCCATAGTCCACTGGCTTTCAAGTGGGAATCTAATGATGTGCTCATTAAAACTACAGCTTCCCAAGCTCCAGCTACACAGAATGTGACTCAACAGGTTTGACCTGGGGCCTATGAATCTGCACTTTATCACTTGAGAAAACATCGTATTGCTAAACTATAGAAAAGATGAAAGGGGTGAATAAAAATATCTAGAAAATTGAAAAAAAAAACACCTCTACTTATTGATTCTGTTTGCCTCTGTTTATACTTAATGGTATCTTAAATATCTATCTCCTTTCTTTGGGATATCCTTGAATACCAAATTCTTTCAGAGCTGGGCGGTGGTGGCACACGCCTTTAATCCCAGCACTCGGGAGGCAGAGGCAGGCAGATCATTATGAGTTCGAGGCTAGCCTGGTCTACAAACCAAGTCCAGGATAGCCAAGGCTACACAGAGAGACCTTGTCTCTGAAACAACAACAGTAACAACAAAAAACACTAGTCCCCAAAGCTACTGGTATGCTTCTTTTTCTATGATCGACTTAGCTTACTTTCTGCTCTCGCTATATTTTGTCGCCACCACTATCCACTCTTAGGAATGTGCCAGTTCTTACTGGGTGATGCCACACACCTCTAAGACACAGTGGCTTGAGACAACTATTATTTCTTTGTCCAGTGACCAGCGAGTCATTAGTGTGGGTCTAGGCTCCGAGGGCAGCCCTGTAGGTCTTGCTGAGTTCATGGTTCTGTGGGCAGCTGAGACGGTTACTCCACGTGATCTCTCCTCATCTAGAGCATTAGTCTGGACTCATGCATTGGAAGCAGAACAGGTCTAAGCGCAACGCTAGGCAAGCCCGGCGCTTCTCAAATCTCTGCGTTTATGTGTCTGCATTCTCACCCTTGGTAATACTCCACCAAGTAATGCACATAGTCAACCCAGACTAAGCCAATTCTGGCTCTTGGTAGGAGGGTACCTCTTCCTTGCAAGCTTCTCTGACTGGACTCTGCTGCTCCAGCCCCCAACCCCTTTGTTGTCACATTCATTTCCCTTGACCACTGCTTTCATCCTTACAGTCCTTTCACAAGCCCATCCCCATCCCGGCCTCTGCATACTCCATCTCCCCTAAGTTAGCTGCTACAGTCTCTTCTGCCCCATTATTCAGAGAGTGCTATAAACTGGTCCGACCTAAAGCCAGAGCCGGTCAGCATGAAGGAAGGAGGGGCCAACATAGTCAGGTAGGGTTGTGCTTGTCCCGGCTCTGCCACCAACAAAATTTTTGTTATGAGTGGTTTTTTTGTTTAGTTTCTTTTCATGTGTGTATGAATATTTTTGCCTGTGGGTTTGTATGAGCACTGTGTGCTTGCCTGGCACCTACTGACATCAGGAGGAGGTCTTGGATTCCCCTGGAATCGGAGCTCAGATGGTTGGAAACACATGTGAGGCAGGGAATAAAACCTGGCTCTTCTGCAGGAGCAACAGTGCTCGGTTGGCTCTCTGTTTCTTAACAATTAAACTTTATTATACAACCCAACTAGCTTACACAAGGGGGGAAAAAGGTTAAAGGGAAAAAAGAGTGAACCTTCTGGTGTCCATTCCATGGGACGGGTCCCTAGGTGCCTCTGGCCTGCGCCCTGGTCTGGCCTGTTCGCTCAAGCCCAATCTGAACCTGCTGCTCCTCACTGACCTCTCCACCTGCCTGTCTCTCACGAGCAAGGGCTGGTCTCCTCCTCCCATGGAGGGCCAATTAGAAACACAATAGTCCAAGTGGAGTCCCTCAGTCCCCTTCCTGAATTCCAGGCCCAGGATGGCTCCATCTAGTCTATCTCAAGGTTAATCTCAGGGAGTATCCATGCTGTGTCCAAGGGCAAAGCCCGCCAAGAGTGCTTTCACCTATGACAAAGATTACAATCCTTGCCATGGTGCTATTTTTATTTATTTATTTATTTATTTATTTATTTTTGGTTTTTTGAGACAGAGTTTCTCTGTGTAGCCTTGGCTGTCCTGAACTCACTTTGTGGACCAGGCTGGCCTCGATCTCACAGCGATCCGCCTGCCTCTGCCTTCCAAGTGCTGGGATTAAAGGCATGCGCCCCCATGCCTGGCCTGCAACAAGTGCTCTTAACCACTGAGTCATCTTCCCAGCACCACCAGAAAACTTTTCAACCACTCTGAGCATCTGTTTTCTCATCTGTAACATGAAGGAGTCTGTTTACATCTGGGAGGTTCTCCATAGATCCATCACCCCCTCAATCCGCCGTCTTCTCTAGCCAGACCAACTTCCTGGTTTTCCTCTGGATAACTTGTGTTTCGGTTGCTTTTTTACCTTATTTGCTGCTTATTTTTGTTTCATTCTTTTTCCTATTTACTTATTTTGAGACAGTTTCATGCAGCTGAGGATGACTTTGAACACATGATCTGCCTGCCTGTGCTTTCCAAGCACTGAGATTTACAGGCATGTACCTTGGCTGTGCTGAGGCCTGATCACCCCTGCGCTTGCTGATTTCTGCCTTCTGGGTTGACACAGACTTCATTGAGGGGAGACTGTTTTATACATCTGCTAAGCACATAGTATGCATCAAGTAGATATTTGCAGATTTAGCTTCCATTTCCATCCCAAGTCACAGGAAACAGAAGCCGGCTGAAAACTTTTTTTGTTTTGTTGTTTTGCTTTTGAGACATGGTTTCTCTGTGTAACATCCCTGGCTGTCTATAAACCCTCTTTGTAGACCAGGCTGGCCTCGAACTCACAGATATCTGCCTGCCTCTGCCTCCTGAGTGCTGGGATTAAAGGTCTTGGCTGAACACTTTTAACAGAAGTAGGGGGGAGGGAGGTGGTGGTGGTGAAGAGGGTGACTTGTGAAGTGACCTGAGGTAGTATGTGCACACTTAGCAGAGCACAGCCTCTAGCCCTCCCTGTGACACTGGTTTCTCTGTTTCTTATAGTTGTCATCCTTTCCTTCTGTAAGCTGCCACCATGACCCTGACAAAAGGTTCCTTTACCTACTCCAGCGGGGAGGAATACCGCGGCGAGTGGAAGGAGGGTGAGAAAGACCCCGGGGGCAGCCAGCTCCTTCTGAAGATCTTCATTCTCCGGCAGGACTCAGTCCCACGTACAGCCTTGCCTTTATGTCGGGGCTTTTAATGGAGGAACTAGAAATGAGTTCAATCTTCCTACTTCCGGATTTTTGTTGTGTTTTGCTTTTGCTTTTGTTTATTGTTTTTGTCGGTTGGTTGGTTGGTTGGTTTTGTTTTCCACGACAGGGTTTCTCTGTGGAGCCTTGGCTGTCCTGGACTCACTATGTAGACTAGGCTGGCCTCCAACTCACAGAGATCCGCCTTCCTCTGCCTCCCGAGTGCTGGGATTAAAGGCATGTGTTACCACACCTGGCTCATCACTTCTGGATTTACAGTGCTTTAACATAGTCTGTTGTCTTAAATGTGGATGTACAATTTATTTGTTTATTATTTATACAGTATTCCATCCACATGTGTGCCTGCACCAGATCTCATTATAGGTGGTTGTGAACCACCATGTGGTTGCTGGGAATTGAACTCAGGACCTTTGGAAGAACAGACAGCGCTTTTAACCTCTGAGCCATCTCTCCAGCTCTGGAAAAGGAATTCTTCTGGGTGCAGATTAGAGAGTTCAGTCCTTGAAGAGTTCAGTTCAATGAATCCATTGCAGTGAATCTTCAGATGTTAAGGAAGATCCGGAAATAAATAAAGAACCTGAAGAATAAGTGCCATTCCTTTTTACAGTTGAAAGTAATCTACTATTAGGAACAACAAACTTCCTTGGAGTATATATTAAAATATACACTGTATTTTAAAGTAGAAACTGTATTATGAGCACTTTAAGGGTTCAGTTTGGAAACCCAACTTGGCCACTTGCATCTCAAAGGTTCAGTCCTAGTGAACCCCGAAACTGGCCTTTCCACTTACACAGGGGGAAGGGAAGGTTTTTTGGATTTTGGTTGGTTGGTTGGTTTGTGTGTGTGTGTGTGTGTGTGTGTCTGTGTGTGTCTGTGTGTCTGTGTGTGTGCATGTGTGTAAGGTTGTACAACATGTGGGCTGCTGAGCCAATGAGAAGGGACACTGAAGCTGCCCCGTCCCAACCTGGTCCTTATCTTTGCTCAGGCCGGAGACATGGCTTTGGTCAACTGATGTTTGCAGATGGTGGCACCTACCTGGGTCACTTTGAGAATGGGCTGTTTAACGGTTTTGGTGTACTGACCTTCTCAGATGGCTCAAGGTAAGTTAGTTCATTCCTTTCTCAGTCTTTGAACGAATGAGACTCTGATAAAAACTTGGGAGCCAGGTGCCTTTAATCCCAGCACTTGGGAGGCCGAGGCAAGAGGATCGCTGTGAGTTCGAGACCAGCCTGGTTTAAGTCCAGGACAGCCAGGGTGACGCAGAGAAACCCTGTCTCAAAAAAAACAAACAACAACAAAAACAACTTGGGGACCTGGCGAACTGTTCAACCCTGACCTTGTCCAGGCCTTAAAGAAAACAGACAAAGGATGAGAAGCTCTTTTATTGATTGCTGTTTTAAATTAACTTGTATTTATTTGTCTGTTATTTACTGGTGGAGGGTGCACCAGAGCACATGTGAAGGTCAGAGGAGTCAGTTCTTCCCTTCCACCATGTGGGCCCCCAGGATTTAACTCAGGTCATCAGGCATGGAGACAGTTTCCTTTGTCTACTAAGCCATCTTGCCAGCCCTTATTATTTTAAAATAGATGTAAGAGGCAGGCATGGTGGCATCTGTCATCCCAGCACTGGGGAGGCAGAGGCAAAAGTATCTTGAGTGTGAGGCTAACCTGGGCTACATAGCAAGACTTTGTCCCTAAATAAAACAAATATATCAAATTAAGTAGTTGTGAAATTGGAAATGACAAGAGGCGAGAGACCCTCTCCTCTTGTCCTCTGACCCTTCTTTGCTGCTGGGGAATGGTGCAGGTGGCACTGTTAGAGCTCTGAGATGGCCAGAGCTTTGTTCTGTGCCTTGACTAATGCACACATTAGCAACTGCTTGCCTCAGTTACCCTGGACAGTTAATCCACCCACTAAATGCTAACCAACATCTTGTGTCTCTGCAGGTATGAGGGGGAATTTTCCCAGGGCAAGTTTAATGGTGTCGGAGTCTTCATTCGATATGACAACATGACCTTTGAGGGGGAATTTAAAAACGGCAGAGTAGATGGTTTTGGTAAGTGTCTGCTCAGTAGGATGGTAATTTAGGCAAGTGTAACTCAGGTACTCTTCCCCCCCTCGCCGCCCCCCCCCAAGAGAGGGTTTCTCTGTGTAGCCTTGGCTGTTCTGGACTCACTTCGTAAACCAGGCTGGCCTCGAACTCACACCAATCGCCTGCCTCTGCCTCCCACAGTGCTGAAATCACAGGCTTTGGGGACTTCTTTATTTTATCTGTGACTCTCCAGGACGCGTCCATAACTTTTTCTTCAGCCCCTGCACATCAAGCTGACCTGAAACGTCAATTAATGGCTCCTCTCTGTCCCCCTCAAAGGCTTGCTGACTTTCCCTGACGGTTCTCATGGGATACCCCGCAACGAAGGGCTGTTTGAAAACAACAAGCTGCTGCGGCGTGAGAAGTGCTCCGCTGTGGTTCAGCGCGCTCAGAGCGCCTCCAAGTCAGCCAGGAATCTCACTGCCTGACAGAGCGTTGGGCACAGCTGGAGAAGTTATCTGTAAAGTGACATCCCTTGTAAAGCGTGCGAGGTGAACAAACGAACCAGATATGAGAATGACCGTGGCGCCACAGCCTGTGAGCTGCTCTGTCACCTGCCAATCAGGACCTGCGCAGTCGCAGAAAAGCGTGGAGGATTCTGGCCCCAAGACCTTGCAGCAGTTCTGTCCTTCCCTGGCCCTTATGTGCTCAGAACAGGGGCTGCCCTTTCTTCCTTGCGGTTACTCCCTACGACCGAAGGCCAATGCTGTGGCCCTGTCTCCATACAGACTAACCCCATCTCACCCACCCCTACACAGATGACCCCAGCCAGTCCTGTGTGCTACCATGGAGAAATCAGGAAAAAGACAGGGGTCACTTAGACCACAGCAGCTCTGTTAAGTCCAGGCCAGAGCTTTTCTGTGTGCTACCCGCCTCATTCACTGCATTTGGAGGTCTGGCTCCACGCCGGCCTCTGTGTCATATTTCTCCTCAATGTAAGAGAGTGGATTTCTTCTCCCTCCAGCTTTACAGTCAACTGTCTTCCTCACCTGGGTTACAGCCGACAGCCCCATCCCGGTCTGTGCCTCTTGCTTCTCTTAGATGTCAGACAGGATCCCTTTATAGAACAGCCAATAAGAAACTAGTGATAAAGTAACTGTGACTGTATTCACTACTCGCTTCAGGGCAAAGGGCAGACCTGCCCAGGCCTCGTCTGGGATGACCTGAATCCCAGGGAAGGCTTGCACTGAGAGTTCCTTCCCCGTGCACCACTGGATCACACTCGCTGACCCTTGGGTACTGATAGACTTGGGTCCATCCTAGTGTGAACTGTCTGGCATTGGCGCCTCTGTTTGACTTGTGACTCTTCAAGCAAGAGTCCCACCCTCAGGCCTGGGACAGATCTTCCTGCCAAAATCATCACAAGGTCCCCAGGTAGCCTAGGTCCCAGCCCCAGGTCCCATCCTCAAATCTCCCTCATCAGCAGACTGTGGTGGAAATTATAGCTGTGTGCCTCTCTTTAGTCTCTGAACTGTACTGTAGGACAAGTGTATAGGAATAAAGCGATCACCAGAACTGCCTACACTCAGTGTTCGGGACTTTCTGGGGCTTGGGGGGGCCTCATGAATAGCAACCTGTTTGCTATTTGTGGAAACCAGAGAGGTGCTTGGAGCTAATACTGAACACTTCGCTACATCATGTCATGTTTCTCAGAACCCCTGTGGGGAGCTGGAGAGAGAGGCCAGTCGGAGAAGTGCTTGCTGTGCAAAGCATGGGACCTGAGTTCGATCCTCAGCAGCTGTGTAAAACGCCTAGACTTCCAGGTCTAGGCATTCAAGACTGCCCAGCCAGCCTAGCTTAGTCTAGTTACCAGGCCCAGGTACCAAAATGGATGGTCCTGAGGTTGGCCTATGGCTACACATACATCCTCTGTGAGGTGGAAGGCCTGAGGTTTTTAAAACCAACAGGCTCAGGTTGTCAGGGCTAGTAAAAGGCAGGGCTGGATGGGATTTCTATCCTACACTTTGATTCCAGCTCCCTCCGCTGGATTCCTTTCACCTTGAACATCAATGTATACAAGCCCCAAGACCAGCTATTGCCAGACCCACTAGGTGACCTTAAGCAAGTCAACTCGTCCCATGTTTCCCTTTTCTTTTTCTTTTTTTTTTTTCCTGCACTGGAGGTGGAACACCCCCACTGCACTAGCTCACTTATTTACACTTCTTACCTCAGACTTCCCTACAGCACAGGCAGAAAGGTATATTACAGCTAAGATTTGGGGAAATTAGGGAGCTACCCCAAGGCCTCAGAGACACCAAGTGTCCCGGGGCTGTTGAAGGCCTGAGGCTGAGCTCTTCAGCCAGCTTTATGGCTGCCTCTCCTAGCCCCAGATTTTTCCCATCAGCCCTAATTCTGTAAGCCTCACTGCTCTGGAAGGTGACTGTGAAGTGAGCCCTAAGCTTTGATGCCACCAGATGCCTGACTCGCAGTTGGTGATTATCATTTCTAAGTCTTCTCTAGCCTCTGCCCCAAGCAGGGACCTATGATCTATTTAAGGAGTAATTTAAAACGCTTGTCTTGGCTTTTCTGCCGCTGGCCCTGTATTACCACCAAAATGGGATGACCGCTTTGGAGAAGGCAGCGCGTCTTTTTGATTCCTGTATCAAGTGTTTCTAACTATCTCAGCCGAGACCTTTTGCCTCTCGCTGTCTGCCGTTCAAAACCAATGGGAAAGCTGGGCAAATGGCTCAGTAAGCAAAGTGTTTGCTGCACAAACATGAGGGCCTGGGTTTGGGTCCCCAGCACCCACACATAAAAAAAAAAAGCCAAGTGTAGCAGTGCATGCCTGTAATCCCAGCACTGGGAAATAGAATCAGGCACATCTCAGACACCAGTATCACCAAAATGACAAACTCCAGATCCCGTGACAGGGGAGAACACCCTGACATCACTGTCCCCACATTACCTGCATGAGTAATTGCACGTTGCATTAGTAAATGCAGATACCCATTGACAAAAATAATTTCCTAAGATGTCCTAGGCTACCTCTCTAATATTGGGCTGTCTGCTTGAAATTATTAAGGCGTCTCTCAGGCGAGCCATGCAGGCTCCACCACCTTTAGGGAAGTCCTTGGCATCTGGCCAGGAAATCTACTATACAGGAATTCAAGTTTCACTTGGTATTGCTTATTATAGTGCCAAAAAAATTAGAGTGCCTTCAGAGAAAGGCTGGTCCTACCTCAGTCCCAATCTTCATGCCTAAGCTGGCCACAAGTCTTCTAGAGTGTACATCCAGTGTCTAGCCACTAGGTGTCATGATTTACTAACGTGACAAGGCCCCAGGCTGCCTTGGTCATTCAATAGTGGGGATCAGAGTTAGAGACAAGACTATGACAGGAAAGCGTTGGGAAAGGGTGTTGTGGCTGGAATGCAGCTTGGATGCCTTTCAAGAACAAGGGACACAGTCTGACTTTCCAGCCACATCATGCACTCACTATTAAGATTTCTAGCTTCGGGCTGGGCGTGGTGGCGCACGCCTTTAATCCCAGCACTCGGGAGGCAGAGGCAGGCGGATTGCTGTGAGTTCGAAGTCAGCCTGGTCTACAAAGCGAGTCCAGGGCAGCCAAGGCTACCCAGAGAGAACCTGTCTCGAAAAACAAAGCAACAACAACAAAAAAAGGATTTCTAGCTTCAAGTTAGAAGTAACAGTCCCCTCAGTAACCAGCTTCCCTGGCTTCCAGCTGCAACCCCTATCCTTTCGCTAGGTTCCCTGGTTCACCCTTAGCTCAGAAGAAAGTACCCACAGTAGAGACAAGTAAGAAACTGTTCCTTCCTGGTATAAGGTCTCTAGGGACTCTATGTGGAGTGCATGTGTGAGAAGCCACAGGCTGTGAAAGAGGAGCTTACGGGAAAGCGTAGCGGTAGAATAAGAAAGGCCCCCACAGGCTCACATATGTAAGCGCTTAGGGGGCAGTACCATTTGAAAGGATTAGGAGGCGTGGCCTTACTGGCGGAAGCGTCACTGGAGATGGGCTTTGCAGCATTCAAGCCAGTCCCAGTGGCTTTCTTTTCCTGCTTCCATTAGATCCTATAGAACTCTCAGCTACCTCTCTAGCACCGTGTCTGCCCGTGTGCCCCGATGCTTCCCACCATAACAATAATGACTTAACCCCCTGAAACTGTAAGTCCCAATTAAATGCTCTTCTTTACAAGGGCTGCCATGGCCATAGGGGCTCCTCACGGCAAGAGAACTAGGACAGAAGTTGGCCCTAGGGAGCGGGGTACTGCAGGAACAGGCCTGGCTGTGCTTCCTGGTTGCAGAATGTGGACTTTGGGATTTAGGACTAGAAAAGCAGTGTGATGCTCTAAGTGGAGTTTAACGGGCCATCCTGGTTAGGAGCATGGGAGGCAGTGGTGCTGACAGCAATGTAGATTAGGATGGCTAGGCTCAAGAGGTTTCAGAGGAAAGCAATATTATTAAGTGGCCTAGAGACTGTTCTTATAATATTTTGTAGAAAAATGTGGCTGCTTTTTGCCCTGTCCAAAAAATCTGCCTGAGGTTGGATTAATGGCATTGCAGAGATTTCAAGACAGCCTAGTATTGACTGTGTCATATGCTAGTAGTGGCCAGTCTTTTTTTTTTTTTTTTTAACTTGCACTGATGTTTTGCCTGCATGTATGTCTGTGTGAATGTGTCAGATCCTAGAGAGTTGTGAGCTGCCATGTGGGTGCTGGGAATTGAACCTGGGTCCTTTGGAAGAGCAGCCACTGCTCTTATCCTCTGAGCTACCTCTCCAGTCCTAGTGGCCAGTCTTATGCAGATCTATAATGAAATTTAGCAAATGTGACAGGAGAAAATATAAAATATAGAAAATATAAAAGTTTGAGAAAAAGAGCACCAGGAAGTGGAATGGAACTAAGTTGAGGGCTCAAGGAGATTAAAAAGAAGTTTAAAGAAAAGCCTAGAACTAAATGGAATAAAGGGAGTGATGACTTTGAGACCAGACTCCTCCCAGCTACACTTTTGATTGCTTTTCTAGACAAGGTTTCTCTGTGTAGCCCAGGCTGTCCTGGACTCTCTTTGTAGACCAGGCTGGCCTGGAACTCACAAAGATCCACCTGCATCTGTCTCCCAAGTGCTGGGACTAAAGGCATGCACCACTACCACCTGGCTTAGCTAAACTTTCAACTTGTGAAACAGAATTAAGGAAAAGCTTACACGGTAAAGGAAACTGTGGAAAAATGAAAGCTAATGAAAATTTATTTGAATGAGGGGACCAAGTTCTAGCTCCAGTGAGCAGCAGAACTTGGCAGCTTCAGCTTTAGAGTCAAGTGTAGAGGAAGTTTAATTCAGCAACATGGCTACCTTGGCTGGAATACTCACATGCCCTTAGTACACACCTTCCCAAACAATGAAGGAAAAGATAGTTTGTAGAAAGAAGCAGCCATGTTTAAAAGTGACATCTAATTGAGAGGCAGACAAAGTAATCAATCAGAGAAAGACTGGACATGAGTCAGAACAGGATACACCCAACTCGCACCAGAACAGACAGGAAAAAGAGGACTCAGGAGAACATCACAGAGGGAGGAGGCAGTTTTATTGGGAGAGTTTTACAGAGATCAAGGTAGGCACTGTTGAAGACAGAATGAGCCAGCGAATGAGGAGCCAGAAGATTAGAACATATTACCAAAGTTAGTATAAGGCCAAGCAGAGCGATTCAACTCAGAAGCTAAGAGAAGGCAGCTTGAATCAGTCATCTTGGAGAGACGCTTTAAGCCAGAACAGATTAATTGAATCATCCAGCCCAGAGCTCAGAAACTCTAGAAAGGGTGAGCTTATTCAACAGTAAGTCTCAGAGGCTGAAAACATTCTAGGCCTAGATTAGATTGTATGGAGGCTAGAAGCTTCCAGGACTGGGCCAAGGTTAGCAGAGGCAGTAAGCCTCTGAGACAATGGTTAATCAAGAGAATAAAAGTTACTTTTACAGTCAAGGACACAAGGAAGGGGTTGTGGAATCTCCCTCCATGAGTAAGGAAAAGCTGCTAAGACCAGATGTGCGTCATGAATGTCCCTGCATGGAGCCGGAAGAGGCCATAAGAGTAAAACCTGGCTTTCAGTGGAGACCTCAAGATGTTGGAGATGGCAGAGTCATGGGATACCTGCAAAGGAGAGCTGCTAACAGGGTGTGGAACCAACCCAGGAGAGAAAAGTGTGTTGCAGTCAACAAAGTTGAAGGGAGTTGGAGATCTGTAGAACACTTTGACAGTAGACAGTAGACAGAGAGGCAGAGTTTGGAGTTTGCCCAGCTTGTTTCTGGCCTTGCTTTGATCCAGTATTTTCTATAGATTTCTCTTTTGGAATGGTATATTCTGTGCCATCATATGTTGGTAGTATCTGTTTCAGGGTTTGGTTTTGGTTTGGTTTGGTTTTTTGAGACAGGGTTTCTCTGTGTAGCCTTGGCCGTCCTGGATTCACTTTGTAGACCAGGCTGGGCTTGAACTCACAGAAATCTACCTGCCTCTGCCTGCCAGATTGCTGGGATTACAGGTGTGCCCCACTGCCCAGCTTCTTGAAAATATCTGATCTGGTTTTTTGGGGGGGGGGTTGTTTTTTGTTTGTTTGTTTGTTTTTCAAGACTGGGTTTCTCTGTGTAGCCTTAGCTGTCCTAGACTCACTTTGTAGTCCAGGCTGGCCTTGAACTCACAGTGATCCATCAGCCTCTGCCTCTCAAGTGCTAGGATTAAAGGCATGCGCCACCACCGCCCAGCCTTGATCTGTTTTTTGTTTGGTTTTTGGTTTTGTTTTGTTTTGTTTTTTTACAGTGAGTCTCAAAAGAGATTTTGAACTTTGGGCTTTTAAGCAGTCTTAAGACAGAGAACTCAACCAGGCAGGGCAGAGGCAGGCAGAACTTACAGATTTCTGTGATTCAAGGCAGCCTGGTCTACAAAGAGAGTTCCAGGACAGCCAGGGCTACACAGAGAAGCCCTGTCTGGAAAAACAAACATACTAACAAAAAGACTGGGAACTCATTATAATATGGCTACAATCCTATGTGGGCCAGGGAGTGGAATGCGATGGTTTGAGTAATAATGGCCCGCCAGGCTCATATATTTACATTTTTAGGGAATGATGCTATTTGAAAGGATTAGGAGGTGTGGCTTTACTAGAGAGAGTGTGTGTCACCGGAGGTGGACTTTGAGGTCTTCAAAAGCCCAAGCCACGCCCAGGAGCTTTCTTGTCCTGTGCCTATGGATCTGGATGTAGGACTTTCAGCTCCCTCTCCAGCACCATGTGTGCCTGCACGCTGCCATGCTCCCTACCATGATGATAACGGACTAAACCTCTGAAATCGTAAGCAAGCCACAATTAAACACTTTCTTTTATAAGAGTTGCCAAGGTCACGGTGTCTCTTCACAGCAGTAGAACACAGACTACGATAAATCCTAATTTCTAATGCCCCGCCCCTCTTCAGGCAGTAGGAAGAGGAGTCCCAGACAGCTCAAGCCAGGTGTGTCTTCCTGCTTGTCATCAAAGCCAACCATTGTTGCTGAAATCCAAGCGCAGTGCCTCCTCCTCAGTGGGGCTCAGCACCTGCAAGGGGGCACGGCAGGGGCCTCCATAGTAGCCAAACCAGTCCATGGTTTTCTTCAGCCCTGGTATTCCGAAGCGCCGGGTCACCTGAGAAGAAACGCTTGTTAGAAAAGTCTTGAGAAAGAAAAAAAGAAAAGACTGCAGAGCCCCCCCACCCTCACCTCTGACACACACCTACCCAGACTTTGACATCTGTCCTTTCATAAAGTGGGAGTTCCCACCCTCCTGTAAGGAACTCTAATTTGTAGTGTCCAGGGTGCATTGAGAACCCAGATTTGGACACCAGAAGCAGGCTGGTTACAGAGAGACTTAGTAAAGAATATTCCTTTGGGCTTTTAGGAGAAAAATTCCAGCAAGAAGAGGGGCATTCAGCCCTCATGCTGGGCTACAAGGCTGGTCTGGAAGGCGGCAGCAAGGCTGAGGACCAGAGCACCACCTGTGCCAGATCGCTGCTCCACAGCAGACCTGGCTAGCAAAGGAGGAGATGGCTCTGTGATAGCCTTCTGTGGGAGAGTACCCCAGACCCTTAGCCCTCAGCATCAAGGTCTCCCCGCAATGCCTGGCCTTATTTAAATGCTTTCACAGAAAATAATATATCATTAGCCAAAGGAGGTCTTTTATATAACTGTATTATTACATGAGCAACTTATATTCCCTAGAAACATGAAGGGGCTGAACAACATGATCGCTAAAGGTTTGTGTATTACAGTGGGACACCAGCAGCTACTGTCACAGTTTTAAATCATACAGGGAGCCGGGCGTGGTGGCGCACGCCTTTAATCCCAGCACTCGGGAGGCAGAGGCAGGTGGATCGCTGTGAGTTCGAGGCCAGCCTGGTCTACAAAGTGAGTCCAGGACAGCCAAGGCTACACAGAGAAACCCTGTCTCGAAACAAACAAACAAGCAAACAAACAAACAAACCAAAAAATCATACAGGGACTTTTACAGACTAAATGAGGCATCCAGTTTCTTTCCTTTTGATATAGAAATTGATCGGATATATGGGATTGAATCTTTGATGGCCTAAAAGCTAGGAAAGAATTCATTACTTAATAAGGTTCCATTTGGAGGGAAGGGAAACATTAGCCGTACAGGCTTCGCAAAGGGTAGGGATGGATGATGGATACCTGCCTTACAACTATCCACCACTAGAGGGTAGCCATCGTCAGCAAACATGCTTTCCCACCCGTGATGTCTTAATAGGCTGGCTTTTAAAAGCCCCGAAGCTTTGTAGGTGTCAAAAACCTCCAGAAAATGAAACCATGAAGAACCTGGACGAAACCTTGTTCCTACCACGTATTTCTGGAGATAGCCACTGCACTTCTGGAGAAAGGGCTAGCTGTTTGGGTGGCAAAGACCTTAAAAAATCCTAAATATAGCCTGGGGCAGAAGGCTGACTAGGTGGGAAGGCAGAAGGACATCCCCTTGGACAAGGACAGTGACATCAGGCTGCTGTTGGAGTGTCTGAGCCTACAGCTCAGGCAGCAGCAGCAGCAAGATGTTCCAGGCATTCCTGAGTGTGTGCCCAGGCCTGGCACAGGAGGGCAAAGCCTGAAGGGTGGGGCAGGATAGGGTGAGATGACCTCAGCTTTAATGGCAGCTGGGCTTCCCATCTTTGGGGGAGGGGGCGGAGGGAGGCGGTGAGGGAGAGTGAGGGGGGGTCCTTCTCTCATGTGAGTAGGCCAAGCCTTCTCCCCAGTGGGATGGCCAGAGTGTTCAGGGCAGCCTGGGCCTAGCTTAGCTAGAAGGCTTCATTTCTTGCAAGTTCTTAGAAGCTATCGACAGAGCCACTCCCGGGGGAAGCTCCACACCCAGAGAGAAGCCAGCTTTTCTTCTCAGCAGCCCTTCCTCTAAAAGTAAGGAGAGGACTCAAGCTGGAAGGAGACCGGGAACATTTCCACTGCTTGCTACAAAGTGTCCCTGGCAGTGTATTGGAGAGATAGCTTGAAATCTTGGCTCTGGGGCTTGCTACAAAGTATCCATGGCTGCACAGTGGACAGATAGCTTGAATACTTGACTCTGAATCAGGACTTAAAAGCAAAAACAAAATCAAGGTAAGCCTTAGAAGTACAGGCTGATCATACCAGCAACTCAGGAGGCTGAGGCAGGAGGATCACAACTCCATGGCCAACCTGGGTTATAGAGAAGTTCAAGGGCAGCCTGGGCAATGCTGTGTTTGTTAGTTTGATTTTGTTTCTAGAAATAGGTTTAGGGGAAAAAATATTTTAGTGAGTTTGTTCCCATGAAAGCCAGCAAAGCAGAATGATAATGTTTAGTTACATTTAAGATATTTAAACCTAAAGTAAGTAACAGTCTCTGTTTTATATGTCCACTTTACTATATATTGTTTTCAACCACTTGAGTGTTCAGGGCAGGAGGGGTCACACTTGGGAAATTACTTAAATGTTCACACTGAAGAAGATAGAGCTATTTGTGCTTATTCTTTCCAATGGCCACGGATAGACACTCTGGATATTACAGAAAACAGGAAGCAGAACCTGTCCAGGGTGTGGGTCGCATGGCTTTAATCCTAGCACTTGGGAGGCAGAGGCAGATGGCTCTCTGTGAGTTCCAGGCCAGTCAGAGCTACACAGAGAAAGCCAGTCTCAAAAAAAAACATATAAGAAGGAGCTGGAGAGGTGGCTCAGTGGTTAAGAGCACTGTCTGCTCTTCCAAAGGTCCTGAGTTCAATTCCCAGCAACCACATGGTGGCTCACAATCATCTAGAATGAGATCTGGTGCCCTCTCCTGGTGTGCATGAAGACAGTATACTCGTATACATAAATTAAATAAATAGCTCTGAAAGAAAGAAAGAAAGAAAGGAAGGAAGGAAGAAAGGGGGTAGAGAAGGGTGGGAGAAAGAAGAACCCGCAAAGCAGCAAAGACCAGCTGCACGCAGTACCCACTTGGCAGCTCACAACCATCTATAACTAGTCCAGAGCTCCCATTAAATCACCATGGCCACATGGTTTCAACTGGAAAATTCCACGAGATGTTTGAAGATTTAACTTCAATTCTATATCACCACTACCAGGGAGCAGAAGACCGAGGGCCACTTCCTGAGTTTATTTGATGAAGTTAAACCAGACTCAGTGGGGAAAGAAGAAAGAATGGGAGGAAGGAGCGAGGGGAGGAAGGAGCGAGGGGAGGAGGGAGAGAGAGAGGAAGAAAAAATAGACCAGTATTCCTATGCCTCATGAATATAGACATAAAAATTCTTTTTTGTTGTTGTTGGTTTTTGTTTTTTGTTTTTTGAGACAGGGTTTCTCTGTGTAGCCTTGGCTGTCCTGGACTTGCTTTGTAGACCAGGCTGGCCTCGAACTCACAGAGATCCGCCTGCCTCTGCCTCCTGAGTACTGGGATTAAAGGTGTGCACCACCATGCCTGGCCTAGACATAAAAATTCTTAGCAAAATATTGATAAGTGAAATTTTAGCAATATATGAAAATAAATAATGCTCTGACTAAATGAGGCTTGTGCCAGGAATGCACACACCTGTGTCAGTATTTGAAAAGTGGTTAGCCAGATGCACGACTTTAATCCCAGCGCTCGGGAGGCAGAGGCAGGCGGACCTCTGTGAGTTTGAAGCCAGCCTGCTCTACAGAGTAATTCCAGGACACACAGGGCTATGCAGAGAGACTCTGCCTCAAAAAGCAAAACAAAACAAAAAGTGATTTGGGGGGTGCAGGGATGGAACAACAGTTAAGAGCACTTGCTGCTCTCCCAGAGATCCAGGTTCAGTTCTCAGCACCCACATGGGTAGCTCAGAACCATCTGTAACTTCAGTTGGTCTCCATGGCCACAAAACATGTGCATGGTGCACGTACACACATGTAGGCAAAATACCTACACACATTAAAATAAAAATACATCTTTTTAAAAATGATTATATAGTCCACAGGCTAAACATACAGTCGTATGATCATATAAGTCACTGTGAAAAAATGTTTGAAAAACTCAGCACTCGTTAATGATTTGTAAAAATTCATAGGAAAATTGGAATAGAGAGTGGTATTCTCAATTTATAAAAAGCATTTACAAAAGCCCAGAGCAAAGCCAGGTATGGTAGCGCATGCCTTTAATTCCAGCACTCGGGAGGTAGAGGCAGGAGGATTGCTGTGAGTTCGAGGCCAGCCTGGTCTACAAAGCAAGTCCAGGATAGCTAAGATAACAGAGAAACCCTGTCTTGAAAAACCAAAAAACCAAAAACCAAAACTAAAAACAAACAAACAAACAAACAAAAAATCCCAGAGCAAGCGTTATACTTGTGGTGAAAGGCTAAGCGCTTTCTCTTTAAGATCAAGAACCAGGAAATATATTCAACCTGGTACAGGAAGTCCTAGTCAGTGCAGAAAGGTAGGAAAGGTAAATAGAAGACGTGGATCAAGATGGACACAATTAACTCTCCACACGTGCAGATGACATGAAGTCTGTGTGGAGAACTGGCCGCTCACTGTCCACATGTGCAGATGACATGTGTCTGTGTGGAGAACTGGCCACTCACTCTCCACACATACAGATGACATGTGTCTGTGTAGAAAACTGGCCACTCACTGTCCACACGTGCAGATGACATGTGTCTGTGTGGAGAACTGGCTGCTCACTGTCCACACGTGCAGATGACAGGATGTCTGTGTGGAGAACTGGCCGCTCACTGTCCACACGTGCAGATGACATGTGTCTGTGTGGAGAACTGGCCACTCACTCTCCACACGTGCAGATGACAGGATGTCTGTCTGGAGAATCCCAGCAGTCTACAAACAAGAAACCCCTCCTAGAACTACTGAGTGAGCTCAGCAAGGTCACAGATGGAAAATATTTACTGTAGGGCTGGGAATGTAGTTCAGTGGTATGGCAATTTTCCTAGCATGCTTGAAGCCTTGGGTTTCATTTTCATCACACACACACACACACACACACACACACACACACAGAGAGAGAGAGAGAGAGAGAGAGAGAGAGAGAGAGAGATGTTTCTAAATACTAGCATACTAGCAATGAATGTAGATTGTGAAATTAAAATACCATTTTCACTTGCCCCACAAACACGAAGTAGTTGGATGTGTTATGCACACCTTTAATCCCAGCACTTAGAAGACAGAAATAGACAGATCTCTGTGAGTTCCAGGCCAGCTAGGGCTTTGTAGTGAAACATGGGTATATGTTTTTCAAACTATGTATAGAACTTCTTCGAAGAAAACTACAAAATACTGAATAAACAAAGAAGATCCAAATAAGCAGAGAATGTGCCATGTTTACAGATCAAAAGATGACACAGAGAGGACAGTGCCTTCCCAGACTGGTCTACAGAGTAGCAAAATTCCTAGTAAGCTTTGCTTTTTGTAGATATAGACAAGTTTATTCTAAAATTATTTTGGAAAGACAAAGGAATCAGGTACAGAAAGCAATTGTGAAAAAAGAACCAAATAGGAGGAAATAGCGGTTAAAAGACGCATGAGCCCTCCCTCCTCTGCAGCTGCGCAGTCCAGGCTGTGGCACAGTGCAGGTACAGACTCCCAGCTCAATGGAGAGAAAGGAGAACCCAGAAATAGACTCTCACAAATCTGCCCCGCTGATTTTTTACAAAGGCAGAAAGGCAGTTCAATGGAGGAAAGAGAACTTTTTCAACAAATGGCTTAAAAAAAAAAAAAAGGAGAAACCTTGACCAAAGTCTCAGGCTTTACACAAAAATTAACTCAAAATGGGTCACAAACTTTCACAACGACATAACCATAAAACTTTATAAAACAAAGTAGAATATATTTGGTAACTAGAGCTGAACAAAGCCTTCCTAGACTTGACATTTGTAGTATGATCAAGAAAGAAAACATTGGCTGGGTAGTGGTGGTGCACGCCTTTAACCCCAGCACTTGGGAGGCAGAGGAAGGTGGATCTCTGTAAGTTCGAGGCCAGCCTGGTCTACAGTGTGAGTTCCAGGACAGCCAGAGCTGTTACACAGAGAACCTTGTTTAAAAAAAAAAAAAAAAAACAAAACCAAAAAATGAAGAAAGAAAGAAAACATTAGCCAGGCAGTGGTGGTGCACACCTTTAATCCCAGCACTCAGGAGGCAGAGGCAGGGGGATTGCTTGAGTTCAAGGCCAGCCTGGTCCACAAAGTGAGTCCAGGACAGCCAAGGATACACAGAGAGACCCTGTCTCAAAAAAACCAAAACAGAAAACACTGATAAATTTAAAGCTTGATTCATCAAGGGACTGAGCTAGGCCCTTAGCATGTATGTTACAGTCGTGCGGCTTGGTCTTTGTGTAGGACTACTAACAAGGCAGAGCAGGGGCTGTCTCTGACTCTGCTGTCTGCCTATGGGACCCTTTCCTCCTACGGGGCTGCCTTGACTAGTCTCAACAGGAGGAGATTTCCCTAGTCTTACTACAACTTGATATGCCAAGGCCGGGTGATATCCATGGGAGGCTTCCTCTTTTCGGAAGAGAAAGGGAGGAGGAGGGAAAGAGGGAAGAGGGGAGGGAGGGGAAACTGTGATCTGAATGTAAAGTAAATACATTTCCAGTGGAGGGAGGGGGAAACCAACCCTCACACAAAACCTTGGACCCAGCCAATCAATGACTGGCCCAACTTGAGTCACATGCCACAAGAGAGAACCCACCACTGACACTATTAGTGATACTCTGCTATTCTTGTAGACAGGAGGCTACCATAACTGTCATCTGAGTGGCTTTACCCACAGCCAAACATTAGGGGGGATGTTGCAGAAGAGGGGGAGGAAGGATTGAAAGAGCCAGAGATGTCAAGGGCACCACAAGCGAACCTACAAAATCAACCTGGGCCCATAGAGGCTCACAGAGACTGAACCACCGAACCAGAGGGCATCCATCGGATGGTTCTAGGCCCCCACACATATGGAACAGGTGTGCAGCTTGGTCCTCATGAGGGACCTTTAACAGCAGGGGCAGGGGCTGACTCTGACTCTGTGGTCTGCCTTTAGATCCCTTTTCCTGAACTGGACAGCTTGTCTCGCCCCAATAGAAGAAGATGTGCCCAGTCCTACTTGGTATGCCAAGGCAGGTTGATACCCATGGGAGGTTACCCCTTCCCTGAGAAGAAAGGGAAGAGGTGCCAGGGGAGGGGAAGGGAAATGAGAGGAAGGGACTGGGAGGAAAAGAGGGAATGGAATGAATGAATGAATGAATGAATGAATGAATAAGAAGAAAGAAAGAAATGGTCAAGAGACCAGTCAGGGCTGCACTTGGGCAGAGGCAGGCTTGCACTTGCACATATCTGGCTTATGTGAGGCTTGGGCACAATCTCCAGGACCAGAAAGTAAAAACAAAGCAGGCATAAGAGAGAAACAGATATTTGAGTGATAAGGCATGGAGAGATGTTCCGTGTCCTCAGCCACATGTTACTGCCCAGCTATCAAAAGAGCTGAAACAAGACAGAACAGCATGCATGCTGCTGGATGCAGAGAGGGTGGTCACACACATTCACATTAGACAGTCCAGCTACTCAGGAGGCTGAGGCAGGGGGGTCTCAAGAGCCAACTAGTTCAGATCAGCCCGGGCTACACAGTGTGATTCCATTTCAAAGCAAATAAAACAAGGATGTACATTTTTCATGCCAGGCATGGTGGCATACACCTTTAATACCGTCACTGGGGAAGCAGAGCCAGTTGGACCTCCATAAGTTCGAGGACAGCCTGGTCTACAAAGCAAGTTCCAGGACAGCCAGGACTATAAGAGAAACCCTGTCTCAAAACAAAACAAAAATAAACAAACAAAACCCAACGATGTACAGTTTTCAATTTGCGGCAGATATCAACGTCAGCTTTGACATTCCCTGTAAAGTCTTCCTTGACCTGGCCCCAAAAGAATTGGAACACACAATCTGAACTTCAGAGCACATCATTCTGACAATTCTAGAAAATCAAAACATCTCCCGTTCTCCCCTGCCCATCACTCTGACTTTCGTTATGGTACCCTGTCAGGCTGTCGTCAAGGCCATGTTGCTCTGTCTCTGGGCTTTGGACCTCTAGGTATATAGTCCCAGAGTTACTGATGCTGCCATCACTCAGGACACTTGTTCCAACGCATGTTCACAGACCTGACAGGGCTCACTCTCTCTCTCTCTGCAACCAGGGTTTCCTGGGCAAGGCATTAGGGGTTCCCACACTGGGACAATTCTCTAAACAGACATTCTGAAAGGGAGAGATTGAGCAGGGACCCCGTGCCAGTGCAGGCTGGCAGCTCACCGCAGTGTTGGGCTCGATGAGGCGGTGCTGCAGTTTCTGGGCAGCTTCCCACTGCCCAGTGAGGCAGAGTCTCTCCAGCTGGCACACTTGGGCCCCCAAGACATTGGCCAGGCCACATATGCCTCCAACAGCTCCTGTTCAGAGACACAGAACATTGGTTAGGACCATTTACTACAGAGAATCTCAAACTGTGGGGCCCGTACTTTTCATTTTGGGGACACAAGATGTAGATTCCTATTTTCCTTGGGCCATGTCACAGGAAAGCTCTGTGTGTTCATGGTATGTACTTGCAGAGGCAAAGGCTGCCTGTATGTTCAAAAAGAGAAGTCTGCATGCCTGTTGCTACTCAGAGCCAGAGGCAGGGCAGGGAGCACAGCCTGAAGGACAGCCCTTTCCCTGCCTCCCACCCATGTTTCCCCAACAGAATCTTGGTGTCTTTTTTTGTTTGTTTGTTTTTCGAGACAGGGTTTCTCTATGTGGCCTTGGCTGTCCTGGACTTGCTTTGTAGACCAGGCTGGCCTTGAACTCACGGCGATCCACCTGCCTTCCGAGTACTGGGATTAAAGGTGTGTGCCACCACGCACGGCTCGGATCCTGATGTCTTTAAGCTGAGGAAATAGTAACTAGAGCTCCGAGATCTGATTTCTCCAGTTACCAGTAACTGAGCCACTACTGATGGGGAGCAGGAAAGCGCTGTGGAATGGGACCAAGAGCTTGGGCAGTTCCTCTCCTTTGCTTCATGATGTGAAATTCAGCCTTTGCTTGTGATTCTAAGAGGAGTTAGGAGTGACCCTAAGCATTAGTGGCTCAAGACTGAAAGAAAGACAGTTTGAAATGGGCCAGTATGTTTGCTAGCTGTAAGATACCTACTATGGGGCCAGTGAGATGGCTCAGTGGACAAAAGGTGCTTACAGTTAAGCCTGACGGCCCAAGTTCAATCCCCCAGGACTTCCAAAGGTGTCCTTTGACCTACACAGATGTGGAGTCAAACATGTGCACTACACACACACACACACACACACACACACACACACACACACACACACGCATGCATACAAAAGAAATAAGATGTAACTTTTAAAAATTAACAAGAAGAAATTATTTTAAAAACAAAAGATATTCGTAGGCAGGCATAGTGGTATACCCCTTTAATCTTAGCACTTAGGAAGCAGAGGCAGGTGGGTCTCCAGCCCGGACTACATAGCAAGTTCTAGGATAACCAGGACTACATAGAGAGATCCGGTCTCCAAACAAAACAAAAATACGTATGATGTGCTGGGCACCGCGGCAGATAGAGCAGGCCCTCTCACTGTCACAAGACCACTTCACCTTTTAGGGTAAAAGGGTTGGCCCAGTGAGGGCTGGGGCCTTGACTTGGGTAAGTGTCATGGTTGAAACTGTAGTTCAGTTGCCTCCACCTGCCCAGCCCGTGCCTTCCTCATCGGTAACCTCAGGAAAGAGCTACACGTGCCCCGCCCCCTTGCACTTTAGAGAGTGTGGGGTGCTAAAGGGACCTTGACCAAAGACAAAGTCTACAGAGCTTGGAGGGAACGGAAATCACAAGCGTCTCCCACAGTGTCCCCCACGGTGTTGAAAAGTCTACTTAGATCTCAGCCTGCTGATGTTCCTGTCTCTCTGCCGCACCCACCGGGGCTGAACTCCGCTTGAGCCCAGAGACCCGCTCTCAAAACAAACAAGAGCAGCTGGCCTAAGTGACAGTGCTAGGAGGCTGGTCCGGAAGAGGATCTGATCAGACAGCTAGAGATGCCATCCCAACCCCCAGGCCCGACAGTTCATTCCGTCCCGTGGACAGAGGCAGAAGAAAGCGGACTCCTGGCCCAGAACAGAGGCCTGAGACCTCGGCTCCCACAGAATGATTTACAGATTAGAGGAGCCAATCTGCCCTCTAAGCATGGAATTTGGAACTTTACCACCTGCAGGCAACCTCTTCCGGCCAGCACAGTACGCATACACCCTCCCCTCCCCAAAAGGGTCAAGCCCAATCTCCTAGAGTTGAGAGGACAGCTTCCTGCAGATGCCTGGGTGCATCTTGATTGATCAGGACAGTCGGAGAGCAGCAGGAGGCTTACCCACAGCATAGCTGGCCAGGAGGAAGCCAACTGACCCAGCCAACACCTGGAAATCCTGCTTGCTGGTCTTGTGAATGATCAGTCCGATCCTGGTCACCTGTAGCAATAAACAAGGCGTGAGAGCTGCGGCCAGAACTACCGGCCCGGATGAGCCGGGCATGTGCTGTCAAAACAGAGCCAAGTACCCAGAGAGATTCTCCCAAGCTCAGGAGGTGCCTCAGGGAGCCCACACAACAAGCTGGAGCCTGGGAATGCCATAGGTTCCCGAGCTGCTCCGGATTGGAAGCTACCATGCTGGAAACAGAGGAAGAGGAGGCGTCCCAGTCTGGGAGCTGCTGTCACTCACATCCCCACCGCTGTCCTTCATGCCAATGATATTCGGGTGCTGAGACAACGTAACCACCGCGTCCACAGGCAGGTCTAGTCCTGTGTTGGCTGGGACACTATACAACACCACAGGGATTGGAGAAAGATCAGCAACCTGTGGGCACAGAGAAAAGGAGGAGAAGCCAAGTGCCTGGGTCTGAAGGGCTGGAGGCTTACCCGCACAGGCCCTGGACTGTGTCACAGTGCAGGGCTAAGGGACGGGGCTGCTTCCTCAAGTACGGGTAGCAACGATGGGACGTTGCTGAGTGGAGTCTGCACACCAGGCGCAGCTCAAAGCTGTGTGCGCTGCAGATCTCATGGAACCCTGAAGAAGCACACGAGGCAGGTGCCAAAATTCTCCCTGTTTTATTTTTTAATTTTTGTTCTTTCATGACAGGGTTTCGCTGTAGCCTTGGCTGTCCTGGACCCACTATGTAGATCAGGCTGGCCTCAAACTCACAGGGATCTTCCTGCCTCTGCCTCCCTGAGTGCAAATATTTATTGTATTATTTTTACTCATGTGTATGTGGGTGGGCATACGCACAGAGTGCTGGTGCCATCAGAGGTCAGAGGTCAGAAGTCAGAGGTGTTTAATGCCTGGAATTGGAGTTGCATGTGGTTGCTAGCACGGCCTCCATCTCTGTCAACCTCCTCTTGGTCTCAGGCCTCTAATCCACGCGCCCCCCTCTCCCACCTACCTTGGTGTAGTGGTGAATGAGGGCAGCGCTGCTCATGCGGCCACGATAGTAACAAGGAGTCACCACCATAGCAGCATCAGCACCGACCTGTGCCATGCTGACAGTCATCTCTACCGTGGCTTGAGTGGCTGCAGGAAAGGAAAGCGGAGAAAGCAAGCAAAGTGGTTCTCAGTGCATCCCCAGCAGAGCCAAACAATAGATACCCCGCCCCCTCGCTCCCAGTCCTCCCCCCCCCCCCCCCCCGCCATGGCCGAGGAGCTTGGGTCCCCCACAGCCCATCAACCCCAGGTCCCAAGGCACCCTGTTCTCACATTCGCAGCCAGAGCCGGCTAGCAAGAGCTTGTCCTTGGGTATGGCCTGGCGCACACGGCTCACCACCTCCAGGCGCTCCAGGCTGGTCAGGAATGGAAACTCTCCGGTAGAACCCTGGACCACGAAGCCTACAACAGAGCCCCATCACTGCAGCCCACGCATCCCCACCGTCCCAGGAACATCAGGATGCTGACACTGCACAGTCTCCAGCTTACTTCCCACCACCCACCCTTCCCACCCCTGTCCTGCCATAAACAGAAGGCTCTCAACAGATGCAGTGTACCCACCATTTTCCTGTGAGTGAAGCATTTTAACTGTACCTGAAACAACAGCCCATCACCCGTGGTCCCAGAGCCCACGACAACCCTCCCCATTTCCTTCCACTTGGCCTCTCTGCCCCAACTTACTGTTCTTGTTCATGTCTTTTTCCACTTGCAACATATATCAGGATCCGTGAATAAGATAACTTATACTTCCGAGAAATGGAGCCAGGCTCTTGTAGCCGTCTGCAGTTTTCTGTTTTGCTTAGCACTGAGTCTGTCTGCAGTAACACGCAGAGCTCTGATTCGTTCGCCATGTTTCTGTATGATGTTCGTTACCTTCTCTCCTTGAGACATTTAGGCTTGCCTCCTTTTTTGCTACTTTATATGATGCAGAAACGAACATTTTCTGGAAAGATCTCTGCTTATGTCTAGGAATTCCTTTCAGGTTCCCAAAGTGGGGTGTGTGGTAGGCATGTGTGTGTGCGGCTTCCTGGGCGCCATGCTCCCCGATAGTCAACACACACCCTACAGCAAAGGCTAACTGCTAGTGTTAACCCATGCCAACTCTGGCCATCCGCAGAAGAAACTTTTGCCAATTTTCTGTGTCAAGGGTGGCATCTCATTGCTTTCCCCGCCCCCCTCTTTTTTGTCACCCTCCTGATTTGGTTTGGTTTGAGACAGGGTCTCACTATGTAGCCCTGGCTGGCCTGGAACTCATAAAGACCCATCTGCCTCTGGAGTGCTGGTATTAAGGGGTGTGCTACCACGCTCAGCTCACCCTCCAGTTTTATCAACCATTTGGTTGAGAGGTTCCTAACACATACCAGTTACAGGTATCAGCATTTTTATTTCTTTGAAAGCCAAGCAGAACTGATACTCTTGGCAGAACCCGAGAGGAATGGGTGTTAGCAGAATCATTTCCTCTAGCATTTTTGCATTCACTTTCTTTTCCTTTTCTTTCTCTTCTCCGTGCCGGAGATGGCTAATCTCAGTTGTCAATTTAGTGAGATCTAGAATCACCCAAAAGACATGCCTCTGGGGAATTATTTCGGTTAGGTTATTTGAAGGGAGATGACAGCCCACTGTGGGCAGTTCCATTCCCTTGGTTAGGACTCCAGACTGTATAAAGAGAAGAATGTGAGTTGAACACACACTGCTCTCTGCTTTTTGACTGTGGGTGCAATGAGACCGCCTGACTCAAGTTCCTGCTTCCCGTGATGCTCACCCCTCCAGGATGGAGTTTAACCTCAAATATTGAGACAAAACCAACCATTTCTCCGTTAGGTTGCTTTTGTCAGCATTAAGTCTCAAATCCAGGACAAACCGCTGAGGTGCCTATTTAACATATCAAAGTGGTCCTGGCTGCCAGGTTCTCCCAGCACCCCTCAGTCCCTGCCTGTTACAGGGTACAGCTACCATATCTTGCAACCCCCACCCCTACCCCCCACAACTCTTTAGCCCAGGGATTGGGCTGCCCTTCCTCCAGAGGTTCTTCCTTATATAATCCAGCCATTTTGGTTTCCTGCCCCTCTTACCTTTTTGCCTTCTTGGCTACTGCATCTGGTTCCCTCTCTCCCCTCTTCCACCCCCTCCCACTTCTCCTCACATGGCATGGTCACTCTGGACTCTCCCAGATGTCTCTGCCTCTGGCTGTGCTCTCCTGTTTATTTACAATAAACTTTCTTCTCCACCATACCCAGGAGCACTCTCTGTCTGTCTCTGTCTCTCTCTCTTTCTGTCTCTCTGTCTGTCTCTCTCTGTCTCTCTATTTCTGTCTCTCTCTCTCTGTCTCTCTTTCTCTCTCTCTCTTATTCAGTCAGGGTATTTTATCAAAACAAAACAAAAACCCTCCAAAACAAAAACCCTACCTCATCTGTAATCTTAGCACTTGGGGGATGCAAAGTATAGAATCAACAGTTCAAGGCCAGCCTAAGAGAGACCCTTGTCTCAAACAATAAAAATCGTAAGCAGTATACAATTACAGGGAACAGCACACTAGGATTTTATCTATTTATTTTTTATGATTTTTTTTTCGAGACAGGGTTTCTCTTGTAGTCCTGACTGTCCTGGACTTGCTTTGTAGACCAGCCTGTCCTCAAACTTACAGCGATCCGCCTGCCTCTGCCTCTGCCTCCTGAGTGCTGGGATTAAAGGCATGCACCACCACGCCCAGCTGTACACTGGGATTTTAAATAATTAGGTATTTGGCAGAGGGAAATGACAATAAAGCTGGAAGCAGTATTAGCATGCCAAATCCATGCCATACAGCTGTGTGATAGGCCCTAAATGTAATGGGCACTTCCGAGCAGTCACTGCTAAAAGGGAAATGTACTCACTAACAGATCCGCAGAACCTGATAGTAAGAGCAAAGCAGCTGCCTCAGAGAAACAGTTTCCTGGCACCGAGACCAAGAGAAAGTGTTCCTGTGAGTCAGCCTTCAGGGGACATGGCGTGATGTCAACTTCATGCCACACACCTTTTCCATGTTGTTCCCCAGGCGTTAGGCTCCACTGGGAGGGCTGCCAGGAGCCTTCTCACCGGGTGTTAGCTAGCTTTATCATTTCCTTTGTCATACTACAGGGAACATCGTGAAACAAATAGCGCTTGGCTTCAGCTAGATCACATCCTGAGCTCAGCTCCTCGGGACTGGGCTGCATTGGCCTGGGGAGGGCTCCAGCCAACACTGAACCAACCCCTCAGCTATTCCAAGACTGCCATCTCGCCACTTGTATTTAGTTGCCATAGTTATCCGCTACCTCAAGCTGGGACAGGCTTATGCTATGGTCCCTAACCCAGCCACAGTCACTCGCAAGTCACTCTTCCTCTGGGAGTCAGTTTCAGAAGTCCCTGGGCTCCATAGGTGCATCTCAAAGCAGGACTGTAAGACCGACTGACGCCCTGGGAGACAGCAGCAGACCCCGTACTCCAGCTTCCTGTGGCACAGCCTCCCACTCTCACCCTGCTGCATGGGGAATCAGGCCCTAGACCTCCGAGTCTCCATTTCCTTTTCTATGAAATGACAAGTCATTTCAACCCTACCTTACAGAGTTGTCATAAAGGCTCAGCTAGGAAACTGTTCCAGAAAGCACTTTGATGTCTGGGATCTGGTGCTGCGGAGAACCCCCCCCCCCCACACACACACACACACTCCACCCTGGCTGCATGTCCAAGCGCAGGCCTGATACATCTGAATCAAGCTAGAGAGGCTCAGAAAAAAAAGACCCTAGGCACCAGGGGTGAGTAGTAGTGGCAGAGCAGTAGGTAGGATTGTTGGGGCACAGGCTCTAAGTCAGAAACACCAGGGCCAGCTCTCAGTGTGGTGGCCCTCTTACCAGCTGAGGTCTTGAGAAAATGGCTTAACCAACAGGTGTGGAGGGACATACCTGTAACCCTTGCTCTCAGGAGACCAAGGCAGGAGTGAATACAAGGCCAGTCTGGAGGTACATAGGGAGACTTTATCTCAAAATAATAATTTACAAGGAAAAGGGGGAAGGGGGAGGGAGGTTGGACAGATGGCTCAGTGGTTAAGAACACTTGCTGCTCTTCTTGAGGACCCAAGTTCAGTTCCCAGGTCCCAAGTGGGGCCAGTACATATCTGCCTGTGACTCCACCTCTGGGGGAATCCAGTGGCCTCTACTGGTCTTCACACACACACACACACACACACACACACACACACACACACACACACAGGGTGGGAGGGAACAGATCGGCGCAGGCACACATTCCTAGAACCCAGGGAGGCAGAGGCAGGTGGATCACTGAGTTCCAGGCCAGCCAATAAACAAACCAACCAACCAAACCAAATAAGTAGAGACAAATAAAATGGCTCAACCAAACCTTAGCTTCCTTAACTGAAAAAATGCAATGGTATTTTTCTTAGTGACATTACAATGAGATGCTCATTGGAAGTATCTGTAACTAGTGCCTCGTGATTCAAGGGTGTTAGGTGCAATCCTTCTGCACCTTTACAGCTCACCTGAAAGCACAAGTGTGACTGGTTGGAGGGGAGCTCCTCTCACCTCCCATCCTGGCCTGGAGTCCCTCTCTCTGGAAGCTGCTCAGGCCTGAGAAGTGTGCTGAGTGGGGCCAGGGCTGCACAGGAGACACAGCGATTTACTGTGTCTCATGGGAGGGACCTTCCTGGTTACTGATACAGCCCTTGGTGCCTCATCACTTCTTTCTCTAAAGTGCCACGCAAGGGTCCCTCTGTGGGTCCTCTGGCCTCTGAGCCTTTCCCCACTGAGCATCCCTTCCCTGTTCTGTTCTTTTGTTTTTCAAGACAGAGTTTCTCTGTGTAGCCCTGGCTGTCCTGGACTCACTTTGTAGTCCAGGCTGTCCTCGAACTCACAGAGATCCGCCTGCCTCTGCCTCCCGAGTGCTGGGATTACAGGCGTGAGCCACCACCACCTGGCTTCCTTGTTCCTTCTTTATAAGTTCCTTGTTGTGCGCTCACATGTAAAGAGGTGCTTAGAGCCCTTCGATCATACCAAGGGACCAGGCAAGCCTTCTCACCCTGGCCTCTCCTACAGGACGGGAACTGAGAGCAGATGACCTTCAAAACCCTCCTTCACTCTAAATTGCACAGCTATTATTCCGGCTTTCCCCTTAGCCTCCATAGCTCTCTTAACCTTCCCCACCCATCCAGACTGGGGGTGTGTCTTGGAGACCACTTGCTTGGTTTGTGCAAGGCCCTAGTTAGATTCCTAAGAACTACAAAAGTAAATCTGTCAGGGTTCTCCCCACCCACAGCACACGGCCATTCTCCTGCCCCTGCACAGTTAGTTGTTCATGGCATGACGTTGTACCTCGACCCCAGCAGAGATCCCTCAAAATCTGAGAGATATCAGGTGTCTCAAATCCCTGTCCCTCTGGACCGTGCAGGCCACAGCATCTTGCTGCCCTACTGTGTGCTCTTCTTGCTTGGCCTAGAATCATATAGTCAGGGACAGTGGCCCTGTTCATGATGGTCGACACAGACTCACTGAAGTTGGTATTGATAATTTGCTGCATAAAATAACCATCCTATATCTGAGTTTGAGGCTAGCCTACTACACAGTGCAAGTGCTAGAACAGCCAGGGCTACACAGAGAAACCCCGTCAAACAAACAAAAATAACCACTCTAAACATGCAGGCCTGAGACAGAGGGGTTTTGTTTTTGTTTTTGCTTTTGTGGTTTTTGTTTTGTTTTGTTTTGTTTTAAACATGATCTAATTTATAACCTCCCTCTGGGGGAAAAAAGCCTGACAAATGCTTAGGCAATTTCCAGTGAACTTTAATGGAATTAGGCCTGGATCTGGGAAGTCAGCCACCGCCCAGCTGACTTGCGCCAGAGTCTAGTGGCTGTTTAGTTCTCTCTGTGTCTAGCCCTAACAGTCATCTGATTGTCCCCCCCTACCTCGCCCACCCCTAATAAAATGTCCTCACCAAGAGTCTGGCCATTTTGCTTACAACAGGACTGTAATAAAATGTTGACATGCAGCCGGGTGTGGTGGCACACACCTTTAATTCCAGCACTCAGGAGGCAGAGGCAGGTAGATCTCTGTGGGTGTGAGGTCAGTTTGGTCTACAGAGTGAGTCCAGGACAGCCAAGGCTACCCAGGGAAATCCTGTCATGAAAAAAAACCAAAAACAAAAAACAAAAAAAAAAGAAAGAAAAAAGAAAAAAGACAAGAAAAGAAAAAAACACTTTGACATGTACTCATAGATTGTGTGCAAGTGTTTCAGCTTTGATGTTTGAAGATGAAAATGAATTATGAGGAATGCCAATAACATCTTCCCTATAGAAACAGAGCCAACCAAGAATTACTATGGTTGCTTGCTGAATGCTTAATTTACTCAACTTGAAATATTTTCAAATTTTTTATTATTATTATTATTATTATTATTATTATTATTATTATTATTATTATTAGGGTTTTTCTAGAGACAGGGTTTCTCTGTATAGCCTTGACTGTCCTGGACTTATTTGTAGACCAGATTGGCCTCAAACTCACAGAGATCTACCTGCTTCTGCCTCCCTGAGTTCTGGGATTACTGGTGTGCACCACTGTGCCCAGCTCAAATTTATTTTTAATTTTTTAAAAAATGTTATTTTATGTATGAGTGCTCTAGCAACATGTACACTTGTATACCAGAAGAGGGCATTAGAGGGTATAGATGGTTGTGAGCCACCATGTGGTTGCTGGGAGTTGAACTCAGGACCTCTGGAAGAACAGACTGTGCTCTTAACCACTGAGCCATCTCTCCAGCCCCCTCAACTTTTTTTTTAATGCAGGGTCTCTTGTTGCCCAGGCTGGCCTCAAACTATGAAGGTGAGGATGACCTTGACCTCCTGATCCTTCTGCCTCACCATCTCTGACATGCTGAGATTACATTTGTGCACCACTGTGCCTTGCTGAAACTTTTTCAAAATTATTCCAAAATTGTGAGCTAATTTGAAATTTTATGTAAGCCTTTGAGTACAATATATAAGGTGACCTAGATGTAGGCTTCCTTATCTTTTCTGGGCAGTGGAACAAACAAACCCATGGCCCTGAACATAGCAGCCAGTGGCTTTATCATTAAACTATATCTCCAGTCCTGTGCATGCATTTTTAGTCTACTTCAGATGCCAGACTCACCACCTTCCTGCTTTTTATACAAGTTTTCAGCCTCCAACATTTTCCCCTGTGATGGACCTTTTTTGTTTTCTTTTTGGCTTTTTGAGACAGGGTTTCTCTGTGTAGCCTTGGCTGTCCTGGACTCGATTTGTAGACCAGGCTGGCCTCAAACTTACAGCAATCTGCCTGCCTCTGCCTCTCGAGTGCTGGGATTAAAGGCATCCGCTACCACGCCCGGCTAACCCTATTTTTCTTTTCAAATCAATTAAATTTGTGTCTGTGGGTGTCTGTGTATGTGCAGGTGCACATGTGGGGGGGGGCAGGGTGTAGGCTTTTATGTGTGTCCATGCAGAGGCCAGAGGACAATCTCAGTTGTTTCTGACCACCCTATTTTTCAGACAGCCTTTCGCTGGCCCGGAACATACTAAGTTAAGCTAACTGGCCAGAAAGCCCCAGGGGGTCCACCTGTCTCTGCCTCCTCACTACAAAGTTTTATGAAATATTTAAAATATGCAATTATAGTGCATTCCTCCCATGGAACCCCTCCCACTTGAAAGAATTCTTTTTAGTTTTCCTAAGTTTCCATTTATTTTGCTGAAAATTATGTAAATAAAAATTCATATACATTTGGGGCAGTGAGATGGTTCGGTGGTTAAAAAGCTCCTGCCACCTTGATGGTGAAAGCCTGATGGGCTGGGTTACGTTCCTGGAGCCGGTGTAAAGGTGGGAAGAAAGAAACGACTCCATAAAACTGACCTCTGATCTCCACACATTCATATCATGCCAACAGTAATTTTTAAAAACTTAAAATTTAATTATCTGCCCATACAAATTCACACTAGTAACATCCAGAAAATCTTCTTCCCACCTCAACTCCACAAAGCCGACTGACCACAGTGAAGGTGTTTTATGAACTTAGGCTGTCCTCAGTGGTTCACCCCCAGAGGCCTAAGCCCACCAACTGGTGACCCCCAGGAAACCTGAAACAGATTCAGGTCTATATCAAAGATTTACTTGGTATTAGGCAGTGACTTGTGGACCCGGCTAAAGAGTGACAGAAGTGGCTGCCTGATTTGGGAGGAGAGGGTCACTTCTTACTCCTTGAGGCCCACGAGGCAGACACAGGGAGAATGCCAGGCTTGTGGGAGGGCAGAGGAGACACGGTGTGTGAGGACCAGGGATGAGCTGACAGGTAGCGTTATGTGAGTGGAAAAGCACTGGGCAGAGATCAGGGGACTATGTGGGATTGTGGGACAAGCTGGATCTAAGTCTAGGGTTCATGGGGAACCCCAGAGACTTAAGATCTAAGCTGGATCTTACTATGTTACCTTGGAGTTTTATCTCTGAAACTTGGGGACCTTATTTATAAAGAGAATATACTCCTATGGCTGTGGCTTAACACACACACATACAGATACCTACTTAAAAAAGCAAAGCACAGCAGGGGACTCAGGAGGCAGAGGCAAGTGTATCTCTGTGTGTTCAAGGCCAGCCTTATCTACCTGGTGAGTTCCAAGACAGCCTGAGCTACATGGTGAGAGCCTCTTTCAAAAACAAAAAAACATCCGTGGAAGCTTCAAGTAGTCTGATCATTGGTAGCAGCTTTAGTATCTATAGTCACAACTCAATGGTGACATGACCCAGATGTGTCTCACACAGCCTTATAGCTGTGGACACATGGATCCTCATGGACCCCAGAGACTTGAGATGGCACCAAGAAGATGGGGCCCGAGGTCTCCTCCCACCCTTGGCTGGCTTACTCTCTGCCAAAAGCCTGTCCCTGGCCCCTTCGTCCCCAGCACCGAACTGCATCCTGCTCCAGCAATACTAGGCAGGTGGGTGAGGCCCCCAGCAGTACCTTAACCCTAGCACCAGAGGCCAGGGGGGAGCTGCTCTGGTCTTAAGTCTAGTACAACGAGAAAGCCGCCCAAGCCAAGACCCACTTACAGAACCGCTGGGGACACACCCTCTCCTCCAAGCCTGCCCAGAACTCAGCTGGCCACAGAGCCCCTGGACACAGAATGAGGGCATGCAGGGTTTTATTGGCTCCGGCCAGGCATGAGGAGTCAGGGTGGGGCTTGTGGCTGCTCCTGTAATCTGCCTCGTGTCTTCTCTGATGGGTCTTCAGGGCCCTTGGGCTGTTGGAGCTGCGTTCCTCCCTCCCTCCCTCATGACCTCTGATGGGTCAGAAGAAGTAGGGATTTGGGTGGCAGTCTCTCACCCTGACCGCATAGGTTTCCCTATAGAAAACAGGCCTGTGCATGTGAGCCAGCCCTGCGGGGGGAGGGGACACATGGTTAAGAGGCTTCAAGAGGCATAGTTTTGGTGGCTGCGGTTAGGCAGACTATGGCTCTGATGTCTTGAGTGGACTTGATGACCCTGGTGGTTTGAGTGGCCCAGATGACTCTGATGGCTTGAGTTACTTGGATAACCCTGGTGGCTCAAATGACTTGAATGATGACCCTGGTGGCTGGGGTAAACAGGATGACTCTGGCTGCTCTGGTAGGTTGGATGGTGGCCTTGGCGACTCTGGCTATAGATGGTGTGTGTTTGGTTGGCACCAGCTAAGGTGGTTTCCCGCTGAGTGAGGAAATTCCCTTTCAGCTTTATCTCCACTTCCTCCAGAGCCTTCAGCTCATCTGGGCTGATGTCCCTGGACTCAGAATGGCCTGTGCGCTGGTAGGTCGGGGTGGAACGTTGCAGCATGGAATTAGCCACCCGATGCCCCTTGGCGTCAATCTCCTTGGCGCAAGCCGCCACAGCAGCCCATGTCTCATCCTCCCAGGATGACTTCCCTGACTCCCTCTGAGTCTCTTTGGTCACTGAGGTCCCAGATACCTTCTGCTTGCTGGCAAAGGAATCTCGGCGCAGAGCTGTGCCCCCTTCTCCATGTGTGGAGGTGAGGGTATCCATGTGGACAGAGGTGTTGGCCTCCCCATGCCTACTTGCCAATGGAGGACCATTGTTGCTGACATAGCAGGAGGTGGGCAACTTCTCTTCTGAGAGTCGGCTAAAGTGAGATTTGATCCAGCTGTCATTTGCTCTGTGGGATTCTGGAGACTCTGAGGCCGCCTTCTTTTTCTTCCTCTGAGCCCACAGCACGAGGCCTCCGCCTCCTAGCAAGAGGGCAGTCCCCAGCACCACCTTGCATGAAGGTTGCTGGAGGAAATCGAAGAAGCCCTCCAGGGCCCTAGGCCTTACGCAGAGCTAAGAGCACACGGGGAGTGGTGGAGCCCAGATGGTATGGTTCATGCTTGAAAGGGCCGGAGCCCTGCGGGTGTCTGGCAGGCAGGCCCGTGACTCACCCTCCCTTAAGATGCCCTCTGACACCTCAGCAATGAGCCCCATTGTGAGGAAGGCAGCTAGAGGTGGGGTGAGGCAAGGCCACCCCATCTCTCAGACCTGGTCTGACAAGCCTTGTGTAAGGACTGAGGTCTTGCAGGGCGCACACCTTTAATCACAGTACTTGGGAGGCGGAGGCTGGTGGGTCGATGTGAGTTCAAGGCTAGCCTGGTCTACAAAGTGAGTCGAGGAAAGCCAAGGCAACACAGAGAGACCCTGTCTTGAAAAACAAAAAAAAAAACAAAAACAAAAAACAAAAAAAGGGGGGGGGGACTGGGGTCTTGTCTCCTGCCTGTGGTAGAAAGACGGCACTGTTTACCTATGAGGCTAGTCTGCTTTCTGCTTGTGATGCATTCTACTGATCTAATGGCCCCCACGGGACAGAGAACACTGAGTCAGTTTGGCCACGACAAACTGGACCCCCCCCCCTTAGCTGGACTGGCACCCATTCCTGGCCAATCACTGTAGCACTCTCTACCCAGGGGCCATCACTGCTGTTAGCACAATATATACTGTCTCCTACATCCCTAGCTGTTACAGGGAAGAGTCCAGAGGAAAAGAGCCAAGCAAGCAGCTGATTCTGGAACAGTATGATGTCACAATTGAGGACAGACAAAAGTGGGCTCAAAGGGCAGAGCAGATGGGGCCCCGACTTCAGGGCCATGCGAGGGAAAGCTACGTCTTGCCTGAGATGTATCCTGCAAACCCAGAATTTGCCCCCAGTAAATAAACACAATGAAACACATGGGCTGGCTAGCCAGGCTTGCCACCAACGCCTGTACAACCCTGAGTAATTCCTATGTATTTGGAGCTAGAAAAAGGCCTGGGCTACTGTTTCCTTCAAGGCAAGTAGCATACTTAAAAATGCCCAAACAGTCCATGTAAAAGTTGTGTTATTTGGAGCTGGAAAGTTAGATCTGCAGTTAAGAGCACTGGCTGCTCTTCCAGAGGCCTTGAGTTCAATTCCCAGCAACCACATGACAACTCACTAGTATCTACAATGGGACCTGATGTCATCTTTGGCATCCAGGCACACATGCAGAGTGCTCATATACATAATTTTTTTTCCCCAGGGACAGGGTTTCTCTGTGTAGCTTGGCTGTCCTGGAACTTACTCTGTAGACCAGGCTGGTCTCAAACTCATAGAGATCCACCTGCCTCTGCCTCCCCAGTACTGAGATTAAAAGCATGTGCCACCATCACCCGGCTAAATAGATTTTTTCAAAAGTTGTAATAGTTGAGGGGCTGAAGAGATGGGTCAAGCACACTTGCTATTCTTCTAGAGGACCCAAGTTCAGTCCCTAGCACTCGGGAAGTTCAGGCTTCTGTAGCTCCTGTCCCAATGGATCTGCCACCTCTGGTCTTCTGGGATACTTGTCCTCATATGCATCTGTCCCAGTAGCCATGTGCAGACACACACACACACACACACACACACACACACACACACACAAAAACTAAAAAGAAAACGTTGTTGCCAGACTCAGTGGTACATGCCTTTAATCCCAGCACTCAGAAGGCAAAGGTAGGCAGATTTCTGTGGGTTCAAGGCCAGCCGAGTCTACAAAGTGAGTTCCAGGACAGTCAGGGCTATGTAGAGTCTCTGTCTCAACCTCTTACCCCCTACACTCAAAAAATTGTCATTTGAAATATTTTCTTTAACCAAGTAATAATTTTTATATATACAAAAATTTCTTCTCTTTCAGAAGCAGCTGTGGTCCACTGTGTGTGCGTGTGAAGGAATAGGGCACAGCTAAAAGCGTAGGGGCCCTCACCTCTCCAGGCATGCTGTGACTATCCGCTAACCTCGCTGAAAACAACAACTCAAAGTCCACTTCTAAGGCCGTTGACAGGAGTGAGTCCAGGGCCAGTGGCCCTGCTGAAAAAGCTCTCCCTCCAGTCCTTGGTTATAATTTTTTAAGGTTTTATTTTTATTTTTAAAAATATTGGGGCTGGAGGAGAGATGGTTTAGAGGTTAAGAGCACCGTCTACTCTTCTGAAGGTCCCGAGTTCAGTTCCCAGCAACCACATGGTGGCTCACAACCACCTGTAATGAGAGCTGGTGCCTTCTTGTGGTGGGCAGGCACATGTGTGGGCAGAATACTGTGTAAATAATAAATAAAAATCTTTTTAAAAAAATTAAGCCGGGCATGGTGGCACATGCCTTTAATCCCAGCACTCGGGAGGCAGAGGCAGGCGGATCATCATGAGTTCAAGGCCAGCCTGGTCTACAAAGGAGGCCAGGACAGCCAACACTACACAGAGAAACCCTGTCTCAAAAAAAAAAAAAATTTTTTTTTTAATTCACATAATTGCATACTTCCCTTTCCTCCCTCCAAGCTTTCCCAAGTCTCCCCCTTCACTCCTTTCCAAATTGAAGTCCCCTTTTTCTTTATTGTTACATACATGTGCATAAATTTGATAAGTACAACCTGCAGATTATGTGCATGTGATTTCAGGGCTGACGACTTTGCAGTGGATGACTAACTAGGGTTCATCCTGGGAGAGACTAACTCTCCCTTTCTCAGCAGTCAGTAGTTAACTGCAGTTCTCTGTCTAGGGGTAGGACCTTGTGAGAATTCTGCCTTCCAAGTTAGCGTGTCTATCAATACTGTCATTGTTCCGGTCTTGTTTAGGCATGCCATATTGGGTTATAATTTTGATTTTACTTTTACAAGTTTTGAAGACTGGAGCCGGGCATGGTGGCCCACGCCACTAATTCCAGCACTTGGGAGGCAGAGGCAGGTGGATTGCTATAAATTCAAGGCCAGCCTGGTCTACAAAGTAAATCTAGGACAGCCAAGGCTACACAGAGAAACCCTGTCTCAAAAAACCAAAAACCAAAACCAAAACCAAAAAAAGGTTTAAAGATTACCAAGAACTTTATTTAAGGTCCTTTTTGTTTGTTTGTTTGTTTGTTTTTTGTTCTGTTTTTGAGACACTCAAACTCACAAAGAAGATCCGCCTGTCTCTGCCTCCCAAGTGCTGGGATTAAAGGCATGCACCACCATGCCCATTTTTATAACCATAAAATGTTGTGCACAACACTCATGTCTGCATCCTGCATGAGCTAGGAAAACTGAAGAGCAGACCCTGTACTTGCTAGGGTACTGTCACCATATCTGGCTTTCTTGGTCTCAGCGAGCTGCTTCTGTGTATGATTGACAAGCCTTGGCCGAGTTTATCTTTTTCTTGTTCACCGCAGACATCCTTTATCTACAAATTAAGACCCACTTTCACTTCCCAAAATAGCTAATGGTGGTTGGCTTCTTGTAGTAAAAGCAGTAAAAGCAGCCACTGCATTATCTTGGAATTCTTCCTTATGATTTGTTCTTTGTATTTTAATGGAACTATCGTGACCCAGGACTGACATGTATTTCCTACATTGCAAACAGAGGCTAAAGGTTCGGCATACTCGGTTCATTACTTATTGTGGGTTTTTATATGATATCTGATAAGGTATTAGTTAATATGCCTAAAAAAATAGAAAGCCCTTTGCATTCATTTATATTGTTTCGGGGAGGGGGAGCACATGTGTCAGGGCATGGGAGCACAGCCACAGGAGGAGGATGGCTTCCAGGAGTTGGTCTCCTCTTCCACCTTACACAGGCTCTAGAGACTGCACTTCAGCAGCAAGAGCCCTTCCCCAACGTGTCCCCTCACCAGCCCCTTCACATGGCCCATGCCTTTAACCCCAGCACTCAGGGAGGCAGAGGCAGAGGCAGAGGCAGAGGCAGGAGATGCTCTGTGAGTTCGAGGCCAGCCTGGTCTACAGAGCAAGGTCCAGGACAGCCAGGGCTACACAGAGAAACCCTGTCTCAAAACAAAAAGAACCATACAGCTTCAGACCACGCCTTCAAGAATACTCTCTGTGGTCACTGAAGCACTTGGGGTAGGTTCCCACCTCCTCTTTGGGGGGCTTGCTGCCCACACTGATGCAAAGTGGCATGTGATAGCTGTCTCCATCTGCCCCTGAGTGTTGGACTTCACAGTCTATTCCAGAAGGCAAGAGAAACAGATTCAGCGTTAGGCTACATGTTGGAACTGTGACAGGCTCCCCCTCACTCTATGTCCTCTATGCCTCTGCATGGTTGGCCATCTTGGGGGGGGGGGTTCTGTTGAGCCCGTGGCTAAGAGCCTGAGGGCTCAGCTCCCGTTCTCACCCAAGGAAATTGGATTACAGAGGGACTGTGATTTCTCAGTTATAATAGCCAGACCAGGAGTCTCCTACCTCCAGACAGTGGGTTCTTCCTCCCACAGCCCCCAACTTCCTGGTCTGTAGGAAATGGAGGAATCAGAGACCATCAAGAACCCATGAGCCAAATCCCCCCCAAACTGTCCAGGGTACCCCATGCTGGTTGCAGGAGTTGGGGAAACAAAAGAGAAGGTCCAAAGACAATTCTGGAAGTCTCTATGAAATCCTGAACACAGGATTTCAGAAACACAATGGATATGAAAGCCAGTCTTCTGGTCCCTGCATTAGTGTCCTTGGTCCTTAAGCCAAAGTAGTGTTCTGTTTGTTACTGGTTTTTGTTTGTTTGTTTTTGTTTTTGTGCCCCCCCCCCCAATACAGGGTTTCTCTGTTAGCCCTGGCTGTCCTAGACCCACTTAGTAGACCAGGCTGGCCTCCAACTCACAGCAATCCGCCTGCCTCTGCCTCCCAAGGGCTGGGATTAAAGGCATGCGCCACCACACCGGGCTCAGAGTGTTCTATTTGAAGCCAAGGATTCTCGTGCTTTGCTTCAAGGAAATCAGGGCTCAGCTCCATTCCACTCAGGCCACCATAAGCAAGCTCTCATAGACACACTGCCCCTCCTCAGTGTGTGCACCCTTAGGCCACTTGTCCCTTGATAACACTCATATCACCTGGGTACTGAGGTATGAAGGGGGCTCAATGGGGCCAGTAGTCACTGTCACAAAGCACAAAGCTAGCTTGCTTCAATGTTGAATGAGAAGAAAGACAGAAAGATGAAGAGAAAGAACATGACTGCTCCTAGGTATGGTGGAAGAGAAAGTTTATTGTAGATAAAGGGGAGAGCAGAGGCAGAGGCAGAGACATATGGGAGAGTCCGCAGTAGATACGACCCTGACCCTCTCTCTTCCCCTCCTTTTCTCTGAGGAGAAGGAAACCGGGTGTAGCAGCCAAGAGGTGAACGAAGGGGTGAGTGACCAAACTTGCTGGACAATATGGGGAAGAGCCTCTGGGGGAAGGACTGCCCAGCCTCCCCACCCCCACCCCCTGCTTCTAGAGAGTTGGAGGAGGCGGTAGAGGGCAGGGCATTCCAGCCATAATCTACAACAGGTAAGGACTGAGGAATGGTGGGAGAACCTGGCAGCCAGTTCCGCTTTGACATGCCAAGTAGACACCTCAGCCATTTGTCCCAGGCTTTGAGACTTCACAGATGTCACTTGGACTTTTAATAATTATCATCGCAGGGATCAATATCTTCAGAGGTATAGCACTCTAGAATATTTATCATGTTCTCCCTCATGGTCTGGTAGATTCCTCTTCTGCCTGTCCCACTGTAAGAGCATTATCACTCCCACGAGTCATGTGGGTATTCGGTAGAGTAAGACCACTGGGGGCACTGTAATTGGAAACTAGAGTCCGCTATCCTTGCTGCTAGCCTGTACCTCCTCAGTCAGGGCCACGGCATTCTCGAAACTGGTACCCACCAAACACCATTTGTTGGGATAGTCTTAGAAGGGATCTGGCAACCTAGAAGGAGGTGTTAGAATCAGTGGGCAGGGGCTGGGGAGATGGCTCAGAGGTTAAGACCACTGTCTGCTCCTCCTAGAGGTCCTGAGTTCAATTCCCAGCAACCACATGGTGGCTCACAACCATCTAGAATGAGATCTGGTGCCCTCTGCTGGCCTGCAGGGGGACAGGCAGGTAAAAACACTATACATAATAAGCAAATAAATCTTAAAACAACAACAACAAAAAATCAATGGGCAGAACGGAGCTTGTCATCAGCAGCTTGAAATCTCAGCTCAGTAGTTATGCATTAGCGGAGTGGCCTCGGACAGCGACCACAGCCCTCAGATAGAGCCCATGTAGGAGCTGGTGCCACTGACAGCACTGACCAGGAGTTGCCCTGGGTGGATGGAGGAGGGCGGAGCAGCGCAGGGGACTGTCCTTTTCTACTACCTTCTTTTAATATACATGTGGCTGTGAGGTAGACCGAATCTCACAAATAGCATCTGGTCTGTGGCCTCAGAGAGGGGACCCACGTGTAAAGCAAGAGGTGAATGAGAGAAGCCCGCACACTGAGAAGTAGTTCTACCGGGCAGGCTCAGGAGGTTAAAAAAAAAAACAAAAAACAAAAAACAAAAACAACCGGAGGCTGATACTGGCTGCACTGCTATGTGACCTGGCTGGTGCAGTCTCTCCAGCAGAGGGCTGGGAGACAAGGTTGTCCTCATCCACTGTACCGTGTCTTTTACCACAATAACCCTGGGAGCTAAGACGGTACCTTAACCCTCCACAGTTGGAAAATCAAAAGCAGATAAGGGTCTGTCCAAGATGCCAGAGCTGGTGTTTCCCACCCCCACCCCACCCCCAACGCACCCCACCCCACCCCCAACGCCCTGGATCGGGCTCCCCAGCTGCCCTCTTACCTCGAAAGGGGAAGGTGCCCAGTTTGCTCAGGTTCTCTTCCAGTTTCCCATAATCCACCTCCGCGGTGGCAGTGAAGGGGGTGGTCACGGGTGGGTAGATGCCGGCAATGTCTACTGCCTTCTTCCCCTTCACCGTCCTAGACAAGCCCCTGCTCAGCCCCTGCCTCATGGAGGCCCAGATTCGAGGGCCCAACATTTCTACAGGAGGCCTTGAGGCCCAACTGTCTGTGACCACAGGGGAGCTGAGTTTGGACTCTTTTCCCCCACTGTTAATGATCAACGTACCCAGTTCAATTTTGTGCTCGCACCCAACAATTTGTGGGTATGAGGGGTTGGGGGCGGGCACGTGCACCTTTGCACTGCCAGTCCCAGGGTCAGGGGCGGGCCTAGAGTCCCCAGGCCGGCTTTCTTCCCTACTGGGAAGTAGCTGGAGAAATGCCACAACTCTGGCCTGAAGGAGCTGGCTCCTGGGGTCTCAACACCAAAAAGTGTCTCTGACAGGGCTTGGGCTCTCAACCCACAGCCCCAAAGCCAGGAACTACCCCCTAACCCCTACCCCGCCACACGCGATCTCAGTCTCTAGGCTGGGCTGAACCTGACGGAGCTGATTGGCTGAGCTGCCCTGGCCCTGCCCTACCGTAGCCACCCACTTGCCGTTCCTGAAGCTGTTGTGAAAAAAAAAAAAAAACACTTCTCCTGTCTACCAGGCTTCCGCCAAGGCCAACAGGTGTTAGCCCCCTGCTGGCCACGCACAGACACACAGCTCTATGGGACAGTCTTGGAGACGGTGGAACGTGGCTGGGGGCGCGGGGTGGTGGTGGTGGAGGGACACGCGGGGGTGGGGTGGGGTGGGGTGTGGATGAGTACACCAGAGTGAAATATATCACAATCCTGGCCCTAGGGATTAGGGAAGAAAAGCAGAAGCCAGACCAGAGTAGGAAGACTTGCGAACTCCGGCCCCAAGGGACTCCATATTGTCCTCTTTCCCAAGTTCACTCATTAACACCCAGGCTTTGTTCTCACATGGTTGGAGCGCAAATGGATACAAACACTGCAAATAGCAAAGCCAGCACTTTATCGTGTTGAGTCTGGGGAGTGTTCCTGCTAGAACTAGCTGCAGGCAGCTCACAGCAGGGGACGCATGCCCAGCTCTGGGTAAGTATTTACTGGGCTGGGACAGGCTGGGGTGTCTCACGCCCACTCCCAGGCCTCTCCAGTCCGTTCTGGTCTGATTCTGGCTCAGGATGCTCCAGGGCATGCCGGGTGTCTGCTTGCCATAGCTGGACCAGTTCCGTAGGGGTCTTTCCTGCCTGGAGAGAACAGAAGATGCATTCAGACTTCAGCAGATTGCTGGAGTTACCTCAGTAGTTCTCAACTGCAGACAAATGCCCAGGGGTAAAGACACTCTTGCATTCCACAACTAGAGGTTGTGGGTGCTCCTGGTATCTAGTGGGCGGAGGCCGTGGATGCTGCATAACCATCCTACAGTGCACATCCGTTCGTTATGAATCATCCAGCCCCAATGCCTGCAGTGCTGAAGCCGAGCCCATCTACAACCCCCTCCGTATGTCCCTGCTTTCCTCAGTGTCCCCTCAGCCTTTCTGGTGCAGAAGAACCTTTCCATGTTCCTCTTTTGTGATTGATCTGTGGGCCAAAAGATAAGCTTGGACCAGAGGACCATCTATTCTCAGGAAACCCGAGGAGCACCAAGAGCCAGCCCGCCGTGCTAGAGTGGTCATGTCAACCGAGTCCTTTGATTTTGTTCTAGCTGTTTCTCTATGATTGGGCCTAAACACTGGGATCCCTTTGCCATCCCTGGGGACCTTGGGGGAAGTCCCTTACCACCTCTCCAATGGTTTCTCTGAACTTGTGCTCTGGACCTTGACACATCTGGTCCAGATTTAGGAAGGCAGGTGATTAGGGTGGGAAGGCCAAGAGCCAATGACACGTGTACCCAGGCTGCGACTGCACCGTGTCCTCTGCAGACTGTCTGCTCTGCACGGGCTCACCCTTCCACCACGCCAGAGAACTGAAACTCACCAGGTTCTTAGCCATCATGTCAGCCCCGTGCAAGAGCAGCAGCTTGATGATTCTGTAGCGGTTGAGTCTCACGGCATCGTGTAGGGCACTGTCCCCTTCCTAGAGAAGGTGTGGCACACAGCTAGCGTAACCAACCCTCGAGGTCAGTGAGTGCGTAGAGTGGCAGGAGACGGGCTGGAGGCCATGCCCGGAAGCTGAGCCCCACCCCTCCCACCCCCCACCCCAGGGTCCTATAAGGAAGGATCACTTGCCCTGGGCAGCCCGTGAGCTGCTCTTACACCCACGTTGGCTGAGCAGGGGAGGAAGAAACACTCACTCTGTCTTTGGCATTGATATCCAAGCCCAGGGAAAGAAAGTGTTCCACGATCTCCACGTGTCCAGTGCGGACGGCCACGTGCAGGGGAGTGCTCAGTAGCTGTGTGGGAGGAAGCAGGACTGTTGGTCCACGGGCCTGGACAGTGGGCCTGGTGTGGAGGAGCTACCCGATCTCCAGTGTAATCCTACTCCCGGCTGAGTGCCGAGGCCTGAGCTGTAGACAGGAGAGAACAGTACGTGCCCCTATCCTTCCCAGCTTTAAGTGTCGCCTCCTCTGGCTAGCCTAGCATGCTACCTCTCTTGCCCAGCTGTGAGCTACTGTCCACTCCTTTTTTAAAAAGTCAAGGCCTCACACACCTGTAATCCCAGCACTCGGGGGGCAGAGGCAGGAGGATCCTTGTGAGTTCGAGGCCAGCCCGGTCTACAAAGTGAGTCCAGGACAGCCATGGCTACACAGAGAAACCCTGTCTCAAACCACCCCCCCCCCAAAAAAGTCAGGGCCTCACTATGTTGCCCAGGTAGCTGCCAACTTTCAATTCTCCTGCCTCTGCCTCCCAAGTGCTGGGATTGCAGAGGTGCCTACCATGCCTAGGTTCTCCTTTAATTAATCAACATGTTTATTCATTGAGATGCTAGGGATTGAGCCCACAGACTTGCACATGCTAAGCAAGTATGTTGCTATGGACTCACACACTGCCCCAGCCCATTCTTTTCTAGTAATTTGTTTTTTTTAATGAGACAAAGCCTCACTGTGTAGACCAGGCTGGCCTTGAACTTAGAAATCACCTGCCTCTGCCTCCTGAGTGCTGGCATTAATGGTGTGCCCCACTACTGCCCAGCTCCAGCTTTTTTGAATACTTCTATTAGATGCCATCAGTTGAGAAATGACTGTGATAGGTATGACAAAAGTAATTCATTTGCAAACATTTCCCTCCTAATCTACATAAGAACACTGCAAGTTTACAGCTGAGGATCTGTATCTCAGAAGCCAAAGTACTTGCTCAATGTTTTATGTAAAAGAAATGGATGGAGGCAGAGGCGGGCAGATCACTGTGAGTTCGAGGCCAGCCTGGTCTACAAAGCAAGTCCATGACAGCCAAGGCTACAGAGAGAAACCCTGTCTTAGGGAGGAAAAAAAAAAAACCACAAGAAAGAAAGAAAGAAGTGGAAGGATAGCAGGATAATAGATTAATAAGTAAATGGATAAACTGATGAATGGGCAGGTGGGTGGTGAAGGATATACAAACCCTGCATCCTCTCAGTGGACCACACCTCCAAGAGAGTAGGTCTTTTGTCTTTCTCTCTTCTCAGTGCTTTTTCGCTCCCACGAGGGCCCGGAGCCTCTCTGGTCCAGAAACCAGGCTGGTCCACTACTTGCCTATCATTTCAGCTTACTTGCCGCCCCATCCTCCCTGTAGCACCCCAATGTGGACTGCACCGAGAACAGCTGTGTCACCTTATCTCTCACGTTGGTGTTGGCCCCTCGGCTTTGCAGGAGTTTCACCACCTCCAGGTGGCCTCCACGGCAGGCCCAGTGCATAGCTGTGCAGTCCAACTGTGAGGGATGGGTGAGAGTTAGTGGCAGCGCCGTACGGAAGGGAGTTCCCTGGGGGAAAGGATTGAAGCCAAGAAGGCGGAGAGACAAACAAAAGAAAGATATGGGGGTAGGGGTCGGAGTAGGACAAACAACCCAGGGCCCAACTAGTCCAAGTGAGAGTCTGGAGGCAACTCAGGGGGCAATGGGGCTTACCCAAAGTCACAGGACCTCCCCCTCCTGGCAGCCTACTGGCACACGTTTGACAAGAAGTTGAATTCTATTGACACTCGATCTAATTCTTACCTCCCACCCGATACCAGCCCTCTCACCCGATCCTGGAAGTCCACGGTGGCCCCATTCTCCAGAAGTTTCTCCAATATCTCTATGTGGCCCTCCAGGGAGGCACGATGCAGCGCTGTCCGACGGAACTGCCCCCAGAGAGACTGTCAGGCCTGAGTCCCAGGCCTGAACCTATCCCACCAAACCGAGGCCTGGGCCCATGTGTTCTGTGTCCAGCCGGAGCCCCGGAGCCCTGCCCTGAGACTCCAGCCTCTTCACTCTTCCCCTTGCAGCCAGCTGTGCCTTTGTACAGCTGGCACAGCTTGGCACAGCTGGCTCCACTGCTGGGCATCGCGAGTCTGCCCTCACATGCTATGGTGCATGCCACGATTTCGCTGAGCACTCACAGACAGCCAGAGCTACACAGTGAGACCTTGTCCCAAAATGAACATAATAGTAAAAAGAAGCATGAATGTGCACCCTGAGAAAGCGTCTCATCTCAGCCTGTGCCTATAATCTTTCTAGCCACTCAATACGTATTGAGGCACTTGTGGTCCATTTGATCGTAACACACTGAGAAGGCAGTGGGCCATGTTCACACTAGCAGACTCTGGGTCCCGGAGAGGCAACAGCCCAGCCACAGGCCCCACAGCTAGGGAGTGGAGATGTAGGATTTCGGCCCAAATCTCCAGAACTCTCTTCATTGGATTCCTTTCCCTCATCTCCCGTACAGAAACATGTGGCATTTGCTATGGAGTGGTCTGAGCTGGGGAAAGGTCTAGAAAGGATTTGGGGAAATTGTGGAGTGAGGAAGGAAGGAAGCCCACTAGGGGGCTGTCTAAGCCACCCTAAGAACATCTGTATGTTCTCAAACTAGCCCACAAGTGGAGCTGATCCCGGATCTGATCAGTTATAATGGTGGTCCTCAAAGGGAAGCAGGTACAATGGGAGGTGGCCATCACCTCATCACAGGTGTCCGCTGAACCTCCATCTGCCAGGTACTTGTCAATGACTTTCATTTTCCCCTCCACTGCAGCTTTCAGGAATGTCTCCTCATCCACAGGGCCAGTCTGCAGAGAGAGCAGTCACCGGTAGAGAATAGAAGAGTGCTTCGGGGCCTCCCAGGCTCCCCCGCCCACATCTGTCCAAACCAGGGCCCTTACGATCTCCTCCGGTTCTGGAGGTGGCTCCTGGGCCGCAGCCAGTGCATCTCGCTTCTTCTGCTTGCGTTTTTTCCTCAGTTCTATGAGGTTCTGGATCCCACCCACATCAATGATCTCACGCCGCAGGTCCAGAGACGTCTTGCGCACGCGCTCTTGGCCCTGTGTAAGGACGGCCTATCACCTCCACACTGTGGCAGAGCGTGGGATGAGACAGGGGCTGAGCTGGCAGCAGGGTGAGGCAGGCAGCGAGTCTAGCTGTCCTGTCTCCTGGGCGCGACTCTTAGCGCGACACTTACCTTAACCTTTTGTAAAGCTGGACTCTGAACACCGAGGCGCTTCTCTTCCTCCAGCACTAGCATGTCCATGGACAGCTTTCCCGGAGCGGCTCTTCGAAGTTTCTGGAAAGCCACCGAATGTTACTTAAGGTTATTTGGTGATTGGTGTGGTTCTCAGCTAAATGAAAGAATGTAAGTGTTTTTTGGGTTTTGTTTTGTTTTTTTTTTTTTAAATCTGGGTGTGGTAGTTCACACCTACGATTTCAGCACTCAAGAGACTGAAACAGGAGAATTACTGCTTTGGAGGGCCAATCTAGTCCACATAGGAAGTTTGAGGCCAGCTGGAGCTACATAGTGAGGCCCTGTCTCAAAACCCAAAATGACAAAAAAACACTACATCAAATTCTAGCATACATAAGTCCTTTTTAATAAGATGTCATATGTCGTTATAAACCTATACACCATAGTCCTATATATTTTTAACCTCAATATTATATAGAGTGACTAATACACTGTGGCTGTCATATAAGTGTTCTTATTGTTTAGGGGATGAATACAAGGAGGAAAGTCTGGTCATATTCATTACCAATACAAAATTAAAACTTTTCCCAAGGTTTGGAGAGATGGCTCAGGGGTAAAGAAAGCACTGGCTGCTCTTCCAGAGGCCAGGGGTCTGGGTGCTGCCATCCACAAGGCAGCTCACAACCATCTGTGACTCCAGTTCCAGGGATACAACTCCCTCTTCTGGCCTCTGTAGGCACCAGACATGCATGTGGTACAAGACGTACATGCAGACAAATAGTCACACATCTAAAATAGTTAAAAATTCAAGAAAGCTTCCATTTTGTGGTTGGCTGAGTCCATAGAGGCAGACCCCAAGGATACAGGGGTCTAATTGGGGGGAATCATTTTGATGAGGTAATAGTGATCAGAGATCATAGTTTTTGCTCTCGGTCTCCCCGAACCCCCAGGTATTGAGGCAAGGCCTTACAGAGAGACTAGATAAGAGACCGCTGAGCTGCAGCCCCAGCCCCATCAGCTTTCCCCCCTTACAACAGCCCTCTTGGCAATATAAAAATTGTCAGTTCTAGGCCAGGCAGTGGTGGCGCATGCCTTTAATCCTAATTGGGAGGCCGAGGCTGGCGGATCACTATGAGTTCGAGGCCAGCCTGATATACAAAGTGAGTCCAGGACAGTCAAGGCTACACAGAGAGACCCTGTCTCAAAAAACCAAAAACCAAAAACCAAAAACCAAAATTTTAAAAATTGTCAGTTCTATGCCAGACACTGACTGTATTTTCTCAGAAATGTTCTGCCTGGTCATATCTAGAGCTTGGATGAAACAGCAGTTTCCAGTTTTTGTGGTCACATGGTCCTGGAATGACGTGTCTCCTCCCTCCATTTGTTCGTGGTCACGTGGTCTTGGTATGATGCACCTCCTCTCTCCATTTGAAGCTCTGGTTTTTTCCAAGACTGCCTCTCCACTCTTAGTGAGGTCTGGCACCCCTTCCCCAGAGTCTCCCAAGCAGCTTGGGTAGACATGTGTGCCCAGGTTGAGGATAACAAGGCAGGAGGGCAGCGGGGGAGAACTTGACCTCCCGACCTTGCTCATTTCCCACTGAGCTCTGGCGTTAGCCTCTCTCAGGAAAGGGTCTGCATTTTATTTCTGATGCTCCCCCCCCCCTTTTTTTGTAGTGCTGAAAGTAGACCTCAGGGCATCACATGACAGTCAAGTGCTCTACGAACTGAGCCGCACCCCTCTTCCTATGTTCACTTTGACAGTCACCTTGCTTGACCATCTTTCTTGATGTATGAGTTGGGGTCTCATGTGTCTTCTTCAAAAAAAGAAAGAAAGAAAGAAAGAAAGAAAGAAAGAAAGAAAGAAAGAAAGAAAGAAAATGGACTTGGGCTACAACTGCTGTTGCTTGTGGGGCTCTGACTGGATTATTCAGGAAGCCCCCAGAGGGCAGACTTTGGGCTACTGTCACCCACATTTACCGTGACAAGGCCTGTCATGTAGTAGTTGCTCATCTAATACTTGTTAACCAAGTGAACAAATGATGAATGAGTGAATAAGCAATGGCATACGGAGTTGGCATCTCTGCCCATCCTGTAGTTCTTTTTTCCCCAAGACAGGGTTTCTTTGTGTAATAGCCCTGGCTGTCCTGGAAATTTCTTTGTTGATGAGGCTGGCCTCAAACTCACACCAGTCTGCCTGCCTCTGCCTCATGAGTGCTGGGATTAAAGGTGTGCGCCACTGCACCTGGTCTCCTCCTGTAGTTTTTTGTTTTTCAAGAAAGGGTTTCTCTGTGTAGCCTTGGCTGTCCTGGACTCGTTTTGTAGACCAGGCTGGCCTCGAACTCACAGCGATCTGCCTGCCTCTGCCTCTCGAGTACTGGGATTAAAGGCATGCGCCACCACACCTGGCTCCTCCTGTAGTTTTTTGTTTGTTTGTTTTTTGCTTTTCAAGAAAGGGTTTCTCTGTGTAGCCTTGGCGTCCTGGACTCGTTTTGTAGACCAGGCTGGCCTCGAACTCACAGCGATCTGCCTGCCTCTGCCTCTCGAGTACTGGGATTAAAGGCATGCGCCACCACACCTGGCTCCTCCTGTAGTTCTTGCTTAAAGATGCACTGGTAGGCTGCAGACCCTAAGGTGGCCTCCATGCCCTCTAGTACTTCCAACCTGAGGAGAGGCCACAGGATGCTGGAGGCTCCCGGAGAGACCACTGTGAGGCAAGAGGGAATATTAACAAACTCTACTGCCACCATTTCTTACTCAGGCCCTTTTTATATTTGCATTCGTGGGGTGGCAGAATCTGCCCTCAAGAAGTGTTTATGAGCCAGGCATGGTGGCACACGCCTTTAATCCCAGCACTTAGGAGGCAGAGGCAGGTGGGTCGCTGTGAGTTCAAGGGGTGCCTAGTCTACAAAGTGAGTCCAGTATAGCCATGACTACACAGAGAAACCCTGTCTCGAAAAGCCAAAAAAAAAAAAAAAAAGGGGGGGGGGAGGATTATGAAATTGGATGCAGACTTGTGAATCAAAACAAAACTCCAGTCTGAGTCCGCAGACCGAACTTCAGACTAGAGAGAATGCTGGTAAAGTGCTCAGCCCAGAGGCTGGTATGCAGCGGAGCTGGGTGAAAAGGCTGGCTGTGTGGGCACCTGTGTCCTTGCAACCCTGTGGCTATATTTGTTGGATGAATGAATGGAAGGGGACTGCTCTGTGTCCCCTCGTAGATGGTTCCAGCATCTGTGGCAACACTTCAGAAATGACACAACAACATGAACCTCCCGTCCAGCAGCAACAGCCAAGTGCACACGCTGGGTGGGACGGGGGTGGAGCCAGATTCCTGGCGGCCCAGGGATGCCCAGGTGCTGTCCACACCCCCCTTTGGTAAATCTGAGCTCATCTCTTCTCTTAACTGGTGAATGCTTTTAAGCTGACTTCCTGTAGGCTCCTCCCACCCCCAGCCAACACATTCCTTTTAGCGACATCAGAACCGTCTAGAAAACAGACCAGATGGCACAGCTCTCCCCACACTAACTTTTAGTGGCGCCTCACAGCCCACAGACTTGCACCTCTTACCTGGCCTCTTCTAGTTGGTCCTTGGCCTCCCTTTCCAGCCCTAGCACTTACTATCACACATTTGCATCACCGCTATCCCCCTCCACCAGCAAGACTTTAGCTCCTGTTCTTTCTTGTCCTGACTCCACTGCCTGCTCCTGAAGGCTCAGCTCTTCTATCATCCTGAGTAGTCCCAGAGGACCGCAGTGACCCACCCGCCCTGCTCATCACTTCTGTCCATTTTCTATTTGGCCATTGCTGCCCTCTGCCTTCTTCTTAGCTGGCTATGCAAAAAAAAAAAAAAAAAGGTGTTGGTTAAAATCAGTGCCCACTGTCCCCTATGCATTGGACTCTAGGCCCTTTTTTTGTTTTTTGTTTTTTGTTTTTTTTTTTTGTAATTTCACCACGTAGCCCAGGCTGGCTCCACCTCTGAGACTGTGAATTTAAAGCAGGACAAGTCAGTCCTTCAGTCCCACTTACTAATCCAGGAGAAAATGCTCCTGGTTGTGCCTTAGGCCTCTGTAAGCACTGCCCACAGTCCTGGGGACGTGCTAGCTGCTCTTCTCCATCTTCCTTCCCCACTCTTATCAGTGTATTCTCCTGCAGCAACCAAGCCACCAAACCATGGAGCTGTACCTGCCCTGGCATCCAGAAGACTGTGTGTGTGTGTGTGTGTGTGTGTGCGCGCGCGCGCGCGCGCGCACACGGGCGTATACCTTCCTGACTTTCTCAGAGGTCTCATCTTTCTTCCCTGAACAGTCCAGTCTATCCCCTGAAGCCCAGATGAGTGGGCAGGGCCTCGGGAAGGCCTGCCCCCTCCAAGTGCCTGTTGGAGGGGCTGAAGCCCCATCTCTCACCACCCACAACCCTGTCAGGAACATCCTGGTGTGGAAATGGGCCTGGCTGGACCCTGGGAAGAAGCGTGTCACCTTACCCAGGCAGCATGTCTTTCCTTTCCCACGGCGGCACAGATGTACTCCTTAACCTGGAACCCTGCCTTCCCGACACCCTTCACCCTGGCTCTCACCTCAGTCTCTTCCTCCTGGGCAAGCCGCTGCTCGATGAGCTCGGTGGCTCTCTGCACTGCCTCGGGACCCTCCATGGCGCTCTCCATGACTGTCTCACCAAGCCACTGGGCATGGGGTCTTTATAGGCCAGAGTACCGACCCCACCCACTGGGCGTCTTTGACATGAGCTCACGGCCTTAATTCTCCACCTGCCTCCCCCACCTGTCACCTTCACCTCGGACAGCCCCAGGGAGCATGGGAAGCCACTGCCCAGGAGAAGGAAGCTGCCCCTCCCCTAACCTCTGGCCTACCCAATGCCAGGAGGCACAGTGCCCCAAAAGGACAGCTGCAGGAAGGGGCCTGTCCAATGTGTCCTCAGTGCTGGGAACTGGGTACATCTTAGCCAGGGTGAATGGGCTGCTCAAAGGACCCACATGCTGCCATTGGCCTGGATGGCAGTGTCACCTGCTGGATGCCAAGAAATGCTGTCTAGGCAGTGCCAGCCAGGGGGCCTGAAAAATACAAGTATGAGCCCCAATAGACCTGTGGGAATTTGAGACCTTCTTTAGGCATCAGCTGGAGCAGCTGCTGCCCTCTGGTGGCAGCTCCTGGGTCCCGCAGCACACCTTCATGAAGCATGGTGCTACAGGGCATGTCCGTTAGCCGAGAACAGACCCTGTCCATCTGTTTCTCTCTTGTCTTCCCAGGGCCCTCAGCAGAACTTACAGTGTTGTTTTAGGAGTCTCGGGAAGTCAGAGTGCAGAGCCAAGGCCATCTGAAAAGGAGCACTAGGCACTGTCAGACTGCCGTGAGCAGAGCTGCCCCCCCCCTCCCGAGAACAGAGTACACAGAGTAAAGGCAAACCTGTACTGGCTGAGCTCCACACATGGGACTCGCAGCCTGGAACCCTGGGTCATTATGACCCAGTTAACCTGCCAGTGGGCTAAAAATGCCTAGCTCTGTACATCTACAACTGCAAGTGACACCCCTTAGTGTCCCCCCTGGTCATGTGCACAGTTCCCCCAGAAGAAGCATGAAGAAGCAGCCTGCCCATCTATGGCTCACACATTTCTGAAAGCTCATCATCTCTGATGCAGCATGGGCAAGCCAGCTCTGTGGGGTGGCTGGCGCCCAGCTCACGCAACCTTCTGTGGGTGCTCCCTTCACATCTGCCTCCCACTAATTGTCCCAGCAGCTGCCATAGGAGGCAGCCATCTCTGCTTTCAAGAAAAAGCAAAGCGCGTTCGGAGGTGATATGGCTTTTTTCAGGACCCACAGGATCACAGAGCGGTTGGAGATTAGGGCCCACAAGAGCAGCAGCTCAGGTTGGATGCTCTACTGCGCCCATCTGTAGCCAAACCAGCAGGAGTTCTGGGTTCCTCCATGCTGTGAACCACAAAGGCAAGTGCTAGGCAAGAGAGGAGCAAAAGGCTTTATTGATAAAATGCAGATGTGTCTATACACAGGGCCCTGCTGGGGCCATGACCAGGCTGCAGACCCCACCCTGCCTGGGTTACAGTTAGGGATGGCCCTGTGCAGACCCCTGCCATAAAGCCAGCTATATGACCACCTGCCACACCTCTGCCGATTGTGCTGGGTGCAGGGAGAGGCAGAGAGGCCTGCCTCAAGCTCCCCAAGCCCTGGGGCTCACTGGTGATTCCCTCCCCTCCAGGGGACTGGCACTGTGCCCAGGGCAGAGTCATGGTGAGGGATAAAGAGGGAGACAGCAATTGCTTCCAACCCTGAGCAGAAAACTGGAGTGAGCACAGTGGTGGTACCAGATGACAGATCTGGGTTCCAGGTCTGCAGGCCTGTCCCCATGGCTCCAACCTGTGGTGGAGAGCGCCTGGTGCCTTTTCTCCAACAAGGCTGGCAAGGCCTGTGTGTAGCAGGTAGCACTGCTCCCTGGGTGCTGAGCACTGGTGGATCCAGTGCCCTGGAAGGCAAGTCCCTTCACAGCTCACTAAGAGCCATACAGCAGGGTAGCGGGAGGCGCCCCTGAAGAAGACAACAGCACTGGAGGGCAGCAACAGGCTGAGGGCCCCACAGCCTGCAGGGGACCTCCATGGCCTCTCTCCCCAGGAGTTAGCTGCCTGTCAGTCCTGGGGGGGTGGGGGCTGGTTGATGATGACCTGGATGACAAAGTCTTTTTGAATCTTGGTTTCCTGGAGCCGTGTGCGGTCTGTGAGCAGCTTCCCAGAGAAGAACCATCTCTGCCAGGATGGCTCGATGCCCTCCTGGCTGTGCAGCTGCCTCTTGAGTTGCCCCACTGTGTCAGGCAGGCTGGCACTGAGCCTCACGTCCTTGCCTGTGGAGAGGCGCACTTTGAGCGGGAATTCACGGCGCACACTCGGGGTGGGCTCAGGAGGCTCCAGGCTCTCCTCCTCCATGTGCTCCAGCAGCAGGTTCACGGGCGGCGACAGGCAGTAGATGGGCAGTTGGTAGCGATTGCCCAGCTCGTCATAGCATTCACAAAGGGTCCCTGTGGGAAAGGCAGAGCTGTCAGAGTGGTCTGGGGACCTGCTGTCCTGCACTCAATGCCATGTCCCCCAGACTCCTGCTGAAGCATATTTGGAAGAGATAAGGTTACATGAGTAAATTATAAGGACTCGGTTGGATATGACAGGTGTCCCTACAAGGAAAGAACCGAGAGACTCCTCCCCAATCTCTCTCTTCCTGCCTGCCTACCATGTAAAAACAGCAAAGAGGCAAGAATCATTACCCAAACTAAACAGCTGGCCCTTTGACCTTAGACTTTCCAGCATCTAGAATGTTGAGAAACAAATTTCTAGTGTTTAAGGAATTCACCTGTGGTACTTTGTCACAGCAGTGTAAACTGATTAACTCACACACTATAGCTACCTCACAGTCTTACCCCAGAGTCAGGACTCTCTGGGACCCCCTTATGACCAGAACAACACGGAGCTAACTTCCTGGTCCATCAGGTTCTGGCGCCATCAGCCATGGCATACCACTTTCTATTTGTTTATTCAACCTTTTGGTGAGTACACATGCTAGGTGCTGGGCTGGGCCCCAGTTTCCTTACTGGTGTAATACAATGCAGGGGGGAATCCATTTGCTTAGGCTTCAGCATCCCCTAAGCTCTGGTACTGGACTAGGTGGTCTTATGCACACCCTAATTAATCCTTTGTAGTTGCAAGGAACTCGGGCGCCGGTGTGAGACTTCCCCTGCTCTGGGCCACACAGCTAAGGAAAGCTCACAAGCTAAGACAGGAACACAGGCAAGACCCAGGTCTGTGACTCAAGTTCTACTACTTTCCTTTCAGTCTAATGAGGGTGCTAGGAACTAAAATGAGACAATGTGGCAGAAGGCTCCAGATCAGTGCCTCAAATGCTCTGAGACCCTGAGTGCCTCCAGCAAGCCTTTAGCGTGTACATTTTATTGGTTCTGTCTTCTCATTAGGCAAAGGGGGATCCTGCCCTTCCCTCCTACTCTTCCACCCCACTCCTTCCTTGACAGGCTGGCCTTGAACCTGAACTTCAGATACCCTTGTGTCCTATCTCCCATGTGCTGGGATCACAAGCATGTGTCACCACACTTGATTTTGTTTCTTTGTTGGTGCTAGGAAGAATTGTTTAAAGGAATGAGACAGCATACTCCCCCATCTCCACCAGCTTAAACAGAAACTACTGACATGTGAGTGGCTTTCCTCTGTACTAATGAAACCCCCATGTTCAGTCGCTGTGAGGACTGAGCCCAGGCCCTGCCTGCTCACCATGAGGCAGGGTGATGCTGGCTCCATCCAGGATGGCCTGAGCCAGCTCATGGTCATTAGCTTCAGCAGCATAGGCGGCGGCCTTGAGGGCATCCCAGATCTCCTTGCGGCCCTCGAAGGCAGGTGCTGTGTCCCAGAACTCATCTCTCTTACTCCGCAGCTGCCCGTCAGTCATGGGGTAGTCACTCTTCCACTTGAGTCTCTCCTTCTTCAAGGGCTCATTGCGACCTGGGCAAGACAGATGCAGAGGCTCAGTGTCTCTGAAGCCACATAAGCTGTAATTTGCCCTCTCTCTGGCCCCAGCCTATCAGGCACTTTACTGCACTGGCCCCTTTGTATTTAGGGCACTGGGACACTTTCTGAACAGCAGAGTGTGGAAACCCAAGTGATGGACACGAAATAAATTTTTCAGGCAAGTGTGTTCTTGTCTCTTTTATTTATTTGGTATCCAACGAAACCAGCAGCAGGTGTTAGATCTCCTGGAGCGGGAGCTGTGGTTGGAGGTGAGCTGCCACACAGGAGCTGGACCTGAACCTGGGTCTTCTGTAAGAGCAGCAAGTGCTCTTAACCACTGAGCCATCCCTCCAGCCCCTGAGCCAAGCATGTCCTATACAGATGTACTCATCTTACAATGTACCACTAAATCCATCACAAATTGAAAATATTTAGATACAAAAGCGCACACAGTGTCTGTAATATACAGATCATTGCAGCTTGGCAACAAAGTTCAGGCTGAGTGTCAGCTGCCCACAAGTGGTGGAGACAGCTGCTACCCAGCACGGGGAGGGTGTCCCACTACATTGCTAGCAGAGGGAACGAGCAAAACTCAAAGATGAGGTGTGGTTTCTACCGACTGTCACTTCTGCATCTTCTAAAATCAAAAGATCGTGGGCTGATGAAAGGACTGGGTGAGTAGAGGCAACTGCTGCCAAGCTCGCGGCCTGAGTTTCCTCCCTGGGCTCCACATGGTGGAAGAACACCAACTCCTACAAACTGTCCTCTGACCTCACATGGATGTGTGTGTGCGTGTATTTAGAAGGGAGGGAGGGAGGGAGGGAGGGAGGGAGGGAGGGAAAGATAGTGAAAGGATCTTAAGTTAGGGACTGTCTGCACAAGCTTTCTTGTTGTTAACAGATAACTGTTCTGTTTTATGAAATTCTCAAGGCTGACCTGGAGCTCACAATCTTCCTGCCTCAGCTTTCTGAGCTCTGAGAGTATAAACATGTACTGTTGTCTCCAACTTGTTACTGGACATTTTAATCTTGATTATAAAGAAGTATATGTTTAGCATAAAGGAAATCTGGGATCAATACAGACAGGCTAAGAATAACAAAATAAGGCAGTTAGACTGGCTGGGTTACAAGGAAAGCATAGCTCTGTGCTGGTAGCTGTGTCCCCTGATGGCCAGGGTGCCCTTTGTGGTTGAACATCTTTGAAGGGGCAGTTAGTTAGGCTCTTCCCACTGTATTCAGAAACTGTGTGTGGTACCACTGGACTTTTCCAGTTGTCACCTTGTGCACTTATGATGGCTCTGTATCCTCAGAGGAGCCCAGCTTCATTATAACACATTCAAATGTGATTATGGCCCCTCTTTTAAACTTTTCAAGAGGATCATGCAAATCATTACCTTACTAGGAAGAAATCTAGCCCCCATGATTTGGGAGGGAAAAGGGGGTCACCAAAGCAATGCCTTAAAAGTCTACAAAGCAGAACCCAATAGGCTGCCACTGGCCCCCCTTTGTTTTTTTGAAATAAACTTCAAACCAAGGAGAAACCCAGTAACACCAACCACTTATAGCCAAGTAGGCCAAACACAGGGAAGTTCTTAGGACTCAAGATCTTTCTTTCCTTTAAATAATAGCTTTCTGCAAGCTAGGCGAGCCCCCTGCTATAGAGCTACACCTCAAAACCACCCAACAGATGGAAAGACCAAGACTTTGTCTTTTGTCAAAAGCCAAACAGATACTAAACGCATGACCTTCTGACTCCAAGCCCAGACTCTGACCACTGCACTATGTTGCCATTGGGAGAAAATTACTTAAAATTCCACTATTCAAAAGGAACGACTGGCGAGGCAGTTGGTGGCCACGCCTTTAACCCCAGCACTGAGTCAGGGGCGGGTGGGTCTGTGAGTTCTAGGCCAGCCAGGGCTACATAGAAAAACCCTGTGTCAAAAACAAAACAAAAGGGCTGGAGAGATGGCTCAGCAGTTAAGAGCACTGGCTGTTTTTCTAAAGGTCCTGAGTTCAATTCCCAGCAACCACATGGTGGCTCACAACCATCTATAATGAGATCAGGTGCCCTCTTCTGACATGCAGGCAGAGCACTGTATATGTAATAAATAAATCTTAAAAAAGAAAAAGACAAAACAAAACAAACAAAAACACAACCCACACAAACAAACAAACAAAAACCTGCACTACTCCCCTCTATTCTGCACTAGGGTCAGGGTACTAAATGCATTTCATTACACTCTTTTTTTGCTGAAAGGAGTTAAGACATTTTCATGCCAATATACAATTTCAATTTTCCTTTTCCTTTATATTACTGACAACTTTCCACATGACTAAAAATTATGAACGATTTGAGGCTAGAGAGCTGACTCAGCAGTCAAGAGCACTAGCTGTACTTCCAGACAAGCCTGTTTGCGTCCCAGCTCCCACGTGTTGGCACGTAACTGTCTACAACTCCAGATCCAGGGACCCACAGCCCTGTTCTGGCCCCCGTAAGTACCAAACATGTAGTTCACAGACTTACATGCAGGCAAAACAATCACACACATGAAATCACTAACATCTTGTTACTCTACCATGTAATTATAATGAACTTTTTTGGGTAGCATATGTACATATAAATAATTGGTTTTCCTGAGGTTTATCATGATCTAATAATTAAAAAAACCATAAGCAACCATTTTCTATAGGATCTGAAGAAAATTATTTCTGCTAGGTATCATTTTTCTTGGTACCCAGTTCCAAACGATCTCCAAGACAATTCCAGCCCATCATCAAGACTGAGGGCAGAGGCCTCTGTCTCGCAGACATCTGAAGGCTCAGCCATCTCAAAGCCGAGGCACACTAAAATTCACCTTGACTGCATAGCAAATTCGAGGCCGATCTGCAACAGGGTCATGCTGGTGCCATGGCTGCAGCTGGCCTGGCTTGCTCCTCACTGGCCACCACTGATGTCTATTTACACACACTATCCCATTCCAGCCTTGCCGCCTCAGGCAGTGGGTACCAGGATGCGATTTCACAGATGACAGGGCAGATGCAGAGAGATTAAATGGCCTGCCTGAGAGCAAAATGAGAGGTTTTACTATATCCTGTGGCTTGCACTTCAAATATACAGTGAGTGGAGAACCATGGCCAACATTCAGTGCAAAGTGTTCCTGGGAAACACAAATCCTGGCTGGAAGAAAACAACATAAAGCTCGGCCTTGACAACATCCAACAGAGGCCAGGTGTAGTAGTACACATCTTTAATCCCAGCACTTGGGGGAGGGGGGACAGGCAGGCAGATCGCTGTGAGCCAGTTTGGTCTATAGAGTGAGTTCCAGGACAGCCAGAGCTACACAGTAAGACCCTGGCTTGTTGGGGGGGGGGGGGGGGAAGGGTGGGGAGAAGAGACCCAACACGGCTAGAGTGGTACCCATGCCTACAGCTCCACTACTCAGAAGATCACAGGCTTGAAACTGGCATGTGTTACACAGTGAGTTTTATGCCAACCTAGGTTACCCAGTGAAACCTTATCTAAAAAAAAATAAAACAACAACAACAAAAAAAACCAAGCAAACAAAAACAGAAAACAATAAAGGTCACAAGATGCAATTTTAAAAAATGTAGCAGGAGTCAGAGCCAGCAAGCAGTATCCAAGAATCAGGCTTACCAGCGCAAGAATCAGGCTTACCAGCGCAAGAATCAGGCTTACCAGTTATTTCAGACTGGGATTTACAGCAGATTATCAAATAGCAAAGCTAAGAAATAAGTTTTTAAAACACTTGGAATTCCCAGAAAAAGGAGATTATAAAGACCTTACAGGAGGGCAGTTGTAGCGCACACCTTTAACCCCAACACTTAGGAGGCTAAGGCAATTGGATCTCTATGAGTTCAAGGCCAGCCTGGACTATAGAGTTCCAAGACAGCCAGAGATATACAGAGAAACCTTGTCTTGAAAACACAAAACAAAACAAAACAAACAAACAACCTTTGCAGAATTTAAAGGAGTCATTATAGACTTTCTAGAGGTAAAATACAGTCATGAGGTATTTCACATCAGAACTTGTGGAAGGTAATGATGGGGAAGATGCAAGCATTAAGGAACTTATCCAGGAACTGGGGAATGGCTCAGTGGGCAAAGCTCTCTCCGTGCAAGCATGAGGGCCTGAGTTCAGGTCCCAGCACCCATGCAGACGTCAGGAGCAGAGGCCAGCACACACATGTGCACTGCACAGGCACATGTCCTCTACATGCATGTCCTGACCTGACCTATACATTTAGTTCAACTCTAATGAAGTTTATTAGTGGTGAGAAGGGAATGGCCCCAGGGCAGGCAAGCTAGACATCTCAGTAGCTGCCTGGGGATGGAGGGAAGGGGGAGGAAAAGGCCACACTGTTTGAGTTACTTGCATGGAGGTCCCGCAGCATGGAAGTCCCCCACATGGCAGCAGGAAGCAAAATGGCAGGGATGGGGCCTTTTTAAAAAATTTTTATTTTATTTTATGTGCATTGGTGTTTTGCCTGCATGTATGTCATGCAAGTGTGTCAGATCTTGGAGTTACAGTTGTGAGCTGCCATGTGGGTGCTAGGAATCGAACCAGGATCCTTTGGAAGACAGGTTAGTATTCTTAACCACTGAATCATTTCTCCAAGCCAGGGATGGGGTTTTTAGAGAAAGAGTAAGGTAGCCCAACATATCAGAAAAGCATATTTACGTCCTTGCTAGGACCTGAATGAAAATCGAAAAGTCGAGTTTTTCTGAGAATTCCAGTGTGGCTCGGATCATAAGGAGTGCCATGAAGTCGCCTTGAGCTTTCTTTTTTCTTTTTTAAATTTTTTTATTTTTTGGTTTTTCGAGACAGAGTTTTCTCTGTGTAGTCTTGGCTGTTCTGGACTTACTCTGTAGACCAGGCTGGTCTCAAACTTACAGAAATCCTCCTGCCTCTGCCTCCTGAGTGCTGGGATTAAAGGCATGCGCCACCACACGTGGCTTAGCTTTGTTTTTGAAAAGACTTATTTTTGCTCTCTCCATGGCTGCTACTCAATATGTCGCCACAGAAAGACAAGCAGCCTCAGAAGTCAGCCTGGAGGTTTCATTCGGATCTTACTTATCCAGGGAAAGATGGATTTTTTTTTTTTTTGGTAACTTTTAAAAATGTGAGACAGAATTTCTTTTGTAGTCCTGGCTGTCCTTGACTTATTTTGTAGACCAGGCTGGCTTTGAACTCACAGAAATCCACCTGCCTCTGCCTCCCAGAATGCTGGAGTTACAGGTGTGCACCACCACACCTGGCAGAAGATGGAATTTTTGATTCTGGAAATGTTGAATCGTTTCTACGGGAGAAGGTTAAAGTCAGTGGAAATGTTGTTCATATGGAACACTTGGATAAAATCACAGTTGTGTCTGAGAAGCAGTTCTCTAAAAGGTGTTTGAAAGGTCTTACCAAGAAACACCTTAAGGAGAATAACCTCTACGACTGGCCTTGCATGGCTGCATTGATGTGGAGACTTACAAACTTCGTCATTCCCAGACTAGACAAAATGAACATAGGTCAGAGTCCGAGGAACAGTTAGCTTTGCTTTTAACAAAATGAAAGAATGCAAAAAGAAACTGAAAATTGGACTTTATCAGGAAATAAAAATCATTTTCAGACAGCTGTGAGCTTACCACGTGTGGGTGCTGGGAGCCTAGCTCAAATCTGCTGTTAAAGCAGCACGTGGTTTTTAACCACATAGCTATTTCTCCAGCCCTCCAGTAAAGTTCCTTAAAAAAAACAAACAAACAAACAAAAAAACCACTTATTTTATTTATTTATTTATTTATTTATTTATTTATTTACTATGTGCACAGCGCTCTGCCTGCATGTACATCTGCAGGCCAGAAAAGGACATCAGATCACATTATGGATGGTTATGAGCCACCATGTGGTTGCTGGGAATTGAACTCAGGACCTCTGGAAGAGCAGTCAGTGCTCTTAACCTCTGAGCCATCTCTCCAGTCCCCAATAAAGTTCTTACCTGGGCGTTTTCTCCCAAGGACATGTGAAGCTAATTCTAAAATTCTTACAGAAAGGCTGGAGAAATGGCTCAGGGGGCAGCGGTGCGCTGGGCAAGCATGAAGACTTGAGTTTGGGTGCTCAGCCTCATGTACAAAGAGGTGCATGAGAGAGAGCCTATAAGCTTGGCATGGTACGGCAGAGGCGACGGGAGAATCACTGGGGCTGGTTGGCCATCAGCTCATCTCCTCAGGCTCAATGAGAGACCCTGTCCAAAGGGAAGAAGGTGGAGGGCGACAGGAGGATGCCTGACAGTGTCCTTTGGTGGGCCTGAGCATGGCCACACACACGTATCTCACATACACAGTTCTACACACATAAAACAAGAAAGGGGGAGGAAGGCAGGAAGAAAACAAGGAAGGAAGGATGGAAGGAAGATTTGTGTAGAAGAACAAAGCTACTTTTGCACAAGAATACAGTGGGTTAGCCTGCACTACCCAGTGCTACAGCCACCACAAATGGACAAGCAGGCCATAAGAATGGAAGAGAGAGAGAAAAAAAAATAAAAGAATGGAAGAGAGAACCCAGAAAGGGACCAGGCAAGCAAGGATACCGTAACCTTGCTTACAGCAAGAAAGAATACTGCTGATGGGGACAGAGGCAGAAGGTGGTTATTTGGTAATGGTGTTGGAGTTACAGGTTTTCCATACAGAAAAGCAAAACAGAATCCCTATACCCCTTGCTAACCCTCAACACACAAAGAAAAGCAAAAAACATCACTACCACCACAACCCAAGATCAGTAAGGTGCTGAGGAAACAGGAACCCATTTTGGAAACACATTTTTGGGGTGAACTTTGAAGACACATTTGCCTTGAGCAAGGACATGGCTCTCCTTGTGGTTTCTTCTTTTTCTTTCTTTCTTTTTTTTTTTTGAGACAGGGTCTGTGTTAGCCTTGGCTGTCCTAGACTCACTTTGTAGACCAGACTGGCCTCAAACTCCAGAGCGCTGGGATTAAAGGCGTGTGCCACCACACCCAGCTCCTCCTTGTGGTTTCTACACTACACCCTTTGTTCCTATCTCTTTGGGTTTTTTTTTTTAAGATTTATTTATTTATTATGTATACAGTGCTCTGCCTGCATGTACACCTGCATGCTAGAAGAAGGCACAGATCACATTATAGATGGTTGTGGGCCACCATGTGATTGCCTGGAACTCTGGAAGAGCAGCCATCTCTCCAGCCCCTCTTTGGGTCTTTGGTGGTGATTACTCTTTGATTAGAGCTGTGATCCAGCAGGAGCCCTGGCTAGTAGCAGGGATGACCTTGGGGACCCCAGGAGCATGAGCTTCTGCCCTCTGCTCAGTGCTCGTTGGCTTCTGGAGGCGTTCTGTGGTTTCTCTGCCTCCTTTGTTGCTAAATGTATTTCTTTCTAGTCTTTCTGTCTGCTGCCCCTCGCTCAGGCAGAGGTCAGCATTGTGCAGGGCAACTCCTAACCTGTCTGCTGAGGACTGAGCAAAGGGATACAACTGAGTGTCAGCACCGACTTGTTTCCCTTTCTGTAGACAGGCAGTCCAGGATGGTCTTGAATTTGCAATGTAGATGAGAATCTGGCCCCGCCCTCCTAACCCTCCTGCCCTAAGCTTCCCATGTTAGTGTACAGGAGCGTGCCTTGCCCTCATGCTCTGCTAAGCACAGCTTCCTAAGCTGCAGGTAAGCTTGGGGACTTTTCCAGTGTTACTCAGCTGTGCCTGACAACTGAGGTTACCTAGTTGTGACCCTAAGGACATGTGAGCAGTAACTATGTACACGTGCCCCTCTCATGGGTACCGTCCGTGTAAAGGACGTATCTCTGAAATAACATCCCTGTCGTGGTTTGCTGTGCAACTGTGAAGACCTGAGTTCAAATCTCTAGAAATCACATAAAGCAGGGTGTGGCAGTATGGTGCTTGTCATGTGGCTGCTTCTACATCTCTTTGGAAGCCCACACAAGTACCTGGAGGCTGTTTTTGTTCATAGCCTCTCTGGAAATACTTTTTGTTTGTTTGCTTGTTTTGTTTTGTTTTTCAAGGTAAGGTTTCTCTGTGTAACAGTCTTGCCTGTCCTGGAACTCTCTTTGTAGACCAGACAGGCCTTGAACTCACAGCGATCCGCCTGCCTCCGCCTCCTGAGGGCTGGGATTGAAGCGCACCTGGCAGTTCATAAACTCTTTCAAAGCACCCTCTGGGGTTCTCCCTCCTCCAGCCACATGGCAGCTAACTCTCTAAAATGTCATTTGTTCACTACACATGAGCCTCTCCAAGTATCAGCAGCACCACAGTGACCGGACACAGGCTTTACAAGCTCCCTCATCCATGGAAGGTCTCCTTGACATGAGCCAGAAGCTCGGAGTGGTGAGGCAGAGTTAACATCAGAGAAGCAGGAGCCTGGCCAGTCAGCTTTCAGTGTTGTTCCTCTCTGAGGCAGCAGAGGGCAGTGGCAGCACCTCTGGGCCACCTTGGCTCCTGCATCAGTGGGTCAATCACAACATAATATCAGCTACCCAGGCACAAACGTGAGCAGGCACAGGACACATGTCTGGATGTCTGAGCCCTACATACGGGTGTGTACAACCAGACTAAATCCAGAAGAAACAGAAAAGGAAGCTTTTCAGCCAAGCATGTAAGTTAATTGATGATGGCCTTTTTCCCTTTCAAGATATTTTGTAGATAGTTGAATTGAACAAAACAAAAACCAAACAGGCTCAGGGAAGTGACTTAGTAAAACACTTGGTACAGAAATGTAAGGACCTCACCCAGGTGGTGGTGGCATCGGTGTCGGTGCACATCTTTAATCTTAGCACTAGGGAGGCAGAGGCAGATGGATCTCTGAGTTCAAGGCCAGCCTGGTCTACAGAGCGAGTTCTAGGGCAGCCAGGGCTACACAAAGAAACCCTGTCTCAAAAAACAAAAGATGAAACAAACAAACAAAAAGGTGAGGTTCTCAGTTCAAATCCCCAAACCCATGTAAAAGCCAGGCAGTCAGTGCCTGTCTGTAATCCCTGTGGAAGGTGAGGGTGACAACTTGGTGCTATCTTATGACTTCTATTAGAGTACTCTGGCATGTGTAAATGCACATGCACATACATGCACGCTTACACAGACACACTTTGAAATCAAACTGGGCAGTTGCCTGTAGTTGTATTACTCAGCAGACTGAGGCAAAAGGACTGCCAGGAGTTTGAGACCAGCCTGTACTAAAGCAAATACAAGGCTGGCTTGGCCTACATTGTGAGACGCTGTATTCAACAATAACAACAAAAACGTTGGTAGTTCTTGCCCAGCATGCAGCAATGCACAAAGCCCTGGTTTGATTCTTGGTATCACATAAATTAGACACAGGCCTATAATCCCAAGATTCATGAGATGGAGACAGAAAGACCGGAAGTTGAAGGTCATTCTTGTCTATAGAGTGAATATGAGGCCACCCTTGGCTACATGAGACTTTGTCTCAAAAGGACAAGAACATTCATATGCCACATACATTTTTTTTTCTCTCCGAGACAGGGTTTTTCTGTGCAGCCTTGCCTGTCCTGGACTCACTATGTAGACCAGGTTGGCCTTGAACTCACAGAGATCCACCAGCCTCTGCCTCCTGAGTGCTGGGATTAAAGGCGTGCGCCACCACGCTGGGCCACATACATCGTTTTAACCTGCTCCATTTCTGACCTGGGCCGGTTCACCCCTCCTTAGGCAACCTAGTGGTCCCCCACTCCCAGGAGGTCACCATATTGATGCTGAACTTAGAGCGGACACCTGATCAGCACAGTGCACTACAGCCCAGAACTCCTGGCTCAAGCGATGCTCCTATCTCAGCCTCCCGAGTAGCTGGGACTACAGGCATGCGCCACAGCGCCCGGTACCACACATATTGTTTTAAGTCTACTAAGCCCACTTATTTGATATGATATCTTTAAAAACTATGAAGTTGGGCTTTCTAGGAATTTACCTAAGAAAATAACACCAAGACAAACTGTTTAACTCAGCATGGTTGTTAGCAGGGAATGCTGGGACAGCTGAAATATATACTACCAGAAAAAGGAAATAAAACTTGTGCTGTACCCAGGTACAATCACTTTGTGACAATGAGGAAAGGTTCTAGAATAGAAGTGCTCTGTGTCCCAGATTTTGCTTCTAAAAAGTGTGCATAATTATATAAATATTAGACAGGAAGAGGTGGATCTCTGTGAGTTCAAGAGCAGCCTGGTCTACAAAGCGAGTCCAGGACAGCCAGGGCTTCACAGAAAAACCCTGTTTTGAAAAACAAAAACTAATAAACAAGACAGAAGAATTTATACTGAAATGTGAATAGTGGCCACACTGAACGGCAGTTACCCATGGATTTTTGTTTATTTGTTTGTTATATTCTCACGTTTTCTACAGTAAGAATTAATTGCTTGGGGCTGGAGAGATAGCTCAGTGATTAAGAGCACTGCCTGCTCTTCCAAAGGACCTGGGTTCAAGTCCAGCACCCACATGGCAGCTCACAACTGTCTATAACTCCAAGACCTGACACTTTCACACCAATGCACATAGATTAAAACTAAATAAAATATTTTTTTAAAAAAAGAATTAATTGCTTTTGTAAAAAGATGATCACGAAAGTTGTTAATAAGCACAGAGGACACATGGTGTTTTGGGGAGCAGCCAGAAAAGAGTTGGAAGAACTCGGGTTGCCAGTGAGTGGGGCTGAGGACGGTGATGAGGCAAAAGGAGTCTCAGTGTGGGCAGCAGCGTGTGTTTGTGCAGGATCAGGGCAGGCTCTGCAGGGTTCAACAGCAAAAGCATCCAGTGGCCACTACTTAGGACCCACTTGTCCTATGTAAGCTCCAGTCAGAGCTGAGGCAAAGGAAATGCTCCCTGCTATGGATACAGCCCACAAAAGATCACAAACACAATAATTAGTGGTCAGAGCATCCCCATGGGAGGAGACAGAAGAAACATCTAAAAGGTCCTAGGTTCCTAGGACGGAGGTGGGCAGGTAATAGCAAAAGATACTTGTGACTGGGCAGAAGGTATGTGTGTGACTGGAGCGGCAGAGCCTCCTCACAGTATCTGTATAGTTTCCTGGGGTGCCGGCAAAGCTCAGGTGGTCCAGCTGGTCCACTTGCTGTACCAGTCTTGAGTCTGATCCCCGAACCCCAAGTGTGTGTGTAGGCATGATGTGTGTGAGCGTGGGTCACAGGCCAGGGAGTACAGCTCAGAGGCAGAGTGCTTGCCTCCCTAATGCCTAGGTGACCAATACAAGGCCCTGGCTCAACCTTCAGCATGGGAAACCAAAAATCCCTATTTGTACCCATGTATGGGGCACACACCTGTAAACCTAAAACTTGGAGTTAGAGACAGGATGAGCTAGAGCTCAGGATCATTCTCAGCTGCATATAGAGTTCAAAGCCAGCCCAGACTATATGAAACCCTGCCTCAAAACCCAAAACCCCAAAACCCAGCAGAATAAGTGGAAATGCTGTGATAATGCACAGCTTAACATGAATTAACTCAGCACCACGGTCTCCGAAGCAGCTGCCCAGCTGGCCTGGGGCGGGAAGAAGAAAGCGGGAGGGCGCAGTGTCTGGGCTGGGGGAGGGTAATGATGGAGGCTGCTGCGGCTTGGCCTGGATAATGAGCAGTGTCTGGCCCCACCCCCCAGGGAGGGCAGTGAGAGGGGGCAGGAAAGAACACTACAGGTCCTTCCCAACTTGCCTAGTGGTGGCGGTAGTGAGAGTGTGTGAATGAGTGTGTGCCTGTGCGTGTGTGTGTGCGCGTGCGCGTGTGCGTGTGTGTGTGTGTGTGTGTGGTGTGTGTGTGGTCACTCCCAACACCTGACTAAGACTGCTTAAGTCAGAATGACTATGTGGAACAACAGTTCTCAGAAACACAGGAAGGACAAGGCACAGACTTCCTGGCTTTGCTCTCAATAATCCAGTGCCTTGAGGGTGTCAAGCACAATGTAGATTCTCAAAAATATCTGCTGAATTGTGAATGAACTGACAGCAGATGGGAGCGCATGCCTGTGTGTGCGTGCATGCGTGCTTGTGTGTAAGCAGGGTCTTGGTTTTTTAGCCCAGGCTGCCTATACCTCATGGATTTCTGCTTCAGCTTCTTCCAGGAGTGTGCCACCACACCTGCCTTCCCTTTGCTTCTTGATTTCAGACCCCAGGAGATTCTTCCTATGGCTCAGGGACTAGAGTAACTGAGCCCCTGAGATGCGATCCTGAGCTGGAGACCTGCAAAAGGGAGCAGACACTTCCCAAGCCAATCTGCCTAAGCTGCGAGCTGGCCCTATTTATGCCTGCAGAAATCCCTCAGCTATTTCCATGCTCAGTTACCAGGCTCCACCCCAGGCCTGGCTCCAGGGATGGGGCCAAAAGTGTCCTGCCCTTAAGTACTGATTACAGACAAGCCTGGGCTTGTGCTAGCTGAAAAGAGAGGAAGCTCCACACAGAAGAAAGTAAGAATTGGAGTCACTTGGTCCCAGCACTCTGGCCTGCAAGGGCCATTAGGCTAGGACAAATTCTTGAATCCCTTTGTCCCCAGTAGTCACAGCTGAATGCAGAAGTCCGCAGTGACCCACCTGGCTAAGGGGAAAGAGGTCAGAAAGAACCACTGGCCCCAGAAGGATCAGCCCAGCCTAAGAGGGTGTAGCCAGAAGAGCCCAGGTAATCCCTCAGGAAACACTATTTATAGGCAGACACAGCCTGAGATGACCCTCAGAGCTTGGGTAACCTTCGATGGGAAAGGAGAGAGAGGCCTGTATCGGGCCAGCTCTACTCATCTGGGACTCTCCATAGGCCTGTGGGCCTTGCCTCCCCATTCCCTGGGGCCCATCTCTAGAGCTTAGGGAGGGAAAAGGGTGGAGCTGGTTGCTAAGTGACAAGCCAGACATCCTAAACTGTATCTCCTCCTGGGATACAGAGGGTCTCAAGTGGTCCTGAGCAGGGCAGAAGGATCAAGGCAGGAAGGCTCCTGTCCTCCAGGACCCTGTATCTGGGCCCAGAACACTGTACTTCTCCGCCACCATCGTTTTCAGTGGCCTGATGCTAAGAGGCCCTGAAGTTTATCTTCCTGATCCCAGGGGCTGGCTCAGCATCTGGTGCAAATGAAGTGAGCAGACAATATGGGAAAAGGCGGAATCACTGGGAAGAGAGCCCTGCAAATGGGGAAGAGAGGACTGTTTTGTGAGTAAGAAGACAGGGAGGAGGACAGAGGAGGGCCTGAGGGGCCAAAGCCAGTCACATAGCGCTCAGCTAGGAGACGGCAGAAGGACAAGGCACTGGATGCCAGAGACCAAGCCCAGAGAGGGCCGGAACCTCTGCGGTGAAAGGAGCTCCAAGTGTAGCCAAGAGAAACAGCCTTACCCAGAAGTCTCAGAGGCAGCTATGGAAAAGGACAAGGGGTCTCACAAGAGTACAGACAGCCTGTGTTTTCACTACTCTGACACAACATACACATTCATAGGCAGACCACCCTACATATACTAGGAAAGAGGTCATTATTTGCCCCCTGGACTGAGCCCCCAGCCCAGGCCTTGGAGAATCCAGTACTACCCGAGAGAGGGCACTAACCAATCACGCTGGCCCACTCCCTGAAGAAAACTGGCCGGTGTGAGCTTGAGCACAGACAGAACCCTTGTATCTCAGGAGGGTGGTCTAACTGCCATATGGCCAACAACTCCCTTAGCTGAGGCTAGTCTGGAAGGAACAGGATACAAATGCAGTTAGAAATGGGTGTTGAGAAAGCCCCCCCCAAAAAAAGAGAGAGAAAAAGCCCCCCCCCCCCACTTAAGTCCATGTGAACTTTTACAATTGCAGCTGCTCTTTCCTTGTAGTGACTACATTCTCCTTCTAACCTTGTACTGACGTTTTTTCCAAGTGCAACCACCATCCTGACCTAACATGAATCTCTGGCCACAGATAACCGGGTAAGGAGCCCCCCCCAACCCCCATCAGCCTTTCTGATTTCTGGTTATTCCCCAGGGCCTTCAGAGATGGCCAGTGGAGGCTCTCTGCGTGAATGCGGCACCATCCTATGCCTGTTGTTCCCATATGCAGAAAGACCATTAGGTGGGGCTGCGGTAATGGCTAAGTGTACCTACTCTGCCTAGTGCTTAAATGAGAGACTCTGGCAATCAAGCCAGTCAATACTGTACAGTACCACAATGCAGTTAGAGGTCAGCATCTTCTTTGTGAAGATGCTGTGATTTCAAAAAACTTGAAAATTCTTACTCTTTACTTTCAAGTGCAGGAGAACGCAGGGGTTAAATGAGGTTAAGTTTAACAGGGACAAAGAACAGACTTGATGGATGCTGCATTCCTGAGCAGGCCTCATGGCACAGGGTCAGCATTTTTCCTAGGGTAGAAGAGGGAGATGGCAGCTAATAAATAAATCAGCAGCTCCTCGGGGGTTGCTAGAAAGGTCTCCTGGATTTGCCGCTCCCTTTGCTACCTTGGGATTGTACAGAGGGGAGGAGGAAAGAGGAAGAGCTCGCTCCCACTGGTTTCCACATAGGTAGCCCAGATGTCTCTGCTGCCAAAGGGAAAAGCCCAGTGAGTGGGTACCGGCCAGACTCCATATTCCCTGGTGTCTATCAGCACACAGTGCTGAAGGCAGGGCAGAATCTCGAAGCTGAGAGTGACACCTTAACGACATATAGCCTTAGCACTTTGTTTTACTGATGAGGAAATGGAGGTTAAGAGGAAAGGTCACTTGTCCTGGACCCCATTCTGCTTCGCAAGTGTGTGTGGCATAAAGTTCTTCCGTTAAACTAGCCCAGTAACACACAGACCAAGCTAAGTTCTAACTAGAACACGACAACATCTGGAGCTGAACACAGTGGTTATCATGGAAAAGGCAGTGAGTAAAACAGTATATGAGCCAGAGGACAGGAGCTAGAGGCCCAGCCCAGCCTTCTAAATCCTGGATCCTAGCCCACCTGGAGGACTGGGTGCCCATGGGCTTCGCAGGCTTCAAGAAACACAGATTCAGTAACCAGCTAGACCCCAACTAAGCACAGCAGGCTTAGGGCTCAGTAGTAGAGCCCAGTCTCTCATGTCACACAACAGCCCTGCTTGGGGCAACCGCTACACCCTGAGGAAGCCTACTTCCACTGCTGGAGGCAACTGGAGGCAGAAAGCAAACACGAATTCTAGTTACTCTTCACTGGGCAGGAACGGAACACAGATGCACCGACTGAGGATTGATAAGCTCCCTGTAAGCTGAACACATAAAATAAAAATGCATTTACTACTCCTAATTTGCTGAACACCACAGCTTAGCCTGGCCTACTGTCTTGGTGCAGTTTCTGTTGCTATAAGAGAAGATCAGTGGGTCATTTAGGAAGAAAAGAGGCCTGTTTTAGCCCACAGTTCTGAAAGTCCAAACATCGAAGAAAATATCAAGCCACTCATTAGACAGATCCCTAAAGGCCCTACCACGTCTCAAAACCATTACACTGGTATCAAGCCTTGCCTGAGCTGTCAAACACAGCACACCCATACCACACTACCCACTGTACAATGCTCAGAACTTATATCAGCCTACAGATGAGCAAAGTTATCTACCACAAGCCTATTTCAAAATAAAGTGTTGAGTATCTCATGTTAGTAACCGAGTACCATACAGAAGGCAAAGAGCAGAACAGACAGAGAAGATGCTTTTATGCCACTGTGAAGCCAAAGTGAAGTCAAACCACTGGGGTAGGGAGTCATCCTCATAGGTTCTGGAGCCAAGGCAGAAATGAGATTGAACATGAGACCCATGACTTACTACCTAAGTGGGCATCTTCTCACTTTCTGAGGCAAGTGGGAAGACTGTGTGAAGCCAGCTGTATGTATGTGTGTATACAAACCCACAAGAGGTTTCTAAAACACTCAGGCTCACAGGCTCTTGCTTCCTTAATGTGTATGTATATACACAAATATGCCACACATTTGCTCCAGTGGGAAGCACTGATTAATGTATCAGTGTTGGTTTCTGCCATTATCACACGCCTGTGGAGATCCCGTGGAGCTGGAGTTTAGGTAGGTTGTGAGCCACCTGGAGTGGGTACAAAGAAGCAAACTTGGATCCTCTAGAAGAGCATAAATATTCTCAACTTCAGAGCCATCTCTCGGTTCCTGTCATCAACACCGTTATTTGAACCTGCCCCTCCCCTACTCCGTTCTCTAGATCATTAATACACATTAGCGGGGCTCCCTGCATTTCACTCTTCTCCACACTGACAACCCCCACTTCCTGCTACTGCTTCTCCCATCTTCAACATTTAAGATGCTGAATCAGGTAAGTGCAGAGACACATACAACTTACCTGGACTGGAAGAAATGAAATGCCTGAGGAGATCATCGCACAGCTTGGGACACACAACATTTAGTTTGTAGATTGACAGAACTCACTGAGCACACTCATGCTCCAAAGCCAAGTTTGGGCCTTGCAGGCAGCTGTGCCTGACTCATCCCTTCCCCTTCCCTCCTCTACAGTTGTGACTCACCAGGCCTGGCAGACCCAGTCCCCCTGCTTCCCTCCTTAGCACTAAGGGGTCCAGACTTCTAGCCTCCATCCATCATGATCCTGGACTGAAAAGCCTTTCTCCTGACAGGCCTGAGCCCCAACACCACCTCTGGGTTACACACCAGGACATGCCCTTGCTGTGCTGTCCTAGCAGATACCCGCTGTTAACTACTGGAGGACAGGCTCCTGAGAACCAATACAGCATGGTCCACCAGAAACATGCACACACACCCCTCCTTTTGGAGGGCAGTTCTGACTTAATTGCCCGGGAGTCGGCTCCTCGCTCTCAGCACCACAGGGGTTCAGAAGCTCTCCAGATGGTTCCAATAGACAGCCATGCCAAGAAGCACTGATCAGGAACTTGCTGCCTAGCCAAGCTGCCTGCTTCTCTGTGTTTAATCAGGCCTCTGCGAGGGCCTGGCAAGAAGTGTCCTGGGAGAACCCAAGCTTGCTTGAGGCTGGCCATCTGGACAGCCAGGCTGGCCATCAGCACTAAGGGATAGCTCAGGGGAGACCCTGTGTTTGGGGGAACCCTGAAGCACATCTGTCCAGAGGGCAGTCACCTCTGTGCAGATAAAAGAGCAGACCAAGCCCCAGCCCAGGTGCACAGCTCTGCAGGCAGACAGCCCTGGACTGGCTTTCTGTGTTCTGTACTAACAAGGCTGGCAGGCCCTTTCACCTCTCCCTCCTCCTGACTCCACTCAGCCTGAGGCCTGAGTTCTGACCCATGTGGCCAGAGCTAAGATTCCTTCTCCTGTGGGGATACAAAGGACTCTTCTTCCAAGGCCAAGTTGTGGCTGTGTGCATAGAAAGCAATCTGCTCTGAGACAGGGGGATGAGCAGGAGAGCAGAGAGAGGGATCTGTTTCCTAAGAAAACCCCACTCCTCTCCAGCTGCTTTAGAATGAAGAAGGGAAAAACCTGACTCATTAGTGTCTGTGTGACTCACAGGCAGGCAATGTACTTGCCAGAATTGGGTGGGCAGTCCACAGGGGGCTCCCAACTGGAAATGTGCACAAATAAAGGCCATCCTTTTAAACCCCTGGCTCTTCCGGGACACGTCCGGCCACAAGAGCTGCTAGGCCTGGGTGGCTGTTCTGGCAAGTCCACCTAGCTCAGCTGTGGGGGTGGGCAATGGCCACAGGCTTCAGGGGCTGGCTCAGTAAGTCACTAGCTGGGCTAGGAGGACAAAAAAACTAAAGGGTTTGGAACATCAAAAGGCAGCGTTGAAATCAGAGGACCTGAGTTTCATGTCTGCCTTCACAGATGTGACCCTGCGCAGCCAAACCTCTGGACTTCGATCTGCGCATCCATAAATTAGGAATGATAAAGAGTGTGGTGGTACAGCCCTATAACACAAGCACTTGGAAGCCAGGGGCAGGGCATCTTGACTATAAGGACAGCCAGCCTGGCCTACAACAACAACACAGCAGCAGCAGCAGCAGCAACAACAACAAACAATCAGAAACAACAAAATCCAGGGCCTCAGTGAGCAGAGTCTTTTACTCCTTTCACGGGAGGATAAAAGGATCCAGATCCTGGGTGAGACAACAGCCCCAGGCCTGGTAGCACCACCACGTCCACTGTCTTCAGAGGGGTGGTAGCAGCTCCTCAGTAAGTGGTAAGGGCAGAGGTGCTGGCTGTAGAAATGCCTGAGAGGCTGCCGAGGTATCCTAAGGTATTTATTTTGGCAATGCCTAAAGAAGCGGTCTTGGAAAACAGGGAGCCAACAGTGGCATATGTCCCCAGGAGGGCCCCCAGTATTCCCACAAAGCATATCCCAGGCCTCTAGCCAGGCTACAAAGCAAGACCCCCACGCTGAACCACGGGGAGGTCTCCACGGCCCTCCTGCTCAGGCCTTCATCTCCTTTCCCTTCAGAACGACTGGGTTGATAGAGTGGGCTGGTGTAAGAAAAAGTCTGGGACTGAGCTTTGGTTTCCTTGCTTTTTAAAAACATCAAACTCAAAACAAAAAACAAAACAAAAACAAAAACATCAAACTCTTGTCATCCTCGTCCCCAGAAGGTACTAGAAGCTTTCAAAGAACCTATTCTCTGAGGCAGGCAAAGTGCAGCGAGTTTGGGGAAAGGGTTGGAGTGCATTCACCATTCCTCCTGATATCTCCTTGAAGACTGCAGGCTGCGGAGGACACAGGAGCCTCAGCTCCCACTGCCGATAGGTACCCTGGGTTTCTCAATGGGAGCCGTTGGTGGAGCAGGAAGTCCTTCACCTGGGCATCATTTAATCCATGTGAACTGGGCCATCTCAGCTGAGATGCTCTCAGTGTGAAGGAGATCTCCTGGCAGGCTCTTCCTGCATCAAGTGCTTTGGGACAGAGCTGCTCGGGAGCCTTAGCTGGGTCCCTGGGCCCTACAGTTCACAGAGCTGCTTCTAGCTTTCCACCCAGCTCCAATGCACTCACTGGAAAGCCCAAGAGGACTCCTGGCACTCCAAACACAGCCCAAGCCACAAGGCAAGCCATCTGTGCTGTAATGTGTACATGCACGCGTGTACACACACACACACACACACACACACACACACACACACACACGGGGTGGGGGGTGGAGAAGATGGTGTATGTGCCAAAACAAAACCGCTCAGATAGCTCACGGTCCTTCATGAACACTCACTGGTCTGGTGGGGCCAGGCACAGTGATGCCTAGAAGAGAAAAAGTCTCTGATCAGACAAGCTCACCTCCTGTCTCAGGTGAGACTGAATCACATGAGTGACGCACAGTGTTTTTTGGTTTTGTGATACAGTACGTTCATGCTCGTTATTATGAAAATATCTGAATAATTTAGGAAATCCTTGGAATGTGTGCACTGGCACATATTTTAAAATATACAAACACAGTAAATAACTATGTAAATTCAAAACTGAAACAAGCAACCAAATTGGTAGGTAGGAGAGTGGAGGCATGCAGTCAGTCTGCAGGAAGCACACACACCCTGACACAGTGCCTCCTCCACATCTGCCAAAGCAGTGGCTGGAGCCCAGGGCTGCTGTCTCTGAGGCCTCAAAATCAGACCCTGTGTAGGACAAAGGCTCTGACAGGGAGGACCTGGGTGGAAATCAGCCTCATGCCTACGCCTGCACTTCAGACTCATTTCACCCTCCTCACCACACAGCAGGCCGCTCTACTTTGGCCTCTGCTGCTACTAGCAGAGCAAGCGCTGGGCCTCAGTTTCCCTTAGGAGCAATGGTAGTAACACAGAGAGAAGTCTGATCAAAGAACCTGTGTGAAAGACCAATTCTATGAAAGCCACAGACGCCTGTGGGCGGCACTGTCTGTTCTGCAGCTGTCCTCTTCTGGTGCTGATAGGGTTAGCCTTGAGCTCCGAGCCAGGCCTCACTCTAGTTCTTTGGACCCTGCTACCCCACCCTCAAGGTAACCCAACTCTCTGTGCTCAAATAACAACTGGGGGTGGAGCCAGGAGGCCTAAGGCCTGGGCTTCCGATGGTTACTGGCTGCTAGGATGTGCAGGCCCAGACAAAAGGGTCATGGCCCAGATTAATTTCAGCATCTGATCCCTGAGCACCCGCTGGGTTGAAGCCCACCCTGCCAGGCTCCTAAGAGCCTGAGGAAATGAAGTTGATATTTTAATTACCTCAAGAATATCCAAAGCCTAAGGACTGCCTCCTCAGAGAGGGCCTCCCTTCCAACCTGGCAAAGTGAGAGACTCCTACTCCCTCCCTAAGCTCTTCGCATTCAGCCACTCCTGACTCACCACCCGGATCCCATCTCCCTCTCCTGGACTACTGCAAGGAGCCTCTCTAGGGCAGGACCTGTCTCCTTCATCGTTATCTAGGTCCTTGGCACAGAATGAGTTTTCAGTATTCCTTGGGTGGGTGGGTGGGTAGATGATGGATGGATGGATAGACAGACGGCTGGCTAGCCCATCAAACAAGCAGTGGGTGGCATAAAGGACACTCAAAAGGCTGTGGAGGAAATGGGGAATATCTGGGAAGACTTCCTGGAGGAGACAAGACCTCGTGACCTTGGCTTTGAAAGAAGTATTTCAAGTGGCAGGTATGGGAGAAGCCAAGGTGGGATAGCCAGTGCAGCCAGCAGGACCTGCTGGGCATCTGACGGGTTGACCTGGACCTTGTAAGGTCTAATGGGTGCCCTGCCCCCATCCCACGGTCCTCCTACTTACTCTGCTCTTCATGGATAAATGAGGACTTCATAACTATTCAAACACATGCCTGTGGTATGGTAATTGGGGTCATTTCCAAACTGCGCTCTGTTATGGCACTCACTGGACTGCCCTGGTCTTTTGCTTGCTTGTTTGTTTTCAATCTCTGTGCCCCTCCTGATCAGCTCTAGTCCTAACTGGCTATTCCACAATGGGGAACTAAGGGAAACTGCCAACTCTGTCGACAAAGACAAAGCTCTTATTGCCTCTCACCCCGGTCTTAAAAGCAGATATCTCCACTTCAGATAACATGGTAAGCTGCTGGCTGCTCTGTTTTGTGACAGAGTCTCACTGTGTATCCCAGACTGAGGAGGAACACTCATTGTAGCCTAGGCTGGTCTAGAACTTGCGCTCCTCCTGCCTCAGCCTCCTGAGAGCTGGGATTCCAGGTGTGAGTTACTACTACCCCCAGCTTACAGGCTAACTTTTTCACGATGGAAAGTCTAGCATGTCTGTCAACCAAAACTTTGGGCCAGCATATGCCATGAAGAACTGATAGGAGCCAAATCCAAAAGGATGGATGTACCTGACCTGGTGGTGTCTTGAGGACAGAGATGGGGCAGGAGCAGAAGAGGCGAGAGAGAAAGGACAGAAAACCCAGAAGCTCACAGGTTCTGGGAGCTGTCCCTGAGGTCTCCGTTTGAGTCATCCTTAAAGGGAGGTGGTCATACCTTTGCCAACCAAGGTATTATGGCACTGACATGGAGTGATATGGCATCACTATGGGCAAGAACTGAGTCTGACACTACCTCCACTTGGCAGAAATCAGAGATGGAGTAATTGCCAGGGGTCAGTTAGTGGTCCTGGTAGGCCTGTGTGCTTCCCTAGAAAACTGGCAACTCCACATGAACTTAGGTTTGATGTTTGTGAAGAAGGAAATCCAGATGGATGCACACCAACCTTCCCAGCTGAGGGCTGGAGGCAGGCCCTGTCTTCTGTAGGAAGCATGGCTGTGCACACGTGGGCTTTTAAAAGAGTAATGCACCTGGGTGTGCATGGGGCTTTACCATTCATCTACATGTAGTTTGGTAGAGAATCTGAAGACGTGTGGGGCAAGAGAGAACTCTGTTGCGACAAGGCTGAGAGCCCAGCTGGGACGTTGGTAGCCTTCTACTTCTAAGGAAAACTTTACTGACCATCTTGGATTAACTCAAGCTTCCGTTTGAGCTGCTCTCGTAAGTCGTGCCTCAAATCAGCTATGAGGAGAGTGGGTGCAGCAACACACACCTGTAAGCTGAGGCAGGAGGGTCGCTTGAGCCCTGCAATAACTAGCAAGCCAGCCAAGCAACACAGCAAGACTCTGTCTCAAAAGCTAAACAACAAATCAAATCAAAATGAAAATGGGGTTTGGGGCAGGCCTGGGTTTCCCACTGCAGGAGCAGTTGGCACGTGTGGGTGCTCAGGGAGTTAAGAGAATGAACCAGAAGAGAGCGGCTCACACAGGGGAGGTGAGAGTTCAGGTCTCCTGGGAAAGGCGGTGATGAGAGTGGGGAAAGAACAACAGAGAGGGCCTGCCAATGGCAGAGAACTCTGGACTGGTAGAATCAGTTCTTAGTAGAAAGTAGGCTGACACCTTCTAAGGTGCCCAGAGCAGTCACAGCGGCTCCTGCCTGTAAGGTTTCATGGAGTAGCAGGCTGTAGAGCCTGCCTGGCTTGGGACTGCTGGTCATGGCCCCGTATCAGGGTCCTTTCTGAGACTTGTCTGACAAGGGCTTAAGATCTGTGTCAAGGAGAGCTGAGTCAGTTTTGTGAGGGGGTGGGGCTCTGCAGGGGCGGGTCAGGCAGGTCAGGCCTCATTCTCTCAAGAGTGAGTGCTCCACTAGTCCTACACTGGCCAGAAGCAGTTTCATTGTACCTCTCCCCTGTGGCGGTGGCTTAGAAGACAAGCAACCTCTCTATCAAACTTAGGAGAAAATGAGGCCCCCAAGGAGAGAGCCAGGCCCCCTAGAAGTAAGTAGGTGCCTCTGCAGACAGGCTGCAGCTGGTATCTGCACTAGACCACCTGTCTCAAACCTCCTCACTGCCATAGATGCCAGACAGGTTCTAGAGTGAGGCGGAAAGGAGGAGGAGGTGGTGCTGACAGCACTAGGCAGCAGGAGCTATCTGCTTTCAGTACAGCCACCAAACAGGCAGAGAGAGCCCTGTGGGTGCAGCTCGGGACTAGAGGGAAAGGCGCCCTCTAGGTTAGCTCAGCTGGAGGTCAAGGACTGCTAAAGCTGGCAGCCCTGACGAGGGGGATGCTATTTGCTTGCAAGTGAGCATACTGTCGCCTTGGTGACCCAGGGAAGCACAAGGCAGGAGCCAGTCACAAAGCCAGAGCAGAGTCCTCTGTGCCACACTGGGCCTTGACATTTCCAGCTGGGGAAGTGGATACATGCAAAGCACTCCTTGTCAATGGATGAACTAGGGGTGGGAGCCACACGGTCCTATGCAGGGCTCAAAGATGTACATGGCTCCATCTTGCCCCTCCAGAAGCAAGGGCACAGAAAGCTGGAGGAGGCAGAAAGAAAGACACACAGGACTTTAAGAGAGAGAGTATGTCAGGGGAAAATACAGAAGAGGGTGGCATTAGATAAAAAACAACACACCCCACAGGCAGGCAGCTTTCACCTGCTTGCTCTGCTCCAAAGCAGAGATGAGAACACCTTGGTTTGGAGGCTCCCCCTAGCTGGTTGCTTTCTCCAAGCGATCTGTCCTTCAACTATCTCACCTTTCTAATAACGGTGTCCCATGTGGCTGACCTGCCTCCAACTGCCTGCTACGCCAGCCCACTATCTAGACCCCAGCATCACAAATCTCTGCTGCTTAGGCCCCCATCTAGATAGGGTTTCTCTGTGTAACAGCCCTGGCCATCCTGGAACTCTCTTTGTAGACCGGGCTGTCCTCAACCTCACAGAGATCCACCTGCCTCTGCCTCCCAAGTGCTGGGATTAAAGGCGTGCGCCACCACGCCCGGCTTACTGAAGGCTTTTTCACTGGTGAATTCTTTATGGTTTTTCTTTGTCTGTTTTGCCTATGTGTATGTCTATGCACATGGGTGTGCCTGCTGCCTGTGGACATCGAACTAGAGCTGCAGGTGGTTGTGAGCCACCATATGGTGCTGACAATCAAACTCGGACCCTGCACAACAGCAGGAGTGCTCTTAATCAGGGAGCCAGCAAATTTTAAAACAAAAGCCCATCACACCGGGGTCTGCCACATTCCCCACGCCCCATCCTTCGTTTTGGACCCTCAAGCCACAGACAATGTGCTCTGGGACTAGGAACATCTCTTTACCTTCCAGATGAGTTATATGTGCCCGGGAGCAGCCTGGAGCTGGCAGAAGCTACAGAATGGAGACACATCCTCAACCGGCAGTGCCAAGGACAACCGGGAACCTCTCACCCAAGCACATCCCTAACTTTTTTTTAACATTTAAAAGATGACATATGCCACACACTGAGAAATTACATAATAGAAACATAAAAAGAAAAAAGTGTAAGTCACCCATATCCTATCACCTAAAAATAACTAGCAAAACCACACTGAGGTATTTTCTTTCTCTTCTCAATTCACATGCATACTGCTGGGATCATATGGTGTGCACAACTGAAACTTGTAGCATTATAATAGCCCCACTCTGATGCCAGCTTCTGGCTCAGAGTGAGTTGCAACCCCTTGCTGCTAGTCAGATTCACCTATGGCAGCTCAATACAAACTCAGGTACCTGGTTGGTTCTGCCTGGACTCAGGAAGCAAATGAGATCTATTATAAATAAAATAAAATAGCCTGCTGTTTTTATTTCACACCGACTCATCCAGTAAGCAGTTATGTACAACATGCTATGTGCTGGGCACTGCACTGAATGCAGTTCCTCAAAGCCTTACAATATCCGTCCTTCCGTCCTTCCTTCCTTCACTCACCAACTGCACTGACTATACATTAGGCCCCAGGCTGGGGAGTAGGGTCCGAGTGAAAGAATTCAAGGTCAGAGCTAGTCAGGGAAACTGGCATGTGAAAGGACAATGAGAGATCAAGTTCCAAGTGCAGAGAGTAGTGGTGCACATCTCCAGGGCAGGGAGGACTGCTGGGCCAGCAACACCGCTTAGACGCTATCCCCAAGAGATGGAAGACCTCTGAGAAGGTGAAGCAGAGGACACACACGTTCCGGTGGCTCAGCCTGGGCCCCATGTGGAGGGTACGGTACAGGGGTTCTGAGCTGCTGGGATGGACAAGGAGCCTTGTCTGGCCTGGGAGTGTACTAAGGTCTCTGCCACAGGCTATTTGTGTGAAGATGGGGATGGAGTGACTGGATCTGGGGGATGCTTGAAATACATATTAAGTAACTCAATTTCTAAAACCAGGGCAGGGGAGATAACCAAGGGCGGCACATACCAGGTCACTAAGCTTTACCTTGGCATGTTTCTAATGTCTTCCACTGAGATGAAAGTCCTCACACACAGAGCTCTGGGCGCATTTCGACTTGGTTCCCTATGATAAAATCCTCACTGGGGAATTTCTAGGTCAAAGAGCAGGGATATTTTTAGGGTTCTTGGTCTTTTTGCCAGACCGCTTTCCAGAAAGACTCTGAATTCCAATTTCTGCCAGTAGTGCCCAAAAATGCTCAGGCCAACAATCGACAAGAGGCCCAGCTCCTGTTCCTCCACTGTTAGGACAAAACACTCAGGAAGCACCTTCATGATTCTGAATGGACGATGGTTTCCAGGAAAGAGTACCAGTAGTCCTGGGGGCTAACGAGCTAGAGGCTCCGCAACTAGGCTGGGCCAGAGAAGCAGCACTCTCCTTTCTCTAACCCATCTTCCTTATTAAGTGATATGTCACTCACTTGCTCAGACACATTGCATTCCAGGGCTCTGATGCCCTTAAGGCACAAGCCAGAGGCTGGAGAGACAGCTCAGTGGTTAAAGAGTACAACTGCCCTCTTCCTGAAGACCCAAGCTAGGATCCCAGCATCCACTTCAGGCAGGTCACAGGCATCTGTAACTCCAGCTCTATGGGATCCAGTGCCTTCCACAGGTACGTGTACACACACACACACACACACACACACACACACACACACACACACACACCATGGTGTACAATTACAGACAGACTAATTTTTTTTAAATCCTAAAAAAAGGAAGAAAGAAAGAAAGAAAGAAAGAAAGCTGAACTCCCTATTATGGAGCTCATATCCCAAAAATATGTACTTCAATACAGTTCATTCACTTTTTTTTCCTTGAGACAGGGTTGCTCTTTGTGGCTGTCTTGGAATTTGCCCTGTAGACCAGGCTAGCCTTTAATTCACAGAGATCCTCCTACTTCTGCCTCCACAGCGCTGGGATAAAAGGCCTGCACCACCACCATCCCTGGCTGCTCCTTCTTTTTTCTTTTTTGGTTTTTCAAGACAGGGCTTCTCTGTGTAACTGAAACTCTCTTTGTAGACCAGGCTGGCCTCAAACTCAGCGATCCGCCTGCCTCTGCCTCCCAAGTGCTGGGATTAAAGGCATGTGCCACCACGCCCAGCCCCCATCTTTTAACAAATCTGTTCCCAGCACTTCACATCCTCTTGTAGTCTACAGACCTACGCACATACCGTCTATACATTGTGCCCGCACTGATTAACACACGAGAGAGGAGTCTCCACAATAGACTGCTTCCACACAGGGCAGAAGTACTTTAGTCAGTCTCTGGTTCACAAAGTTTTGTGGCACAGTCTATGTGGCACAGTCTGGCACACAGATGTTCACCAAGGGTATGTGCAAGTTTGTTGAAGAGAAGTAGGTACATTACTGGGTCCTGAGATGACCACCAGCAGCTGAGGTCCCCTTCTGGTGTGTTCATGTCAGGACATTACAGGAGACAAAAAACAGGTTTCCCTTCCACTAAGCCACCATGTCCTTGGGCCTCTGTGACAGGGCAATTGGGGCTGTACACTAATGGACACATCTGCCTTCACAGAATGGGCTGAAGACCTGAAGTCACCACTGCCCTCATAAGCCTCTCTTAGTGCACCAGAGAGATGGCTCAATGATAAAGAACACTTGCTACCTTACAAAAGGTCAAGTTTGGTTCCCAGCACCAACCACACAACTGGCTCACAACCACCTATGACCCCAACTCTTCAGGATCCAATGCCCTTTTCTGACCTCCAAGGGTACTCACATGCACACACACATACACACACACACACACACACACACACACACACACACACACCACCACCACCACCACCACCAAAACCTTTACTAAAAAAAAAAAGCCAGGCAAGGTGACACAAACCTGTAATCCCATCATTCAGAGAGGCAGAGGCAGACAGATCTCTAAGTTCGAGGCCAGCCTGTTCTAGAAACTGAGTCTAGGACAGCCAAGGCTACACAGAGAAACCCTGTTTCAAAAATCCAAAAATAAACAAATAAAACCTTTTCTTAGTGCCTAACTTGGGGGAACAATGAGTCTTGATTTCCAGGCATTTCACTAAGATTTAGAAGGGTCAGGAGAAGAGGCAGGCCAAGCCATGGCAAAGGCCCCAGATGAACTCAAAGAGGCCAGGGCAGAGGTGGGAAGGGCAGCATCAGAGGCTGTGAGGGGTTCAAGGCTGACTCACGGTGGTGAGAAAAATGTGCTACTTTAGATCTGAAGTAAATCCCAATGATTCCTGTGTTACAGGTGTGGTCACCAGCCTGTGGCACTCCTGGGGTTTGCTAGAACCTTTAAGAGGTAGAACCTGACTGGAGGAAATAAGTACTCAAATCCCGCTCTTCTTGTTCCTGTTTCCTGGCTGCCATGAAAAGGCCTCCTCTGCCGTGGGCTTCTACCACAAGGCACTACGCTTTGATAGGCCGAAAGTGACAGAGCCAAAAGAACATGAGCTGAAACCTCTGAAACTGTGAGCCAAATCAAACTGTTTTTTCATTTTAAGGTAATTATCTTGTGTATTTTGTTATAATAATAGCAAACTAGCTATCACAAAGGGCTAAGGAAAAAGCCAATACACACAAAGACTTATGCTAATCCTGCTTTTGGTCTTCCTCACACCCATGGCTGTCTTAGGGAAGGGTCTGGCTCAGGAGGGGACACAACCTCCTGTCACTGATGACTCAGAAAATAGTATGTGCTTACTGTCCTCCAAGAGACAATTCTGGGTCCACTACACCTGGTACCATTGTTTTCACCCCACTTCTGGACACTCCCCTCCTCAGCCCCATATGCCTAACCATCTGGCTCACTAATAGCTCAAGAGTGCTCCTTGAACTATGTGGCTGAAACGTGCCACAGACCAAGGGGAGCCAAGCAGAACAAAATCCGCATCTGGATCCCACCCTTTCACTGGCTCTGTGGTCCTAAGCAAGCTTTAGTACTTGGTCTGTGAGACAGAGATAGTGATGGCACCTCTCAGTGTTAGATAAAACAATGTGCCTGTGCCTACATGGTACTCCATAAATGTTCACTTCCTTTTACTGCTCCCAAGTGTCATCCTCTCGTCATCTTGCCACCATCCATGAAATTCCCACCATCAAACTTGTCCCTGAGGGTTAAGACGGTGTCTTACACAAGACAGTCGTGTCTGGCAGGACAGCAGGTGAGTGAATGTGTGGCTGAGGGTCTGAGGTTACAGTTCCCAGGCATGAACAGGGCGCTCTGAAAGGGTAGGTGGCAGCAGACCCAGGAGGGAAACAGTTCATAGAAGTATAATGTGTCAAGGAGGCTAAATCTCAAGATTTCTAGATAGCCAGGTGGGCAGACAAGACATGCTACAGTAGCTAGAAGGGATGCCTCATCAGAAGGAACTGGAGGGAGGCAGCCAAGAAACAGGACAGGAGGGTAAAAGACCTCCACAGGAGAGCTGGGGAAACAGAACTGTGACTCAGTGGAAGAGCCCTTGCCTGGCACACACAGGGCCCTAGGTTCAATCACTACCATGAAGGGGAGGGGAGGGGAAGGAAGGGAAGAAAAGGGAGGGGAGGGGAGGGAAGAGGAGGGAAGGGGAGGGGAGGGAAGAGGAGGGAAGGGGAGGGGAGGGGAGGCCAAGTACATTCTAAAGAAGATTAACTAAAAGCTCTAGCTTCACCTTGCAGAAAGACTCTTCAACTCCTGCAATAAAAATACTGTGGGTCAGAAAAGAAGGCAGAATGTGCCTGGGCAGCAAAGAGACAAGATCAAGTGTTCTGGGGTGACTTAAGCAAATCATTCGGCATCTCTTTGATTGCTACCACACTCTAAGAAAGACTACTAGTGTCTACCCATACCAAACCTACAATCTTAGGACCAACAAACAGAACTGACCCATCATACAGATCCAGCACATGGAACACACAAGGCAGGCACACTCAGGCTCATGAAAAATCCACTGAATAACACGGACTGTCCTCACAAGGACACAGCCCTGAGCAATACAGTAGCATCAAAACTGTGTAGAACAGTGGTTCTCAGCCTTCCCATGCTGCAACCCTTTAATGAAATTCGTCATAGTGACACCCAACCATAAAATTACTTACACTGTTACTTCATAACTGTAATTTTGCTGTTATGAATCATAATATCACAATATCTGATATGTAGGAAATCTGATGAGACCCCTGTAAAAGGGTCATCTGACACCCCCAAAAGGGTCTCAACACAGACCCATTGGCTGAGAACCATTCCTGTAGAGGCACAAGCTAACCTAAACAAAGGCTTGGTTATTCGCTAGCACATTCAAGATCTAGCCTCGCTCGAGGAAAGTCTGGCTGACCCAGCCAGGCCACTAAGTAGAGCAAGTGCACACTGGGTAGACAGCTGGGCAGAATGACCTACAGGGTTTTTCTCACCCTGGTATCCTGGCACTGAAGAGGCAGACTCATCTGCATCAAGCAGGGTCAATACCCATCACTGCCAGATATACTCCTCCTGCGGCGTCTGAGGTTTACAGAGCACTCCTACCCATGCGGTGCTTTGAGAGGCTCTCTGGAATCACACCATACCCTTCTGCACCCCAAACCGATGATGTACCCACAGAAAGTCAACGAGGCTGAGCAAAGGTCAAAGGGTAACCAGCTCAGTTATGCAAAGTCTGAAGCCCCACAAGTCCCAGGACTAGCTGATTAGCAACAGCAGGTATGTGGCCTGCTCCTAGACCCATCCCAGGGCCAGTTTCTACGCCAAGCCTAGACACCTGGCCAGGTGGTTGTACAACTCATTCCCAACGGGTGTGGGTACACAATGATGCCTAGCTCCTGTTGGAGGGGACCTGGACCAATCCTCAAAGAAGAGAGAGAACCAGAAATCCCGAATGAGCCTCTGCAAGGAAGTCTGGGGCCTATTGCTCATGCCTGGCTGGGGATGACCCTCCTTTTACCATTCAGAAAGAGCCTCTGCCAGGCCATGCACCAGGGCTTATCTGGAGAGGTCCTAGATGGCCCAGCTGATGCAAGCATGTCCTCAAGTAGACCTGAGCTCTCCAGGGGGAACAGGGCTCCCAGAAGCACTTGGTTCCTACTTTAGACTTTTTAAAGATCTCTCTTATGGGAAACAGAAAACTTAAACCTCCAGGATGTTCCATCCATGGGACTTTATCTACAAAAATCAGACAACCAATCCCCAGGCAGGAAGCCCTATGTAGGTTCAGATCACTCAGTAACTGTGGGCCCCGGAGTCAGACAGACCTGCTTGACACAAAGGGTAGAACACTTTGCCCAAGCCCTGATTTCCTCCCTTGACTGAAGCGAGATGATAATCCATCTCATGGGTTAACATGGGAGTTCCATGGGAGGGTGTACACAGCATGGACATGGTGCTACATGCACTATGTGGTAAGACAGCCATGATGACGGTTCAGGGGGGAGTTAAGAGAGCTTTTCAATCGCCCTATGCCTTTGTGTTTTCTTGCTAAGCAGTCCCCCAGTTCTTAATGGCATAATTTCAAGTTCCTTAAACATCCCTTCATTGCTATCACGAGGTAGCTAGTGTATAAATACCAGGTCTTGGGAAAGGAGCCAAAAACCTGTGCTAGACTTTGTCCACATCTATCTGGTAAGGTGCCAGAGGGGATCTCTTTGCTCTCAGTAGCACTAAGCACCTCCGATAAGCCAGGTACCACACCGAAACCCACCGGGTCCCTTCCCTCCAATGGTTTAGAGTCCTAGCTCCTCCATAAACCTGTGCTATGGTGAACTCCCCATGGAGGCTCTGGGGTTCAGGCACCCACAGACTGACCCGAAACCATCACTTGCCTTTGAGTCCACAGTCTCTTCCTATGGAGTGTATGCTTCAGGTGAGAAGACAAGAGAAAAAGTAAGATGGGCCATGTGCTGCACAATTTTATGTCACCTTGACACAAGCTAGTCATCTGAGCAGAGGAAACCTCAATTAAGAAAATGCCTCCACAAGATCAGGCTGTAGGCATTTTCTTAATTAGAGATTAATGGAGGAAGATCCGGCCTTTTGTGGGTGGTGCCATCCTGGGCTAGTGGTCCTAGATTTAAAAGTAGCATAAGCAAGCCAGTAAGCTGCATCTTTCCATGACTTCTGCATCCGCTCCTGCCTCCAAGTTCCTGCCCCATTTTAATTCCTCGATTCCTTCAGTGATGGACTATAATGTGTAAATGTAAGCCAAAAAAACCTCTTTCCTCCCCAACTTGGTTTTTGGTCATGGTGTTTTTTTTTGTTTGTTTGTTTGTTTGTTTGTTTTTTTAAATCACAGAAACAGAAACTCTAAGACAGGTCAAGATATTCCAGATCAAATAACAAGACTTAACACAAAACTCAAGGGAGACACCTGTCCTCAGGGAAGACTGGTGCAGGCTCTGGACCTCTGAATCTGGTCAGTCTCCTGAAGTATAAAAGTCCTTCTGCTTCTGCGTAATGGCCTTTTTCTGTAGGACACTATGGAAGAGACATCTGCCATGGGGAAAACAGGGGAGACAGTCACCAACTACAGACCCAAAGAAGCCAGCCTCCAGGTGCTTGCTGGCCAGCCCAGTGGCACTGGGAAGTACTCTGAACACAGCTTCCCTCCAGTTCTCTGAAGAAACATTCTCACTAAGAGGGTAAAAGCTGGGGGCTGGAGAGATGGCTCAGAGGTTAAGAGCACTGGCTGTTCTTCCAAAGGTCCTGAGTTTAATTCCCAGCAACCACACGGTGGCTCACAACCATCTATAATGAGATCTGATGCCGTCTTCTGGCCTGCAGGGGTACATGGAAGCAGAATCCTGTATACATAATAAATAGGTTGATTTAAAAAAAAAAAAGAGTAAAAGCTGACACAGCCACTCACTTCTTCCCTACTAGATGCCAAGATTGCTACTATCCAAGAGCCTTCCTCTTGTAGTTCCCTGCTCAGATCCCACCTTCGCGTGCTTATGTCATCACCAAGAACTGGACTGTCCAGCAGAAGCAGAGATACAACACATGCTCGACTGCAGCTCTGGCTCTGGCAGAGATGCTCCAGCCCTGAGGAGGATTTTTTTTTTTTAATTCACTCACAGATAATCCTCAACAGGGATGGGGCCACAAGGATAACAAGGCTCTATCAGTGTCAATCTTCACGAGTCCGCTTAGCTGTGTGTCTCTTCAGGGAAGGCTTTCGAACCATTCACTCTAATTTCTCTGATCTTATACTCTGTCCAGATGTCCCCTACTTTCACATGGTGGCATTTGTTAATTTTAATTATTTGAATATCATGTTTCCCCACTATTTTGTGGGTCCTCTGAGGGTAGAACCCTATTTATCTTCTTTCACGGCAAGCCCAGGGTCAAGTACTTGGTCCAACATGTACAATGCAATGAACATCTGGGTCCCTGGCTGAGGAAGCTTCCATTTGCCAGGAGTACAAAGGCACAGCCACACAACTTTTTTTTCCACTTTCAATTCAACAGTCAACAGATGATACAATTATTCATTCATTAGAAAATAGGCTTTTTTAGGTTATTTGGCTAAACTATAGATTAATGTAAGAGTTCTGAGTATATTTATGGTAGAAAACCATAACAGATATATAACAAATGTTACTAGATTAATATGTAATTAACTTATACATTTGAGATGGGGGCTCTCACTATGCTTCCCAGATGGTCTAGAACTTTTGGGCTCAAGCAAGCCTCCAGAATTAAGAGGCTTTTTGAGAAGCTGAGACTACAGAACTACCACCAAGCTGGGCTTAGTTGAGAGTGTTTGACCTAATAATATTTTCAGTATGGGGGGTGTTTATCAGGACACAGCCTCAGTGTGAGTTAGGAACACCTGTATATGCTTCAGACAGGAGCAGATGCTGCCTTCATCCACACATGGCAAAGAGCCGCAAACCACTGGCTGGCCACCAAGGGCATAGGGCATTTGATCCAATGGAGACAAGACAGGCAGGGTACAGAAGAACTGTGTCTACTGTGGGCAAGTGACTGAGTAAAGTTACGTGCCCAGCAGTGGGATTACTCCACTTATCCCTCACAGCTATGCTATGAGCTCGGTGCCAGTCACCATCATTTAAAATATTTTAAAAAAACCTGAGGCATTAAGAGTTAAGGAATATGTCACAGGCAGTGGTAGCACACGTGTCTAATTTCAGCACTTAGGAAGTAGAGGCAGGTGAATGTCTTTGAGTTTGAGGCCAGGCTGGTCGGCAGAGGAAGTTCCAGGACACCCAGGGTTACACAAAGAAATCCTGTCTCATTGGAAGGGGGGTAGAGTTAAGGAATACAAGTTGGGCACAAATATTCTACAACTACAATCTTAGTACAGTCCCAGAACCTGAGAGGCTAAGGCAAGAGGATTCAAGGTCAACCTGGGTTATGCAGTTTTTAGCCTGGGCTGCACATTCTAAGACCCTGTCTAGAACAATGACACAGAAGTTAAGCAATACAAGTACTATACTTTGGATTTAAATTGTGCTTAGTTTGACCTACATCTGTGTTCCTAGCCACTAAGCTGCAAGGTTTCCCTTTGTAGCCTGATCATGGCTGGCAAGCCAGTGTTCACTGCACCTGTTTAAGTTCTTCTCTTAAGCTCCCAAGATGGGCACCATCCCCAAAGACCTTCAGTGCATCCCTTCAGGGCTGCATGAGATGAAAGACAAAGTTTCAGAGTACATATTTCTTTCTGATAGTATGTAGACACACACGTGTGTGCACGCCCGCACACAGACAGACAGACAGACAGACAGACAGACACACACACACCCTGATACCTAGCCATGTTTCATTTGAGAAGTAATGCTATATTAGGCAAGATTTTTAGCAAACTCTACTTTCGATAGTTCTATTTCTAAAACAATATATTCTCAAAACCTAAAATGTAATTATGATATTGAATATGTTTTTCAAATGTCACATTTGCCACAGTCCCCAGAGATCACAATTTATTCTTTCTCTCCACTGACAGTCACCACTCACAGATAATACAGGGCCTTCTTCTCAGAGCAGAAACAGCCCAAGTCAGTACAGAGTGTGCAGAGAAGATGGCACCAGAATTTAAGTGGGAAGACTGCTGCGGAGGGAAGTTAAGGCATTCAACAGCTGTTTCTCTTTTGGAAGCCCCTTTGTCAGGACAGCACCAAATAACAGCCCAGGGCTGTGGTTCTCAACCTATGGGTAGTGACCCCTTGGGGTTTGCATATCAGATATCCTGCATATCTGATATTTACAAATCACAACAGTAGTGAAATTACAACAACATAATTTTATGGCTGGGGGTCAGCACAACTTTATGAACCATATCAAAGGGCGGTGCAGCAGGAAGGTGAGGAGCACTGGGCTAGGGCCCCAGGAAGGCAGTTTCCTGTGAAAGGGCCGCTGGAGTAGGGGAATCCACAGGGAAGAAAATACTCCTACCACTCCCACCCAACTGTTCTCTGTGTTGCTTAGGGTATGGAGAACACAGTGTTCAACTCTGAGAACGACACTGTGGGGTTTCCTTAGCTGTGCTAGCAACAATTTGTGACAGCCAAATGGGGAACAGGAGACCAAGGTTGAAATGGGCTTTGGAGAAACCTGCCTCGCCCTCCTTCACCTCTCATCCTCCAATGCGAGGCAAGGACACGGCCAAGGCTAAGACAACAGCCATGGAAGTCAGACCAATAAAGGTTTCTAGTCTGATTTAACTTATTAATGGTGCTGGTGAAATTAAACATCTCTGAACTTTAGTCTCCCTCACCTATTAGAGGATGGATATATGCCCTTAGCTCAGTGGCTTACAAGGAGATAAAACAATACATGTAAAATGTTTTGTACCATGCCTGAAAGATTCTAAGTAACCTAGGAAGTATGAGTGTTAGCTTTATTATGTCTAATACTACGGTCGTTTCCCAGGAGGAATTTGGGCAGCTGGAAGGGCAGTCAACAGGCACCTGGCAGCCCTCTGCCTTTCATTTCCTATTTATTGTCACAAGTGACGGACTCTGGTTGAGGACACGAACAGCTGGGCAGGTCAGGGGAACACACAGCAGCTGCGTTTTAGGAAAAGTAACACGCCAAGGGGCCTAGTTTGGGAACGGGCTGGCACAGGAATTCAAACTCTGGCCTAGGGGGGTGGTCAGGGGTGGGAACAAGCAGCTCCCAAAGAGGCTCTGGGAGGGGAAAACAAACAGAAATAGCCAAAGAAGCTACAGGGTGAGGAAAACACACACTGAAGGAAGTGTGGGGCACTGAAAGCCAGGCTTTCCTGGCAAAGAGGAAGAGCAGGAGATTGAGAGAAGAGGGAGCTGGGAAGAACAATTCTGCATGCACAGAGAGGGCAGGGCGGGAAGGAGACCACAGCCTCCCCTTTCCCTGACTCTGGGTCTTTCCTTTCAGCCTTTTCTACCTCAACGGGCCCCAGACCAACAGGCCAGTATCCCGTCACTACCCCCACTCACCGTCTCCATCTGGGCCCTCTTCCTAGGCTGGTGGCATAACCAGATGCAACGGCATTTTATCATTACCCTTTCCTGGCATCTTGGGGACATGAGCACCATGGTTTTCGTAATGGGGAGCAGGCCATGAAGGCCAGCGTAGCTGGGCAGAGGAGTGGCCCCTCAGCTCCACAGCAGGACGTTAAGGGGAAGCTTGCCTACCCACAGGTTCTTCTGCACTGCCTTTCCCCCCTGACCCAGTGCCACCCTGACTACACTCACCGAGAGCAGTCATGGGAGACCAATAGAAGTCGCCTGGAATGAAGACCTAAAAGGTCACTCAGCCAGGCCTCCACACCACACCCATGCAACACACAGCACTATGTCATCTGAATGGGAGCATGGGGGAGCGTGGGTGGATCCAGTATCAAGTCACATCTTAGGTCACTGCAGGGGGTCACTGTGTAGCAGTGTCACATCAAAGGCCATGCTAACAAGATGCCTATACCTATAGGGCTTGCCATGAACAAAGCTTTGTCACTTACAGAACCTTTGACTCTCCCCAACTCTGTGTGGGACTGGGCAGATATTGTTCCCATTTTTAAGAGGAAGCTGGGGCCACTTGGCCGAGGTCACACTTCCTAAGAAGTAGAGCTAGTGGATGGCAAGATCTGCTCCCCAGCAATCTCCCCCTTTACCCCAGAACTTCCTTTTCTGCTTTGAAGACAATAATGTCTCTGGACTGTAAGCCAGAAACTCCAAACTTTCAGGCAGGGCTCCTGCTCCTCAGAGGGACAATCAGGGCTTGGGATGTAGCTCAGGGCAGAACACCTGCTTAGTGCACAGGTTCCAGCTCCAGTGCTACATGCACGCGCGCCAACACACACACACACACACACACACACACACACACACACACACACACACACTCACTCATACCATTTGAGACTAACCCTCCCCAAGTCTCCTACCATCTTCTCCCACAACTCTCCCCCTCACACTGCTGCAGCTAACCTGCCATTGGGTACCACAGACTTTTTCAATGGGCTTCTACACCTTTTGCACTTTTGCTCCCAACCCACCCCCCTCTGCCTGGCACGCTCTGTTCTTCTAAGTGACCTCCATCTTTCTCTATCCCTTCCTTTTCATTTCTTCCCAGAAGTGCCCTGACATCTGGCTGGCCATAGTGTCCGCACTCCGCCCCTAAGTTCAACAGTCAAAGTGCCCTTCAGGCCTTATCTGTCAGTGTCCCTCGTCAAAACACACACCTGCCAGCTCCTCCCTCTACCCCTGCTCAGTGTGCTCTTCCTTCCTAGCCCTTCTCTCAGTTCCTCCACAAAAGGTTCCATTCTCTAGCAGGCACACAGCATTCTGACTGGAGATGTGAGGACCTGACTTCCCTCCTGCCTGTCCTGCCCAAGGCCGCACATGAGTTCACTGCCTGGGCCCGCTGGGATCCTGAGGATGTTGGTACTGGTATGCTAGCTAGGTCATGAAGCAGGTTGATGAGTAAGAAGGTAGGGACTGGCTGGGCATGGTGGCACATGCATGTAATCTCAGCACTAGGGAGGCAGAGGCCAGTGGATCGCTGTGAGTTCGAAGCCAGCCTGGTCTACAAAAACGAGTCCAGGACAACGAAGGCTACACAGGGAAACCCTGCCTCAAAAAACCAAAAATAAACAAACAAGCAAGCAAACAAACAAATAAATAAATAAAAGAGGAGGAAAAGGAGGCTGGGACTACCAAGGGGAAGTCAAGAGCAGATGTTTAGAAAAAAAGAAATGTTACAGGTCCCAAAGACAGAACTACCTCCATTCCTGAACATCTTCAGGCCTGTTCTAGGGGCCAGTAGCCTCAGGGTCCTCCCTCCCTGGGCAAGCCTTCTACTAGGCAATAAGCAAGCACTGCCAAGGGAACTGTTTCACTGCCCCCTGTGTGTGGCTATGACATGTTCCACACACACTTGGTTTCCTTCCTGGAACCAGAATTCTCCAGAAGGCCTGCAGGAGCATAGAGCTTTAGAGCTGGGCAGCTCCCAGTTCACCTTTACTGGGACTGTCCCCAATATGCACAATGTTTGGACTGGCCTCCGCCAGACTTGTCTTATGTGACTGCATCCTGACTAGAGTTAGGAAGACTAACGCTCTAGGAATGCAGACTTGGGCGTGGAAAGACCTCAGTCCATCTGAGCAGCAACACACAGGACCTGTGAGCCTTGGCCAGAGCAGCCAGCGCGCACAGAGAGAAGCCAACCAAGAGCTGAGCAGCAGAGGGGGACTTCCCAGCGCACCAATCCTGCCTATGGCCCTTCCTGCCAAACTAAGCTAAATTCAGGTGGTTTGCATGACTTACTATCTTGGGGGTCCTAATCCAGCTGGGGTCTCCCTTTCAAGCTTTCCCAAGAATTCAAAGCAGGTGCTCCACAATGCTTGCTGAATGAAGGGAAGCTGGTCCTAGATTTGGGCTTTCCTATTTCTGCCAAGGGCACCGTCGTACTCCACAAAGACACTCCATAAAGTGAGGAACTCAGCCCCAGGCTGCTCAAATTAATGCACTTTCCTTGCCTAAAATGCATCCCATCCTCATTTTCATCTCTTCTTTGGGGCAAATCATCACTAAAAGGAAAGGCAGGCAGGAGCAGGCCAGAAATAACAGGCCTTCAAAGCACAGGGCAGACTGAAGCTGCAAATTGTGCCATCCTCTGACTGTCCTGCCCTGAGATCTCTGCCTTCTGCCACACCCCTAACCGGCCCAGGACGACCATCAGCCTCTACCAGGTCACAAAGCTAAGAACAATGTTAATGTGTCATTAATCCCAGAGACCACATACAAGGCTGGACCTAAGAATTCTAAAGCTGGAAGACACCTCAGGAGCATTTTGTCTAGCAGTTTTCAAAATGTGCCCTTTGTAGAACCCAAAGGCCTAAGTGTAAGCTTTGGAGGCCATTCTCCCTGGCTTCTCTCAGTGCAGTGTCCATTTGGTTGTATTTATTGAGCCTCTAGTGAATTACATCTGCAAGAGTTTCAGTAGTTAAAAATGTTTTAAGAATCCTGGTCCAGACCAACTCCATCACTCAGAGGAGAGTCAGACTCAATGCCTTATGTGGAGGACACAGGGGACTGGCCCTAGGATGCTCCTATCATACCCCACCCCACTGAACAGCTCACTCTGAGGTGACCCTGCCAGTATCAGCAGAAGGGTGATGCTGAAGAGCCTGACAATGCAGGCCTGTCCTGATGCTGGTCCTCTGCTATATATAGTTTCTCCCCCGAAATGACCTCACACAGTAGAAAGGTCTGTGGTGTGGCAAAACTGGCTGTGTCTATGAGCCCAGAGGAGGATTGTGGGAGAAAAGTACGTGGCAAATGGGAAGAGGAAGAGTCCTTGGGAAGAGAAGGTGCAGGAGCTGGCACTGTTTCAGACAACTCTGGTCAAAGTCTTGTCCTTGAACCAGGGGTATGGGAGGTATCAACCTGACACTTATGAGGTTGATGAGTGTTTAAATGAGCCCTATATCCTTTTTAAAACTTTTTAAAGATTTACTTATTTTATGTGTGTGAGTGTTTTGCTCATCTGTATGTCTGTGCACCACAAGCGTGCCTAACGCCCTCGAAGGTCAAAAGAGGACATTAAAACTGGAGTTATGGATGGCTTTGAGCTGCTGTGTGGGTACTGGGAATCTGCAAGACTCCAGGTCCTCTGCAAGAACAGTAAGTGCTCTTCACCACTGAGCCGTCCCAAGTCCCAAATCTTAAATGGTAAAACCACCGTGTACGACAGGTTCCAATCCTGCTCACTCACAATGCCAGGTGACTCTTCCCAAGTCACTTCATGTGTCTGCTTCCCTTGCACAAGCACTGGGGCTCCCATTTATCCAAATACCCTGACCACTATGCAAGAGCATCTATAATCTTGGTGTAGAAGAGCAGAGAAAGGGGTGGTGGTAAGAAGCGAGGTGAACATCAAGAGTGGAGACTCTGCAAGTGATGGCAATACAAAGATTTCTTCTTTGGTCTTCTAGCATTGTAATTTGCATTTTTATGAGTGCACCCTGCTTTTACAATAAAGCAAATTTTATTGTTTGTTTCCTTTGCCACCCGCACCCTCTTTCCAAGTCACCAACCTTTCTATAAACTATCCCCATTTATGCCCACTCTCTGCTCTTATTCTAATCCTGCCTCAACTCCTGCCTTGTAAGGAGCAAATTAGTTGCTTCCTTTGGAGGCCTTCCCATAATACCTTGAGTCTACAGGGACCTCCCTGACCTCAACTTCTTCTTCAATGTCTACACATTGCCTTTGTTTCAACTTGTCTATACTGTGTCAGTCAACACTGCTCACACAGCTGTTGTTTGAAATGCTACCCTGTCTTTGCCTTTGTTTCCTCCTCTAGGTAGTCCGTAAGCCATTACAGATGATGACATGACAAGTATGCCATGTACACATGTTTGTGAAGCAGGATGAACCATCACAAAGAACACAGGAAGCAGGTCATGTTTCCTATCAGGTGCCAGATGCATCCAATTCACACATCTGTACTGATCAGTGTCTTGACCCTCTAGGCCCGTAAGTTATTCTCACTGATTCCCCGACAATGCCAGTCCCTTTCCCCTCAGTGGATGCATCTGGACAAGCCTGTCGACCTCACAGGTTTTGGAAAACTACCACTTCATCTCTAAAACTGAGACTATCTATTATACCCAGATAGCATAGTATGGTGGGCAGACACATGAATGTGGCCCAAAGCTGGGCGTGGTGGCGCACGCCTTTAATCCCAGAACCCCGGAGGCAGAGGCAGGCCAATCTCTGTAAATTCGAGGTCAGACTGGTCTACAAAGTGAGTCCAGGACAGCCCTGGGGGTGAGGTGGGGAGGAGAGAACCCTGTCTTGAAAAACAACCACAACAAAAGACTATGGCCTAAGGCCATGGCCCTCATGCCAAAGGAAAGGTGCCATCAACTGCAGCAGGCTGAGTTCTTAGCCCAGGCCTTCAGGAGAAGTGCCTGATGGTCAAGAACCTGCTGGGCAGGCCCTGCGTCTTTCAACTGGGCACCTTCAACAGTAGGACAAAGCTGGGCTCAGCTTAACAGAAAGGGTTGGCTCCAGGTTACAGGCATTTCCCCAGAGAATGTGGCCTTTTGCATCCAAGGCTAGCCCAGCCTGACCCCTAGGGAAAGACCCCCAAAAAACAGGGTGAATAAGAGGAAATTTTTAAAGAAGTCTGGTAGACCATGAAAAAATTTACAATAGTAGTAAGTTTCTAGGCAAAGAATGTCTCCTATCTCCTCAGCAACCAGACCTGAACCAGGTCATGCCAGGAATATCACAGAGAGCAGGACCCAGGTGAACTCTGGGTTCTGTGGACGAGGCATGAGAGTTCAGAGGACAGAACATAAACAGAAGCAGGCCTGGGGCATAAACTGGCTGTGCAGAGCACCATGGGCTCCCTCGGGTACTGCCTCCTAGGTCCCTCTGGAGACCTGGCACTGGCCTGGAGGGGTAGATGTGGGTAGGAGAAAATTGATTTAAAAAAACAAGTCACAGGAGCTCAGCATTATTCAGCCTCCTTAAGGAACTGGAGCTAACCCTGTGTACTGTGCGCCCCTCACTTCCGGCAGAGTTTATAGAGGAGCGGTTTAGCAAAGCAGTTAGGCACTGTTGTTGCACAGCAGCTCTCCCACTGGCTGGGATATAACTCACTAGCGAGTGTCTGCCCAACAAGCACAAAGCCTGGCTCGGTCCCAATCCTCCAAAGTCTTGGTTTCCTCATCTGTTAGGCCCCTGTTAAGTGGAAGTGACAGGGCCTATACTACAAGACCAACGTGAAAACTAAAGACTGTGAATGTTAAACACTTGAAAAGGGGCTTATCAGGCCAAGCGTGATCCCAGCACTCGGGAGGCAGAGGCAGGCAGATCACTGTGAGTTCGAGGCCAGCCTGGTCTACAAAGTGAGTCCAGAACAGCCAAGGCTACAGAGAGAAATCCTGTCTCAAAAACCAAAAAAAAAAGAAAAAAAAAAAAAAAGAAAAAGAAAAGGGGCTTATCATAAATGTGGTAGAAAAGTAATCAATTGTACTGACTTCAGAGACGATTCCTGCAGCATGGGACAGAGCTTGGGAAATTAAAGTGTGTGAGTCTGTCACCAGAGAAAGGGTGCTTTTGCTAGGAAAAACAAAACAAAACAACATTGTATGTAACACTCCTTATTACAGAGCTACGCTTGGCCTTCCCCAGATGCTGGGGCCCTGGTGGTGGGAACATGGACTCATGAACATTGTTACAAATGCACTCTCTGGAACATTCAGGAGACACAGCACAAGAACTGGCAGAAGTAGGGTACTGTTAGTCACGAGTGGCAATGACGTCAGTAAACCAGCTATACCTGTTCAGAGACCAGTGAGCCCTTAGCTGAAATGAAGGTAGGCAGGTAGGGCAGAGAAGGAACCCAAGGCTGAAAGGATCAGGAAAAAATGGTCTAGAGCCCAAATTCTTCCATTCCATCCGTACTGTGTGAACCCCCCCCATGTCTCACATAGTAGTTACTAACACAAAGTGAGGAAAACTCAGCCGAGGGGGAGGGGCACTGCCACAGGCTGACAGACAGGTGTAAGTACTTACTACACGTACACCAACAGGAGGGGAGCCTCAGTCCACGTGCTGCTTATCAGGTATGGAGAGGTTCTGGTGACAATGTGTGACTGCAGCTGACCCACATCAGACAAATGAGCAAAGCTCCAAGAAGGAAGCCCCAAAGAGTCTCAGAAAGGAGTTGAGTCAAGCTGGAGGTAGGTCCCAGTAAACTGACTGCACTCCCCAGCTTTGACCTACTGAACAAGAAATGTCGAAGTCTGTTTGGAGACAGCCTAGAGCAGCCACTGGCTGCTGCTGAAATCACCAGCAAGGGTGGCCAGCTGGGAGCACTGCCAATGATTTGCTACTAATGAGAGCTGAAGTTCTCAAGTTTTTGTGAATGATTCACATTTTCAAAAATGAGGCTGATTTCAAGGCTATCTCCATAATAACATCACTGTCTGGCAACTTGCTTACAACTTGCCTTCCTGAATAAATGGAACTAGAAAGAATGGTAGCTAGCCAAGCGGTGGTGGAGCTCGCCTTTAACTCCAGCACTCAGGAGGCAGAGGCAGGTGATCTCTGTAAGTTCGAGGCCAGCCTGGTGAACAGGGTGAGTTCTAGGACAGCCAGGGCTACACAGAGAAACCCTGTCTGGGGGTGTCGGCGAGGGAGGTAGTTAACTTAGGGAATAACTGAGGATTCCGGTCTTGCATTTGAACATCAGTTGGTTATCTTAACTGGGTAAGGGGCAGATGGAGGACAGCCACCAAATACACAAGTAATAGTAAATAATAACAAAATAACTGGGCTGGAGAGATGGCTCAGAGGTTAAGAGCACTGGCTGTTCTTCCAAAGGTCCTGAGTTCAATTCCCAGCAACCACATGGTGGCTCACAACCATCTGTAATGAGATCTGGTGCCCTCTTCTGGCATGCAGGCACACATGCGGGCAGGGTACTGTATAAATAATAAATAAAATCTTTTAAATTACATAGTTAATAAGGTAGAAGATCTGGGGTAATAGACACCAAAGGAATAACATTTTTACTGTAATTACCATACTGTCACCAAGTCTTCCACTGTCATATCTTCCTCTAAAAGAACTCTACATTTGTGGGTTAAAGAAAACCCATGGTCAGTCCTACTATGCTCTCAATGCAGGGAGTCAGAGGGTAAGCACAGCAGACCTCCCAAGTTAAGAGAAGGAGCTACCTCTGTTCCTCTCAACCCTGGGAAAGATAGACAGCCTTCAAAGCACCAGACGCTCTGCCTTGGATTATCGGCAGTAAAAACCTAGCACCATTGTCTAACACGGGTGTGGGCACTCAGCCCATCACTCCCACTCACTATCATACTTAACCGAGTACTCTAAATAGTCACTCCGATCTCCACTGATGCAGAAGCAGAAGCTCTGCCCTGAGGATTTCACACACAGCAATGAAGCAATGGAGGGGCTGGAGAGACAGTGCAGCAGAAGAGCACTGGCTGCTCTTCCAGAGGCTCCAGGTTCAATTCCCAGCACCCACATAACAGCTCACAAACAGTCTGTTACTCCAGCTCCAGGGGATCCTATACCCTCTTCTGGCCTCCCTGAACACCAGTTCACAAACACAAATGCAGGCAAAAAGTGTGCGAGCACATACACACCGCACATGCACAGGCTTCTGCTGTTTGCTAGTAAATAACCTAGGGCAGCTCAGGACCCTTATCAAGTCTCGGTGCCTGGAAGAGAAAAGTGATTCCCGCTCAGCCTTCTGCCAGGAGGCTGTGGGGACCAAGCAGTACACAGTGGTTGAGAAAGCACTTTGAGAACTACAAAATGCTGAGCAAAGCAAGGGATCATTCATCTTACTAATCACAAAGAGTGACGCCTGATTCTGCAAGCACTTGACTAACGTGACTCCCTTGCTTCCTTCCCTTGGGAGTTTAAGAATAATTCAAAGGCTACAAAGCGTGGGCAACTCCTTTCTTCAAATCCCTGGCACATGGGAGTTGGGAAACGGGGGTTCACTCTGGGAGAAGGCAGAGGAAATAACAGCATTTACATTCTACTGGCATGGGTTTTTTGTTGTTGTTTTGTTTTTGTTTTTCCTCTCTCTCTTTAGGATCAAGATCTTGGCTGGGATTCCATTGCCTCCAGCATTAAGCCCTCAAACAGCAACCCAGGCACGTCTATCAAGTACCTACTATGTGCCAAGTGGATGCAGGCTGGGCTTTTGCTGCCTCTGAAGGTGTGGTCTGGGGAGGAAAACTAGACAAGGTAGAGGGAAGAGGAAAGCTCTCCAACAAAGAGTTGTAGACCTCACAGCTGTCATCCTGGGTACTTCCCATGGACAGGGCGGGACTACAGCAACACACATGCTGTGGCATGGAATTAAGCGTCAGGACCAACTGAAAGGATAAGCAGGCTACCAGGATGAGACTTGATAGGCTGTGACCATATGGTGGGGGAGGATGTCCCCTTCTGTCAAAGACCTAGGGGAGGGGAATAGGGTGAAAGAGGGAGGGAAGAAGGGAGGAGCAGGAGGACACAAGTGAGGGCTCTGAGCTCTGAGCTCATCAGGGTTTCAGTGTAGTGGTACGACAAGCTGTGTGGCCCTGGATGGAGAAGCTCTCTCTCTGGCACTGTTTCTTTCCCTATTTAAAAGATGATGACAGCAGCCTTTGGCTATTAGGACTCACCTGGATCCTGCACCTGATGCTAGTTGCATCTCTGAGTCCTCAAAAATAACCCAAAGCCTGTGGGCTGGCTCACCTGTCAGTCACAGGCTGCTTGCTGACCCTCAGGCACCTAGGCTTGGGCTCTGGAAATAATACACTCTTCACTCTAGACTCCTAGAACCAGCCTCTCAGAACAAACAGGGACAAGTGAGGAGCCATTCCATGGCACAGTACCACAGAGGCTCCGGCCCTTTCCTGATAGACTGTCTTGAGGGCAATAAAACAGGGTTGAGGTTGGAGCAAATATGGTGCACACACAGCTCAGTCTCCCTTTTGAACACTTTGAAAGCAAGGGAGACACTATCTTTGCAGGCTGAGAGGGAGGGAAAAAAAAGAAGAGTGCACACATGGCCTTGGGACTCACCCTACCTTCCCCCGTGGGAACTATAGGTCTACCCTTCTTGTTTGCAAAAGGAGCAGAAGACAAGTGGCTCTCTAGGCCTGATGTAAAGTGACATTTAGAAGCCAGACGAATTATTAGAACACAGTAATGTATCTTTCCCAACCACCAGCCATGGAGTTAGAAACCCAGAAGCAAGGCAGATTTCTGACCAAAGGAGATTCTGGCCGACACCCAAGCTTGTGTATTTTACCCTCTGGAATACTTCTCAGGCTTCAAGTTTGGATCTACTACCCTTTCTCTAGACCTAAGAAACTCTGTTTCCCTGGGAAACTGCAGAAAACTTTATGAGCCCAACAGAAATGTCCACCACTTAAGAAGAAACCATTAGTGTGGATAAAGATACAGAAACAGAATAGCAGAACAATAAGGTATCATTTCTCTTTTTGAAAGGACACTTTGACACATGCTACAATATGGATAAATACTAAAAATATGCTAGATCGGCATGGTGCCACACTCCTGTAATCCCAGCACTCAGAAGGCAGAGGCAAGGTACTTAACAAATACGAGTTCACAGCCAGCCTGGACTACAAGTTTTAGGCCAGTCTGAGCTATAGGACTACAAGTTTTAGGCCACTCTGAGCTATAGAGTGAGACCACCTCTAAAAACCAAATGGGTCACAGCTAAGTGGTACGGCACTTGGCGAGCATGTGTACAGTCCTAGATGCCATCCTTGGTCCTATTAAGAACTAAAGTACATCTTATGGGTATGGTTAGTTGACACGGGGTTTCAGCGCAGCCCATGCTGGCCTCAGACTTGCTATGTACCCTAAACTGACCTCGAACTCCTGATTCCTGTGCCTCCACTTCCTGAGGCGTGCATATTAACTAGGTTGTTTATTAAGGAGGGGAAAGTGGCCACTAACTTTCAGGAAGAAGACTAATAAGCAAGGTTCATAGGTAGAATCACCCTAACAGCCCAGCAGTGGGAGCACTCGGGTGGGAATCCTCAGCCCTGGGCCTCAGAGGTACTCACACTGTTAGACACAGTTACAGGAAGGACAGCTCAGTTCTGCCCTGTCAGTTTTGATTCGTTGGTTTTTCAGGACAGGGTTTCTCTTTGTAGTCTTGGCTGTTCTGGACTCCCTTTGTAGACTAGGCAGGCCTCAAATTCACAGAAATCCTCCTGGCTCTGCCTCCCAGGGTGCTAGGATTACAGGCATGTGCCACCCGGCTCTGCCCCATCACTTTCTCACCACCCAGAACTCTCTTCTTGTTGATACAAAGCTTTTGAGCAGACCTGTTGCAGTTCCCACTCCCACCAAGCAGGTGCTTTACAAGGCAAAGTTACAAAAGGATCTTTATGCTGCTTCTATCTTACTCAGGAGAGTAGCAATCACTTCAGTGATTCCCGTCCATAACAGGTTTTAAACTGGACCTTTTATAGTTGTGCACCTTAGAAAGAGTCAGTGGATATGTCTTTGTAAAATCCTGTAGCTCTGAACAGAAACCGTCTAAGTTCACAAAGGCTCCTTTTCATCCAGAGTCTGCGAGGTCAACAGAGAGACAGTCTCTCCATTATACTAACAGGGAAACTGAGGCTCATTCAAAGCCACACAAACTAGCATGGCGAATAGATCCAAAGCTTTTCCTACCAATGTCAGATGAAAACCTGGATTGAGACCATGGAAAGAATTTAAAATTATTTAGCTAACCGTATCCTCATAATTTCTTGTTGCAGTAAATTACAAATATGGTCATATATGTATATACATCTGTGTAATGGTCATATATGTACATACATGTGTGTGTACAGCTTATATATACATCTACACAGAGAGGATAAATAAAGCATAAAGCAAATGACCTGCCCTACAAACCCAATGATGAGTGTAGCAGACTACCTGCTCCCCCTTTCTGAACACATTTGACCTTGACTACTCCTGCACTTCTTGACCTCAAACAGGATCAATACTTGACAGAGCCCACACAGTTTTGATACAAGATGCCACGTATCTCTGTGAACTAGGTAGGGAGCAGATACATCTTTGTTCTCCTTTTTAATAGCTGGATAAGAAAAAAAAAAGAGGTTTAAGAAATCTCTAGGTTTCTTTTCAGCTCTAAAATCCTATGATTCTAAAAATGCTCTAACAAATCAATGGTGACAAGACCTGGAATCCACATTGCTTGACTTCCTGCCTCACATCCTATGGGGCCACCTCTTCCCTACCCTGTGAGTTATGGACTATGAACACCGAGGGAGCCTGCACACATCAAACAACAGTGCTCCTGGCTAGTTAGGACCTTCACAGTGGCGGCGCTCTAAAAGGTGCTCTACGTCTCCCAGCAGGACGCTCCAACTGAGAATCACACCCCAGGCACTAGAAGGCATATCCATTCCTGGGTAAGGGGCATGCTGGTCCTAGGCCCTCTGAGGTTGTAGCCAAGGTCCCTTCCTCAGAATACCTGCTCTAACACAGGCAGGCTCATTTAGATCCTCTGCAGATTCCACTAACTCTGCTACACGCTAACTCATCCAAGAAATACTAGGCACCTACCATGTTAAGCATTGCTCTTGGCACTCAAGACCAAATCTCTGACTACACAGAGGAAGAGGATGCAGTCAATATGGAGTGATGATATAGATTATGAAGGAAAACAGAACAGGGAAGGGAAACAGATAATGCCAGGAGCAAAGGGAGGAGGAACGATTTTCCAAAAGGATGGCCTGGGAGGGCAAAGGAGAGGATGGACCATTTCAGATTTCAAGGGGCTGGAAGGGGGAAATGAAGAGAAGAGATGCCTAACAAAAAGTAAATGGGTGCCTTGTAGGCCCCGACACAGACACGGGATAAGCTGAGGAGTCACGGGAAGGGCTGAGCAAGAGAGTAGTAAACTCTGACTTACAGTTCACAGCATCACTCTGGCTGCTGAGGGAGAATCTGTCTGTTAAGAGACAAAGGAGGAAGCAGGAGGTCAGTTGAGAGGCCCATGATGGCTCATTTAGCCAGGGTGAAGTCAGTACGGAAGGGAGAGAGTCAGGTTCAGAATACATGGAGGGCAAAGCCAACAGGATTTATTGATTAAATGGATATGGAACATGAGACAACAAGGGAAACTTGAGAGTTTTGGGGGCCTGAGAAACTGAAAAATGAAGTCACCAATAACTGAGACAAAAATAACCCTGGGGGGCAGGGTAACAGAAGTGGGGATTTGGCCTGACTTGGATGAGTAAATGTGGGAAACCATTGGGATGTAGAGGTATAGAACAAATCTTCAAGGCTAGAGTTGGAGAGGATGGGTCAATTATAAACGTGGACGTCACTGGCATATATAATATGTAATAGCTATAAGCATCATCACATGGTAACAATATGCAACTTTCTTGTGTTTATTGTCTGTACCTCCAAGACTGTAAGCTCTGTGTGGCTAAGGACCGTGCCTGTCCACAGCCAGCAAGGTGCCTGCCGCTCAGTAAATATTTACTGAGCAAATGGAGAAGCTGCTCAATTAGTCCTTTGAGACTAGCCACAGCCCCCACAAGAAGCAGACTCCCTGCAACCACAGAGCTAAGCCCAGCCAGGCTGAATCAGGGCCCGGGGCTCTGCCCCCTGAGCTTGGGCGTCCAGAATGTAAGTGGATCCACCTGGCACATCACAGGGTCAGTCATTTGGGTTTCAGCCCTGCCACATTCTCAAAGGGTGGGGCCATGCAATAGACTGGCCTGTTCCACCACCTCGATTTCTCTTGCCATGACTGGGGACCCAGTTGCTGACTTGGGTGTACCTGAGGTACTGTGTGGGAAGTACCCTCCCCAGGAGTAAATCCTCAAGTAGTCTTGGAAGCATCTAGGCAAGTCAGTATCTAGAAAAAGGGAACATGAGCCTACTAGGGATGTATTCAGAGCAACAATAAAAATATATCTTTAAAGGGGCTACATAGTAAGAAAAATTAAGGACTATGTCTCAATGAATGTATTTAAAAATACATTCGTTTCTTTGACATCTATAGTTGTCAGATGTCACTAAACAGTCAAGAGTACAATAAACGCATGCTATTCCTTTTCCCAATCACTAGTATTCGAATGAATTCCACGTAGAAACTGAAACAAATGTGGCTAGTAAACAACACTTATTTTGGGGCCAGAGACATCGCTCGCTCAGCAGTCCAGAGCACTTGCTGCTGTCCCAGAGAACCTGAGTTCAGTGCCTAGCACCCACACTGGATGGTTCACAACCGTTGGTAACTCTAGCTCTAGGAGAGCCAACACTCTTCTTGCTTCTGTGAGGACCTATAGTCACAAGCACAATACACATAAACAATAATTTATTTCTATTTAAAAACAAAACAGTAACAATCAGGCCAGCAAGATGGCTCAGGAAGTGAAGGATCTTGCCATCACTACCAAGCACCAGTGTTTGACTGCCACAGACTATATGGTACCCAGAGAGAACTGACTCCAGCAAATGTCCTCTGACCAAGACTCCTTGACCAGGGGCATTGAGCCTGTTTCACTTGTCAAATGACGGAGAAGACAGAATTAAGGACCAAGGGTAGCACTATAAGGTGCACTTCACTTTAATAACTCCCGTTTGGAACGATCACCTTTAGGAATATGATAAAACAGCACAAATGTCCTTGAATAACTTTGTCCCCTCTGACAAATTAGATATGTGGCTCAGAGGTGCTTGCTGACATGCCCAGGTCAGAGGCCCAGGGCCACACTTCAGGTTCTTCCTCTTGATTTGTTGAGGTTGTTTTGTGTTTTGAGACAGGGTCTCACCAGTAGCCCTGGTTGGCCCAAAACTTAGGATGTAGACAAGTCTGGCCTCAAACTCAGATTCTCCTGCCTAAGCATGCAGAGTGCTGGGACTCAACAGGTGTGCCGTCATGTCTGATCCCCCGCCTCCCTCTCTCTCTCTTTGGTTTTTTGGTTTGGTTTTTGATTTTTCCAGACAGGGTTTCTCTGTGTAGTCTTGGCTGTCCTGGACTCACTTTGTAGACCAGGCTGGCCTCAAACTCACAAAGATCCACCTTCCTCTGCCTCCCCCAGTGCTGGGATTACAGACATGTGCTACTGCACAGTGACTCCTCCCTTTCTCCTTTAAAAAATGCTTTAGCTGGGTGTGATGGTGTACACCTGTAATCACAGCATTTGGGAGGCAGAGGAAGGCAGATCTCTGTGAGTTGGAGGCAAGCCTGGTCTACAAAGCAAGTCTAGGACAGCCAGGGCTATTACACAGAGAAACCCTGTCTCAAAAAAAAAAAAGTAAAGTTCTTAACAAATGTTTTGCATGTATTTGTGAGTGTGCACGCACATATACACATGTATACATTGTTCTGGACATGAGTGTGGAAATCAGAGAAAAAGGTTCAGAAAGTTGTCTTCCTGGGGGCTAGAGAGATGGCTCAGCAGCTAAGAGCACCAACTGCTCTTCCAGAGGTCCTGAGTTCAATTCCCAGCAATCACATGGTGGCTCACAACCATCTATAATGTGATCTGATGTGCACTATATACATAATAAACAAACACATATTAAAAAAATAAAAGAAAGAAAGTTATCTTCTTCTATCATGTAGATCTCAAGGATTAAAATTGGGTGGTCAGGCTTGGTACCAAATGCCTTTACCTGCTGAGCCATCTTACTGCCTTTGGTTCCCTGTCTCTCTCTCTATTCAGAACAAAGGAAAGTGAAAGTTATGGTTCAGTTACAGGGAAGGGTCAGGCACACCCTGCACCCTCTGCTGGGGATTCAGTGGAGGGTCCTTCACATTATAAGCCAGGGTTCTAAGTCTGAGCCACCCTGCAGTTCTAGGCATTAGTCTTACAACATGAACCTATGTCCCTGTTAAAAGGTAAGCCACAGATGTTACAGGATGCCAAGTACACACTGTGACATTAAGAGGGATTCCTTCCCTTGTATCAAATCTGTCATCCTCCAGGGTAGCCCTCGGCTTTGGACTATGAATAAAGCTATTCATAGCAGGGTCCACAGAATTAAAAGAACCATTCACTAGCAGGTAAAAAAAAAAAAAAGTAGAGATATACTTCAGCAAAATGTTTGCATAAAAGATTAAAGTGGCAGGATGAAGTGAGGTTAGCTTTCTACAGTAATAGACACTGAGTGCTTCCTCTGTAGGAGCCACTGTGCTAAGTGCTGACTCTGTGTACACATGGTTGTGTGAGTGAGTGACAGAAACAGACCGGCACACAGCAAAAGATAGACCCCAGGTCTCCAGGCTTAAAGTGGTGGCTGCTGATGGAGGACTGTGAACTTCAAAGGCATGACTAATAACATAGAGCAGGTAATTGTTGAGAAAGTGGCACAGGTAAGTATCTGTAGTTCTCAGAAGCAATCATTCTGAGGGGATGGGGGGCTTCCAGGCCAGGTGCTTCAGGGGATGTGGATATGAGCAGAGGATGTGATACTCACGTATGAAAATGTCAAAATTTTAACCTATTGTTTTGTATGCTAATTTAAAAAAATTAAAGGTGGGATATGGTAGTAGACTCCTGTAATTGCAACACTCTGGAAACTGGAGAATTCAAAACCAGCCTAGGCTACATGGCCACACTAGGTACATAGGGAATTTCAGGCCAGTCTGCTTGCACTATATTGTGAGGCTACATCTCAGAAAAAAAGAAATGAAAACAAAGGAGATAGATGGATGGATGAATTTGGGATTTTGAGGTATACTCTGAAGAAAGGCTCTCATAAAAGGGAAATGGTTTATGCTAACATTGCTGGCCTTAATGTCAGGGAAGAGGAAGGAATCAGTTCTGAAAGGACCAGGCCAGACTTGTACAGAGATAGAAGGTACAGAAAAACTTTTGAACATAAAATTTTCAGTCTAGACACACGGTGGCTTCTAGAGGAACACTGACTGTGTGCAGTATTAGAAGAGCAAGTAACTGATGGAGAGCGCTCGCTGCAGCCTGGGGGAGTAGATGGGTTTGAGATGGCTGCGAGCGAAGGAAGCAAGTGAGAAGGAGCATGTTTGTAAGATCTGCTGATGGAGAACCTAGCAGCCCTGTGACTCGCTGTCAGAAAGATGCGGACAAGTCAGCGGAGTAAAGGAGAGGCAAGTAAAGAAGTGCAGCGCTTGCTGTAGAGGGGCTGGGCCTGAGGATAACCACAGCACCTATGTCTACCTAGACATGGGGGTCTGGGAATCAAGCCGGTCACTAGGAGACAGGGGTCTTTTTCAGGGACAAAGAGTTGTGCAACAAAGTAAACTATCTCTTGGAGGGAGTGTAATGCGAAAACCCAGAATGTCAAATTGATCCACAGGTATCTAACAGGCTGAGGGTGGGCAAGAATAATCAGAAAGGACAACTGGAGGCTAGAGTGATAGCCTACCAACTCAGTGGTGGAATGCTTCAGCAAACTCCTGACTCTCAACACTACAAGAAAAAATGAGAAAGGAAGGAAGCCAGGATAAAGACAGCAGAGAAAGGAAGCAGTGTGGAGGAGGTTTGAGGTAGGAAAGGGTAGTCAACCATGAAAACATGCTGCAAAATCAAGGACAGTGCATATACACACACACACACATACATATATGAAGTATCTGTTGAATGAATGAATGAATGAATGAATGAACAAACAAAAGGCTTTGGTCAGAAGAATGGCCAGGGTTGCTTTCAAGAGGATTTTTGGTAGGTTTTACCCCATCCTCCTATGAAATTGTTTTTGCTTGCACGAGTCATCCTGCCCACCACACAGACATGCTGCCCCCATGGCTCTCCCCCTCCTCCTTCCCAGTTTCCCCAAGCAAAACAACACACCTTCAGTGTCAAAGCAGACAGGAAACTCCAACTAGAGTTTCCACTTCATTAACAACTGCGCCTGTGGCTCCTCTTACATAAAAGAGGTATGTGGTAACAAGGAGGAAGAGAAGGGATTCCAGACCCAGTTGCACTTCTAACTAGCTGTGTGACTTAGGAGAAGCTGCCCAACCTCTCTGGATCTGCGTTTTTTACATAGAAGGGAGGCAGCTCTGGAAATTCGGACCAGTCTTGAAGGGCCCTTTGTGCTCCACAGTTTATTATTTGCATAAGTTCCTTGCAACACCCTCAGAGAAAGGAGTACAAGACCCAGGGAAATGACCCTCAGCCGCAGCGCCAGGACAGGAGGGGTGTACCAAGAAAGTAAGAGAGTGACGCGCTGTTGGAGCTTCGCAGACTGCCAGAGAGCAGAACCCACTCTCATGGCTGAGAGGGATCCCATTCCAAGGGATGAGAAGGTTCCTAACAAACACGGAAGGCAACGCTCACCCCGCACCCCACCTTTCCTAGACTCCCAGACGGCCGGGAGACTCGAAAAAGCCCTGCGGAGGGCTGGGTGGAAATAAAGATTTCCACTCCATGTTTCTATACTGCTTTCGCAAGTCGGATTCCCGAAGACACGATCCGCAACCCGATAATGACACAGTGAAGGAGCGACTATGTTCGCCTCGCTCGTTCCGACTTCTGGGGACGCCGGCTGCCCACGCCGCGCCCCGACCCCGGCTGAGGCTGCCAGACCAGAGGCGCACTCGCCTGGCCCCCTCCGCTGGCCTCGCCGAGGTCTGGAAACATTTCCTGCCCCCGCCCCCACCCCCAGCTTCCCGGTGTGAGCGAGTTGGCCGCTCAGCCGGGTCAGCGCTCGCAGTTACCCCAACTCGCTTTCCAGCCAGCCCGCGCCGGGGAGGGCCCCGTCTGGCTCCGAGAAGCCATGGGGGAACCCAGGCACCGGGCGCCGAGCGAGGTCGCTAAGGAACCCCAAGGTTCGGGCAAGGCAGGGGCCAACTGGCGGCGCTTCGGGACCCCGTTGCCTTTCCTGGCGTTACCTGCTCGCTTGCGGGGGTGTCCCGGAGCAGCCGGCCTCTCCCGGCGCTGTCTCCCCACGCAGTTGCCCATGCTGGCTTCTCAGCCGGTCCCCATGCACCGGAGACGGCGGGCGGCCGGCTGCTCCTCCACGCTGCTGCCCCGAACGGCGGCGTCCCAGGGTCAACGGCTCCCGCAGCCCGACATCGGGAGCGCCTGGATCTCCCCTGGGGCGCGCTCTGTCCGACGCCGGCTTCACCACAAACTTTGCGGGCCAGGGGAGAGGGAAGTGGCCAGGCCAGGGGGGCCCGCGACAGTGACCGGCCAGAGAGCAGCCCGGGTGGAGGGGTGGAGGGGTGGAGGGAGGGGGCGGACACCGCCGCAGCTACTCCTGGATCACTCCGGGCTCCCAGCTGGGGCCGGCCCCCCGGAGCCTGTCACTCACCTGCCTAACCCCGCCCCGGCCCGGCCCCGCTCCCTTCCTCCCGCTCCGGTTGCCCGCGCCACCGCCTCCAGCCGCCCCAGGTGCGCATGTGACCGACGGCACCGCCCCTCGGGCCGGGCCTGGTTTTCTCATTGGCTTCCCCTAGGGTGCGCACCGCCCCTCGGCCCCACCCAGCCAGGTGCCCGCCCCGCCGTCCGTCTCCCCGGGAGAGCGGCCGGGAATTAGGCGCCCTCAACCGCCCCGGCTGCGTGCCCAGCAGTCGCTTCCCCTCCCCGAGCCGCGCCCCGGTCCAGGCCCCGCCCTCTGGGGCGGGGCCGTTAGGTCCCTCATGGAACCGCCTGGCCCAGAGCCGGCAGGCACGTGACCTAGAAGTGCCCCGCCCCCGAGGCCTGCGCCCACCTATTGGCTGTGGAGGCGCGTGCGCGGAGAGGCGCGTCTTGTGGCAACACCTACTTCCCCTCCCACGGTCTCTGGCTCGCGTCATGGCTGCCGCCACCGCTCTAGAGGAGGCAGCGGCGCCTATGAGCGCCCTGTGTGGCCTCGTGCAAGACTTCGTCATGGGTCAGCAGGAGGGGCCCGCTGACCAGGTGGCTGCAGGTATGGCAAGCAGCGCTGCGAGGCTTCTGCAGGGGCCGGACCTCAGGGAGCGGCCTCAGCACCAGCGCACGGCGGGAAGGGTGTGAAAGGAGAGATGATTGTGATTGGTCCTCTGGCTACAGCTCTAACAAGTTAAGAGAGTCGCTTGCACCCTCCCTAAAGCTTCCTTTGCATCCCGCATCTCGCTGTAGTCCATAGAGAATCATTACATTTCTCCGATGAGGACCCCCGAGGCCACGCGAGAGTAGTAAGACTTGTTAGGGCATAGACCGGCCGGAAGTGGAGCTGGGACTTGGACTCGGGTGTTCAGGTCCAAACCAGGTGCTTGCACCGCCGGATCGCGTTATTCGTGGAGTGTTAACGTGAGAAGGCAGGTTCCAAGAGTTACACTCCTGTCTCTTACCTTCCTCGAAGTAGCGTGAGCCACGGCTGTCTGAGTGGTTGTAATTGGATGGAGGAGGGGAGGAGCCAGTCTGGGTCTGGGTCAGTGGGCGTGTCTTTTAAGGCTTCACTCACCTTAGTAGGGTTTTTTGTAAATTATCCTCATGACTTTAATATCTCATTTGTTAACCTTCTTCCCCAGAGTTCCAGTTTCAGGAATCTTTTAGTTCCACGTTTATCCAGGATTTGAACAAATAAAATTCCAGGAAGCCTACTTGGAATTCATTCCGAATGTTGAATCAGATTTAAGAAATGGAACACAAAATAGATATAGATACAAGATATTATTTTTTTATTTACTTTTGGAAATGTTATGTGCTTGGGAGGAGAAGGTGTTGTTTGCAAGCTGAACTTTTGGAATATATGAGAAATGAACTTCTAGAAACACATGCTAGTCTTTAGCAGTCTTTCACTTTCATTCTGCCATTCTGTTGTTACTGAGCACATATTTTTTTCCTCCCAGAATGAAAAGAATTTGGAACAAAAATACAAATCGAATACTATCTATGGCCACCAAAAGATTATAATGTAGTGAGAGAGGCAACTGTGTTGTAAGAGGGAAGTATATGATTTGGAAGCATCAAGGGGCAAAAGTGCCTGCTATTGGCTGAGTTTGGTAGTGCATGCCTTAAGTTCCAGGATTTGGCAAGTTTGCTAGTGAGTCCTAGGCCAGCCTCAGCTACTGTGTGAGCCTCTGTATCAAGCTAACATTTTCAACTTTACCAAGTATGGTCTGTTATGAAGTATTATCAATTTATTTTCCCCAGTATTTTACTATGGGAATTTCCTAGCATTTAACAAAACCTAAAGAATTTTATTTATTTATTGTTTTGCAGGGTTTTTTGTTTTTGTTTTTGTTTGTTTTGAGACAAGCTTTCTCTGTATAGCCCAGACTGTCCTAATACTCTCTTTGTAGACCACACTGGCTTTGAATTAGAGATCCCAATGCCTCTGCCTCCCTAGTGCTGGGATTAAAGGAGTGCACCACCCCTGCCTAACTTAAGAATTTTTAAAGGCGCACACACCCACCACTTAGAGCCTATCACTAACATTTTTTCTGTAATTTGAATTATCACATACTTACCCATTTAAACTGCAGATATCAATACATTTATCTGTAATTACTTTAGAGTACTCATCATTGACTAGTGTTTATGGTTTATTTAGAGGTAAAACTTACATTCAATGAATTATATCAGGAACTTGTTTTGTACAGAGGCATATATTTTGTATATATGTGTATTTATACACACACAAACACACACAATACTGTTCTTCCACATTTGTGCATTCTTGGAACAATAATTTTGGACTTTGGGGATGCATAACACATCTGGAAAAGATGACTTAAATTAACTGCCTACATTCTTATATTTTTGTAAAATACATTTTGCTTTGTCTAAAAAAGAAAAAGAAAGAAAGGAGCCTAAGCTTTCGTATGGTTTAAAATAAACTCTGCAGCACCTATGTAAGTGAACCCTGTTGTGATTTATTCTCAGTCTTACGGATCATATTCGTCGTTAGGCTGTGGTAACTGGATGGTGTTGAGCTACCTGCAGCATGTGATGCCCTTTCTCTATCCTGAGTCAATCTGTGTTCATACTGAGCACGTCAGGAGGAAGGGCCTGTGATCAGAAAGGAACTGCCAACTCTGCTTAGCACCCGGGTGGGCGAGGGTTCTGGTAGAAATAGTTGTCAGCTCCCAAGAACTTGCAAGTACTATAAGGGAAATGAAGGGCCGGGGCATACACCGGCCCAGGTGTATGAAGGCCTCTCAAGCAGACATTCAGAGACAGCCAGTGCGTGGTCTCAGCCTCCATTCTCACCGCTGACCTCTTGGACCTCTAGTTCCCGGCACCAGCCTTCATTCTCCACTTCCTGAGTGCATTCCTTCCACTTCCTTCCGTTAGCTCCGTCTAATCCAAATCAGTGCTGTTCCTCCAGGATTTCCTTTATGACCTTGGCTAGACTGCGTCTCACTTCCCACTCTGTAATGGACCTCCCACCCATTCGTGCACTCACTAGCAGATTTGTTTCACCAGTGTGTGGACATACCCGCATCTAACCCTACTGTTTCTACCAGCAGAGTCCCCTGAAACTATCGAAGTAGATACATCATAAACTTACTTAGGAGCCAGTAAGGTGGCCGAGTGAGTAAACGGTGCTTGATATCCCGAGTTCAGTCCTCTGGACACACACACATGGTGGAAGGAGAGAACAGATTCTCGAAAGTTGTCTTCTGACCTCCACATACACAGGATGTGACTGGAATTAAAGATGCAGGAAGATGGGGCTGGAGAGATGGCTCAACGGTTAAGAGCACTCACTTGGCTGCTCCTCCAGAGGACCCTGGTTCAACTCCCAGCACCCACATGGCAGCTCACAACTGTCTGTAACTACAGTTCCAAGGAAGCTGACACCCCACACACAGATATGCATGCAAGCAAACAACGATACATATAAAGTAAAAATAAATAATTAAAAAAAAAAGATGAGAAGAATCTGTTGAATTTGAGGCCCAGTTACCTCTAAAACCTGAGGGAAATGAAGAGTGTCCTAGATGAACCCAGTGTTTTGAGCCTGAGGCCAGGAAAAAGAAGTAACTTTATCCAAAAGCAGGCTGGGAAGGGAGCTGATCTTGGACGGAGCAATTTTTGGACATGCTGCATTTTTAGATAATGGATATAGGTACTTTTCCTCCTATCACTAGGGTTTTCTGTTGTATTTTGCTACATTTTTGATTGCCAGAAGCAACCACTATTCCTCGAGTGGAATTACTGTTAAAAAGTAAAGAGTAGTTGTGGAGAAATGAGTGTGGTGTCACCAGAAAGGCTGTGCTTGGATTGTGAGACAGGGCCTCGTGGCGTCAGCAGGCTGGCCTCACGCTGCTTGAGTAACCAAGGGTGAGCTTGTGCTTCTGACCCGGGTGCTGGGGTGATAGGCGCGAGCCATATAGTGCTGGACGTGACCTCAGGGCCTCTTTCACCAGGTGAGCTCTTGCCTGACCGGGCCCCAGAAGGGGCCTTGCTGCGAGCCTGGCTGGAGCCTCTTCCCGAGGGCCTTCCTTCCATTCTGCTGCTACGCTTCCCCCACACCACTCCACAGCCCTGGGCTGCAGCTCCGTCAGACAGATCTGATTGTGCCTTCTGGGTCAGTGACTACGTGATACGTCTCCATGTTCCACAGGAGCTCACCTGGCTGAGGAAAGCACGAGAAGTTAGGAAGTACTGGCAAATCCATCACTAGACAGAAAATCCTGGATACACTGGAAAAACTTAGGCGTCCTATATAAAGGGAACAGAACTTATACTGTTCCTTTGTACCAGTAAAGCTACCCATAGGAAAAAGAACTTTTTTTTTTTTCTGGCCACCACCACTGTCCGGCCTGGAAAAATAACTCTTTATTGTAAGTCTTTATTATAAGTTCTCTTACCCCAGGAGTACAAAGACATAATTTAGTATTTCTGTGTATTTTGACTATTTTCATTTGGGAAACTTGCAGTGACTTAAAATTTGTAGCCCAGGCCCACAAGGTGTAGTGCCGTCTCTTAGGAGCCTTTACCAGGAAGAATGCCATGAGTTATAGAGGCCAGTCTGAGATAAATAGCTCAGCCTGTACATGTGTTCCTTCTGCTACCCTTGTTTATATTATTGTGGGGATGCCAAGTGGTGGTCTTTCTGCCCCAAATAGGCGAGCCAGGTGTTGGTGGCGCACACCTTTAATCCCAGCATTCGGGAGGCAGAGGCAGGCGGATCGAGACCAGCCTAGTCTACAAAGTGAGTCTAGGACAGCCAAGGCCACACAGAGAAACCCTGTCTCGAAACCCCACCACCACCACCACCACAAAAAAGAAAAAAGAAAAAAGAAATCTCTGGCTAAGCCGGGTGTGGTGATTGCTGTGAGTTCGAGGCCAGCCTGGTCTAAAAAAGAGAGTCCAGGACAGCCAGGGCTGTTACACAGAGAAACCCTGTCTCAAAAACCTAAAAGGAAAAAGGGGAGGGGGGAAGCCCCATCTAGCTGGATGTGAAGGCACCCTTCTTTCAGTACTTGGAGGGAGAGGCAGGCAGGCAGATGTCTGGGGTTCAGGGCCAGCCTTGCCTACTTAGGGAATTCCAAGCCAGCCAGGGCTATGCAGTGAGACCCTCTTTGTATTTCTTAAACAGACAACAACATTGAAGCAAAACAACTTTTTTGGGGGGGAGGGGTTTTCTTTTTTGGTTTTCAAGACAGGATTTCTCTGTGTACCCCTGGATGTCCTGAAACTCACAGAGATCCACTTGCCTTTGCTTCCCAAGTGCTGGGATTAAAGAAGTGTACCATCATGCCCAGCCAAACAACTTTTAAGAAGTATGTGAGGAACACCAAAGAGGAAGAGAATGATTCTGTTTGGGGTGTTTAAGTGTTGACACCTGAGTGTGTACGTTCCTTGGACAAGGACTGGAAACTAACTGAAGGACAAGGACTTCCCATTTCATGTGACTGAAGGAAAGGAATCCTGGCAAAGGGCGTGACTAGAGGGCTGGGGCGCTAAATTGAAAGAATTTCAAGGCAATAAGGAGAAAATGAGCCAGGTGGTGGTACGCGCCCTTAATCCTGGGAGGCAGAGGCAAGTGGATCTCTGAGTTCAAGGCCAGCCTGGTGTACAAATGGAGTCTATGACAGCCAGAGCTACACAGAGAAACCCTGCCTCGAAAAACGTAAAAAAAAAAAAAAATTTTAAGGGAAAAATGAGGATGGCAAACAAATAATTGTTTTTCAGGAAGATAATTCAGACTAGCAGAATGAAAGCCTTTGAAGTATGGAGTGCTTTGTGAATTTGTATGTCATCCTTGCATAGATGGCCATGTGAATCTGTATCTTAACAATTTTAGCATATGTGTTGCCAAACCAGACTGGGAAACTGGTCTGTTGGTTTGTTTTTGTTTTTGGATTTTTGAGACAGGATTTCTCTGTGTAACAGCCCTGGCTGTGCTGGACTCACTTTGTAAATCATGCTGGCCTTGAACTCAGAGAGATTCACCAGCCTCTGCCTTCCAGTGCTAAGATTAAAGTCGTGCGTCACCACCCACAGCCTAGAGACTGTTTTTGTTTTGTTTTGTTTTGGGGGTTTTGTTGTTGTTTGGTTTTTTAGACAGAGTTTCTCTGTGCAGCCTTGGTTGTCCTGGACTCACTTTGTAGACCAGGCTGGCTTTGAACTCACAGTGATGCACCTGCCTCTGCCTCACTGAGTGCTGGGATTAAAGGCGTGCGCCACCATGCCTGGCTTTGAGTTCAATCCCAGGAATAGGCAGGGAATGCAAGCACAACTCCTGCAAATTGCCTTTAAGCTGTACATGTGCACCCTACAACGTCTGCCCCCAACACAAAAGAGGCAAAAATGTAATAAACATTTTTAAGAATTTCAGGAATACTTTCCACTGCACCCAAGCACCACTTAGTCCCGAAAACCTGACTGAGAGCAATGAGAGAAAGAAGAAAGTACAGGCGTACTGACTTGCTCTGAAGTACCAAATACCCCTTTATTATTTAAAGCTGGTGAAAGAGGGGATAGCTAGTGTCTGTGGGAGGTCTCTGTAGGGGAGCAATCTCAGCCTGTAAACAGGCTACATTCCTGCTTTTTGTACTGTGTCAACATTCACACACAGACTGAAGGAAGGCTTTGCCAGTTCCCATGGGTCTAAGGCGCTGGTCTTTGCCAGTAATTTGCATTCGCACAGAGCATCCTCAGCTCCCAACAGTTTTTATCACACCAAAAAGTAGAGAGCAAAAAAAGTAGTCATTAGAAGGTATGGAAGGAGGAGCATCGTGATGGAGACGTGTCCGAGGTAGACTGAGCAGAGCTGGAATATGATGCTAACTAACCTTACTCGCCACGTGAAAGCAGTCTCAGAGTATTGACTCAAGCATTTGCCTCCTTAGTAGCCATTTTCCTCACTTGCATTCAGTGTGTAGTGATAGCTTTAATGCATCTCTATTTTTCAGCTGCTTTCATTCAATATCTGGTCCCTGTGAAAACTGTACAAACTCAAGGCTCCGCGAGGGGTGTCTACCAGCATCCTGCATTGTGGAGGCACTCGCACATGGATGCTATGCTGTAGTGATCAGCCGGCTTCATGTTGATGGATTCTGAATGCTGAAGAAGTAGTTTTCAGTTATAAAATCTAATCCAAGGACACCTCTTGGTGGGACTTGGCTAGTAGGAGTTCCTTGTTTTGTGTGTCCTGTGAGCCTGCCGTGTTGCCCTGCCCCCACCATACAGCTTGATCATTTTTTCCCCCTGGGCTCTGTCTCAGGCACTCAGGCAGCAGCTGGGCCCTCCACATCCTGACACAAGTAGAGCCAAGAGTGCCTGATGGCTAAATGGTGCCAGTCACGAGCTATGAATCCTGACCAGAGCTCCCCTTTCCTCTGGCTGGCTGGACCCTTACTCTACTATCAGACAGAGCCTCTGCCCAGCTCAGCTCAAAATTGTTGCTGTGAGTCCAGCCGACTAGGGGAACTGGAGGTTTAGGACAGTGTTCTGAGGCCTTTCCTGCTTTGTTGCTGTTGGCAGAGGTTAAGGTTCTGCACATAGAGATGTCTGGTCCTTCCGAGGTAACCTGTCACTCTGTTTCTCCCTTGAAAGTGTAGAAGCAGCTTCTGTTAGATCTGTCACTCGTGTGTTGTTACCAGATATGACACTGGAGGTGTGAAAGGATGCCCAGTGAGAGGTCCTCTTCATCCCACAAGTGGACTGCAAACTCTGACATGATCTTTGCTGTTACTGTGTGACAGTCTCAGCTGAAGTGGTCGGGGAAAGATCTGGCATAAGTGATCTCAGAGAACAAGTCTGTCTAGAAACTAGGCAGCCAAAGATAAAACTATAAAAATGCTGTATTGTGCTCATAAGCTTGTTTCTCAAGGAGGCTGATGATTCTGAGCATACTTTATTGGACTGGAGAGATAGCACAGTTGTTAATACACTTGGCTTGCAAGCATGAAGGCGTGAGTTTGGATCCCCAGAATCCTCATAAAAGGCTGGGCATGGCGGCACAGGCATGTACTCTTGGTTATGGTAGGATCACAGGTAGAGACTGGTAGATTCGGGTCCCTGAAAGGCCCTGTCTTGAACCATAGCTGAGATTGTCCTCTGACCCCCACATGCATTCTCACATCCTCACACGTATACCCACACACAAATATGAGCGTGCATGTATAAAAAACAACTTATGACCAATGAGTAATTGTAAATAAAAGAACTAGTTCCCTATTGTCAGAGAAGTTACAAATCAAAGGCTACAGTGAACACTGGATTAGATTTACAAACTCTTTGGCTTTTTGTGCCATGTAACACACACACACACACCCTCTGGTTTTTCCAGACATGGTTTTTTTGTGTAGTACTGGCTGTCCTGGAACGTACTCTGTAGAATAGGCTGGCTTGAACTCAGAGATCTCTGCCTTCCAAGTGCTGGGATTAAAGGCCTGTGCCTCCATGCCCTGCCAGACTTTCTTTTTTTAATCTATGTATAGATGTGAACCATTTTCATGTCTGGTGCTCACAGGTCAAAAGAGGATATCAGATCCCATGGAACTGGAGTTGGAGCCTCAAGCCAACATGTAGGTGCTGGGAATAGAACCCAGGTCCTCCGGAAGAGCAGCCAGTGCTCTTAACTACTGAGCCGTCTTTTGAGCCCCTGAGACTTACTGAGAGACTTTAATATGATTTCATGTTTAGTTTGACATATGTAGATACAGGAATAGTGTAACATGGATTAGTACACATACGTATTTCCCAGCTCATTCAACTGAGAGAATCTAGAAGCAGTATTATTCTAATAGCACACCCATGCCCCAGATCATGGTTTCTTTTATTTGTTTGTTTGTTTTGAGATAGGGTCTCACTATGTATCTCTGACTGTCCTGGAGCTCTCTACGTAGGCTAGCTAGCCTCCAATTCCCAGAGAAAAGCTAAGTGGGGGTTGGGTATAGTGGCACTTCCCTTTTAACTCCCGGCACCCAGGCAGAGAGCAGATAGATCTATGAGAGTTTGAGATCAAACTGGTTTCTGTACTCAGTACCAGAACAGCCAAAGTTACATAGTGAGATACTGTCTCAAAAAGTTAAAAATAACGCTAAAAATAAAGTTAGAAAACAAAACAAAACTCAGTGGGGGCCAGTAAGATGATTTAGCAGGCTGCCGAGCCCACAGACCTGAAGCCCATCCCCCGAGCCCACGTGGAGGAGAGAGCTGACACCGGTTATTCTGTGGCCTCCACTTGGATGCTATGGTACAAGTACACCTTCAGTCATACGTACACAGAGCTCAGTGACCAAATATGGAGCAACGGGTGCAATAAAATAGACCTATTTCCTGGGTATTACTAAATGGAATATATTTTTAGGATTGTAACTCACGGTATATAAATATATACTAGTCAATACTAACACAGTAATAGCTAAACTTTTTATAAATAAATTAAAATAACTTAGATAGATATTCCTTCCTCTAGAAAGTAGAACTTAATTTTGTTCTCCTTAAATAGGGGCTGACCATGGGTACCTAAAAGGCAAAAGTAGCCGGACGTAGTGCAGAGACTGGATGCACCTGATCCCAGAGGCTCCAGTGAGCTCGAGAGGTGCTGTGGATGACGTGAACCCCTGCTGCAGAGTGAGGAGACACCACCTGTGATACTCTTAAAACTAGTAGCCACAGTCTAAACATGAGAGCGGCAAACCCACCTTGAAGGGCATTCTATCAAGTAACTTTATCAAGGTCATGAAAAGCAAGGAAAACTGAGAAAGTTACCGAGGAGATTGAGGTCTTGACACTAATGGCTCTTGTAACAGAACCATGGCATTAGTGGGAAGATAGTGAAACCTGAATAACATCTAGAGTGTAGGTAGTCAAGTGTTAATGTTAATCTCTTAGTTTTAACAGCTGTATATATTTTGATAAATTTACTATGTAAAATTATAAAGTAGGGAAAACACTGCATTGTTTTTGCAACCTTTCTATTAATCTAAAATTATCCCAAGGCCAGGTGTGGTGGTATATGACTTTAAGCCTAGCACCCAGGAAGCAGAAGCTAATGAATCTCTGAAATCCACCAGCCTGGGCTATATAGTTAAAACATTTGTAGTAGAATAATAACAATAATAACAACAATAATTATTATAATTATTATATATAACATAATATTGTTGTGTTATTATTTTTTTAATGTTTAATTAAAAAAATTTTTTTTTAATGTTTAAATTCTACATTGAGAACTTGTCCAATTTTCAGTGTATATATAACTGCTTCAGTCTTTTTTGTTGTTTTGTTTTTTGAGACAGGGTTTCTCTGTATAGCCTTGGCTGTTCTGGACTTACTTTTTTTTTAGGTTTTTTTTTTTTTTTGAGACAGACCTTCCTGTCCTGTACTCCCTTTGTATCCCAGGCTGGCCTTGAACTCACAGCAATCCGCTTGCCTCTGCCTCCCGAATGCTGGGATTAAAGTTGTGTGCTTCTGGATTTACTTTGTAGACTAAGCTGGCCTCAAACTCACAGAGATCAGCCTCACAGAGATAGTGCTGGGATTACAGGCATATGCCCCAGCCCCCAGCTCAGCTGCTTTGGTCTTGTTTCACATCTGTGCTATTATGAATAATGTTACAGGGAACATGGGCGTATGACCACCTTTTCAGATATTAATCCATTTCCTTTAGTATATAAAACCAGGAGTGACAGCTGGGTTGTAGACTATTGCTTTTTTACTTCATGAGGCACCTCCATACTGTTTTCCACAGCAGTTACACCAGTTCACATTCTCACCAATGATGTTTATACACAGATGCCCTCTTCTCTCTGTCCTTCCCAGCCCTTGTCGCTTGTCTGTTTTCTAAGTACCATCCTGGCAACTAGGAAGCCAGAACACCCAGTGGCTTTAAATGTACATTTGTGCTAAATTTGTATCTAGGTATTTTCTCTCTTGGTCTTCTGATCTGCCCTCCTCTACAAGTGGATGTGCTGCCCACTGCTTATTCAGTGTTAGGGATGAGCTCAGTGCTCAGTGGATGCTGGGAAAGTACTCAGTCAAGCGAGCTGCACCTTCAGTGCAGGGGTTCTGGTTTTTTTTTGTTTTTGTTTTTGTTTTTGTTTTTTGGCTTTTCTTTGCCTTTGTACCATTTGTCTCTATTCATTTTTTATGCTGTCTTATAGAATATTGTGTGTGTGTATACACAGGATTTTTTATGTGGTAATACTAATCTGTACATAGCTTATTTTTTAATTTGGATTTTCTACATATACAAAATTGCAGTTACAAATGATAATGATTATTTTTGTTTTTTAAATCCTCGACACTGCATATTTGAAATGTGAAAGCTTCTTTCTTATCTAGGAGGGGATCTTGTCCAGCAGAGTGTGGTCTCCTAGCACAGAGCCTAGTGCAAACAGGAAATACTTAACCATTGAAGCCTGTTTAACTTTTCCATATTTCTTTTGTTTCTTCTAGATGTGAAGTCTGGTGTCTATACAGTGTTACAAGTAGTAGAAGCCCTTGGGTAAGTGCCTCTGTTCTAGAATATTCCTCCAGTCTTGCCTAGATACTTTCATGCATTACTGCTTCCCTGGAACCTGATTTTCCCCCTGGTCCACATCAGTACCTCAGTCTAAGCTGGTCTTGGGTGGTTCTCCCTAAACAGATACAGAATGTAAGCCTGTACACCAGGTTTTGACTCAGCCTGTGGGGATGGGGTGAGTGGGCAGTAAGGCCTTCCGCTGTGTCTCATTGGAACTGGAATTCCTTTTGTGCTGCCTTAGAGCCACCTAATCCCTCAGGAGTCTAGTTGCTCCACATGGCTCAGACATAGTGTAGGCCTGTCTCCCTGTCTGTAGAATGCTTAGGAGACTGACTGTGCCAGAGCAGTATTATAACCTGGGCTTCTACAAATCATGTTAAATACATGCCTATAGTCTAGGGCTTGCTTTCCCCAGATCATACACCTGGTCGACGACTTAAGTTGTCAAGTCTTTTTTTTTTTTAAGATTTATTTATTTATTACATACAGTGTTCTGCCTCCTTATACACCTATACACCAGAAGAGGGCACCAGTTCTCATTACAGATGGTTGTGAGCCACCATGTGGTTGCTGGGAATTGAACTCAGGACCTTTGGAAGAACAGCCAGTGCTCTTAACCTCTGAGCCATCTCTCCAGCCCTAACAAGTCTTATTAATAAGTTATTATTCAGAAGATATCATCATGTCTTATGATATAGAAAAAAACTAGAAAATTGAAGGAAGATTAAAAACTGCCACATCTTACACAGAACAGATCATTTAGCTTTTTGTTTCCCTTGGAATCTTAGGGTTTTTTGTTTTGTTTTTTGTTTTTGGCTTTGTTTGTTTTGGAGGCAGGGTTTCTCTAGGTAGCCCTGGCTGTCCTGGAACTTGCCCTATAGACCAGGATGGCCTCGAACTCAAAAATCCACCTGTTTCTGCTTTCTGAGTGCTGGGATTAAAGGTGTGCAAGATTTTTTTTTTTAAAGATTTATTTATTTATTATGTATACAGTGCTCTGCCTGCGTGTATATCTGCAGGCCAGCAGAGGGCATCATATCATATTAAAGATGGTTGTGAGCCACCATGTTGTTGGGAATTGAACTCAGGACCTTTGGAAGAGCAGACAGTGCTCTTAACCTCTGAGCCATCTTTCTAGCCCCAGGATTTTTTTTTAATAATAATTTTATTGAAAATATAACTGACATAGGGCTGGAAAGCTGGCTTAGCAGTTAAAAGAACTGGCTGTTCTTCCAGAGGACCCAAGTTCAGTTCCCAATACCCATATGGCAGCTAACAACTGGAACTCCAGTCTTGGGGGGTCTGGCACCCTCTTCCGGCTTCCATGGGAACCAGGCACATGGTACATAGACAAAGCATCTATAAACATAAAAATAAGCAAATCTTTTCTGTTACCTTAGGGGTTTTTTTGGTTTTGATTATTTGTATATGAATATATATAAACATATATGTATGTTTATATTTGTACTGACACACACACACATGTATATATGACATATCACAAGGCTCACTGTTTTAAAGTGTGTGATTCTGTGCATTCTTTCCCACAGTCACCATTTGAACATCTTTAGTACTCCAAAATGAAACTCCTGCTCCTCAGCATCATTCCATTGTCCCTCTTTCTCCTGTCCCCTGACAATCTATGAATTTACCTGGTGTAGAAATTTCTGATATGTAGAGCCACAGGCTGTGTGCCCTCTGTGTCTGGTTTCTCTCATTGAGCATGTATTTTACTTTTTCTACTGCTGTGATAAAATACTGACAAGAGCAACTTAAGGGAGAAAGGGCTTATTTTGGCTCACAGTTCAAGGGTGAAACACTGTGTTGTGGAAATGCTAGTTGTAGGAGTTTGAGGCGTAAATGCGGTCACATTTTACTCAAAGCAGGAAGCAGAGTTCTCACTACATCCAGGATCGTAGACCAGAGAATGATATTTCCCAACTCAATTTCAATAAGAAAGTCCTTAAAAGGAATATTTACTATAGGTCATCCCTCACAGTAGGCGTAGAGGTTTGTCTCTTGGGTCATCTAGATCAGCAGGATAATAACCAGTGTTAACATAGCACCATGTTTACAAGGTGTGTTTGTGTTGAGTATGTCAGTTCTACATTTCTTTGCTCATTAAACAGGCTTTCATTGTACCAATGGCCAGCATTTTATTTAACTATTCATGAGTTGTGATGGACATCTGGATTGTTTCCACTTTTGTCCTTTATGAAAAATGCTGTTATGAGCATTTGTGTGCATTGGTCCTTCTTTTAAATGCTGCAAATGCACAATATTCTACCTGCTAAGCAGAAACATTTCTATGACTTCCTGTCCTCAGAATGCAGTCAAGGGTGGTTTTATTTCTGCACCATTGCATGTTCCTTTATCTTTAAGGTTTAATTTAAAATTCTTGGGATCAGCTTTCCAGAAAACCTATGTCCTGCCCAGGTTAAGTTTTAAGTGTGATCTCAGGAGAGCTATTTTGAATATAAATACTCTTTTCCTTCAGTTCAGCTGCTCCCTTATCAGTAATCCTTCGTGCTGCAGTTTGAGGGGTGTAATGGTGCAGGCCTTTAATCCTAGCACTTGGGAGGCAGAGGCAGCTGGATCTCTGAGTTCAAGGCCAGCCTGGTCTACAGAGCTAGTTCAGGTAGAGCTACACAAAGAAGCACTGTCTTGAAAGCAAAGCAAAACAAAACAAAACTGCTGCAGTGTGGCTCAGTTGGTAGAAACCTTGTCAAGCATGCGCAAAGCCGTTGGTTCAGTCCCCAGAACAACATAAAATTAGAGGTAGTATACACCTGGAGCCCACTACTCAGGGTGTGATAGCTGAAGCATAAGGTCAGGGCTCAGTTATGGAGGGTGTGAGGCCAACCTGGGCTGTATGAAACTGTCTCCAAAAAAGGAAGAAGCTATTCCCTCCTTAGGTTTATTAAAGGGTGTAGGTGTGTGCAAGCACACCACCTAGGACCTTGGCTGCCCCGTATTTATGTCCCCTTAGCAAGACTTTACAAATAGGTTTGGACTTCAGTCTTTTTTTTTTTTTTTAACCCCCTTCAAGACAGAGTTTCTCTGTGAAGCCTTAACTGTCCTGAAACTTATCTGTAGACCAGGCTGACCTTGAACTCAGAGATCTGCCTGCCTCCGCCTCCTGAGTGCTGGGATTAACGGTGTGTGCTACCACCTGGCTGGGGCTTCAGTGTTTACTGGACCTATTCATGGGCTCTTTTGTTTTGTTTAAAGTTCTTTTAGGATACTGTTGCTCTCTTATTACCCGGGGAGTAAGTGTGACTAGTGACCAGTAACTAGTGTTACTTTATAATTTGAACTGGAATGGCAGATGCTCTCTATCTTTCTGTTTCCTAGGTCCTCTTTGGAGAATCCAGAACCCAGGACTCGGGCACGAGGAATCCAGCTTTTGTCACAGGTGCTACTCCAGTGTCACTCCTTGCTCTTGGAGAAGGAAGGTACTTTCACCACTAGGAGGAAGTCTTCCCAAATCAAGGGTTTTGGAGTGTCTATGAACAACTAACTCAGTGCACTTCATTCCTTACTGGTATATATAGCAAAGGTTATTAAAATTAAATCACACTGAGCGTGGTGGCGCATGCCTTTAATCCCAGTACTCAGGAGGCAGAGGCAGGCAGATTGCTGTGAGTTCGAGGCCAGCCTGCTCTACAAAGTGAGTCCAGGAAAGCCAACGTTACACAAAGAAACCCTGTCTTGAAAAACCAAAAAAAAAAAAAAAAATTAAATTGCAAGATGCAAGCACTTGAACTTCAAGTCTTTGATTTTTTTTTTTCAGTGTATCTACATCCTGCAAACATATATAATACCTACTGTCTGGCCCTTTAAGGAAAGGTGGTGAGCTGTTGTCATAGCTCGGTGGGTACAAGTGCTTCCTATGCAAGCCTGACAGCCAGAGCTTGATCCCTAAACCACAGTAAAAGGAGAGAAAAGTTCCTGAAAGTTATTCCTAAATAGACCTCTTCAAAACACATCAGAAAGAAAGCTGAGTGGTGGTGGGGCTCATGAAACAGCTTTCAGTCTCCATCACCAAAGGAAAAGAGGAAAAGTTCTATACATCAGTGTTGGGCGCTTTAGGTAAAACCCTGGAGACCTAAGTTTTATCTCACATGAAGGTAGGAGGAGAGAACTGGCTTCTGGAAGTTTTCCACTTGCCGCATAACTGCACTGTGTTGGTGTTCTATTGCCGCAAAGAGACACCATGACCATGGCAGCTCTGATAAAAGAAAGATATTAGTTAGGGCTGGCTTACAGTTTCAGAGGTTTAATCCACTGTCATCGTGACAGGGAGCATGGCGGCATACAAGCAGAAGAGGTGATGGAGAAGGAGCTGAGAATTGTACATCTAGAACCACAGGGAACAAGGAAAGAGAGACACTGGGCCTGGCTTGGGCTTTTGAAACACTTGCAGTGACACACACTTCCTCCAACAAGGCCTCAGCTCCTGATCCCTCTCAAGTAGTGCCACCCCCAAGCCTTCAAATATGGAACCTGCGCGGGCCATTCTTACTCAGACCACCACAGCCACATAGACTAAGGAAGTTATAAAGGAAGCGATTCTGAGGGCGGAGCTGGGTCTCTCTAGGAGATTATATGAGATTGTAAGAGACTTGCCTGTTTCTCTAGCCACTCACTTCCTGATGCCAGAGAACATTTGCAGTGAAAGCCAAAATGAAATGGCCTTAGGAAGCGGGAAACATAGCGAGTGGGTCTTCATCGCAGTTGCTAGGCTAACGGCTGCATCTGGTTTATACAGTGGTGCACCTGATCCTGTTCTATGAGAACCGGCTGAAGGACCATCATCTCGTGATCCCATCTGTCCTGCAGGGCCTGAGGGCGCTTGTGAGTCCTTTCCACTACAACTGTGTTTGCGGGAGCCCTTGTACAGTTCTCTGCTGGCCTTTTAGGGATGAACCTTCACATGCTGAAGGGCAAAGGCCCAAATATAGGAGTAAGTTATGGTCAGCCAGCTCTGCAGGTCACCTTGTATGGCAGTGGCACCCTTTAGATGGTCCACTTTACGATAGTGTTATGTAGAAGAAATAAACCCACCGTTGGGCAATTGAAATTGGGCTGCTTTGGAAGGAGCTATGGAGAAATTCTTGGCTAGAGGAAGTTTCTCACTGAGTGCTTCCTCCTGACGTGGGGATGTTGGGGTGTCCATTTACCCAATGAGACACACTGTAGAGCTATGCTTTAGAGACAACGGTCTCATATCTTCCTTCTCCCCCAGAGCCTGTCTGTGGCCCTGCCCCCGGGGCTGGCTGTCTCTGTGCTTAAAGCCATCTTCCAAGGGGTACATGTACAGGTGAGTGATAGTAACTGCTGCTTTCCTTTGTTGCTGGTGTTAGTCCTGTACTTGACATAACTAGAATTCGGTGACAGACACTTTGTCTTCCACGCTCTGAACACTTTGAGGCCGGGTAACCTTGTGTATACGGTCTCCCTTTCTACTGGGTAATGGAGAAGTAATGACATTAAGCCTGACCTGTCTTCAGAGCTGGAGAACCTAAGCCATACAGGATGCAGGTCTTGGTTACTAGCATCACTGTTGTGCTGGTAGACCAGTAGCCCTTGCTCTACAGTGATCTTAGGATGCTTTGGAAAGGACTGTCCACATAGAGATTGTGAAGCCGGAAATGGTTGCTGTGTTTGAAGTATTCTTTTGTCCTCTTTTTCCACTTACTTCCTTTCTTCTACACCCTCAAGTCCCTGCTCCAGGTGGATCGCCATACAGTATTCAGTATCATCACTAACTTCATGCGATCTCGAGAAGAAGGTAAGAGGCAGGGCTGTCTGAGGAGTCTGAAAAACAAGCGGTTGCTGTCTCTCCCCTTGAGAGCGTTACATTGTTCTCTAGGGGATGTGTAGACAGGCAGGACTCTGTGGGGTCCAGGCTTCTCCCAGTGTAGGAAGGTTTTTAATTCCTGACTTGTGTAAATGCACATGCATGCATACACAGACTTGAACATATCTGCAGTGAGTTCTTGGAGCTAGGCAGGAAAGGAGAACAAGTGACAGCAGGAGGACACCAGGCTTTCTGTCCCATGGGACAGCAGTGACTTGTTCTTTCCTTCTCAGAGCTGAAGGGCCTAGGAGCTGACTTCACATTTGGCTTCATCCAGGTGATGGATGGAGAAAAGGATCCTCGTAATCTTTTGTTGGCTTTCCACATTGTCCATGACCTCATCTCCAAGGACTTCAGTCTGGGTATGTTTGCATAGCAGGGAAGTGGCTGGTTGAAGATGGTCAGATATAATGAACCTAAGTCAACTTCATTCTTTCTCTGTTGCCACAGGACCTTTTGTGGAAGAGTTGTTTGAAGTGACATCTTGTTACTTCCCAATTGATTTTACCCCTGTAAGTAGCACCTTCATTCTTTATCAGTACTCAGAGTACATGGTGTACGGAGACACTGTACACTTATTTAGTGTGCTGTGTGGGATGTGTGGGTATGTGTACAGAAAGTATTAGTGGCGTGAAAGAAATGAACACTCTATTGCCACCTGCCAAATGACGCTTGAGTATATGGACTCTTTCTAACCTTTGCTAGACATCACCTACTAGTTTATTTCTATTGTCATCCGGTTAGACCACCTCTTTTCTAAAATTGCTTCATAATCAATAACCTTCATTACAACTCAGAAGAAACACCTTTGAAATGTTGGAAGACTAGCTCGACAGACAGACTGGCGTGTGTGTGTGTGTGTGTGTGTGTGTGTGTGTGTGTGTGTGTGTGTGCGCGCGCGTGCGTGGGACGGGCGGGGGTTGGCAGCGGAGGGAGAAAGGTGTGACCCTGGATTTGTGGCAAGGCTTAGTCTCTAAGTGTTGTGATTACTGGCTGTTTGTACATCTTTTGACATACTCTTTATGTCACTCCTAGGAGAGTTTTCCTTGTTGTTATTTATCATCATTGATTTCTCTTTGCTTTATAGCATTCTGTTTTTATTTATGGCTACATATGTTTTTTAAAAATAATGTTACCTTAAAAATTTTTGAAAGGATTTTTATATTTATGGTGTGTGTCCAAGTGAGTCCATGTCTCATGTGTGCAGGTGCCTGCATATGCGAAAAGAGTGTATCAGGTTCCTTGGGACTGCAATTATAAGTCCTTGTGAACAGCTGACACAGGAGCTAGAAACTGAACTCAGGTGTGGTTTTGTAAGATCACTATGTGGTCTTGCCCGGTGATCTATCTCTCTCTAGCCCTTAAATCTTTGTATTCGTTACATTCATTTGTGTGAATACTCAGACACTGAAGCACTGTTCCTTGGAAATGTAAACAAATGTCTACTTAGCCCAGATAGGGAACTGTCAACAGAACAAAGTGTGGACACTACCGAAGTCTGAATTGGTGACGCAGTTAATTATATTGAGGTTCTAATAGGAATATGAGTGAAAGGTTACTTACAGAAACAGAAATTACTCAAAGATTGCTGCATCACCAAAGACAATTCACAAAAAAACCTGGTGCACACTTCACGGCCTGGTGCAGGCCATCAGGCTGCAGAGTCCTTTCCAGGTATCGGCTGCTCTGAGCCTCTTTCAGGCGGCTCAGCTGGTCTGTTTCTTCCAGACTGCTTGGCTTCTCTGAGATTATCTCAACACTTTTTACTGCCTGTGTATACTTGTGGAGGGAGAGATCTAGTGAACCTGAACCTGATCAATTTCAAGCCTTTTTTTTTTCTTCTTTTTCTTTCTTTCTGGTTTTTTTTTTCCCCCTTCACGAGACAGGGTAGCCCTGGCTGCCCTGGAACTCTCTTTGTAGATCAGGATGGCCTTGAACTCACAGCAATTCACCTGCCTCTGCCTCCTATGTGCTAGGATTAAAGGCATGCACCACCACACCCAGCTAATTTCAAGCTATTTTGAGTGTTTGTTCTGGACTTGCTTTGTAGACCAGGCTTGCCTCAAACTCACAGATGGGATTACAGACGTGCACCACCTGGCCCGGCCTTGTTTCTTGTCTTAATTAGCTTGTCTAAAGGATGGAGTGTTTCATCTCCATGTAAACATCCTATCTTAAAATATTCCCCCATTTATAGCCTATGTCTTAAGTTTCTCCAAAATGAGTGACTTTAACGTCTGAGGAAACCGCTACACAATGCATGGTGCATGTAGAGTCAGAGAACAACTTGCAGGAGTTGGGGCTCACCTTCTGCCATGTGGATCCCAGGGATTGAACTCAGGTTGTCAGCCTTGGGGGCAGCCCTTTACCAACTGAACCTTCTCTTTGGTCTTACTTTTTTCTTTCTTTCTTTTTTGTTTTGTTTTGTTTTGTTTGGGGGGGGTCATTTGTTTGTTTGTTTTTCAAAACACGGTTTCTCTGTAGCTTTGGCTATTCTAGACTCACTTTGCAGAACAGGCTGGCCTCAAACGCTCAGTGATCCAACTTCCTCGGCCTCCCCAGTGCTGGGATAAAAGCCATGCACCACCACGCCACCACGCCCGGCCCTGGTCTTACTTCTGAGAGTGTGTGTGTAGTGAGAAGCACATGACGTATGTGCCATGGGATACAGGTAGATATCAGAAGACAACTTTATGGAGTCAGTTATCTTTTCCACTTTTACATGGGTTCTCAGGATTGAACTCAGATCTCTAGACTTTCGCAGCAAGGACCCTTACCTGCTGAGCCAGCACTGGCCCCGTTAATCCTACCACCACTCTCTGTGTGTATGTGTATCTACATATATATTCATGTTCTTTATCCCCTCATAGTTTTTTGACAGGAAGCCCTGAGCACATGTGAAGGAGTTATGTGTGAGCTTCTATTTTGCTATTCTTCCAGAAAAAGACCTGAGATGTGTCAAGCAGAAGAAGGCTAAGACCATCAATACTGGTTTCATATCCCTTTGGCCTCCTGGTGCAGCACTGAGCCCCTCTACTGTGCCCCTAAAACTAAAGACCCTTGTTACCCAGTCTTGAAAATTAAACTTCAAGACTCTGCTTTGACTAAGGAAAACAAGAGAGGTTCTCAGATGGCTTCTCTGCCCCATATGCAATTCCAGCTTCCCTGAGAATTGCCTCTTCCAAAGCCTTCCAGGGGCTGTGCAGTGGTGGTCACTGAGCTATCCCCCAGGTCTACCTGGGTTCTTTCATCTTAGATGTGTTGAGTCATTTTCTTCTTACCATCTACCTTCCAGGTTACAGAATTTTGTTTCAAATACCTCTTACCTGGTTCTCTTCAACATTGAGCTTTATGGCTTTTTAAAAATTAAAAAGAAAAAAAAACCTTTACTGTAATTTTGGTGCAGTTTCTAAAGGAGAAAAGGAAAAATCTGATTGATATTTTGAGTCGGCTAGTTTGACACAACAACTATCAATGCTTTTTATGCTGTCATAGTTGCTGCTTTTTATACAAGTGAAAAGAAATAGAAATGTCCATCAAAGAGAAATTATTTAAATGAACTGGCTTAGTCACACAGTAAAACTGATGCTGTAGAAAAGTAATACCATTTGAAAATGTTTTATTTTTATTTTCATTCTGTTTACTTGAGACAGGGTTTCTCTGTTTTACCTTGGCTGTCCTGGACTCATTCTTTAGACAAAGCTAGCTTTGAACTCAGAGATCCTCCTGCCTCTACCTCCCAAGTGCTGGGATTAAAGGTATGCGCCACCAACCTTGGCAGGAAATGTTCTTAACGTAATTGGCAGTGTAACTCAGTGGTAGAGTGCTTGCCCAAAATCTTGGGTTTGATTCTAGCACTAAACAGGTTTGGTGGTGCATACCTGTAACACCAACACTTGAGAGGTAGACACACTGGTTACATTAAATTGCTCCAAGTAGCCTGAGCTACACGAGATCTTATCTTATTAAAAAGGTGCCCTTAATGTAGATATTGAAAAAATGGATCACAAGCCATACAAACACACACTAATCTTAATGTATATACAGAGAAGCAGTACAACTGACAGATGATGGGGCTTATTTCTAAGTGTTAAAATAGTAGATCAGAAAGAAAATGTGTGATTGGGTTCAGTGTTTTAGCTCATATTACTAATACTAGCATTTGAGAGGCTACATAGCAATTATATCTCAAAACACAAAAATAGAGCTTGAGAGATGGCTCAGAGGTTAAGAACACTGTCTACTCTTCCAGAGGTCCTGAGTTCCCAGCAACCACATGATGGCTCACAACCATCTATAATGAGATCTGGTGACCTCTTCTGGCCTGCAGGCATACATACAGGCAAAACATTGTATACTTAATAGATAAATACATCTTAAAAAAACAAAAAGACACCAAAATAAAGTTGGAGGGGGAATGTAATATACCTGGGGCTAGGAAGGTAGCTTAGTGGTAGAGTGTTTGCCTGAAGTATACAAAATCCTCAGTTTAATTCTAGCACTGCAAAAAATAAATGCCTTTCTGGGTATCACCACCCAGTGTACACCTTTAATGCCAGCATTCAAGCACAGATTAGCTGGGGCTACTTAGACCCTGTCTCAAACAGAAAAATAAATACATACCTAAAAGACAAAAATATGTTAAGAGTGAGCATGTCTTCTTGCTGGGGCCTCATGGTGTATGATTGTACTAGATTGGGTCAAAGTATCACCTACTCTGCAGGCTTGCCAGGTTCAGATTTATGTCCAAAGGTGGCCTAAAATTACACAAAGCCATGATTCCTTTCCATTTTCAGCCACCTAATGATCCCTATGGCATCCAGAGAGATGATCTCATCCTGAGTCTTCGTGCTGTGCTGGCTTCTACACCACGCTTTGCTGAGGTGGGTCTGGTCTAAGTTAAGGTAATAGTTTCTGCCCAGAGAAAGCTCTAAAGAAAGAGCAATATGGTGGCTGAAGAGATGGCTCAGCGGTAAGGGCACTGACTGCTCTTCCAGAGAACCTAGGTTCAAATCTTAGCACCCACTTGGCAGCTCACAACTATGGGTAACTCCAAGATTTGACACTCTCACATAGACATAGATGCAGACAAAGCATCAATGCACAAAAATACACTCACAGAGATCCACCTGCTTCTGCCTCCCTGAGTGCACCACCATGCCTGGCTAAAATGAAATTTTTTTTTTTTTAATGTAAAAGCAATAGAAGAAGGAATGCTCTTACACATTTTAGGGTTTGGTATCCTGCAAGTGTCTTATTTGCCAAATATTTTTAGACTTTCAGTATAGAAAACTTCACCATCTCATCCCCTAAAAAACTAATCTCTTCTGTATACTTGAGATCCACCAGCTTTTCTGACAATGTGCCTGTTTCTCAGGCACCACAATGTGACTGGATAATTGGCTTACAGATGTAACTCAGAGTCTCACTCCTTGATGTAACACTGTCTGTTAGGTATTAGTTCTGATGGCTAACACACTATCTCAAGCCTAAATTTTTCCTTCTTTTCCACAGTTCTTACTGCCACTGCTAATTGAGAAAGTGGATTCTGAGATTTTAAGTGCCAAGCTGGATTCTCTGCAAACTCTGGTGAGTGTTTCTCCTTGTAGGATCTGGCTATCTTTACACAGGTTAGTAGTACTAAAGTACAGTTGCTTGGCCAGTGGAGGTCAGTTCATGAACCCCATGGGCCAGGATCTGGGCTTATTTTATAGATCTGGGCACCATGTCACATTTGCATTGTCTTATTCTATGTAACCAAGAACTTGTCAATGCTCATGATGTTCCTTTTTGGGTTTTGAGAAAGGGTCCATTAGCTCAAGCTGGCCTTGATTTCTTGATCTTTTTACCTCCACCTCCCAAGTGATGAGATTACCTGTGCGTTGCCATCCCAGTCTTTGTTTTAGGGGAGATTGAATGCTGGGAACTGAACCCAAAGCTTCATATATCCTCAGTAAGCACTCTTCCCCTGGGCTACCTGTCAGCCTGTGCTTTCATAAGAGTCGGGGTGAGCGCTTTACTCTGCCCTGGGTCGGACTGATAGGACACCTCAGAGGGTTCCACTGAGAGCTTACCTCATTAGCCCCACGTATTCTCAAGCACCTTGAGTGTGAGCTGGCTGATGCCTGCGCTTCTCCTGGCAGAACGCCTGCTGTGCTGTGTATGGACAGAAGGAACTTAAGGACTTCCTCCCCAGCCTTTGGGCCTCTATCCGCAGAGAGGTGAGTGTTAGTTGGGTAAATTCACTGCTCTTAGGTGTCAGGCACGAGGAGGAGTCATGTTCCCTCCCTGTCCTTTTTCCTATCCCCCAGGGTCAAGATGCTGTGTTGGTCTTTTCAGTGAACAAGCAAAGGGATAGATATAGACTTCCAGTTGAATGGCAAAGGAGACAGTTTCCTTATGAGGGAACTGCTTTATGATAGTCATGACCCCCTTTGTACAGCGCCTGCTTCTTGTCCTCTCATGGCAAGGAGCATAGGTCATGGTGCTCTGGGACCATCTGCATGCAAAGGGAGAGAAAGAGACTTAAAGGTCACTAACCTCTGTTTAGCATTGGTAACCTGTTTCTTACAATGTGTCACTTCTAGTGGGCAAAAGACTTGTTGAACATTTAACTAATGAAGGAGGTACTACTAAGTTGGCGTTTTAATTTTCATTGCTGTGCCCCCAAACATTCTCAAAGACATATCCTTCCACACCCCAAGAAAAAAGACAGTGGGTGGGTGGTTCAAGCTCACCTCAGTAGCCATGGGATCCCTCCCTGACAGGTGTTCCAGACGGCAAGTGAGCGAGTAGAGGCTGAGGGCCTGGCTGCCCTCCACTCCCTGACTGCGTGTCTGTCTTGCTCGGTGCTGAGGGCTGATGCTGAGGACCTCCTGGACTCCTTCCTCAGCAACATTCTACAGGGTAATGGGACCATGCAGCCAGCAGGGGAGTGAGCACCTTAGAGCTAGCATTCCTTTGGGACTAGTGGCCCTCTGTGGGTGGCTCCCACGTGCCCAGTAGTTTGGAGACTGCAGCCCTACTTGTATAGGAGACAATTAGATGGTAACTGCTAGCAAACAATTCCAGGTGTCGTCTCCAACCTCTATGATTAAGGGGAGTCAGGCGATACTCAGCCTACTCCCCAGGTCTGTGATGGCTGCCTCTCTAGACTGCAGGCACCATCTATGTGAACCAGACATGAAACTCGTATGGCCTAGCGCCAAGCTGTTGCAGGCTGCTGCAGGTGCATCTGCCCGGGCCTGTGAGCACATCACCAACAGTGTGCTTCCCTTGCTGCTGGAACAGTTCCATCAGCACAGTCAGGTAAGGGGCAGGCGGGACCTGGGTGCTGGGTCCTTTCTTGGAGTGATTGGGCCCAGATAGAGCCAGGGTTTTCTCTTATATCAGAACCGAAATCTTTTAAAATATTACAGAGCAACCAGCGGCGGACAATCCTTGAAATGATCCTGGGTTTCTTAAAGCTACAGCAGAAATGGAGCTATGAAGACAAAGGTGAGATCACTTTGCAGTTGAGGTCTCCTGGGCCCTATAGCCTGGTAGTGTAGCAGGGCAGAGCAGTCCAGGAGAGTGGGCCTGTTCAGAGGTTGCAGCACAAGACCGTACTTAATGGATTGCCATTTTCCAGTGCACATTCTGGAAACACTGTGGGTTTCAGCTCTTAAAATCTGCCCAACGTTGTCTGCAGCACTACAATCAGCGTAAGCCCTTATGATATGGCCTCTGTCTCTTTTAGATGAAAGGCCACTGAGTAGCTTCAAGGACCAGCTGTGCTCATTGGTATTCATGGCTCTGACAGACCCCAGCACCCAGCTTCAGCTTGTTGGCATCCGGACACTCACAGTCTTGGGTGCCCAGCCAGGTACATCTCAAAGGAGAAAAGCTGAGAACTGGTATTGATCCCTCCTTCCCTTACCTGTCATAAGTGAAGACAGTGATTTCCCTGTTATCACTGCAGCACTGGGTGATGTGAATTTCTGATAGGATTTCTTGGAAGGGTGGTGGCTGCAAGGAGGGAAAGATGTAGTTTGTGTTCTTTCTAACCACAGATCTACTATCTTCTGGGGACTTGGAGTTGGCTGTAGGTCACCTGTACCGACTGAGCTTCCTGGAGGAAGATTCCCAGAGTTGGTAAGCATCTAAAGCAGTTGAGGTATCCTGGTTAATTGTTCCCTACCTTTGTATCAGCAGCAGCAGATGGAGCAAGGGCCAAGTTTTTTGCTGTGTGGTTAGTGGTTGGACAGATGTGGAGCTGCTCTCTCTTTTAGGTACTAGGAAAACCTATCCAGTCGGGCAGTGATAGTGCATCCCTTTAAAACCAGCACATAGGAGGCAGAGGCAGGCAGATCTCTGTGAGTTTGAGCTCAGCCTGGTGTACATAAGTGAGTTCTAGAACAGCTAGGGCTACACAAGCTATACAAACAAACAAAAATTTAAAAAGACCTGTTCAACTGAGTGTTGTAGGATTGGGTCTTGCTCTTTAGCACATCCTGGACCCTCCTGCTTTCGGGCAGTGGGAAGAGTGATGGGCCGAGCTGATGCATCAGCTGATGCTCTTCCGTGTCCCCAGTAGGGTGGCAGCACTGGAGGCATCAGGAACCCTGACCACTCTGTATCCTGGGGCCTTCAGCAGCCACTTGCTACCCAAGCTTGCTGAGGAGCTGCATAAAGGTATGTGCTAATCTGTGGCCTAGTTCTTGCCAGCAAGGCTTTCTGAGAAGGGTCTCCTTCACATGATCACACAATGAAAACTTACCTCACTGATTGCTTTCAGGGGAGTCAGATGTGGCTAGAGAGGTTGGTCCCACCAAATATTCCCGGCATTTCCGCTGTCTGCAAGCTTTGTCGGCTGTTTCAACACACCCCAGCATTGTCAAGGAGACACTGCCTCTGCTGCTGCAGCATCTCTGTCAGGCAAACAAAGGTAACTACCAGTAATACTCATCAAGGGGCTGGGCTAAATGGAGCCCTGAGCTAGGCCTGTAATTGTAGTTGTACATAGCAGTGACATGGTAATTCTTTAAAAAACAATACCTAAAAACAAAAACCCCCAATACCTAGTAAAGTATGTATAGTAATGTTAATGTAGTAAGTGGATATATATTTATAAAGATATTTGGGGGCTGTCTGCTCTTCCAGAGGTCCTGAGTTCAATTCCCGGCAACCACATAGTGGCTTACAACCACCTACAATGTGATACAATGCCCTCTTCTGGCATACAGGTGTACATGCGAATAGAGTACTCATATACAATAAATAAAATCTTTTAAAAAAGAGATATTTGTATGTTGATGTACAGTACCTTTCAATACAAATACATCAGAAGAAAGAAAGTAATGTATCTATCAACTCACATTTCTTCCTTTCTTGTATCTTGGGAGTTTTCAGAATCATGTCTACTAGGTATTTCGTAATATTCAGGATCTTTGTCATCCATAGTTATATCCTCAGAGCTGCCTGGTCAGCTCTTCTAGCTATTTCTGCAAGCTCAAGGTTCAGTGAGAGACCAGGTCTCAAAAATAGGGTGGAGCATGATTAAAGACACCTATGACTGCTGGGCGTGGTAGCGCACGCCTATGATCCCAGCACTCAGGAGGCAGAAGCAGCCAGATCTTTGTGAGTTCGAGGCCAGCCTGGTTTGCAAAGTGAGTTCAGGACAACCAAGGCTATTACACAGAGAAACCCTGTCTCCAAAAAAAAAAAAAAAAAAAAAAAAAAGGACACCTATGGCCATCAACTCTTAGCCTTCATGTGCACACCCACAGAAGTTATTCTTCCAATCCAGTGTGGTGCCCAGTGTCTGTTCTCCCTTTCATTTCCTTTCCAGGCTCTGGTAACTAATATTTGAAACATGAAATATTTTCCTTTCTTGTGGACATGATGTGTAAAAAATGTGTAAAAATGTGTAAAAAAAAAAAAAATGGAGGGGGTTCCTGGAGAGATGGCTTACAGGTTAAGAGCACTGACTGTTCTTCCAAAAGTGCTGAGTCAATTCCCAGCAACCACATGGTTACTCATGACCATCTATAATGAGATCTGGTGCCCATTTCTGGCATGCAGGTATTACATGCAGGCATAACACTGTATAATAAATAAATAAACTTTTTTTTAAAGGGGGATGAAAGAAAGGAAAGGCTGCTGTGGATCTCAGTACCACCCCGCAAGTCTCTCTGTCTTCAGAATGAATGCGCTGCTCTCCCAGGGTTGCACATGTGCAGTCTTTGCAGCTCTATGGCTAGAGGTCCTGTTGTATGACAGTTGCACTGTGAGCTGCGGGTAGCTGAGTACATAGAGCACTTGACTAGTATGACTCAAACCCTGGACTGCATCAAATGGACGTGATCTTACCTGCCTGTAAACCAACACTCAGAGGTGGAAGCAGTAATATCAGAAATATACAGTCATCTTACAATACATGAACCAGGGTTCTCTGGGAGGGTTGTATGTAGCATTCCCTGTACCTACTGGCACCTCTCAAATGCCTGTCACTCTGTCACAGGGGCCTTGATGCATTAAGTATGCATGTGGTACACAGACATACGTATACAGGCAAAACACCCAGACTTACATATACATACATATGTATGTACATAATACATACATACATACATACATACATACATACATACATACAATTTTTTAATTTAAAAAATATACCTGAAAATGCTTTAGAGAAAACCCTACAGAGCATACTGAATTTGTCTCCACACAGGGAATGTGATTACAGAGTCCAGTGAAGTTATTGCTGTCTGTCAGAGTCTCCAGCAGGTGGCAGAAAAATGCCAGCAGGACCCTGAGAGCTACTGGTATTTCCATGAGACAGCTGTACCCTGCCTGTTTGCATTGGCTGTGCAGGCTTCCATGCCAGGTAATTTTTTGTTTCCATCCTCTACGAAGTTGGCTTTCTAATAGCTCTGGACAGCACCACCTCCTGGGTATTTCATGTACTGCGTGTTATCCTGTTAAGTATGGATTTCACAGTAATGACCAGAATCCAGTGGTAATAGCATCAGGCAAAGGAGTGCACATTTTAATTGCTATACAGTTAATTTATTAGGATTGAGCTTTGGAGTCCAGTAGGTCAGGTATGGTCTCATCTTCCACTTGCTAACTTTATAAAATGCCTTGTCTGAATGTTCCTTCCTCACCTATAACGTGCAGAATAAAGCATCTTGTGTGATATGTGTGTGTGTGTGTGTGTGTGTATAAGATCACATACATTGTGTAAGGACTAACGGTGCTGTGAGACAACAGTTCTCATTGTATGATAGTTGCTATGAAGATAAGCACATCTTTAAATGTTTTCATTAGACCAACTTTCTACTTTCAGTGTCAATCAAGACTGTCCACATTAGACAGCCTCATTTGCCACTGCTGCCTGTCGTAAGCACAGTGCACAATGTTCCTCCTCCTGTGCCCCTGGGTCAGAGCTGGGCAGCTTCTGCCTCCCTTTAAGGTTTAAGATGCAGCATTTCTGCAGGATACAGTAGACTTGCTGGCTTTCACCAAGTGTGGTGGAGTACTGCTATAATCCCAGTGGAAAGTGGAGTTAGGAGGATCAGGAGTTCAAGGGTAGCCTGGGCTATGTGAGACCCTATGTTTAAAAACTAAAAATAAATAAACCATGATGGCAGTGCACGCCTTTAATCCCAGCACTCAAGAGGCAAAGGTAAGTGGGTCTCTGTGAGTATGAGGCCAGCCTGGTCTATAATGCAAGTTCTAGGCTAGCTAGTACTACACGATGTTACCCTGTCTCCAAAGCAGGGTGTGGGGGAGGCTGAAATGCTAGGGGCTGGAGGGGTAGCTCAGTAGTTAGAGGTGCTGGCCGCTTTTCCAGGGAACCTGTACTCAATTCCCAGTGCTGGCCCACATTCACCTTCCACTCTAGCCCCAGGGGATCCCATACTCTCTTCTGGACTCTGAGGACACCCGCGCTCATGTGCAGTAACTGCCCCACTTACGCACACACAATACACATATACACATAATTTTAAAAATAATAAAAACATGTACAAATGCTTCAGAGTTAGCCTGTTATAAGGACAAAAACTACTTTGAATTCCTTTCTCCTTTTCACTTACTAGTCTCACTATTTAACCCAGGTTTGACCTCAAGTCCACAGTTCTCCTTACAAGGCTGTTACTGTAGGCAGCCTTGACCCAAATTTGCGGTGCTTTTTTTAATTTTTTATTTTTTTTCGTGGAGACAGGGTTTCTCTGTGTAGTCCCGACTATCCAGGAACTTGCTCTGTAAACCAAGCTGACCTTGAACTCAGATCCACCTACCTCTGCCTTCCAAGTGCTGAGACTAAAGGTGTGCACCACCACTGCCAGCCACATGTGGGTTTCTGAACCACAGTAGTGGCCTTGTGGTTGCGTGGATGTACATGTATAGGTGGGTGTTTTGTTTGTTTGTTTTTTCAGCAAAGGAATCATCAGATCTGAGAAAAGTCCTGTTGGAGGATGAGGTCTTAGCTGCCTTGGCCTCTGTCATCGGCACTGCCACCACCCACCTGAGCCCTGAGTGAGTATGAACTTGAGTGACCTGCACCCCAGGGAAGGAGAGAACATTCTTAGGCAAAAGCCACTGATAATGCTTTCCCAGTTGTCCTTTGCGCCTGTATGTAAGTGTGGAGGCAGTTGTTTTATAAGTTTGATGAAACAAAAGAAAGAACTTTTAAAAACACCATAGACTATTGGGTAAGCCTTGGACTTAATAGGGTTTTTGTTGTTGGTGGTGGTAGTGGTGTGGTGGTTTATATTTTTAGGGTTTATTGTTGTTGTTGTTGTTTTGCTTTTTTAGTTTTTCGAGGCAGGGTTTCTCTGTGTAGCCTTGGCTGTCCTGGACTTGCTCTGTAAATCAGATGGGCCATGAACTCACAGACATCTGCCTGCCTCTTCCTCCCAAGTACTAGGATTACAAGCGTGCACCACCGAGCCTGGCTCTTGGGAGATTTGTAGGTTTATTCTTTCATGTGTATTGGTGTTTTGCCTGCATGTACATGTGTGCACCATGTGAATGCATGATGCAGTGCCTTATGCAGACAGAAGAAGGTATCAGCTGGAACTAAGTTAAAACTATTGTTAGCCTGCATATGTGGGTTCTGGGAACCAAAGTCAGGTTCTCTGCAAAAACAAGTGCTCTTAACCACTGAGCCATCTTTCCAGTCCTGGGATCACCAGTGGACTGTTTTTAAACTATGCGTTGAGGGGCTAGAGAGATGGCTCAGTAGTTAACTGGCTGCTCTTCCAAAGGATCCAGGTTCAATTCCCACATGGCAGCTCACAACTGTCTGTAACTTCAGTTGCAGGGGATCTTACACCCTTCCATTAATGAACATTAAAAAAACCACAGCAACAACAAAACACAATGCATTGAAATTACAAGACGGTATGGTAAGAGGATAGACATTGATTGGTATTGGTTCATTTCTGTACTATCAAGGTCTAAAACAGAAACTATTTTTGTGCCAAATTAACTTGTTGAATATGTGACTAACCATGGCACCGACACACACCCTGATAACACCTGGTACCCTGTCTCCAGACTAGCTGCCCGGAGTGTCACCTGCATCGTGCCCCTCTTCTTAGATGGCAACACCTCTTTTCTACCTGAAAACAGCTTTCCAGACCAGTTCCAGCCATTCCAGGTAATAGTCTGATGCCTCTGATGGTGTAAGCCTCAAGTCCACATCCTTCAGACTTAATTTTAGGACTATTCTGGGATGGGCTGAGGGACACACATGTCTACTGCTAGTAGGACAGGCTCAAAGGAGCTCTTCTTTCATCACAGGATGGCTCCTCTGGGCAGAGGCGGCTGGTTGCACTGCTTACAGCTTTCGTCTGCTCCCTGCCACGAAATGTAAGTCAGCACATTGAGACCCTGGGATGCAGAGGTCCTCTGGCCTGAGCTGGCCACAGCCTAAACTACCTTTTGCTTCCCCTCTTAAATACGTTCTCTTCCATACTGAACTCTGATGTCACTTTCTACTGACTGCTTCTTGGAGTTCAAGTGTCTTCTGGGTCCATTACATGGCCAGGTTTTCTATAGGTGGAAATCCCCCAGCTGAACCGACTCATGCGGGAGCTTTTGGAGCAGAGTTGCGGCCACAGCTGCCCCTTCTCGTCCACTGCCGCCGCCAAGTGCTTTGCCGGGCTCCTCAACAAGCAACCTCAAGGTACTGGGCTGGGCCTGGGTCCGGAGCCGCCCTCAGCCACCTAGTGATGAAATCTACAATTTTAGTCCTTGTTCTCCTTAAAGAAGCTTATAATAGCTGGGTACAGTGGTGCACACCAGTAATCTCAGCACTTGGGAGGCAGAGGCAGGCAGATATCTGAGTTTGAGGACACCCTAATCTACAAAGTGAGTCCAGGACAGCCAAGGCTACACAGAGAAACCTTGTCTTGAAAAACAAAACAAAAAAGAAAAAGAAGCTCATAGTGATTACTCTTTACCTACTGTCTTCAGATGGTCTTATCAGAGACTATAGCGTTTGGCAGAGCATCTCAGGGTCCAAGATGAGAGTAGAAGGAGCAGGTTCAACTCACTCTTGCAGGCTTACTCCATCATGGTGCTATGAAGAATAATTTTTAAATACATATTTATGTGTTTGTGGTCTGGAGAGATGGCTCAGTGGTTAGGAGTGTGTACTGCGCTTAAACAGCAATTTCCAGCCGTCATGCCCTTCCGGACTCCTGGAGCATTGGCACTCAAATGTACATGGCTGCACAGACACATGCCTGGACATACTTAAAGATAATAGAAGTATTTTTAAAGGATGCTTATCTTTTGTATATGAGAGCTTACCTGTACGTGTGTGCATCACATGGGTGCCTGGTGTCCTTGGACGCTGGAAGACCCCTAGAACTGGAGTTATATGTGCTTGTGAACTGACACGTGGGTTGTGGGAGCCAAACCCGGTCTTCTTTAAGAGCAGCTAGTGCTCTCAACTGCTGAGCCATCTCCCCAGCCTCCATGGAGTAGGTCTGTATTGGAGTAGACAGTTCTGTCTCCAGCATTGTGCTGAGAGTGCTGCGCCTCTGCCGTACAGACTGTCCTGCTGGCATTCTGTCATTTTGATTGTCCTTTTCTAACAGCTTCCCAGGTGCTCTGCACTAGATGACTTGCATTCTTTGTCATTAAAGGAAAAGACCACATTGCCATTGCACAATTATGTCCTCCTTCCTTTTTAGGGCAGCAGTTGGACGAGTTGCTCCAGCTCGCTATGGACACAGTGGAGGCTGGCCTGGCCTCTGAATCTTCCCGTAATCAGGCTTTCACACTGCTACTCTGGGTGAGACGGGAGCATAGATGCTGGCTAGACACAGATAATCATGTCGCTAAATAAAATACCTGTTTGCCCATAATAGTTACTTTTCTACTGCCCTGTTAAAACACTGTGACCAAGATGGCTTAGAAAAGAAAGCATTTAATTGGGTATACGGCCAGTCTCAGGAGGTCAGAGTCCACAGTGGTAGAGCGAAGGCGTGACAGCAGAAACAGCAGAGAACTCAATTCTTGAGCCAAAATAGGAAGACACAGAGAGACACTGGGAATGGCTTGAGTCTTTTAAAACACAGAACCCAGGCCCAGGACACATTTCCTCCAGCAAGGCCATGCCTCCTAGTATTCCCTGAACAGCCACCACCTGGGGACCAAGTACTCAAATGCCTGAGCTTTTTGGGGCACAGACATCTCATTCAAGTCACCAAAGCTCCTGAGCCACATGTAGCAGGTGTATCTTGGGGTTCTGGAGTTTGAATGTCAGACCCTGACTACCCTTTTCCCTGTTACAGGTAACCAAGGCTTTGGTCCTCAGGTACCATCCTCTCAGCACCTGTCTTACCACCCGGGTAAGTCCTTCCTGACACATACCTGGGATCTAAAGAGGAACTTTCCTTAGATCCCATTACCTCTTACTGTTCTTTTCTGAAGATGGATCTATTTGTGTTGGGTATGGTGGTGCGTGCTTTTTAATCCCAGCACTCAGGCAAAAATAGGCAGATCTCTGAGTTTGATGTCAGCCTGGTCCACCTTAAGAGTTCCAGGCCAGCCAGAGCTATAGAGAGAGACCCTTGTCCTAAAGGGAAAAAAGTATTTATGTGTGTGTTTTGTATGTGTGCCACATGCATGTCTGCTGCCCGAGGAAGGCAGAGGACATTGCCAAATCTCCTGGAAGTGGAGTTACAGACGGTTGTGAACCACCATGTGGATGCTGGGAACTGAACCCAAGTTCTCTGAATGACATGTGCTCACGACCAGATAACCTCTCCAGTCCCTGGACTCTTACTTTTTTGTTTGTTTGTTTTTTGTTGTTGTTGGTTTTTTGTTGTTTGTTTGTTTGTTTGTTTTTTTGAGACAGGGTTTCTCTGTGTAGCCTTGGCTGTCCGGGATCCACTTTGTAGACCAGGCTAGCCTCACACTCACAGCGATTCACCTGCCTCTGCCTCCGGAGTACTAGGATTAAAGGTGCATGCCGCCACACCTGGTTCTGGTCTCTTATTCTTACAAGGCTTTCATCCTCATTGGTATTAGAAATTTGTCCTTCTAGCACACTTGAAAGGCTCTTTTTCCTTTCACCAGCTCATGGGCCTCCTCAGTGATCCAGTACTTGGCCCTGCAGCAGCTGATGGCTTCTCTCTGCTCATGTCTGACGGCTCTGATGTGCTGACCCGTGCTGGCCATGCTGATGTTCGGATTATGTTCCGCCAGCGGTTCTTCACAGACAATGTGCCTGCTTTGGTCCAAGGCTTCCATGCTGCTCCCCAAGGTGTCTGAAAGCTGGTCTCCAAATGCATGGAGCTCTCCTCTTGGCCACAGTCCCTACAGTAATTTAGAACCCAGATGCTATACTGTGGTCTGCACCTACAAACCTGTACTTCATCCCACTTTTTCCTTTGACGGGTACATCTGAGCTATTAAGAGCTCAAGAGGCTTATTGTTAAAACTGTGTGTGTGTTTGTGTGTGTACATGCAGACATTATTTTTATTACATGTTTTTAATTAATTGCATGCCACAATATACCTGTTGAGGTCTCTCCTTCCACCATATAGGTCCCAAGGATTGAACTCAAACTGTCAGGCCTAACAGCAGGTTCCATTACCCACTGACCTGCTGATCACTTCCCTGGCCTGACTGGTCTTCCACTGCTCTCCACATTGTTTGTGTGCATGCGTATGGATGCATGCATCTGGAGGTCAAAGAACAGCCTGCAAAAGTTAGTTGTACCAAGTGGATTCTAGGGATGGGGCTTAGGCTATACAGGCAAGATCCTTTACCTTAGCAGCTGTCTTGCCATCCCTTCTACTGAGTTTTTGAGACAGGATCTCTCAGTGAACCTAGAGCTTGCTGCTTTGTGAGGATTGGCTAGTCACCAAGCCCCAAGCACTCCATCTCCACTTCCCCAAGGCTGGGATTGCAGGTGTGCACTACGGCACTTAGCTATTTACGTGGTTCAGTGGGACTCGTGTTGCACAGAAAACACTTTCCCACCTGAGCTATATCTTTCCACAGGTCTCACACTGTAGTGCAGGCTGGCTTTGGATGACCACCCCACCCCCCACACCCCTTTTAATTGTCTGATGTATGGGTTAGAGATTGGAGTTGAAATCTCAAACTCATTGTCTAGCCCATCTTGCCTCCTGTGCATCTCTTTTCCTCCCAGATGTGAAGCCGAACTATCTGAAAGGCCTGTCTCATGTCCTCAACAGGCTGCCCAAGCCAGTGCTTTTACCAGAGCTGCCCTCAGTAAGTCGTGCAGTCACCCCTCAGCAAGGGAGAGGGCTGCTCCATGGCGAGGGCTGGTAGAGGAGAGCCAAACCATAATGTGCACCCCATTTTCCATTGCCTCTCAGCTCCTTTCCTTGCTGCTGGAGGCACTGTCCTGCCCTGACTCCGTGGTCCAGCTTTCCACTCTCAGCTGTCTCCAACCCCTTCTACTAGAAGCACCCCAAGTCATGAGTCTTCATGTTGATACCCTGGTCGCCAAATTCCTGAACCTCAGCTCCAGTCATTCGATGGTGCGTTGAGCCCAGCATATCCCTTTAGTGCCTTTCTCCTTTGTCTCCTCTGACCTCGTTTGTGTTCCAGGCTGTCCGGATTGCTGCTCTGCAGTGCATGCATGCTCTCACTCGCCTACCCACTCCTGTGGTAAGTCTTTGAGACAGAGTGGTCTCTGTTGTCCAAACTGGCCTGACTCGTGTGAACTGACACACCTGGTTGGGTTTTTTTGTTGCTGTTGTTTTCTGTTGTTGTTGTTTTTTTTTCTCTCTCAAGTGAGATTAGCCACCCAACTGAGTATGGTAAGATAGCAACTACATACATGGTACACATAGCAAAGCACAGACTCCCCACCACACACACTCCCTGGGCGCTCAGAATGGTTCCAGTAAATTCTGACCACCTGATGACACTGGTCATCCTGCCTCTTCCCATCATTTGAGTCTCACTGCAAATGTGTAACGTATGAGGTCCTGTGTTCAAACCTTAAATTAGAAACATGAGGCTGGAGAGACAGCTCACTGCTTAAGAGAACTGCCTGCCCTTCCAGAGGACCCAGGTTTGATTCCCAGTACCACATGACAGCTCACAGCCATCTATAAAGCCAGTCCTAGGGAAGCTGATGCCCTTTTCTGGCCTCGAGGTACCAGGCATGCACATAAAATAGGTAACTCTTAGATGTGGGGCACATCTCACTTCCTCCAGAGTATGAGCTATCTAGTGTCAGAAGCACCATTTCCTACTGCTCAGTCCAGCAAGAGTAAATGATGTCCTCTAACTTCACAGCTGCTGCCATACAAAGCTCAGGTGATCCGGGCCTTAGCGAAGCCTCTGGATGACAAGAAGAGACTTGTACGCAAGGAAGCAGTATCAGCCAGGGGAGAATGGTAAGCTGTAGGCTGAGGGGAGTGATGGCACCAAGAACCTCACAGCAGTGTTGCAACATCCTTTGTGTCTACAGGTTTCTGCTGGGGAGTCCAGGGAGCTGAGCCCTTGGTCCTGGCCTAGACCCTTCTGACAATCTAACCTGCAACTATCAGCCATCCCAACAGACAAGGAGACCACAGCCTGTCTATCAATGGATGCAGTACAAATACTGGGCTTCTGCATGGCTGTACAAACTTAGTGAAGAAACTGAGTGAGACTTGTATTTGAGGAAAAGACCTTGTGGCTGTTCTGTGTCAGGAAAAGGAAGCTGTGCTGCTGAAAGGTGAATGCAGTTGAGTGCAACCTTGAGGGCTAGGGATCGTTGTGTGTGTGTGTGTGTGTGTGCACCTGCCAGAAAATAAAATTTGTCTTTTTTTTTTTTTTTAAATAATGGGCAGATTGACATGTATTCCCTTTATCCTACATATGCCAGAATGTTTCAGAAAACTCTCAGCCCTTGAAAATAAGAGCTATTCAGTAGGCCTTCTTGATCCTGACTTCCCCCATCACCAAGGCAGAGTTATCTTTACAAATCAAATGCCTTTATTTTTGCTCCTTCCATAGCATGTGAGAAATGGCAGTGACCTTGGCAATAGGCTCAGAGTCTTTGTCCCATTAGAAGCCGGAATTTCAACATACCTGATGAATCTTTTCCAAAAGTGAAAGAGATGGTGTCCAGCCCCAGCGCTGTGACCTAAAGGATGTCAGGGTCAGCACTGGACAAGGTAGCTAGTTGCCTGACCCCTAGTCTGGGGCTAAAACTGATTTGCCTGAGTAAAGAGACATCAGTCCTGGGGGTTCTCCACGTGTCTTGTTTTGAGTTGGCCAGAAGATTCTTCTTCATTGTCCCTGTGCGGACCTAATGGCTCATTATGGTCATGGATTCCAAGAAAAGCTGCCCTTGGAAGCTCTCGAGAGACACAATAAGCATCCAACAGTGTTCGCATCATGGCTCACACAGCCATCACAGAGGCTGAGTGAGCAGTCACCCAGGGAGGAGGATCCCAGCTCATACCATTCCCATGGGGTAGGTGACTAGAAGGTAACAGCACCCGAGTCAGCCAATGCCTGTGAGGAATGACAAAAAATTCTGTTTAGTTCTGAGTTCTTGGTTGTCCTTCCTGCAGCAAGCATACAATAGTCTTTCAAAGACTATGTGATTCTAATCTCTATCTGACACTGTCTGAGAACTGTACCCTCTGGGGCTCTGAAGGCATCTTGAGCGCTCTCTTTTTATATATAAGAAAGTTTTAATTACATTTACGCATACAACAAAAGCATGTGGGTGGGGGGCTCAACAGTTTGCATATACTCCTGTAGGCTTCTCAATTCAAGTCACTTATTTTTGTTTCAAGTTAGAGTGTCCTGTATAACCCAGGTTGGCCTTGAATTACTGACCCTACTGCCCTGGTCTTCTGAGTACTGGAATTACAGCTGTGGCACTAGAAACACAGTGGTAGGTGGGAATGCAATGAGGACACGGCAAAGCAAAAAGTGCTTAGATTCATCTGCTTGTTGCCCTTTCAGTAACTGTCAGGGGTGGCATGGGTTGAGGGGAGGCAAAGCCATAAACTCTTGATCTTCTGCCTGTGACTTCCAGGTGCTGGAATTACAGATGTGCACAATGGGGCCTAGCCTACTCATTTGCCATTTGAAAAGCAGTTTGCTCTTACCTCTTAGAATGACTAGAGCTAGCCTCACATAACTGCTGTAGGACTTCTGTCATGTGTATATTACCTCTGTCTCTCACATTGTTTGCTTGAACTCAGCTTCCATACAGCTTAAAGAGGGTTGGTGACTAATCCATCCTACCTACATGGCCTGTCTTAAGAACTGCTTTCTCAGTACTCTTCTGTAGTCTTGCTGAACCACATCTCTTACACCACAGTGTTAACGACTGGAGAGATGGCTTAGCAGTTAGGAGTGGTTGGTGCAGCTGAGCATAGTGGCACAAGCCTTTAATCCCAGTATTGGGGAGTTAGAGGGAGGCGGATCTCTGAGAGAGTTGGAGGCCAGCCTGGTCTTCAAAGCGGGTCCAGGACACAGAGAAACCCTGTCTCAAAAAACAAAACAAGGGCTGGAGAGATGGCTCAGTGGTTTAGAGCACTGTCTGCTCTTCCAAAGGTCCTGAGTTCAATTCCCAGCAGCCACATGGTGGCTCACAACCATCTGTACTGGAATCTGATGCCTCCTTCTGGCCTGCAGGTGTACCTGCAGATAAGATCAATCATATATATAAAATAAATAAATCTTAAAAAAAAAATAAAAAACAACAACAAAAAAAAAACCAAAACAAAAAGAAGTGAACAGAAAGTACTTGCTGGTCCTGCAGAAGACAGGGACCCACATGACAGCTTATAACCATCTACAATTCCAGTTCCAAGGGATCCACCCAGTGCCCCCTCCTGACCTCCTCAGGCACCAGGCATACACATGATGTATACAAATGTATGTGTGCAAAATACTCACAAATACCTTCCCCCCCCCATAAAAAAAACAGGGTTTCTCTGTGTAGCCCTGGCTATCCATGGACTCTCTTTGTAGACCAGGCTGGCCAGAGATCTGCCTACCTCTGCCTCCCTAGGTGCTAGGATTAAAGGTGTGGGTCACCACACCCAGCCCACAAATATCTTCTTAAATTGAAAACAAAAGTTTTAACCTCAGGCCCCAATGGGTCAAATAAAACAGTGGTGGTGGTCTAAAGTCTATAACAAAAAGCTGGTCACATGTGGCTGCTCCTAAGGAGGAAACTTAACTCTAAACTTCTCTACCACATTCCCTGCTCCTGTGGGTAGGTCATTTTCTCTGTCATGGGAGTTTGGGTCTGCTGCACAGCACTGCTCTCTCTTACTTTACCTTCCTGTGTCCACACCTAGGAACACCTTCCAGTTGTCCAAGCAGCCGTAGTTATAAGGATTCCTAAATACCTAGAGATAAGAAAAATACATTTCTACAAATCTCTTCCATTCATCTCCTCATCTTAGACATGAGGATACAGCTCCTGTAAGCTTCTTAAGACACCTGCCGGCTGGTTGTGGTAATGCATGCCTTTGCCCCCAACACTCATGCAGAAGGACTACATAACAAATAAAACTGGACCCTTGTCCAGTCTGCCCTGACCATGGCCTGTTTATTAGATGTAGGATAAGTTACCCACCTGCTCACCCAAGTCCCCTCTTTCCCACTCACTCTGCCCTTGGCCTGTAACCGGCGTCTCTCCTTCTTGTTGATATGCCTTTCAATGCTAGTCTCACCACGACTGATGAGAACGGCATGCCATATGGTGAGGGCACCCAGGGCCAATGCCACAGAACTAGGAAAAGAGGCCGAAATGGATAGAAATTAGAAGCTGATAGACAGTGGGGAATCAAAACAAAAAACAAACAAAAAGCCAGGTGTGGCGGCGCACGCCTTTAATCTCAGCACTCAGGAGGCAGAGGCAGACAGATCTTTGTGAGTTCAAGGCCACCCTGGTCTACAAGGTGAGTCTAGGACAGCCAAGGCTACACAGAGAAACCCTGTCTCGAAAAACCAAAATAAATAAATAAATAGATGTTGAAGGGAAGATGGGGAAATAAGTCTACTACTGAGGAAAGTGTCACTTTTCCTACAATGCCCACGCTTGGAAGGTAGTGAAGGATCATACAAGCATGACGGGCAGGACTGGGCTGGCAGAATTCATATTCCAACTCTGCAACAACTAGCTGTACATTGCAGAACAAACCCCTTTACTTCCTCTAAGTTTCCAATTTCCCTTCTCAGTAAATGGGGAGTCACCTACCTTTTGGTTAAGAAGTAATAAAGCAAAAGCTTAGCTTAGCTTAGCACATAACTGACATGATCATATTATTGGTGCTTAATAACCAGCAATGCCATATCCTTGCTGTTCTCTGCCCCAACATAGTGAAGAGAAGCCCCGTTTGCAGCCTCAGTTAGAGAAGGACAATGGCAATGACTCAGAATATCTGAGTCCTCCCTGAGGGTGGGCACCTACAACAATTTTTTTTTTTGAAGGTCTTCACTTTTTTATTCTTTATGTACAAAGGCTAGCATGATCCGTTTCACTGGGCAGACAGTCTTGAATAATCCACTCAAGGTCACTTAGTCCAACTTAATGAAGCCTATGTCCTTCGAGTACTGACAGAAACACTGAACGCACATGTTGAGCCCGTATTTCCGGATCAGACCGTGGCGGTTAGAGCAAGCGTGGCAGGAGCAAGAACCCTGGCCGAGCTTCCGTGCGTGACTCCAGTAGAGCTGCTGGGGACCCATCTTGCCTTCAGACAGCCAAAGAGGAAAAAAGGCCTACAACAATTTTTTTTTTGTTTTGTTTTTCAAGACAGGGTTTCTCTGTGTAGTCTTGGGTGTCAAAGACTCACTTTGTAGACCAGGCTGGCCTCGAACTCACAGCAGTCCGCCTGCCTCTGCCTCCCAAGTGCTGGGATTAAAGGCATGCGCCACCACGCCCAGCAACAATTTTCTTAATGCTACCCTCCTTTAAAACGATCAAAACTGGGGCTGGAGAGATGGCTCAGCAGTTAAAAGTACTGGCTGTTCTTCTAGAGCCCTGAGTTCATTCCCAGCAACTACATGGTGGCTCACAACCATCTTTAATGGGATCCAATCCCCTCTTCTGGTGTATGTGAATACAGACCACTCATATACAAAAAAAAATTTTTTAAAACCCGTCAAAACAGAGTTAAATAAAATACCTGCACAGGAACCAGAGGTAGACAAGACTCTTGTGAGTTATCCTTTCTCGGAAGGAGAAGGCAGGTGGTGGAGTCTGGTGGTAAGTCTACAAAAAGAAAACAGCAAAGCCTGGCTCCCGTGCTCTGTCAGTCTCCAGCAACTGCCCCCAGAGCCCCAAGCACCTAAAGGCAGGAATATAAAACCAGGCAGATAAAAATGGGGATTAAAGCCACAGAGGAAATCAGACCAGCAGCCAGATGGGGGGGACCAAACCCAGTGGTACCATCACGTGGACAGACAATGGGTGGATAGCAAAGCACAAAAGGAACTGACTCTGAGCTTGTAGGTTGACAGCAGTAATGGGACTCCAGGGAAGCCACACCAGTCTCTAGCCAGCCACATCTTCACTGTGTGGCTACATCCACAAGAGAGCGCTATACCTGGCACTGACTAATGGGGGAGGACTGTGAAAAGGCTACAGGAGTACAGTATACAAGTCCAAGATGTGCACAAAATAAGGGGTTACTAAAAGGAATAGGAACAGGGAGGGGAAATGATCGGAAGCTGCCAGACCAGCATGGTATCTGTCCCCTGGAACCCCATTACACAGACTAACATAGACCCCTTGCTGCTCAGGCCATCATGAGGGCAGAGTCCAGGCTTAGCCCAAAGAAGCTACTAAAAGCTTCCATGCCAGAGACTTCCAGCAAGCCCTCACACCCTCGGGAAGTGCTGGCCTGGTCTGGCAGGCAGCCTGTCTAACTAAAGCAGCAGACCCAGTGACCTAAGTAACTCTTAACCCCCAGGCCTGAGCAGCAGGAGGCAGTGGGGTGGAGACTGCCCACCTGGTTGGCAATTGCCTGCAGTTTGTTCTTGTCAAGCTGTTTCATTTTCTAAGAGGATGAAAATAGTGCTGGTTATACTCAGGCTTCTAAGACAGGGCGCTACCAACCCATTCCTTGGGGAAAGGTTTCCACTCTGTTGTTACTCTGCTCCTATTCACGGGCTCACCTCGATGGCAGCATAAGCCTCCCGGAAAAGGTCCCAACTTCCATAGCTACAGTAGACACAGCCCAGAGTCATGAAAAAGCAGAAAGAGAAGAAGTAGCGGTGGTTATAGTGGCCCACACAGTTGTTTAACCAGGCTGGTGGAGGGATGATTAAGGACAAGATCAAATGTACTTAGGGGCGGCTAAGCACCTACAGCACAGCCTTAGTTCAACACCACCCAAGCACAAAGGCGAGGAAACAGGGCAGTTTCCCAAGGTTAAGGTAAAAAGTATCTAAGCTTTTCAGAGCTTTCAGATGCCACCAGGAAATCTTTCTTGTTTGGCTGGTTTTTGAGACAGGGTTTCTCTGTGCAGCCTTGGCTGTCCCGGACTCACTCTGTAGACCAGGCTGGCCTCCAACTCAGAGATCTACCTGCCTCCATCTCCCTGAGTGTTGGGATTACAGGCGTGCGGCCCCCCTGCCCTCCATGCACAGCTGCCAGCAGAAAATCTTAACCACCTGCAAATATTCAACCTAACTTAGGTTCACCACCCATCTGTATGCAAAGACAAAACAGGACCCACAGTTCATCTGGCGCCTCCAGCTACAGAAGCCCAAACACTTGGCTTCTCCACAAAAGGCCTGCCAGAAAATTCCCTTCTCCTACAAGATCCATTTTAGAAAGTCTGTAAACATTCTGTTTCTCTCCCCCCAAAAGATGCCAAGCCCCCCATAGGACCTCTTCTACTAACTTCTCAGGAACCAGAATTCACTGGAGAATAACGCTAGTTAGACAGCCTGGAACGTGTGATGTGAACCCTTGCAGTGCTCTGAGGGTAAAGCTGAGGGTCTCAGGGTAAAGACAGAAAAGGATACGGCAGTGATGGTCCATCTTCAGCACACACCTGTGAGGGAGGGACACAGGCTGTTATGGTGGCCAAGGAGCTTGAGATGTCAGTGACAATCCTTTCCTACTAGGACCAGGCTCCTGCTGAGGTGGAAAGGGCACAGACTTCAAAGACAGCCAGGCCTTCCTTCAAACCCAGTTCTGTTGTTTATTGGCTAGGTGACAAGGAAACATCTTGTCACCTCAGTTTGTACAGGTAACAAAAATGCCTCACTCATAGGATCCTATTGAAGACTAGGTGTGAGCAAACGGGAAGCACAGAACCTAGTTTGTTTTGGGGTTTGGAGACAGTTTCTCTATGTAGCCTTGGCTGTCCTGGCTTGCCCTTTGTGGACCAGGCTGCCCTCAAACTCAAAAAGTTCCACCTGCCTTTGCCTCCTGAGTGCTGGGATTAAAGGTGTGTGCCACTATTCCCAGCCATGCCTGATCTTAATAGGTACTTTGATACCCAATTAACTAACTCCAGGGCCAGGTTTTGCCCTAGGGTTACAGCAAAAGGGCCTTGAATGAGGTTCACAGCAAAGCCAGGACCTACCTATTACAGATGCTGCAGTGATGTGTTCGTGCTGGCTTAGGGTAAATGCACTTCTTACAGATGGAGACGGTAGCAATGTCATTCCTGCCCTGTGCAAATTGAGAACATTTGACCATTGTAGGGGCACAAGACTTATGCTTCTAAAGATTCCAAGCCACTCCCCCTCCCATTCATAGGCTGGCTACCATAGTGTGCAACTCTGCTCCTCCCATTCCCCTGTGGGTCCCACCTGGGGTGGGTATCCAGGAGGAGTGGTGATGGCCTGGTAGTAATGGAAGACGATGAGGATCAGATTCCAGTGACTATAGAAGAAATGCCAGCAGAGCCGTGGTACTGAGTAGGTTCGGAGGATGAGAGGCAGGACACACAGATAAGCAATGGCCACAATGGACCCAGTCAGCACGATCACCAGCACCACAAACACCTGCCAACACCAGTGAGGTCAAGAAGAACCATGAGAGAGCTATACCCATCAAGACTCAGGAACTTCCTGGCCATGGTAGGTTGGCTCCAAAGCTTAGTGTGAGTCCATCAGAAACACCCTCTTCCCCCAAAGCATCCCCTTTTCTTGGGCTCCCTGGGCATCATCACTTACCACTCCGAACCAGCGGATCACGTTGTCTACCAGCCAGTAGATAGGCTCAAAGGCCGCATCCACAGCAGTGTCACTGCCCCCAAAGGAGTTGTAGAGCAGGGAGCGCAGGCAAACCTTGCCATAACGCCAGCGCTGTACCAGGCCACGGAGCAGAGGTGGGCAGCGACGCCTGTAGCCCAGGAGCAGAAGGAGACGTAGGCAGAGGCGGGCTGGGCCCAACAGCAGACTCCGCTGGCCCCGCATGGCTCTTAAGAGAGAATACTAATATAAGCATCCAGTCTGGGCCTGTCCTACCCTATCAGTGAGAAAGGTCAAAGCATCAGTTTAGAGGACTTCTCAATTAAGCCAGTTATTGGCTGTGAAAAAAAAAATTTTTTTTACTTTTCTATACACTTGCCAGGGTCACTGTTCCAACTATATTACTGAGGTAGGGACCGACGGTTCTGAGCCTATAAAAGTATTTACATTATACTGCATGATTATGCAGCAGATCCTAGGTAACCTACACCTGAAGGGCTATAGTGGAGGGAGAAACAGCTCAAGGTCGGAGGCGTTCTCTGTGTAGCACACATGGAGGACAGAGGAAGACTCCAGCTATCTCCTCCCCAGTCACTCTCCACACACTACATTTTTTTTTTCTGGTTTTTTTGAGACAGGGTTTCTCTGTATAGCAGTCTGGGCTGTCCTGGACTCACTCTGTAGACCAGGCTGGCCTCAAACTCACAGTGATCCACCTCTGCCTCCTGAGTGCTGGGATTAAAGGCAAGCACCACCTGGCCTCCACATACTTCTTTTAAATTTATTTTTATTTTATGGATGCTTTCCCGAATGTGTGTACCTAGTGTCCAGAGGCATGAGGAGGCTGTCTGATTGCATGGAGCTTTAGTTACAGATGGCTGAGTCTTCCCCAGCACTTGGGAGGCAGAGGCAGGCAGGTCTCAAGTTCAAGACTAACCTGGTCTACAGGTCCAGGACTACACAGTGAAACACTATCTCAAAAAACCAAAGTAATAACTAATAATATTAAAGAACAGCAAGTATTCCTAACTGCTTCTCTCAGCTCCCCACCACACCCTAAACTGAAACTCACTAGTTCAGCTAAACAAGCTCCAGGAATCCACCTGTCTCTGCCTCACCAGCACTAGGATTACAGACATGCTTCTCTTTTTACATGAGTTCTGTGTGATCCAACTTAGGTCATCATGCCTGTGGCATGGACTTTCCCAGCTGAGGCATCTCCTCAGCTCCCTGAAGGGTTTTTTGGAGGTATCTGTCTACAAAGACCAGAGCGAAGCTTAACCAACATAAATAAGGCTGCTGCTATGTCTGACTGTGTCACTGAGGCAGGGGGTTGCCAGGATGTAGCACGCAGGATCCTGTAACCAGAACTCTCCTGGTCCTATCCAGGTGTTCCCACTCTAGTGGGCTGAGGTTACAGGCCAGCCAGATGACATGTCTCTTTGTTCCCTGTCAGGACAGTCAGCCACCACTTGGATGACAGAAGATACTTTGTCTCCAGTTCCATTTCCAGCCCTGAGCCAGGGATATAACAGCCAAGGTAACTTCAGGCATTCAGAGGATGAGACCAGCAGTGGGAGGGACCAGTTCCAGGTCTTCTGGGTTTGAGTGCCAGCTCCGTGACTGACACCTCAAGCTTCGCAGGCACCCTCCTGGCTCTCTGCACTCTCCGCAGCTGCTCTTAATGTGCCCCCGGCTCTGCATTCTCACTGCCCAGGCAGTGAACACAGGTATGAAATAGACGCCAACAGACTTTCCATGATAGTCTCAGTAGCTGCATAAAGATAATCTACTTTAACAATGGACAGGGAATACTGCTTTGTCCTCAGCAACCCCACTGACTTATTTAACAGGCAGCTCATAACCCAGCAGAAACTGGAGGCGGTTACTCTGCTGTGGAGATGGGTTTCAGCTCAGTAACTGGAGTAATGCACTCTCCTTGCACCCTGGCTCATCACCACAAAAGGCTTTTCAAAGAAAATCGTTAATTATCTCCTTCCACAAGCTTAGAAACACAAGTGAAAAAACAAACAAACAAACAAACAAATGCCTACAAGAAAATTGAAGCTTAACAGGGAAGAGGCCAAAGCACCAGGGGAGAAACTAGCCTTTCCCATCACTTCCTATAAAGCTGAAAGAATTCACAGAAAATGTAGAAAAGAAAGCCTGAAGCTGGGCGGTGGTGGCACATGCCTTTAATCTCAGCATGGAGGAGGCAGAAGCCAGTCTGACCTACAGAGAGTCCTAGTGTACTCAGAGCTACACAGAGAAACCCAGTCTCAAAAGAAAAGAACCAGAAACATCGTGCTTAACCATCACTTAAGTGGACTGCTATTACTCAGATTCATGATTCACTGCACACTCCCCCAGAGCACTGCCTCACTGCACACTCCCCCACAGCACTGCCTCACTGCACACTCCCCCACAGCACTGCCTCACTGCACACTCCCCCACAGCACCGCCTCACTGCACACTCCCCCACAGCACTGTGCCACAGCACACTCCCCCACAGCACTGCCTCACTGCACACTCCCCCACAGCACTGCCTCACTGCACACTCCCCCACAGCACTGCCTCACTGCACACTCCCCCACAGCACTGCCTCACTGCACACTCCCCCACAGCACTGCCTCACTGCACACTCCCCCACAGCACTGTGCACTGCACACTCCCCCACAGCACTGTGCACTGCACACTCCCCCACAGCACTGTGCACTGCACACTCCCCCACAGCACTGTGCCACTGCACACTCCCCCACAGCACTGTGCCACTGCACACTCCCCCACAGCACTGTGCACTGCACACTCCCCCACAGCACTGTGCCACTGCACACTCCCCCACAGCACTGTGCCACTGCACACTCCCCCACAGCACTGTGCCACTGCACACTCCCCCACAGCACTGTGCCACTGCACACTCCCCCCACAGCACTGTGCACTGCACACTCCCCCACAGCACTGTGCCACTGCACACTCCCCCACAGCACTGTGCCACTGCACACTCCCCCACAGCACTACGCCCCTGCACAGCTGTGTGGCCAAGGATGATTTGACCTTCTGATTCTCTCGCCTCCAGGTGTACACACCATCATGCTCAGTTTTTAGGATTTTTAATTATTATTTTAGACAGGGTCTCATACTATGTAGCTGACTATCCTGGAACTCACTCTGTAGACCAGCCTCAAACTGACAGAAACCCACCTTTTTTTTACCTCATTAAAAGCATGCACCATGCCCACCTGCGGCCCCCACCCCCAGGGTTTCTCTTTGTTGCTTTGGCTGTCCTGGACTCGATTTGTAGACCAGACCAGGCTGGCCTTGAACTCACCAATTCTCATCTATTTATACCCGATTTAGGGTTCAAGTCTTTACCTAAACAGTCTTATAACTTTCTCTAAATCTTAAATTTTTTATACATACTAATGTCTATGTGTACATGCAAACATATCGCATATATACACATACACACACAGGCATATGGCCCAGGTTTAAATCAAATGCTTTTTTGTTGTTGTTGTTGTTTTGTTTGTTTTCAAGATAGGGTTTCTATGTGTAGCCTTGACTGTCCTGGTCTTGCTTTGTAGACCAGGCTGGCCTCGAACTCACAGCAATCTCCCTGCCTCTGCCTCCCAAGTGCTGGAATTAAAGGCATGTGCCACCACCACCTGGCCACTTATTTTTTTTTTTTTAATCAAAGGCTTTTTATACCCAGCATAATACCTGGCTCATAGAAGTATTCAATAAAAACTTGTTGAATGAATGACCTGGAGAGACACAGGACTGGAAAGGCTGGCAGCTCTACAGAAGCCAGCAAGGACACGCTCGCTGATGTGATAACACCAAAGGATTTGCTGCTCTCATTCTTTCTAATGAACAAAGAAATAGACCATTATTAAAATACGATAATTCAGAGGGCAAAGCAAACTAGAAATCAAACATGTAAAACTGAAAGCTTGTAGGTGCTGATGAAATTTGAATGAACCAAGCAGCAGACCAGGCCCATCTCCTCACTTTACCTGCTAGGATAAGAGGATAATGACGAGGCTAGGACACGATGTATTGTCCATGGGCCAAGAGTGAAACAGAGGTTTTACCTCGGGGAAATAAAGAAAAAGCAACTATTTTAAATCTAAGTGCGGCAAGAGGATGATGTGAGTGAACAGAGGAGTACTAAGCAAACACGGTTCCTCCAAACCCTGAGGAACGCCATCCCTCAGTAGTGCCCACAGGCCATGTGGCCATCTGCCAGCAGATTAAAGATTAAAGCACCAGCACTTCCGTACATCACCATCTGTACCTCAGAGAAGCCTGACAGGCAGGGGCGGAGGAGGAGATAGGAATAAATTCCAAAGCCAACGGATGAAAACGAGATCAAAGTCATGGGAAATTTCATCTGGACAAAAATGCTGCTCCTGTGACCTTTGCCACCTCAAGCTGATGTCAGACATCAGTAAGCACAATATTCAGCCTGGCGTGGTGGCAAACGCCGGTGATCCCAGCACTCGGGCGGCAGTGGCAGGTGGATCTCTGTGAATGTGAGGCCAGCCTGGACTACAAAGTGAGTCCAGGACAGCCTGGACTACACAGAGAAACCCTGTCTCGAAAAAAAAAAAGAGAAAGCATAATATTCAATTTATGAAGGCTTCTTTCCCGGCTAACGTGCTAAAATCAAAGGAAGAAAAAAAAAGGAGTGGTAATATTAAAATCGAGTTGCTCATTCACATGTAAGGAGCTTACACTCTCGAGTATCTGCCTGCAAGAGAAGAAACTGTCAGTTTACAAAACCAGAAAAAAATGTTGTGTCTCCAAGAGCAGCGGGTCCAACTATGATGGGCTCGGGTCAAAAAATAGGATTAGGTTTGGGATGTCTCGAATTATCTTGAGACTGGACAAGCCAAACCTTGTCTCTGGGTCTGAGTCTTTAAACCCGTGAAATGGATAAGTTGGGGTTGCAGGTTGAGGCTAAGGGTGCGCTCGGACTCAGAAGGGCGCAGCCACGCAGGACAGGGCGTGGAGAGACCAGGAACTTGAACTTAAAGGCCTGGACACCCGGGACTCTGGTGGGAAGCAAGCACCGCACCTTCGCCCTTACCTGCTTCATGATAGTTTTTCAATCAGCTAGATTCAGCCCAGTCGCCAGGTCCGCCGCTTACTGCCTCCGGCTCCAGCTCTGGACCCGGGCCGGGTAGAAATCAGCACGACCCACCATGGCCCACAGCCAGTGGCCCGGGACCCGCCGCCTGCCCATCATTACCCAGCTGCGCAGGCGCGAGTTCCGGAGCCTGCAAAGACACGCCCAGAGCTCTGGGCCGGGGAAGCCTGGGAAATGTAGTCGGGCCTCACTATTACCCTGCGCGGTTAAAGGCGCCAATTGATGCACATGTTACTGCGAGGCTACACCTTTAGCTGACCAATGACAACTCGACTTCGTCCTCATCCGGGTTTTGGACAGTGGCAAGCATGGCACCACCTGTGAGATACTGTATTCCCGGTAAGTGAGCGGTCTCGGCACGCAGTCCCAGGCTGCATGGCAACCAGCTTCTGGGAGCCCATGGCTGAAGCGACCTTTCTTCTGCAGGCGAACGTCTGTGTAACTTGGAAGAAGGCAGCCCCGGCAGCGGCACCTACACCCGGCACGGCTACATCTTTTCGTCGCTGGCAGGCTGCCTGACGAAGACCAGCGATAATGGCGCGGTAAAGCAAGCGGCTACCTAGCGCGCGTTCTCTTCCAGGCTGCCGTTGAGTGCTGGTCCTTCCTTGGGCACAGGCACTGCGGACGCGTCTTTGGTTCCTGAGCAGTAGACGCTTTGGTCTCTTGGTTTCCCAGCTCTGACCCCTGCGCTGTGCTAAAGCACACCCGCTGCACACCAGTGAGGTTAATCTGGATTGGATGTGTGCATGTTCTCATAGAAGGAAGTGGGGGGAATGCATGCAAATTCAGAGTATCCCAGCCAGCAGAGAGCTTCCTCCCGTCGTGCGTCTCTACTGCCTCTCTACCTTCATGTGGCTCTACTGTCCCACCTCATTGACACCAGTGTAGTAATACTGGCGATTTTCAGTGTCCTAGTGCTCTAAGCCCTCCGGCCTATGCACGTGCCTCTATCTGGAACACACTCCTGCCCAGCCCCTTTCGTTAATCGGCTTTTTTTTTTTTTTTTTAACCAGAGAAGACCTTCTGGACCCGCTGATTGAGAAAGCGAGGTTTTGGTGGGAGTGGGATTGTCATGCCCAAGAATCTTCCTCCCAAGCACTCATGTAAATTTGTTACCTCTTGATTACATTTACCCCACTAGATTCTTGCCCAACTAGACGTTTAGGTGTAGCCATGCATGGTGGTGGTACACAACTGCCTTCCCAGGTACTAAAAGTCATAGATAAAGCAGTGATTGACCTGCGTTAGACAATTAAAGATTAAGAATTAAGGGGCGTTGGAGGGATGGCTCAGAGGTCAAGGGCACTGACTGCTCCTCCAGAGGTCCTGAGGTCAATTCCCAGCAACCATATGGTGGCTCACAACCATCCAGAATGTGATCCGATGCCCTCTTCTGTCCTGCAGATATACATGCAGACAGAGCACTGTATTCATAATAATAAATAAATCTTTTTTTAAAAGTAATAATTAAAACCTTAGCCTAGTCTGGGCTTGTGACTGGCAGTACAGTGCTTTCTTAGAATGCCAAGCTTGGGACCACAGGTTCAATTTCCAGCACTGCTTGAAAAAATTAAAAAGAGTCAAAACTTGTAAGACCTGGCTAACCCTAAACTTTCTGCTTTGGGTTCAGCTTATTTGTAAAAAGAGAAAAAAAAAAATAGGTCGCAGTCAATTGGTTTTGGAAATAAACTCAGCTTGTCTGTTTCATCACTATTATAGATCTCTCTTGAGCACTTTCATGTGCCCTGCGCAGTGCAGCCCTGATTGACTGCTGGGGATAGAGTCATGAGCCAAGTAACTTTTGCTATGGAGGAGGCAGGCACAAACCATGACATATGCACAGGTGTGTGTGTGTTCAGAAGAATTGTGCAGTACAATGAGAACATGTGGCGGGCTTTATGTCTGTTATTCTAGATAGCAGTGGAGGTGGAGGAGTGGAAAGAATTCGGCTCTGACGTTAAGAATGGGTTAAGCAGACAGTTTGAAACAGGAACAATCTAGGAAGTTGGGACAACAAAGCAAGAGAGGTCCTGCCTTCTTGCTCGAAGATGATATACCAATTGCCACTGGGGTAAAACAAGAATTGCTATTCTATAGCATTTAATTGTAAATTCTACCTTATGCAGTATTTTTTTTTAAAGCAGTATATCTTCGAAGGAGTCAAGATCTTCATAATTATAAGCAATATGATTGTATGCCAAGAAACTCCAAGAGAACCTTTAAAAACTTAGAACTAATCAGAAATATTCATATTAAGCTGGGCGTGGTGGTGCACACCCTAATCCCAGCACTCAGGAGGCAGAGGAGGTGGATCACTGAGTTCGAGGCCAGCCTGGTCTACAAAGTGAGTCTAGGACAGCCAAGGCTATACAGAGAAACCCTGTCTCAAAGAAAACCAAAAAAAAAGAAGAAGAAGAAAGAAAAGAAATGTTCATATTAAATCTGGCAGCCTAATTCTAATGGCCTCTTGTTCACTTTATTTGCTGAAATTTTTTTTTCCAATTTCATAAAATCACTAGTGTCCTCTGCTATAAGCAATAAATGAACCTACAGTATGCGCTTGTGACCCCTAACGGTTTGAAGACAATCCTGTATTCTTCTCAAACCTCAGCTGTCTTGGCCCAAGGCTTCCTTAGCCACTTCACTGACTTTATGTTCTCTCCACAGCTTCCCGTGGTGTCTGTGATGAGAGAGACAGAGTCCCAGCTTCTTCCAGATGTGGGAGCTGTGGTCACCTGTAAGGTGAGCTGGCCCTAATCTTGTGCTTAAGAGTCTACAACTGCTGCGTTCTGCTACTTGATACAGTAGTCACTAGCTGTATGGGGCTGTTTAAGTTTATTAAGTGTTAAAAGGTCATTTTCAGGGATAGGTATGGTGGCTTATGCCTTTAACCCCAGCACTCAGGAGGCAGAGGCAGGAGGATATGCAAGGCCAACCTGGTCTACAGAGTGAGTTCCAGGACAGCCAGGACTGCATAGAGAAACCCTGACTCAAAAAAAAAAAAAAGAAGAAGAAGAAGAAGAAGAAAGAAAACTTCTCTTCAGCCAGGCTGAAATATAGATATGATGCATATCTATAATCTCAGTATTTGGGAAATTGAACAGTTCAAGACCAGTGTGGGCTACAGAGTGAGACCCTGACCCCCACAACCCCAACACTATCCACAGCTTAAGTACTCAGTAGCAAATTGTGGTTAGTGACTGCCATGTTGGCTGGCACATGGCTTTTGTTTGGGGTTGTGTGAGGATGTGATGGAACCCCTGAACTACATCCTCAGCTGGAGGAAATGAGTTTTGGTTTGGTTTGGTCTTTCATGTCATCTTATGCGTGTTGGTGCTTTGTCTGTATTCTGTGCGTCCCCGGTGCCGCCGAGGCTAGGAAGGACTGTTGCACCCCTTGGGGCTTGAGTACAGATTATTATAAACTGCCATGTGGATGCTGGCTCTTGAAACCAAGTCCTGTGGAAGGAGCAGCCAGTGCTCTTAACTGCTGAGCCAGCCTCATAAAAATGACATTTCTGTCAACCCGGAATGTTTTCCTGCCAGGGTGTAGCAGCACACACACACCTCTGATGTTGCTTGAGAGGCAGAGGATCTCAAAGCGAAGCTGGGCTTCATGGTGACACTCTGACCCAAAGAAGAGGTAGAGGGAAACAGACACTTTGGCTTGTGCCTTTGCTACTAGCACTCGAGAGAAAGAAGATCTCTGTGAGTTCAAGGCCAGCCTGGCTTACAAATTAAGTGGCAATACAGGCAGGGCTACATAGTAACACCATGTCTTAAAACAAATGAAGAGCCTGGCTTTGTGGTGCATGCCTTTAATCCCAGTACTCGGGAGGCAGAGGCAGGAGGATCTCTGTGAATTCCAGGACAGCCAGGACTATTACACAGAAATCCTGTCTCCAAAAAAAAAGAAGAAGAGAAGGGGGAGGAGAGATGTGCGTCGGTCATAGCCTCTCAGATGCCTTTCCAAGGGAGCCTGCTGACCCATGAGCGTGTGGATCCAGGAGAAAACCAGCTCCACAGAGTTGCCTGGTTAGTTTTGATCCACTTACTACATACTAGAGTCACCTGCAAAGAAGGAACCTCAGCTGAGGAACCACAGCCATCAGCTCAGCCTGTCTGTGGCGCATTTTCTTGATTGATGATCGATGTGGCAGGGCCCAGACCATTGTGGGTGGTGGCACAACTAGGAAGGTGGTCTTGGGTTGTATAAGAAAGCAGGCTGGGCAAGCCATTAAGCCAGTACGCAGCACCCCTCCATGGCCTCTCCTTCAGTTCCTGACTCCAGCTTCCTGCCTGAAGTTTCTTCTACCTTGACTTTTCCTAGTAGAGGACTGTTCTGTAAGCCAGTTCCTCCCCAAATTGCTTTTGGTCTTGGTGTATTTACACCAAGTATTTACACAGTAACTGGAGCAGACCTCCACACATGCTGTGGGGTGCGAACCTGCGCTCACTGCCCCCAGCACACACTTAGGATGATGTTGGTGATGGTGATGATGATGATGATGATGATGATAGAGAGTTCCTAAAAAGTGAGAAAGAAAGGCTTGCCCTATTGGTTTTGTTTAAAGAAAGTTGCACTGTATTATGTTGGTCTAAAATTTTCCAGGCTCAATATAGATAATTCAGACATCTAGTTTTTGCCCGGCTTGTACCTAACTTGGTAGATTGTTTACTTACCATGCATGAGCCACAGGGCTCTCGACGTGTAGGCACTACATAAATTGACGTGCTGTTGTACACCTATAATTGCAGTGCTCAGGAGGCAGAGGCAAGGGGATCAAAAGTTCAGCCCCATCCTCTCCTATGTACTGAGTTTGAAGCCAGCCTAGGCTCTATCATCTCAAAAGATTCATTATTCTTCTCTCTGAGCTGTTCTGCTTATGTCTGGGAAAGGGTGTCCTCTTTTCCCTTGAGGAAGTTTTATTCTGTAGTCCCGGGTGCCATGGAGCTCACTGTGTAGCCCTGGGCTGGCCTCAGACTTGGCGAGGCAATCAGTCCTCTACCTCCAAAATGCTAGGATGACAGGTACGTAGCACCGTGCCTGGTGTTATGAAATGCTGGGCTAAGAATCTGCCGATAGACTAGTCCAGTGTTCTGCCACCTGAGTTCCACCCTCAGCCCCAGAGGATTGGAGAGAAGGTGCAAACTAACGTTAGATGTGCTGTGTGCCTATAATGTCCGGGGTGTTATTCCGTACTCATCCCCATCCTCAACAAGTTCTATTTCTATCCATTGATCATACCCCCTGCCTGGGTCCTATGGAGCCCAGGTGGCCTCAGACCTACAGTGTAACCGAGGATGATTATTATGTACTGAGCCTCTTGTGTCCGCCTCACACATTCCTGTCCCCACACCTCACACAGCTTCATTCCTCTCTCTTTATAAACTATTACAGGGGGAAAGAGTGTGTTTTGAAACTGTCACAATGAGCTGGGAAGAGGCAGGCGGATCATTGTGAGTTCGAGGCTAGCCTAGTCTACAAAGTGAGTCTGGGATGGCCAAGGCTACACAGAGAGACCCTGTCTCAGAAAAAACAAAAAAATAACAACAAAACCTGAAACTATCACAATGACCTCAACTTCAGGAATTAGCTGAAATGTCGATTGAATTCCACCTAGACTAATTTCTTAACAAGAACTGTTAAGTGCCTAGATTTGTTACCGTACACTGTATTTTTATGTAAGGCTTAGTGAGCTTTTTTGTTGTTAATATTGAGCCAGGCAGTGGTGGTCCATGCCCTTAGATCCCAGCACTTGGGAGGCAGAGTCAGGGGGATCTCCAGGTTCAGGGGCTACACAGAAAAAACCTTGTCTCGGAGGGGAAAAAATTGAGACAGCATCATCTCGCTGAGTTGTTGAAGCTTGCCCCAGACTTGCTGTGTAGACCAAGTTGGTTTCGATCTTGAGACCTTCCTGTTTCAGCCTCTGTTGTGGTTAGAATTGTCTTATAGACATTCACCACCACACCTAATGTTATTTAGGTTTGAGTAGTTTTAAAAGTCAATACTCTATATTCTCCTTGGATTTCCGGAACAGCACTATCAGGTAGCCACTGTGGCTTCCAGCCCACAGACACGGCTTAGACATGGCTGGATAGATGGATCCAGGTTTAGAGCATTTGCTGCCTCTCCAGAGAGCCTGCTTTCCGTTCCCAGCATCCACTCTGAGCAGCTCAGCTGCCTATGACCCCGTTTCCTGGCATGGATACAACACCTCTAGCCTCCATGGGCACCTGCACTCAGGTGCACAGACACACATACGCATGTAAATTTTGACATGAACTAAAGGGCTGGAGAGATGGCTTAGTAGCTAAGAGCATTTGCTGCTCTTGGAGAGGGCCTGGGTTCAGATTCTAGCACCTACATGGTAGTTCACAACCATCAACCGTCTGTGTAACTCCAGTTCCGGGAGATCCAAGCCCCTCTTCTGACCTTTGTGGACACCAGGCACATGTGTGGTATACATACATACATGCAGGCAAAGCACTTATCACACAAGATCGAATAAATCTAAACACAACCGAACAAAACCCCTTAAGTCTGTGTAGTAGAGTTACCCTGGTTTGCTGCAGAGCGAGCAGTGGCTGGTGCTCTGAACCTTATCCTTCCTCTCTGTTCCTAGGTCTCTAGCATCAATTCACGTTTTGCCAAAGTCCACATCCTGTATGTGGGATCCACACCACTTAAAAACGCTTTTCGAGGAACTATCCGGTAAGAGGTATTCTTGAGTTCACGCTTGCCTCAGCACCAGGAGTGAGACAGGAGTAGTGGGAAGACTGAAATCTGTCAAGCAATTACAGTCCCTTCTCCTGCCTGCTTTCCACTCTCCTTAGTGCTTTACTTCTTGCCCCAGAGCTATGAGGAAAGGAAAATGTTAATGATAAAAGAGGCTTTTTAAATAAAGGTGGGGGTGGGGCTGTCAGGGGGTGGGGGCCAGCTGGTGGTCTATATCTCAGTTGATGGAGAAGCTCTAGATTTGACCCTCCAATGCTTGCAGCCACAGCACTTAGAGATGGAGGCAGGTGCATGAGAAGTTCAAGGCCAGCCTGGGCTACTTGAGACCCTGTATCAGTAAGGACTGAGGGAAGCTGTAAACCAGCAGTGTCGGGATGAGCCAAACAAGCAGAGGCTCATCGGAAGGCCTTTTATGTTCTTCACTTCTTCCCATATTTTTATTACTGCTGTGTATGTGTATGTACCTCAGCACTCATGTGAAGGCCAGGACAACCTTCCAGAGTCAGCTCTCTCTCCACCTTGACGTTGGTTCCAGAGAGGTCACCAACATGCATCTCTAGCCCCTGAGCCATCCTCCCAGCCTACCTTTGTATTCTTTGTTTTATGTTTTTGTTTGTTTAAGACAGCATCCTGCTATTGAGTCCTGGCTGGCCTTGAACTTAGTCATTTGCCTGCCTCTACCTCCCATGTGCACTCGGACGTACATCTTACTCTTTATATTGATTGAACCCAAAGGTTGTAAGAAGAATTTTGTGGAGGGGCTGGAGAGATAGCTAAGCAGTTAAGAGCACCTGTTGCTCTTGTAGAGGACCTGGGTTCAATTCCCAGCACCCACATAGTAACTTCAGTTCCAGGGGACCAAACACATACACGGACACAGGCAAAAACACTCATACGCATAAAGTAAAATAAATCTTTTTTTAAAAAAGTAATAGCAAAAATTTGTGGGAGAAATAGATTGTTTTGTGGCTTCTTTGAAGAGAAATGATTGTGCAATTATTGTAGGCTAGATGGTTGGTGGGCTTTTCTTGATTTGTTTTGTTTGGACAAAAGTCCTATAGTCAGTCTGTCCTTAAATTCCATATGTAGCCAAGAATAGCCTTGAATTTCTGATAAGCTTTTCCATTGTCAAGAGTTATAAATACTATTGTTCTATATTGTCTATAAAGGCTAAATGTTTATCATCCATGCTGAAGATGGCCCTCCATCCTTGTAGCAGCTAGGAACCCAATATGGCCTGTTTTATTTGTTTACTATTCTTTCCTTCTCACGGATAACTAATTTTACTTTTTCTTTTTTCTTTTTATAGCAAGGAAGATATCCGAGCAACTGAAAAAGACAAGGTTGATGATTAGTGGTGGTTTTGTAGGGTGTTTCTATGACTTTAGAAATCTTGATTTAGGCCAGGTGTGGTGACGCATGCCTTTAATCCCAGCACTCAGGAGGCAGAGGCAGGCGGATTGCTGTGAGTTTGAGGCCAACTTGGTCTACAAAGGGAGTCCAGGACAGCCAAGGCTACACAGAGAAACCCTGTCTCAAAAAACAAACAAACAAAAAAGAAACCAAAATTCTCACCACACCAGATGTCAGTCTGACCTCAACACAAATACGCATCCTCATGCGTGAGTATATGTGCTCCACCCCCACAAAGTTTATTGCTTTGAGGTGGGATCTTGCTGATTTGCCCAGGCTAGCCTCAGACTTGACTTTCCCTCCTCTGCCTCCCCTGTGCTGTTCACAGGCACGTGACCACATGCTCTTGGCCTTTGGAAGCTCATTTATTCATTACTCCTCACACTCTGGAGTCTTCTCAGCCCAGTTACACTTCCTTTTGTCAGATCTCTGATCAAGTTCCTAAATTCAAATTCTTTTATTGACATAATACAGGAACAATAAACATTTGAATTGATATAATAATGACCCCCACCCCCTGGGATTAGAAAGTAGCCTGGGTCTTCTGGGTGGCTTAATGATGTCAAGTAGATCGAATCTATACCTTTACCCGTTTGGTTTTTGCAGGTTGAAATTTACAAGAGTTTCCGTCCAGGTGACATAGTATTGGCCAAAGTTGTATCCTTCTTGGTTTGGGTTGGGTTGGGTTTTTGAGAGATTCTCTGTGTATACATGGTTGTTCTGGAACTCACTCTGTAGACCAGGCTGGCCTCAAACTCAGAGATCCACCTGCCTCTGTCTCCTGAGTGCTGGAATTAAATGCATGTGTCACCACTGTCTGGCCAAAGTTGTATTCTTTGGCCAGATTTCTGGTTCTCTGACAAAAGAAGAAATGGAACCAAGCATAATGACACATCATGTTATCCCAGCACTTGGGAGCTGAAGGCAGGAGGATCAGGAGTTCGAGACTGGCCTGGGATACATAAAGCCTCGTGTCAGAAAAACAAGATGTATAAAAAGGGGGTGAAGTGGCAGAAGCAACGTCACTTTAAGTCTCTCGTTTCCCTTCACTGGACGGTGTGACTAGATCTCCCTAGGTGATGCGCAGTCCAATTACCTGCTGACCACTGCTGAAAACGAGTTAGGAGTAGTGGTGGCCCACAGTGAATCCGGTAAGTTGTTCTTGCTCCCGAGTCTGTTTCCCTGAGAAGCAATAGGGATACATGTACTTACATGTAGTATAGGAAATAATATTTTTTTAATATTTATTTATTTATTACATACAGTGTTCTGCCTCCTTATACACCTATACATCAGAAGAGGGCATCAGATCTCATTATAGATGGTTGTGAGCCACCATGTGGTTGCTGGGAATTGAACTCAGGACCCCTGGAAAAACAGACAATGCTCTTAACCGCTGAGCCATCTCTCCAGCCCAGGAAATAATATTTTGATCAACTGTGTGTGCCACATTCTGTGGTGGATCCCCTACAATTGTAACACCTGGTCCTAAGGATGTAGCTCAATGGTAGAGCACTTCCTTAGCGTCCACGAGGCTCTAGGTCTAGTCCCCAGCATCTTCCCCATTAAAAAAAAGAAAAAAGATAATATCATCTGGTGACGTGGTTGTGTGTCGTGCCATCTGTGAGAACACGCTGGTTTTGTCCAGTGTCAGAAGTCATCTCTCAGAGCACGTACTCAGTATGGAATGGGTTAATGTCCCATATGTCATGGAGTAAATAAGGTTTCCTTCTCCTTTAGTGCTGGGGTGACACTGTGCTCTTTCACATGCTAAGCAAGCCACGGCCTGTCTAGCTGAAAAGGACCTCAGCAGGGTGTCTGGAGTTCAGGCCTCCCACATTACCCTTTGTCTTCATCCTTCCAGGTGTGCAGATGGTCCCCATCAGCTGGTGTGAGATGCAGTGCCCTAAGACCCACACGAAAGAATTCCGAAAAGTGGCCAGAGTGCAGCCTGAGTTCTTACAGACCTAAGCACGCTGTCCCGAAGGGCGGAACTACTTCCAAAAGCGCACATAGGAAGAGAACATCAAGATCCATGTCTTTACTGAGGTGCTAGCAACCACCTCTTGGAAAATGTGCCAGAAATACATTCATCTCGTAGTGAACACCCAAGGCTCCTGCATCTGAGACAGGAAGAAAATGTACACTAACTGAAACAAAATTCTTAGGAAAAGATGGATTTTTATCCCCTGGGCTCATGAATCAATCTCATTTAAAGGCATTTAGCAAACAAAATCATGTAATATTGGAAATACCGTGTGCCTTTATGAATATGTATATATGTATTTTGCAATGACTGGAAATTTTTTTGGTAATGGTATGGTTTTCTTATTTCTGTGTGTGTGTGTGTTTTCATGAGACTGGGCCTAGCTTTTTCGTGGATGCTTGGAATTTGAACTCGGGTGCCCATGGTTGGGTAGCAGTTACCCTTACCTGTTCAGCCCTCTCCTCAGCTCCTGAGCTCACTGTTTAGAAGGTAGACTTGCAGCCACCTTTCTTTCTCAGTACTGGGATTTAATTGTCTTCTGTTGTCTGTAGCAGTGAGAAGAATCTAAGCAGTGTCGTGGCTTTTGGATCAGGGGTTTGCTCGCCTAGTGGCATTCATTAACTCAACCAGCCCTGATCACCAATTTCATTGTGTGTGCGTGAGTGCATACGTGCATGTGTGTTGCCTCTGGAGGCCAAAGAAGGCACTGAATCCCTAACTGGATTTCCAAGTGGTTGTGAGCTCCATGTTCTTTGTCACTGAGCCATCTCTCCAGCCACTGATCTCACCCACTTCTCTGTTTTGGTTTTTTGAGACAATGTCTGACTACACTGTAGACGAGGCTGGCCTCAGTCTCCCCAGGCATCTACCTGCCTCTGCTTCCCAAGTGCTGGGATTAAAGACATGCACCACCGTGCTCTGCCTCCAGTCTCTTCAAGTCCCAAGTGCTTCGTCCACTGGATCAAGCACTTCATATAAACCCCTAATATTATGTTGTTTAGTGAAAACTCTCGGGCCTATGGGTGATTCAAATAGCACCTGAGTGGTTTGGTAAACAGTGTTACTGTGTCAGAGTAGGTATCCCAGGAACTGCTAACTCTGAATTGGCTGAAGACACAGAAGGCTACCATCTGAGATGGGCAAGGAAGGACTTGGTGACAAGACCAAAAGCAATTGTAAAGATAGTAGGTAAGTTTGAAGTGAAGGCCCTCCAAGCAGAGGACACCCTAGCACATGCGTGTGTTTGGGGAGGAGGGACGGATCGCTGTGAACTAACACAGGGACTGCTGCACAGGGGCATGCAAGAACATGTAAGTTAAATTTTTTTTAAAATATTATTTAGCTGGGCAAGGTGGTACACGCCTGTAATCCCACCCAGGCAGAGGCAGGCAGATCACTGAGTTCAAGGCCAGTCTCCACAAAGTGAGTCCAGGACATCAAAAGGCTACCCAAAGAAACCCTGCTTTGTTTTACAATGGCCAATTTTTTTTAAAATTTGTATGTGCACAAGTTTGTGCCATATAGCACATGACACAGCATGTGTATATATAGAGGTCAAAGGACTATCTTGTGGAGTCTGCTTTCTCTGGCTTCCAGAATTCAAACTCAGACCACAGCAAACACCTCCATCTGCTGAGCCACCCCACTGGCCCCCACCTTGTTTGAGGTACAGTCTTTTTGCTGTTTCTGCTCCATTGTGGGCTTAGGCTAGCTAGCCCATGAGCTGCCAGGCAGTCCCCACTGTAGGAGTGCTGGCATTGCAGACAGATGCTACTGCATCCAGCTTTTTACATGGGCTCCAGGGACCAAACTCAAGTCATGCTTCCGTGGCAAGGGCCTTCACACACCATGCCATCTTGAGTCCAAAAAAATAAAAAGCTAATATTGATCTTTTTTGTTTACATGCATGTGGAAGTCAGAGGTCAACTTGTCAGTGGGTTTCTTCCTTCCTTTGGGCCCCAGGGATAAAACTTGGGTTGTCAGATTTGGCATTTTCACCTGCTGACACCAGCCCACTTTTGTTTCCCTCATTGAAATTTCTATTATGCCCAATGTGGCACTTGCAATTCTAACATTCAGGAGACTAAGGCAGGAGAAACATAGGTTATGGCCAATCCAGGCTACAACAGCAAAATCCTTAAAAATATTTTTAGTGCCTTAACTATAGGGTCAGCCTTGGGGGCTGGTGGTGGTGGGGGGTTTCTATTGCTGACAAAACACCATGACCAAAAGCAAGTTAGGGAGGTAACGGTCTCTTTGGCTTACACTTCCACACACTGTTCACCATTGAATAAAATGAGGACAGGCGCTTAAACAGAGAAACCTGGGGTTAAGTGATGCAGAGGCCACAGAAAGGTGCTGCTTCCTGGCTTGCTCAGCTTGCTCTCTTACAGAAACCAGGACCACAGCCCAGGGTTGCAGCCACCCACAGGGCCTTCCCACTTTGATCACTAACAATGCTTTGCAGCTGAATCATGGTAAGGCATTTTCTCAACTGTGGTTCCCTCCTTTTAGGTTAACTGGTTTGTGTTGAGTTGACATAAAACTAGCCAGGACTTGCAGTTTGTTGTTTGTTGTGCTGAGGGTCAAGTTAGGGTAAGCACATGCTCTGCAGCTGGGCTTGACCCAACACATTGGCAAAGTCCTAGGAGTCAAGCCCAGCATTAGAAGTAAAGGTCTCTTGTGCCTTGGACCTAGTTTCCCACATTGGTGACACTTGCTAATTGGGTTGGAGGCTCAGTAGTTAATAAGGAAGGCTTCAATCTCAGCACTCAGGAGGCAAAGGCAGGCAGATCCTGGGAGATGGAGGCAGCCAGGTCTGCTGGGCCATCTCTCCAGCACCTATTAATATTCAAACAAGAACTTCGTGAGCACTTCAAATGCATGCTAAGGTGTCCTCAGATCACAGGCATAACACACAAGACAGTTATATTGCACATCACTCCTTTATTATACTGATCTGGAAAGATTTAGTTCTGAACCCACATGGCAGGGTCAAGCAGCTGGAACATGATTCAGACAGTGAAAGACAAAAACTCGGACATGAGCAAGGGGCCCTTCACCTCTACACAAGGCAGCGGGATCCTAACACGGCAAGAGGCATCCTGCCCCTTGAGGACAAGTTTATCCCATTTGATATGAGGAATGGCTTATTTTCTAGTGACCACATAGGACTGTTTCAACTGACACTAGAAACCTCAGAGGGGCTTTTATGTGCTGATATATATATGTATGTACATATATATATTGTACCCTTTTTTTGTAAAAGTAAATGTAACACATAGACTTGACAAGATTGATCCCACCTTCTGGGGACGGCAGCTTCTTTAGGGTCAGAGAGGAGGTGCAATCTTTTACATCACCATGGAAGTTACTCTCACCCTCCACTGGAATGACTAGAGCCCCCAGTTACCTAACTGTGGAAAAGCGCAGGCTGGGCTCTGGGGACATCACTGCAGCTTCTCACCGTTGGTCGTATCACGATACGGTCCCTCTCTGACCGCTCCCTAAGCAGACCCTTCGTAAACAGAGGACTAAGACAAACTGGAACCACTACCTCTCAGCTCTCCTGGTAAGAGGAGCTGTCCCTGGGTGTGGACCGAGAACCTGCACCCCAGAGGGGCTACTCTGACTGGATTCTATGAAGGGAGTGGGTGCGAGGGATAAAATACTAAAATGAAAATGGGAGCCACGGGTCCCATCTGCAATTACAAGTTAAACTTAAGATCCTAAAGATGTAGTCAGTACAACAGGTGTTGGGGAAGGTGCAGGAGGCAGGAGCAGGCAGGGAGGGTGTTCGTGGGGGAGGAGTCTGCCTGCTCGTCCTCACTTCTTGACCTTGCCCTGAGCGGCCACAGCTTCCATGGCTTTGCGCACGGTCTCCTCGTCTCCCAGGAACTGCATGGGCTTGACGGGCTTCAGGTTCTTGTCCAGCTCATAGACGATGGGGATGCCGGTCGGCAGGTTCAGCTCCATGATGGCCTCTTCCGAGAGACCTAAAAGAGCCACCACGTTCAGCCACAAGACAAGAGCCCACATGCCGCCCTCAGGCAAAGCACGTCAGTGAGAACTGACGACCGTCCTTTCTGACCCAGTGTAAAAGTGAATCCGTTCCCAAGTTGCAGCTCCCAATTACATTTCCTCAAGCCCCTAAAGAGCATAAGAAAGGGGCTGGAGAGAAGACTCAGTGGGTAAGAGCCCTGTTTGCTCTTCCAGAGGTTCTGAGTTCAGTTCTCACCAATGACATGTGGCTCACAACCATCTATACAAGGATTTCATGCCCTCTTCTGGCATGTAGGCGTATATGCAGATAAAGCATTCATAATACATAAAATAAATGTTTTTAAAAAGAGCATAAGAGAGCCAGGTATGGTGGCGCACACCTTTAATCCCAGCACTCAAGGGAGGCAAGAGGCAGGTGGATCACTATAAGTTCAAGGCCAGTCTGGTCTATGGGACAGCCAAGGCTATAAAGAAACCCTGTCTGGGGGTGGGCAGGGGGGGAGTGGGGAGAAGAGCATGAGAAAGTACACAAGACTAAGTGGGCCACCAAAAAACCATAAAAGTTACACTACAGCTTGTGCTCCTCAGACACCCCAAAGTCCCGCCACCTGGGGCTTCATGGGTGACAGCTAAGGTTTAGATGAGTCACGCCGTGACCACAGTTTCAGCTGCTCCTCCTAGAGCAGGTAGGCATGTACAACTTTAATGTATATCCAATCACTTGCACGTGACCGCTCTAAACTGAGTATGGCCCTGCAGTGTCAGAGGCTCACTGTCACAGTTCTGTACCACTTCCTGCTACCTCTGAATCACTTACTATATAGCCCTGGCTGGCCTGGAACTCAAAGTGATTCTCTTGCTCCCTGGTGCTGGTCAGAGACGTAAGCCAGCACATCAGGCTAGCAGACCATATTCTGAAGAAGAAACACATTTTTCTTTAAGTCCATCTGCCTTGTCAGATTTTTTTCCCAGAGTCCTCCTTGCTGCAAAGTCAGTCTGATTGGTGACAGTACTGCTTTATCACCCTTAAGGACTCCTATAAGAAAATGTACATGGGGCTGGAGAGATGGCTCAAAGGTTAAGCCCACTGACTGCTCTTCCGGAGGTCCCGCCTTCAATTCCCGGCGACCACATGGTGGCTCACAACCATCTATAATGTGATCTGATGCCCTCTTCTGGCCTGCAGATGTACATGCAGGCAGAGCACTATATACATAATATTAAATAACTCTTTAAAAAAAAAAAGATGCACATACCCTCCAGATGCTTGACGATGCCCCGAAGGCTGTTGCCGTGGGCAGCAATCAAGACCCTTTTCCCCTCCTTGATCTGGGGGACAATTTCTTCATTCCAGAAAGGCAGTGCTCTGGCAATAGTGTCCTTCAGGCTCTCACAGGAAGGTAGCTGGTCCTCAGTCAGGTCTGCATACCTACGATCCTAAGCAACAAAGACTTGTTTCAAAGTTGCCAGTTATTCCCAGTTGATTCTATAAAGAACTGTGTGTATCAATTCTGCCTAGTTCAGCTCTTTGGGGATTAAGGGATTCATGAAGGTCTCTCAAGGGTCCAGAATACAGCTGAGAACTTAAGGGAAAAAAATATATACATATGCATACATACATACATACATACATACATACATACATACATACACATCTCAGTGGTCATCATCCTGCAACCCTATTCCCTATTCCTCAATCCAAAACACAAGGACCTTAGAAAGTGGGGGAAGGAGCTTAACAAAGGTTTCCCAATTCACTTTAGTTTGCAGTTGGTTTAGGAGGCTGGAGATGGTTTTGAAAATATGGCAGTAAAGATGTGAAGAAGGCGTGCCTCTCAGATACCTAACATTGACTTCCAGCTAAATGCTGTAACAAGTGAAGGCTATTGGGCTGGAGAGATGGCTCAGTGAGTAAGAGCACCGCCTGCTCTTCCAAAGGTCCTGAGTTCGATCCCCAGTGACCACATGGTGGCTCACAGCCATCTATAATGTAATGAGATGTGACGCCCTCTTCTGGCCTGAAGGTATACATGCAGGCAGAACACTGTATACATAATAAATAAATAAATCTTTAAAAAAAAAAAAAAACAAGTGAAGGCTTATGACAGTGGGCAGACACATGTAAGAGGCCTGCAGATGGCTCAGCAGTTAAGAGCACCTGCTGCTCTTCTGGAGGAACTGGATTTGGTTGTCAGCACTCATATGGAGGCTCACAACCACCTCTAGCTCCAGCTCCAGAGGCTCTGCCGTGTTCTGATTTTCAAAGGCACCAGGCACAGGTGGGGCACACAGAAATATATGCAGGAAAACACCTATACACATGAATTTGGAAAGCGATTTCACCCTACCTTGCTGATGTTGCTGTAGAAGGGGTGATCCGGCTCCATCGGGGGCGGAGGGACGTCGTAAGATCGCCTCCAGATCTTCACCTGTGCCTCGCCGTGCTTGGCGGCAGTTTCTGCTTTGTTCAGACCAGTCAGACCCCCGTAGTGTCGCTCATTGAGGCGCCAGGTCCTGACCACTGGCAGCCACATCTGGTCAATGGCATCCAGGACTGTCCAGAGGGTCCTGATTGCTCTCTTCTGGACGGAGGTGAAGCAGATGTCAAATTCATAGCCAGCATCTATAAATTAAGAAGTGCCAAGTGAGCCAGGTACATAGCGAGTTCTAGGACAGCCCCAGCTACAGAGTCCTTGTCTCAAAGAGGAAAAACAAATGCCAAGTGAGAAGTTAACAAGGCCTAACCTGAGCTACAACTGTTTTATACAGGGGGAAACTAACCAGGCGAGGTGTAGTGGCACATACCTTTAATCCCAGTATGAAGAAGGCAAAGGCAGCTGATCTGTGAGGTGGAGGCCAGCCCAGGCTACTTAGTTCCAGACCAGTCATGGATGGTGAGACCCTGTCTGGGGGGTCGGAGAGGACCCACCTGACAAAGTATTTATTATCCTTGCATCCTGAGGGCAAATTTTGTTAACTTATTACAGATAACAGTACACCTCCAAAAATTCCTAACTGTATTGTAACCAACTAACCCAAGGCCTGTACAGCTTAGTCTAACCCCTAGAATGTTACACCTAAATGCATTTTGATTGGTTCAATACCTAGAACCCACATGGTGGAAGGAGAGCGCTGAGCACAAGTTCTCCTGACCTCCACACATGCACCTCTTGGCGTGCACATGTGTACAAGCCTGTGCTTGCACACACACAATAAATGAATGAGCTCAATCTTTTTTCTGGTTTTACTTTTGGTTTTTCAAGACAGGGTTTCTCGGTGTAGCCTTGGCTGTACTAGACTCACTTTGTAGACCAGTCTGGCCTCAAACTCAGAGATCCGCCTGCCTCTGCCTCCTGAGTGCTGGGATTAAAGGTGTATACCAGCACCACCCAGCTGGTTTAAAATTTTTGAAAAAGATCACAAAAACTTGGGAGCTGTAAAGTCATAGCTAACCTTTCTAGATGGCTCATCCCTGGTCCCACACCAAACTGATTCAGTCTTCACTAGACTCCTATGAAGTTACAATCCTCTCAGCCCATCTTTACCAGATTAGGAAAATAAAGCCAGCAGCTGGGCACACTTTTTCGAGTTTTCAGTTTTTCGAGACAGCTTCCCAGCTCAGTAGACAGAGCCAAGGGGGTCTCAGTTCAATGCTTGTCTTTAAATTTTTGAGTTACGGGGCTGGAAAGATGGCTCAGCAGTTAAGAGCACTAACTGCTCTTCCAGGGGACTTGGGTTCAAGACCCACCAGGACCCACCTGACAACTCACAACTGTAACTCCAACAGCTGACACGCTCATACAGACATACATGCTGGCTAAACACTAATGCACATGTAAATAAATTATTTTTTAAAAAATTTTTTTAATTAAGGAGCTATCCCTTTTCTTATGCCAAGACACACTGCTGTTTTCTCCAGCCCACAAGGCCCTCTTCAAAATTAACCACAAAGTTTTCTGGGCATTGCTTCATGTTGAGACCAGCAACAGTAATAAAATGTGAAGGCAAGTTTCCTGCTAGTCATTCAACTGACAATGAGGCCACTGAGACCAACTACTGGGGGGAGGGGGGGAAGATTAGTACCAGGAAAACCACCACCAGCCACAAGAGAAGTCGGGTCTCATCCCAGCCTCTGGACTACTGACTCCCATCACATCCTTTACCACCTCCTTAACCAGAAGATGAAGAATTGCACCCCAACAAAAGGCTGAGTCACTGAGAATACCCACAGAAGAAGCCTCAGCTCCCAGGATGATGCTACCGGCTGCTGCACTGCAATTACTTCCTCTTGCAACACGGCCTCTCCCTGTCTCACTTTAGACACAAAAGCAGCCCCTAAGGCTGAAGTGGTCCCCACTTAGGACCCTGGCAAGAATGCCACAGGATCAGATGCATAAAGACATTTCCATTAATCCAAAGCATAGCTAGGGGTACAGGAGACGTGGACATGCCGTGTGGATTCTCCCTGCGGGGGTCCCCTCCTTCCTCGGCCTAAGGCTGCCAGGAGAAAGTCTCACTAGCTTCCTTCTGAAATCAGACTTAAGAAAAGGAACACTGGTGAAACTATACACTTAGGCCGTCATGTTACTGTATCGTCCACGGTCCTTGTCTTCATTCAGCTTTTTTTGGTTTTCTTTTTTAATATATATTTTATTTCATTTATGTGTGCTGGTGTGAGGGTGTCAGATCTTAGAGTCAAAGACAGTTGTGAGCTGCCATGCGGGTGCTGGGAATTGAACACCCCTTCTTTTTGGTTTTTTGAGACAGGCTTTCTCTGTGTAGCCTTGGCTGTCCTGGACTCAATATGTAGACCAGGCTGGCCTCGAACTCACTTCGATCTGCCTGCCTCTGCCTCCCGAGTGCTGAGATTAAAGACGTGCGCCACCACGCCCAGCACCTTCCTTCATCTTTTAATTATCTGTGATACCTTTGGGAGACACTCTCGGCTCCCTGGGTGCTGAAAAGATTACAGGTATTGCAGCACCATGTATGGTCTCCCGTGTGATTTTCTAAAACCTAGTGCTACAATATTTAAGGCTGAAATGGGTCTTATTATTTTCCAGTGATGACAAGTTCAACATACAATCATCCGAGAAAAGAGGCAGTCCTGAGCTAGACAGCAGCAAACTACCACAGGCCTCTATAGTACCTCACGCCACAGAGCTAAAGAAAATGGCTTCCTTTACCAGCACTTTCCTCTCTGTAGTCTCTCCCACATAGGCTACCCACCTCAAAGCATCCTCATTTCCTTGCATCAGAACTTCCTGTTCACATCTCCCTTCATTTGAAAAGGGGGCAACCAAAACACACAAGATCACTGCCAGGAGGCATCAGCAACCCTCTTCCCAGGCTGCTTCTATGAGCAAGTTAGAAAGATGCAGGACAGGATCTGCCCTAATGGCCAGGAGCACCTCCTCTCCCCAGGGATTCTCCTGGCTGCAGGATTTGCATATTAGCATTCCAAAATCACTAAGCACGCATTCGCAAAGGCAAGCCTTATCTCCTGGAAGCGTCCACCCTTTGCCCAGCTTCTGTCCTTGGCCAGTAGCCTGCCAGTTCCTCACACTTGTTACTCCACCCAGAAATGGGGCAAGGACACTGGCTTAGAACTAAGTAGGTATGACCTTGGACAAGTCTTTCCAGTCACTTTCCTAAACTCTAAAAAGGGGATAGAGTTGAAAAAGGAAGGAAATAGGGCCGGTCGTGGTGGCGCACGCCTTTAATCCCAGCACTCGGGAAGCTGAGGCAGGTGGATCACTGTGAGTTCGAGGCCAGCCTGGTCTACAAAGTGAGTCCAGGACAGCCAAGGGTACACAGAGAAACCCTGCCTCGAAAAACAAAACAAAACAGAAAAAGAAGAAAATAAAACCTGCCTGTTTTATAGGGCTGTAGAGAGCATCAACTCAAATCACCCACTCACATCTCTGGATTTGTTTTGGACACAGTACTGTGGTATACTACTGAGCTACAAAGCTCTCAGTAGCACCCGGGTTTCCAGGTATCCCGAAGGCCAGACATCCCCACCTAGCACCACCCCCATCCTCATCCCCACCCCCACTGCACAGGACGAGCTCATGGCCTGCCGCTTCGCCATAATCCGCAGGAGCCTCGTGGATAAACTTGGGTGCAGCCCCTAATGTCACGGGGCATCCTCCGCCAGCCGCCCTAGGTCCTCGTGGTACCCTAAAGGGTCCTAAACGCCACAGGTGGGAGCTGCTCAGACTAGAAAGGTAGAATTTCGCCTAGCAGCGTCGGCGCCCTCTTTTCGGCCAGCCCCTCACACTACAACCGGGGTGACCTTGACAAGCGGGCGCCTCATCCTGCGCTCATCTCCCCAGCTGCAAACTCAACTGGAGAGGCCGCCCGAGGTGGCCGATTGTGGAGAGGGCCCGGGGGCTCAGGCGGCCTCCTGGAGAGTGCGGGCCCTGCTCGCGACACCGCGCTTTTCCCCACTCGTACCTCGCAACGCCTGCCCTCCACGCTTCGCCTCCTCGTGGCCCGCCGGGCTCAGGTCGGCGTCGTACCAGCCGCTGAAGCGGTTCTCCAGGTTCCAGGCGCTCTCGCCATGCCGGATCAGCACCAGCTTGTAGGCAGCCATGGCGACAGGCAGGCGATGCGGTAGCAACTGAGGATCGCTGAGATTCCGCTCGCAGCCCGCCCCCCGGCCGCGCCTGCGCACTCGTGCTCCTCCGCCCAGCTCCCGCGCACTTTCTTCCCGAAATCTTTCCACTCGCTCTACAGACCTCCGCCCACCAGGTGTGCGCATGCGCCTCAAGCAAGTTCCGCGGCCCGCGAAGCGGGAGGTGTAGTGCTCCCGGGGCGACAGTGCGCATGCGTTGTAAGTAGCGGTACCCGCGTGCGCCGCAGCAGTCACGGAGCGCACGTAAGCAGGGAGGGCGGAGGATCCCGGTAGCAAGCTTGAGGCCCAGGACGCCTGCCGCTCGGTGCTTCCTCCTTAGGCACGGTCGCTTACCCTTTGAACAGCTCTTTGTTTTGGCCAGGCCACAGTCCCATCCCTGCGCATTCGAATGTACACTCTTTCCCTCTTAATTTTAACTTCTTCGGGCAGATCACGGAACCTCTCAGCATCACTTGTAAAAGTGGTACCTGTCTGCCAGAAAGTGCTCTATGAACGTAAACATGCGTGGCTGCTGTTTCCCTTCAGTGTAACACTGTTCCCTGTCTTTATTTGATGTTTTCGAGACAAAGTTTCTCTGTCCAGGAACTAGACCAATTTGGCCTAGAACTCAGAGATCGGCTGCCTCTGCCTCCGAAGTGCTAGGATTAAAGGCATTCGCCATCACTCTAGTCAGAATAATGTTCTCTATATTCCTTTTTTCGCGTAAAGAACTTTCTTGCTGGTTCTGCAGCCTCGACAGTGTTGAAGCTGCCTTCTAGGTCTCCAGGTGCAAGCCTGAAGCTTGTCCTAAGGAAAAGCAAAGGTTAGGCCCTTATAACATTTCAGAAAGGGATGAATCCTAGTTTCTGTCCCTCCTCACCTCGATTAGTAGTATCCACTTGACAGGACCAATTCTCCTAGGCTGTAGTTTTTTGTTTGGTTGGTTGGTTGGTTCGGTTTTTTGGTTTTTTGAGACAAGGTCTTTCTGTTACCTTGGCTGTCCTGGACCAGGCTGGCCTCGAACTCACAGTGATCCGCCTGCCTCTGCCTCCCGGGTGTTGGGGTTAAAGGGCATGCGCCACCACACCTGGCCAGGCTGTGGTCTCTTAGTTTATTTCCATTTAAACTCTTCATGAGCATTAAACATTAGCCAGGCGGTGGCCTATCACTAAGAATCGAGCTGGTCTCCTGAATTCCTGTCGGAGAGCAAAACCCACATTGAAACAGCTGACAACACAACTGAGCCATGTTCTGTATTTTTGTCATAGAGCCAAGAAAAGTTTTAACATGAAGTGATTGAGTACCTACGTCAAACTATGGAGCCTTGTTAGTGCTTTATAAATAATAACTCTTTTATTGTTTGCTTTATTCTTTTTTCCCTTTGTCCTTACACACACACACACACACACACACACACACACACTTTTTTTTTTTTTGGTTTTTTGAGACAGAGCTTCTCTGTGTAGGCCTGGAACTCACTCTATAGATCAGGCTAGGCTCAAACTCAGAGATCTGCCTGCCTCTGCCTCCCAAGTACTGGTATTAAAGATGTATGCTACTGCCGGGCGGTGGTGGCACATGCCCTTAATCCCAGCACTTGGGAGGCAGAGGCAGGCGGATCGCTGTGAGTTCGAGGCCAGCCTGGTCTACAAAGTGAGTCCAGGACTGCAAAGGCTACACAGAAAAACCCTGTCTCGAAAAACAAAACAAAACAAACAAACAAAAAAGATGTATGCCACCAGGCTCAACTTTTCTATTTTCAAAATAGCCTGTGAAGCCGGTATCTTTGCCCCCTCTTACAGCACAGATGAGAGCACAGGATAGACCACGAAGGTTACAGAGACCAGGAGTCCAAACCTCACCCAGCTAGCCTGAAGGCCATGCTCCTATGCTTTCTGTGCCTTCCACAGTCATGTTGCATCTTAGGCATCTGTTGACCTTAATGTGGGGTTAAAAATCTGATTCACAACTTGCCTTTGAATCACTACGTAGACCAGACCAGCCTTGAATCCATAGAGATCCTCCTGGCCCTGCCTTCCAAGTGCTGGGATTAAAGGTGTGAGCCACTGTTCCACTTTTTACTGTAGTCCTCAGCTGAACTGCAGAATCTCCCCGCCTTATCCTTCAAGATAAGCATAATAGGCCTGCATGCACTCCTCCCACTGGCATAGGCAAGAAGATCAGGAGTTCAGGGGCAGTTTCGGCTACAAGATACCCTGTCTTCCCCCCACCCCACCCCCACAAAAAAATAAAAAATCAAAACCTATAGATGAGAAACCAGAACAGAAACACAAACTGTTCAGGAGCCTCCCCTGCGCTTTAACTAGTAGCCACCACCTCCTGCCTGTCACTGGGAGAAGATGGAATTCAGTTTTGGAGCAAACCTGCAGACAGGAGTTCACAGAGCTACACAGCTAGGATTGCCCAAGGGGAGTGTGCACATAGCCTCCGCAGGAAGCCAAAAGTCTTTCAGCAAGTTTTCCTTCTGTGTTCCTTGTTGCCAGACCAGTCCAAGGCTTTCTCAGAGGTCCCAGTGAAAAGTCAAAGGGAACATTAGCTCTGTGTCCATGTCCAGGAGCAGACTTGGCAAGGCCTCCCAGGAGTTATGATTTTGGTTCCTGGGAACCCTCCTTTCTCCCCTGAAGGGCTATGGTTATCAGTTAAGGTAGCTGTGTCTAAGGGATCCTATGCCCCCTGGCAACATTGCTTGTTTTAGCTTTCTGCTGACCTTGGCCCATTTCTCCCCTCCAGACAGTATATATGATGCTGTGGTTTTTTTTGTTTTGTTTTTTTTTTTTGTCGAGACAGGGTTTCTCTGTGTAGCCCTGGCTGTCCTGGACTCTCTCTGTAGACCAAGCTGGCCTGGAACTCACAGAGATCTGCCTGCCTCTGCCTCCCGAGTGCTGGAATTAAAGGCGGGCACCACCACGCGTGGCCTGATGCTATACTTCTTAGTAAACTAGCTTGGCATAAGTCATGAGGTTATGCAAGACCTCGCTGCCCCAGCTATTGGTCTTGTTATTTCTCATCCCCTGCCCTCCCGCCTCTACACCTCACCACTCAGCACCCTATTACTGGAGGCTCCGGCCCACAGCCTTCCTCCCCCAATGCCAGGCCTCCTCTAAATGTTGCTTTTTACACTTGACCTTTAGTTCCTTTGTCTTGGCCCTAATCTATGTCCCCTTTTTTGGCTCCTACCAATTTCTCCTCCTGCCTCAAAAATTTCTAGATTTCTCTGCTCTTACCTAATTAGGATCTTCCGTTCCCCAGCAAGACAGAAGCATGAGAAGCTGCCCTTGGAAGCCTCTTTTCAAATATGTCTCTGATTTGGTTAACCCTGGGACTTACAACGTGTCACTGTCCTTCGCATCTTCGGTTTCCTCATCTAGGAACTAGAGAATAATCACATGTCACTTGCATATAGCACTGCGGGGAGAAATAAATGAGATGACCTGGTGACGCATATGATGGACTCGGTGTTGACTACAGCATTCGGTCCTAAGTGAGATAAATGGTAAATATTATTAACAGTGTGGCCAGGAAAAAACAAAAACGAAAACAAAAACATTAATGAGAACACTTGAGAGCCTCCTTCTAGCAGGATGCTAGGAAGAAGATAAGCCCCTTTAGGGAGATGGAAGCTAAGCAACAGCTCTCTCCTCTCTGTCTCTCTCTCTGTCTCTCTCTCTCTCTCTGTCTCTCTCTCTCTCTCTCTCTCTCTCATGTGTGTCTGTTCTCTCATGTGTGTCTGTGTGTGGCTGAGTGTCTGTGTGTGTGTGTGTGTGTGTGTGTGTGTGTGTGTGTGTGTGTGTCTGGGTGTGAGGCTGAGTGTCTGTGTGTGTGTGTGTCTGGGTGTGTGTGTCTGGGTGTGGCTGAGTGTCCGTGTGTGTTTTGGAGACATGGTCCTGCTGTGTAGCCTGTGCTGGATTTAAACTCCCAGCCTTCTGCTTGAGCTTCCTGAGAGCTGGTATTACAGGATTCCGTACACATGGGCTCCTCTGGCTCAGGCAGCTAGAATTCTCTGGGCAGTAGGCCAAAGGCGTCTGTGCCACCAATGCTGGGGAAGCCTGCCTAGCCAGCCTCTGGGTGGAGCCTCCCTCCTCCTGTGATTCTGGTGAACCCCAGTACCTTCAGTTTCAGCATCGCATTGTATGTATCTGGGATTGGCAGAGGGTTTGGTTTGGGGTTTTGTTTTTTGCTTATTTCTTGTCATCTTTTTTGGGTTTTACGTTTGTTTTGTTTTGAAAAGGGGTTTCTCCATATAGCCCTGGCTGTCCTGGAACTTGCTATGTACACTACCCTGGCCTTGAACTTAGAGAGCTGCCTGCTTCGGCTTCCCAAGTGCTAGGACTAAAGGTATGTACCACTAAATCCAGATTAGTGATTTAAGTAAAAATGACCCTCACAGGTTTATATATTTGAGTGCTTAGTCATCAAAGACCAAGCCTACACTTTTTGAAAAGAATTAGAAGAATTAGGAGGTGTGGCCCTGTTGCTGTAGGTGTGGCCTTGTCAGAGAAGTGTGTCACTGATATTGGGCTTTGAAGTTTCTTTCTTTTTTTTGGTTTTTCGAGACAGGGTTTCTCTGTGTAGCCTTGGCCTTCCTGGACTCACTTTGTAGACCAGGCTGGCCTTGAACTCACAGTGATCCACCTGCCTCTGCTTCACAAGTACTGGGATTAAAGGCTTGCTGTGCGCCACTACCGCCCAGCTGGGCTTTGACGTTTCAAAAGCCCATACCAGGCCCAGTCTCCCTCTTTTTCTTTCTCTGTCTCTCTCTGTGTCTTTGTCTCTCTCTGTCTCTCTGTGTGTCTCTGTCTCTGTCTCTGTCTCTGTCTCTCTCTCCTGCCTGTGGATTAGGATGTAAAGCTGCTCAAGCCCATGTGTGTCTGCTCCCCGCCACGATGATAGCCAGGACTAGCTCTCTGAAACCGTAAGCAAGCCCCCAGAGAAATGCTTTCTTCTTCTTTTCTTTTTTTTTTTTTTTTTTTTTTTTTTTTTTTTTTTTTGGTTTTTCGAGACAGGGTCTCTCTGTGTAGCCTTGGCCATCCTGGACTCACTTTGTAGACCAGGCTGGCCTTGAACTCACAGCGATCCGCCTGCCTCTGCCTCCCGAGTGCTGGGATTAAAGGCGTGCGCCACCACGCCTGGCTTAACATCTTCTTTTCATTAGTAAGAAGTCAGAGGTGACATGGAGAGGTACCTGTGTTTGGGACTTGCTGTTTCAGGTGACAGTTGGGTGCCCAGAGAGATCTGCAGAATGAGGGGACTGGGAACTTTTTTTGCCCCCATGATAAGGTCCTTTAAAGGCTGTGCAGCCAGAATGCAGCATTCCTAGGCAGAGATGGCCACCATTCAGTGTGTAGCACAGCATCTCACACCCATCACATCAGGGAGGCCTCTTTTTTTAAAGATTTATTTACTTTTATTTTTTTATACATATGAATGCTTTGCCTGTGTGTATGTGCATACACTGTACGCATGTCTGGTACCCCCCAGAGTCCAGAAAAGGATATTCAATATCCTGGAACTGGGTTTATAGAAGGTTATAAGGTGCCATGTGGGTGCTGGGAAGTAAACCGGAGTCTTCTACAGGCACAGCAAGTGCTCTTAGTCCTGGCCCCAAATCAGGAAGATTTTTTTTTTTTCTGTTTTTTGTTTGTTTGGTTGGTTTGATTTGGTGTTTTGAAACAGGGTCTCTCTGTGTAGCCTTGGCTGTCCTGGAACTCACTCTGTAGATCAGGCTGGCCTCGAACTCAAAGATCCACCCTCTCTGCCTCCTGAGTGCTGGGAAGACTTTTTAAACCTTAGAGAAAAGTAAAAATAAATCCATGTATCTTCTCTCAGTGCTTTTTTTTTTTTCCTTATCTCTAATGAACACAAGACACAAAAATGTGTCATGGCTTACTCTTTTGCTTCTAAAATGCAGGCTGGCTGGGCATGGTAGTACACGCCTTTAATCCTAGCACTCCAGAGGCAGAAGCAGGCAGATCAGTGTGAGTTCAAGGCCAGCCTGGTCTACAAAGTGAGTCGAGGACAGCCAAGTCTAGCCCACAGAGACCCTGTCTTGAAAAACAACAAACAAACAAACAAACAAACAAACCAGGCTGGAAGTGGAGAAATATTCCCAGGTCTGAGAATAAATCAGGTGGATGACATTCACATCTCTCAGGGCACTAATCCATAGGAAAGAAAGATAAAAGAACTAAAAAGAAAGGGGGAAAGTAGGGCAGTTGACAAATAGAACTGCTAAGGAAGGTGGCGTGTAGTTGGAGGAGTGTGCCCTGGAGAGAGATAGCCTGTCCTCAGCCCCTTTCTTCACTGTTCCTCAGTTTCCTGGCCACCACAAGGTAAGCCCCAGGTGCCATGATGTGCTGTAAGCTGTGGACCGACACTGACCCTCTCCCCGACTCCCCTAACTCCCCAACCCCCACCTCTCCCCACCCCTAACCCCCTACAACCTCCCCCCACCCCCACCCCTCCCCGACTCCCCTGTGGAGGAACGCTAAGTCAATGTATCAACCGTCAATAACGCGCTGTTTAGCCAATCAGCTGGGCAGAAGGACAGAAAGTGGGAGGCGGGACTTCCTGGAGAGGAGAAGGAAAGTTTTTTTTTTTTTTTTGGTTTTTCCGAGTCAGGGTCTCTTTGTAGCCTTGGCTGTTCTGGACTCACTTTGTAGACCAGGCTGGCCTCGAACTCACAGCGATCCGCCCAACTCTGCCTCCCGAGTGCTGGGAGAGAAGGAAAGTTTGACGTGAGGGCCGAGGTTTTTTTGAAGGTTGGAGGAGGACGGTGGGGACTTGACGAGGACCGGCCCAGGGGTCATAGTGGCAAGTGCTTGCAATATATGTATGTTATAAAGTTTAGAGTACTTTGTTTAGTTTACAAGTAGATTAGAATCAGTTCAGACTCTGCCCCTTGAAGTGCTGGCAGCTTTAAAGTACGTTTCAGTCTCCTTGTGTCAGTTATTTGCTTTGTAGGCCAAACGGATACAAAATACTGTAACACCTAACCCCCTACAACTCCCCGACCCCCACCTCTCGCTGACACCCCTAACCCCCAACTGCCGGACCCCCACCTCTCCCCGACTCCCCTAACCCCCTACCACTCTCCAACCCCCAACTCTCCCTGACTCCCCTAACCTTCTACAACCCCCAACCCCCACCCCGCCCCGCCCCTTAAGTCACTCTCATGAAGTTCTGACTTTAGTTCTCTACTCTGGGATGACTGTGAAGGATCCAGGTTTGTGCTCTGTCCTCATCCCAGAGCTAAGAATGCTGTCTAAGGAATAGTCCAGGATGGACTCCAGCCAGACTGGAAAGTCTGCACTCTATGAACCCAAGCTCCTCTTCTAGAGCAGTGTGTGACTCCCCAGGTTCAGGGGAACTCCCTGGGCCTCTAGCAGCCTTCACACAATGAGCCCGTGGGCTGGAAAAACTCAGAGAGAGAGACAGTAGCCACAGCCCTGTTATGCTCTACCGTCCCTGCAGTGCGGCCTCCGTCAGCCTGCCTTCTGCACTTACTTTTCCCACAGAGCATCGCCTTATCAAGTCCTGAACATTCTGTGAGGGCCTGATTTAGAAGGAGTGGGGTGAAGCAAGCTATCTGAGGCAGGAGGAGTGGCTGCCATTCAGCCCCCGGGGCTCCCTGTGAAGACACCACATGTCTTTGCCTGTGGAACTGTCTCTCACACTCACCGCCAAATGTTCAGCTCAGTGCTGGCTGGGAGAAAACTTCTGCCACAGAGTCCGGGATGGGAATGTACCAGGCTGGTGCTCAGAGCCTGAGCTTCCAGGTGAAGGAGCTGAGCTTCCCTACAAAGTCAAGCTCCTGGTCCAGCCCTCAAAATGTGGCATCATCAAAGATGACCAAAGATGAGCTGGTACCACAAGAAGAGAAAGAAGAAAAGCTTCCTGACGACGCTTCTAGCCTCAAACCCTGGCTTCAGCTAGATGTGGTCTTTAATCCTAGCATTCAGGAGGCCTAGGCAGCCAGCTTTATGACCTATGGATTTGAGGCCAGGCAGATCCACATAGTGAAGTTCCAGGTCAGCAAAGACTATATAGGCTTTGACTCAAAAAACTAAGTGTCTTGGGCTGGAGCGATGGCTCAGAGGTTAAGAGCGTTGGCTGCTCTTCTAGAGGTCCTGAGTTCAATTTCCAGCAATCACATGGTGGCTCCCAACCATCTATAATGAAATCTGGTGCCCTCTTCTGGCCTGCAGGTGTACATGTGGGCATAGTACTGCATACATAATAAATAAATATTTTTTTAAAACAACAAACAAAACAAAACAAAAAAGTACCAGCAAGATGACTCAGTGGGGAAAAGCATCTCCCACCCAACCTGATCACCTTGAGTTCACTCAGGTACCAACATAGTATAAGGAGAGAAATCTCACACACACACACAGACACACACAAGGTAACAAGTGCTGAGGAGCTGGCTTAGTAGTTAAAGAGCAAGCATGAGGAGCACATTTGAATCCCCAAACACCTTAAAACGCTGAGTGGGCCAAGCAGTGGTGGCGCACGCCTTTAATCCCAGCACTTGGGAGGCAGAGGCAGGCAGATCTCTGTGAGTTCAAGGCCAGCATGGTCTACAAAGTGAGTCTAGGACAGCCAGGGCTACACAAACCCTAAAAAACAAGAACAAATAGAAAAAGAAAACACTGGGTGGCCAGGACAGCTTGCCTGTAATTCTAGCACTCTGAATGAAGGCAGAGGTGTATTCCTGGAGCAAGCTGGCTAGCCAGAACCGCCATACCCACATCAGCAAGCTCTGGGTTCAAAGAGAGACTCTGACTCAATGAACAAATGTGGAGGGCAGCTGACATTCCTGGCATCATAGCAACCTCAGGCCTCCACCTGCATGCTCATGCCCACACAAGTACCAAAAAAATGTCTGGGATATATTTGTGATGTGCGGTGAATGGCTGGGATAGCAGGGAGCACTTAGTCCAGAATCTCTGAGGAAAAAAAGCTGCCCAGAGAAGATTTGCAGAAGCCAGGCGTGGTGGCGCACACCTTTAATCGCTGAATTTAGGAGGCAGAGGCAAGCAGATGTCTGAGTTCGAGGCCAGCCTGATCTACAAAGCAAGTCCAGGACAGCCAGGGCTACAGGAGAAACCCTGTCTCAGACCCCACTCCCCACCCCCCAAAAAACAAAGGAAGACTTGCAGGAAATATATTAGGAAAATTGCTGATGACTGTAAATGTATTTATTTCCTCTGAAAAGGGGAGAAGATGAGAGCCATACCCAAGATTACGAATACACGGCTTGGGCTGAGCCTAGAGTATCCCTCTGCCTAGGCCTAGGCTGGGAAGCCCCTAGCCGCCATACAAAGATTAGAATCTTTTGCAAGCCTGGACCTTTGAAGGCTTCAGCCTCCATCTGCTAACCTAGGCCTACAATGTTTTCAGCCTCCGAGACTTACTGCTGAGTAAGCTCACGCTTTCTAGTTCTTTGTGAGCTCTGACTGGCTGGTTCAACTCAGCTGTTCTGGCTCAAAACTCCTCTCCAAGTTGACTGATTCAAACTGGCTACTTGGAAAAACTGCCTCTGAACTCTGTGAAGCTGAACTGCACAAATTCAACTGCACTCAACTGTATTGTTCTCCCAGACTCTTCTCTACCAACTCTCTCTCCTCTTTCCTCTCCTCTCTTCTCTTCTCCTCCTCCTCCTCCTCCTCCTCCTCTTCTTCTTCTTCTTTTCTCTCTCTCTCTCTCTCTCTCTCTCTCTCTCTCTCTCTCTCTCTCTCTCTCTCTCTCTCTCCCTCCTGCTCTTAAGCAGCTCCTCTTTCCTGTCTGCTCTTGTGAGAGTTGGGTGTGTTCTATCTCTGACTCATTCTGTCAAATCTTTCTCTGATTAGTCACATTGTCTGCCCCTCAATAAGACACCATGGTCTGGGATTAAAGGTGCGTGCTAAATCCCAGCCAGCGGGATTAGAGGTGCCTATTCCAGCCAGTTCATACAGACCCAGGTCTTGTGCTAAAGTATGACCAGGCATAGCCTGTGGACAGCACACCTCTGAAGCATTCCAGAGCAAAGCAGCTGCAGCCTGGCCAACCAGCACTTTGTAGGGTGAGGGCTCTCCTGGCTATCACAAGTCTGGCCTGCATCTCTCAGGAGTGTTTTCAGATGTGCAGTATTGCCTGGTTGACTCAGAAAAGCTATTCCAAGCCAGGCGTGATGGTGCATGCCTTTAATCCCAGACTTGGGTAGGCAGAGGCAGGCAGCTCACTATGCATTCAAGGCCAGCCTACAAAGCAAGTCTAGGACAGCCAAGGCTACACAGAGAAACCCTGTCTCAAGAAGGGAAAAAGCTATTCCAGGGAGCTGTAGGCTGATGGGCAGGTGGAGTTTGGCTGGGTCCTCAGAGTTGGACATGGCTATTGTCTTCTTGAAACAGAGCAGCTGTGATGACCCACGTGAGACCCACAGGAGAGCAGACAAATTAGCATTCCCTTGTGGAGCCTCACAAGGCCTTCATGAACTGGACACCCTGCCCCCTACGGTACACCCATCACTGCATAAAGGGTAAGCAGGGTTGGAGTGGGACTCTTCAGTTGTCCAGGGTCTTGCTGGTAGCGTTGCAACCTATCAATCACCCGTGTTTCTGTAAGTAACCACAATCTACTCATTGCTTCACCAAACCAAACTTGGCCTGCTAGCCTCCTCTCTATCTGGAGTGAGTGGACATCTCTCTGAGCCACTCTGGGGGGTGGGGGGGGAAACACTCAGCACAAGGTAGCATGTTTGCCAATATGCCCATTAAGGATTTTATTAGGTGGTTAGAGAGATGACTCAGAAGCATTTGCTGCTCTTCTAGAGGACCCAAGTTCAATTTCCAGCATCCATAGGTTGGCTCCTAACCACCTGTTACTTCAGTTCCAGGGACCACATACCTGTTTCTGACCTCCACAAACAGCAGACAGCTAGTGGGGCATGGATATACGTGCAGACAAAACACACACACTCATAATATAAAAAACAAAAGTTTTGAGCAGTTCATATTTAGTTTATATCTAGTTTATGTTCCATTTTGTTCAGTGTTCAAGTAAACTATCAGTCCGTGTCTAGTGTTTGACTGGGCAGTGTGTGGCTATTCCTGAACCCTAACACAATTACTTTGGCCATGATTTGGGTCCTTAGTCTTTCACCTTGACTCTTTGGCAAAGGCAAACCAAGCCTTGGTTTTTAGATCCCAGGTCTTTGCCTCTGGTCTGGAGTGCCATCTTGCCGGGTGTGGTAGCACATGGCTTTAATCCCAACACTCGAGAGGCAGAGGCAGGTGAATCTCTGTGAGTTCTAGGGCGGTCTACAAAGTGAGTCTAGGACAGCCAGGGCTGTTTTTAACCCTGTCTGGAGACAAAAAAAAAAAAAAAAAAGAAAAGAAAAGAAAAGAAAAAAAGAAAGGAAAGAACAGCAAGGTGCTTGCCTTATAAGCATGAGAACCTGAGTTCCATCCCCAAGTGAAAATGCTGGGCATGGTGGTGTGAATGGTGGGCATGGTGGTGTGAATGGTGGGCATGGTGGTGTGAATGGTGGGCATGGTGGTGTGAATGGTGGGCATGGTGGTGTGAATGGTGGGCATGGTGGTGTGAGTGCTGGGCATGGTGGTGTGAGTGCTGGGCATGGTGGTGTGAATGGTGGGCATGGTGGTGTGAATGGTGGGCATGGTGGTGTGAATGGTGGGCATGGTGGTGTGAATGGTGGGCATGATGGTTTGAATGGTGGGCATGATGGTGTGAATGGTGGGCATGGTGGTGTGAATGGTGGGCATGGTGGTGTGAATGGTGGGCATGATGGTGTGAATGGTGGGCATGATGGTGTGAATGGTGGGCATGATGGTGTGAATGGTGGGCATGATGGTGTGAATGGTGGGCATGGTGGTGTGAATGGTGGGCATGGTGGTGTGTACTTAGAGTCCCAACACTGGGGAGGAACAGACAGGAGGATCTCAATCTCAGGGCTCCCTGGCTAGCCAGCCTCCATTAATTCTAGAGCTCTAGACCAGTAGAAGAACCTGTCTCAAAGCATGTAGATGGTATTCCTGAGGATGCCACCTGAGGTTTTCTATTAGTCTCTAACTACATGCGCGCATACACATACACACAAATATTTATATAGATACTTATACACATTATTTATAACAGCATTATTCACAGTAGCATAGTAATAACACACTTAAAACCTGGCACACACACACACACACACACACACACACACACACACACACACTTTAATTGAAAATTCCAGATTGTTCTATTTTATCAATAAAGACTCAGGAGCCAGATACTATGGTGAAAAACCTGTGAGTTCAGAGAGGCACATAAAGCACCCAGCTGACCTTACTACTCAGCTCACATCCCAATGGAAAAGGCCTAAAAAGGCTCACTAGCTCAGCTGAAAGCCCAGGAAGAAAAGGCCAAAAAAACAAAAAAAAACAAAAAAAAAAAAAACCCAAGGCCAAAGCCTTGCTAGCTCAAAGCCTGAAGAGCCAAAGGTCAAGGAACTAAGCTCAAGCACTAGAGAGCCAAGAGCCAAAGAGCTAAAATCCCAAGCTTAAGAAGCGCCAAAGGCCCGTCTACTTCTAGCCACTGTCTTAAATACCCCTCAGCTCACAGTCCCTCCTACTCTTTAATCCCTGTCAGCTGGTTTCTTCCTCTGCCTCTTGACCTAGGATTAACTTTATTACATCCTGTGTACAGAAAGCTCTTGCATTAAAGGTGTGTGCTAGGACTGACGGAACCATATCTCAATCACCTGTTCACAATAAACAGAAAGCTCTTGGATTAAAGGTGTGTTAGGGCTTACCCACAAGAACAGGATTTACAATTAATTCTCAGGAATCACAAAGGGATCAAAGGCATGGGTTTTTTTCCTTCAAGACAGGGTTTCTATGTGTAGCCTTGGCTGCCCTAGACTTGATTTGTAGACCAGGCTGGCCTTGAACTCACAGAGATCCACCTGCCTCTGCCTCTGCAAAGGCATGTTTTTAAAGTTCACAATCTCAGAGATCATATCCTGCAACATACATACATACATATGTATATACATATATGAGTGTTACTTTCATGAGAAGGAATGAAATACTAATACGTAGTATAACATATAACAAACAGTCAAACCTTGGAAACAGTAAGTGAAATAAGCCAGTCACAAAGACCACACAGTGATGAAGCCTAGGATTTGGGCTGATATCTGCTAGGCAGACAGAGGACCACAGATAGATAATAAAGATCACACACTTTGTTTGTTTTTCAAGTCAAGGTTTTTCTGTGTAACAAGAGCCCTGGCTCACCTCAACTCACTTTGTACACCAGGCTGGCCTCAAACCCATAGAGATCCACCTGTTTCTGCCTCCTGAGCTCTGTGATTAAAGCCATGTGCTACCACACCCGGCAAGATGGCACTCCAGACCAGAGGCAAAGACCTGGGAGCTAGAAACCAAGGCTTGGCTTGCCTTTGCCAAAGAGTCAAGGTGAAAGGCTGAGGACCCAAATCATGGCCAAAGAAATTGTGTTAGGCTTCAGGAATAGCCACACACTGCCCAGTCAAACACTAGACTCAGATTGATAGAAGTTTATTTGAACACTGAACAAAACGGAACAAGACTGAACATAAACTGGACATAAACTATATATAAATTGACTAGTTAGGGCCTTAATCTGGACTTGGGGAGGAGGCAGCATAACATATCAGTCTACTTCTAGAGCAGACTTTTATAAGAAAAGTTGTAAAAAAAAAAAAAAGAAAAGAAAGGAAGGAAGGAAGGAAGGAAAGGAAAAGAAAGGAAAGGAAAGGAAAGGAAAGGAAAGGAAAGGAAAGGAAAGGAAAGGAAAGGAAAGGAAAACAGTCACCAAGTAACCACCAGGTAACAAAACCCATAACCAAGTAACAACCAACAAAACCTTAACCAGGTAATAACTGCCCCCCAACAAAATTGCAACGAGGTAACAACTAGGTATCCAGGTGTAGGAAGCAACATTGCATCATTTTGACTAGCTAGACAAAGCATTTCTAACTGACTTTCTTTTAGACAGGGTTTCTCTGTGTAGCCTTGGCTGTCCTGGACTGGCTTTGTAGACCAAGCTGGCCTTGAACTCACAGTGATCCATCTGCCTCTGCCTCCCTAGTGCTGGGATTAAAGGTGTGCACCCTACCCCCATCCCCACTCTAACTGACCTTTAATTTGATTCGTTCTGCAGTTGGAGGATTTTACAGAATGTCCAGGTAACAAAGTATAAAACCATAGAGATGTAATCATTGGAAGGCAGAACCTGAAAGCTTAAACTTATTTTCATCTTTTGTTTTTGTTTTTTTGAGACAGGGTTTTTCTGTGTAGCCTTGGCTGTCTTGGGCTCCCTTTGTAGACCAGGCTGGCCTCGACCTCACAGAGATCCGCCTGCCTCTGCCTCCCAAGTGCTGGGATTAAAGGCGTGCGCCACCATTCCTGGTTTTGTTACCTTTCTGCCACTCAATTAGACAACACTTTCAAAGATGGGTGCTTCCTTCTCCAAATTAACTTTATCTCCCTTTGGGATTGAAGACATGTACCATCATGCCTGACCCTAACCTTTCTTCCCCTGATGCTTGCTCTGTATCAGGCTGACCATGAACTCAGATCTGCTTGCCTCTGTCTCCTGGAATAAAGGTGTGTTGGTGGTATTCCATCAGGATCACACAGACATAGAATCTTTGGATGTGATCTCTTGCCAGAGCAGCCATGCTCTGAAATAACATACCTCTACAACTAGCTATGACACTCGCCCATCCTGATGATCTGCTTAGGGCAATAAAGGCTCTCTGCATCCTAGAGCTAGAGCCCTAAGTCATACACCCAGGCCACAGACTTCCTCTTTGTTTGGGACAAGAGGCTAACCCTCAATTTCCCTTTCCTACTGCCTGATGTCCTAACTGATTACAAAACCACTGACCTATACAGGACCTGCCTGCTCCTGCTGGCCTTAGCTCTGTCTCTGTTCTCTCCACTGCAGCCTCACATGTGCTTTTTTATAGACATGCCTACAAAAGGAGTTTCTAAGGAGTTGTCTCTCTGGGCTTGTGCCCTTGGGAGTCAGGGAACCTGTGAGACCAGGTTTTCCATTTGTGAGATGGAAGTGGCTGTGCTGGAGTCACACACAGGTGTTCTGGAACTCAAGCCTGGTTTCCTAGACAGCGACAGCAGCTCATACTCATTGCCTGTCACCATGTCCCCCCAGGGGTGTGCTCAGCACCTTGCTTACATGCTCCTGTTGAGGGTTTGTGAAACCTATGAGTAGGCACTCTTATTTTAATCATCCTCATTTTACAGAATCAGAAATCTGAGGCTCAAACTGGGCACAGTGGCTTACGCCTGTAATCCCAGCACTCAGGGAGTCAGAAGCAGGCAGATCTCTGTGAGTTCGAGGCCAGCCTGGTCTACAAAGCGAGTGTAGAACAGCCAAGGCTACACTGAAAAAAACTCTGTCTCTAAAAACCAAACAAAAAGAAAAAAGAAATCTGATCCCAGAGAACTTATTATTCATTCATTATAATAAATATATACGTCATAATACATGGCTATATATTTATATAACAATTTATGCATCTATATGCACACGAATAACGGGCAGTTGTTAGAATAGCTTACAGGTTGTGATTCGCTTAGCCCAACAATGCCTATCTTACAGTGGATGGCCCAGGAATCCAGTAGTTGTTAAGTACACTCGGTTGGATGTCTCAGCCGCTTTTTAGGCACTAATGCCAGGGAAGGGATGGCTTTACCAGCAGGATTGAGAGAGCAAGCCTGCAAAAAGACAGCAAGCTTCCCTCTTCCATATCTATTATCAGGGCTGCGGGCAGAAGGTGTGGCCAAGATTAAAGATGGATATTCCGACCTCAAAAGATCTGGATTAATTGTGAATCTTCCCACCTCCGAGATCCAGATTAGGGGCCCAACTGGGTGTGGTGGCGCACGCCTTTAATCCTAGCACTCCGGAGGCAGTGGCAGGCGGATCTCTGTGAGTTCAGGGCCACTCTGGTCTACAAAGTGAGTCCAGGACAGGCAAGGTTACACAGAGAAACTCTGTCTTGAAAAACAAACAAACAAAACAGATTAGGGCCTGGGAGGTGGGGGTGCATGCCTTTAATCCCGATACTCTGGAGGCAGAGGCAGTGGAGTCTATGTAAATTTGAGGCCAGCCTGGTCTACAGAGTGAGTTCTGGGACTACACAGAGCAACCTTATCTCAAAAACCAAACAGGTAAAGGGGCAGGGCGCCCCAGAGTGCCCGAAGAAACTGACTTGAGGGGTGGCTGGGGACCCCACTATGGACCGTTGAGCAGGAGCAGGGGACAAGGTGCAGGACGGGCGGCAGCAGAAGTGGCACTATCAGCTACTGTCCGCGCTGCAGAACCTAGCCAAGGAGCTGCCCAGCTCCTTTCAGCAACGCCTGTCCTATACCACGTTCAGCGACTTGGCCCTGGCGCTGCTCGACGGCACCGAGTTCGAGATCGTGCAGCGGCTTCTGGAGATCCAGCACCTCACCGAGAAGAGCCTGTACAAGCAGCGACTGCGGCTGCAGAACGAACACCGAGTGCTCAGGCAGGCTCTGAGGCAGAAGCATCTGGAAGCCCGGCAGTTCTGCCGGCCTCACAACTTGCCCTTCCTCCAGGCAGCTCAGCAGCGCGAGCTGAAGGCCATGGAGCATCGGATCCGGGAGGAGCAGCAGGCAATGGATTGCAAGATTGTCCTGGAACTGGACCGGAAGGTTGCTAACCAGCAGAGCACACTGGAGAAGGCTCGGGTACCTGGTTTCTACGTGACCACGAATCCTCAGGAGCTCACACTGCAGATGAACCTATTGGAACTCATCAGGAAGCTACATCAGAGGGGCTGCCAAGTGAGAAAGGCAGTCCTGTGACTGAGTCGGCAGGGGTAGGGGGCGGGTGGGGGTAGGGGTGGAGGGGCGCGGCGTCCCTGCTGTGCTCTGGTGCCTAGGAAGGCAGTGGGAGCTACTGACCATCCAGCTGCCAACAGCTGTGATCTTTCTGAGAGGCTGACTGCCTGCCGCCGTCCACTGTGCAGATTTGGAGGGAAAGGGGTCCAAGCAACGGGAATGGTGTCATGAAAGGGGCGCAGGAGTGACTGTTGAATAAGACTGTTGGTTCTGGCACCTTTGGGCACATCCCATGTTCCCTCCAGGCTTGGGTTCTGCCTTGTTCTGGTGTGAATCCTTCCTTGACAGCCTCTGCCCTGGGTGGAAAAAGCTCCAAAGCCCAAGCTCTGCATGGCCTAGAAAAATAAAAACCACAGCACTTAAAAAAACAAACAAATCAGCCTGGTCTACAAAGAGAGTCCAGACCAACCAAGGCTACATAGAAACCCTGTCTCGAAAAACCAAAAATAAATAAATAAAAATAATAAAAATAAAAACCCCTTACTGGTGTCTCAAGAGTTTGTGTGGTGTGAGACGTCCTGGGCATGATTAGGCTAACTATGGAATTCATGGGTAAGCAAGATGGAGCTTCAGCATGAGGTGAGGCCCGCAGTGCAGGGTGGGAGTATGCTTCCTGTGCACACAGTTTGGAGGTTAGGAGGTTTCCATTGTTCACCAAACGGCTAGGAAGATTGAGTCTCTCAGTCTCAAACTGCCTTATCCTAGCCTAGTTACATTGCAGCCTTTCTAGGTGAGTATAGCCCAAATTGCTTGAAATGCTCCCTCTTGCGGCGACTTTGTGTGTCTACACTCACGCAAAGTTCCATTTACTGTTTTTGGAATTTTCCATGGTTAATATTTGTTGTTGTTGTTGGTGGTGGTGGTTTTTGTTTTTGTTTTCTCTCGAGACAGGGTCTCTCTGTGTAGCCTTGACTGTCCTGGACTTTCTTTGTAGACCAGGCTGGCCTCGAACTCACAGCAATCCGCCTGCCTCTGCCTCCCAAGTGCTGGGATTAAAGGCGTGCACCACCACGCCCGGCTGATATTTTTGTTTTTTGTACCTCCACATGCTTTTACTTTCTCTCTTTTTTTCTTTCTTTTTTTTTGGGGGGGGAAGGGGGCTTAACTTTATTAGGTTCTCACTATGCAGCCGTGGATGTCTTGGAGTTCACTATATCACTATATAGACCTGGCTAGCCAGGCTTTGGGATTACAGATGTATTTATTTTGTTATTTTGTTTTTAGGCAGGATCTTGCTAATCTTGCAGTATGTAAGATAGTCTGGCGTCAAACTCACGACAATCCTCCAGGTTCTGGGATTACAGGTGTACCGTCACCACGCTCCGCTTTAACAACCACGCTCCGTAATATAAATGTACCTTTGCTTTTTAATTCCAAAGGGAAAAAAATCCCGTTTTATAAGGCTTTTCCCATGGCCAAGGGCGGTGCAAAAGGAGCCCACGTTATCCGCGACACCAGAACTCATCTCCCAGAATAAGACCTCATCAAAGAAGAGAGGCAGTTCCAAACCGGATGTTGATTGTTTTCGCCGTAGTAACGGACTGGAGCCAGGAAGTGACGTCAGAGGAAGAGGCGTCGAAGCCGGCTGAGGACACACGTGGGTTCGGCTAGCTTTTCGGCTTCTCTGGATTCGCTTTCTCTGGGAGGGTCCCAGCCGCCGTTTGGTCACCATGGGTCGCTCGGGGAAGTTGCCCTCTGGTGTCTCGGCCAAGCTGAAGCGCTGGAGGAAAGGCCACAGCAGTGACAGCAACCCCGCCACCTGCCGCCATCGACAGGCCGCTCGCAGCCGCTTCTTCAGCCGTCCGTCAGGTAGCCGGGCCGCGGGGGTTCCGTGGGGGTTCCGCGGGTGGCGTTTGTGGCTCTCTGGGCCTGCCGCGTTAGAATGTCAGCCCTGGGGAGCTCACTGTGACGGCCCGCCGCTCGAGTTTGACAGATGCGGAAACTGTCCTCAGACGGGAAATGACTTGTCTACAGTACCGCGGCCTCAGGGTTAGGATACATGGTCATCACTACCCTTGGCTACCTCTTTAGGGTGTGTGTGTGTGTGTGTGTGTGTGTGTGTGTGTGTGTGTGTGTGTGTGTGTGTGTGTGTGTGTGTGTGTGTGTGTGTGTGTTGAGGGGGTCATCACTACCCTTGGCTACCTCTTTAGGGAGGGGTGTGTGTGTGTGTGTGTGTGTGTGTGTGTGTGTGTGTGTGTGTGTGTTGAGGGGGTCATCACTACCCTTGGCTACCTCTTTAGGGGTGTGTGTGTGTGTGTGTATTGTGCACACAATGCAAACACTCACCTGCTAAGCCGTATCTTCAGTATGCGACCCTGGCTCTGGATGTCGCTATGCCTTTAACAGATTTAGGGGTTCCTTTCTCTTGCCTTTGAAAGTTGCAATCGGAAAAAAAAAAAAAGAAAGAAAAGAAAGTTGCACTCGAACACAGGATTGCTGGGTTCAGAATCCGGCCGCTGGTGTTGGCGGTCGAAATCCTCCGGTTTGTTTCTTAGGGATCCAGTTTGGGTGGAAGTGGGGCCATTACCCTGTAACTCCGCTTCTCAGGAAAGAGCGACCTGACAGTGGATGCTGTGAAGTTGCATAATGAGCTGCAGTCGGGGACCCTGAGCCTGACCAGAAGCCAAGCCCCCGAGATGGCCATGGACCAGGACCCGGAGGTGGCTTTCACGGAGAAGTCCTCGGGCACATTTCTGAGTGGCTTGTCCGACTGTACAAACGTCACCTTCAGCAAAGTGCAGCGCTTCTGGGAGTCCAACTCGGCTGCCCACAAAGAGGTAGGAGTCTGTGGGACGACAGTAGGCGGGGCACATTCAGGATTTATTTTCTTACGGCTCTGGTGACAGCAGCTGGCATTTCTGGATGATGTGTCATCTCTTGTACCCTTTTTGGTCTTTACATATTACCCTCTTTGGGCAGAGTCTACTTAAAAAAAATGTGTGTGGTAATGTTCTTTTTTTTTTTTAAGTTTTGCTTGTTTATTTCATGTAGACTAGGCTGGCCTCAAATTCATAGAGAACAGCCTGCCTTTGCCTCTCAAATGCTTGGGTTAAGGATCACCATGCTTATCAAAGCATTATTTTTTTTAGTGTGTGTGTGTGCGTATGCACCACGGCATGTGCCTGGAAGTCAGAAGACAACTTTTGGAGTCCTTTCTTCCTCCATGTAGGGCTCAGGGGTCAAACTCAGGTTGAGTCCTCTGGGCATACCCCAGACTCCACTTTTTTTTTTTTTGGTTGGTCCACTTTCTAAAGATCATCTCTGCTGAGTAAAATCGTTGAGGGTAGAAATGTTTCTAGCATTTGTCTGCTCAACTGGACTTCACACAGGAATTTTTACATTTATTTCCAGGATATCAGTGTTCTGCAAGGTCATTGTGAATAACTGTTGTTAGAATATGTTTTGGTTTAATAAGAAAAATTTGACTTAAATAACATTTCAAAGTTAGTATGTTTGTATTTTTCATTGTTTAAATGAGGAATATTCTCCCCCCCCCCCAAAAAAAAAGGAAAGAGAAAAGTGCACTCCTGTAATCCCAGCACTCGGCAGAGGCAAATGGATCTACAAAGACTTGGTCTACAAAGCCAAGACAGAGAAACTCTGTCTTGAAAAACCAAAAAAAAAGGAGACAATGTCAACATGCTTAGTGATATAAATATAATAAAACATTATAATTAGTCTCCTAGTGTGTTTCCCTCTTGTGGCTGTATTTGTAGACTTGCACTGCCCAGTGGTGATGGAATGTGAGCCACATAGATAATTTTGAATTGTTTAGACTTTCCATTTAAAAAGTAAAAAGAAATAGGTGAAACTAATATATTTGACTAGTATATATAAAATATTAGCATTTCAACATATGTAATCTTTTTTTTTAACATTCTTTATTTTTTATTTGTTTATGTTTATGCTTCTGTGCCAGGTGTGCTAGTCCCCGTGGAGGTCCTCTCTCCTGGAGCTGGAGTTGGCCTTGGTTGTGTGTTAGCACCCAGTGTGGTGCTAGGAACCAAATTCTGGTCCAGTGCAAGAGCAGCAAGATTCTTTTTATTTTTGTTTTTGCTTTTCAAGACAGGATTTCTCTGTGTAGCCTTCCCTGTTTTAGACTCACTTTGTAGACCAGGCTGGCCTCTAACTCACAGAGATGCACCTGCCTCTGCCTCCTGAGTGCTGGGATTGTAGGCGTGCGTCACTGTCACTATGCCCAGCTGCAGAAAGAATTCTTTTTTTTTTTTTTTTTTTTTTTTTAGCAAGAATTCTTAAGCACTGAATTGTTTTGGTTTTAGACTAAGGTCTCACTCTGTCCCCCTGGCTTATGGGGAACTTGCTGTGTAGGCTAGCTTTGAACTGGAGATGCATAAGGCTCTGTTTCCCACGGGCCGGGGTTAAAGGTATGTGCCAGTGCCTGATGACAGGGTCTTCTACTCCAGCCCAGGTTGGCCTGGATCTCAGAGATATCCTAGTCCTCTTGCCTCAGCCTTTTGATGCTGGGGTTTCAGATGTCTACCACCGTACCTGGTTCTGTTCAACCTTTTCAATATTGTTTACTAAGGTTTACGAAAATACATTTTATATCTGTTCTCCAACTTTGTCCTCTACCAAATGATATTTCTGTTATTATATCTCATTATTCTTCCCACAATATTGTTTTTAATTAATTTTTGTTTCAATAGTCATATAGCATTTAAGCCTGTCATTTTCTGGGCATTGTGGTACATGCCTGTAATCTCAGCACTTAGAAAGCTGAAGCAGGATGTTTGCTGTGCTTCATAGCCAGATCCTATCTCAAGAAACAAGACAAAAACACAACAAAGCAACAGCAAAACTATCATGTCTTAATAGTAACAGTATATTATTATTATTATTATTATTATTATTATTATTATTATTATTACATCCTGATTGCAAGTCCCTCCTCCCAGCCCCCTCTTACTCCTTAATAGTGTATTATCAATCTCCTGTTGCTGAGTGCTTGTCTGCTTGAGTTTGTGGCTGCAGTGTATAAATGTGCATGTTCCTGCAAGTATTTCTTTCTTTCAAGATCTATCTATCTATCTATCTATTTATTTAATGTATATGACTACTTTATCTGCATGTACATTTGCACACCGGAAGAGGGCATCAAATCACATTATAGATGGTTGTGAGCCACCATGTGGTTGTCAGGAATTGAACTCAGGACCTCTGGAAGAGCAGGTAACGCTCTTAAGCACTGAGTTGGCTCTCCAGCCCCTCCTGTAGGTATTTCTATAAGAAACAATGTCCCACGGGCTGGAGAGATGGCTCAGCGGTTAAGAGCATGACTCTTCCAGAGGTCATGAGTTCAACTCCCAGCAACCACAGGGTGGCTCACAACCATCTATAATGTGATCTGATGCCCTCCTCTGGCCTGCAGATGTACATGTAGGCAGAGCACTGTATATGTAATAAATAAATAAATATAGGTTAAAAAAAAAAAAAAGAAAGAAACAGTATCCTTGAGGTGGCACTCACGTTCTGTTTGCTGGGCCCTGTGGTGTGTATTTTGGCTGAATGCTGCTCCCATCTTGTCTGACTGTGGGCTTTATCAGGACATCAGCATGTGAGGGAGAAAGGAAAAGGGGCTAACTAGGCCTGGGTTGTGTTTAAGACATATCACAGGTGCTCTCTCCTCCTGTGCAGATCTGTGCTGTTCTGGCTGCTGTTACCGAGGTGATTCGATCCCAGGGAGGCAAGGAGACGGAGACGGAGTACTTTGCTGCTCTGGTGAGTGAGTGTGACTGGGGCTGGGTGTTCAGAGCACAGGTCAGTCAGGCTATCAAGAGAAAGCAGGTGCTCCTGGTCTGTGGGGGCACAACAACCTCCAGTAGGTGAAAGTGCTTCTGTCCTCTGGTGGCTTGTGTAAGGCTGGTGGGGTTTACTTACTGTCTCAGCCTTGTAAGACAAAATTCCTCTATGTTTTGTTGTTTTTTTTCAAGATTTATTTTATTTTATTATTATGTACAGTGTTCTTCCTGCATGTGCACCTGCCGGCCAGAAGAGGGCATTAGATCACATGATAGATGGTTGTGAGCCACCATGTGGTTGCTGGGAATTGAACTCAGAACCTTTGGAAGAACAGACAGTGCCCTTATCTGCTGAGCCATCTCTCCAGCCCCAAAAGTCCACTATGTTATGAAGACCAGTTAGACTTGGAAGACCCTTTAGAAAAAAATTACTTCCAAGGGATGATTTAAGGGCCCCTATGACCCTTTTAGGGGCCATACAGGCCAAGATTATTGTCGTAATGATACTATCTTTATTCTCATGAATGTACCATAGACTTTTCCAGATGTTACCTGACAGTGGAGGGCAATTTGAGGGAGTTATCTTTGCAGCAGGTTTACACTGTATAATCCAGGCTGCTCTTGAACTCATGTCAGTCTTCCTACTTTAGTCCCAAGTGCTGTGATTACATGCAGTGCTGGGAATGGTACCCAGGTAGGTCCTTGCTTTTTTTTTTTTTTTTTTTTTTTGGTTTCTCAAGACAGGGTCCCTCTGTGTAGCCTTGGCTGTCCTGGACTCAAGTTGTAGACAAGGCTGGCCTAGAACTCACAGCGATCTACCTGCCTTCCGAGTGCTGGGATTAAAGGCGTGTGCCACCACACCTGGCTGGAAAATGCTTTAAGATAGGTTGGTTGTTGGGCTTAAAGGAGCGTGCCACCCCTAAGTCAGGCAAGAAAAAAATATTCTTATTCCTGTTTTATTTAAAAAACAAAAACAAGGCCCAGGCGTGGTGGTGCATGCCTTTAATCCCAGCACAGAGGCAGAGGCAGAGGCAGGTGGATCACTGAGTTCGAGGCCAGCCTGGTCTACAAAGGGAGTTCTGGACAGCCAGGGCTACACAGAGAAACCCTGTCTTGAAAAACCAACAAAACAAAACAAAAAAGAGCCAGGCATGGTGGCATATGCCTTTAATCCTAGCACTTAGGAGGTAGAGTCGTGTGGATCTGTGAGTTTGAGGTCAGCTAGGTCTACAAAAGGAGTTTAGGGCAGTTGAGGCTGCACAGAGAAACCCTGTCTCAAAAAAATCCAAAATAAAGAAAAGAAAAGAAAAGAAAAAACAAAAAACTAAGTTATACAAGGTTACTAGGGCACTAGGGAGGCAGAGGCAGGTAGAGCTCTGTGAGTTCAAGGCTAGCAAGGGCTATGTAATGACACGCTGTAGTCTCAGAGAATAAATAAATAAGCATTTACTGGGTCAGATTTGAGCCTTATATACCATAAAGAGGGTTCTTGGTGTTGCTTTCAGCTCAGCACGAGTTCCTCCCGCCACCCAGGCTTTCCTGTGTGTGCAGTGTGTTCTTTTATCTGTTCAAACCCCTCACTCTGGCCCTCAGATGACAACAATGGAAGCAGTGGAGTCTCCAGAGTCCCTGGCTGCTGTTGCTTACTTACTGAACCTTGTCCTTAAGCGGTGAGTCTAGTGTTGGCTTGGCAAAGATACTTGGCTTTTCTGTGTGGGGGTGGGGTGGGGGTGGAGGGAGGGAGGGAGAGAGGGAAGGGTGGTATGTCTCTTCAGCTCCATATTTTTGGTTTTTAAGATGAAAATATTTGGGCTGGAGAGATAGCTCAGCAGTTAAGAGCACTTGCTGCTCAGTCATGAGGACCCCAGTGCCCCAGGCAGCTCACAAATGCCTGTAACTCTAGCTTGGAAGGATTCCGTGCCCTCTTCTGCCTCCACAGAATGCACATGTGTGAGAGTTATGTGCACCACAAGTGTGCAGGTACAGTGGAGACCAGAAGAGGGGGTCCATTTCCTGGGACCCCAGTTATAGCCAACCGTGATCAGCCCGATGTGGGTACCAGGTCCTCTGCAGGACCAGCCAATGCTTCTAATGCTGAGCCATCTCTCCAGCCTGGGGTCTCAGTTACACAGTTCAGGGTCCCTTGTCACCCACAGGCGAGTGGGTCTTCTGACGTGTATTAGCTTCATTAAGACAGACATCCCTACAGGCCAACACAGTGTAGATGGCCTCACTAACATTCACTTCCCCGGTGTCTCTAGGTTGTGTTAACAGTTAAAACTAACTTTCATAACTTGAGATGGTAAATTTTGTGAATGTTTAGTCTACCACAATTAGTAGTCAAAATAAATACTTTAAGAGGATACTGAGCCGGGCATGGTGGCGCACGCCTTTAATCCTAGCACTCGGGAGGCAGAGGCAGGCGGATCGCTGTGAGTTCAAGGCCAGCCTGGACTACAAAGCGAGTCTAGGACAGCCAAGACTACACAGAGAAACCCTGTCTTCAAAAACAAAAACAAAAACAAAAAAGAGGATACTGAGAACCAGTTGTGGTGACACACACCTGTAATCCTAGCATTTGGGAGGAGGCAGAAGGAGCAGGCGTTCAGGGTCATTCTTGGCTATATAGTCAGTTTGAAGCCAGGATGAGCTTCATGAGCCCTTATCTCTAAAACGTGGACAAAGGGGCTAGAGCAATGTGTCAGCAGTTAAGGATGTATACTACTGTTGCAGAGGATCAGAGTTCAATTCCCTGAACCCATGTGGCAGCTCATAACTACTAATAACTCGAGTTCCAGAGGACTCAATGACTGTAGCCTCTGCACACCTGCACTCATGTGGACATAACCACACATACACCTAATTAAAATAAAATCTGGAAGAACAAAACAAAACCTGGTAACCAAACAACAAACCAGGAAAAAACAATCAAGACACTTGAATGTCCACAGGCATTCTGCATCAGGCCCTGGAAGTAGCTTGGGCTGTCAATCCTGGAATGAATGTTGGTTCCTGGGGCAGGGCAGTGGGCCTGAGTCATTGGCATCAGGCTCCACAAGGAAGGAGAGGGGCTTGTAAGAGGCTGTGTGGCCATGTATCTCCTTAATAGTCAGAGCATGTTCATAGCGGCCTTATTCATAATAGCCAGAACCTGGAAACAACCTAAATGTCCCTCAGTAGAAGAATGGATAAAGAAACTGTGGTACATTTACACCATGGAATACTACTCAGCTGTTAAAAACAAGGAAATCCCAAAATTTGTGGACAAATGGTTGCAACTAGAAATGATCATACTGAGTGAGCTAACCCAGAAGCAGAGAGACTCCCATGGTGTATACTCACTTATAATTGGACACTAGCCCAAGAGGCATGTCACATGAAAATCTTTACTTACTAGGAGATTGGGATAGTTGTGAGGACATCCTATTGGGACTCTAGGTGAGAGAAGCATGGGAGAATGGGGAATTAGAAGGATCCAGAGAGTTCTAGGAGCCTACAAGAAGAACATCAAATTATGATGGACAGATCTGTGCCCAGGGGTCCTGCTCAAATTACTGCACCAAGCAAGGACAGTACTTGGCAGTAAACATTGAACCCCTGCCCAGATCTAGCCAATGGACAAGACATTCTCCACAATTGAGTGGAGAGTGGGGACTGACTCGGATGTGAACTTTTGGTGCCCCATACTTGAACACTTCTCCATGGTGGGGAGGCCTGGTGGCACTCAGAGAAAGAATAAGCAGGCTACCAAGATGAGACTTGATATCCTATGACCATATAGTGAGGTCCCCCTCAGTCACAGACCTAGGGGAGGAGAATAGGGTGAAAGCGGGAAGGAGGGAGGAACAGGAGAATACACGTGATGGGGTAACAATTGAGTTGTAATCTGAATAAATTAATTAAAAAAAAAACAACAGATAGTCAGAAGCTGGCTGCAGGGGAAGATAAGGGACCCGAGCTCGGCCATAGAAAGTGCACTCACCTGAGTGGCAGACTGATGAGCTCTGATGCTGATTGCTGACTTGAGGAATGCCTGGGCCAGCATGCTCTTCTCCAGCGTGCCCACCAGGGCCTGTCTCAGTTACTTTTCTTTGGCCCCTCTGGATTGACTCTCGCTATTCTCTCCACAGTGTGCCTAGTCCTGTGCTCATTAAGAAGTTCTCGGATACCTCCAAAGCCTTCATGGACATCATGTCTGCCCAGGCGAGCAGTGGTTCCACCTCTGCACTCCGATGGGTCAGTGCCTGCTGATTTCTGAGTTCCATGGACATGGCTAAGCGTGGACCCTTCCTTGGCAGTGGTTTAGGCACTCCATGGGTCCTCAAACAGATCTCTGGGCTTTCCAGGGTTGGTGAGACCCCGGACGTTTTCCTTGTGGTTGTAGAGCTGAGGACTTTGTGGCATTTTCTTTAAGGTCCTCTCCTGCTTGGCCATCCTCCTGCGGAAGCAAGACCTGGAGGCCTGGGGCTATCCTATAACCCTTCAGGTGTACCACGGACTGCTGAGCTTCACCGTGCATGCCAAGCCCAAGGTGAGACTGTTGCGCTGCCCTAGTTTGTGCCAACGTGTGTGTGTGTGTGTGTGTGTGTGTGTGTGTGTGTGTGTGTTTACACATGTGTGTAGATGCACATATTCACACATGCACACAGAAGCATTCTTTTTAAGATTTATTATTTATTATTTATTCAGTGTTCTGCTTGCATGTATGCCTGCACACCAGAAGAGGGCACCAGATCTCATTATAGATAGTTGTGAGCCACCATGTGGTTGCTGGGAATTGAACTCAGGACCTTTGGAAGAGCAGCCAGTGCTCTTAATCTCTGAGCCATCTCTCTAGCCCTTTCTTTTTCTTAAGATATATTTGTGTGCAAATGCAGGTGTGTGTGCCTGTATGACGCTTATGTGCAGATATTTACAGAAGCCACAGGAAGGTGCTGAGTCCTCTGCTACTGTAGTTATAGGCAGTTGTAAAGCACCTGATGTTGATACTGGAAACCAAACCCATGTCCTCTGAAAGCAGTAAGTGCTCTTAATCACTGGGTCATTTTACCAGCCCCCACCCCCTTCCTGTGTTTTTATGTTCTGAGGATTTGAACTCAGGTCCTCATGTTTGCATAAGCACTCCTACCTGCTAAGCCATCTTTCTATCTTCAAGTACTGGAGTGTTGCATTTTGTTGTATTTGAGACAAAGTTCCACTGGATGACCTAGAACTTGCTGTATAGGCCAGGCTAGCTTTGAACTCAGAGATTCACCTGCCTGGGATTAATGACTTCCCAGCCCAAGTTCTGAGTTTTTGTCTGAGCTTCAGCTCCCTGCTTCTGACACCTTATCCACTTAAATTCAGAATATTAGGAACACCCCTTCTCCAGCAAGAGAGTCACAGTCCAGTGCTTCTGAGTCTCTCTGCAGGCTCCTCAGTCCTCCTACCTTGGCAGGGGGATGACAGTCTTGACTGGGGGTGGGGGGTTGGAGGGGTGGGGGAAGATATGGCATCATCCAGATCTAATATCTTCCTCTGTTTTTCCTTTTTTTTTTTTTTCTTTTTCTTTTGTTGTTGCAATTGAGGATTGAACCTAGGGCCCTGTACATACTAGACAAGCACTCTACTACTGACCTATATCTCCAGCCCCGTTTTTGTTTTTTGTTTTGAGAGAGGGTCTTACGAAGCTCTCCTGATTGGCTTTGAGCTTACTCTGTAGTCTAGGCAGGCCGTGAACGTCACTCTCCTCCCCAGCAGCTGGAGTTACAAGCCTGCTCACCAGTCCCAGCTCTGAGCTGGGCTCTCAGTTCGGCTTGAGATATCTCCTTAGGAGTGTTACTTAATGTCTGTAACTGTCTCCTAACTAAGAGATAGTTCTAGGCTTGCTGCAGGGTTGTGTGGAGACTCGGGCCTGGTACAGTCCCTGCTTTATAGCAGGCCCTCAGCAAGAAGGTCTGTGTTGCTTCCTCAGAAATTTAGGGCTGAGAGCATATAACAGTTTCCACCCAATGTGAAGTGCTTGTAATCCTGCTTCCTTCCTGTGTCTTCATGGAATCATTAAAACACCTTTTGATGCTGTTAAAATATCACTTCATTAGAGTGACACTGAAAAAAAAATTTTTTATTTGCGTACAAATGTTTTTTGTTGTTTTTTTGTTTTTGAGACAGTGTCTCACTAAGTAGCCCTGGCTGGCCTCAAAACTCAGAGTGATCTGTCTATCTTTGCCTTAGTGCTGAGATTAAAAGTATATATATTTAGGGCTGGAGAGATGGCTCAGTGGTTGAGAGCACTGACTGTTCTTCCAGAAGACCAGGGTTCAATTCCAAGCACTCAACATTGTGGCTCACAACTGTCTGTAACTCCAGTTCTAGGAGACCCAGCACCTTCACACAGACATATACATGCAGGCAGAGCACCAGTGCACATAAAATAAAAATAATCTTTAAAAGATATATGTCATCACACCCAGAGTGTATGAGTGTTTTGCCTGCATGTATGTATGTGTGCCTGGTGCCTGTGGAGACCAGACAAGAATACCAGATATCTAGGAACTGGGCTTTCGGCAAGTCTCTGTGTGGGTCCTAGAGGCTGAGCTGCAGTCTTCTGCAAGAGCAGCCAGTGCTTTTAACCTCTGAACGATCTCCCCAGTTCCTGCAAGTATCTTCTACCTTCTACTGTATATTTGCTTACTTTTTGCTTCAGGCAAGTGTAGTCTACTTTTTACTGCCACTTTGTTAACACCAAGAGCAGTGCTTGGTTTAGTGGGTACTGGTGTTGCTGGGTAACTAAATGGCTGTGTCCCTGTCTGACAATGAGGACCCTGCTTCTCAAGATAATGTGGGCTGCTCGGGGCTCTTCGGCTAGTTAGCCGGCTTAGGGTTCTATAGTGGGGTTCTATCTTGGCACAGCAGTGGGTATTCTATAGTATATGTGCCATGGGGCTGCTAGTGGTAGTTGTGCCGAGCACCCACAAGGCTGATCTGGCCTTGTCCTCATTTGCCTTCTGTTCAGATCCGCAAGGCTGCTCAGCACGGAGTGTGCTCCGTTCTCAAGGGCAGTGACTTCATGTTTGGTGAAAAGGCCCCTGCCCATCATCCTGCTGCTGTCTCCACTGCCAAGTTCTGCATCCAGGAGATTGAGAAGTCTGGAGGTGAGGTAGCCAGGCCTGGGGCAGGTGGTGGGGAAGTGTGGGCAGTGTGGGAGGAGGACAAGGAGTGGAACTCCCCTTTGTCTGCCAGGCTCTAAAGAGGCCACCACCACACTGCACATGCTAACACTGCTGAAGGACATGCTGCCCTGCTTCCCGGAAGGCCTGGTGAAGGGCTGCAGTGAGACTCTGCTTCGGGTCATGACCTTGAACCACGTGGTAAGCTCAAGACACAGGAAGAATGGGGCCAACAGTAGTAGGGAACTCAGTAAGAGAAACAGTCCCTGGTGCCAGGCACTTTGATGGCTGTCTGTAATCCCTGCCACAAAGAAGTTGAGGCCCTCTGCCCTGACCCTGCTTTCACCATAAGCCAAAGATACCCATCATCCTTGGTTCAGAATGGGCCGGGTCATCTTAAGTCTGTTTGAAGCCTACTTCAGATTCCTGTGGGGGGGTAGAGTGGAGGGGGGTTGTGTCCGAGTACATATGGATGTGTGGTCAGAGAACCACTTTAGCGAAGTGACTGTCTCTTCCACCTTTACATAGGTTTTAGAGATTGAGTTCAGGTCATCAGCCTTGGGTGGCAAGCGCTTTACCTGTTGAGCCCTAGTTTTTGTTTTCCAGTGGTACTTGGCATTGACCACAGTGCCTTTGTGCATGCTAGACAAGGGCTCTGGCACTGAGCTGTATCTCAGTCCCTAAATCATTTGAGGTTGTTTATTGGTTGCTGTGTCTTCCTAGAGTGACAGTCCTCAGGGTGTCCGGGAGTCTAGGGGCCCTATGGGTTCCATGTAGCTCATATGATAGAGCAGGCATTTGAAAGCTCCAGGGCAGGTCTCTTTGTTTCCTGTCTAAGTCTATGACTCCTGCAGCTCGTGACAGCCTGTGCCATGCAGGCCTTCCATAGCCTCTTCCATGCCAAGCCTGGCCCTGGCACCCTGTCGGCAGAGCTCAACGCCCAGATCATCACGGTGAGGCCTGGTGTTGGGAGTGGGTCAACTGCACTGCTGGGGGTGCCAGCTCTGCTGTCGCAGTACAGCAGTGAGAATGCTTAGGCTAAGCTGTCGCAGTAGAGAATAGTCAAGCTTACAGACAGGAAGCTGAGCCATCTCTCCAGCCCCTAGTTAACATCTTAAATTATTTCAGCTTGAGTAGGGCTTTTAACCTTAGATATTTGTGGGTGGACTTTTAGAGGGAGACATAAACCTTCCCAAAATTGTTTGCAAATATACACTGAAGTGCATTTCCCCAGAGAAGGACTCTGGCTTCAGTTGACTCCAGGAGGTGTGTGAGGCACCCCACTTCTACTTCTAGAGTCCTGTGTTCCTGAAACATCAGACCTAGAAGGGTTGGGTGGAGCAGGGGAAGCCAGGTGGCTGGGAGGTCTAACCAGTCCTAACAGCGCTTTCACCAAGAGTGTAGGAAAGGTCATCATCCTTGGGGCTACTGCTGACCGAGACTCACCCGCTCATTTCTGTCTCCCCTCTAGGCCTTGTATGACTACATTCCCAGTGAGAATGATTTACAGCCTCTCCTGGCCTGGCTGAAGGTTATGGAGAAAGCCCACATCAACCTGGTCAGGTAGGATGTGGTGGCTGTCAGTCTAGGGTCTCGCTTTAGGCTGCCACTGTACATGCAGACAGGAGGGACATGAGCCTGAAGCTGGAGAGGCCTTTCTGCACCAAGGCCTGTGTTGCATGGGTGAGGACCAGCTTCTATGTTGGAGAACCTAGGGTACGGCATCGTGGCCGTTCTGCCCTCACTGGAGCATCCCCAGCTAGCTGTTAGCAACAAGGCACACAAAAGACAGCTTCTGGGCTGGAGGCAAGTTTGAGCCTGACTCCCAGCTTGTACCACGCACTTTAGTGAAGGGGTTACCAGTCTCCTCTTTGTGGAAGGAGACTTTTGGGAGTCGTTTCTTCAACCATGTGAGTTCCAGGGATTGAGCTCAGGGCGTCAGATTGTAGCAAGAGAAGCACCTTTACTCACTGAGCCATCTCATAGCTGGAGTCTTTGTTTTGTTTGTTGGGTTTTTTGTTTGTTTGGGTTTGTTTTGTTTTGTTTTAGATTTTTGAAGATGGGAGTCTCATTACAAAGCCCTGACTGCCTGTATAGACTAGGCCGCTTTGAACTCACAGATATCTGTGTGCTCTGCCTCCCACCAGCATGCCTGGCCTGGCTTTGAACTCCTGATCCTCCTGCTTCAGCTTCCTAACTTCTGGGATTACAGTTGTGAGCCATCGTGCCTAGTCTTGGTGTGATCTTAGCTTATTTTTAGTTTTTTGCATGTTTAGGTGTGTATGACCATTGTGAGTTTGTAGGTGTTGAGTACAGGTACATACATGCCACGTCACATTGTGGAGGTCGTAAGAAAACCCCAGGTCAGACCTCACCTTCCTCCTTCAGACATGGCCTCTTTGTTGTCTACTGTGGCATATGTCAGGCTGACCGGCCTCAAGTTGCCAGGATTCTCCTGTCTCCACCTCCTGTCTTGCTGTAGGAGTGCTGGGATCTGTGCTGTTCCCAGCTTTATGAGAGTTCGGGGCATTGAAACTGAGATGCTCAGGCTGTGAGTAGCCTACCGAACCACTCAATAGCCCAGGTGGTATTTATGTTGTGTGTGTATGTGTGAGTGTGCGTGTGCCATGGCATGCATGTGGCAGTCAGGAGGTGACTCTCAAGAGAGGATCTCTCCTTTACTGGATGGACTCTAGAGATAACTCTTCAGGCGTGGCGGCCAGGGTTGGGGGCCACTGCTGTGCTATCTTCCTGACCCCCAGATGTGATGATTTTTACTTGTATTATTTTAGGATCAGATTGCTTGGGTGTGTGAATCCCTGTCACAGTGCTCCACTATGTGGCCTTGGCCAACCTGACTTACGTGTCTCAGTTTCATCATCTACAGAAAGGGAATAGGACTTTGTAGTTACAGCAAGGTTGGAGTGAAAGGTCTGTTGTGATGTCAGTAGTTGGTGTGTAGTGTTATGTAAGTGTTAGCAGTTATTTTGTTTGTATATACATTAAAGCTTTTGATTTGACTGCATTAAGTGTGAGGGCCAGGCCAGGCGGTGTTACGAAGACAAGCTCTCATTCTGTGTGCTAAGCTACTTCAAGGCAGTTCGGACTTTTCACCCCACATATTGTTACTTCAAGGACAGTGCCTTTTTGGAATGGCCTGCCAGTGGTCCCTTAGGAACCCTTCAGGCCAGAATATGTTTTCGCCTCAGCTCTTGTGGCTCTGGCGTCTGGGGCTCAGGGCCAGGTTCCACAGAGACCTTTTGTCTTCACAGGTTGCAGCGGGACCTGGGGCTAGGCCATCTTGCTCGATTTTTTGGAACTGCAGTGACCTGTCTCCTCTCCCCTCATTCACAAGTGGTGGCAGCCACTACACAGACACTCAAGGTACTGCAGCCTGCTGGACCCAGCTGTAGCTCAGGAAGCAGAGCAGTAAGAGGTTCTGCGTGCTGCCCTGTCTCCCAGGCCACCCTGGATACCCAGCTTGGTCCTGGAGGAGCGTCTTCCAGTGGGAAACAGGCTTTGGGTGCTTGAAAAAGCAGCTGTCTGGGAGGGTGAGTGGAACTGGAGGTGCAGCCTTGGCCTAGACAGCCTGTGTCCTCTCTTTGTAGGAGATCCTGAAGGAGTGTGTGGCTCCACACATTGCTGACATTGGCTCTGTGACCTCTACAGCCTCCGGTCCTCCCCAGTACATCGCTAAGATGTTTAGGTGAGAATGTGGTGTCCCTGTTAGGAGGGAAGTTCTGTATGATGGCCTGAGCTCCACTTACTGCTTGGGCAGTGCACCCAGTACCAGGTGCTCCATAGGATCAGGGAAGTGCCAAACCTCTGCCCGAGTGAGCAGTTCCTGCCAGTTGAGGTGTGCAGTGTTTCAGAGGCACTTAGAGTAGGAGAGGTGCCATACTGTGGCATGTAAGAGTATAGCTCATGGATCCTTGCCTCTGAACATCTGGACCCTGGAGCCAGCTCTGTTGCTTGCAAGCCCAGGTATCTGAAGCAAGCTCCTCTACCTCTTGACAACTCAGGATCCTCATCAGTGGGAAAACAGCACCAGGCATGTAGTGAGGCATTCAGGGAACAGAAACTACTGACCCTTGCTTGCTCTAGGAGATTGATATTACCCCTCTTATAGCTGGGAACGAGGTCATCCAGCTCATAAAAGGCTGACCACAGAGTTTGCTGGGTTGCCTTCAACACCTGTTCATAGACATGGCCACAGCATGCTAAGCAATCTCTGGAAAGGGGCTGAGGTCCTGGGTGTGTCTCTGGGGTCTGTTCTGTATCTCATTTGGTGCTCTGGTGACTAATTGACAGGGATAGAGGATTGTACATCTGGTATGAAGCTTCAGAAACTCTCAAGGAGTAAGACTCCTGACCCCAGCTGCCCCTTGCCCACACACTGCTTCTTGCTGGCCTTTCTACATAACATTCCTAAGGCCTCAGATACGGTAGGGGAGATGGGACCAGCCAAGGTATACACAGGAAGGGCCTGAAGATCTTCCTCTGCCCAGGCTACCTGTTGCCAGCCATCCTCCCTCCTCAGGTCAGGTAGTGAAAGTATGCAACAGCAATAGTATGCAGGCTGAGGAACCCAGTGCAGTGACTTGAAGGTCATTTCATGCCTCTGAGCCTCAGCTTTCTCATCTGACAGTGGGACATAGTACATCATGGGTCTCTCTTCAGTCAGTAGGAGTATGTAACTGAACTCAGCATGGACACCCTCTGCGCATTATCTGTCCACTTTGTCCTCCTGCACCCCCTCCCCCTACAGGCTAGCTGGAGTCTGTGGCTCAGGGTACCAGCTCCTGTTATTTCCTGGGATGATGAGACTGTGGCCCTAACTGTGCTGCTCCTTGGCAGGGCAGTGGAAGAAGGCCTGACATACAAGTTCCATGCGGCCTGGAGCTCTGTGCTGCAACTACTAAGTGTCTTCTTTGAGGCATGTGGAAAGCAGGCCCATCCTGTGATGAAGAAGGTGAGCTGGGGACTGCTGGGACTAGGGCACTGGTGACACTTAGGTCCTGGGTCTGAATACTCCTAGCCAGGAAGAACATGTCTATACTCTACGCCACCCCAGCTTTGACAGTGCCCACAGCAGGTGCCTAGTACCATGCCTCCAGGAGGGTGACGGACCAGTGTGGGAAAATAAGAAGGGTGGAGGGTAGCCACCACACCAGCCCAATTACCTTTGCTGACATTGGTTTAGGATCTGGGAAGCCCTGGCCCTTGATTTTTTAAAAAAATATTTATTCATTTTAATGTGTATTGATGTTTTGCCTGTATGTGTATCTGTGTGAGGGTGTCAGATCCCCTGGAATTGGAGTTAACAGACAGTTTTGAGCTGCCTTGTCAGTGCTGGGAATTGAACCCCTGTCCTTTAGAAGAGCAGCAGTGCTCTTAACTGCTGAGCCATCTCTCTAGCCCCCATTTAAAAAACATTTTTTTGTTTTTGTTTTTTGAGACAGAGTTTCTCTGTGTAGCCTTTGCTGTCCTGGACTTGCGTTGTAGACCAGGCTGGCCTGGAACTCACAGTGATCCACCTGCCTCTGCCTCTGCCTCTGCCTCCTAAGTGCTGGGATTAAAGGCATGTGCCATCACTCCAGGCTTCATTATAAAATTTTTGAAGTTTATTTTTATGATAGTTTTTATATGTATGTGCACATGTGTGCCTGGTGCCCTGGGAGATGAAAAAAGGGTGTCTTAGAGTTCTTGGAACTGGAGTTACAGATGGTTGTGAGCTATCGTGTTGGTACTGAGAACTAAATCCCAGTCCGCTGCAGTGCTTTTAACTGTTAAACCGTCTCTCCAGCCCCTCAAATTTTAATTCTCTAAATGCTGTATAGCGTGTGTGTGTGTGTGTGTGTGTGTGTGTGTGTGTGTGTGTGTGTGTGTGTGTGTGTTTTGAGACAGGGGTTCTCTGTAGCCCTGGCTGTCTTGGACTCACTTTATAGACCAGGCTAGGCTCAAACTTACAGAGATCTGCCTGCCTCTGCCTCCCAAGTCCTAGGATTAAAGGTATATGCCACCATGTCGGCTTAGTATTGATTTTTTAAAAAGTTATTTATTATTATGTGTACAGTGCTCTGCCTGCCTGCACACCTGCAGGTCAGAAGAGGTCACCAGATCTCATTATAGATGGTTGTGAGCCACCATGTATGTGGTTGCTGGGAATTGAACTCAGGACGTCTGGAAGAACAGTCAGTGCCCTTAACTGCTGAGCCATCTCTCCAGCTGCTAGTGTTGATGTTTTAAACAACCTTAGGGCTCAGAGTTTTTCCAACTCAGGGTAAGATCTTTAAGCACTGGGAATCCTGAGCAGACCTCAGGTCAAGGAGCAGCTGGTGGATCAGCTCCTGGGTCCTTCTCACTGCTTCTTCTCATTGCTGTCTGAAGAGGATACTCCAGGGGTTAGGATTGGCAAGCATGGCGTCCTACCAACCAGGCAGGCCTATGAGAAGCAAGGCTGGTTGGTACTGAGGGGAAGTGGAGGATTCCGCTCTGCATCCTCAGTACAATATATTTGATCATAGTTGGCTGTAGGCCTGCCTTGGTCACATCTTTCCATTCAGGATAATTGGAATCTACATTATGTGAAATTTTGTAGTTTTTCATGTTCAATGAAACCGCTTTTTCAAAGTCGGGAAAGGGAAGCCAGATGTGGTGGCACATGCCTTTAATCCCAGCACTCAGGAGGCAGAGGCCGGAGGATCTCTGTGAGTTTGAGGCCAGCCTGGTCTACAAAGCAAATCCAGGGTAACCAAGGCTACACAGAGAAACCTTGTCTCGAAAAACCAAAAAAAAAAAAAAAAAAAAAGTCAGGAAAGAGATTGGCCACACCATCGAATCAATTGGGTCATCAGCATGTATCTGTGAGCGTCTTTGTGCCCAGACTCAGGCTCCATCCTTTGGAGTGAAGCCTGTCCTGGTTGAGATCTTGGATCCCTCTTCCCAGGCTGGGTCTATGGTTAAATGAATGGAGAGTAAGGAGCCTTTTGATAATTCAGCTTCTGTTCCCTGGTCAGCAAAAAAGTTGCATTTTGTTGCTTCTCTTATGCCGGAGATTGATCCCAGAGCTCGGATGTGCTAGGCAGTTGTTCTGCCGCAGTGTCACACCCCTGCCCTGCCATGTGTCTCTCTGTCCTCTCATTGCTCCAGTGCCTCCAGTCCCTGTGTGACCTGCGCCTCTCCCCTCACTTCCCCCACACAGCAGCCCTAGACCAGGCTGTGGGGGCTGCAGTGACCAGCATGGGACCCGAGGTGGTGCTGCAGGCTGTGCCTTTGGAAATTGACGGCTCTGAGTAAGTGTGACTCTGCTTGGTCTTTAGGAGCCTGGGAGCCTCGAGCGGCTAGTTCTCTTCTAGGAAGGGTGTCCACTAAAGTGTCTCTGCAGAGGGACCTTCAGCCTGTCACCTCTTCTCACACCGAGTCCTTCTTCCCCACAGGGAGACCCTGGATTTCCCACGGAGCTGGCTGTTGCCTGTCATTCGGGATCATGTTCGGGAAACACGACTTGGCTTCTTCACCACGTACTTTTTGCCCCTGGCCACCACCCTTAAGAGCAAAGGTGTGGATCCCTTGGCTGTATACAGCCTCAGTCCCCTCCTCCCCATATCTATGAGTCCCAGCTGGAAGACGCAGAAAGAACTGTGTCTAGCATACATTTTTGGCAGCATTTGTCTGAGAAGTTCGGAGCTGGCTAGCAAGGGTACTCCCTAAGGAGCCCCCACAACCTGTGTCTTGTTTTTCCTTCCTGAATCAAAAGAAAGAATTGAGAAAGAATTGTGGGCTGGAGAGATGGCTCAGAGATTAAGAGCACTGCTTGCTCTTCCAAAGGTCCTGAGTTTAACTCCCAGCAACCACATGGTGGCTCACAACCATCTTATAATGAGATCTCGTCCCCTCTTCTAGTGTACATATCAGACAAAACACTGTGTACATAGTAAATAAATAAATCTTTAAAAAAGAAAGAAAGAGAGAGAGAGAGAAAGAGTTTGGTTCTTCTTTATCATGGTACCCCTTTAAGTAAACTTTAAAAAAAGAAAAAGCTGGGGCCTGGTGGTGCACACCTTTAATCCCAGCACTTGGGAGGCATTGGGAGGCAGATCTCTGAGTTCAAGGCAAGGGAATCCAGGACAGCCAGGCTACACAGAGAAATCTTGTCTCAAAAAACAAAACAAAAGCCGGGCGTGGTGGCGCATGCCTTTAATCCCAGCACTCGGGAGGCAGAGGCGGGCGGATCACTGTGAGTTCGAGGCCAGCCTGGTCGACAAAGTGAGTCCAGGACAGCCAAGGCTACAGAGAGACCCTGTCTCGAAAAACCAAAAAAAAAAAAAAAAAAAAAAAAAAAAACAAAACAAAACAAAAAGTCTTATAATTATTAAAAGTAACTAAAATGGGGGCTCATTCACATACCTGTAAGCAGTGGAGATGTTGGTTTGGGTTTTTGAAACAGGGTCTCATGTAGTTTTGAATTTGATAAGTAATTGAGGATGACCTTGAATTCCTGATCCTCCTGCCTCCTGTGTGCTGGGATCATGTTGTCAACTCTCATGTCCAGATTCATAGATTTGTTTTAATTATTAGGACAAATGTTAATAGTAATAGTTAATATATGGGGGATATTACCTATATTTGTACCCTTATTGTAGGGGTTTGGGTTTTGGTAAAATGAGGCCAATTGGCCAAGAGGATTTCTGGGGTCACACCATGTCTTTGTCACACCCTCCAGCAATGGAACTGGCTCAGGCAGGCAGCACAGTGGAGTCGAAGATTTATGACACCCTGCAGTGGCAGGTGAGGGCCAGCTGGGGGAGGGAGAGGGAAGGAGCACACAGAGGGCACAAGTCACTGGTGACACTCTACCTAAATTCCTCCCTTCCAGATCTGGACACTTCTGCCTGGGTTCTGCACAAGACCCACAGATGTGGCTGCCTCCTTCAAAGGCCTGGCACGGACACTGGGCACAGCCATTAATGAGCGTCCTGACCTGAGGGTCACTGTGTGCCAGGCCCTACGCACCCTCATCACCAAGGGCTGTGAAGCAGGTAAGTGTGGGAGCTAGTGAGATGGTCTGAGGCATTGGCCTGTGTGCCTGACATTGCTGGCAGCCATCTGCACCGCTATCCCTGCTGCTGCTGCTGGCTCCAGAAGGCTAACGTAAGCCCTGACCTCACACCTCTCCAAGGATGCTGGCAGCTGCTGTCGGTTGTGCAGTCGGTATCTGAACATGGAGGCTGCTGCTTCTTTGTGCCCTGGCCTCAGCCTTTCCTGGCAGAAGGTCCACTCTTCTGGCTTTTTAGTTCTGCCACAGAATCTTCTAAAAGGATGACCCTGCTGTTGTTTTAACTGAAAAATCCCAAACGTTCTGTTTTACCAATAAAGATTCAGGAGCTAGATGTAGAGAAAGCAATCAGTTGACCCTCCTACTCAGCTCATGTCCTCATGGAAAAGGCCCAAAAGCCAAAGAGCTAAGGAGCTGAAGAGCTAAAAGCTCAAGGCCCAAGCGCTCTTTCTCTTCTCCAGGCTGTTTTAAATACCCCCTAACTCAAAGCCCCTCCTACTCTTTAATCCCGTCAGCTTGTTTCTTTCTCCACCTCTTGACCGAGAGCTAACTTCATTAAATCCTGTGTACACATAGCTCTTGGATTAAAGGTGTGTGTTAGGGCTCAACTGCCCAAACAAAAGGCTGGTTTTTACAGTTCACAATCTCAGGGACCAAGTGGGATCAAATGTCCTGCAACACACTGGCCTGCCACCCAGTGACCATTGAGTTATTGTTAGCTCTGTCCCCTCAATGAAAACTTGGGTCCTCTTGCCAGAGGCTGACCGTGCTGAAGTGAGCCGCTTTGCCAAGAACTTCCTGCCAATTCTCTTCAACCTGTATGGACAGCCTGTTGCAGCTGGAGAGGCAGCAGCCCCTCGCCGAGCTGTGCTGGAAACCATCAAAACTTACCTCACCATAACTGAGTCCCAGGTGAGTTTTGGTGGGGTGGGGGTGGTGCTGCTGGGCCTTAGGAAGATCAGGCCCCACCCCCAGACCCTGGAGAATGGGGACTTTGCACAGCAGTTGTGGCGGGGCTGGAGGCTCCTAAGCCATGGGGACTAACTTGGAAACTGCTGCCAATAGTCACTTTGTTTCTCTCTCCACCGGGGGCTGTCAGTTGGTGAATGGCTTCCTCGAAAAAGCCACTGAGAAGGTGCTCGATCCTGCCAGCTCTGACTTTACCAGGTAAAGTGCTCAGGGCCTCCTCATTTAAGCTTGCTAGACAGGGGGACCTAGCACAGGTCTAGGATTTACTCTCTAAGTCTTGAGATGTCAAGTGTCCCCAGCTTCTTTATTACAGAAGGGTGGAAAGAGGGTCCTAGAGAAGGGTTCACATCCTGGCTCCACCACTTCCTAGCTCATGTGGCTTTGGACAAGTTATTTACTGTCTCTGAGGCCTCATCTGTAAAATGGGTGTGATAATAGTACCTGCCACACGGCTCCTCGAGGACAGAGAAGGAGCTGTGTGAAGCACCTGGAGTGCTGCCTGGTCCTCCGGGTACTCCAGGAGCGCAGCACCGCTGTGCTTGCCATTGTCCCGACTCTGAGTGGAAACGGCTTCTGCGCTGCACCAGTGCTCTAAGCCCCTTCCTGTTGCTCACTCTGGCAGATTGTCTGTCCTGGACCTGGTTGTGGCTCTGGCTCCTCACTCGGACGAGGCTGCCATCAGTAAGCTGTACTCTACTATCCGGCCCTACCTTGAGGTGAGCTCTCCTTGTCTTCATCCCTGTTACGTGCCCAGATCGCGTCCCAGCTGCTCCCACAGTGGCTTTCCTTTGTGTCCTGTCCTGCCCAGCAGTGCTCTAGCCTGCCTGCCAAGGTGTGTCTTGTGAACAAAGGCCATGCTCCTTTCTGGCTGTCATTCTAGGCCTGCCCGAGCCCTCAGCCCTCCCGGTCTCATCGGACTGTTTGTGTTTTGAGACAGAAATCCATGTATCTCAAACAGGCCTTGACCTCGCTATGTATTGGAAGCTGGCCTAGAACTCCTCATCCTCCGCCTCCACCTCCCAAGTGGTGTGATTACAGGAGTATATCTCCACACCTAGCCTTTATTAGGCTGTTATTGAGAGTCCTAGATAATTCCTTTATTTTTTTATATTTTTGAAAACTATTTTATTTTATTTATTAATTATATGTAATGATGAGGGTAGATGGAGGTCTGAGGACAATTTTGTAGAATTGGGTCTCTCCTTCCACCTTATGTGGGTTCCAGAGGTCAAACTCAGGTTGTCAGGTTCACACTGTCAGGTTAACAAGAGCCATTTTGCTGGTTTTGCTGCGCTCTCTCTCTCTCTCTCTCTCTCTCTCTCTCTCTCTCTCTCTCTCTCTCTCTCTCTCCCCCCCCCCCATGGACCGAGGTTCTCGAGGGTGCTAGGTATGCATCTGTGATTCACACCTTTATCCCCATGGTCTTGTAAAGAGCAGCCTGCCTATGCCTTCGCTCATGCTTTCTGGCCCTGTCTGAAACACTCAGGCTGTGGCTTATGGCCGTGCAGAGCTCAGCCCACTAGCCCCTCCTGAGCACCAGTTCTCCTGCTCCCCAGTTTATATAGAGGAGGAATTTGCTTTGAGGAAGGATGTGCAGGTGGACACAGATGTCCAAGACAGGCTGGGGTGAGCTGGGAGAGAGCTGAGAGACTCCTTCAGAGCTACAAGGGAGTCAGTGTGGTAGAGAGGAAAGTACTCTAGTCAGACAGTACCAGGTGTATCACCCTGGCATATTCTGATGCCAACAGCCCAGGCTTGAGTATCTTATTTATTGATTTTTTTTTTTAGATTTATTTTATGTGTATATTTTGTCTGCATTGTATGCCCAGTGTCATATAGATCAGAAGAGGGCAGCAGATCCCCTAAAAGTTGTAATCTGAAACTGGAGTTACAGACAGTTGTGAGCTGCCATGTGATTGCTAGGAATTGAACTGACTCCTTTGAAAGAACAAATACTTTGAAACACTGAGCCGTTGCCTCAACCCCATTATCTGTTATTTAACGGTGGTGAAAAGACCAGTTTGGAAAACCAGCCTGGCTTTGTCCCAATTACCGTTTCCACACCAGCTTCTCTCTGCATCCGCTCTAGGCATGCATGGGGAATGTCACAGGATGGAGTGGAACCCAGTCCCCTTCCTTATATCCCTGTACCTTATTTGCCCCTCTCAGAGCAAGGTCCATGGGATACAGAAGAAGGCCTACCGAGTGCTGGAGGAGGTGTGTGCCAGCTCCCAGGGCCCTGCAGACCGCTTTGTGCAGAGCCACTTGGAGGATCTGAAGAAGACGCTGCTGGACTCCCTGCGGAGCACATCCTCACCTGCTAAAAGGGTAAGGGCCCGAGGGCTGCGTGTTCTGCAGGGAGGAAGGGTGCCAACAGACATGCCTAAGGGTTGGAAGGACGCTGAAGGATCCCACCCTTTGCTCTTGTGCCCACAGCCGCGTTTGAAGTGCCTCATACATATAGTTAAAAAGCTGTCAGCTGAGCATGAGGAGTTCATTGCTGCCCTCATCCCAGAGGTAAGGGGGTGAGAGGAGGGATGATGTGTATTTTGTGTAATTCTTAGTGTAGTTTCCAAGTGGGTCTGTAACCAACAGTGCGGAGGTGTGCTCCATTCACTGCCTAGGCCTGTGTAGGTCACCCAGGCTGCCACCTTGGGTAGCATGTGCTAATAAGGCTATTTGGCCAGGTGATCCTGTGCACCAAGGAGGTGTCCGTGGGTGCAAGGAAGAATGCATTCACCCTGCTGGTGGAGATGGGCCGTGCTTTCCTGCGATTTGGCTCCAGCCAAGAAGGTGAGAATGTGGGATGCAAGCTGGGCTGGGCATCCTGCCATCGGGCTGGGAGAAGACTCGTAAAGCCGCTGGTCTTAGGGAATAGGTGGAAGGAACTCCTTATCCAGTTCTGGCTGTGGCTCTGAGTGAATTGTTGCTATAGGCCTTTAGTGGCCATCCCTGGGCACCCTGTCGTTGAGTGACTGTCCCACTCTCTGCCTTTAGAGGCTCTGCAGCGATACCTTGTCCTGATCTATCCTGGCCTACTGGGTGCGGTTACCACAGTCAGCTGCAGCATCTTGGCTCTGACCCACCTGTTGTTTGAGTTCAAAGGTAAGTGTTTGCCTGAAGGCCTACAGTGCCTTCATGGTAAAGAGTGCCCCGGGGTCTGGATAGGGTTCCCCTGGAATGGGGGAAAATATCAGGAGGCAGCAAAGAGACCCAGAACCCAGCCCTCTGCTTGCCATAAAGTTCTGCCTCCTTCCTTACACTTGACCAGCCAACAGCTCTGTGACCCCAATGTCCCGAGCCATTCAGATTGGTAGATGAAGAGCCCCTGCATCTTAGTTCTGGTCCTTCCTCTCCAACCACATGAAACTTTGAGCAACCTTACTAACTTCTTAGAACCTCTTTTAATCTCTTAAGATGGAAGACTGGAACACTCCATGAGTAGTGATTCAAACTATGCGAGACCCACAGAAAAGCCCTGCTAACATCTGACCCATGGGTGGGTCTTGGGTTTGAGTGGTGGTTCTGGTATGACAGTGGCTCCTGTGCACAGGGCTGATGGGAACAAGCACAGTGGAACAGCTCCTGGAGAATGTGTGTCTGCTGCTGGCCTCCCGCACCCGTGACGTGGTCAAATCTGCGCTGGGCTTCATCAAGGTGGCAGTGGTGGTCATGGACGTGGTACACCTTGCCAAGCATGTGCAGCTAGTGGTGAGGCTCCAGTGGGGACCCCATGGGACTTCGGTCAAATTGGTTTAGAATTTTTTCATTATTTGCTTACTTTGAGTGGCAAGAGGACATTTAAGAGTCATAGGAGAGCTGGGCATAGTGGCGCACACCTTTAATCCCAGCACTCGGGAAGGCAGAGGCAGGTGGATCGCTGTGAGTTCGAGGCCAGCCTGGTCTACAAAGCGAGTCCAGGATAGCCAAGGCTACACAGAGAGCCCCTGTCTCGAAAAAACAAAACAAAACAAAAAAAGCCAAGAGGCCTAAGAGGAGCTTTTAGGAAAGTGCTGACAGAAATGGTACAACTCCCATAGTGTCTCATATTACCTCGGGTCCCCTCCACAGAAGAAAGACCAAAGACAGAGCTCCTCCCATTGTACAGATAGAGAAACTGAGCCAGATACTTATTTTCAAGGTCTAGTCTCAGTGACTGGCCTTGCCCTCTGTAGGGTTCTGCTTTCTGTCACCTGCCAGGGCATAGAAGGACCTGGTTCCCTGGCCCCACTGGCGACTGCCCTTGCTGAAGTAAGGTCTGCGACCTATGTGTGGCAGGGTGAGCATGACTGCACGATAGGAAGGAAGCATGAGAGAGACTTGAGGATGCTGTGTAGGGTCTGGCAAAGTAGAGTGAGTGGATTAGGTGGGACCTTTATGGCTTCTTGGCAATCAGGTAAGCATGTGTCTAGCCGGTAGCCTGTCCCTTGCTTGGTATTGGTATCTGTCCCATCAAATTGTTGTAAAGAACCACTGGAAGAACATAGGAGAGTATTGTCACCTCACAAGTATGGTTACAGCTGTGTTACAAAGGAGGGCATAGAGGAAAGGTGGGGTTCCAGGTTAAGGAAGCATAGTTGAACCAAGGAAGGGGTGGCCCGAGAACAGGGCGGCTGATACCGCCCCTCTCAGCTAGACCTAGCTGTGCTGTACACTGGTCTGGACAGCAAGGAAAAGTGAACAGGGCAGAAGGCACCCTTGCTCTGCCTGATACCCAGTGCTCTGCCTGCCAGATGGAAGCCATTGGTAAGCTGTCAGATGACATGCGACGGCACTTCCGCATGAAGCTTCGGAACCTGTTCACCAAGTTCATCCGCAAGTTTGGGTCTGTGTGCTTGAATAGGGCAGGGTTGGGGTATGGAATTCTTAGTCTCTTCAGGGGCCTGGTTCCTGGTTCCTGCACAGCTTGTGCCCTGAGGAGGGATCCTTGGCAAGTACTTCTTGACAGCCCTTCTCCGCCCCACTCAGATATGAGCTGGTGAAGGGTCTGCTACCTGCAGAATACCACAAAGTCCTGATCAACATCCGGAAGGCTGAGACCCGAGCCAAGAAGCATCGTGCCCTGAGCCAGGCTGCTGAGGAGGAAGAGGAGGAGGAGGAGGAAGAGGAGCCTGTCCAGAGCAAAGGTGACAGGTAAGGCCACAGCATAGCCCTGAGGCCCTAGTCCACCCTCAGCCAAAACCTATCCTGGCAGTGCCTTAGGGCCCACTTCTCCCAGGAGTGCTTTGACCATAGACTTCTCTAATTTAGCATTGAGGAGATCTTGGCTGACTCCGAGGATGAAGATGATGAAGAAGAAAGAGGCCAGGACAAGGAGCAGCGGAAGCTGACACGACAGAAGAGCCGGGCATGGCTGAAGGAGGGTGGTGGGGATGAACCCCTCAACTTCCTGGATCCCAAGGTGGCTCAGCGAGTCCTTGGTGAGCAACAAGGGGCCCAGAATAGACTTGGCTTGTGGTGGGTTCATGGGTGTTAGGCAGGGGGTAGCTTCTGTGGATGGCCTGTGGGCAACGGCTAAAGGGCTCCCGGTTGGGAGCTTTGCTGTGGTGGGGGACTCTGAAGGAAGAAGGAGTGAGCTGGTTAGGACTGCCCTGTGATCACCTCATGCCAACCTACCTCACTAGCCACCCAGCCTGGGCCCGGGCGGGGCAAGAAGAAGGACCACGGCTTCAAGGTGAGCGCTGATGGCCGGCTGATCATACGGGAAGAGGAAGATGGAGACAAGGTGGAGGAAGAAGATGGCACTAAAGGTAGCGGTCTCCCACAGAGAAACAGTTGCTCTGGCAGCTCAGCCTGGGCTCTGCTGGCTGGATACTCATTTGCTCACTTGAGGGCTCTTGGCCTTTTCATACATAACTGTTTATTGAGGGAGCATAGGAAACAGCTGAGAACCTTACACCTAAGGCCACTCCTGAGCATTCTAACTCCTCAGATTTTCCCTGACCAGACTAAACATTTTTTTATCTCATTTATTATCTATACTTTTATTAATTTACCTATGACTTTTTTGTTGTTTGATTTTGAGACAGGGTTTCTTTGTATAGCCCTAGCTGTCCTGGAACTTGCTTTGTAGAGCAGACTGGCCTCGAACTCACAGAGATCCTTCTCCTTCTACTTCCTGAGTGCTGGGATGAAGTGAATGTGCCATCACTGCCCAGCTGCCTGTGACTTTTCTTTTTATTATTATTTATTTATTTATTATGTATATAATGTTCCACCTGCATGTATGCCTGCACACCAGAAGAGGGTACCAGTTCTCATAAATAGTTGTGAGCTACCATTTGGTTGCTGGAAATTTAACTCAGGATCTTTAAAAGAGTAGCCCGTGCTCTTAACCTCTGAGCCATCTCTCCAGCCTCCGTCTCTCTCCCTCTATCCCCCTCCCCTGCCCCCATTTTTTTTTTTAATTTTTTTATTATGTATACAGCACTCTGCCTGCATGTACCGAAGAGGGCATCAGATCACATTATAGATGGTTGTGAGCCTCCATGTGGCTGCTGGGGATTGAACTCATGACCTCTGGGAGAGCAGTCAGTGCTCTTAACCGCTGAACCATCTCTCTAGCCCCCCCCCCCTTTTTTTAAAATAGAGTATACATACATGCAATTTAAACAGAACTTAGGGGAAGCTCCCCTCACTGTGCGTGGTGTGACTGTCTCTTCAGCTTCTTTTTCCTTATTCCTTTTCTGTTGTTTGGTTCAGTTTGGTTTTTAATGGAAACTGGCTGAGGCCTGAAGCTGATTTAGAGGTTAGGAAGAGCCAGCCTGTGAGACACTTCTAACTTTCCAACACGTGTGTTGTACAATTGTGTCCTCAGCAGGACCTCTTTTGCTGTTGTTGTTGTTTTGTTTTGTTTTTTGTTTTTCGAGACAGGGTTTCTCTGTGTAGCCTTGGCTGTCCTGGACTTGGTTTTGTAGACCAGGCTAGCCTCAAACTCACAGTGATCTGCCTGCCTCTGCCTCCTGAGTGCTGGGATTAAAGGCGTGTGCCACCACGCCTGGCCTTCAGCAGGACCTCTTAACACATTTAGTCTCTCCAGGTCCCTCTTCACACACACTCAGTGAACTAAAGGACACTAGTGTCTTTTTAAAAGTGTCCGCATTCCTAAACTGAATGCTCCACTCAGTAACAGAGCACGTGTCTAGTATGCAAAGCGCTGGATTCCATCCCTGGTACTGTGGGGCAAGTATCTGCCCCCTGGCTTTCTTTGACTCTCACTGCTTGGCTCTGGGCCTTTGATCACCTGCTTTCCTGACTCACTCACACAGCTCCTCTGCCCCTCATTGCCAGCTACTGGTATGTGTGGCTACCTTCTATGCTTGATATAGGTGGCTTGTGCTATTCCTTTGGCTGTCTCTTCTCTGCTCCCCTCCTACCCTTTGTACTCTACAGGCTCCTGTGGACTTAGGGCCCAATATTTCTGTGGCTGAGGAGTTCTTCTACCCTTTAGGATCCCACACTGGTCCTCTGTGTCCTCTCTAGGGTCTCTTAGCCACTAGGCCTTGTTCCCCACAGAACTCTCATGAACCAGTTGCCTTTCTTTTGTCCATCTTTAATCACGGGCTAGTTTATTTTCCTGCAGAGCTGAACCCAGCACTTGGTACGTGCTCGGCCAGTGCTCTGCTGAGCATCACTCCCAGCCCTGCTCATGCTGTCTTTATTGCCTTCTGGCTGTTGCTTTGCTGCATTTTCTTCCCTCCAGATGGTCAAAATCATACTTGTTCTGTTATCCTCACATGGTACCAGAACACAGAGTGAGCAAGAAAGCTTTTTGGGTAGCAGAGTAAAATTGTCCTTTTGCTAAGTGGAGGCATGTAATGGGGTGGCTGACTCCCAGGAGACTTGGGGCTTTCCTTGAATCACTCACACCTTGAAGGGGCCAAATGGTCTGGAAGTGAAGGAAGGGAAGCAGTCTGATTTCCCACAGAAAGAGGACACAGGTCTGGAGAGGGCAGTTTTCTAGAGTTGATGTGCCTGCCTTCTTGCACAGTTGGTTAAGGATGCCCAAGTGCTCATGAGCTTGTCTTCCTTCCAACTCCAGGGGAAGATGAAGAGATGACTGACCTGATGGAAGATGTCGGTGTCACAACTGTGAGTAACCTGTGGCCTCGTCCTGGCCCACAGCTCCCATTCCCCAACCCCGTATACACACAAACACGCATCTGCCCTACTCCCTCAATGTTCAAGATTACTGGGACAGTGTGGATGGGCATGCAAAGTGAATCAGCTTAGAACTGGCATGTGATAAACTTTCCCATGTTGCCTTCTGGCAAACCAGGCCCCAGGAGCTAATTTATTGTTAAGCATGTATCTGAGGGCTAGAGAGGTAGCTCAGTGGTTAAGAACACTTCTCACTCTTGCAGATGACCGGGGTTCAGTTCCCAGCCCCCACATGTTGGCTTAAAACTATCCATAACTCCAGTGCCAGGAACCCCAACACCCTTTTCTTGCTTCCATGGGCACCAGGCACACATGTGGAGCACACATGTACATGCAGGCAAAACAAATTAGAAAAAGAATGTATCAGAGCGCGGATGCTGTTTGGAGAACTGGGTGAAAGTCGTGTAGGAAAGTCATATGGAGTGAGGAGAATGAGGAGCAAGAAGCCTCTCAAGGATGCCCAGGGCAGTCATGCATGGCCTCTGTTGCACACCTCCAGACACCATTCCAGTGTGGCCCAGCTCTGTTTACTAGGGTTCTTTCCCTGGCCTGGCTTCTACTCTTCCTAGGCCCACCTTCATCCACAGGCCAGTCTCATTTCCCATGCTGCAGTAGGGAAAAAGCGTGAAGGTGTCTGTCACTGTACCCAGGCTGCCTGGCTCCAGCCCAGGGTTCTTTGTAGAGTCCTTGGTGTGTGGAGAGCCTGGTGCTTGGTGGTGCTTAGTGAGTCGTAGCTGGTTTTTTATTTGTTTGGTTTTGGGTTTTCGAGACAAACTCACATCAATCCGCCTGCCTCTGCCTCCTTGAGTGCTGGAGTTAAAGGCATGTTCCACCATGCCTGGCTGTCCTAGCTGTTCTTTATGACCATTGTTCATTTTCCCTGGAAATTATTCTGGTTGAGGCCTCCCTGGATTTCTGGAACCTTTATAGGGTGCCCAGTGATCTTTTGGCAGCTGCTTCTTAGTCCTGACCAGCAAGTACAATAGGTGGCCCTCAGCTCAGAGCTGGCAAGATTAGATATCTTCCCTTGAGGTAGCAAGAGGCCTAGAGGGGTGACCACATCAGTGGCTGGCCCCTGGCAAGTCAGCCAGCTCTTCCCACCAACACCCCAAGGCCAAGTCCTCCTGTGTACATGGTTCTGGGAGCATGAGGTACTAGGGGTCAAGATATCCTTGATGGAAGGACCAGTAAGTGGGCTAGCCTTGGCTATGCACCAGTAGAACTAGAATAAAGCTCAGCCATCATCCTCTGTTGTATAGCCTGAGTCCACGTCTCTAGGTTCTGGTCCTCACTAGATACCCACAGCTCTGTGCTACAGCCAGTGGACCTGGCTGCATCCATTTTACTGGAAACACTTTCAGCCTGAACACACCTGTCACCCCTGACCCTCAGTTTACCTACAGACTCACAAGGCTTCCAGGCTGGTGTCACAGACCACAGAATAGGAGCCAACCTTGGGAGCTAGGTCACCCTGCTGACCCACTCACTCCCCTACTCACTGTGTAGTGTGTTTGCTTGATTGCTAGTCCTAAGCCCTAACACCCTGTGGTAGGTCCTCTCTCCTTCCCATGCATCTCTTGGCACAAGGCATGCAGTAAGTACTTACTAGCACATGCTCCAAGGTCTCCCACCTACCCAGGTACTGATGAGGGAAAGAGGTAGAGCCTGGCTTGACTGTAAGAAGGCAGGAGCCTGGCTGATGTCAAGTTTCCAGCTTCCTTCAATAGCTCTGGGGGTGTGAAGGGGGAAGTTCAATTGTCAAAATGTAGCAAGAACCCTGTGGTCACCTCCCCACCCCCACCCTGTTGTGTGCTGTGAGATAATCACTCTCTCTTCATGGGTTTGTGCTTCCTGTGCAACTGGGGATGAGAGCTTGGCAGAGGGCCTTGTCATCAAGGCAGGCCACTGCTCTCTTCCCGCCCTCATTTGTAGTATAGTCATGTCCCTTTGCTCACTGACTCTCTGCTTGTTGCCTCTTTCTATAGAAAAAGAAGCTTAAGCGGCAGAGGGAGGATGAGGAGGATGAGCTGGAGGTCCCTCCTCGGTACCAAGGTAAGGTATCCTTCCTCTTCATGGGACACACGGACTCTCTTAACCTGCATCAGGCTGGAGAATTAGAGAGGAAGGCAGAGCCATGAAGTTGCACTCAGTTGACAACTCCACAGATTGCCTGATCTATAGCACTCAGGACCAGCCTGGGGGACAAAGAGATACTGGCCTAAGGGTTAGGTTTGTATGTGGTAAGTCCAGCCTTTTGGGAAGCTCCTTAGTTCAGCCCCTCCCCACCCAGCCATCCTTCCATGAGCTTGTAAATAGCCCCTGTAAAGTGATGAGTCTCTTGAATACCCCAAGATTAGAACCATGGTCAGAGAGTTCCTCGCTGCATTGGAAGCAACAGGGTGGCTCCTGCGTCCTTCCTCCTGAGGAGGTGCACCAAAGCGCTCTACTCGGGCTTCTGCTCTAAAGCTCATGGTGCATCTGGAGGTGCAGAGCTTTGGGGGCTGCCTCTGATTCTGGTAGCAGTATGTCCTCCAGGCCCCATGGCATCCTAACCCTGCTGCAGGACCTATGGCTTGCCTTCTGCCTCTGCATTCAGAGCCTGGCTTCCTCCTCACTAAGGTGATAGTGTGGACAAAGACCATTGTAGTCTATGGGGAAAGAAGTCTGGGCTCAGGATGACTTGTCCAACTGTTACTTAGCTATGTGACCTTGTTCCATCACACTCCTCTCTGGGTTCTAGTTTCTTATCTCAGAGGGACTTTCTGAGTTGTCATTTCAGGGTTCCATCTCTGACTTTTGAAGGCTAGGCCAGAAGTGACAAGCTGACCCTAGGCAAAGTTCCTTGCCTTGGTGAGCTCTAGTTCCCACTTGCATGGTGGGATAAATAGTTGTCTATGTGCCAGAGTGAGAACAGGGTCATGTGTGGGAAAATGCCCTCTCAAAGGCAGTAGTCAGGAGTGTAACTTTGGAGAATGTAGGTCATTTATGCCATTGCCAAGCTTATGTCTTCCCAGGAGCCATGGCCAGGGTCTCTTCAAAGGAGGACTTTGGTCATTGCTCATCAGGGTATGGAACCAAGTTCCTCGACTTTTGTCCATCATCCCCCTAGAGGCCCTCTGAGAGGGGTGCTTCCTGCCTTCCAGAGCAGGGCCACTCTGGTTCTGCCTGACTCGTGATCTCTGTGCTTCTCTGCAGCTGGAGGCTCTGGCATCCATCGCCCGGTGGCCAAGAAGGCTACACCTGGAGCTGAATACAAGGCCAAGGTGAGACCTGTGAACGGGGTGTGGGGCCTCCTGGTACCAGGAGGATAATGAAGGGGCAAGGAAGACCGGTGCCCATCACTATCCTGCTAGGTGTTTTCTGTAGCCAGACAGGACTGAAAAGAAAAGGGGCACTTAGGTGATGGCATTTGAAGCTGGAGGCCTTGACAAATGTACTTGAAGGGCCAGAGAAGTGTGTTGATGCCATCAGAAGCAGAAAGGGAAGGGAAGAGGGAGCATGAGGCAGCTGAAGTCAGGGCCAGGGAGGGGACCCCGCACTCTGGCTGACTCTCACTCTGGGCTTTGCTTTTTGTTTCTCTGGCTGAGCAGAAAGCAAAGGGCGACATGAAGAAGAAGGGTCGACTCGATCCCTATGCTTACATCCCACTCAACAGAACCAAGCTCAACCGCAGGTATGCCGGCAAGTGGCTCCACACAGGCCAGGTCTCTTCAGCTATTTTTTGTTGTGTGTGTATGAATGTGAAGGCTAAAAGTCAACAATCAGTTGTCTTTTTCACTATTTCACTTTATCTTTTGTTGAAACAATTCTCTCACTGGACTAGGAGCTCACTGAATATGTAAACTGCAAGTCCCCAGCATCCCCTGAGACTGCACATGTATGCCATTACACTGGACTTCTTTTTTTTTTTTTTTGGTTTTTCGAGACAGGGTTTCTCTGTGGAGCCTTGGCCATCCTGGACTCACTTTGTAGACCAGGCTGGCCTCGAACTCACAGCGATCCGCCTGCCTCTGCCTCCCGAGTACTGGGATTAAAGGCGTGCTACACTGGACTTTTTATTTTTATTTTTTAATTTTTAAATTTAAAAAAAATTTTTTTTTCAAAATAATTTTTAAAATTAATTTATTCTTGTTACATCTCAATGGTTATCCCATCCTTTGTATCCTCCCATTCCTCCCTCTCATTTTCTCCTTACTCCCCTCCTCTATGACTGTGCCTGAGGGGGACTTCCTCTCCCTTTATATGCTCATAGGGTATCAAGTCTCTTCTTGGTTAATTTTTTTTTTAATTTATTTATTTTGGTTTTTCGAGACAGGGTTTCTCTGTGTAGCTTTGGCTGTCCTGGACTCTCATTGTAGACCAGGCTGGTCTCAAAATCACAGAGATCCACCTGCCTCTACCTCCCCAGTGCTAGGATTAAAGGGGTGTACCACCACACCTGGCTACACTGGGCTTTTTAAATGGGTGCAGTAAGCATGTTACCCACCAAGGGCTGGAGAGATGGCTCAGCAGTTAAGAGCACTGTCTGCTTTTCCAGAGGTCCTGAGTTCAATTCCCAGCAACCACATGGTGGCTCACAGCCATCTATCATGAGATCTGGTGCCCTCTTCTGGTGTGCAGGTGTTCATGCAGGCAGAACACTGTATATGTAATAAATAAATAAATCTTTTTTTTTTTAAAAAAAGCATGTTACCCACCAAATACTACCCAGCCCTGTTTTCATTTCATTTTATTTCAGTTTTTAAAAAGATTTATTTATTTATTATTTGTGCAGTATTCTGCATGCCAGAAGAGGGCGCCAGAATCTCATTATAGGTGGTTGTGAGACATCATGTTGCTGTTGGGAATTGAACTTAGGACCTTTGATAGAGCAGGCAGTGCTCCTAACATCTGAGCCATCTCTCCGGCCCCCTCATTTTATTTTATTTTATTTTTAAAGATTTATTTATTGTATTATCGGCAGAAGAAGGCATCAGATAACATTATAGATGGTTGTAAGCCACCATGTGGTTGCTGGGATTGAACTCAGGACCTCTAGAAGAGCAGGCGGTGCCCTTAACCACTGAGCCATTTCTCCAGCCCCCTCATTTTATTTTTATATTCACTAATTTTGTGTATGTATGTGAAAGACAACTTGTGTGAGTCAGTTCTTTCTTCCCACCATCAGGTTCCAGGGCTTAAACTCAGGTTGTCAAGTTGACAGCAAGTATCTTAACCTACAGAGCCATCATGCCAGCCTCCTTATTTTTATTTTATTTTATTTTTTATTTATTTATCGGAGCTTTTAAAACAGTCTCTCTCCTCCTCCTTTCCTCTCTCCCCCTTCTCTTCTCACACCTTGACTGTCCTATGAGTGACCTACAGGTCCACCTACCTCTGCTTCCCCAGTGCTGCTCTGGGTCACCACTATCCAGCTGTATTTTTATTCTTTACATGTAAGATTTATTGGTAAGGCAGTGATGCTGCACACTTTTAATCTCAGTGCTTGGGAGGCAGAGACAGGCAGATCTCCATTAGTTCAAGGCCAGCCTGATCTACAGAGTGAGTTCTAGGATGGCCAGAACTACACAGTGAGATTCTGTCTTGGAAAAAAACAGAACCAAAAAGGTTGGGGTTTTTTTTGTTTTGTTTTGTTTTGGGTTTTTTTGTTTGTTTGTTTTTGGTTTGGTTTGGTTTGGTTTGGTTTTTCGAGACAGGGTTTCTCTGTGTAGCTTTGTCTGGCCTAGACTCACTTTGTAGACCAGGCTGGCCTCAAACTCACAGAGATCCGCCTGCCTCTGCCTCCCCAGAGCTGAGGTTAAAGGTGTATGCCACCACACCTAATTTTTAATTATCCGTGTTTGTGTGCCTTATGAGCACGAGTGCAGTTCCCTAGGAAAGCCAGAAGAAGGTGTCAGATATCTTGGAGCTGGACTTTACTGGGCTTGTGAGCCATGGGAGGTAGATGTTGGGAATTGAAACGTGGGTTATATGTAAGAAGAGTATGTGCTCTTGACCCTTGAGCCATCTCTACAGCGCCCTAACCTTGTACTCTGATCTTCCTGAATTAGCCTTTCAGGTGCTAGGGTGACAGGTGAGCCACTATGCCTTGCTTGAACTTCCTTTTGAAACTCAATCATGGGGATGGAAAATTTGGCTTATTGGTTAGGAACACTTGATGTTCTTGCAAAGGACCTAGATTTGATTCCCAACACCCACATAGCAGTTCACAACCATTTGTAACTCCAGTTCCAGGGCATCCGCTGCTTTCTTCTAGCCTCTGTGGGCACCACACACGCATGTGGTATATATTTATACCTATGCGAACAAACACTCAAACACATAAAATAATAAATCTGAAAAACATATATTTTAAAAACCTAAAAACATCTGATATTTCTCCCTTGGAGCCCTTCTCCCTCTTAAGAGTTTCTCATTCTTACTTAAATCTACATTCTCTCTACTTAAAATAAAATAAGTCATGATCTTAGGTCACATAGAGATTCTAGAATACATGCATTCTACATAGTCACTATCTTTAATAATTTTACATAATTTGCTTTTCTGACTCTTTTGTTTACTTTGCTATTTTACTTTGACCATTGATTAAGGCTTTTTGGTATAGGTGTGGGGAGCTTATGAGGTGTGTAGGAGTATTTGCAAATGTTCCAAATCAAGTCACAGGGAAGTGTGTGTGCAGATGGGCCTTTAACAGGAAGCGGGGTTGGGTACAGTGAGCCTTAACCTGTTACCTAAGATCATTAAAGGAAGAGTGGAGGAGAAGGAGCTCTCTTCAGGGTTTGGGCACTAGCCAGGTCAGGACATACACTGTCTGCCTATTTCACCCTGTCTCTGGCAAGGGTGCCCATCATTTGATTTGGTTTGTTTTCTGTTGAGACGCTGTTTCCTGTGCAGGATCTCAGGCTATCATTGAACTTGCCACCCTCAACCTTCCGTGAGTGGGGATCACAGGTTTACACCACCACACATCAACACTATACAGAGAGAGAGCTGCCTGTTCTCAAAAGCATATCGCACTTGTTCTTCCTTTCTTTCTGCAGGAAAAAGGTGAAGCTACAGGGACAGTTTAAAGGTCTGGTGAAAGCTGCCCAGCGAGGATCCCAGGTGGGACTCAAACTCCGCAGAAAGGATCGACGGCGGCCCTGAATCCTTGGGGGGATTGGAGCTGTACTTTGCTACGGTCCAAGGCTCCTTTCCATGCCCCCGCCCCATGCTGTTGAACACCAACTCAGGTGTGAGCCTTGTGAACCTGGACAGGGAATGACTCATTTGCCTAAGACTTTGGAAGCTCCAAATGTCCTTTAGAAACACTGTCAACATCTAGGGGCAGAACCGTGTGACATTGCTACCTCTGAGAAGGCACTATGAGGTCATCTTTCTGCCATGCATGGCCATAGTAGCAGAGTGACCATGGTCTGCATGTGTAAGATCTGCTGTAACCAGGCCTAGAATAAATGTATGACCATGCATCAACCCTGAAGATGAGTTTCATCTCTGCCCCTCCAGGGAAGAGAACGGCACCTGAACAGTGGCCTGAGTGGCTTGAGCCTTTCCTAACTCCCAGCAGCCTGTCTAGCCCGTGGTGTCAGTCTGTGTCAGAAGGGCTCCCTGCAGTCAGAAAGTGGCCTTAGGAGGCAGAAGGCAATGAATACTCCATGGCTGGTTGCTGGATCATAGTGTTGAGCCCTGGGGACCTGGAACAGGAAGCAACCTGGAACAGGAAGCAATGGCTAACAGCTCTCAGAGCTGCATCTGAGCTGCCTCTGTTCACAAGCCTCCAATCATTGCTTCAGCAGAGCCACTGAGCCCTTCCTCACTCCCAGTAGTCACTGAGGGAACCAAAGCAGAGAACATAGAGAAATGCTGCTTACTTGTTTTTCTTAAAACTCCCAGGACCACCTGCCCAGGGGTGGCCCAGGTTGGGCCCTCCCACATAAGTCAATAAGTGAGAAAATGCCCCTACAGAATGCAGGCCATTCTTGTTCGGTTGGGGGTGGGGGAAGGTGGGGTTGGTTTTTTTTTGAGTTTGGGGTTTTTTTGTTTTTCAAGACAGGGTTTCTCATTTTTGATCAGGCTGGTCTTGAACTCACAGAGCTCTGCCTGCCTCTGCCTGCCTCTGCCTCCCAAGTGCTGGGATTACAGGCGTGCACCATCTCCAGCTACAACATACATGTTCTTTTTTTTTTTTTTTGGTTTTTTGAGACTAGGTCTCTCTGAGTAGCCTTGGCTGTCCTGGACTCACTCTGTAGACCAGGCTGGCCTCGAACTCACAACGATCCACCAGCCTCTGCTTCCCAAGTGCTGGGATTAAAGGCGTGCACCACCATGCCCGGCTCAACATACATGTTCTTAAGTAGTCTCTGTTTTGGTTTAATTCCCTTGGCATTGCTAGGGCATTTCCATCCATGACTTTGGGCTACGAATCTTAGACGTACCACAGTTTGCCAAGAGGTGGCACTGTTTACATGCCTTGCTTCTTACAGACATCTAGAGATTTTTTTTTTTTTTTTTTTTTTTTTAGGTGTTTCAAGACAGGGTTTCTTTGTGGCCCTGGCAGTCCTAGACTCGATTTGTAGACCAGGCTGGCCTTGAACTCACAGAGATCCACCTGCCTCTGCCTCCAGAGTGCTGGGATTACAGGTGTGTGCCACCACGCCCGGTGCATCAAGCTAGAAAGGGAGCCAGAAGATTTATTAAAGATTTACAAAAGTTATCCAGTCATGATCCCCAATACCACCACTCGGCATCACATTTATCTCAGCCCAGGCCCTTTCCTGGCTCTGCCTTTCTCAAGAAAAGGAACCACAGGCATTAGGAAGCCTCCTGTAAAGGAGGGTGGGTCTGAGCCAATCCCCCGCTATTGATGTCTGCAAAGAAGCCTGAAGCCTGCATGCTTATTACAGCGTGTCTTCCAAGAAGCTCTGCTTCCTTCCAAGGAGGGAGAGATGACCTGGGAAGGCCGCTATTAGTGAAGTGCTGAGCTCTGTTCTTTAGTGGTAGATTGCAAGGGTTTTGTTTTGTTTTGTTTTGTTGGTGCAGAGCTAAGGAATTGTCTTCTGTCCTAGGAGCTCAGGGCTTGAAAGAAGTTAGGGAGCCGGCTGGTGCTGCTCCTCTGTCCATGGGGGGGGGGGTGGGCATGTGTGACAAGACCACGGCAGCATGCCTCTCACCGGAGTCAGCATATCACAGCACTAGTAGAAAAGTTACAACCTTCATCCATTCTCAGAAGCTGAAGGGGAAATCATGCCCTGCCAAAAAGGCAGTTCTGCTGGCAGGTGTGCTTGAGCACTGGGCCTGACAAAGGCAGTCTAATCAAGTGACTGTCTTGGTGGTTCATTGATGGCAGAGGCTGCTCTCACAGGTTAATGAATGTTTATGGTATTCCAGTAGCCACTGGCTGAAGTCCTAAGTCCTCCCCCCCCCATTGTTTTTCTTGGTTATATTCTTTGAAAGAGTAATCCATATTAAAATGTTTTGTATTTCATTGTAAAGGAAAGATTCATAGAACATTTGGGGGGAAAACCCAGAAATGTCAAAATAGGAACTAGAGTCTTTTTATCAGATTTTCACATAACCCTTATGTACTTGATTCAATTTCTTTTTCACTCAGGGTCCACTTTTCTTTTTTCTTTTCTTTTATTTATTTTTTTTGTTTTTGTTTTTTTGTTTTTTGTTTTGTTTTGTTTGTTTGTTTCTCTGTGTAATACCCCTGGCTGTCCTAGACTCACTTTGTAGATGAAGCTGGCCTCGAACTCACAATGATCCGCCTGCCTCTGCCTCCCAAGTGCAGGGATTAAAGGTGTGCGCCTAGCTAGGGCCCACTTTTTCTTTTTAAAAAAGATTTATTTATTATCTACACAGTGTTTTTGTCTGCATGTATGTTTGTGCGCCAGAAGAGGGCACCAGATCCCATTATAGGTGGTTGCGAGCCACCATGTGGTTCCTGGGGCCCACTTTTCTTTTGACAAAGGTAATGTACTTATTTTGTAGTGTTTGGGAACCACCAGGAACTGCATAGTAGGCTAATGCTCTTCCACTGAGCTATATCCCATCCCTAATACTTTCTTTTGTATTTATTTTGTTTTGTTTGAGACAAGTCTTCACTGTCACCCTGGCAGAGTGTCCTTGAATTCACAGCAATCTGCTTGCCTCTGTTTCTCAAGTGCTGGGATTACAGGTGTGCATAACCACATCTGGCTGTTCTGTTGTTTTGAAGACAGTCTCAGGCTGTAAGCCTAAAGTAGCTTGAAACTTACAATCCTGCATCAGTCTCCGGAATCCTGGGATTGCAGGCAAATGTACTACTTCCAGCTAAGAAACAAATTTTTGTTTTGTTTCTTTAAAAAAATTTTTTTTTACTTTTTGAATTTTTCTTATTTTTTTCTTTTATCTTTTTGTTTTGTTTTGGTTTTTTTGTTTGTTTTTCGAGACAGGGTCTCTCTGTGTAGCCTTGGCCATCCTGGACTCATTTTGTAGACCAGGCTGGCCTCGAACTCACAGCGATCCGCCTCTGCCTCTGCCTCCTGAATGTTGGGATTAAAGGCGTGCGCCACCACGCCCGGCTCTTTTTTAATTTTTTATGCTTAATATTGATGTGTATGAGTGTATAGCCTGCATGTATGTTTATATGTATATATACTATATGTGTGCCTGGTGCCCGTGGAGGTCAGAAGAAGGTGTAGATCCTCTGGAACTGAAGTTATAGATGGTTGTGAGTCACTGTGTGGATGCTGGGAACTAAGCCTGAGTCTTTTGCAAGAGCAATGTGCTCTTTTGGTTTTTGAGACAGGGTTTCTCACTGTAGCCTTGGCTGTCCTAGACTCTGTTTGTAGACCAGGCTGGCTTTGAACACACAGCGATCTGCCTGCCTCTGCCTCCTGAGTGTGGGATTAAAGGCATGTACCACCACACCCAGCAATGTGCTCTTAATCTGTGAGCCAGCTCTCCAGTTCCAAAGATATAATAAGCATATATGTAACAAAGTTCTTACCCTACCTGAGTAAATATTTCAGTGGCCCAGTTTATTTCTAGAGGCTTTTGGAGGCCTTGAGTATTGCCGCTCATTGCTTACACAGGAATTTAAAGTCACCACTTGATGCTAGATTGTGTGTAATATTCAGAAAATGACATGATGAATGCTCTTTGTTCTATTTTTATACATTATTATGATTGGATAGATGACTGTACTCTAGAAAAAAACCCTGATTTGGGACAATGTAAGCTGGTTTGCCATTTCCTGAAATTATGCTTAATGTAGCTACTGTCATTAGAAACATTTACCAAGCAGTTAGCTGACAGCCAGTCACTTAAGGCCAGGGCGCACACAGCAGAAGTTTGGTTCCTCCCACTTCATCCCATTGATTGCCATGGAAATGCTCAGTGGGTCTTCTTCAAGAACAAGTATTCTTTTTTGTTTGTTTGTTTGGTTTTGGTTTTGGTTTTTTGAGATAGGGGGTAGCCTTGGCTGTCCTGGACTTGCTTTGTAGATCAGGCTGGCCTCGAACTCACAGCAATCTGCCTGCCTCTGCCTCTCCAGTGCTGGTATTAAAGGTATGTGCCACCACGCCTGGCCTCTCCCTCTTTCTTTTCTTTTCTTTCTTTTTTGTTTGTTTGTTTGTTTGTTTGTTTTCAGTTTTTCAAGACAGGGTTTCTCTATGTAGCCTTGCTGTCCTGTGCTTGCTTTGTAGACCAGCTGGCTTTGAATTCATAGTGATCCACCTGCCTCTGCCTCCTGAGTGCTGGGATTAAAGGCATGTGCCACCAGCCCAACTGGTTCATTCTTTCAGAGACAGAGTTTCTTGGTATAGCCTTGCCTGTCCTGGACTCACTTTGTAGACCAGGCTGACATGGAATTCACAAAGACCCACCTGCTTTTGCTTCCCAAGTACTGGAATTAAAGATGTAAGCCACAATGTCTGGCAAAAGTGCAATTTATTAATTTTTTTTTAAGACAAGGTTTCTCTATGTAGCCTTGGCTGTCCTGGACTCATTTTGTAGACCAGGCTGTCTTCGAACTCACAAAGATCTGCCTGCCTCTGCCTCCAAGTGCTGGGATTAAAGGCGTGCACCACCATGCCTGGCTCAGTTTATTAATTTGTAATGAGAAATGTAACTATCCAAGATATAATGATTGGCCAGAACATCCTGCGCTTTGCATTAAGTCAAAATCACAAGCAACTACAAAACAGGAATACATGGTAGTGTTGTCCTTGTGGTAGGACACACCTGCAGATTTAGGCACACACCCCCACCAGCAGCCTGCTGGAGTCCAATACCCCAGTGAGCGAGCAGGAGAGATCATTTTTCTCCTGTGTTAACCAGACTGCTCCCTGCTGCCGCAAAGTGTTTCTGAGATTCAATTAGGCTTGGGCTCCTTCACACATGGCATGCCTGGATCAAATTTCTAAGCCCAGCTCTTCTGGCTTTTGTATGGGAGACAGTCTGTTCCTTCTAGGGCCTGCTATGGATAACTGATCCTCCATCGTGTAGGGTAATTAGATTCCTATGATGTCACCCTGAAGACCTAGAGGTACCCTCTAGACCTGATTGTTGGAAATCACAGTTCCAGAGCATGGAAAGCCCAGCCGCTAGACAGATGGACTGAGTGGATCCAGGTGTGGCCTGTGCATCTCCACAGCTCTTCTGCAGGTTGTGTTAGCCTTTGAAGGCCAGCTTTAACCAGAATGGCTGCCATAATAGAGCTCCTAGACTTGAGGCCACAAAGCAAGCGAGCCCATAAAATGACAAGGCATGATTATCAGCCTGAGCAGATTTCAAACAGCATGTGTATTGATTGCATCATTGTACAATAATTCTTATCTAAACATGCCCTCTTAATCATTCCAACTGCAAGTTCTGCTTCTTACAAGGAAGCAAGGCACACCCAAAGCATACACTGTAGTAATCAAGTGGAAACTCTGACATCTAGTATTCTGAAGACAGTTCCCTGCCAAGATAAGGACTGTCACATGGGCCACATGTGTTCCCGTACCTAGCACTTCACCCAGAGCCAGGTAAGCACAACCACACACCTGATCCTGTCTGGATCTGAAACTCCTGTATGGGGCTGGGGATGGGGTATCGGCAGTTATAGCCCAGACTGTTGTGGCTTTTACCCTTTGGGATTATATTTATAAAACTGTGTTTGTTTCTCTTAGTTTACTTTTTTTTTTTTTTCCAATCTAGGGCATCTTGTGTAGCCATGGCTGTCGTGGACTCACTTTGTAGACTAGGCTGGCCTGGAATTCACAGAGATCCACCCTCCTCTGCCTCCTGAGTTCTGGGATTACAGGCATGTGCCACCACACCTGGCCTCTTTGTTTATTCTTTTTTGGTTTTCTTTTTTTCTTTTTTCTTTTTTTGTTTTTTTTTTTGGTTTTTCAAGACAGAGTCTCTCTGTGTAACCTTGGCTGTCCTGGACTCACTTTGTAGACCAGGCTGGCCTCAAACTCACAGGGATCCGCCTGCCTCTGCCTCCCGAGTGCTGGGATTAAAGGCGTGCACCACCACACCCGGCTTATTTTTTAGTTTTTGAGACAGGGTCTCTCTGTGTTACCCTTGGCTGTCCTGGACTCACTTTGTAGACCAGGCTGGCCTCGAATTTACAGCTATCACCTGCCTGTGCCTCCCAAATGCTGGGATTAAAGGTGTGCACCACCATGCCCAGCTCTTAGTTTATATTTTAACCCTGGCTATCACACAAATAATTGAGACTTTTATATTTGTTTATAAGGCTTCTCAACACAATCTTGAGTAGTTTAAGTCTGTTCTTAACTATCCTGACTCCATCTTTGCCACAATCCCCAAGCTCCTCCCTTTTTAGTTCTTTCTATGCTCCAGATGAATCATCTTCAGCTCTCCTCCACTTTTGCCTTTCACTGAATCCCCTTACTTCCTCCTCCCTGGGCTGGCAGGAAGTCCAGCCCTTTTCTCTCCCCTGCTCAGCAATTGGCTGTAAGCAGCTTCTTTGGCATACAAGGGAAGCAGAGTTTATATAACATTGAGACAGGAGATTCTCGGAACAGGGCTTACAACTAGATATGGGGGATACAGAAATCAGCATCTGAATTACACAATAACCGTATGTGAACATTTGCCTTAGGCATTCACACACACACCCTCCATCTCTGTGATACCTACTACAGTCAGTTGCATTATATCTGTGGTTTATGATTCCCACCTCACAGTTTACCTCACCCCCACCCTTCCCAAATGCTATTCTCCCCCACCAAAGTCTGGTGGACTTGTGATTCAAGTAGCTATGTGGCCAGGCCTGGGAAGTTAAAGTACATGCCCCACAACCTGCTACACTGAGCCCTGGGAGAATATGGTAACACCAAAAGGTTTGGCTGTGAATTTGCAAGTGCCGTGTAAGGTTGCCATGGTTATCTGGGGGACTCATTACTTTCCAAATGCATCCTTGGGACATGAACCAGTTACAGAACTAGTCTAGGTAAGGCAGGGTGGAGCAGAGTCAGAGCTGACTGAGGTGAAGGGTAGGCCTGAGTTTCCTTTCTACCTTCCAGGAGGCAGACCTGCAAGTCTTTCTTCACATCATTTTCTTCTTTCACATTCCTTGTTTTTTCTCCCCTACTTTTATACACACTTACTGCACTCATCCTGAGTGAAGCACTTCCAACAAAAATTTGGAGGCAATGGACCTAGTGGTAGGATCCTTCCTGTCACAAAGTTAAGAAGGTGGGGCCTGGAGAGATGGCTCAGCACAGGTTGTTTTATCAGGGGTCCTGAGTTCAATTCCTAGCAACCACATGGTAGCTCGAAACCAACTATAACTGTAGTCCCATAGGATCTGATGCTCTGATGCCCTCTTGTGGTGTTCATAATACATGCGTACAAAACACCCAAATGCATACATATATCTTTTGTTTGTTTTTGTTTTTCTTTTTTAGTATGTTTTATTAATTCATTCATATTACATCTCAGTTGTTATCCCATCCCTTGTATCCTCCCATTCCTCCCTCCCTCCCTCCCATTTTCCCCTTACTCTCCTCCTCTATGACTGTGACTGAGGGGAACCTCTTCCCCCTGTATATGCTCATAGGGTATCAAGTTTCTTTGTTTTTGTTCTTCGAGATAGAGTTTCTCTGTGTAACCCTGGCTGTCCTGGACTCGCTAATAAATACATCTTTAAAATAATAATAATAAAGTTGACAAGGTAGAGGCAGATCAAAAAGCAATGAAAGGGGCTGGAGAAATGGCTCAGTGCTTTAGAACACTTGTTGGTCATGCAGAGGACCTGGGTTCAATCCCAGCATCCACATGGTGCCTCACACCATCCATAGCTCTAGTTCATTGGTACCCAACACCCATTCATAGCCTGGCGTGCTCATGGTGCACAGAGCAGGTAAAACACTCTCATACACATACATTCTCTAAAAGACTTATGTATTGTTTATACAATGTTCTGTCTGCATGTGTGCCTACACACCAGAAGAGGGCAACCAGATCTCACTATAGATGGTTATGAGTCATCATGTGGTTGCTGGCATTTGAACTGTTCTTAACCTCTGAGCCATCTTTCCAGTCCCATAAAAGAGAAAGAAATGAGGCATGGAGATGTTTCTCTGGCTGCTTTTCCAGAGAACTAGTGTGTGATTCCCAGCATCCACATGGCAACCCACAGCTATCTGTAATGCCAGCTGCCTTCTGGCCTCTCAGGGCAACAGGCACCAGCATTCTGCACAAACATATATGCAGCCAAAACACCCATATGTGTAAAGTAAGTTTATGAAACATGATTGGTGAGTGCCTTGGAAGGCAGCAGGAACATTTTGAGGGCTGTAGCAGGCGGGCCCACTGGCTAACACCTGAAGGGTGAGAGGGCTTCCTGTCCAAATGTCCCAGGTGTCTAAGCCTAAGGGCAGCAAGTAGTTGACCTATCTCCAAGTTCATTTTGCCCTCAGGCTCAGTGTTCTCCTCACAGTATATGTTGGGATATAGGTATGTTGGGGAATACTTATTCCACTTTGGGGTCATGTAGCTACAGGTACAGTTGGGGAGAAGGAATGATCCAGACTGAAGAATAGCACATGACCCCTTGAAGCAGAAGTTTGAGTTCCTAGATTTACAGCGTGGCCCAAGCAAGGGAGCAAAGAAGAGGGAGGGACCACTTCTGGGGAGTGCCATCTCACCAGCCCATCATCTAGCCCCATCCGAGGCCATCATCCTCACAACAGCTGATGGTGTTTCTCTATGTAGTCCTGGATGGCCTCAAACTCAGAGAACCACCTGCCTCTGTCTCCCAAGGGCTGGCCAATGATCTCTCAAAAAACAATAACAAATTGGATCAGGACAGTGTCTTGAGTGCCTGCTCCCAATTAAAGTTGCAGGAATCCTGTAAGAATTGCCACCAGCAACTGCCGGTGCCTAAGTCTGGAAACTCACAAATAGGAGAGGATTTATCAGTGTGGGGGCCGGAGAGAGAAAGATTGGAATATCAACAGGTGAGCAATATATATATATATATTTAGAGAGAGAGAGAGAGAGAGAGAGAGAGAGAGAGAGAGAGAGAGAGAGAGAGAGGAGAGAGAGATTACCTTTAAGGTTTGAGGTTGGGGGTGTCCCAAAATGAGAACTAGACGAAGAATAATCAGTGAGACAGAAAAACAAAAGCAAAAAGCAAAAAACCAACCAGGGCCCTGGGGAGATGGCTCAGCAATAAAGAGTATGCTCTCTTCTTTTAAAGGATCCCAGTTTAGTTTTCAGCACCCACATTGAGCAGTTTACAGCCTCCTGTAACTCCAGCTCCAGGGAAGCTAACATCTCTGGCATCTGAGGACAGACATACACACCTTAAAAGTAATAATTATAGCTGGGCGTGGTGGCCCTCGCCTTTAATCCTAGCACTTGGGAGGCAGAGGCGGGCGGATTGCTGTGAGTTCGAGGCCAGCCTGGTCTACAAAGTGAGTCCAGGATGGCCAAGGCTAACACAGAGAAACCCTGTCTCAAAAAGACAAAACAAACAAACAAAAAACCAAAAGTAATAATTATAATGCTGAGTGGACATGGTGATACACACCTTTAATGCCAGCAGAGGCCGGCGGATCTGAGGCCAGCCTGGCTTACAAAGCCAGTTCCAGGACAGCCAGGGCTTTTATACAGAGAAACCTTGTCTACAAAAACAAAAACAAAACAAAAATAATAAATATAAACTGGGTGTGGCAGGGCACACCTTTAATCCCAGCACTCGGGAGGCAGAGGCAGGCGGATCGCTGTGAGTTTGAGGCCAGCCTGGTCTACACTGTGAGTTCAGGGAAACCAAGGCTACACCAAGAAACCCTGTTTTGAAAAACAAAAACAGAAACAAAAAACAACAACAAAAAGGAAGATTGCAGGGAGTTCTGTTAATTTAGCAGTTCAGGCTAAACTTCTGACTAAGAGGAATAGAATTAAGCAGTTAAACAAAAGCTTGCCTAGAAGACACCAGGTCCTGGGTTTTTTGTTTTTTGTTTTCCCCAGACTGCTGGGAGTGGGAGGAACACTTTTTAGTGTTTTGCCCGCATGGATGTATGTGCACCAAGTGTGTGACTGGTGCCCACAGAGGTCAGAAGAAGACGTAAGATCCCCCGGAACCAGAATTGCAGATGGTTGTGAGCCACCAGAGGGTGCTGGGAATGGAACCCTGGTTTTCTGCAAGAGCAGCCAGTGCTCTTAACTGCTATGAGCCAGCTCTCCGGCCCCCATTCATTCTTTTTTTTTTTTTCCCATTATTTTTTTTTTAAATTCTGTGTGTGAAGGTGGGCGCAGTGGTGCATACCTGTAATATAATACCAGCACTCGAGGAGACAGAGGCAGGCAGATTGATGTGATTTCGAGGCCAGCCTGGTCTACAAAGCAAGTCCAGGACAGCCAAGGCTACACAGAGAAACCCTGTCTTGAAACACCAAAAATAAAAAAAAATTTTTAAAAAAAGTTAAATATAAGCAAAAAGGAGGTAAACCATTTTAAAATGTTATTTAACCTGATACAATATTTAGGGTAACGTGTTTTAAATTCCGTATATTTTGACAGTCTATGAAGTTCACTTCATACATTTTTTTTTTCTTTTCAAGATAGGGTTTCTGTGTGTAGCTTTGGCTATCCTGGAACTCTCTTTGTATACCAGGCTGGTCTTGAACTCAAAGCAATCCACCGGCCTCTGCCTCCCAATGCTGGGATTTAAGGCATGTACCACCATTCCCGACTATTTATTTTAAAATAACATTTTTATTGTATGTGCATTAGAGCTTTGCCTGCATAAGTGTCTGTGTGAGGGTCTTGGATCCCCTGGAACTGCCATGTGAGTGCTGGGAATTGAACCCAGGTCCTCTGGAAAAGTAGCCAGTGCTCTCTCAACCACTGAGCTATCTCTCCAGCCTCAGTTTATGTTTCAATGTGATGGGTTATCTTAGTTCAAACTAGCTGTGTCTCAAGTGCTTAACCAGGCTTAGGAATGGATGCTTACAAATGGAACATACCAACTCTTTCTTTATTGAAGCATTGGATTCCCTTTAAACAAGACTTAAATTTTTGTTGATGTTATTGTTGAGTTATTTTGTTGTTTTTCGTTTTTTTTTAGTTTTTGAGACAGGGTTTCTCTGTGTAACTTGGCTGTCCTGAACTTCCATTGTAGACCAGGCTGCCTGAACACAGAGATCTACATGCCTCTGCCTCCCTGAGTGCTGGGGTTTATAGAAGTGTCCTACCCTGGCCAGTTTCTCACCTGTTTTTTTTTTTTAAAGTAGATATTTATTTCTTTATTATGTATACAATATTCTGCCTGCATGTAACCTTGCATGACAGAAAAGGGAACCAGATCTATTATAGATGGTTGTGAGCTAGGAATTGAACTCGGGACCTTTGGAAGAGCAGCCTCTTAACCTCTGATCCATCTCTCCAGGCCCCTCACCTGTTTTGTTTTGTTTGTTTGTTTGTTTTGTTTTTTTAAACAAATGATCACTATGTAGCCTGGGCTAACCTCAAGCCAATCCCTCTATTTCAGCCTCCCAAATGCTAGGATGACAGGCTTGCATTACCACACCTGGCTGGCAGTTTATTTTCTCACATTGCTGAATAATACTCCATTGTATGGACCCACACACATTTTGTTTATCCACTCACCATTTGAAGGACATTTGGATTGTTTACAGTTTCAAAGCTATGACTAATGCTGCTGTGAACATTCAGGTGCCTGTCTGTCAGTTTCTTTGAGTGGAGTCTGAGAGTAGCCTCACTAGGTCATCTGGGAAGTGCACGCCTTTAATCACAGCCCTCGCGAGGCAGAGGCAGGCGGATCCCTGTGAGTTCGAGGCCAGCCTGGTCTACAAAGTTAGTCCAGGACAGCCAAGGCTACACAGAGAGACCCTGTCTTGAAAAACCAAAAAGAAAAAGAAAAAAAGAAAGAAAGAAAGAAAGAAAGAAAGAAAGAAAGAAAAGAAAAACAAAAAACTTATTTATCTATATGAGTACACTGTCCTCATGTACATCAGAAGAGGGTACCAGTTTGTTGTGAGTCACCAGGTGATTGCTTGGAATTGAACTCAAGACCTCTGAAAGAGCAGCAAGTGCTCTCAACCACTGAACCATCTCTTCAGTCCCACCTTTTGGCATTTCAACATGCCTAAAAGTATTTCTGCTCCCTAGAATATAGCTACTCTAGAACTGCCCCATAAACCTTCTAAAATATAGCATACCCTTTTTTTCTTTCTTTCTTTCTTTTTTTTTTTTTTAGGGTTTCTCTGTATTATCTTGGCAGTCTGGGGCAACCCCTATTTTATAGACTAGAATCAGAACACACACACACACACACACACACACACACACACACACAGGAGAAGTGACCCCACCCGGTGGGATTCCCCATTACCCTAGCTGGTGTCTCTGAAGGCAGGTATGTTAAAATGAGGTCTGAATAAATGCTGAAGGCCCTGAGTCCGGTGCGGCCCACAGGGCATTGCTGAAAGCTTGCAATGTCTCTTCCCAGGCTGGCCGCCAGTGTGCCAGGCGCATGGCTAGCATTGCTTCCTTTCTTGATACCTTCTCATTACTTTTAATTGCATCGGGCCTCTCTCACACCTGGTATCTTGCTTCCTATTGCAGGGCACCCCTCTCCACCTCCCACTGGCCCAGCACAGCACTTCTTTCTGAGCTCTCCCGAGAAAGTGCCCCAAGAAAATGGAGCAGGGCTCCTGAAAGGCACACATCTCTGTGATGAACATCTAATATCCACATCCAGGAATATTTACACAGCAATCTGCACACAAAAGCAATGTTACAAAGAGAAGGGCATTTTTTCTTTCTTTCTTTCTTTCTTTTTAAATGCTGTCTCACAGTTCCATTTCCTACAGTAGTAAGAACACTAGTGGAATTACTCTGACAGTAAGACAAAACAACTTCCAAGGATGCTGGGGTAGAAACAATAGCTTTGCCAGACCCATTAATGTTTAAAGTCAATGGAGCATAAAACTGCTTTTCTCTACTTACAGCCAGACATCATCTTACGGACTGGAGGGGGGGAAATTGCCATTTTAACTCTGCTGAAATCCATAAGCTCTCTCCTAATTTTCATTCTCCTTGAGATTCTCCAGTAAGTACCATCAGAATGAAAACGAGGCTGTCTCTCCGGGGAGAATGGCTTCCAGTCAGTCTTCAACAGTCAAGTGTATGAAGAGACGGAGGAGGGAGCTGCCTGCTAAGAAAGGTGCCCTCACCTAAACCTGCAGAACCAGCTGTAGTTGTGACACACCTTGAAATTTGGGAGCCCCTGAGTGCTTTCTGGTAGGCCCTGAACAATCCCAGGGCAAAGTCCACAGGAAGCAGAATTCTAAGGGCCAGCCCAGTCCTAGGAAGTATTGCCTTCAGGGTCTACTTTACTTAGTGGGCAAAGGCAACAACCTTTATTATGAAGATATTAGCTCTTTCCCCTAGGGAATTGCTGGAAGAGAGCCCAGAGGCTGTCAGTAAACCGCTGGGCCTAATCCCACAGTACATTTGTGTAATGCCTGACAAAGCCTGCTCCCATCTTCCCATTTGATTCTGAAAACAGTTTCCAAAGGAGGCAGGGCAGAGATTCTCCCTCCCCTCACCCTCACCCCACCCCCCAGTTTTACAAGTGAAAACACTTGTAAACTGATTTGTCAGGAGTCCCACACCCAGCTAGTAGTGGGGATGAGACTGAATCTAGGTCTTTGTACAACCTGTTTAGTGCTCTTTTGACTCCCAGGAGACTGCTCAGAATATTCCTGGCCCCACCCATTTCTCACAACCACAGTTCCCAGCACCTGGGAACTCAGGATGGGTCTCTGTGTGCCCAACCCACACTCCTGTCTCTCACCCAGGAATTAGAGCTCTGGTTGGCAAACTGAGGGGGACGAGAGAAGAAGAAATTAATTGCATCTCAGCTCCCTGAGCCAAAGACCAAAAACAAAACAACAACAAAACAACAACCAAAACCAACTCTAGATGGACTTGAGAAACAAACAAAAAACTCCAATAACAGCAATAAGGCATTAGAAAGAAAGAAAAATAGAACTTTTTGATAACCTTTTGGAGGCAGGAGACTAGTTCTAGCATTATGTTAGAAGTCTTAAAGGCCTGAGGTAGCACATGCCTTTCTTTAATTTTAGCACTTGTGAGGCAGAAGCAGGTGGATCTCTGAGTTCAAGGCCAGCCTGGTCTATAAGGTGAGTTCTAGGACAGCCAGGACTATACAGAGAAACTGTCTTTGTAAAAAAGATTTATTATTATGCATACAGTGCTCTATCTGCCGGCATGTACACCAGCATGCTCGAAGAGGACATTAAATTTCATTATAGATGGCTGTGAGCCACCATATGGTTGCTGGAAATTGAACTCAGGACCTCTGGAAGAACAGTCAGTGCTCTTAACCTCTGAGCCAACTATCCAGCTCAAGCCTGTCTTGAAAAACAACAAACTTCTTGTTTTACTAGCTTGGGGAGGATGTTAGCATAATGCCTAGCAAACAATGACGTCATCTGCCCACCACTATGTATGCTAGCTGCCCAGAATATAAAAGGGCAGACACACCTGTCTCTCTATTACACCTCTCTTCTTTCTTCCTCTTCCTCTCTCTTGCTGTCTCTGTCTCTCTCTCTCTCTCTGGGGTGCCCTTCCCTCTTCTCTGCTCACTAATGCTTCTTCTTTTTTTTTTTTTTTTTTTTTTTTTTTGAGACAGGGTCTCTGGCTGTCCTGGACTCACTTTGTAGACCAGGCTGGACTCAAACTCAGAGTGATCTGCTTGCCTCTGCCTCCCGAGTGCTGGGATTAAAGGTGTGTGCCACCACTGCCTGACCACACACCCAAAATAAGGTTGTTGTTGTTTTTTTTCTTTTGTTTTTCCAAGACAGGGTTTCTCTGTGCAGCCTTGGCTGTCCTAGACTCACTTTGTAGATAAGGGTGGCTTCGAACTCACAGCGATTCGCCGGTCTCTGCCTACCAAGTGCTGGGATTAAAGGCCTGGGCCACCACGCCCGGCCCCTGGCCAAGGTTTTCAGTAATACTAAAATCTAGTGGTTTCAAATGAATGACATACATCACATATTAATGAGAAGAGTACGTTCACCCAGTTCTAGGTATTTCGTGTATTTACAAAAACAACAACAAACAAACAAAATCCAAACTCAAAAACCCTTTGACCTAAAATTCTACTCTTAGGAATGTACTCTGAAAAATGAATCATAAACTTGGAAAAGTTTTCTGAGAAAAAACGTTAGTCACACACAGTACAACAGTGAAATCGGAGAAACAGCAAACGCTGAAGGAATTTAAACAATTACAAGCACTTATGGAAATTTACGTAATCATTACAGTGTTTTCAAAGCGCGCGCAATCACTGGAAAAGTGTTTATAACTTAATGCGGGGTTTAAAATAAAGTGATTTTTGTATGTGGCTGTATAATGTACAGATAAAAGGCTAAAAATGAAAAAAAAATCCTTTAATCTGGTTTGAATCCTATGGTTACGAGAAATTTTTTCCTTTAAACTACAAAGAAGTCAACTCTTGCCAAGATGTGGCTCTGAGTAGTGGCAGGGACAGGAGGAAGTCTCGGTTACTCAGACCACAAGCTCCAGGGGCGTCGGTTCCTTCTCCTCCCCCTACCCCCACCGTTCAGAGCCGCCCTCCCCTGGGGCCACCCCTCCCCCGGGCCGCGCGGGCCAATGCGGGTGCGCGGAGTGGAGCCGGGCGGGCTCGGGCGTTGGCGACACGTGGGGAAGAAGCGAGCGCAGCGGAGGAGGGGCTGAGTGTGATGGGGGTGTGTCCGTGAGTGGGAGAAGCCAAGTGGCAGTCTCCTAGTGTACCTGTTTCCCGACCGCTCCTAGGGCGTGGGCTCGACGAAGGCGGTACCAAGACCATGGAGTTCCACACTGGGGTATAAGCTAGCACTGAGCGAGGGTGTGGGCCGCGGTGCGGCGCGATGCGCGTCGTCCAGCGCCCCCAAAGTATTCTAGCGGACGTCCCTACCCCCCTCAACCAAGCGCGGTGGTAGGAGCCGCGCGACGTCACCCATTGTTTACAAATCAACCCGAGCCGGCTGCGTTCCGGCTCCCGCGGCTCGGAGACGCGCCGTGCGACTGCCCGGTGGTCCCGGCTTCCGCGTCCCAGGCCCGACCCGGCCCGGGCCTCCGCCCCGCTTCCGCCCCAGCCAAGACCCGCCGAATCCGCGGGCACCCGAGCCGCCAGCGACGCCCGCTCAGCGGCGGGGGCTCGGGCGGGGGGCCATGCCGTGCGGGCGGGAGGAGGAGGAAGCCGGCGACGAGGCGGAGGGGGAGGAGGACGACGACAGCTTCCTCCTGCTGCAGCAGTCGGTGACTCTGGGCGGCTCGGCGGACGTGGACCGGCTCATCGCCCAGATCGGCGAGACGCTGCAGCTGGACGCGGCGCACGACGGTCCGGCCTCGCCGTGTGCTGCCCCGGACCCTCCGCCCCCGCCCCCGGCCCCGCGGGTGTTGGCGACGCTGCCGGCTGACACGGCCCGGGCCCCAGCGAGGCGGCTGCTACGGCCGGCAGCGCCTGCGGAGGCCCGGGACCCAGCGCCCCCGGGAGCCGTGCGCTGCGTACTGGGAGAGCGCGGGCGCGTGCGGGGCCGGGCGGCGCCCTACTGCGTGGCGGAGCTCGCCGCCGGCGCCAGCACACTTTCCCGGCCTGGGAGGCGGGGGTGGCTCCCGGGTGCCGTGGCATCCCGGCGAATTCAGCAGCGGCGATGGGCCCCAAGCGGATCGCGCGCGGGCGAGGACGACCCACACCGGCTTCTGCAGCAGCTCGTGCTCTCGGGAAACCTCATTAAGGAGGCGGTGCGCAGGCTCCAGCGAGCGGTCGCCGCGGTCGCAGCCACGAGCCCCGCGAGCGCCCCGGGATCCGGAGGTGGCCGAAGCGGACCGGACTCAGTTACCCTGCAACCCTCGGGCGCCTGGCTCTGACCCGGGGTCCCTGGAGGAGGAAGAGGACGCCGATACGCAGATCCAACAGTGTCCTGCCCCGGGACAGTCGGGAACTGAAGCCGTCGTCCCTCCAGTGGTGGACTACAGCTCCAAAGTTACCGGCCGAGAGAGACTGTTAGGGAAAACGAACTCGACTGCGCAGTAGTACCGCCAGCCGAGGACCTAGGATCTACCGGGAGAACTGTGGCAGCTACTTGATTGACTTGGACCTGACTAAGCTCTTTGGGGTGGGGGTGGGGGCATCGTGTGTTTGGTTGGATTGTTTATAGATATGGCTCGCAGGGCCAGGAATCGAGAGGGCTTTCTATCAATACTTGAAAACGAATAGTAGGCATACGTGGTCTCTTTATTTTGAGTGGAGAAGTTTCCTGAATTTGGTGCTACAATTGCAGGGCTCTTTGTTGATTCTGGGGTGAAGAATGTGAAAACTTAGCAGTTGGGATAGCCTGCTTTCTCCTCCTACCTTGAAGGTGGTCCATGGGACCCAGTTGATGAATTCTCGAAAGTGAGGGAGAGATGTTTAACGTGGACTCAAGGTCAGGATGAGTTGGATGTTGTAAAGTTCTTGGGAAAACTAACTATGGTGTTTTTTTTTGTTTTGTTTTTGTCTTGATCCAAGTGAGGACCTGTATGTTTTGCCAGCGCTGCAGGCCAACAGGGCCGTGTAAGAAGAGTTATTTGCTTTTTCCGTGCTTTTCTCTTTCCAGAACTCCTGCTAGGCCACTCTTGGCCATGGCACCAGCTTTCTCAGAAACGGCCACAACCAACCTCCTTCCTGCCATCGTGGGGGGTGGGGGGAGGCGGGTAGATGAAACAGTAGACACACTTTTCTGCTCTGTTTTGGCCCTCCGCAGAGTTGGTCGGGACCTCTCCTTCCTTACCTGCCATTTCTTGGTGACTATAAGTTTTCAAAATGTGACTCCAAGTGGAGAAACCGCTGGCTTTTCTCCTTGTAAAACTTGAGGGCCTCCTTTCTGAGGTGCCACCCCGAAACTTTAAGGTAGCTATTTTTTTTTTTTTTTTTTAAGATTCAATGGCTTGTTCATCCTCCAGATGTAGCTGTTGACGTACACTTCGCAACGGAGTGTCTGAAATTGTGGTGGTCCTGATTTATAGGATTCATAATTAAAATGACTTGCTGAATAAATTTGGTTTTGTTTTGGAAAACCGGTTGGCTTTTTGATTGGAGGGGGTGGAAGGTGGAATGGTGCTGCCAAAAGGAAAGCCTATACTTCGGGTAACTAGGGGGCAAGGGCCAGAGCCATGTTTTAAGTTGACTCTCGGAGACGTGTGCTTGAGTGCCTCTGGGTTTTTTTTTATTTCGCAGACATTCCTTTTGAGACAGGTTCTCGTAGGCATAGAACTCACTGTGCGTAGATCAGGCTTGCTTCAAGCTCAGGGAGATCCCCTTCCCTGCACGTCCTGCGTGCTGGGACTACAGAGTGCTCACTCTGCCCTGCAAGTGTAGAGGGCTCATATATGCAATGGGAGCCAATGACTGTCTGGTGACTCTGGCAGGTCCTCCCCTTTTTGTTGGTGTTGAGACAGCCTTTCTCTGTGTGGCCTTGGCTGCCGTGGACTTGCTTTGTAGGCCAAGCTGGCCTTGAACTCAGAGATCCTCTGGTGGGATTGACACCCTTGCCTGGCTTCACCCTAGATCGTATTCTAAGAAAGCTTTCAGAGCCTGAGGGCCGAGAGTCACTGTGGAGGGAGGGGAAAGGTTTTCTTGGGGATGCTTTTCTGAGAATGGGAGTGCACAAATGAAGACAGCAGCCTGTTTTCTTTGCGACTGCCCAGCCTTGACCTGTAGTCACAGAAAAACAGGCTGGCTTTATCCCCCCTGCCTGACTCCTGGGTAGTGGGTGCTAGGATTAAAGGCATGTGCCACTACACCCCCCAAAAAACCCCAAGATTCTTTCAGCCATTTCCTTGGTAGTTGTAAAATAGCTTGGGATATGCAAGGGTAAAATTAGATTGCAATTTTTTTTGTTTTGGTTTTTCAAGACAGGGTGGCTTCTCTATGTATCCTTGGCTGTTCTGGACTTGCTTTGTAGACCAGGCTGACCTTGAACTCAGATCCACCTGCCTCTGCCTCCAAAGAGCTGGGATTAAAGCCATGCGCCACCCACCAGGCCTTAGATTACAACTCTAGATGTAGCCCTTTGTTCTCTTAGCCCCATATTCCCTGGGCAGGAGCCCTCACTGCTTTCTGTCTTTTTTTCTCTCCTCTCCTAGAACGCACACTATAGACCAGGCTGGCCTCAAACTCAAGAGTGCCTCCCCGGTGCTAGTATTAAGGGCTTGTGCCATCACCTCTCAGTTTCTTTTTCCTTTTGAGACAGGATCCCAGCCGGGTGTGGTGGCACACACCTTTAATCCCAGCATGCAGGAGGCAGAGGTAGGCGGATCACTGTGAGTTCGAGGACAGCCTGGTCTACACAGTGAGTCCAGGACACCCAAGGCTACACAGAGAAACCCTGTCTCAAAAAACAGAAAACAACAGAAGATAGGATCCCAGGTTTGCCTTGAACATAGGGCAGTTCAGTCTCTATATCCCCTACCCCAGTGCTGGAGTTACAGGTGCATGCTCTCATGCCTGAGTTTTTTTGGGGTTCTGTAGACCAGGCTGGCCCCGAATTTGTAAGAACCCTACCTCAGCTTTCCCTGTGCTAAGATTATGGACCTAAAGCTCTTGGCATGCCTCACCTGCATAAATACTTCCATTGGTCCTACCTGTGCTACCGAGTCCTCTGGAGACCTGTCTCTCTTGCTGTGTCACCTCACAGTACCCAACACATCGAGCTACCTAGTGCTGAAGGAGTCCAGCTTCACTCAGTGCTGTCCTCCCAGCTTTGTTATGAGCAAGTCACTGTCACTGCCGCTCCCTGACCCCACCCCCACCCCAGCCACAGGGCTCCCCTCCCCTCATTTGTAAAACAGTAGTACTTAAATGCTGGGGAGAGTGAAGTGTTCAAAACTGCTCATCCTTGGTACTACCAGATAATTCATACATCCCCTGAAGTAGGCACTTGTTCCACTTAGAGATGAGGATGCTGAGGTCTAGACTGTTAAACATTGTGCTTGGAGCTTCGAATGTGTGTTACTGATGATTGAACCCAGGGTTTCACAAAAGCTAGACAAGCACTCTGCTACTAAGTTGTCTTCCCTGCCTCTTTCATATTATTATTATTATTTTTTTTTTGAGACCTGTGCCACCACACCTGGCCTCTTCCATATTAAAAGCAGTTTTTTGAGCCTGGTGTGGTGGCTTGGTGTTGCACACCTTTAATCTCTGAAATCCCAGCACCCTGAGAACCAGAGGCAAGCAAATCTCTGTGAGTTCAAGGCCAGCCTGGTCAACAAAGATAGTCCAGGCCAGCCAGGGCTCTGTGTAACAGAAACCCTGTCTTGAAAAGAAGAAGAAGAAGAAGAAGAAGAAGAAGAAGAAGAAGAAGAAGAAGAAGAAGAAGAAGAAGAAGAAGAAGAAGAAGAAGAAGAAGAAGAAGAAGAAGAAGAAGAAGAAGAAGAAAGAAGAAGAAAGAAGAAGAAGAAAAGTACTTTTTTGTTTATGTGTGTGCAGTATTCATGAAGCTGGAACTCACTAATTCGGCTATACTGGTTGGCCAGCAACCTCAGGGTCCTTCTGTCTCAGCCTCTCAAGTACTCAAGTACTGAAATTATAAGTGTGTGCTGCCCCACACCCACTGTGTGCTCCTTTTAAAATTATTTTTGAGACAGGGTCTCACTATGTAGCTATGAGTGTCCTGGAAGTCACTATGTAGACCAGGCTGGCCTAAGAGATCCCCTGCCTCTGCCTCCTGAGAGCTGGGATTAAAGGCTTGCACTACTATGTCCAATGTTTTTTGAAAGTATGGGTACCAAGAGTGCAAACTCAGTTCCTCATGTTTGTGCAACAAGTACAAGTGTCTTACCTACTGGGCCATCTTCCAGTCTCGTTTCCCCACCTAGCCTGGCTTTGAATTTGTCATCCTCCTGCCTCAACCTCCAAAATGCTGGCATTATAGGTGTATGGCATCACACAGCTTTTTTGTTTTTGTCTTTCTGAGACAGGGTTTCTCTGTGTGATAGTCCTGGCTGTCCTGGACTCATTTTGTAGACCAGGCTGGCCCTGTACTCACAAATATCACCCCCCACCCACGCATCCCAGTCTGGCTAAGTTGCCCAGGCTGGTCTCTATAACTTGGGATCTATCTCCCCATCTCAGCCTCTACAATGACTGGGATTCCAGGCACACACACAGCCCATGTGACACTTTTTGTTTGTTTGTTTGTTTTTGGTTTTTGCGAGACAGGGTCTCTCTGTGTAGCCTTGGCTGTCCTGGACTCACTTTGTAGACCAGGCTGGCCTCGAACTCACAGTGATCCACCTGCCTCTGCCTCCTGAGTACTGGGACTAAAGGCGTGCGCCACCACGCCCGGCTTTGTTTGTTTTTTCAAGACAGGGCTTCTCTGTGTAGCCTTGACTGTCCTGGACTCGCTTTGTAGACCAGGCTGGCCTCGAACTCACAGCGATCTGCCTGCCTCTGCCTCCCAAGTGCTGGGATTAAAGGTGTGTGCCAACCACCGCCTGGCTGGTGAGACTTTCTTAACACCATTTCATCCCCAGTTGGATTTAATAGCTAGAGTTTGAGATGCCCTAGAAGAAAATCAGGTTTGAGGGTTGAGACCTGTTACAAAGGGGCCAGCAGTTAGTTGCCTAGGAGACACAACTAACAGCGTGTGGCTGCTTCATTCAGAATCCCAGGTTCTCTGTAAGATGAGCCCAGGACTCAAAACAGAGGTTTCATCCTATGCATACATCCTAGGCGATCAAAGCCTGGCTGGGCCAGCTACAAGAATGAAGTTGGAATGGTGACTTCTGCCAAGGACAGATATCTCCAGGACCAACGAACTAAGAGAGGAAGAAGAAATGGGCTCTGGTATGGGCATGTACCCTGGTGGGCACCTTTTTATAAATTACAGTGGAAAGGCAGAATCTCAGCTCCAGGCTTTTGAAGTTCAAATCCTGCCTCAAGCCACACAGCCCCACATGGCTTTTGTGGTGGTGGTGGGTGAAGGCAAGGAAGAAATATTTTGGTTCTGTTTTTTGTTTTGTTTGAGAGAAAGTGTGTGTGTATCCCTGCGTGGCCTGGAACTTGCTATGTAGACCAGGCTAGCCTGGAGCTCACAGAAGTCTCCTATTTCCTGCATGCTGCGATTAAGGGCATGGATAATTATGCCAGACTAAAGCTTTTTTTTTTTTTTGGTTTTTCGAGACAGGGTCTCTCTGTGTTAGTCTTGGCTGTCCTGGACTCACTTTGTAGACCAGGCTGGCCTCGAACTCACAGTGATCTGCCTGCCTCTGCCTCCCGAGTGCTGGGGTTACAGGTGTGCGCCACCACGCCCGGCGACTAAAGCATTTTAAAAATACTATTTTATACATATGAGTGATCTGTCTGCATGTACACCTGCTTGCTAGAAGAGGGCATCAGATCCCATTATAGACGGCTGTGAGCCACCACGTCGTTGCTGGGAATTGAACTCAGGACCTCAGGAAGAGCAGTCAGTGCTCTTCACTGCGGAGCCACTTCTCCAACCCCAGGCTAAAACATTTTAATAATGGTAGCGTGTAACATTGTTCGGGGAACCCGAACAGCTTTAACAATTTCCGTCTTAGCTTCCGAGGAAGTTCTAGAAAGAATTAGATTTGCCAGGCTGATCCTCCATAAGAGCAGGAGGGAAATGTGGGAGAGAACTGCAGTCATCCTCCTGTTACTTGTAGATCCAGTCCTGAGCACAGCTCTCACAAGCCAGTCTTTTTCAACAGGCCACATGTCGCTGAGTAACGTCCTGCCAACTTGGCTACAAAAATCCTCCCAGATGGTTTTCAGGCTTGGAGAGTCCAGCGGGTTGCTTTCCCTGAACCACCCTTCAGCCCATCTCCCCAACATTCCTCTTCCCAGACTGTGATGCCACTAGCCCTGAGGGCCAGCATCGAATACATGATCTCTCGGGGTGCTATGTGTTCAAGAAGAGGCCTTCAAAAGCCTGCATGAGGCTGGGCGTGGTGGCGCATGCCTTTAATCCCAGCACTCGGGAGGCAGAGGCAGGCGGATCGCTGTGAGTTTGAGGCCAGCCTGGACTACAAAGTGAGTCTAGGACAGCCAAGACTACACAGAGAAACCCTGTCTTGAAAAACCAAAAAAAACAAGCCTGCATGAGGGCTGGAGAGATAGCTGCTCTTCCAGAGGTCCTGAGATTAATTCCCAGCATCCACATAGTGGCTCGCAGCCATCTGTTATAGGATCTGATGACCTCTTCTGGTACGCATTGAAGACAGAGCGTTCACATACATAAAATAATTAAGTACATTAGTTTTTTCGAGACAGGGTTTCTCTGTATAGCTCTGCTGTCCTTGCTCTGTCCAGGCTGGCCTTGAACTCTTCTGCCTTCCAAGTGCTGAGATTAAAGGCATATGCAGTACTGCCCGGCATCTCCCTCCTACACACATACACACATAGAGGGTTTCTCTGTGTAACATTCACTTTGTAGACCAGGCTGGCTTCGAACTCACAGAGATCCACCTGCCTTTGCCTCCCTGAACGCTGGGATTACAGGAGTCTGCCACCTTGCCAAACTAAATCTTTTTTTTTTTTAAAGCCTGCATGAATTTTAGACTAAGGGAGACTCCCTTCTGCTCAGAGTGCTTTATGTCTCCCCCAGAAGACCCCTTGGACTCCACTGGGTTTGATGACCACGTGCTTATTGTTAGCCATGGTCTTTACAGCAGCTTGGGCTTTGAACAGAGCTCTCTAGTTTCTGGTAGTGATTTATAAAAGCTGGAGAGTGACTAGACATGGTCCCTGTCTCGGTGTCTCAGTGAGATCACCAGAGGATGCAAAGGCCATCTCTAAAAATACTGCACCTTGGAATGGCTCATTCCTAGTACTCAGCCCAGTAATGGCTTTGGCTGGGACACTTGTTCCTTTAGAATGATGGCCACAGGACGATGGGGAGACGCAGGGTTGTAATGTTTCCTGTCTTCTCAACTGACTGGTGCCTAAGTTCCTCTGATAACATTCTGTAATACTGAGCCAGAGGGACCACAGCTCTAGGGAAGTGACAAGGAGAAGCTGGCTTGTGTCAGGTGACTTGAGTTGTTGATGGGGAGGGTTGGTTAGGACACTCATGACAAAAGTTGCAGGGACAGCAGCCCAGAGTCTCAAATGGCTCTGACTTGAGTGATAAGGGCTGGTGATAAAGATTCGGCAGTTGAGACTAGGCTTGCTAGAGCCTGGGAAATGGTCCCAGGACAACAGTAAGAACACTGGCTAATGTACTTAGTGGTTACCAAGAGCCAGGCTGTGCCCTAAGCACCGTGTAAAGACCAGCTCATCAGTTTTCTGGGAGAAAGATGAGAATACACTCAGAAGCAGACAGAAGGGAGGAGTAGAACCAAGGACCGTGAGGAGTGAGCTCCTGCATTCAGGAGCACGGTAGCTGAGCAGCTGGGTTCATGATGCCTCTGTGGTGAGCCCTCAGGCCACAGATAGCCAGGGCACAGGGCGCTAGATCTTGGTCAGTGACCTCCACTGGTACTTTTTGAACACTGAAGTTCATTTCCCCCTTTTTAGCACCATTAATTAGTATCTTTTTATTCATTTGTTTTGAACATGATTTTTTTTTTTTTGTTTTTTTCAAGACAGCTGTCATGGAACTTGCTCTGTAGACCTGGCTGGCCTTGCACTCAGAGATCTGTGTCCCTCTCTTCCTGAGTGCTGGGACTAAAGGCCTGACCATCACAACCTTGCTAGTTTTGAACATAATCTTGAACTTTTTTGTTTTGTTTTGTTTTGTTTTTCGAGACAGGGTCTCTCTGTGTTAGCCTGGGCTGACTCACTTTGTAGACCAGGCTGGCCTCGAACTCACAGCCATCCACCCGCCTCTGTCTCCCAAGTGCTGGGATTAAAGGTGTGCACCACCACGCCCAGATTAAACTTTTTTATTTTAGATTATTATTTTTTTTATTGGTTTTTCAAGACAGGATTTCTCCATGTAATAGACCTGGTTGTCCTGGACTCACTTTGTAGACCGAATTGGCCTCTAACTCACAAAGATCTGCCTGCCTTTACCTCCTGAGTACTGGGATTAAAGGCATGTACTACCATGCCAGGCTAGATTTATATTTTATTTTGTTTTATGTGTATGAGGTTTTTGTTAGCATGTATGTTTGTACAGTATGTGTGCAGGGGTACCCACAAAGGTCAGAAAAGGACAGGTCCTCTGGAATTAGAGTTACACATGTTAGTGAGCCACCATGTGTGTGCTGGGAATTGAACCTGTACTCTCTGCAAAAACAATACATTCTCTGTTTGTTTGTTTGTTTGTTTGTATTTCCATACAGGGTTTCTCTGTGTAGCCCTGGCTATTCTGGAACTTGCTCTGTAGACCAGGCTGCCCTCAAACTCAGAAGTCTGCCTCTGCCTCCCAAGGTGTACCACCATTGCCCGGCACAAAAAGTGCTTCTAACTTTGAGCCATCTCTTCAGTCCCGGTCTATGAATACAGGTCTACACCATTACAGCCGGAAAAGGTGTGTGTGTGTGTGTGTAAACAACTTGTGAGTTATTGCTCCTTCTGTCATGTGGGCTTTAGGAATCAGACTTAGATTATCAAGCTTGGCAGCAGGCACCTTTACCTCTTAAGCCATCTCACCATCCCTTTTTGTTGTTGTGGTTGTTGTTGTTTTTCAAGACAGGGTTTTTCTGTGTAGCCTGGCTGTCCTGGACTCTCTTTGTAGACCAGACTAGCCTCAAACTCACAGTAATCCACCTGCCTCTGCCTCCTGAGTGCTGGGATTAAAGTCGTGCGCCACCCCCAGCCTTCACCAGCCCTTTTTAAAAGTATTGTTTTCAGCTGGACGTGATGGTTTGGTGCAGGCCTTTAATCCCAGCATTTGGGAGGCAGAAGCCTGCAGATCTCTGTGTGTTCGAGCCCAGCCTGGTCTACAAAGCAAGTCCAGGACAGCCAGAACTAACACAGAGAAACCCTGTCTTGTTTTTTTGTTTTTTGTTTTTTTCCCATCCAGGTGGTGGTGGCACACACCTTTAATCCCAGCACTTGGGAGGCAGAGGCAGGTGGCTCTTTACCAATTTAGCCACCTTGAAGGTTCAAGAGCTTTTAACCGTTGAGCAATCTCTCCAGTCCCGATCTTGATCTCTTGAACACCCGTACTGAGTTCCTCCCATCCTCATCCCAGCTGGGGGGGAATAAAAGTACTATTTAAGGTACATTTAAAGAAAAGGGTTTGTATTGCTCCCATAAAATAAAGCATATTTATTTTTAAAGGGAAGGAAGAAAGAGGCTTGTGTTTTTGACTTCAGTATCTGGGGGGGAAAAATTTTCAGAAGCAATCTAGGGAAGCCTTTTTCAGTAGTAGGCTGTGAGATCTAATTTTGACAGTTAAACAGAAACAGGCAGAGGCAGGGCAAAGGGAGCAGGACGATAACCTGCTTGTGCCTTTTTAACCCACCCAAATCAATAAGTCAAACAAACTGCCTGGGCAGCGTGTCAACTGGGGGTAGGCTGTTACCTCCCTAAATCAGTCAGCAGTTGATAAGGAGAGACAGTTGCTAAACTCCTTGGTATCAACTTCAGTTTTGTTGTTGTTGTTGTTTTTGTAGCATTAGCTACAGACAATTGATTCATAGAAACATTTCCCAGGCTACAAGGTTACATAGAAAGTTGATTTAACTCCTGGTGGGATCCTGGGACTCCATAGTAGCTCAGTTTGTGATCCAGGGTGCTGTCATATAAACTATCAACACATAATCCCTCCCCCCACCCCTACCTCTGCCAGGATCCTGGGCCTTCAGAGCGGGCTCCCTTAATTGCTCCCTCCGCACCCCTACTTATCCTCAATTAAGCATGTTTGCTCTCTTTTGCTGGCTGAGGAACTCTTCCCTTAGCCGGTTTCTCTTTTTGTGATTTTTGCTTTACGGTGCCAGCTATTAAATCCAGAGCCACACAGTTACTGGACAAATGTGCCGCCCCTCTGCCGCAGCAGTTTCAGCCTCCTCTTCTTCCTTTCCAGGCTCTGTCCTTCTGTCCCACGGATTTCAGACTTCCCGGGCTTGTGCCACACTGCTGACACCACTCCCATGTGTTTGCTCTGCAAATATTTACTGAATGCCAACACCCAAGTAGTAGTACTAAATGCAGCCTGTTTGGGCTGGGGGCGGGACTGAGTGTTTTGTTTTTTTTTTTTTACTAGTATCACAACAATCCTGTCAGGTGGGACCTCTTGTTATGACTAGCGAGGTGAAGAAAACTACCCAGGGTTATAGGAAGGAGCCAGGCAGCCTGGCTACAACACAGCATTTTAAGGCTACGTGGTTCTGTAATGTGGGTTTTCACTTAGAGACGTCGCTTGCATTTCCTCCCTCGACCCATCTGGGGTCTTTATCGCCTGGTGCCTGGTTTCTGTAATAGGCAGCCAGGGATCTGGGTGACCATAAATAGTGCCCCTCAGCCCCAGTCCATTCCCCATGTCATGTGGCTCAACAATCTGCCTAAAACATCCTCTTAACACTTTGTCATTCTGATGCCATCAAAGAACATACGATCTCTTTGGGAAGGAGACATACACACGTGGGTCCCTGAGATAGCCCTGTAATGACAGTAAATAAGATGAAGCGGGGAACAAAACGGACTGGAACACAGTTCCTGGGACACAATTACAGGATTTTTTTTCTCAGCACAAATTATACAGAAGCACAGAGGACAGGCAAGCTGAGCTTCAGCTGAGCAGAGAAATTGAATTAGAAGAAGGTGGGCTTTCTAGCAAGAAAGGAGGGGGGCTGGGGAGGAGGGGGGGCCTGAGAGCTGCGCCCCAGGCCGGCTTTACTGCCCACTTTACCCTTTGCTTGTGATAATCCAACTGCCTCAGCTGTACACAGTCCAAACAAATTGTTTCCCTGGTTTGGCTAGACCGTGACCTCTGCTCCTCCTGCGGTGAACATCTGGACAGTGTCTTTAGTCTCAGCTACCATTAACACTTTCCTATGAAACTGCAGCTGGAGTTGAGATCCAGTGGTCCGACCTCAGGGGAGACAGGTTTGAAGCGATTGCAGGTCAGACCCGGGGCCTTGTGTGTGCAACCCCTGAGCTCTAAGCCCAGTCTCTGCGCCTTTTTGGTTTGTGACTTGAGACAGGCGCTCATGTGGCTCAAGCTGCCCTTGAACTTGCCATATAAGCAAGGATGACCTTGAACTTGTCATTCTCCTCCCTCCACCTCCCAAGCACTGGGGTTATGGGTGTGTGTCCCCTCACTGGCTTCCCTGTGTCTTTTTTGTTGTTGTTGTTCTTGGTGGTGGTCTTTTTTTATTTGTTTTGGTTTTTTGAGACAGGATTTCTCTGTGTAGCCTTGGCTGTCTGGACTCACTTTGTAGACCAGGCTGGCTTTGAACTCACAGTGATCCACCTGCCTCTGCCTCCCAAGTGCTGGGATTAAAGGCATGCGCCACCGCTCGGCTCCCTGTGTCTTTTTTTTTTTTTTTTTTTTTTTTTTTTTTTTTTGGTTTTTCGAGACAAGGGGTCTCTGTGTAGCCTTGGCTGTTCTGGACTCACTTTGTAGACCAGGCTGGCCTCGAACTCACAGCGATCCGCCTGCCTCTGCCTCCCGAGTGCTGGGATTAAAGGCATGCGCCACCACCGTCCGGCCCTGTGTCTTTTTTGAAACATTAATTTTATGTGTATGTGTGTGGGCATGCACGAGCCATAGCACACACAAGGGTTGTGACACTTATGGGAGCTGGTTCTGTCTTTCTACCATGTGGGTCCAGGGATCAAACTCAGGTTTTCAGAAATGGCAGTGAGTACCGTTACTCACCGAGATTTCTTGCCAGCACCCCCCCCCCCCACAGACAGGGTTTCTCTGTGTAGCCTTGACTGCCTTGGGCTCCCTTTGTAGACCAGGCTGGCCTCGAACTCACAGACATCCACCTGCCTCTGCCTCCCGAGTGCTGGGACTAAAGATGTGTGCATCACCATGCCTGACCAAAGCGGTCAGTGTCCTGAACCAGAGGTAGTGCCAACTGCTTATAATCCCAGTTCTTGAGAAGCACCCCCCCACACACACACACATACACAGAGAGAGAGAGAGAGACAGAGAGACAGAGAGAGACAGAGAGAGAGAGAGAGAGAGAGAGAGAGAGAGAGAGAGAGAAACGAGAGAAGCAAACAGGAATAATGTTTTGTTTTTCCATTTCCTTCCTATGGACTGTCAAATCTCTCACAATTCTACAAATTAGGCTCTGTACTTATCCCGTTTTGCAGATGAATTTTTGACATAATGAGCTTGTAGACCCTGTTCCAAAACCTACAGCTAGCCTCAGAGGACTGTCTATAGCCCAGCCTTTGCTTCCTGTGTCTGAGCGACACAAGAGCAGGTCATGGGCACTCCTTTCAGAGATGGATTGGGGGACACTGCCCAGGAGAGTTCTTCTTTGCCTGTACCAGCTTTCACAGTATTGCGTGGCATGCACCTCCATCTCTGGAGGGCGGGGCAGGCAGCCTGCAAAGCCTGAGCTCTCTGGGGCTGACATTCTGTGATTACTGAGCATTGGTGGAAAAGGGGGGGGGGGGAAGGTCGCTAATTGAGTGAGTTAGTAATTTGGTTGCCAAGGCAACTCTCTTCTGATTGGGAGGAAGGGATCACAGGGTTCAACACAGACTTTGCTGGATAGGAAAGTGTTGTCTGATCTTCATTCCATGTTCCTGCTTCTAAGCTGGGAAAAGAACTAGAAAAAAAGAAAAAAAGCAGTGGGGGGGGGCAGAGATAAAAATTGAATTCAAAGAGCATTTAAATCAAGTTTAGAATGATCTTAGGGTGGCAGATTTTTGGAGTGTTCTATAAGATGTGCCTTTTTTTTTTTTTTTTAATAAACCCAAATCACTTATTTGCTAGTTGGTTAATTTTAGTTGTTTCATTCAGTTTGTAGCTTTGGTCTTTTATCTCACCCGGGCATCTTCTGTTATCAGCTGTCTTCATAGTATGCAGAATATGTTGTAAGAAAATGGTTACATTGGGCAAAGGAGGTCCTCTTGGCTGTAGATTCTTGCCTAGCATGCAGGAAGCCCTGGGCTCAACCCTCAGGACACAGTACCACCTGTGACCTCAGTACTTGGGAGGTTGAAGTGGATGATCAAAAACTCAAGGCCAGCCGGGCGTGGTGGCGCACGCCTTTAATCCCAGCACTTGGGAGGCAGAGGCAGGCGAATCACTGTGATTTTGAGGCCAGCCTGGTCTACAAAGCGAGTCCAGGACAGCCATGGCTACACAGGGAAACCCTGTGTCAAAAAACAAACAAACAAACCTCAAGGCCAGCCTTTGTTACAGAGCGAGTTGAAGGCCAGCCTGGGCTATGGGAGACCCTGTCTCAGAAAATCAAAAGGGTTCCAGCATTCCTGGCATTCCACAGCTCAGTCTGCATGCTTGAGACATTTTCCAGCATTCTGATGTCAAGGTCAGCAATTTGGACAACCACAGAGGTACCTAGTAGACAAAGTTGGACCCTTTGTAATGGCTGTAATGGTGCGGGGCACCTGGAAAGAGGCCTGAACTGATAGCTATCAGTCACCAGTGATGTAAGAGAATCACTCTGTCTGGCCCATGTTCCTGGGCTGCCGATCATCTATAGATGGCCTAATACATTAGGGTATATTTGCTTAATTTTCATGAAACGCTGGGGTTCAACCCACTAACCTTGGTGCACACAGGCATATGTAGTTCTAATAACATTAATCACTTATATAAATTCTAACCTATTCTACTCTAAAAAAGGATCTAAGGGTATGTGGAACTTGACAAGATCTATAATTTTTTTTCTTTTTTTTTCGAGACAGGGTTTCTCTATGTATCCTAGGCTGTCCTGGACTCACTTTTGTAGACCAGGCTGGCCTTGAACTCACAGCGATCCGCCTGCCTCTGCCTCCCGAGTTCTGGGATTAAAGGCGTGTGCCACCATGCCCGGCAAGATCTATAATTTTTACTTGCTTACTTTTTTATTAAGTGTAAACACTTTTTGAAGACTCTTTGGATGGTGAGGGAGAGGTGAGCTGGGTCTTGCCGTACTGCCCTGGCTGGTGGCAAACTCTTGGGTGCTGTCTCAGCGGTGAGGACCAATCACTGCATTTGCAGAGGACCCGAATTTGGTCCTCAACACCTACGGGGTGGCTCACAACCATCTGAAATTCCAGTTCCAGGGGGTCTGAACCCGTTCTGACTTCTGAGAGCACCGGGCATGGATATCGGGCAACGGAATGGCATACATTCATACACATAAAACAAATCTTTAAAAATACAAACCCTAGGGCTGACTCACACCTTTTGCTTCAGCCTCCTCAGTAGCTGGAACTACACGCATGCTGTTGTGGTTACCTTGGCAGGTGTGTGTGTGTGTGTGTGTGTGTGTGTGTGTGTGTGTGTGTGTGACTCATGACCATGCACATTCTAGCCAAGAGCTCTACCAGTTAGCTTCCTCAGTCCTTGGCAGGATTTTTTTTTTTTTTTTAAAAAGAGGTGTATAGAACTGTACTGCATTTAAAGTACCTCATGGATAATATGTTTACACACACACACACACACACACACACACTTATAGTAAGAAAGGGCCTTATCAAGCCCAAGCTGGCCCCAATATGTAACTAAGGATGACCTTGAATTCCTGACTCACCTGCCTGTGCCTTCCCAAGGGCTGGAATTATGATGAGCACATATCAAGCCTGGTTTCCGTTTCATTTTTCCAGGAACTGTACTGGGTGAGCTCTGGCTGCGTATTAATTTATAGGCATGGTCTCCTTCTGTAGCCGAGGCTGGCCTAGAACTTGGAGAAATCCTTCTGTCTCAGCTTACCAAGTGCTGGGACATAAACATGAACTACCATGCCTCCAAGAACCCAGCTCTTCCAAGAAGCTGGCCTCCATCACAACCAGTTTGGGGAGGGAGAGAAAGCCCTGGATGGTTCAGACCCAGACCTCTGAGAAGTCCTTTCATAACTAAGGACTCTGGCTGGGAACCTCAGCACTGCACTGTCTGTGAGTCTCCCACAGACATCCTTTCCTTAGTGGGCAGGTCCTGGGAAATGACCTACCTGAGATGCTCTGAAGCTGCCCCTCAGAGACTACGTATCTGGCATTTTTAAGATGTACACTGAATCAAACAAGAGTTGACAGGAAGACACAAGATAGAGCAATCTCAACGAATGGGTTTCTGTTGAACCAAACCATTGAGGACCCCAGTCACCTGGCTACCTGGAGCCAGTTCTGGAAAGGAAGGGATAGCGACCATTCTCTACCACATGCTGGGCAGCCATCACACCGGAACTGTGTAGGACTGTCCCTGCTGCACAGGCAAGGAAATGGAAAAACCAGAGTCCCCAAGCTTCTCCAAGGGTCCGTCCCCACTTTGTAAGTGGATGTAAAAACAAGGCACCCTTTCTGCTACCCAACTCAGCTCCTTCCTTGAGGGGACAGATCGAAGTAGTGGTTGTGTCATTGCTGGCAGAGAATGGGAGTAAATGCACTAATGGCCAAGAGAGAGGATTCATTTAGTGAGATCTCAAACAGTGCCCCTACCGTGGGGTTCCCATCTTGAGTAGCGCCTTATCACCAGCTCACTTAATGGCGCCAGAAAGGGGCGGGGAGGAGGGGCAGTAAGCGCCCCAGACTGCAGACCTGGTGATCTGATGTTATCCCCCCGCCCCCCCACACACACCCAAACGGCTCTGAGGTTTGGTGAATGGGACTGGTCCAAAACCTGACCTCACTTTCATTTAATTTCATGCCAGCCCTGACACACACCCAGCTGCGCAGACCTCGTCTAACTAGTGAGCTGCTCAGACACAAAGGTCTCTAATTACCATCCGAGAGGCAGACTGACAGGGATTTCAAGTGTTTTCATGTTTATGGAGATCAGAGAGATGTCGTCTTCTGTACATCTTTCCCACTGGAGGCAAGTACAAAATAAAAGCAAACAAACAAAAAAAAAAAACCCCCACACATTTATTCAAAAACAGTTATTTCAGTTAAGTTAAAATCCTATAATCAGGACAAACACAATTCCAGTCACTCCGGTGCGAAGTGTAGATACGTCAACAGTCACATCTGGATGCTGAACAAGCCATTGACTCGGTAAAACTAAAACGAAGCGGTCGCTCAGAGTGAACAGTATTTCCAAGCACTTCACAGCCACAATAGCAAAAAAGCCTGCAGCTTTTCCATTTGGAGGGTCACATTTTCTACTCGGTTTCCTTCACTTACAAAGGCGAGCTGGCACAGCTGGGGGAGGATCTGGAGGAGGAAATCAACTCCGTCTATCCGGGGAACTGCAGCTGTTATTACAAATGGCCCCGAGAGCCCATTATAAGCGGCTGTGTGAGACGGTGTCCCAAGCTGTGTCCCTGGAGTGCCCGTTATGTGGAACCTACCCAGTCCCCTAGGACTGTCAGCGCCACCCCGCTTGAGTACGGCAGCAGAGGCAAGGGGGTCACCGTCTCAAGATAGTTTCTGTGCATGCCGAGAGGAGAGGCAGCGACGGTGGCCTCAGGAGGGAAGCACAGATGTCCAACCCCCCACCCCCGCTCCAGGAGGTGGCGCGCTTCTATAGGGGACCCCAGCATTTGCAAAACAGTGTGCTCTTCTCCCAGAAAGGCAACCCGGTTAGTCTCTCTGTGCTGGAACCCCACAACATGGTGCACACCCAGAAACAGTGACCTTGAACCCAAGGAGGGACGGTCGCCTGTAAAATCACACACACTTTAGGAAGGCAGGAAAGTCCACTACGTGCTTCACCATATCGTATCACCCAACACCGCTCACTGCTGCCCCCACCACCACCCGACACCCATGGGGTACAACTTTCCCTTAACACTCCAGTAACAGCAATCAGGTGCAAAAAAAGGAACAGGAAAAGTTACTTCTATTCAGCCTGAGGGTCCTTTCGTGGTACCGAATGTTTTACATTGAAACCAGCACCGCAAGATAAGAGATGGTCTTTTAAACTGTTGTAAAATGTTCACGTGTGGCATTTTTGGGGTGCTTCTCAAAATTACGTCCTCTTGTCACCCCTTCCACCAAAGTGGATCAGGAACCAGTCCTGAAAAGTACAGTAACTGGATCATCGTCCTTCGTTGTTGGGCTGGCTGATCCGATCCTGAGAGCATGCACCGTGGCCACGTGGTCGCCCGCTTGCCCAGAGTCTGCGCGGAATTGCAGCGATTAGGTCGGATCATGCCAAAAAAGGAGTCCTGCTGACAGCCCGCGGTGCGCTCTATAAAAATGTCCCTTAAACAAGCCTAAGTCGTGGATTTCAAACAGTTTGGAGCTCTCAACTTCAGTTACCCCATAAAAAATATTTGTGATCTTCCGGCTGTCTTCCTTAGCTTATTTTCCTGTTTTCAAATGCTCGAGTCCTTCACTAGCCGGGGCAGGGTGCAGCCCTGGATGAACCCCTTGGTACCCAGCTAGAGGCTGGTGCTGTGGCCACCTTGGTTGTTAGCTGCCAGGGACAAGAAGGTCCTCTCCAGTTCTGAGCCGCGCCCTCCTCGCGCAAGCGCCGGGGTCGCTGCAGGCCGCGCGAGGGCTCCCGGGCGAAGGCGGCTCATGCACCGGGGCTGACAGAGGCCCGAGGAACGGGTGCGAGGGAAGCTTTGCGTGTAGCTGTAGCCGTCGCGAATGAAGCCTCCGAACCGCCTCCTTGATTAGGTTTCCCGAGAGCACGAGCTGCTGCAGGAGCCGGTGCGGATCGTCGTCGCCGGTGCGGGAATCGGGCTGAGATCCGCGTCGCTGTTGCAGGCGGCGGGACGCGGCTGCGCTCCGGAGCCAACCCCGCCGGCACGGGCCCGACAGAGGCTGCGGGATGCTTGGCTTGTCGGTCCCTGGGGGCCCCTCAAGGCCGGGTTGCGGGGCCAGAGAACACAGCATGCTGGGGCCCGTGGCGAGCTCCGCCACGCAGTAGGGCGCCGCCCGGCCCCGCACCCGCCCGCGCTCTCCAAGCGCGCAGCGCACGGCTCCCGGGGGCGCCGGGTCCCGGGCCTCCGCTGGCGCTGCCGGCCGTAGCAGCCGCCTCGCTGGGGCCCGGGCCGTGTCAGCCGGCAGCGTCGCCAACACCCGCGGGGCCGGGGGCGGGGGCGGAGGGTCCGGGGCAGCACACGGCGAGGCCGGACCGTCGTGCGCCGCGTCCAGCTGCAGCGACTCGCCGATCTGGGCGATGAGCCGGTCCACGTCCGCCGAGCCGCCCAGAGTCACCGACTGCTGCAGCAGGAGGAAGCTGTCGTCGTCCTCCTCCCCCTCCGCCTCGTCGCCGGCTTCCTCCTCCTCCCGCCCGCACGGCATGGCCCCCCGCCCGGGCCCCCGCGGCTGTGCGGGCGTCGCTGGCGGCTCGGGTGCCCGCGGGTTCGGCGGGCCGTGGCTGGGGCGGAAGCGGGGCGGAGGCCCGGGCCGGGTCGGGCCTGGGATGCGGAAGCCGGGACCACCGGGCAGTCGCACGGCGCGTCTCCGAGCCGCGGGAGCCGGAACGCAGCCGGCTCGGGTTGATTTGTAAACAATGGGTGACGTCGCGCGGCTCCTACCACCGCGCGGGACCGGGGGGTGCTGTGTCCTTGGTAGTGGGGAGCCTGCAGGACCAGGGCACAGAGTGGAGCCTGGTTGCCCCCGAGGCTTATCAGTGTGCCTACTGTGTGCGAGGATGCACTGGAAAGCTGATTCTGGTTCCCTTGGCTGGGCCTAATTGGCCTTCCACAAGTTGGACACCTTGGGGGACTCTATTGGTTCCTTCCACACACAGTCACTTCCACACACACCTCCACATACTCCCCTCAGCTCGTCAAGTGGTTTGGTTTAGGAGGTGGCGGGGTTTTTTGTTTTATTTTGTTTATTTGGTTTTTTTGTTTGTTTTTTGTTTTTTAAGGTTCAGGCGAGGATGGAAAGGAGAGGGAGTGAGGGTAGGAATGGGTTTGGCGATTAGGGAAAGAACGTTGTCAAAGATGGAAAGGAGGATGGAGACCTTGTCTGATGTGGATGGCTGGGTTGAAAGGGCCTCAAAATGCCCACATATTAGTGTTTCTTGACTGGGCCCCCAGGGCGTCTTGAGGCTGCCACGACTACTGGCCCTTTGTAAGGAACTGTAATATGGAATGTGTGTGTGTGTGTGTGTGTGTGTGTGTGTGTGTGTGTGTGTGTTTTAAAGGAATTCGCCAGCCAAATGGAGATAGCGAGGGAGGGAAATGGTGAGCTGTTTATATAAAGGCAGAGCCCGGGCCATCTTAACTGTTTCAGAGAGCGTCGTTGAATTAATGGTTAACCAAGTCTTTTTTTTTTTCCTTTTCTTTTTTAAATATTTATTTATTTATTTTGCGGCAGGGCCTGGTGTGTCCCCTTGGATTGGCTGTGTAGCTGAAGATAACCTTGAACTCTTGATCCTCTTGCCTCCACCTTAGAGTGGGGAGCAGACATCTGTGTGCTGACAATGTATCAGTAATCCCAACATGAGGTAGGCGGATCACAAGTTCATAACCATTCTTGGCTAAATAGCAAACGGAAGGCCAACCTGGCTGCATGAACTCTTGTGTCCTAATTTATGTTTCACCACTGGGGGGCGGAGGAGGAAAGATGAGTTGTAAACTTAAAAAAAACCAAAAAACAAAAACGAGTGAACTTTGTAATATGTAAATTGTACAATATAAAGTTGCTTTAAAATTAGTCACAAAGCATTTCAGCACTCAGGAGGCAGTGGCAGGCAGATCGCTGTGAGTTCGAGGCCAGCCTGGTCTACCAAGCGAGTCTAGGACAGCCAAGGCTACACAGAGGAAACCCTGTCTCATAAAACAAAACAAAACAAAATTAGTCACAAAGCATTTGCACACAGGCACACAGGCCAATGAAGTACGCAGGCAGCTACTTTCTAGTTCTGTGCAGGAGCCAAGCTCAGGGGCCGGGCTTACCCTTGGCTAGAGAGGCAGAGGTGGGAAGATTGCTCAAACCAGTGAGTTTTAGATTACTTTGGGACAAAATAGTGAGACTGAGCTCAAAAGTAAGTAAACGACGAGAGAGGTGGCCCATCAGTTAAGAACACTGGCTACTCTTCTTGAGGATCTGTTTTCACCATTTCCAGAGGCTTACAACAATCTTCACCTCCAGTTCCCGAGGATATAAGGCCTTCTTCTGGCCTCTATGTGCAAAAGGGACAGGTGTGGTGCACTGGCACACGCGCAAGCAAAACACCCATACACACTGAAGAAGAAAGAGGAGGAGGAGGAAGAAGAAGGAGAATTGGGTGGCTGATGAGATGACTAAGAGGAAAAAATGCCTCCCATTGGGACTGACAACCTGAGTTCAGTCCTCAGGACCCTTGCCGGAAGGAAAGAACGCCTACAAATTGTCCTTCCACTTCAACGCCTTTTTCACATGTTAAATAAATAAATGTAACCTTAAACATTTAAAGAAAGAGTTTGGTTCATTTCTGTCAAGTGTAGAGGAAAGAATGTCAGAACAGAGGAAAAACCAGTCTCCCCTACCCTTAGTGTTTGAGACACAGTTTCCTGTAGCCCCATCTAGTCTAGAGTTCACTCTGTAGCTGAAGAGGGTCTTGAACTCCTGATCCTCCTGCCTCGACCTCCCAAGTGCTAGGTTCTGGCTCTGCTACAGCTCCTTATAACAGAGCCAGTTTGGAGAAAGTAATGTCCAAATCTAGGCAAGCTGCACTTCTACAGAGTTATAAAATTAAAATTAGCTGGGTGTGATGGCACACACCTTTAATCCCAGCATGGGTTGGGGGGATGGGCAGAGGCAAGCGGATCTATGTGAATCCGAGGCTAGCCTGGTCTACAAATCAAGTCCAGGACAGCCAGAGCTACACAGAAACCTTGTCTCGGAAAAAAAAAAATAAAATTAATCATTGACAGATAAATAACCCACCCCACTCCCACCCCCGCCCCATTTCTGAGGCAGGATCTCATTGTGTAGTTCAGAGTGTCTTAGAGTTTCTGACAATCCTCCTGTTTTGGTTTCCTATGGGTGGGGATTGCAAGCATTTGGCACTGCTCCAAGAATTTTTTCTTTGTAATTTAGATGCCATTTATTTTATGTCTTTATTTCCCTACTTAGAATCTCTATAAGCAAGATTAGATAGAAGTGATGATAACAGACATGTTCATCTTTATGATTAGGGAAATCATGATCTTTGATGTTGGCTGTGGGTTTTGAACTGATGGCTTTTTTTTTTTTTTTTTTTTTTTTTGGTTTTTCAAGACAGAGTCTCTCTGTGTAGCCTTGGCTGTCCTGGACTCACTTTGTAGACCAGGCTGGCCTCGAACTCACAGCGATCCACCAGCCTCTGCCTCCCAAGTGCTGGGATTAAAGGCGTGCGCCACCACACCTGGCCAAACTGATGGCTTTTTTTGTTGTTGTTTTTTGTTTTGTTTTGTTTTGAGACAGGGTTCCTCTGTGTGGCCTTGGCTGTCCTGGACTCAAACTGATGGCTTTTATAAGCTGAGGACAATCCTTTGTATTCCTGCTTTGTTGAAAATTATATTCGCGGGCTGGAGAGATGGCTCAGCGGTTAAGAGCACTGACTGCTCTTCCAGAGGTCATGAGTTCAATTCCCAGCAACCACATGGTGGCTCACAACCATCTATAATGTGATCTGATGTGCATTGTATACATAATAAATAAATAAATCTTTAAAAAAAAAAGCCGGGCGTGGTGGCGCACGCCTTTAATCCCAGCACTCGGGAGGCAGAGGTAGGTGGATCGCTGTGAGTTCGAGGCCAGCCTAGTCTACAAATGAGTCCAGGATGGCCAAGGCTACACAGAGAGACCCTGTCTCGAAAAACCAAAAAAAAAAAAAAAAGAAAGAAAGCCGGGCGTGGTGGCGCACGCCTTTAATCCCAGCACTCGGGAGGCAGAGGCTGCTGGATCGCTGTGAGTTCGAGGCCAGCCTGGTCTACAAAGTGAGTCCAGGACAGCCAAGGCTAACACACAGAGACCCTGTCTCGAAAAACCAAAATAATAATAATAATAATAATTAAAAAAATAAAATAAAAAAAGAAAATTATATTTCATCATAGAAAAGTCTTTTCATTTAGTTTATTTGATAAGTTTCCTCCTCATTTTCATTCATTGTTCATGAGCGTATGGTCAAGGTAGCTCTTTATCAGGTGTATTAGGTAAGATAGGGAACCAGGTATGGTGCACATGCCCATAGTCCCAGAACCTGGAAGACAGAGATCTAAGGGTTGGGAGTTCAAGGCCAATTTCTGCTGCAGAGCAAATTAGAGATCAGCCTGGGCTATATGACATCCTGTCTCAGAAAAATAAAAATAAAGGTGCTAGAGCAATGGCTCAGCAGTTAGGAACACTGCTGTTCTTCCAGAGGACCAAGTTTCAATTTTCAACACCCACATGGAAACTTACCACTGTAACTCCAGTTCCATAGGAGTTCATACCATCACACAGACGTGGGTAAATACCAGTGCACATAAAATAAAAGTAAACAAGCGGATCGCTGTGAGTTCGAGGCCAGCCTGGTCTACAAAGCGACTCTAGGATAGCCATGCTACACAGAGAAACCCTGTCTCGAAAAACCAAAAACAAATAAGTAAATTAATTAAATAATAAAAAGGAGGTTGAGGCCAAATTAAAAGAAAAAAACAAATAAATAAAACGAGACAGGGAACATGGAACAATTTAAATACTAGCAGTTTATAATTTATGGGGTTTTTAGCCTAGCACGGTGGTTCATGCCTTTAATCCCAGCACTTGCGGAGGCAGAGGCAAGTGGATCGCTGTGAGTTTGAGGCCAGCCTCGTCTACAAAGCGAGACTAGGACAGTCAAGGCTACACAGAGAAACCCTGTCTCAGAAAAAACCAAAACCAAACCAACACCCTCCTCCCCAAATACATCCGTTCACAGGGCTGAGTAGATGGCTCAGTGGTTAAGAGCACTTGCTGCTCCTTCTGAGGCCCAGGGTTCATTTCTCAGCACCCACGTTGTGGTTTACCACATCTGTAACTCTTGTACCAGGGGATCTTTTTTATTTTTTTATTTTTATTTTTGTTTTTTGAAACGGTTTCACTGTGTAGCCTTGGCTGTCTTGGACTCACTTTGTAGACCAGGCTGGCCTTGAACACACAACAATTCACCTGCCTCTGCCTCCTGAGTGCTGGGATCACAGGTGTGCACCACCATGCCCAGCATACCAAGGGATCTTATGCACTCTTCTGACCTCCATGGGCACCGAGCATGCATGTGGTGCATATACATACATGAAGACAAAACACCCACACATAAAATAGAATGAATAAATATAAGAAATGTCTAAGCCTGATACATTATTGTAGGTATGAAAAAAGGAAACACGGTACAACAATTTTGGTGAAAAGTCTGGCGGTTAGATTTTTGTACAACCCAACACAAACACATATAGCTCAGTTCTAATCAATATTTACCCAAGAGAAGCAAGCACACAGACCACATCATGGTCAATCATAGCAGCCTTATTGATCACAGCCCCAAATTGGAACTGCCCAAGTAGTCCTTTGGAAAAAATGAAAAACCAACCTAGGGACATTCATATTGTGACGGTAGCTGAATGAAGTTTCTGAACAGTATGTTAAGTGAAAGGAACCAGATAACATGACACAGTGAGTGTTGGAACAAAATAATTTTCTTTTCTTTTTTGAGGCAGGGTCTTACTATGTAGCCTGGCTGTCCTGGAACTCACTATGAGGACCAGGCCTTAGTTAAAGCATCCTTTACGGCCCAGAGTGGTGGCCCATGCCTGTAATCCAAGCACTTGGGAAGCAGAGGCAGGTGGATCTCTATGAACCCGAGGCCAGCCTGGTCTACAAAGTGAGTCCAGGACAGCCAAGGCTACACAGAACAATGCTGTCTCATAAAAGAAAAGAAAAAAAAAAAAGAAAGAAAGAAAGAAAAAAAAAAAAGAAAGTATCTAATCACCTAATTCAATTGCGTCTTGGTAGGAAGCAATTTTTACTCACAACTGTTTGTAACATCAACTTCAGGAGGTCCAATAACCATTTTTGGCTCCTGTGGGCACCACACACACAAGTGCTGGCTATACCTACAGGAAAATATTCATATACATAAAAAAACCTCAAAAAGTCTTTATATACTCATTCCTTTTTGCATGCAAATGTAGCCATGTGATTAAGTTCTGGATGGTGAGGTATAAGTGAAGAGTATCAGGTTGTCTCTTAGGGACATCTTCCTCTGAGGAAAGGGCAAGTTTTTCTTTCTCTTTCATCTTTTTGCTTGTTGGACTTTAATTTTACATTTAAGACAGTGTCCCAGTAAGTTGCCCATGCTGGTGTTGATCCATCTGAGGTTCATTTTGTTGCCTGCGATGAGGATGTGGTAAATGCTCTGGCAGACACGGTGAACTCTCAGTCTCGGAGATGAAAAGGTGATGAATGCAAGGAAGACTCAAAGACACAAATCGTGTTTTACTGACTTATGGGTTTCTTCTCTGGGAGAAAGAAGCAACCTATCTTGTTTCAGCCAACCACGACCTTTTAAAAGAAAATGTATAGGCCGGGCGTGGTGGCGCACGCCTTTAATCCCAGTACTCGGGAGGCAGAGGCAGGCGGATCGCTGTGAGTTAGAGGCCAGCCTGGTCTACAGAGCGAGTCCAGGATAGCCAAGGCTACACAGAGAAACCCTGTCTCAAAAAGACCAAAAAAAGAAAAAAAGAAAAAAAAGAAAATGTGTACCATTTCAGGGACCCTGCAAGGCGTGCCGAGTGCCGGAGTAGGGCACAGACAATAGCTGTCACTACCAAACATTGGTTATTTTTAGTAGATTTCTTAAGATGTAATTTACATGCTAGGACTTTCCCCCATTTAAAGCCTGCAGTTCAGTGGCTGTTAGATGTTTCGAGTTGTGCAGCTATTACCATGGTCTAATTTTAGGACATTTTCATTTCCCCCAAAGGAAACTTTGTACCCATTTATGTACATTCGGTATTTATTGTTTCCCTGACATGCTGAAGAGTGGTTTAACCTCAATTGTTTCCTTTAGTCTTCCAGTAATCTTTGGATTTGATACTGTTATCTCTTTTTCTTCCTTTTTTTTTTTTGTGTGTGTGTGTGTGTATGTTTTTTTTGTTTTGTTTTTTTGTTTTTTGAGACAGGGTTTCTCTGTGTAGTCTTGGCTGTCCTGGACTCCCTTTATAGACCAGGCTGGCCTGGAACTCAAAGATCTGCCTACCTCTTTTTGTAATCTGCTTAAAACCATAGCTCCCCTGTTAACACCTGCTTCCTTTTTTAACATAACAGAAGCCATCTTTGTTTTTCCGTCTCCATTTTGATCCTAAGGTGAAATTAGGTTCAGGTTCTTGGACTGTACCTGCCTGGGAGCTTGAACAGCCTTTTACTTACAATTCAGTACTTGTTGAACGCTCTGCTTGAGTTAATGACATATATTCTACTTAAACAAACCCACAATACTCTGTTAGTTCCTTTCCCCCGGAACAGTGGGGAACTGGAAAGTCCCTGTATCCTAGCCTATTAGCTTACAATGCTTTGCCTAGCTACCTGGACATCGCACTTGGAACAAAATCAATTCTTCTTGTGTTTAGCTAATAAAATGATATAGCCAGCCTGGTCTACAAAGCGAGTCCAGGACAGCCAAGGCTACACAGAGAAACCCTCTCCCGAAAAGCCACACACACACACACACACACACACACACACACACACACACACACACAAATAAAAACATGTAATGCTGCCCTCCCCCTTGCTTCCCACCTGGTTACCTGGTTATCTGGTTACTGGTTTTCTTATAAAGAGCCTGCCTTAGAAGCAGACCAATATCACATTTTGGTTTCCAAGTCCACTGTGTCCCTGGCCATGGTCAGTCTTGGGTGTTGCATTTAATAAACCATCAATATCTCACTGAGATTGGTGCTCGGAGTGGTTTGTGTGGCAATTCTTTTTTTTTTTTTTTTAATCATTTTATTTAATTTCTGTGTGCTGGTGTGAGGGTGTCAGATCTTGGAGTCAAAGACAGTTGTGAGCTGCAATGCGGGTGCTGGGAATTGAACCCGGGTCCTTTGGAAGAGCAGGCAGTGCTCTTAACCACTGAGCCATCTCTCCAGCCCCTGTGTGGCAGTTCTTGTACAACAACACATCTGCCTCCCTGAGAGCGGGGATTAAAGGCCTGCGCCACTGTGCCCAGCATCGTAAGTGGTTCTTTTTGTTTTTTGTTTTTTTGTTTTTTTGAGACAGGGTTTCTCTGTGTAGCCTTGGCTGTCCTGGACTCGCTTTTGTAGACCAGGCTGGCCTCAAACTCACAGTGATCCACCTGCCTCTGCCTCCTGAGTGCTGGGATTAAAGGCGTGCACCACTATGCCCGGCTCCTAGGCTGGTCTTGAACTCCTATGCTTAAACAATCCTCCTGTCTCAGCCTTCTGTACAGCTGCGACTACAGGTATGGACCAGTGTGTATAGTTTGCTCAACTTTTAATTTTTTTTTTTTTTTAACAGAGTCTCACATCATTCAGGCTGGGCTTGAACTATGTGGTTGAAGATGCCCTGAACTCCTGCTCCTTCTGCCTTCCACTTCCTGAGTGCAGGGATTACAGGTGTGTGCCATCATGCACAGCTTAAACTCAGTTCATACTTGCACCAAAGACTGGCACTCTCAAATTGCTACCCAGAACCCAGGTGCTGTAATCTGGGTTAGAATTCACCAAAAAGCTCCCTCTCTCTCTCTCTCTCTCTCTCTCTCTCTCTCTCTCTCTCTCTCCCTTTCTCATTCTCTCTCTTTCCCCTCTCTCCTTCTTTACCTCCCCCTTTTCATGTCTGTCTGTCTGTTTGCCTGTCTGTCTCTCTCTGTCTCTGTCCCTCTCTCTCTCTCTCTTTGTCTCTCTCTTTCTGTCTCTGTGTCTCTGTTTGTCTCTGTCTCTGTCCCCCCCTTTGTCTCTGTCTCTGTCCCTCTCTATCTCTGTCTCTCTGTGTGTCTCTGTCTCTGCCCCTGTCTCTCTCCCTCCCTCCCTGTAATGGAGATCCAGCCCAGGGTCTCACATACTGGGCTGATCTCTCTGCTTTGCTTTGATTCCCCAAGGCCTGACAGTGGCTTCCTCCAGTGCCCTGGCCAGCACTCGTGCCCTATTTCTGTCCCATTGCCTATACCCTTTTCCTTTCCTTGGCCAGCTTTGAGCCATTTGTGTCCGAGCCCAGACTCTTTCCTTTAATCCACTCTTGACAGATCTGCTCAAGCTGCCCAGGCCTGCTCAGGTTACACACCACTCCTATGCAAGGCAGGTTTAGACTGCTTCCCGGGCTCCCCCTTTCTCCCTTCACAGGGCACCACATAGCTCTGGGCCTACCTTATCTTCTGCTCCCACACAATCCCTTTGCTGCTGTCATCCAGGGCCCATGCCAGCTCCCCAAGGTGCTCGACGTGTTCCTGTGCCTTTTTGCATAGCCTTATTCCTTGTGTTGAAAATGCCTTTGCCCAGCCTCCAGAGAATGAAATCCTACCCATTCCAGCTACAAATTCTCCATGAAGCTGGCTCTGCTCTTCTTGCCAATCATTTCCCGGACCTCTGCTGCATTCCCCACCCCCACCCTCAACTCTACTTCTCCTGAGCTCACTTGGTTTGCCTAGTGACTTGGGCTCACTCGCCTGTAGGATCTTTGGGTTCAGAGGTCGTTTTGTGATTGGTTCAGCTTGAGCCACTTGTTTCATTCCCATGCAGAGTGAGGTTAAAGGAGCAGAGACCCCCCTAAAAAGATGCTGGGTGCAAACAGAACCAGGTCTAGTATGGGGGATGGGATGTGGCTTTCCCATAAGCAAAAAAGTATTGTTTCATTTCGCTAACTTTTCTCTTTTGTTGTTGGAGTCTCATGAACGCTAGGTAAGCGGTCTACTTTGAGCTCCGTCCCTAACCCTTATTAAATCCTCTGACTTAATTCACTTGTTCAACCAAAAAAATGGTTGAGTGAGCTGATCACAACTAGGTGTTTAACCTTGGGAGATGCTAACGTCAATCAGACGACCATCTAGACACGCAGCAAATGTAAAATGAAAACTTGGCACTGGAGGACGGAGTCTCTAGAAAGGGTTCCTGCTTCCTAGTGTGAGTGACTGTGGAATTACTGTAACTAGGACAAGGATTTTACATCATAATTAGGATGTTCCTTTAAATCGACGTTAGGAATTAATTTACACTGAGGTGTAACTGAAGGAGTAAGGCCACTCTCTCTTCTCACAGCTTTGAAAGATGATAAATCCCTTGGATATGTAAGCGAGGGGCACCGGAGGGCAATCTCCCCGTGCATGGGGGTAAAGTAGGATGCTGTGTTAGCTCCTCTCCCCTATTTTTGTTCTAAATGTGTGTGTGTGTGTGTGTGTGTGTGTGTGTGTGTGTGTGTGTGTTTCCATGCAAAGGCCAGAGCAGTAAGTCAGGTGTCTTCCTGTACGGCTTTTCACCTTGTTTTATTTTTTATATTTATTTATTTTGTGGTTTTTCGAGACAGAGTTTCTCTGTGTAGATCTGGCTGTCCTGGACTCGCTTTGTAGACCAGGCTGGCCTTGATCTCACAGCAATCCGCCTGCCTCTGCCTCTCGAGTGCTGGGATTAAAGGTGTGCACCACCACTGCCTGGCTTGTTTTTTATTTTTTATTTTTATTTTTTTGAGACAGGGTTTCTTATTGAACATGAAGGCCACCATTATAGCTAGACTGGCTAGCCACTGAGCTCCCAGGATCTGCCTTTCTTTGTCTCGAAGCACTGGCCTTAAGGCATGTGTGGCCGTGCTGGGGATCCTCTTTGGAGGATCAAGCCCGTGGCCTTGCACAGGCTAGGCAAAGTTTGAATGAGAACGGCCTTTGTCGGTTCCTATATTTGCATATTTGGTTCCCAGTTGGTAGAAACTATTTAGGAAGGATTAGGAGGCGTGGCCTTATTGGAGGAGCTGTGTTACTGAGGGATGGGCTTTGAGGTTTCAAAAGCTCTCACCAGGCCCAGTCTCTCTCTGTGTCTGCAATTTATGGATCAGGTGTGTGCTCTCAGCTGCTGCTTCTCCAGCGCCGTACGAGCCTGCCTGCTGTAGTGTTCCTGCTGTGATGACTGTAGATTCCGACCTACTGAAACTGTAAGCTACGCCCCGCCCCAATTAAATGCTTTTTTAAATAAGTTATATAAGTTTTACAAGTCTCTTCACAGCAACAGATCACTAGTAACTAAGACACTCTACCACTGACCTATGGTTCCTCACATTACATGATAAGACACTGAACAAACGGACTTAACGGAGGAAGGGTTTGATTTTGGCTCTCAGTTCCAACAATCTCAGGCCCTGATGCTTCTGGGCCTGGAGTAGAGCAGGAAGTCATGGCAGGGAGTAGGTGGTAGAGCAGGGTGGTAGGGAGGAAACTGGAAGGGAGGCGGAGGAGGGGGCAGGGGGAGGGAAGAAAGGTCCAGGGGCAAGATCAACCTTTGAAAGGCACCCTTCCTGTGACTTTACCACAGTCCAGTCCATTCTTGAGCCTGGAGTATGTTGCTACCCTGGAAACCACCAGCAGCAAGGAGGGCCTCCTGACTGCTTTTGATGGGAGAACACAGAGACCCAACCTAAAGGCTCTGGTCTGTTTGTAGGTTTTCACAGCCACTGAAAGTTGCCGGGTGTTCATTAGTTCTTTTTGTTTTGTTTTGTTTTTGTTTTCTCAGATCCTTAACTGAGAAAATGTCTCCATCATATCAAGTATGTGGGGCATTTTCTTGATCAGTGATTGATGTGGGAGGACAAAGGCACGGTGGGTGGTACCACCCCTGGGCAGGTGTTCCTGGGAGGTAAAAGAAAGGTAGCTGAGCCGGGCGAGGTGGCGCACGCCTTTAATCCCAGTACTCAGGAGGCAGAGGCAGGTGGATCGCTGTGAGTTCGAGGCCAGCCTGGACTACAAAGTGAGTCCAGGACAGTCAAGGCTACACAGAGAAACCCTTTCTTGAAAAACCAAAAAAAAAAAAAAAGAAAGGAAGCTGAACTTGAAGCTGAGGAGCAAGCCAGCAAAGTAACGTTTCTCCGTGGTTTCTGCTTCAGTTCCTGCCCCGAGTTCTTGCATTAGATTCTTTCAATGGACTGTGACCTGGATATGTAAGCCAAATAAACTCTTTCCTCCCCGAGCTTCTTTTGGTCATGGTCTTTATCTAGGGCAGTGCCCATCACCCCATCCTCCCCCAGACCTGGCCACTGTGCCAGGCCTGGCTGCTTGGTAGAGCTTTGGCTCTCAGAACTCTGCTGTGGCAGCCCTAATGGCGTGGTGCCCCAGCCTGGGGTCAGTGTGTGAGCTTTGTGGAGCAAGGGGCAGGGCTCTCTTGGCACCTGGTCTCAGCCCTGAGCTCAGTCCTGGGAGGTGCAGAGTGCTTCTGAGCCTTGTCTCTGCTGGCTTTGGCCTATGACCTGGCTGTTCCCAGCTGCGGTAGGAAAATGACCCCTGACGTGGCATCCTCGTGCTCTAGCCCTGTTTTGGGTCAGTTTTAGACGTTGAGGATTGGCTCTTTTCCTCTTTCATTTACCATGTCTGATCTTCAAAACACACAGATGAGCTGGGCATGGTGGCGCACACCTTTAATCCCAGCACTCGGGAGGCAGAGGCAGGTGGATCTCTTGTGAGTTCCAGGCCAGCCTGGTCTACAAAGTGAGTCCAGGACAGCCAGGGCTGTTGCACAGAGAAACCCTGTTTTGAAGAACAAAACAAAACAAAACAGCACACAGATGACATAATCACAACTCTCTGTAAATGTAAAACAGTTTGTTGCTATTTCATTTTTGAAGCACAGTCTCATGTGGCCTAGGTTGGCCTCAAACTCACTATATAGCAGGCTAGAATGACCCTGGAGTCCTGATCCTCCTGCCCCACTTCCTAAGTGCTGTGGTTACAAGTATATGTTATCGTGTCTGACTTATGACGTGATTTATTTTTTGAGGAAGGGTTTCATATAGCCCGGGATAACTTCCAGTCTACATGTAACCAAAGATGACTTGAAGTGCTTCAGCCTCCTGCCTCTACCTTTCAAGTGGTGGATTACTGGAATGCACCAGATGCCTAGCTTACTTGAATTTGTATTAGTTTATTTCATTTTTGAGATCAGGTGTCATGTAACCATAGGTAGTCTGGAACTCCTGACCCTCCTGTCTCTTGTCTCCCGAATGCTGGAATGCTGGAATTGGGTGCATATAGCCAAGGATGTTTTAGCAAGGAACATATTTGTGTGTGTGTGTGTGTGTGTGTGTGTGTGTGTGTGTGTGTGTGTGTGTAGGATAAAGGACAGCTTCCTCAGGTGGTCTTCCTCAGGGCTCATCCATTTTGTTTTTTGAAAGATTTCCCATTGGTTTGGAGTTCACTAATTAGATTAGGCTGACTGGCCAGCAAACTCCAGGACTCCTTCCATCTCTCCTCCTGAGTGCTGGCATGACAGGTGGTCTGCCGCTTTGTCTGGCGCTTTTGGCTTTTGACTGAAGCCTTCCTATTTGTACTTTACTAGCTGAGCCACCTCTCTCAGCACTGTGTGTGACTTTTGTGTTCATTTTGTCTTCTCATATTGTAAACTCACTGAGGGCTGGGGACAGTGATGGCCTTTTGTTCAGCTCAGATGCCTGTACAAGTTGTCACAAATCACAGCTGGACAAGCATACTTATCACCATCCTGAGTAAAGATGGTCTGATAGCTGACCAGGGTATCAGCTCAGTGTGGACCAAAGCACTTAGCAGTGATATTTACTTTGAATCAGAAATCATGGTAGTGGAACAGTTGGTTTTGAGGAGAAACTCGCCCTTCTCCAAGGTAACAGGTTCAACTGTGGTTGTGGTGTAACGCATGGTCCTCTCTGCAGGGAGACAGACATGTTCTCTCAGAAGGCAGGCTAGCATTCTAAATATTCCTGGTGTCATTTCAAACACTGATCTAGTCTCACCATGTGCTAGACACTGTGTTGCTAAGCAGCTTTTCAGGATCATCACATTTTATCTTGGAAACAGCCCTGTGAGACTCACTATTTTTCTTATTTTACAGAAGAGGAGATAGGATCAGAAACCTAAGAAATGGGCTGGAGAGATGGCTCAGAGGTTAAGAGCACTGGCTGTTCTTCCAAAGGTCCTGAGTTCAATTCCCACAACCACATGGTGGCTCACCGCCATCTGTCAGGAGATGCAGTGCCTTCTTGTGGCCAGCAGGTGCACATGCAGGCAGGCAGAATACTATATAAATAATAAATAAATCTTAAAAAGAAAGAAAGAAAAAGCCTAAGAAACATCTCTTGGGCCACAGAGCTGGGAGTGATGGAGATGAGCCTTGAACCTGAGTTTACTGACTCCAGAGCATTTTTTTTCTTCCTTAGACAAGGTTTCTCTGTGTAGCCTTGGCTGTCCTGGAACTTTCTCTGTAAACAAGGCCAGCTTTGAACTCAGAGAGCCACCTTCCTCTGCTTCCCAAGTGCTGGGATTAAAGGTGTGCCGTCGTATCTGGAGAGAGGCCACGTGCAGACTACTCTGCAGGTGTCTCTCAGGATCGTGTTAGTGAACCAGAAATGTTCATTGAGCGGGGGAATCGGAAATGGTGGGCTGAAGAGTTGACTCAGAGCTTTAAATCTCTTACTGCTCTTGATGAGAACCCCAGTTTGATTTGAGTGCCCTCGTGGTGGCTTACGACCATCCCTAACTCCAGTCACGTGTGATCTGAGGTCCTCTTCTGGCCTCTTAGAGCACCAGGCATGCATGTGGTGTGTATAAATACATTCAGGCAAAAATACTCATGTATGTAAATAAATCTAAAACTTATTTTAAAATACTTGTTCCTAAGCTGGGTGTGGTGTTGCACACCTTTAATCCCAGTACTCAGGAGGCAGAGGCAGGTGGATTGCTATGAGTTCGAGGCCAGCCTGGCCTACAAAGGGAGTCCAGGACAACCAAGGCTACACAGAGAAACCCTGTCTTGAAAACTCAAAACACAAAACAAACAAAAAATACTTGGTTCTACTTTGGGCCAAGGATGGAAGTCTTCAGGTCTCCAATGGTGTAGAGAGAGATTCATATACCTGAGAGTTACAGCTGAGAGTCAATGGGGGAGTTTTACCAATGGGGGCAGTTCAGTGGTAAAACATTTGTATATATTCAAGCCCCTGGGTTTGAGCCCTAGCACCATAGACCAGGAAAGAAGAAAACGATGTCACTGATACATGATGTTTTAACTTTCTTGTATTTTCTCAATAAAGATGATTTGTTAGGCAAACCCAGGTCCTCGTACTTGCTCACTAAGAGCTTTACCATGGAGTAATAATTTTAACATACATTCATCAATAGAAAAGCTGTTTAGTTGGGAGGCAGAGGCACGCAGATGGCTGTGAGTTCGAGGCCAGCCTAGTCTACAAAGAGAGTCCAGGACAGCCAAGGCCACACAAAAACCCTGTCTTGGAAAGCAAAACACATTTATAGCCTACTCATGTAGGTTGCCTTGGTACTAGCACTTGCTTTCGAGGGCAAGAATATTCTGTCTACTTCTACCATGGAGGATTAAGGGTCAGCTAGGAACAAAGTCATGCACTTTTCCATTCTAAGATTCACGCTTATGAGATCTGAATTGTCTCTGGGAAGAGAGCAGGGGAAACAAAACAGAAGTGACCCATGCTGCGCTGCTTCACTGAGCAAGGAGGCTTTGATCCACAGTATCTAGTAAGCACAGTTGTCCCTGGGTGTCTGTGACCAATCAGTGCCTGGCTCCTCAGGGATGTCAGATCCCCAGGCTCAAGTCCTTTGTGTAGAATTAAATAATTTGTGCTCTCTTGTTTTATGCGAACTTGACACAAGTTAGAGTCATTGAGGGGGATCTGAGACTCAATTGAGAAAATGACTTCATAAAATCTGGCTGAAAGCCCGGCATGGTGTTGTATGTCTTTGATGCTAGCACTTGGGAGGCAGAGGCAGAGAGATCACTGTGAGTTCGAGGCCATCCTGGTCTACAAAGCAAGTCCAGGACATCCAGGGCTATTACCCCTGAGAAACTGTCTCGAAAAACAAAAACAAAGCAAAGCAAAGCAAAACAAAACAGCAAAAACAACAACAACAAAAAATCTGGCTGTAGACAAGCCTCTGAGGGCATTTTCTTGGTCAATGATTGATGGTACCACCTCTAGTGTAGTGGTACTGGATTCTATAAGAAAGCAGGTAGAGCAAGCCAGTAAGCAGCACCCCACTCCTAACTCTAAGTTTCAGTTCTGTTCCTGACATCCTTCAATGAGGAACAGTGAGGTGGAGTGATCTGGGGTGAGGGGTGATGAACTGTTCTCCCTAGCAACAACAGTTAACTGCCTACCAAACTCAGAGATGGGCAGGGCCTCACAAGCTCTTCCCCTTCAAGTGACTCCTAAACTCACTTTCTTTTTTTTTTTTTTTTTTAAGTTTTTCGAGACAGGGTTTCTCTGTGTAGCTTTGGCTGTCCTGGACTCACCTTTTGTAGACGAGGCTGATTTCGAAAGTCACTTTCAAAACTGACAGTTTTGTAAACCAGGCGTGGTGGCGCACACGTTTAATCCTAGCACTCTGGAGGCAGAGGCAGGCGGATCTCTGTGAGTTCGAGGCCAGCCTGGTCTACAAAGTGAGTCCAGGACAGCCAAGTCTACATAGAGAAACCTTGTCTCGAAAAACCATAACCAAAACAAAAATTGATCGTTTTGTAACTCAGAGATTTATCTTGGGGCGGGGAGGGGGTGGGCAGGAGAGCGTAGACTGGCATTTCTGGCGCGATCTGCAGAATTACATGGCTTAATCAAAACGAGGAAACTACATCTCCCGGCAGGCCTCGGGACCTTTTCTTTTGCTCTGCGCTACCAATGACAGTTATACTTTTGAATAGACCAATAGTAGCATGGGATTGGTTTTTGTAGGCGGGGCTATAGTTTCACCCAATCGTCAGGGGCTTGGAAAAACACCCTAACCAATCTAAGAACTCGGGGGCGGAGCCGCGGACCGAGCTGCCGCGGAAGATGGCGGCTGAGGCGCTGAGCAGAGGGGAGGCGCCTTCCAGCGACTCTGGCCGGAGGTGAGCCAAGTTCTCGGTCCCGCTGCCTAGGAGACGGGACTGTGGGCTAGCGATGTCGCCGCCCTGCCCTTGAGTCACCGTGGCCCACAGGGCTGGCCTTTGTTCCTCGCTCCCGAGGTGCCTACGCCGTCGCGCCTGCGGGGGTTGAGGCGCGTAGCTGCGGTCTGTACTCCGGGGGGCGCTGGTCTCCCCGAGTCCCGCTGCCGTGCGTGGAGCCCGCCGGCCGCTCTGGCTGCAGGTTCCGGCGCTGCGCTTGCGGTGCCTGCCCCGGCGCCGAGCCCTTTGAATGGAAACTGAAGCCCAGAGCGGCTTAGAGAGAATCCCCCTAACGCCACAAGAGCTCTGAGTGTCCTTCGGGGCAGCCTTCGCGCTTCAGTCAGGGACTTGAGTGACGGTTAAAAGGGGTTTGTCCCCAGGCTGAGTGACCTCTGGCTTCAGCCTGCGTCTCTAAATGAACATAACGATGCTAATTTCGAAATATGGACGGAATGGAGCAATGCATTTAAAGCGCCTAGCTCCCATCCTGGCTAGATTTTGTGTTTCCTTGGTGAATAGCTGAAGAGCAAACACATCGTGGGTTCTGCTGTCTATGAAATTGTGACTTAATTTCTTCTTTCTTAAACAGGGGTACTGTAGTGTCCCTGTCATAAAGCGGAGCCTGTCTTAACTGATTAATAATATCGGGAATTGATACACTCCAATAGAAGGAGGTTATTTAGTGTTTCAGAGTACGGTCAGTGCCATACTTTGGTACCCTTTGTAAGGGACAGAAAATCCAAGAATTTTGGGAAACTGCATTCCAGAGCCTGGTTCTTCCTGAGCCCACATGGGCTTGTCTGGGTATGTTAATGTTTTATATGAAGGAGTTTTTCCACTCTTTGACCTCCCCATAAATGGTTGACTTTTTTTTTTTTTTGCCCGAGAACTGTGCCTGTAGGTTGATAAATGTCATTCGCTCACCCCTCGTCCAACTCAAAAAATCCTGAATTGTAACGAGGACAAATGAGTACTGTTCTATAGAAAAGGGACTTGGAATTCCTCCACGAGGCCACTGCCAACTGAATCTAAAATTTGAAACTGTTAGCTACATGATCAACACAACACAGTTTTATCTGAATCTGAAACGGTCTATTGCTGTTACTGAGAGAGGTTCTTGCTGGGCTGGAGTGGAACTCGCAGGCCTGCTTCCCCTTCCCCAATATGGTCAATTGCATATTGCAGGAGAAAAGCTTGGTGTTCTTGTGAGGCTTATTTATTTATTTACTTTAAAAAACAAAACGAAACAAAAAACAACCAAAAAACATAGTCCCATGTGTGTCTCCCCCTCCCAGGTGCCGGAATTACAGGCATGTACACCAAGCCCTGTTTTATGTGGTGCTGGAATCACACACCTGCACTTCATGCATGCTAGGCAAGCATTCCACTGCCTGAGCTACATTCCCAGCCCATATACTTAATGGCCTGTTGTCTATCTTATGTATGTATGGTACCCTTTGGTACCAAAGAATCTGTTGTCTGTCTTATGTATGTGTGCGCTCAGTTGCCACGGTGCATGCCTAGGAGAAGGAAGTCAACTCACAGATTCTCTTCTTCCACCGAGTGGGTTTGAGGATCACACTGGGTTGTGAGACTTGAGTATGTGCTTTTCTTCACTGTGCCACCTCCCTGGCCCAGTGTGTAGTTACCACTCACAGATATGTTGCGGAACTATTTGGTGTCTCAAGTATATCTTGAGGAGACACTCACACTGTGAGAAAAGCTCCTGTGAGTGTGTTGCTGTAGTGGGTTAGCAGGATTCCTCACGCTGAGCCCGAGAGCACTCTCCCGAGTTGGGCGTCTGCTCTTCATTTGGATTGTCTTCACTGTCATGATCTGGAGGAGTGGAGCTTTGTGCTTACTGAGCAAACTCATTAAGAACAGATATTACAGATCTAAATCTAAATTCCTCAATCTTTGTTTCTCTTTCTCTCTCTCTCTTTTTTTTTTGGAAACAGGGCTTCTCTGGTTTTATGTTTAATGATAAAAAATAAGGCAGTAAGACACCAAGAGAATAAGATGCCAGGCAACAGATATTACATTATATGAGGTTTATTAAATGAGCATGGGGAGAGAAGGAAGGGTACCCACCCCAGAGAGAGACAGAGACAGAGGAAGAGAGGAAGAAAGAGAGAAGAGAGGGAGGGGCAAGGTAGATCTGTCCTTTTATATACTGGGCAGGGCCATGCCCCCATGACAGGTAGGAATGACATCACAGGTAGGCAGACTGGAGCAGAATCCTAACACCTGCCTGTCCTGGACTTGCTTTGTAGACCAGGCTGGCCTCGAACTCACAGCAGTCTGCCTGCCCCTGCCTCCTGAGTGCCAGGTTTAAAGGCGTGCGCCAACATGCCTAGCTTGTTTATCTTTTTCAAATAGCTATGATTTAACAGTGTGCTTAGTAAATGCTAGTACAAAAATTTGAATTTGTAAAAAAAAAAAAATGAATTTGTAGCTGGGCACAGTGGTGCACGCCTGAAATCCCAGCACTCAGGGAAGCAGAGGCAGACAGGCAGAGTTCAAGGCCAGCCTGTTTTACAAAGCAAGTCCAGGTCAGTCAAGGCTACATAGAGAAACTATGTCTTAAAAAACAAAAAAGCCCAAAAAACCAAAAACCAAAACCTAATAAATAAAAAAAAAAAAGAATTTGTAAAGTGCTGTTATTTAAAAACTTCAAAATGTCTATGTATAAAATTATGTCTATGTCTCAGATTAGGAGACTTAGAAAAGAGACAAGTTGATCCAGGGGGTTGAATGTTTCTTTATTAACTGAAGCCCCCAATAGGATTTTGCTGATTCCATTCAATTTAGAAGAGACTAGAATTATTAAAATCACATCTTTGGAGTGTAGTTTACTGTTTGATTGGGAGAGGCCATTAAAATAAAATTGTTACATATTTTTTCTTTTTATGGATCCTGATATTTACATCTGTGAAGCAGTTGATACTGTATATCAAATTTCCAGGCACTATGCGAACATGCTTCTGGGCTAGTTGCCTTGTCTACTTTATTTCCTGTCTTTAAACTGTTTGGTAGATAAGAACATATGTAGAAGCTAATAGACACAAGCCATTATAGAGCACAGTAGCATGAAGAGCACTTTGGTCTGGGCGGTGGTGGTGCACGCCTGTAATCCCAGCACTTGGGAGGCAGAGGCAGTGGATCTCTGAGTTTAAGGTTAGCTAGTCTACAGAGTGAGTTCCAGGGCAGCCAGGGCTGCACAGAGAAACTATCTCAAAAAAGAAGAAAAAAAAGGGGGAGGAGGAGGAAGAGAGCAGCACTTTGAGTCTTCCTTCTTCCCAAGATGTATGTCACCAGTAGCTTGAGCCTCTCTGTGTGCTTCTGCCATGTGCTCCTCCCATGTTTATTGCCCTATACCTCTGTTCTGTGGTGCAGGGTGGGGTGGGGCAGCGTGCAGGAGGGGAAAGGCATCGATTGCTGAGCTATATATCCCCATCCCCATCATTGTTTGTTTGTTTTAACTTTAAAATAAAAATAGTGTACCTAGATGTGGTGGTGGCACTAGTGAGGTAGAGGCTATAGTAGTGAGACTTGTCTCAAAAACGAGAGGCAGTGCAGTGGTGGCACACTCCTGTAATCCCAGCACTTGGGGAGCACAGGCAGTGGATCCCTGAGTTTGAGGCCAGCCTGGTCTACAGAATGAGTTCCAGGACAGCCAGGGCTGCACAGAGAAACCCTGTCTCTTCTTTTCTTTGTCTCTGTCTTTTTTTTTTTTTTTTTTGGTTTTTCAAGACAGGGTCTCTCTGTATAGCCTTGGCTGTCCTGGACTCGCTTTGTAGGCCAGGCTGGCCTCGAACTCACAGGGATCCGCCTGCCTCTGCCTCCCGAATGCTGGGATTAAAGGCGTGCGCCACCACACCCGGCTGAGAAACCCTGTCTCAAAAAACCAAACCAAACCAAACCAAACAACAACAACAAGAAATAAAAAATAAAAAACCCAAAACAAAGCAAACAAATGGCTCCAAACTAATGGATTTTTAATAAGAACCTCCAGAGCTAAAGCCTTGGCTGATTCTCTGACAGTATTCATCACTCTGGATTTTGGAGCACACAGATGCAGATGTAGAATTGCTTCCAGTACTAATTGCCTGGGACTCTTGCCATTTAAAGTCTAGAGAGAATAATCTCGTGAGACTTTGTACTTATTTGAGGAGTCAAAGATTTGACACAAATGGATAAGAGGGGGCCCTGTTAGCGAGATGTCCTACAGAGTATTCCACAAATAGACTCTTGATGTTACTTTAAAGAAATTGTTTTTATTTATGTATGTCTGTGTGTTTACCACATGTGTACAGGTGTCCATATAGGCCAGGAGAGAGTGTCAGTCCCCCAGAGCTGGAGTTACAGGTTGTTTTAAGGTGCTTGATGTGGATGATAAGAAATGTACTCTTGGTCTTCTGGAAGATCAGCAAGCACTCCCTAATCCTTTAGCTGTCTTGCCAACCCCTGATGTAACTTTAATTGCCAACCCCTGATGTTACTTTAAAAGAGCGACAACACTCCCTACCCCCATTATTGTGTGTGTGTGCATGGCACATGGGTGGAGATCAAAGGATAGCCTCTCGTTTTCACCATGTAGGTCCAAGGGATCACAGACGGTCAGGCTTGGCAGAAAGCGCCTTTATACACTACGCCATTTCACCAGCCCATTGGTGTTACTTCCTCATGCAATTATCTTCCTTCTCATTGTATATTTTCTGGGGAAGGAAATCATGGGAGGAGTCAACCACAAGAGTAATGGCCAATTTTTTTGACAGTCAGAAGGAGAAACATTATTAGTAAGCCAACAAAGTGGTGCCTTGGACACTGGGAAGCTTAACTCAGTGTCTTGACTGAGGTTGTCATTCCATAGACCCCCGTGCCAGTCCATTAGACTGCAGTAGTTGGGTAAGAAGGTGAGCCTAGCCTAGACTTCTCTCGCCTCGGGTTTGTTAGTTCATGTCAAGTTGTTCTTGTGGCTTCAGATTAGTTTAAGTTGAGAGCAAATACAGGGGCTAAACACATTTTGCAGATGGTTGGTATCTAGGAGATAAGGTCGCAGTACAGAACCTTGGCAGGACAGTGCCTCTTACAGCAGACTTTAAGGTTTAAATGTAAGGAAGTAGATTCTGTGCTGTGAAACCGTGTGGTGCTGCTTACTGCTCTGGCTTGTTTCTTGTGGCTGCAAAGCCTGTAAGCTGGGCACATGGCCCGTTTTGTCTTCTCTATGTGCTGCTCTCATGATCCAACTTAAACTTGCTATGTGGAATGTAGACTGTAGGGAGAGGGAGAATATCCGAGTTTTGTTTGATACTTTATTCCTTTTCCAATAGGTCCCCAATAAAGAGACGTACTTAGCACCACATTTCATAGCCTCTTAGGGCTGAAAATGCAGCTTCTCACAGGTGGTAGGTAGGTCAGGCTCAGACAGCCTTAAATATAGCCTGTATTTTGAGAAATGCTGCCAAGCTTGTGGCTCTTAAGAGAACAAATCAAGTTAAGCAACTCTCCAGGGAGGAAACATTTAGTTTTGTGGGTTTATAGTTTGGATAGAAGTCAGCCAAAAGATCCATCTGCAGGATGCTGGCTTCTTGTTCCTCGGAGCTGTGTGGGTTCCTGGCTTCAGTGACCTCAGAACCACTTACATTTCTTTTTTTTTCTTTAATTGATTTTTCTAAGGTGGATCCTGTTTCCAGCATTCTGCAAGCATATCACTTTCCATGCAGAGTACCATCTAGTGGTAAGGGAAGTCACTGCAGAGTGCCTTTACAACTAGGTTGTAAAATGATGCTGGGCTTTGCCGTTCTCTGAGATAGCTGCTTATCTGTTTGCTTACACCCCTAATCACCCGTTTTCTTACTTCCTGCTTCTGACCATAGCTGTGCTGCTTTTTTTTTTTTAAAATAGAGGGACCTGTTGGCTCTGTTTATTAACAATTAAACTTTATTATACAACCCAACTAGCATATACAAGAAGGAAAAAAAAAGGTTAAAGGGACAGAAGAGTAAACCTTTTGGAATCCGTTCCGCAGGACGGGTCCTTAGGTATCTCTGTCCCGCGAGCTGGTCCGGTCCCTTGCTCTCTCCGCGTGCCCTGCTTGCCTTCACCTGTTGTTTTTTCTTTTTCCCACCTTCCCAGTCACAAGCAAAGGGCGGTCTCCTTCTCCCTTTGAGGGTCAATTAGGAAAACAATAGCCACGGTGGGGTTCCCAGGTCGGCTTCCTGAATTCCAGCCCCAGGAAGGCTCTAAACAGTCTGTCACAAGGTATTCATGGCTTGCCCCAAGGGTAAAGCCTGTTAAGACTGCTTCCACCTGTGACAAAGTTTAATCTTTCCCACAGGAACCAGACCTAGGCCTAGAGTTCCAAGTGTACCAGGCAAGCACTCTACCACTATGTCAATTCCAAATCCTAATTTTTTTTTTCAAGACAAGGTTTTTCTGTGTAGCCTTGGTTGGTCTGGACTCCAGGTGTTGGAGCTGAATTGGTGAGTTCCTCATTGAGTGAGAACTTGTTTTAAAAAATAAAGTGAAAGCTGGGTGTGGTACCTTTAATCCCAGCGCTCAGGGAGGCAGAGGCAGGCAGATTGCTGTGAGTTCGAGGCTAAGGCTACACAGAGAAACTCTGTCTCAAAAAACAAAAAATAAAAAAAGTGAAGAGAGAAGATACCAGAAGTCAACTCTGGCTTCCACATGTACATTATGGGGTGCACCTATGCACACATATATGCATGTACCACATACAACATTGAAAAAATATAATGTAATTATTTTACATGGTTGGAATCCCCTGCACTTAAGTTGTGGAAGCAGGAAGATCTTGCGTTCAAAGTCAACCTTGGCCTATACGAGGAGACCCTGACTCACAAGAACACCCCCACCCACCAACAAATCAGAACAGTCCCTTAAAAAACTGAACGAGAAGCCAGGCGTGGTGGCGCACGCCTTTAATCCCAGCACTTGGGAGGCAGAGGCAGGCGGATCGCTGTGAGTTCGAGGCCAGCCTGGTCTACAAAGCGAGTCCAGGACAGCCAAGGCTACACAGAGAAACCCTGTCTCAAAAAACCAAAACAAACAAACAAACAAACAAACAAAAAAACTGAACGAGTGTAAGTGTGGGTTAGTTGAGTGCTTCTCTAGCGTGTGTGGGACCTGGGCTTGAGTGCCATGTCTTGACAGGAGTGAAGACTGTGGTGGTCTGAGTGGGAAGAACCCCAGTACACGCGTGTGTTTGCATTTCTAGTCTCTAGCTGGAGGATTGTTTAGAGCAGGATTAGGAGTGTGGCCTTGTTCAAGAACATGCAGCCTTGTTGGAGGAGCTGTTGTCACTGGCGTGGGCTTGAGGTTTCGGAAGCCCATGCCAGGCCCAGTGTCTCTTTCTCTCAGCTGCTGCCTGTGAATCAGGGTGTAAAACTCAGCACTTTAGTCCTTGCCTGTCCGCTTCCCGCCATGAGGATAACGGACTCACTCTCTCAAACTGTAAGCAACCCCCCACTAAATGCTTTCTTTAATAGGAATTGCCCTCATCATGGTGTCTCTTCATAGCAGGATAGTGACTAAGACAAAGACCTTCTTCTACCTTTAGCTGCCAGACTACTGAGACAAAAACGGACTGCATGAAATTGGGATTTTCCTCAGGAATCTCCTGTTGGAGAGAAGGAGAGTGCTGGGGCCATGTTGCCAGCCAGATGGGGAGCTTGTTTCCTGGAAAGAGATTTCATAAAGTGCGTCAGTCCACCTTGTGGGGGAGCCTGGAGCTTGGGCAGTGGCGATGGGTGGGACCACATCTTGTCTTGGACTGCTTAATTGTGCATACCACTTGCCTACTATTTAAACCTAACTGTGCCGGGTGGTGGTTCACAGGCCTTTAATCCCAGCACTTGCGAAGCTGAGGCAGATCTCTGAGTTTGAGGCCAGCCTGGTCTACAGAGTAAGTTCCAGAACAGCCAGGGCTACACAGAGAAACCCTGTGTCAAAAACAAAAAACCCCAAACCAAAAAAACAAAAACCTATAAAACTTAATGTCAGGACCCAGAAGATGAACTGGGGGGTCTGTGTGTCAAGGTGTCCCTTTTCCTCTTTCTCTTGGCCACGTTGAATAAGTCTCTATTCTTTGTTTTCTACTGCTTGTCGGTTTAGTTGGCCTGTTGAAGACAGGGTTGCCAGGGCCCAGGCTATGATTCTAAGAACTGAGGTAGCACCAGCATTTCAAAACGACAAGCAGCTATCTGATAGAACCTGACAAAGGAAAAGTCTTTGCAGTCTTGTGTAGGCGTTGTGATTTCATTGTAGTCGCTTCTATAATTTCCAAGGATCGAATTCAGGTTGTCTGGCTTGACAGCAGGAGCCTTTACCCAACGACCTCTCATCTGCATGGAGTATTAGACAGTGTCCACTTTTGATTTCTTCCTTGGCCCCCCTCACCCCCACCCCCCCACCCCTAAATCACTGCTGGGCCTTGGCGGTTTCTTTACCTTGGCTGATTTCCTCTTAAGTACTGTTTTCAGGACTGGGGATATAGCTTAGTGGCAGAGTGCTCTCTTAGCGTGCGTGAAGCCCTGGGTTCTAGTCTTAGCATGATGAAACACAGACCAAAAGGAACAATAATAAGCATCTCCCCCACAGAAAGTTCCTCCCCAAATGAAACACTTGGTTTCTAAAGTTTTTTTGTTTTTGTTTTTTAAAAAATATTTGTTGGGCTGGAGGGATGGCTCAGAGGTTAAGAGCACTGGCTGCTCTTCCAGAGGTCCCGAGTTCAATTCCCAGCAACCACATGGTGGCTCACAACCATCTGTAATGTGATCTGGTGCCCTCTTCTGGCCTGCATTATATACATAATTAAAAAAAAAAAGTTTGTTGTTTCACTTTTAGGTCTATATTGTCTTGAATTAAAAAAAATCCTTCTTTGACCACTTTATGCATTTATATAGTGTATTTTGATCACCTCTATCGTCATTACCCTCTTTTATCTTATTCCTCCTGAACCTCTTCTTTTCCTCTCAAAGCCCCCTCACTTTCTTCCTCCTCCTCACCTTTCTCTCTGTGACTCACTGAATTTCATCGGGGTGGTTAGCATGAGCACGGGCACCTTACAGCTGCACCACTGAGGACCAAACTTGAGAGCAGCACAATCTATGGGAATAAACATAAGCATTTAGGAGGCAGTTTAGCAACATGTTCATTTAACAAAACAGCAGCGGTTCCTCCTAGGATCTGTGACCTCCCTATGTGGACTGTGGTTCAAATCCAGCCAGAAGGCAGTTGTCGACTCCTGTAAAGTCATGTTACCATTTTCCCAGTGGCACGTCTTTCTTGCCATGTCAGTATTGTCGCATGCAGGGGTCACAGTTAAGATGGTGGTTTTCTTTCCCATCAGCCTGCATAGCACCTTCTAGGCAGTATGAAATCTAACTGCAGGGAGGACGTTCTAGGTCAGTTCCAGCCTGATTTTTCTAAGTCCTTCAGCCAATTGTGTGGTGTCTACCAATATGATCTGTTAGCAATAGCTTATAGTGTCTTGGGGCCTCTGGGGTCTCCCTGACCAGTAGGAACTATCCCACGTCTGGCACTGGGATTTTCATTTAATAACCTGTGCTGAGCTAGAAAGATGGTGCAACAGTTAAGAATGCCTACCCTACTGCTTCTGCAGAGGACCCAGGTTTGGTTCCCAGTATCCACGTCAGGTGGCACTCAACCGCCTGTAACTCCAGTTTCATGGGGTCCTATTACCTCTGGCCCTTGTGTGCACCTGTGTGCACATGGAGTACATCTCACACAGGCATATACACAAATTTAAAAAAATCTAAGAAAAAAATGGCTTCTGGAAGCTGGAATTTATTTTTTATGTATGATATAAAGTAGAGATCATCCCTCCCCCGTATTATAAAACTCTCTGTCCTGTGTGCTTATATTATATGAGATTTCATTTTCTACAACCTGCAGTGTGGAAGTGGTGAAGGGAGTGTGCCGGTGACTTTCACTCAGAGCCTGGCACATATAAATAGCTAGTTTTTTTTACTTCTGTTTTGTTCCTCCTTGCAGAACAGTACTCAGAGGCTTAGTAAGTACTGCCTTTCAGGCCCCATAATATGTCCTTGTGCCTCCTACATGCCTGGAATGTGTGTAGGCTGCACAGGGGCCCAGAAAGGAGAATCCTTTGTCACAGCAGGAGGAAGCCTTGTCCTGTCTCTTGCACTTAGCAATGCCTCATCAGAAGCTTTCGGCGTTTATGTAAGGACTTTAATTTTTCTTGAACTTGATCAGACTTAGTTTTAAACTCTTGTAGAATAGGATGTTGTTTCTCTTAGTCCTTGAATTGTCTTAGACACAGTTGTTGATATGCTAGCTTTGCCTTGTGAAAGTGTCTGCTCTTTGGGAAGGGATTAGTGGGCTTTGCAATACGGGGGGGGGGGGGCTCTAAAAGAAAGCCTCTTATAACTGTCTTCCATCTCTTATCTTCCACTTTAAATCATTTCTGTCTTACCAAGTCCTCATACCAGGTACTCCACTCAGAAAAAGTGAGGAAGAGGTTAAAAATAACTTATGTAAAGAAAAAGTGTGAGTAGTAAGTGAATGAACATGGGCAGAGTCGGGTGGGGACACAGAGGGGAAAGTCGATGAGATGGTTTATGTCTTACCTGCACACATTAGGACTTCCCCTGGTTTTTTTTCCCCCCCGAGACAGGGTTTCTCTGTGTAGTCTTGGCTATCCTAGACTCGCTTTTGTAGACTAGGCTGGCCTCGAACTCACAGTGATCCTCCTGCCTATGCCTCCCGAATGCTGGGCTTAAAGGCGTGCACCACTACGCCCGGCTATTTTTTTTTTCTTAGGGTAGCCTTGAACCTGCTCAAGGCTGTTTAGGAGGAAGCATTTTTTAGGATGATGGCTGGTAGGAGGGAGGGCTTTGTGTTTCTTGTGCCTTTTCAAGTATGCGCATTTGATCCAGGTTAGGGCTGGAAGGGTCAGCCAGGGCAAAGATCTCAGTCTTAACCAGTCCTTTTCTGGATGTTAAAATAATGAAAGTCTGTAGGCTTTTATATGTGTACATGTTTCTACTTCAGGAATAGGATATATGCACTTTATGTACATTAATTTGATCTGAAACTAGTTATTCAGATTTAAAAACAATGTGAATTACATTAATGATCAGACAACCTCATGGCTGTTGTTGTTGTTGTTGTTGTTGTTATTATTATTATTATTATTATTATTATTATTATTGTGCTGTGCATTTCCTGAATTTTGTTGTTGTAGTCACTCCTCACTTGCAGTGATTATAGTAAATAGTTCCATAGTGACTCTCATTTCTTTCCTGTAATTACTGACACTGAAAAAAGAGGCTCTCGTCAAAGAGTAAAGCTTCTGTTGGTAACTGGTGCATAATCACTGATGCGCCTGAGTTTATGTAGGAAAACAGTGTGAGCTCGTGTGGAAGGCTGAGGGGATAAGCTTCTACGTGCTCCAGTCAGGGATGTCTGGCTGAAGAGCACACACCCAGAGCCAAAAATTCTGATGTGATTTTTGTTTTAAAAAATAAATTTGCTGGGCGTGGTGGCACACAGCTTTAATCTCAGCACTTGGGAGGCAGAGGCAAGCAGATCACTGTGAGTTCACGGCCAGCCTGGTCTACAAAGTGAGTCCAGGCCAGCCAAGGTTACACAGAGAAACCCTGTCTTAAAAAAAAATTTAAAAAAATTTTTTTGTGTGTACATGTGTATACATGTGTGTGTGTGTGTGTGTGTGTAGGTCAGAGGAAAGTTTGCAGGAATTGAGTCTTGCCTTTCATGTGCTCCTAGGGATTAAGCTCAGGCTGTTGGGCTTGGTGGCAAGCACTTTTACTGGCTGAGCCATATTGCTGGCCCTAAATTCTTTGTGATTTCTTATAGTAAAAGGCGTGTAGTAGCCACAGACTGAAGATTGGGGCTGTTAAAATTATGCAATCACTTTTTTCAAGTACAGATGAACTTTGAAGTTTACTTATCTGTGTCTTGTTTTCATTATAGTGTTGTTAAAAGTTATCAGCTGAGCTGTGGATGTGGCTCAGTGGTAACGGTTGTCCTGCGTGCACTGGGTTTAACCCTCAGTACCACAAGCAAAACATATTAACTGGGTGTGGTAGTTTACACCTGTAGTCCCAGCTTTAGGGCTACAAAGAGTGAGACCCTGTCTCAAAAACCAAACCAAACCAACCAGCCAGCCAGCCAGCCAGCTAACTGAGGTTGGGGATGTTGCTGGGAAGAGCACTTGCCGAGCATGCAAAAAGCCCAGCCCTGGGACGGAAGGTCATGTCATGTTAGCAAGATGTGCTGTTGATTAGAGCTGTTTAATATTTAGAGGCATTACGTTTCCTGGAATAGTACTTGATAGCCTGGGTGCAGTGTATGTTGCATTGTGAAAGTATTTGTATGAGTCAGGGGAATTTAACTTTGATTTACTGATATATGATAAGTAGTCCTTTGTGATGAGTTATAGTTATTCATCTGCTATGTAATTGATGACTATATGTGTATGCTAAAGATTGGAATCAACTGTTAGGGATAATTGATGGTAGGAAAAAACAATGATATGTGTGCTATAGGAGGTGGAGTAATACACTTCTTATTTTTATTAAATTAAATTTAATAATAACTATTATTATTATTTTTTTAGAGGTTTTATAAAAAAAAATTCAGGTCCCCTGGAGCTGTAGTTGCCAGCAGTTGTGAGGTACCTGACGTAGGTGCTGGTGACTAGACTCAGGTCTTTGGAAGAGCAGCAAGTGTCTTAACTGCTGAGCCATCTCTTTAACAACTTAAGTGCTTCTTGAGTCAGGGTCTCATTGTATAGGGCTCTTCAGCTCCTAGTCTCTGTGCCTCAGCCTCATGGAGAATGCTGAGATTACAGTCATGGGCCACCATGCCCATTTTATGCTTAAACCTTTTTTTTTGTTGTTGTTGTTTCTTTGAGACAGGGTTTCTCTGTGTAGCCGTGGCTGTCCAGGACTCACTTTGTATACCAGGCTGGCTTTGAACTCACAGTGACCTGCCTGCCTCTGCCTCCTAAGTGCTGGGATCAAAGGTGTGTACCACCATGCCCACCTTGCACACTTTCTTATTTTTCAGAGCTGAGGACCGAACCCAGGGCCTTGTGCCTGCTAGACAAGTGCTCTACCACTGAGCTAAATCCTCAATCCCTTAAAAGCATTTTTGACACTCATTTATTTTGTGTGTTGTGAGTGTGTGCACCACAGCGTGTATGTGGGGATCAGATGATAGTTAGTGGGAGTCAGTTCTCTCTTCTCATCATGTGGGAGTCAGGTATCAAATTCAGGCTTGGCAGTCTTATTGGCTCAATGATTGAGTTCTTAAATGTGAAGACCAGGGCCTTGTAGAGAAAACCATTCGGAACAAGACTTAGACTTCAGTAACTTGTGAGTCATAGGCATAGAGAAGGAAGGATGTAAGAGTGAAAGTAGGTCTGAGATGCAGTAGTACAGGGCAGAGAGCTCTGGGCTAGCACGTACAAAGAGCCACTAACTAGATGAATAAGTAAGTAAAAGCTGTCAGTGGGCCTAGGCAAAGCTGACTAGCGTGCATCTTTATGCAGCTGTCAGCCTCTTCTGTCCTGTGCTTGCTTCTTGGCTGTGAAGAGCAGATCCAAGGGCAGCTGCTTGTATAGAGGAAGCTGCCTCTTAGGAGCCCTCTGCTGTGTGTAGGCTCAGAACTGCAGAACTCTCGGGGTAGGATATAAGAAACACAAAACGATTTCTCCAAAGAGTCTTCTGTTGGATTTTTTTTTTCCAGTGATGCCATCTGCAATTTTGTCATTTGCAATGATTCTCCCCTACGAGGTCAGCCTGTTATCTTCAATCCTGACTTTTTTGTGGAGAAACTCCGACATGAGAAACCAGAGGTGTTCACCGAGTTGGTGGTCAGCAATATCACAAGACTTATTGATTTGCCTGGAACAGAGCTGGCTCAGCTGATGGGGGAAGTGGACCTTAAGTTGCCTGGTGGGGCTGGCCCAGCGGCAGGATTCTTCAGGTCTCTAATGACTCTCAAGCGGAAGGGTAGGTCCTGTGTCTGTGGTGGGCAATGGGTCTCAGCTACTGGTTGGTCTTTATTCTCTTTTGAAAAAAAATTATGTATTTTAAATTTATGTTATATGTTTGTGCCTGCTTGTTTGTATGTGCAGCAGGTATATGTAGGTACCCATGGAAGCCAGAAGGGGGCATCAGACCCCATGGAACTGCAGTTAGAGGCAGTGTGAGCTGCCGCACCAGGTCCTCTGCAAGAGCAAGTGCTCTTACCTGCTGCTGAGGCACCCTTCCAGCACCAGCCTTTATCCTCTTAATGTTTGCACCCTCACTGAGAACTTGGAATTATGCTAAAGCGTATTTTGGGCTTTCCCCCTCATTTTTATTACTAGAAGTTTAATCAGTAGTAATAAAAATATTAAACTGTCTAGATGAAGAAATACTTAAGCCTGGTGTGGTAATGCAAATCTCGGCGGTTATGCAGCTGAAGCAAGAGCATCTGAGTTTGACGGCAGGTTGGTCAGAGAGAGGTGGGGGGAGAAGAAAGAGAGGAGGGGGAAGTAAAGAAAAGGGAGAAGATAGAAAATATAGTCAGTGCCTGAGAGATGATATGATTAGTTTAGACAGTTATCAAGGGCACCTTAGTTTTCATGCCCTATGAGTATCATACTAAAATAATCAGGCATCGTTCTTTCCCTTTCTCCTTCCCTCCCTCCCTCCCTTTCTTTCTTTCTTTTTTTCTTTTTTTGGTTTTTCGAGACAGAGTTTCTCTGTGTAGCCTTGTCTGCTCTGGGCTCCCTCTGTAGACCAGGCTGGGCTGGAACTCACTGAGATCCACCTGCCTCTGCCTCCTGAGTGCTGAGATTAAAGGCATCTTTCCTTTCTTTTTGAGTTGGTATCTTTTTTTTATTTTATTTTATTTTATTTTTTAAGATTTATTTGTTATGTATACAGTCCTCTGCCTCTATGTACATCTGCAGGCCAGAAGAGGGCACCAGATCACATTGTAGATGGTTGCTGGGGATTGAATTTAGGACCTCCGGAAGAACAGACAGTGCTCTTAACCTCTGAGCCATCTCCTCAGCCCCTTAGTTGGTATCTTACTCTGTTGTCTAGGCTTATCTCAAACTCCTAAGCTCAAGTGATTGTCTTACCTCAGCCTTTAGAATAGCTGGGACTACAGGAAAGCATTAAAATGCCAAGATGACAGTTTAGCTAAAATAGACAGTAGAGTAAATACAGTTACAGTGCACGCATTTAATCCCAGCACTCAGGAGGAAAAGCACTCAGGCAGATCTCTGTGACTCTGAGGCTATCCTGGTTTACAGAGCAAGTTCCAGGACAGCCAGGGCTACACAGAGAAACCCTGTCTCGAAAAACCAAAACAAACAACAAACACAAAAAACAAAAACCCAAAACCCAGAAAAACAAAACCACAATAAAAAACCCCAAACCCACAGAGTCTAATGTGTGCTGTCTGTCTGCATGCACAGGGGTGTGGGGCTTGGGAGCATAAGGAATTTACTAGTGGCTACACCTCCAAAGAAAAGTGGTTTTTCCTCCCCCAGCAGCCACAGCTCCTCAGCTAGGGGTGGGGCCTCTGGAGCCCCGAAGAAAGCACTCCACAGCATTCCTCCCCATGCCCTGCCTCCTACATTTTTTCTGCCCCCTTTATTCTATGTTCCTTGAATCTTCTGGCCAGAATGTTGCTGTGTCTGTTGATACTGATTAGGGTTGAGTACTCACAATCAGCTATTCAGCACTGCGATGCCCATTTTGAACAGAGTTCTCTGGCTGAGGTTGACGGGGGCTCACATCTACAGCATAAATATTTAGAAGACAGTTTGACAGCTTGACAGTTCAGCAAAGCAATAGTAGGTGCTCCTGAAGGCTGGTGGGCTTCTGACCAGGCTTACAGTATCTGTGTGAATCTCTCCCGAGGAGCAGGCTTTAGAGCTAGTCAGGAAGTGTGCAGCACTACTTTTGATAAGATAACCCTGCTTTATTTTATTCAGTGTAAGGAAATCATTAGGCAAGATGAAATATTTAAACGTTATAAGATCATGTTCTTGGGCTGGAGAAATGGCTCAGAGGTTAAGAGCACTGGCTGTTCTTCCAGAGGTCCTGAGTTCAATTCCCAGCAACCACATAGTGGCTCACAACTATCTATAATGTGACCTGTTACCCTCTCTTCTGGTCTGCAGGTGTATATGGCAGGGCACTGTATGCATGATAAATAAATAAATAAATATTTTTAAAAAAGATCATGTTCTCACACACACACCCCACCACATGTAGGTGCCCACATACCTACACACATATACATGCAAATAAATAAACAAATGTAAAAAAGTTAAAAAAAAATTACATCCTGTACCAACTCTAGTGAATAATTGTCAGGACTTACCAATCATATTCAGGTTCTTATTTTGTTTGTTTAAAGTTGGATGACAGTGTGCGGGGTGTTGTTTCTTAGATAAGGAAAAGTCTTTGCTTCCAGGAATTCATGATCTGATTTTGAATTTGGAGAGAATTGACTAGACAATTGTTCTGACTGAAATTTTTTTCTAGTTTTTAGTCTTAATTTTAAGAAAAAGTTTGTGTACCAATCTTATGAAAATAGGATGCTTAGATGACTTTAGAATCACGGTGTTTGGGCTGGTGAGATGGCTCAGCAGGGAAAGGCATCCAGTGGCAGCCTGAGGAGCTGAGTCTGAGCCCAGGACCCACATGGTGGAGGGAGGAAAGAACCACTTTCCACAAGTTGCCCTCTGACCACCGTGTGTGTATCATGCCCCTGCCCCTGCATAAAGAAATGCACATAAAAATAATCATCACACGATGGCCTTGTGCTCCTTATGTGATATAGCCCTGTCCTATGCTATGCCTTTTTCAGAAAAAGGAGTGGTATTTGGATCTCCACTGACGGAGGAAGGCATTGCCCAGATATACCAGCTGATTGAATATCTGCACAAAAGTAAGAAAGCTTCAGTGTTCTGTGTTTAATGAAGAATTGTTTGTTTTCCTTGGAGAGAATGAGGATTGATAGGAGGCAGCTACCCATTAACAAGGAAGTGAACAAATGATGACTTCAGGTGGTAGATGTTTAAAAAATATTTCCTTTTGAAGTTTATGTCAATTATTGATTTGTCTTGCTTTCAAAGATGTAGATAAATTAGATAATGTCTATGAAATCATAATTACTTCTTAATTCAGACAATTCTGGAACAATTCCTTGTTGCTAAAGAATTGACATTTATTCAAGAAAGCCTCATACTCCACCTTCAGAATTCTGTGACTAACAAACATTCTTTAGGTTTTAGTAGTGCTGTGGGCTGTGTTGTTGTGAGAGCTCAGCACAGCTGAGAACATGAGAAGTGTGGAGCCTTCTGTCTGACCTGATACATTTAAGATATGAACCCCACATGTTTATGACTTACTGGATGTGAGGCACTGTAGGAGGAGCTGCAACAGAGGGTGCAGACTCACATCTTAAGATGGTTTGAGGCAAGGGTGGGAGAGAGATGGCTCAGCAGTTAAGAGCACTGGCTGCTCTTCTAGAGGAACCAGGTTCAAATCCCAGCATTCACATAGCGGTTCAAAAATGTTTGTACCTCAGGTTTCTGGGGGACCTGGCATCCTCACGTAGACATATATGTAGGTAAAATACCAATGTACATAAAATAAAAATAAATAAATAGTTTAAAGGGGGGGAGGTTGAGGCATCTGATTTGTGGGGATTTTTGTTGTTGCAAAAAGATTAAAACCATCACCAGCCATCATGGTTTTAAGATAGGGAGGCTGCAGGTTTTCAGCCCAGCTGCTGTGTGGGTGTGGTCTGCTGGAGCACAGGGCTGTGTGGGTGTGGTCTGCTGGAGCACCGGGCTGTGTGGGTGTGGCCTGCTGGAGCATGGAGCTGTGTGGGTGTGGTCTGCTGGAACACGGGGCTGTGTGGGTGTGGTCTGCTGGAACACGGGGCTGTGTGGGTGTGGTCTGCTGGAGCACGGGACTGTGTGGGTATGGTCTGCTGGAGCAGAGGGCTGTGTGGGTTTGACCCTAAGCTTTTGGGAGTCTCTTAACTGCAGGGCGATAATATTAGAATTCTCTGAATTTATTCTTGGTTGAAGAAAACAGTTTGCAGAAGCCATAGACTTTCATAGGTGAACTCAGCTCCTTGAGAGTCTGTGACCAACACAAATAAAGGGTTTTCTTTCACCTTAATTTTCTTTTTTTTTTCTTTATTAATTTATTCTTGTTACATCACCTTAATTTTCAAGCTTATTTTTTTTTATTTTTTTTTTCTCAAATTCAGTATCCAGTAGTACCTCAAAAGGATGAATGACCCTTTCAGGAACACCTTTCAGTCTGAGTCTTAAGGGCCCAAAAAGGTCTCAAACTTTCCTAGAAATATTGGTAAAACCTCCTTTGGAAAGGGTGCTATGCAAGGTTTTTAGGTTGTTTTTTGTTTTTTCAAGACAGAGTTTCTTTGCAGCTCTGGCTATCCAGGACTCACTTTGTAGACCAGGCTGGCCTTCAACTCACAGAAATCCACCTGCCTCTGCTTCCCACGTACTGGGATTAAAAGCATGTGCTACCATGCCCGGCCCACTGTAAAAGGTCTTTAAAGGCAAAACTGTGTTTATACTGTACACATTAATCATGGCTCTCTCTTGTTTCTTTTGGCCTGTCCATGCTGAGCAGACTTGCGAGTAGAGGGTTTGTTCAGGGTACCCGGCAACAGCGTCCGGCAGCAGCTTTTGAGAGATGCTCTCAATAATGGAACTGATATTGACTTGGATTCGGGAGAGTTTCACTCAAATGATGTTGCCACCCTGCTGAAGATGTTTCTAGGAGAGTTACCAGAGCCCCTGCTGACCCATAAACATTTCCATGTACACCTCAAAATTGCTGGTGAGTATGAGGAGAAGGAGATCAAAGTATTTTTGTCAATTTAGTAAAGTCCTTTGTTATTTCCTGCTGCTTGTTACTCTGCAGTGCTCTGATGTTGGCTCAGGCTTCATGATCCTGCTGGCCTCCTCTGGGTACTTACAAATCTTGGCTAGTTAAGTTTGATTTGATCAATTGTTATTTTTTTTCCTCTTTATCCTTCTCCTTTTTAAACTTTTTTTTTTTCCCCTCCCAAGACAGGGTTTCTGTGTAGCCCTGACTGTCCTGGACTCACTTTGTAGACCAGGCTGGCCTTGAACTTTAAGAGACCCACCTGCCTCTGCCTCCCGAGTGCTGGGATTAAAGGCATGTGCCACCATGCTCAGCCCTTTTAAACATTTTTAAAAATTACATTTATTTTGTATGTTTATGGGTGTTTGGGTCCAGAGGAAGCTGCACAAACCACTCAGACACCACTCTCAGTTAGATATGGATGGTTTATTGAACATACACCAAGACTGATGATGATCAAGGACACAGAGTAGACTTGGGAGCCAAACTATGACAACCAACATTCTCTAGAGACAGCTTATGAAGGCAAACCCACAATTAGCTTATACAGGGCCTGGTGGACAGTGGAGCAGGGTAGTCAACTCTGAATGACTCAAGTTAGTTTTGCTAACCAGACAAAGCAGCTCTAGCTGACCTTGAATTTGATTGGTCCCAAATGGAGTTTACGGTTAGGGCCAGCTGCATTTAAGGTTGTGGAATTCCTAGGAGTAGCAAGGCCACAGAGTATGTGAAACATAAACATAGTTTTTGGTCAACCAGACCTTGCACAGAGAGCTTTGCCTAATATCAGCAAGAAGCTGAGATGATGTGACAGGTAGGCATGAGGTAAAAATGGCTATAGTCATGCTACCCAAAAGGAGCAGGCCTCAACACTGCACATGGCATAGCATGCATATCAGAGGATAATTTGTGGGAGTCAGCTGTCTCCTTCTACTGTGTGGTCCTGATGACTGCTCTCAGGTCATCAAGCTTAGCAGCAGGCACCTTTACCTTCTGAGCCATCCTACTGACTTTAAATGTTTTGCTTTTAAAAATAAATATTTTCTAAAACGATCTATTTATTTTTATTTTACATGTATGGGTATTTGGCCTGCATGTATGTTTGTGTCCTTGGATACAGTGTCCTTGGAGGCCAGGAAACGGGGTCGGAGCCCTTGGAGCTGCTTGTTAGCCTGAGTGCTGGGAACTGAGTGCAGGTGGTCTGCAAGAACAGCAAGTGCTCTTAACCTCTGAGTCGTCTTTCTGTCTCCTTAAGTGTAGCTCAGCGTAATGCTGGGACACTTCAGTCACTGGATAAAGATGTGCCTTCCCTTGGGGTTGGATAGCGTCACTGGGTCTATACCTCTCAGATGGTTGCTGCTTCTGTGCTTTTGCCTTGGTTTGGAGTTTTTGCTAGGTATTTCCATGCCTAAGTTGAGGTCATTTCTGCCTTTGCAAGTCGCTTCTTTTAAAAGCATAATTACTTGCTTATTGAGTAGGCAGTCTGTCCACATGGTCAAGATGGAAAAGCTTCTCTCACACCCCATTCCCTGGCATCACTTCTTCCCAGAGGCAACCAGTGCTGTGATGTCTCATGTAGTCTTTGAGAGTGATCCCTCTGTTTATGTAAAGGCAGAATATTATACATATTGTTCTAGGTTTGCTTTTTTGCTTATTGTATCTTGGAGAATGTTCTATTCTTAGCTCATAGTTTCCTCATTCTTTGTTTCTATGTGGTAGGGAATTTATTCTTAAATTGCACAGTAGGCTCTTAGTGCACATAGTGTCAAAATCCATGCTTAGTTTTCCACCCACGGCATTTCTTCTTTCTCCCTCACTTTCCCTCTGCCCTTCACCTTCTCTGCCTCCCTCCCTCTCCACCCCCTCTGAGACAAATGCTCTTAACCTCTGAGCCATCTCTCCAGCCCTTCAGCCGAGATATTTTTCTTTTATTATAATTTATTCATAGTACATCCTGATTGTTATTCCCTTGCTTGTATCTTCCCATTCCCATCCATTTGTACCCTCCCTCCCTCTTCCGCCCTATTCCCCTCCCCTAGACCTCCTTGGCAACCATCTGACCACAGCCTATCAGATCTCATCCGGATAGCCTCCATCCCCTTCCTCTGTGTGCCTGCATAGTCTCCCTGCCAAGGGGAGATGATCAAATTGGGAGCACCAGAGTTCATGTCAGAGGCAGTCTCCGTCCCCGTGCCCCGCCCCCCAACTGTGGGGAGTGAGCTGTTCCTTGGCTAGATCTGAACAGGGGGTCTAGGTTCTCTGCATCCATTGTCCTTGGTTGGTGTAACAGTTTGTGCAGGCCTCCCTGGGTACAGATCCACCAATTCTTTTTTTTTTTTTTGGTTTTCTAAGACAGGGTTTCTCTGTGTAGCCTTGGCTGTCCTGGACTCACTTTGTAGACCAGGCTGGCCTAGAACTCACAGCGATCTGCCTGCCTCTGCCTCCCGAGTGCTGGGATTAAAGGCGTGCGCCACCACGTCCAGCTGGATCCACCAATTCTTGATAGTCTCCTTGTTGGGTTCCTGAACCTCTGGGTCCTTCCATCCCCCTGTTCTTCCATACCATTCTCAGTGCTCTGCCCAGAGTCCAGCTGAGATTTTTAAAGTCACATTCACTGGCGATTTTGATGGTACAAATGAGGACTCATTACTAATATGTATGGAATTTAAAAATAACTTATTTAACTTTATTTTTGTGTGCGTTGGTGTGAGGGTATCAGATCCATTGGAACTGGAGTTACAGACAGTTGTGAGCTGCCATGTGGGTGCTGGGAATTGAACCCAGGTCCTTGGGAAGAGCAGACAATGCTTTTAACCATTGAGCCACCTCTCCAGCCCCGTATGCATGGAATTTTACAGTTACATTTCAGAGAAATAGTTTTGTTTTGGTTTGGTTTTGGTTTTTTGAAACAGGGTTTCTCTGTGTAGCCTTGGCTGTCCTGGATGTGCTTTTGTAGACTTGGCTGGCCTTGAACTCATAGTGATCCGCCTGCCTCTGCTTCCCGAGTGCTGAGATCACAGGCCTGCGCCACCTCCACTGGCCTGATTCTCTTATTCCTTTTCTTTCTTTGATAGGATGAGGGAGGAAATAACATTAACTTCTTTTTTGCTGCTTTATTCCGTCTTTTTCAATACTTTTGTTTTGTTTTGTTTTCAAGATTTGATGCAGTTTGATGATAAAGGAAATAAGACCAACGTACCAGACAAGGAGCGGCAGATTGAGGCCCTGCAGCTGCTCTTCCTCATCCTCCCTCCTGCCAACCGTAACTTGCTGAAGTTACTGCTTGACCTCTTGTATCAAACAGCGAAGAAGCAAGACAAGAATAAGATGTCTGCCCACAACCTTGCCCTTATGTTTGCACCTCATGTCCTGTGGCCCAAAAATGTTAGTATTGACGGGAAGGTGTTTAGCCTTTCTCAGGCTGGGCTCCTCCTGTGGGTACATTGGTGAGGTTATCAAGGGTCCAAGGTCCAGCCTTCATGTTGATGAGGTCAGGGTCATCAAAGCTGAGGGGCCTGGTTCCTGTAACTCACTGATAAGCCAGTCTCCAGTGCTCCTGCATGGACGCCTCCTGAACGCCGTCACTGGAGCTGCTAACGAAGCTACGATAGCACTTGGGAGGCAGAGGCAGGCAGGTCGATGCAAGTTTCAGGCCAGCCTGCTCTACAAAGCTTCTCCAGGACAGCCAAAACTCCACAGAGAGGCCCTGTCTTGGGAAAAAAAAACTAGAGTATTTGTTTTGGCTAGATAGTGTGAATCCCATCTTAATAGGAATGTTTTTTGGCAAATCAAATTGATTTCTAATAAATGAAGGAATAATATAAATTAATTTCTAAAGGTTTAGAATAGAGCAGTGTGGTTGTGTAGGATAATATTTCAAGCCAACAGAGCAATCCAACATGTCCTAACCATTTTACTCACATATACTTAGTTCTTTTTCATAAAACTAAACGTGCTTCTTACTGGGGCCATGGCCTCATTAGTGGCTCACATTTAAAAAGAGCCTGTTAGACAAGTGTTTGACTGGACACACAAAGCTTAGCTTCCTGCCCATTCACAGCACAGGCTTTGATATGAGATGAGACTGTGAGCAGCTTCTCTGGGTTGGGAACTGCAGTCCAGATCTGATACCTGATTCCTCATACTTTCTGTAGCGTGCGCATGGAGTCGCTGTGACCAGTGACCTCATGTGTTGCTGGAAAAACAACAGAAATAGATTGTTCTGGTGGCGAGCACTTCCCAGTTCTTAATGTCCTTTCCTTTGTCTCTTTCCACTGGCTAGGTCACTGCAAATGACCTTCAGGAAAATATCACAAAGTTAAACACTGGCATGGCTTTTATGATCAAACACTCCCAGAAACTTTTTAAGGTAGGTAAGGGTGGCATTTGGTTGGTGATAGGACGGGGAAGATGGGCAGAGTAGGATCCTAGAGGAGAGCTGCTGTTGGGGTTGTGAAGCAGCCTAGGGAGGGCTAGGACTAGGGGCCAGGGCTGTCTCTGTCATCTGGCTGACTGGACCCACCCTCAGCCATCTGCTTTTCTCATGGAAGGAAGCCGGAGCTGGTGGCTGCCTAGTTTTATTTTGCGTACCTGCCCAAGTTTTGCGGGTTTGGCAGCCCTCTTTCATTTCTATTGGTCTTTTCAGCCTAAGCAGGCAGTGTTTCTGGGGGATACATTTCTTAAGAAGTTTGTAGGTCTTCTATAGATTTCAGTCCATTAAACAGAAGACACATATACTAATCTCTGAAAGTGAAATCCCCTACCTCGGTCTCCTGCTGAGCAGCTGGGTGCCATGTCTAAGTTTCCTAAAGGCTTTTGGCTTCAATTGAGAATCCCAGATGCAAAGTGGCCTCTTGAAAGGAAGCTTTTTAGACTGCACGCTGTTGTCCTGCGGCTTCTCGATGTTTACGAATGACTCCTGCAGCCACATCTTGGCCATCAGAATGCACCTCTTCCATAGGGCTCTTCTGTCATCTGAGAGCACCACCACTTCTGGGTCTCTCCCTCTTTCCCTTCATTCCTTCCTTCTTCCTTTCCTTTTCTTTTTCTTTCCTTTTTTTACACGGGGTTTCTCTGTGTAGCACTTGCTGCTCTGGAACTTGCTCTGTAGACCAGGCTGACCCCAAGTTTAAAGATCTGCCTGCCTCTGCCTCCTGAGTGCTAGAATTAAAGGCATGCGTCAGCCACTGCCTGGTTCTTCCTTTTCTTTTTAAAAAATAAACTTTATTATCAAAAATAAAAACCAAAACTAAAAATAAGACCTTATTGGTGAATAAAAATGTCACCTGTTAAAATTAACCCAAAGTCTCTATAACTTAAAGACGTATAGTGTAAGGAAGTTGGAGGCCATGATTCTAGAGCAAAGGCAAGGCAGCAGGGATAGCTGGGAGCTCAGGAGGCAGAGACAGGGAGGGAGTGCCAGATGCTGTGTTGCTTTTAGAACAGCAGCCACAGTGGGGCCTCCCATCACATCTGTGGAAATAGCAGCCACCGTGGGGCCTTCCTAGGCTTCCCATCACATCTGTGGGGGTGTCTATTTGGTCCAATACGGTATTTTGGAAATTGTTTGGCTTTTCAGAGTCATCTACCATTAGACACTATCATGATTCTCTTTCTGTGGCCTGAAAGAATTTTAGGTCCTATTAACCAATGAGTCCTGGTTTTCTTTTATGTCTGCCCAGGCTCCTGCTTATATTCGGGAATGTGCCAGATTGTACTATTTAGGCTCCAGAACTCAAGTATCAAAGGTAAGAACAGGACACTGGTCTTCAAATAAGGGAAAGCCGGGCGTTGTGGCACACGGCTTTAATCCCAGCACTTGGGAGGCAGAGGCAGGGGGATCACTGTGAGTTCGAGGCCAGCCTGGTCTACAAAGTGAGTCCAGGACAGCCAAGGCTACACAGAGAAACCCTGTCTTGAAAAAACAAAAAAAACCAAAAAAAAAAAAAAAAAAAAAAAAAAATCAAATAAGGGAAGAGTTAAGATTAGTGACATTTTAGAACAAAGTGTAACATCATCCTTAAACCGTGTTTTTAATGTTACAGCCCAAATTTATCTAATCACTTGTTTTAGCAAGGACAAAGACTAAGACACAAAGTGGTTGTAGTAAAAGTGCCCCTATGTGCAATATGCTCACTTGCTTTCAGAGGTCCTTCCTGGTGGATGATATCCTCCACATATGTATCATCACACAGAGCATATGTTAAAGTTTTCCATAAACCTATTCGTATTTTTTTTTTAAAGATTTTTAATTTATTTATCATAGATACACAGTGTTTTGCCTGCATGTCCACCAGAAGAGGGCACTAGATCTCATTATAGATGGTTGTGAGCAACCATGTGGTTGCTGGGGATTGAACTTAGAACCTTTGGAAGAGCAGGCAGTGCTCTTAACCTCTGAGCCACCTCTCCAGCCCCCTATTCGTATTTTTATAGCCTATGATCTAAGTAACCTGTAAATACCAAGTATATAATAGTAACTAAAGTTCAGTATTATGTAATTCATTACTTAAAAATTTTTACATTTAATTAAAATACGTGTATGTGCGTATGGCTGAGTATGTATAAGTTTGCCATTTGTGTGCAGTAGCCCATGAAGTCAGAAGGTGGGGTTGAGTCCTCTGGACCTGGGGTTACGAGTGGCTATGAGCCACCCATGTGTGTGTCCTTGGGAAGAGCAGCCAGTGCTTTTAACTGCCAAGCCATCTCTCCAGCCCCAGTTTCACGTTGTTCAGTATGTGTGTTTGTGTGTGTTTTGATGGTAGTGGCAGTGGGGCTTGGTTTGCGCCAGGGCTTCTCTATGTAGCTCTGTCTATCTTGGAACTGGCTGTATAGAATAGGTTGGCCTTGAATTCTCAGAGATCTGCCTGACTCTGCTTCCTAAATGCTGAGATTAAAGGCATGCAACTCCATGTTTAGGCTGGGCAGTGGTGGCACACACCTTTAATCCCAGCATCTGAGAGGCAAAGGTAGGCAGATTTTTGCAACTTTGAGGTCAGCCTAGTCTACAGAATAAGTTCTAGGACAGCCAGGGCTACACTGAGAAACTGTGCCTTGAACCCTGCGCCCCTGCCCCCTCCCCCCTTCCCTCCCCACCCCCATGTTTATTTTTACTTATGTGTGTATCTCTGTGTATGGCATGTGGCATGTGCATGTAAGCACAGGGGCAAACAGAGGCCAGCTATCCATCTTATATCCAGTCCTACACAATTAATTCTTAAAATTTTATTTTATTTATTTTATTTTATTATTTTATTTATTTATTTATTTATTGTTACTATACAGTGTCTGCCTCTATGTACACCTGCACATTAGAAGAGGACATCAGATCACATTATAGATGGTTATGAGCCACCATGTGGTTGCTGGGAATTGAACTCAGGACCTTTGGAGGAGCAGGTGCCACTCCTAACATCTGAGACATCTCTCCAGCCCTACACAATTAATTCTTATTCAAATTCATTGGTATGGCTAAACTGTCAATAGTTAAAAGATTTGAGCTCATGGGTTGGAGAGGTGGCTCAGTTGTTAAGAGCACTTGCTGTTTTCCTAGAGGACTGAAATTTGGTCCCTAGTATCCATTTTGTGGGGCTTACTCAGCTCTAGGGAACCTGACATCCTCTTCTGGCCTTCATGGACACCTGTATACACACATGTGTGAGCTCTCTCTCAGTAAAAATTAAAAAAAAAAATTGTATTCTAGCTTGCTTTCTGTTGCTGTGATAAGCACTATGACCAAAAGGAACTTAGGGTAGAAAAAGGTTTCTTTCTCTTACACTTAACAGGCCACAGTTCATCCCTGAGGGAAGTTAGGGCAGTAACTTAAACAGGAACCTAAAGTGGAAACCATGGATGAATGCTGTGTCCTGGCTTGCTCACTAGCTTGTGCTTAGCTAGCTTTCTTATATAGTCTAGGCTCACCTGCCTAGAGATGGTGCCACCCACAGTGGGTAAGGCCCTCCCACATCAGTTATCAGTCAGGACACACTCTCCAGCAGATATGGCCACAGGCCAATCTGATCAGAGCAATTCCTCAGTGGAAGTTTCCTCTTCCCAGGTGCCTGTTGGTTGTGTCAAGTTGACAATAAGAGTTAACCAGCACCATCTGAAAGCAAATGAGCTTAGATAGAAAAATATATAATAGAAAAATCTGTGAGTATCCTAGCAGTGGGAAGCTGTGAAAGGCCTGCCAGCACCTGGCTGACTTGTATTTAGCCTGAGTTAGACTTGGAGACTGCCTATGTTGTGGTCACTAGTCCTGTTTGTTTCTTTCTCTCATTCAGCAAGTATTATGTGTGACTGAGTAAGAAACAATATTTTAAACTAGTCTGATGAGGGTTTGGTTTTCCTGGAGAGCTGTTACATTTTTCCTTTCCTACTGCCATGTAGTTTATGTGGAAAAGAGTTTCATCTGAGGCCTAGCAGCCATGGGCTCTCCATTTATCTGGTAGATTTATCACTTCAGTATCTGGGTGAAGTTAAATCTCACCTCAGGTTTTGTTTCATGGCTTTTGCTGTTATTGTTCTGTCTGCTGAGAAAGCTTTAGAGAGCTTATCTTATTGTAAAGCAACAAGGATTACTTGAGATTAAAGTGTTTTGAAAAATCACTGGGACTAGTTCTGTAGACCAGGCTGGCCTCAGACTCACAGAGCTCACAGAGGAATCTGCCTCTGATTCCTGAGTGCATCACTCCCACTTGGCTTGGCAAGATTCTAATGCATGTTGATTTTCTAGGCAGATCATGGAAGTGGACCAAGCAGAACCCTTTATTAGTAGGTTTCCCTTTGTCTGGTAGCTGTGCTATGATTTTCCTTCTTCCTGGATATAGTAGTATGTCATGTTTCCATTCCCCCTTCTTTTGATCAGAGTTATTGTGGGAACCCAAAGCAAAGCCAATAGGATGTATTAATTTACTTTTTTATACCTTTTTCTTTAGGATGATCTTGATCTGACAACCTCATGTCATGCCATGTCCTTCCAGCTGGCAAGATCTCAGAAACGAAACAGGGTAGATCCTTGCTCCCAACAGGAGGAGACCCAGCAACACACGGAAGAGGCCCTGAGGGAGCTCTTCCAGCACGTGCATAACATGCCAGACTCAGCGAAGAAGAAACAACTTATCAGACAGGTGCCCGGGTTAGGGAGACAGCACAGGCCAGGGTGTAGGGAGACAGCACGGGCCCAGGGTGTAGGGAGACAGCACGGGCCCGGGGTGTAGGGAGACAGCACGGGCCCAGGGTGTAGGGAGACAGCACGGGCCCAGGGTGTAGGGAGACAGCACGGGCCCAGGGTGTAGGGAAATAGCACGGACTCAGGGTGTAGGGAGACAGCACGAGCCCAGGGTGTAGGGAAATAGCACGGGCTCAGGGGGCACCAGAGCACAGCAGTAAGAGTCACATTTAGGTTCACTCGCACTTGAAACAAGCTTGGCCTCAGCCAGAACATGAGGCCTGTCTGTGGGACTGCGATGTACTCCTGTCCATCTGGAGAGAGGTGTAGAAGTGCTTGGCTCTCTGTAGTTAGCTGTGCTTAGAATATCTGTAATTTTGGTCATGCACCAAGTTTTCTTGGAGAGAACCAGCAGATCCAATGTATTGTTCCAGAATTTAAATGCTATATATTTTCTAGGCAAATAATTTAGGTTTGTGAAGCAGTGATAGTAACATGCATGTGTGTTGTGGTTAATTTATAAGTATAGCTTAATAAATGTTTATTGTTAGGCTATAGTTATTACGATGGCATTTTCTAACCCTCTAGCAATCAATGAAGACACAGACACCGGTTATATTTTAAAACAGCCTCGGTTCACCTGGGACAGGGCAGATATTAATCCCCTAAACTACTTCCCATATTGGGGCAGGTCCTATATCCATGCCACCTGCTTCTAATAATTTCTGTCGAGCTACCTCCTATCCATAATCCAAGTACTTGTTAATGTTCTTCATCTGGGCAGAATCCTCCATCCACGCCAGCCACGTGCTTCTCCTCCACTTAACCCATGGCTATCTTCTTCCTTCTCCTCTTCTGTCTCTTTTTCAAGTATTTTTTTGGTCTCTAACTGCTTCTTTTCCCAAGAACCTCTCTGTGGCACATACTCCAGAACCATAGCCACGCCTATCCCATTTGTCCTGCCCTGGTGTGTTGGTTTTTTATTGATCAAATAGGAATAAGTTCTGAGGCAAGGCTACAAACATTTTGGGGTACTTGAGTCTGCTCATTTGGGCAGCAACCAGATCAACCCCCAACACATGTCACATTTGTAGAGATGGTGAGGATGGGCAGAGTAGCTGGCAGAGCAGAAGAGGGAGCAGAAAGCACCCTAAAGCAGGCTCCTGGAGTGTTAAACAGGAATTCTGTGCCTGAGTTTGCTTATTTTGGGGCTTTGGAAGTAAAATTGCTTTTAATCCCAGCTCTTGGGAGGCAGAGGCAAGCTGATCTCTGAGTTGGAGGCCTACAGAGAGAGAGGGAGAGTTCCAAGACAGCCAAGGCTATACAGAGAAACCCTAACCCTGTCTTGAAAAACTAAATCAACTAACCAACCAACCAACCAGCCAACCAAAAGTATAGTCTGAGTGAATCTTTACTAGTGGGGAGTTTCTCAGGAAGTTCGTCAAACAAGGTCAGTTCCTTGCTCAGTTTCCCTTCCTGTACAAACTCCTGGGATAATCAACATGTGAAAGGCAGTTTCTGTCCATGACTGAGTGGCTCTGTTGCTGCTATTGGGCCTGTGGGAGGCCTGACATCATGGCATCACATGAGCAGGCCAAAGCAGTGTACCTCACGGCCAGGTGCCATAGTACCCTAGAGGGCATCCTGCCCAGTGGACCAAGACCTCCCAATAGGCCCTTCCACTTCCCAGTAGTGCTGTAGGATAGACTCCCAACTCTAGCCCTAGTTTTGGAGGACATTGTAGATCCAACGATAGCAGTCAGCTTTTCTTGTTCAGTTAGTACCTCTTCCAGGAGAGTGCCTTTATTTTTCTTGGGGGCATCTCTGGCATAGGGCAAGATAAAAAAGTCTAATATAGTATTGGGAACTGAGCTGTTCTCAACAACAGATGAAGTCCATTACAAGTGCTTTGTCATGGCCATAGAGATGGGCTAGGACCACATAATGCAAGTGTGATGTCATATGTCTGTGATCCCTGCAGTAGGGAGGGAGAGATAGGCAGATCTCTGTGATAAGTTCCAGGACAGCCAGAGCTACACAGTGAAAGCCTGTCACAAAATCAAATAAACACATAGACACACACACACATACACACACACACACACACACACACACACACACATACAAAACAACAAATGAGAGCGCTGGCTAAAGACTATATAGTGCCTTTTTTTTTTTTAAACTGGAGTCCCTTCTACACAAAGAGCTGGCAGCATGAAGGCCTGCATTGACTCTCGTTCCCTTCATAGCAGTGCTGGCCGACAACTGTGAACTGTAGTTAGAGAGCTTTAATACCTTAGGAGCATTCTGGCTCAAGGGCTGGGGATGTGGCTCAGTTGGTAGAGTGCTTGTCCTACATTCCCAAGCCCTGGTCTGGATCCCTGACACCTCATAAACTGGTATGACATCGACCATCTAGGTTTATAATGTCACGACTTGGAAGATGGAGGCAGGAAGATTAGGAGTTAAAGGTCATCCTTGCCCATATACAGAGTTGAGGCCAGCCTATGCTACATGAGACTCTGTCTTAAAAATAAATCCTGGCATATAGTTTGTTAAACTGAGGACTATCATGGCTTGTACTAGTAACTTTCTATTCCAGGGTGTGTGATGCGAAAGTAATTCTGGTTTACGAGCATATCTTTTTTTCCCCTTATTCTTATTCTATGTGCATTGGTGTTTTGCCTGTAGCTATGTCTCTGTGAGGGTGTCAGATTCCCTGAAACTGGAATTGTAGACAGTTGTGAGCTACTGTGTGGGTGTTGGGAACTGAACCCAGTTCCCTTTGAAAGAGCAGTCAGTGCTCTTAACCTCTGAGCCATCTCTCCAGCCCATTACTAGTAGATCTGGATCTTGGTTTCCTATCTGTAAAACAGTATAGTGATTCCTTATGCAGAGAATCTGAGTTGCAGGACTTCTTTGAGTAATTGAGTATATCTTGTTTTTTGTTTTTGTTTTTGAATGTCACTCTGCTTTTGTGATTGCCTGTCAACCCACCCCATACATCTATACAGAGTCTTTGATTTTCTGAGTATCTACACTCAGCTGTTGATTGCCCTAGACTGTTATTTCTTGATGGCACAATAGTAATGAAAATTTCCCTGTATTTCCTTGTAGTTCCATAAGCAGCCTTTAACTCAAACTCCAGGGCGAGAACCTTCTACTCCCAGAGTCCAGAAGAGAGCCCGCTCACGCTCCTTCAGTGGGCTGATCAAGGTGAGCCTGCTGTGCTACTGCTGCCTATGTTGATTCTCAGGAACTTTGCATCCTATTTTCTTGTGCATAAACAGCTCATTTCTGTTCTTGGAGTCCTAGAAAAGATTAACTGGCGAGGAGACAGAATTTGGAAAAGGCTTGTTTTTTAAAGCATTTTACTGTAAAAAAAAGGAACTCTGTAGTGTGTAGGAGCATTGGCCTCCTTTTCTTCCTGTGTCTGGGGGCAGGCGTCTCCTGCTTCCCACTTCACTCTCCATACTGCTTTCTGTGCGTTGCTACATCTGTGGGGAGGTAAGCAAGTGGAGGACTAGGGACACTGTTGGACAAATGGATTTTCTAATGGCCCAATGAACTTTGATATCTTTTATTTTTGGTGAACTTAATATTTTCATTGTTGTTTTAGTCTCTTTCTATGTATCAAAATTATTAGAAATCTTGCTTTTAGAACAAATAGCAGTTTATTTGTGTGTTGCTGCTGTCACTGTGTGTGCAGATTGCTGAGGATTAGTGCAGTTAGTGAGAGCTGCCCTATACTCCAGCAGGTTATAGGGTTCAAATTCCTTCTTTCTATTTTTCTCTCATAGTTACATCCCTACCTCAGTTTCCCCTCCCTCTGCTCCTCCCAGTCCCTCCATGCCCACCCCCTACCCGTTCCTTCTCCATTTCCCTTCAGAAAAGAGCAGCCCTGCAGGGGTCTGCACTGAACACGGCACAAGTTACCAAGGCTGGACAAGGCAACCAAGGAGAAGGGCCCCAAGAACAGGCCGCAGAGTCAGAGACACCCCCACTCCCATTGTTAGTCCCACAAGAACATCCGGCTACACAGCCACAATGTATGCAGAGTACCTCGCTCAGACCCATACAGGATCTGTGTTTGCTGCTTCAGCTCTGTGGCCCCATGAGCCCTGCTTAGTTGATTCTGTGGGCCATGTTCTTGTGGTGTTCTCAACCCCTCTGGCTCCTGCAGTCCTTCAATTCCTTGTGGGGAGTTTTCTGACTCTGCTTGTTGTTTGGCATTTGCTCTAATCAGTTGCTGGATGAGGCGCCCCCGCTGCCCCCCATGAGTATAGCAGAATATCGTTAGCAATCATTTCATTGCCTTTTTTGTTGTTGTTGGGTCTCTGGGCTGTCCTGCTTCTGGTCCCTGGTCATCCAGGCAGTCTCAGGCGTGGGCTCCCTCTTGTGGTGTGAGTCTCAAGTTCATTTCATTGCCTAAATCAAGGCTGCCTATCTCAGAAATCTGCCTGCCTGTGCCTCCCAGAGTTCTGGGAGTAAAGACATGTGCCACCACTGCCCTGCAGTTTGATCCTTTTTTTGATACTTTGTAGTAGTCTAGAATTCGTTCTCCATCCTTCTGGATGGGGCTGGTGGCTTCTGGAACATGACACTTGCTGGAGTGTTTCCTTTGCGCTCCACATTGGATGAAAAGGTAACCAGTGGAGCAGGAGAGAATATCTGTAAGTCCTATATCTCGATAGGAGACAAAGTCAGGAATATAGAAGGACCTTGTATGGCTTAATATTGCTATCCTGTGAGAGGAAGGACAGAGAAGCCGAACTCTAGAGTAGGCCCAGTCTGTGTCCCTTAATGGGGAGGGGAAGGAATCCCTAGCAGCTGCCAGAGAGAACACACCCATACTTCCAAAAAAGCCCAACCCTCGAGGGTGGCCGGGATCCTTCGTGCTTACAGATGTACTGCGCTAGCTTATGTTAGGTTGTTGAGCCACCCAGAGAAACAGGAGTAATGGAGTTTGCTGCGTGCCTTCCCTCCCTTGTCCGACATGGCTGTGTCTGCGCAGAGGCTATCAGAGTGCTGCTGAGGTTTCTTTAACCAAAGGAGTTGTAGTTTTGGAGGCCAGACAACTGCAAAATAGGAAATGCTTATGAACAAAATATCTTCTGTCCTGAAATCAGCGCAAAGTCCTGGGCAATCAGATGACGTCAGAAAAGAGAAACAGCCCCCCTACTCCAGAGACTGTGGCCATGGGAGAACTGAAGAGAGCCAGCAAGGAGAATATGAGCTTGGTAAGAATGCAGCCTTCCCTGTCTCTCTCCCTGGGAGGGGCTGACAGCCAGGCGCCTGCTCTCCCATGACAACGTATGTTGAGTTCAAGAAAGATGGAGCTTGTGTATTAGTTTCTTTCTGTTGCTGTGACCAACACTGACCAAAACTCAGGAAGGAAAGGGTGTATTTGCTTTACAGCTTACAGTCCACTATAGAAGGAAGTCAGGGTAGGGGACTCCAGGCAGGAACTCATCGAGAGCCATGGAGGAACACGGCTTACTCACTTGCTCCCGTGGCTCATTAAGCTTGTTTTATTTTATTTTCTATAGAACCCAAGACCATCTGCACAGGGTGATACCCTTACAGTACCTGTGCCGGCCTAGATCAATCATTAATCAAGAAAATGCCCTACATGCTTGCCCTCAAGCCAGTCTGATGGAGGCATTATCTGAGTTCAGGGTCCCTTTCCCCAGAAGACTCTAACTTGTCTCAAGTTGACAAAAAACTAACCAGCGCAGCTAGTTACGAGTACAGATGGCCAATATAGCACAATAGCTCTGTAAACAAGTACCGAAGGGTCAGTTAATTCTTGCCAGAAATGTCACTGGGCAGGTTAGCTCTGCGTTACCCTGGCAGTCCTTCAAGGTATCCTAGGTTACTTCATTAAGCTGACACTAGCCAGTCAAGATTAGAGAGGTAGAGCTTATGTCTCTGTACAGAAGCACTGACAGTTGATCACTGAGCCACTGTGCCATTTTCTCATTGCAGTTCTTCTCTGGCTCCCCAACTGTCACAATGACACCAACAAGACTGAAGTGGTCTGAGGGGAAGAAAGAGGGAAAGAGAGGTACCCACTGGAACCCTCCTCTGTTCTTACTGTCTGTGTCTTCTCAGTCAGCAGGGTTTCTTGTTCGGAATGTCCAAGGTGGTATAATTGTAGCCAGAAGGAATTTGCATGCTTATTCTACTTAGCTCTGTCCTCAGGTACTGAGGGACAGAGTTTCAAAAGCAGACCCACTGACGCCTGCTGGACACATAGGCTCCACACATCAAGTGTCTTAAGAAGGACACAGGGTCAGATGGCATTGTGAGGCTGAGGACGGCCATGCCAAGAGCACACTCATGAAAGTCATTTCCTCTTCTCGCAGACTTTAGACCTTGGAAATCATGTCAGCATATTTATTTATTTTTCCTAGACAAGGTCTCTCTGTGTAGCTTTGGCTGTCCTGCAACTCATTCTGTAGACCAGACTGGCCTAGAACTCACAGAGTCCAGGACATTCAAGGCTACACAGAAAAACCCTGTCTCGAAAAACCAAAACCTTTCCTTTTTTCCCTTTCCCTCTCTCTTTCCTTCTTCCTTCCTTCCTTCCCTCCTTCCTTCTCTCCCTCCCTTCTTTCTTTCTTTGAGACATGATGTCTCTTAGTTTTCAGGTTGGCCTTAAGCTTTCCATCTTCTTACTTCTGCCTCTTGAGTGCTGGGATTTAGGCATTATATAGGACTGTATACACCACATTGGTGATGCTTGGGTTTTTTCTTTTGTTTTGTTTTTTTTTGTTTGTTTTTGTTTTTTTTGAGACAGGGTTTCTCTGTGTAGCCATGGCTGTCCTGGACTCGCTTTTGTAGACCAGGCTGGCCTCAAACTCACAGTGATCTGCCTGCCTCTGCCTCCTGAGTGCTGGGATTAAAGGCGTGCACCACCACCGCCCTGCTCTGATGCTTGTTTTTAAACTGTATTTTATTTGTGGTATTGAAGCCTCTACCTCCCTTCCACCAACCTCTTAACCCTGGGTAAGAGAGAAAGAAGGTTAGTGGGGAGAAGGGCACAGACTTCTTTACTTCTTCTGGATGTTTAGGGTCAGTTGGGCTCTTTGGGGCAATACCAATCTCCGTCAACAGGAATCGCAGCAGCAGTCTCCTCCAGGCCGCGGCACTGAAACGTTTCTTTGTCCACCACACTGTTCTTCTCTGGTCTCTCCAAACTGCTACAAGCCTCAGGCCACCACCACATACCACACTTTCTCTCCTGGCTCCTATACCACACCACTCTCAGTGCTGCACCAGGCAGGCTGTTACCAGCTGTTAAAGACCATGCCCTGCACATAGGACAACCTAAAATCCAAACTAAAATCCCACACTTGGGATGAAAACAAAAACATATTTATGTAACATAACTAAGTTTATGAAGAAACCAAAACTTCCCTTACTCCACATCTGGCTTATTTTTGGCTAATTGAGTTTAAGTTCTCACTCTTTTCTCTTGCATTTCATCCTCTTAGCACTTTGATCTGCTTCTGCAGCTCGATCTCAAATGGTATCTTCAGGTCTGAGCGCTGCAGTCTCCAGGCCTGGCTGCTGTGTACCTCTCTTTCAGAACGGTAGATGCGATCCTAGCTGTTCTCAATATTGATGTTGAAAACACCCTCAGAAGACAGTGCGGTGTCCTTGTCACCATCAGTAACATGATAGAGACTCCTGTTTAGCACAGGGCTTCTTAGCCTGGCCACTGTTGGCATTTTGGGTCATAATTCTTTGTGTGGAGCTGTCCTATGTGTTGAGTGATATCCAGCAGATGCCACTAGCATCTGAAAGTGCCTCCAGACATCATTACCAGTGTCCCTTGAGCATATAAGGGGAAAATCACTCCAGATGAGAACACATGGGCTACCCACTCATCAAGGGGCATTATTTTCAGTCAAATCCCATATAGGTAGTTATGAGGATAAATGAGATAATATACACAAGGAATTGGGGCAAGAGCCATCACCATTAGTGCTCACTGTTACTGTCATTAAGAGAGTTAAACTGGGGCTGGAGAGATGGCTCAGCGATGAAAAGCACTGGCTGCTCTTCCAGAGGTCATGAGTTCAATTCCCAGCTCACAATATGATGCCCTCCTCTGGCCTGCAGATGTACATGCAGGCAGAGCACATATACATAATAGATGAAATAAATGGCCGGGCGTGGTGGCACATGCCTTTAATCCCAGCACTCAGGAGGCAGAGGCAGGTAGATTGCTGTGAGTTCGAGGCCAGCCTGGTCTACAAACTGAGTCCAGGACAGCCAAGGCTACACAGAGAAACCTTGTCTTGAAAAACCAAAAAATAAAAATTAAAAAAAAAAAATAAGAGTTAAACTGGGATTATACTAAGAAGACTAGATGATGTTTACTTGATCTTACAGGGTCATACTCTCAAATTATTTAATCATGAATTTGGAGAAAATACTAATGTAGGTTCTGTATCTTTTAGGTGGGGTATTTAATTAATTAATTTGTTAATTTGTATTTATGTATTTACTTTTTTGGTTTTTTGAGACCGTTTCTCTCTGTAACAGCCCTTGCTACTATCCTGGAACACACTCTCTCTCTCTCTCTCTCTCTCTCTCTCTCTCTCTCTCTCTCTCTCTCTCTCTCTTTTCCAAGACAGGGTTTCTCTGTGTAGCCTTGGCTGTCCTGGACTCACTTTGTAGCCCAGGCTGGCCTCAGACTCTCAGAGGTCCGCTTGCTTCTGCCTCTGCCTCTGCCTCTTGAGTGCTGGGATTAAAGGCATGCGCCACCACACCCTGGTTTAGGTGGGATATTGTAAAATAAATGTTTTAAAGCATGACTGATCATTTTGTTTGTTTTTTAACCTAGGATTCTTCTGAAGGATCTGCTACTTCTCCTGTCGTCCACGATGAAGTTTCTCTGTAGTGGGACAGGTGTTATTTCTGTTCTCAGTGAAGTTTGGACTCGCAGCTTGCTTGCTGCATTTTGAATTGTGAAAGCCAATTCCAACCACTCACTGGATGTCTCTGATCTCTGAAGCTGTGCCTCTGAGGGAGGGCTACGCTCTCCTCTCTGTGTTTGTTTTTAATGTCAGGAAGCTGCTGCCTGCCTGACAGCTTACCCTGTGCAGCAGGTAGGCAGGGACAGCCCTGTGTAGTTAGTGTGCTCAGGTCTGCTCTATTTCTTCACAGTAGGAAATGTTATGTTTAATTGCTAGTAATATGTTTTAAAGTACTGTGAGTCTTAGTGATTGTTATTATTTTAACTGGTATTTGGGCTTTCCTCTGTGTTGTTAGTATTGAGTAACTAGTTGTTTACTGTTTTAAAAGCCATTATTTAGATTCATAATCTAAATGTATTCTGTTAAATGTCTTTGACCCCTTTTCATTTTGAGCTTGAGAAATCTCTTTATCTTATTTACATTCAAAGAATTTACAACTTTTCTAGACATTCTTTATTATTTCTTATGTCTGATTTAGAGGATTTGACCTGGCAATGCAAAAGAATTCTGTACAGTATATTTTAGCATCTCAGTTATTAAGCTGCACCGCGGGCCTCATTGTCTTCCCTGTAGTGATGTGCGAATAGTTGTGTGATTGTTAATTTGCTTCCTTCATTTAGTGTCCTCTCACCGGAAACATTGCTGGTGCCACTGTTAACACTCTATGCCAATTACTATGACTTGAGAAATGTCACGATCAGCTACATAGACCTTGCTGCAGGCTGCATGTGGTGGGAACTCTGACGTAGGCCCAGGAGGAGCTGGTTGACTTTGGTGGGATCCTGCCCCACGCTCCTAGGGATCAAATTTGCTGCTTCACTGTTTCCCAAGAGCCCCTTGGACTCAGGAAAGGCATGCATAGCAGCCTCTGCAGGGCCTATATGATTTAATAACAGAGTTCCCAGGGGAAGCAGTTGTATGTCCCTGTGGTCTAGAACAGTTGCTTATTGCCCCTCTCCTTATGAGGATGAGCACAGGCAGAGCCACTTCCCAGTGAGCAGCAGGTGGCAATTGAGGATGCTGAGGTGTGGGCCTGTCTCTATTGAACTGTGTAATCATCCTCACCACACTGTGGGGAACCAGGTACCCAGCAAAATACGGTTTGACAACCTAGTGATAGACAGTTGAAAAATTGTGTCATTGTTGAATTGAAGGCTAACCTTCAGCCCTCTCTTCCACACTATACTGTGTATTTTGTTGCTCTAACAGCGTGGTGAAGGAAAATGTGGTATTTGGCCTCTAGCTGCAGAGTTTGGGAGCAGTGGAGATGTGAGAATCTGCAATGGATTTTAAGTTCCTTTCTTTAAAGCAGTTTTAGGTCATCCTTAAAGATCTTTATTAGAAAATTCACTTATCTAGGTTTTTGTTTGATTCTTTATGTTGTTGTTACTAAGAAAATTTTCTTTCTTCTTTCTTCTTTAAAAAAATTTCTTGTGCCAGGTATATAAGAAGGTCAATCAGAAAACCCTTTTGTGTTAGCAAATTAGAGACGTTCTCCTCAGTGTGGGGCGTGTTTTCATGGCATGCCACCATGCTGGAAGTAGCACTGTGTCTAGAGAATCGAGCAGTGCCTTGACGCATCCTCTGTTAGTGAGAAAGAGAGAGCAGGACTGAGGAGACAAGTGTGGGTGACTGAACCAGTGACGAGGGTGTCTGTCTGGGTGAGGGTGGTGAGAGAGAGGGGTACCCCGTGCACGTGCTGCTCTGTAGCTGGCCTCTTGGGCAGTTAGCATGTGTACTTGGGAATGTGTATCTTATTTATTTATTCAATAGTCATTCTCTTGCTTTAAGGATATTGTAGGTCATTTTTTTTCCTCATAGAAGCTGTGATCCAGTGCAGAATAAATAGCATAACCTTCTGTGTCTTACATAACCTGTGGGATCTTCTGGGAAACTCTGACAAAAGCCCCACTGTTATCCTAGAAGGTTGCTGTTGCCCTTCCTGCAGGGTGTACAGTTGCTGTTTTTGAGCCAGTTATTTAACTAATGTGTTTAACCTATATATTTTTGTGTGTGGGGGGGAGAGGGGAGTGGTTTGAGACCCGGTTTCTCTGTGTAGTCCTGGCTGACCTAAAACTCATTCGGTAAACAAGGCTGGCCTCGAACTCAGAGTTCTCCTGCCTTTGCCTCCTGAGTGCTAGGACTAAAGGCATGTGTGAGTACTGCCTGGCTAACTTATGTCTTAAAGGATATTTGTTGTGTTTATTTTTCATGTTGGAGCAATCTCTTTGGAAGTACCTTTCCTTTTTCTCTGGGGTTAATTGCCATAGGCTTCCATGTGTGTCAGCATAGGGTAGTATATTTTTGCCAGAGCAACCGAGTGTGAAGAGACAGATCATATCTGATTTGGATCTGTACTAGGTAAATGAGTGGAGGCCGTGGGCCCTCTTTCTAATCTTTCACACAGAGGTGGATCAGAGTTCAGTCATCAGGTTTGAGCCCCACCCTAACACACACACACACACACTGTGTAGGGAACAATAGTTAGGAGACAACACTGGTCGTATCTGAGTGACAGAACATTTTAGAGGCACAGCTGATAAGTCCTGAGGGAACCCACAGTTAGCCCTCCACATAGAATGTACTCTGATTGCTGAAGAAACACCCTTGGGAGAGGAGGGATGCTGACCAGTGGCTGTCTGAACTCTGGAGGCCACTATTTTGTTGGCCTGTGTGGAAGTGAGCTCATCTCAGAGCAGAGCTGTTCTTTCCTCCTGAGTAGTGTTTCTGTCTGGCTTCCCTTGGAGGAGTCTGTATCTGTGTATGGTTTAAAATACTGCCTTCTAGGGGACCTGGCAGTCATGCCATGTGACCATGCATAGGCAGGAGGCCATATTTGAGGACAGCTGTCTCTAGACTGCCTGCTTGCTTCATGAAGGGCCTCACTATGACTGTCATTTAAGTCCTGTGCTGTGTCTTTTCTCTGTGGCATCCTTTCCCACTGGAGACAACATCACCCCTGCTCTCCTACTCTAAAGTCAAGATCTAAGCCAATATATCCTAGAATTTTGAGAGAATCTGGCTTCCTAAGATGAAGCTTTTGAGTAACCCCAGTGCCTCTTAGCCCGATGGCATACTCCCTGTCAAAAGCTCGCTTTACTAGACAGCTAACGCTAAGAGCCGTGTGGAGTTGATGGAGGTGGGCTGGTGAGGAGATGGAGGATAAATAGCCTGAGTGCTTGTGTCACCATGGAAACTGGAGCTTGTGAGTCCACAGCCCATTCTGAAGAGCCTTTGAATATGCCCCTGACATGTTTGGACCAGTGGGCTATAGCGAAGGAGTCCTCTCACTCAAGGCCTTTCATCAAGGGTTGCCAGTGCACACTCTATGCACTTATTAACCTGATTCCCCAAAAGGTTTCTTAAGAAAAGGTTGCACCTATTTGTTATTTTTAATTATTTTGCATATATATATATGTAATTATAAAGAAAGAAACATATATATTGTCTTTTATATTCATGTAATATCTGAAATTAAATTCTTCTGTTTCATATCTGTGGGTTCTGACTGGTCTCTTGGCTCAAGTTGCTTTGAAGAGAGGTGGCTTCTTGTCCTAAGGAACATGATGCTCTACAAAGTGTTCTTTGGTTTGTTTTCCAGTGGGGGGAGGGTATGTAGGTGGGTTCAGGAGGAATGGGGCTTTGGCTGATAAGCTCTGGCTAGATGAGGTCGCACACACCTCTAATCCCAGTGCTTGGGAGACAGAGGGAGAGGTTGTGAGTTGAATCCAGCCTAGACTACATAAACAAGATCCTTTCAAAACAGAGCAAGGCTGAGGCTGAGGCTGGGCATTGTAGTACACACCTTTAGTCCTAGCATTTGGGAAGGACATATATATATATATGTATATATATATATATATATATATATAGAGAGAGAGAGAGAGAGAGAGAGAGAGATCTTGTCTTAGAAACCAAACTACCAAACCAAACAAAAAACAACAAAACATTGAGCCCTGGGCAGATGGCCCACTCTTTGAGAACATGTTATCTCAGTTACTGCCTTGCCCTGAGTTATCCCTTGGTGTGGGACAGTAACTTTTGGGGTGTATGCCTTAACAGACTCCATTTTACAAAGTGCACACAACTCCCTTTTAAAATGTCTAGAAATAGGTTGTTTTCATTCTTTGTAGATTGGTATTAAGGAATGATTAATTCAGTCAAACTAAGTCTGTGGACAAAAGAGAAAGACCCATCATGGGTCAGAGGAGTGAAGAGTCCACACGGCTGCAGCCAGTGTGCTGAAAAAGACCAGGAAGATTTCCCTTGTCCACATGGACACAGCTGGGGCACTCTGGACATGTAATGGCCATGGTAGTTGCAGACTTAAGTCTGTACTTGAGACAGTTGCAGCGATCGTGTTTATGTTCAGTATTTATGGCAGTGCCTCAGAGGGGCTAGAAATAGTCGGAAATAAGAGTATCATATGAAATAGGCCTGCATTGTTTATTGACAAGAGTGCATTAGAGCCGGTGGTGGTAACACACACCTTTAATCCCAGCACCTGGGGAGGCAGAGGCAGGCCAGTCTCTTGAGTTCCAGGCCTGTAGAGGAGTTTTAATCCAGCAACATATCTGTTCTGGCAAGAGATCATATCTAAAGACCTAGGTCTGTGTGATTTGGCTGGCATGCAGACATGCCCTTAGCACACACCTTTCTCTGGCTGGAATATCAACACAACACACCTTTAATTTCAAACAAGGATGAGTCAGAGAAAGATCTGACTGAATGAGTCAGAGGTAGAATACGCCAACTCTCATGAGAGAGAGGCTACTTAAGAGTAGCGCACAGTGTTCATGGAGACAGTACGGTAGATGTTGGGAGTACAATACAGTTTGGTGAAGTTCAGTTGAGTGCACTTGAATTCATGTAGTTCATGGTGTGCAGAGGCAGTTTTTCCAAGAAGAGCAATTCAGCGAGAAGCGGAGAAATCCAGTTTGAGTCAGGCAGCTTGGGGAGAGTTTTGAGCCAGAACAGCTGAGTTGAACTAGCCAGTCAGAGTCCAGAAAGAACTAGAAACGGTGAGCTTATTCAGCAGCAAGTGTCGGCCTGGGTTAGACTGGGTGCAGGAAGCTGAAGCCTTCAAGGTCTCAGCTTGCAGAAGATTACATTGTTTGGAGGCTAGACACTTTCAGGCCTAGGGATATTTAGATAGAAATGCTCGTAGCTCGGTCCAAGCCATGTATTCATAAAGCTTGAGTATGGCGTTCATCTCAGTGGGACCGTAATGGCCCAGGATTATAGAGGAAGAGTTGAGAGAGCTTCAACCCCAGATACCTCCCTCCTCCCAACATGGTGCCATAAAGCCAACTCCCCCACCATCAACCCTAATAAGAATTTATTCTCCTCACAGTTGTCAGGCTCTGTAGGTCATTGCTGGGCCGAGGTCCCAAGTACACTCCTCTCTGGAAAAGGCGGTTTATCTGTGAGGGGGAAAAGGGAAGTGACTCCCTCCTGTTCTCAGTGAAGCCACAAAGCCCATTTGGTGAAAAGTGTCACAGGCCTGGAAACTTCAAAGCTGCCTGTGATTAACTGTTCCAGGAATGGGCTCTGGATTTTTACTATAAACAGAAGCGATATCCTGGAATTGCTCCTTCTCTTATACAATTTGGGACTTAAAACCCCAGGCTCTGGAGTAGGGGTGGCCTTTCGGTCGCCTTTGCTGGTCCTTTCTCTCTGGCCGCTCTTTCACCCCTTCCCTCTGGAGATTTGGGGCCCACGTCCCCCCTTCTCTTGCTCTGTCTTTGTTCTCTTTTATTATTGGCGTTTGACTCCCCGACTGCACAGAATGCATGAGATGCAGAATGTACATTAAAGCTTAGTGTTTTGTTTTTGGCTGTCTCTTTCTGGCTCTTGATTTTGGCTCTTTGCACTTCCGCAAGCTGAGGCTTCCCTCCCTTGAGAGACACAGCAGAGGTGCCTTCCTGCAGAGAGTCTTTGAGAACTGGGATTTACTCTGAGAGTGTGTAAATTTTCCTGCTCTCTCTTGCTCTGGGGGTGTGGGGTGGGGATCACTCTCTCTCTAGAGGGGCGACTGCCCCACCTAGTCACAGTGACTTGGCTTAAAGCGTACTTACCGAGTCCTGTCAGAGCAGCTCCTGCCCAGAGCTCGGAGAAGCAAGCTTCAGTCCTTGTTTGACCTTATAAGGTTTCTCCCCCCGACCCCCACAGCCCCTAAGTATGCAGATGAAGCATCTTCCAACACCCCTGCCCTGGTCAGTGGTATATGGCCACACAAACCTTGCCCCAGAGACCCTGGCTACCTCCCCAGGCCCATAAACTCTACCTCCCCTACCCCCCAATAAACGGAGTCAGTTCTCTGAAGCTGTCCCTGGATGTGTTCTTTGCGGGCACACTCACTGCCAACCGACCAAGATCCTGCATTGCCCTCACCCATTGCCTGGTTAAGCTTCCCTCCTTCCAATCCAGTTCGGTGCCAGACTACCTCAAGAGGGAAGTGGACATAGAGTGGAAGCTGGTGCCCAGTGGGCATGTAACAGGATCTCCAGGATGGGTGGGTGATAGGTGAGTGCCTTGGCCTTCTGGCATTAGTGCAAAGGCCCTAAGCCTCACCATACTTAGAGCTGGCAGTCTGTCTTTTTCTTCTTCGTTTTTGGTTTGTGCCATCATATTGGGTTTAGTCATGTTGAAAGGGCAACTGATACCTTCTGGCCAGGGCTACTCCTTGGTGTTGGTGGAAGTCCCCCAAATCTGTTTGAACCCCAATAGTCTGTATGGGTGTTTGCAATTACCCCCGTCTTTTATCTCCAAATTATATATGTACACACACACACACACACACACACACATATATATATATATATATATATATATATATATATATATATATACACACAATACACACACATAAATGTATATATGTATGTGTGTGTGTGTGTGTGTGTGTATACACTACCAGTAAACACCACCAGGGTGGTTACTGGAACTCTTAAAACTGCAGCCAGGCTTGTGTTTGGGACTTTGAAGAATCCAGGAACATTCTTCTCTGGTCCTGGCATTTCCTTTCATTTTTCTATCATGGGAAAAACTTTATCACATCAAAGGAAATCTAAGGTTAGGAAAATATGGCCCCTCTTAAAATCCCATGGAATAAAGGACCCAGGAGGTGGAGGCGCCACCACTGGCAGAACATGATCCTGGAAGAACTTTTATGACCTGGCGCCGCTCCAGCCGTGAGCCCTCCCCAGGCTTCCCTTTCCTCTAATCTTTTGCATGATTTTGTTATTCTTCATCCTAACTCTGTGACTGCCCAGTCTCTTCCTAACCCTCCCAACACCCATTACTGGAAATCTTTTGCTAGGGAGACTTATAACACACACAACAAAATCATAGGAGGCCAGGACTGCCCACTTGAAGGATGCTGGACCAAGACTGAGATTACTCTATACCCCCAATTAATTTCATTTCCACTATCCCCAGCCTTTCTCCCGGTTTTTCTTACCACAACACAGGTGACGTCAGGTGGCCTCCATATGGGAAAGTTGGAGATATTGGGAATACCGGATGGAATCCGCCAGTCATGGTGGCACCATGCTCACCAACCCTAAAACTCATTTTCAGCCTTGCACCAGCGAGCCCTGGGATGAATGACGGCAGCAGGGAGTTATGGGTAAGCTCTGCGTCAAATACCCCATAGCCAGCCTGCACATCTCCTGCCAGCTTGTCCCTGCCTCCAAGTCAGTCTTTACCCACGTTAACATTCTTCAGCAGGAGGTCCAAGCCACCCTCTCCTGGCTACAATATATCCAATATAGAGCTGGCCTCCTTCCCCTCACCGCCCACCCTAACTCCTCTCAATGCTTTTTCCGAGCTTCCCTCTTCCGGGCACTGTTGGCAGCTGTTCCCATTAACATATCTTGTTCCATGAACCCTGTGGGCCCTAACCCACACAAAGGTTACAAAGCATACCTCTTTTTAGTCTATCCTTCCCCCCTTTGCCTCCTAGGACTGTTTTCAAGGTCCCATTGTACATGTTCCTGTAACATCACTTTCACCAAGCCAATATGTGTTAACCCTCACTCCACTCTTCTCTGGTGCAATAACATTACCAGTTCCTGCATTTCTGTATCCCCATACTGATTGCTCCCCAGGTTTAACTTTTTTTTTTTTCCTTCAAGACGGGGCTTCTTTATGTAGCCCTGGCTGTCTTGGAACTCACTCTGTAGATGAGGCTGGCCTCGAACTCAGAGATCTGCCTGCCTCTGCCTCCCGAGTGCTGGCATTAAGGGGTGCGCCACCACCACCACAGTTTCCCCAGGTTTATCTTTATGAAGAACGTGCTCTACAGCTGGGAGGGGGCCAGCAGAAACGGGAGGTCTCCATTCTGTGAGATGGGTCTGGATCTCACTTTGTTGCTAGGCAACAGGATCCACTGGAACAGCCCTCGTCCAAACGTACCATCTGGTTGGCGACTTCCAAGATAAGCTTGACCAGGCTGTGGCTTCCACCACAGACAGTCTTGAGTCCCTCCAGCAACAGGCCACCTCCCTATCAGGGCTTATTCTACAGAACCAGTGACCTCTGGACTTACTGACTGCTGAACAGGGAGGGACTTGGTTTGTGTTGGGAGAGAATGTGGCTTTTATGTTAATGAATCTGGACTCAAAATTTGGAACAAAACATAAAAATGCTCAGGCTGGAGAGATGGCTCAGTGGTTAAGAGCACTGCCTGCTCTTCCAAAGGACCCCAGTTCAATTCCCAGCACCCACATGGCAGCTCACAACTGTCTGTAACTCCAAGATCTGACACACTCACACCAATGCACATTAATTAAAATAAAATAAAATAAAAAACATACAAATACTCAAAGTTCTCTGGCAAGATCTCCGGGCATGCTATGTCCTTAGCACCCTTACACCATGGTACTTAACCCCCCTGGTGGCTTGGCTCCTCCCTTTCTTGGTCCTGAATTTGTTCCTGGGACCCTCCTCCTTCTGGCACCCTGCCTCATCCAGTGTCTAAAATGACAGACAAGTAGCAGTGCAAAAATCACTGCCAGTCAGGTTCAGTACCAAACCATTGTGAACACAGATATTAACTACGAGGATACTGATCCTTTACAAAACAAAAGGGGGCCTGGGCGAGGTGGCGCACGCCTTTAATCCTAGCACTTTGGAGGCAGGTAGATATCTGTGAGTTCGAGGCCAGCCTGGTCTAAAGAGCGAGTCCAAGACAGCCAAGACTGCAAGAGGAACCCTGTCTTGAAAAAACAAACCAAACAAAAAAGAGAGGGATCTGTGGGACCATGACAGCCCAGGGTTATAGAGGAAGGCTCAAGAGAGCTTCAAACCCAATACCTCAAACATGAGAATGGCAGGAGTTGGCTACCTCCTCACTTCCAACCTGGCACCAAAGAGCCAGTTTCCCCACCATCAACCTAGTAAGAATTCACTACCCTGACAGGTATCAGCCTTTTCTCCTTGTTTGACCTAATAAGGCCCCTTTCCTGAACTTTCAGCCACTGAGTGTGCCGATGAAGCATCTGCCAACGCCCCTGCCCTGGCCGATGGCCTCTGCTACACAAACCTTACCCCAGAGACCCTGGCCACCTCCCCTAGGGTCACAAATACCCCCTTTCCCCCTCCCATCCCCCCACTTCCAATAAACTGAACCAGTGCTCCGAAGCTGTACCCAGGTGTGTTCATTTCCCTGTGCACTCCTCGCTGACTGAGATCCTGCCTTGCTTTCACTCTCACCAGGCTTAACTTCCTTCCCTCTGGTCCAGTTCAGTGTGCTAAGGACCAGGCTACCACAAGGGGGAAGCAGACACCGGATGGCGCATCTTAAAAAAAAAAAAGAAAGTTTGCAGAGGCCACACTGGTCTGCAGAGGGAGTTCCAGGACCGCCATGGCTACACAGAGAGAGAGAGAGAGAGAAAAAAAGAATGCACACTGAGAGGTGCGTCATTACACAATATTGCTGTTGTGTGACATCCTAGGGTGAACGTACACACGCAGCCTCAGGAGAGACAGTCACCAGAATGTAAGGGGGCTCCTGCTCCTGGCATACTGGCATAGTGTGCCGTGCTTTTTTACAGAAACTTTTCTGTTTTGCTTTGTTTTTTTAAGCAGAGGAGTTCTCCCTTAAATAGTGATAAAAAGGATCACGTGATGAGCAGTAAGCCAGTATGTGGCTGTTTATGATCAGGGCTCAGTGCGCACTGTTCATGATTGTGTGGGTTACGTTTTTATATGACTGGTGGCAAAGCAGGTTGTTTTCCGTCAGCACCATCAGAAATATGTGAGTAACATCGCACTTTGGGTGACAGCTACGACTCCACTAGGCCTGGGAGTTTCAGCTCCATGGCACTATTAAGGAACCACTGTCGTCCAGTCTCTTGTTCACAAAACACCCGTGGCACGGGACTGCAATATCACAAGCATTACATCTAATGTTAAGAAGCGAGCCACAGATGCAAATAGCTTAAATGGAAGATTAGAAGAGCAGATGGAAGCTGGGAAGATGGCTCAGGGGGTGAGAGCGCTTGCTGTGTAGGCATGGGCGACTGAGTTCAGATCACCTACACCCGGGTATAAGCCAGCGTGGACCTGGGCACCTGTCATCACAGCTCTGAGGCAGGCTGGGCAGACAGGTGGATCTTGCTGGAAAAACGGTGTGTTCTAGACTCAGTGAAGGGCCCTGCCTCAAGGGGATGATAGAGTGGAGCTTGTTAGAACAGGATGCCGATGTCTAGCCTTGGTGCGCACAGTAAGCCAGAGAAATTCTGATGGGCTTTCAAAGTGCTTCCTTCTGTGGATGCTGTGTGTTTCGTGTGTGGATGCTGTGTGTGTCATGCGACCTGATCCTTTGGTGGGACTATACAACTCCATGGTGGAAAAGGTGTGTGTGTGTGTGTGTGTGTGTGTGTGTGTGTGTGTGTGTTTCCAAATCTATCCAGTTTGGTCCTTACATGGTTGTACTGTGCCCATGCGCAGTTGCTGCTGTGAGGGAATGTCAACCTGAAAGTAAATGCCACTGCTCTATAAGGGAAGTTCCTTTGTTTATTGCCCGGCTTCAATTTAAGAGGCTGTGTAGGAATTCTGTGCTAGCCACTTTCTGCTCTATATGCTCATAATGGAAGTAAGAAGTTAGGGGTCTCAGCTGCTCCCAGCCCCAACAGGGTCCCAGCTGACCGGGAACTCGATCTGTACACCAGGCTGGCTTTGAACCCTCAGAGATCCAGCTGCCTCTGGCTCCTGAGTACTGGGATTAAAGGCATGCGCCACCACCATGCCTGGCCTCCAGTTGTTTACATCCTAGAAAAGAGGTTTGCTAAATTCATACAATGTATAGTGGAAGACACGGCTGTATAGTATGTTTGAATTTATGGGCTTCTTAGGACCAGAATAAACTCTGCATTTATATTAGTGGCAAATCCACTCTCCATTGTATGAAGCAAACCTTTTTTCTAGAATGTTAATAATTGATGGCTGGGCTGGGTGTTGGTGGTGCATGCCTTTAATCCCAGCACGTGGGAGGCAGAGGCAGGTGGATCCCTGTGAGTTCGAGGCCAGGACAGCCAAGGCTACACAGAGAAACCCTGTCTTGAAAAACAAAACAACAAACAAACAAACAAACAAACAAAACCCCTGATGGCTGGGCACAGTGGTGGCTCAGTTCCCAGCACCCACATGGCACCTCACAGCTGTAACTCCAGTTCTCGGTGATCTGGAGCATGCTAGCTCTCAGTGCCAGGGGGAGGGGCACCCACTGCACCTCAGGCATTTTATAGCCCATGTCACAGGGTGAGGGTGCTGCTCTGGGAGAGGGAGAAGGAGAGGGAGAGAGAGAGGGAGAGGGAGAGGGAGAGGGAGAGGGAGAGGGAGAGGGAGAGGCAGAGGCAGAGGCAGAGGCAGAGGCAGAGGCAGAGGCAGAGGCAGAGGGAGAGGGAGAGGGAGAGCTTCTCACCTAGGCTGACCTCTGGTGCAGTCTCCCCTGGGCTGAGCAGTCTGATGGCCCCTGCTACTCCCTCCACCTTGAGTTGTAACTGTTAGATGTTTTAACTCCACCCCCGACCCTAAATCTTCAAGATTATCATATATTGCACAGACATTATATCTCAATTCAGAAAACCCACATTTAGTTTCCAGCGTTCACTCAGCAAACTTTTTGTTTTCCATAAAGTATGTAATCATCATTTTGGTCACTAGGTGGCGGAAGTGACCTTTCACGCAGTGCGTTAAGCAGTGAGTCTAAAAGGTGAAGTCCCTTAAATCTTCCTGTCTTTGGTTTAGACAGAAGTGAAGTGAATCAGATCCCAAACGGCTAAAAACATAGTTTAGAGCAGATGAACTGTCATATCAGGACCTACATGATGAAAGAAGAACTAAATCTTACAAGCTGTCCTCTGATTGCCACACGGGTGTTGTGATGCACACACACACACACACACACACACACACACACACACACACACAATTGATAACACAAAAACAAAAGCAAAAACAAAACCCCTCAAAAACTCCTTAGTCTGGAATAAAACCCCTGTTTCCTACTGTCCAACAGGCTAATATCCATACAGGAGACACTTTATTAAAAGGCAAAAAATTAAACGTGCAAACTTAAATATTACACATGAAGATTTACTAGTAGGAAACAGAAGGGGGGTTGTTTTAGGAAGCAAAGAGGCCAGCTGAGGTCACCGGTGGGGAGGGCAGTGAGGGAGGGTGAGTGCAGCAAAGTACAACGACATGCATGTATGTAAATGTCAGAATGAAACCCAATGTCCTGTACATATACAAGTCACTAGAAAATTTCAAATTACATTTATTTACATGTGTGTGTGTTTGTGTGTATGTGTGTGTGTGAGTGCATGTGTGTGTGTGAGTGTGTGTATGTGTGTGAGTGTGTATGTGTGTATATGTGTGTGTGTGTGTATGTGTGTGTGTAAGTGGATGTCAAGAGGACAACTTGGTGGCGTCAGTTCTCTCCTTCCCCCACACGGATACTGGGGATTGAGCATAGGTCGCCAGGCTTGGCAGCAAGCGCCTGGACCTGCTAAGACATCTAGGATGATAACAACTTTTTAGAACTTAGCAAGTCAAAGACGTTTCTTGTCGGGAACATTTTATTAAGTTTTTTATTTTTTATTTTTTACTTTTAGAACTAATGACCTGTGATACTAGGAAGGAGACTCAGCTATTAGCCGAAAATTTAAGAAAGTCTGTCTTGTTACGTAACCACACTGAAGGGGAACCAGGCAGTAAGTCCTTCCTGTGAACCATCCTTCCTGTGAATTGTCCCTGGCCTCTGCTACCCCTGTGTTTCCATTCTGTATCAAGGATGAAGAAACATTCTAGAGAGGCAAGGTTCTTTCCTGTCCCAGGAGTGCTGGCGGTTGGCCTAACAGTGGAGGCTGGTAGCCCAGCCTTGGTGCCCAGCACTCTTTTTCCACCTTGTCTCTTGACAGGGGAGAGCGCTTATGGCCAGCTTAGTGTGTAGACACAACCCTGGGCACCTGGGCTCCTGCTGTGCCAGTTCTAGATTGAAGACTTATCTATTGCTGCTGGGCCCGGTCAGGGGCCACAGAGAAAGGGATTCACGAATGGGAGAGGGAGGAAAATGTTTTGCAGGTGGTTCAGAAGCTCACCATTTTGGGGAGAGGAACCAGCCTGCCAGCCATCTGCTGGCTGATTGGTCACACTGGGCCCCTTCCCTCACGGAGGGAGCAGGATTTGTCCTAGTGAGAGAGGTGTTTATTTGCCATCCCTTCTTGAAATACTTCTGCCAGGCCATCTGCGTGTTCACAGAGCGCCTCAGTCACCAGCGCGCTGTTCCACGCAACACGTTTCTGACCAGGGCTCTCATGTGAGAGTCACCCACATTCAGCAACAGATCGGTGCTTATGCAAATTTACTAGCTTGACCACATGCGCCTATTCTAGAAGCAGCCCGTGGGTGCCACCGGACTGTCAGCTGAAGACTCAGTGGTGGCACCAGCTGGCCTGGGAAATCAGAGCTCTGTTTCACAGGGTGCACACTATGTGCTAGGAGCCTCACTGTTCCAACACAGAAATCAAAGGTGGATTTGGTGGGGCGCCCCTCCATTCCCTCCCCCCTTGATTGCTTGTACCTGAGCAGCTTGCCGCTCTGCTGCCTTGTGGAGAAAAGTGTCTGTTGGAACTGAGCCAAGGGTAGACCGCCCTGCACAGTCAGAAGAGAGCTTAGCAACGGTGGGACTCTCCTTAGCACTCTGATAGCAGTGCCAGAAAGTAACGAGACACCAGCTGGCCAGAGTGGAGCCGAGGGTGAGATCTTTTCAGCATGTACATTGCCCCGCCAGGTAAAGGACCCTCCTTGGCTGCTCTTCCAGGAAGAAACAGTATCCCTGCGCTAGAGAGAGCCACTGCCGGCCCTGGTGGGGACGCAGAGGCCCTTCCAGAGGCAGTCTCCAGAAAGTGGTAATGCACTCTGGCCGCGGGGGGGGGGGGGGGGGGGGGCGGGGGGGGCCGGGATGCGGGGGCGGGGGCGGGGCGAGCTGGTACCTGGTCTCTAGGTTTAGGGATCTTTAGCCAAGGAGAAGGGAGCTTGGCAAAGGCAAGCAAAGTACAGAAAATTGTTTGCCACGGAATAATTCCCAACTCTGTCTGTGTGTGTTTTTTGAGACAGGGGTTTCTCTGTGTAGCCCTGACTGTCCTGGAACTCTCTCTGTAGACCAGGCTAGCCTTAAACTCATAGATCAGCCAGCCTCTGCCTCCCACCACACCCCAGCACACAACTTTCTTTTTTTAGGGCTTGACGCTGAGACAGGGAAGGTTCTGGGCCGATGTGGGCTCTGTGATGGGCTAAGTGTCTGTTGTCTCAAGGTATGCGTTCATCACAGTCCCCCCCTCCACCTCTCCCCCCACCCCCACCCCACCCTCTGAGATAGACCATCCAGAATGTCGATGCCGATATGGTACAGAGCCCAGTTAGGCTTTTAAAATATTTCTCAATTTAACCGCTTTCCTCTCTTCCTCTCCGCTTGACGTCATACTTTTCCTTCACAACACTTACTGTGGCTTTAAATATCTTTTTTTTTTTTTAAATTAGAGAAAGTCTCACTATGTAGCCCAGGCTAGCCCTGAACTCTTGGACCCTCCTGGAGTATTGGGACTCACAGGTGTAAGCTACGGTGACTAGTTTATTCTCTCTCTTTCATGCTTGTTTGTGGAATGTCTGTCTATCTTGTTAGAGCCAGACTGAGCAACTCCAAAGGTCAGGAGCTGGGCCTTTTGCTCTGTTCCGTAACTCTGATGCTCAGCACATCTCAGCACATCGTCCTGGGCGTAGTTAAGTGTGCACCAAGTAGTATCTGAGTGAACAAGTGATGTCACGGAACCAGTGAAGCAGAACTACGGTTTTTGGTTTTGGCAACAAGTTTTTGTTTGTTTGTTTGTTTGTTTTTGTTTTTGTTTTTACCCGCTGAACCACATCACCAGCCTTCAGGTTCCTCCTGTCTTCAGCTCTGTGGCTCTCAGAACATCCTTCATTTTCTCAGGGTCATCAGAGGACTGCCCCAGATCCAGGCGTCATTATGTGGCGTGGTGTGAGACCGAGGAAGAGTGTTTGTCCCTGTGTCCCACAGTAAGAGTGGGGAAAGCTTGCCCAATAGTCTCCAGCAGACATGGGAACCTGGCTCACTGTCTAGAACTCCTTCCTAAAACAGAGCATCATGGGAGACTGAAGCACCATGGTTGGCTCAGAGCAATCAAGAAAGGGCATCAGGGGCTGGAGAGACGGCTCAGCAGCCATGAGCGTTCTTCTACAGAGGACCCAGGTTCAGTTCCCAGCACCCCCACGATGACTCACAACTGTCCATTATCCCAGTTCCAGAGAATCCATAGCCCTCTTCTGACCTTGGAGCGCACCTTCCTGGTCATTTCTCACAACTTACTTCCCTTATCTCTGCCTCTTACAATCTTTCTGCCCCTCTTGACTACTTCAGATCTCATTATAACTGGAATCGTTTGCTATTTGTCTTTGTTGCTGTTGTTGCTTATTTGAGACTATGTCACCATGGCTGGGTTGAAACTCGTTAAAGACCAGGCTGACCTTGAACTCACAGAGAGCCACCTCCTGAATGCTAGCATTGCAGGTGTGAGCCGCCATACTCTTCTCTACTTGCTTTTGTGTGACTGATATTTTTTTTCCGTTTGGCACAATGTCTTTAAGAGTCCATCCATGCTATACTATGTGTTAGAACTGCCCTCTTTCGTGAGGTTAAATGATGTTGAGCTGCATGTGCGTCCAGAACGTCATTTATCAGTCACCTGCTCCTGGGCCTGGGCTTCCTCTCTGGGCTCTTGTGAAGAATGCTGCTATAAACGTGGCAATGCATTTACATATGTTAAGCTCCCCCCTCTTTTTTGTTTTTGTTTTTGTGTTTTTAGAGACAGGATTTCTCTCTATAGCCTTGGCTGTCCTGGAACTCACTCTGTAGACCAGGCTGCCCTTTAACTCAGCAATCCACCTGCCTCTGCCTCCTGAGTGCTGGGATTAAAGGCGTGCGCCACAGCTGCCCGGCTACATCTCTCTTATAATGTATGTTGGCGAACCCTGGAGCTTTCAGCTGGTAGCTATTCCTGATCCTGGATTTTACTAATGGCAAGTTCAGCATGTTCTCTGCCTGCCTGTATTTTTAGAGGCTTCACCAGAATCAGGTTTTGATTTTTTTTTTTTTAATTTTTGTAACTTGAGGAGGTAATGTTCCCTTTCATCAAGAGGGACATAATGTCTTAGCCCTGTGCATGTGGAGGAGGGATGTCACAGTTGTTGATCCTCGGTGCCTACATCCATTAATTAACTAGCAGGTTCAAAATGGTTTGTTCTAAATTGATCATTCCGTTTTGTTAATTAGCTGCAAAAGAGCTCTGACAGTTGGCCATTGGAGAGAAGCCATGTTGCTAGCAATGCACCCCAGCTCATGTGTGTGTAGGTATGTGCCTGTGTACTCACACGTGTCCCTCCGTGTGCATGTGGAGGCCAGAGGGTGCTGGGGTGTCCTCTTTAGCCACTTCACTGTGTCATTCCCTTTCGCCAAAGTCTCTCACTCACCCTGAAGCTTGTCACTGCATCCACATTGGCAGGCAGAGGGCTCCTGGTATACTCTTGTTTCTTGTATTGGGATTTCAAATGTATGCCTCTGTACCCGAATCTTTATGTTCGTGTTAAGGATTTGAACTCGGGTCTTTAAGCTTGTGCAACAGACACTTTTATCCACTGAGCCATCTCACTACCTTGGATCCCAAATTTTGTACATATACATACACATACGCACACACATACACATATATGTATACACACATGCACATATATGTATGTGTGTATGTATTTTAAGTTGGGACTTATTATGTAGTCCACAATGGCCTGGAACTTGTCACTTTTTCTGCCTCAGCCTCCTAGTGCTGTTATCTCAGCTGTGGCTACCATGACTAGCTGTGGTTTTGATATTGTTGTTTTGTTTGTTTGTTTGTTTTTGGTTTTTCAAGACAAGATTTCTCTGTGTAGCCCTGGCTATCCTAGAACTTGCTTTGTAGACCAGGCTGGACTAGAATTCACAGAGATCTATCTGTCCTGCCTCTGGAGTGTTGGGATTAAAGCTGTGAGCCACCATTGGCTGGTGCCTATCTGTGTTTCATGTATATGAGGGAGATCATATTACTTAAAACAGCCATTGCTTATAAGCATGTATCAAAGAGACCAGACCTTATAGATAATGATAGCTGGTTGAATTGATCTGCCTTTACTCTCTTGAAACCCTAGTAAATGACAATAAAATGATTTTTTCTTTTGATAGACAGGGTCTCTCTTCGTCATCCTGGCTGTCCTGGACTTGCTGTGTAGACCAGGTGGTCTTGAACTCACAGAAATCTGCCTGCCTCTGCCTCCCGAGTGCTGGGATAAAAGGCGTGCACCACCATACCTGGCCAATAAAAATGATTTTACCAAGGCAAAGGACCTGCAAAGATTGGCAAACAGCAGAGAGCCTACAGGGATAGTTTTCAGTAAGTCACAAAGGACTAGGCACCCACTGAGAGCTTTTTGAGAAAGATCCAGAAGTCTGCCCTTCAGTGTCTGGGAGTGTCTACTGTACCCTTCTATGTGATTGACAGGTTGGCAGGGTGTAGACTTCTGAGTTGGGAGGAGCATGGCCTTTGGGGTCAGGTGGGATTGTGTTTGAACCCTCAACCTGCCTTGACCCTAAGATGCTCAGGAATTACTTGCATCTCCAATCTTCAGTTTTCTGATTTTTTTTTTTTTTTTTGTTTTTTGAGACAGGGTTTCTCTGTGTAGCCTTGGCTGTCCTGAACTCGCTTTGTAGACCAGGCTGGCCTCGAACTCACAGCAATCCGCCTGCCTCTGCCTCCCGAGTGCTGGGATTAAAGGCGTGCGCCACCACGCCTGGCCTTCTGATGTTTTTTTAAAGATGATTATTATGTTTATTTTACTCAGGTGTATTATTTTCCATGCTCACACACTTAATAGTTTTCACAGAAACCATGCATTTAAGAAATACAACAATACAATATAAAATATATTAAACAGCTTCACTTGCAAATGTTCATTGCAGTGAGTCATTGGTCTGGTTCTCAGCCTCTGGCTTCTGCTACACAATGGATACTGCATCCTCATCAGGACTCCTCTTGGATACCCTGTTGTTGTCCTGTGTCATGGAGATCCTGCAGCTTTGGTTCTACAGGACCAGCTCCTTCACACGATCCAGCCACTCATAGATGAGGCAGATGTTGGGGTGGGCCAACTCAAAGCCCTGGATCTGGGCCTGGGTGGTAGCTGTGTTGTTTGGCCTACCAGCTCTTCTGCACCTACACCACCAGGGCCAGCTCTTCCACTTTTCTCAGATTGAGGTGGGGTGAGGTCACTTTTCTTCTTAAATAGGGACAAACTAAGGGTGTAGCTCAGCTGGTAGAGTGTTGTCTAGCGTGCATGAGACCTTGGGCGCTGCCACCAACGTGGCATAAATGGTGTGGTGGTGCTTGCTTGTAACCTCAGCACCCAGGAGGTAGAGGCAAGAGATTCAAGCTCAATTTCAGTCACACGGATAGTTTGAGGCCAGCCTAGACTAGAGACTGTCCCTAAAAATAAATAAATAGAAATAAATAAAAATAAACAGTGGGGCGGAGGCCGCCTGCTTTGCTCAGACCCTGCTGTTGCAAGGCTGTGAATGTGGAAGTGTTTGCGAGCTGTGAAGGGTTAGCTGAAGGAAGTGTAGCCAGCCCTGAGAAAACTCCAGAAGCTGGTGGCTGCTGCTCACAGCTGCACTGGGGCCACCAGCAGACCTTGGGGCAAGTCACAGAGTCTCATTCCCTGCACTGGAGTGTTTGTGCTTCTCTTCCTCCTCCGTTCCTCGTCAGGGGAGAAAACCTGCTTTGTTCATGGTGAAATTGGCCCCATCTAACTGTGCCCTGCTCTGGACTCATGGCTCCCTGTGGGCTGAGTTACCTCCTGCCCCTCTACCAACAGTTCTTCTCAGCCACACGTCCCTAAGGCTGTCACTCTGTCACTTCTCAGTCTGCACTTGAGAGGCCATGTCCTTCTGGAGCCTGAATCTGGGCTTCAGGGAAGCTTCTGAGAGCCAAGGAGTGGACTCTTAGCTTCCTCAAAGTGCAGCTGAGTGAACAAGGCCAATAGTGCACCCCTATGAGCCCCCTTGATGAAGGAAGGCACAGGCGTATCTTGCTTAAGGACGAGACACACTCAGAGAAATGCACTGACAAGCGATGGTGTTGTGTGACCTGAGAGTGTGCAAACTGGAATGGCTATGGTTTCACTGCCTGGTGTGACCTGGCACCATCACTGTACGTGCAGCCCATCCATTGGAGCACCACTATGCAGTACACACACTGTGTGTGCGGGAGGGAAAGCACGGCCATGGGGAGCGCTCGTTGAATTGTGAGCTCCACAGTGGATGTGGGGTGATTCATTAGTGACGCTATAGACAGGGGTGTGGTACTTTGCTCTTTGTGTTTGTCATCACAGAAAGAAATACTTCTCTTCTTACAACCTCACAAAGTACATTAACTTAAATGTATAAGTTGAGGGCTGAAGAGATGGCTCAGTGGTTAAGAGCACTGTCTGCTCTTCCATAGGACCCGGGTTCAAGTCCCAGCACCCACATGGCAGCTCACTACTGTCTGTAACTCCAGTTCCAAGCCTATGAACATAAAATAAAACTAAATAAAGATTTAAAAAAATGTATAAGTTGATATACACTACCACACACGTGTGTGTATGTATACATGTATGCATCCACACTCCTAATCCTGACCATTCTGAGACCCTTGCTTGTACACCGCCCCTCCCTTAGTCATACTACCTCAAAGATAATCTTTATTTCTGTAGCCCAGGCTTTCCTCTTTGTGCCTGAGCCGCTCCAGTCCTGGGATTACAGGTGTGAGATTCCTTTCTCTTGACATTTATATTATTATAGATTTCTTTTCATCATGTTTTACCTCATATAAATGGAATGGAGCAACATGTGCACTGATTTCTGCCTTCTCATTCTGCATCTCTGCAATTATCTCATGTTGCGCAGGGGGGTTGTTTTTGCCCTTGGTTCCAATGTGTGGCTGAAACACAGCTTCCCGACACACCATCCTGCATCATGAGGGTTGCTCCCAAGCTTGAGCAAATAGTGAGTGAAGCTGCTGTCACCCCTACCCATGCACTGCAGGCGAGGAACCCGCTGAGACCAAAGGTGGGTGAAGCTGGCTGGTGGGTAAGTGAACTTTGCTCATCCAACCCTGAGTTACATCAAATTGAACAGTCTCTGACATATGCCAGTCCTTATGCTGGGCTCCAGGCAGACACAGGGCTGTCCAAGAGGACTCTGCTCCTGAGACAGATATTAAAACACCTAATGTACCCTCGCACCTCGCTGTCTTGCATTCCTTCCTTCCTCCTCCTTCTCCTCTTCCTCCTCCCTTCCTCCCCCTCCCTCTCTTACTCTGTTCTGCTGTGGATTGAACCCAGGGCCATGCAGACAAATACACCTCGGATCTATGCCCCCAGCCTGAATCTTTTCCTCTTTTCAGTGACTTCATTAAACACTAGTTTCTTTTAGAGTTGAATAACTCTTTAATCCCCTAATTCGTTCTTGACTTTTCTGGGGTATAGCCAGGCTTATTCTCCAGGCTTCTTCGGCTATTTCTGTAGCTGTCTTAGAACTAACTGATCTTGTTTGTCCCGAATAGAAAAGGCTTGGGCCACCTCCTGGCCCACTGACCAGTTTTTTGTGCCTAGAAAGTCCAGAAGGGTAGTAATGTTCCTAAAAAGTGACCTCCTTTGACTTGGACTTTCAGAAATAATAGCTACTTTATTCATGGCTTGTATGGACTCCGTGTGTTTGCTCACCACATTTGGGACTCCTGACTTGTAAACTTGCCTTTGATTTTTAACAAGGTTCACACTTCTCCTTTCAGCTACACAGGGCTTGTTCATGGTGGCGGCACAGTAAATATTTGTCTAATGGACTTAATACAAATAATTTAAGAAAATGTTACACCGACTGTAACTAGAGACCATGGACTGTTCTAGTGCTTAAGTTTTTGTTTTTTTTTTTTGTTTCATTTCATTTTGTTTTGTTTTACTTTTAAGGCAAGGTCTCATGCAGCCCAGTCTGGTGTTAAACTCATTAACTACGTAGCCAAGGGCAACTGATCCTCCTGCCTTCACCTTATGAGACTCAGTTATTATTTTACAAATACCTAGGCCATATAGCTAGACTATGCTCTGACTAGCTCACGTTTTAAAATAACCATTCTGTTAATCTACATTTTGCCACATGGCTGGTTACCTGACCTCAGGCACCATGCGTCCTGTCTTCACATCTTGCTGTCTGAATCCAGCGTGCCTGCTTCTATCCCAGAATCTCTTCTGCCTGCCAGATGTCCCCACCTATCCTGCCTCAGCTATAGGCCATAGGTATTTATTATTTATTTAGGACAGGATTTCTCTGTGTGTGTAGCCTTGGCTGTCCTGGAACTTACTCTGTAGACCAGGCTGACCTTGAACTCACAGCGATCCGCCTGCCTCTGCCTTCCGAGTGCTGGGATTAAAGGCTTGAGCCACCACTGTCTGGTGGCCATAGGTTTTTAAATTGACATGTATTGCATCCATACAACACACAAGAGATTCCTCCTACAAGTGTGTATCACCTGCTGTGGATTGCACCCTGGACTTCTTGCATGCTAGGCAAGATCTCTACTATCTGGGATACATCCTAGTCCTTGCCCCTACAAAGATGGTAGGTTTTTATTTAATTTTTGAGAGAAAGAGAGAGAGAGAGAGAGAGAGAGGGAGAGAGAGAGAGAGAGGTGTGTGTGTGTGTGCCTGGGAATATGTATGTGTGTACAGGTGCCTGTGGAGGCCAGAAAAAGGTGTCAGATACCCTGGAGTAGGAATCACAGTGCTGGAACTGGACTTGCATCTTCTGCAAGAAGAGTTCGGGCTCTTAACCATGGACCAGCTTTCTAGCCCTAGCACTGGGACTTCAAAGCGAGGCCTTTGGGATCTCTCTATCCTGAGCCTTGGGAGAAAGGGAGAGCAGGTGGGTGGAGAAGAGGATGGCCATGCAGCTCCCTGGGCAGGGCCTGAGTTGGGTCAGCTTGTCCAGTCTTTTCTGTTACTGTTTCTGGGTACTTTCCTCCCTCTGCCATCCCTCCTTCCCTGCACTATGTTCCAGTTTTTTCTTCCCTCTCTCCTTTTCTTCCTTTTTAGAGTGCTGGGGAGCAGCCCCAGGGCTCTACACAGACTAGGCAACTGTTCTACCACAAGCAACATCCTTAGTCCCAGTATGGCCTAGGTTTCTGGAGCCCGCAATTCCTCAAAGATTGAGGACCTAGTTTTCTGTCTCCATCCGGCTTTATTTCAGCTCGACACGTGCATTGAGCCCTTATTAGCTGGGTGAGGCGGAGCATGGGTGCACACCTGTAGACGGCAGGCAGACACAGGAAGATGAAGCTCATAAGGCGCGTGGAGCAGGAGCTCTGCCCTGCGCCATCACCTCTGTGCGTTTCCCTTATCTATAGAGTGACACTTGTGGACACTTCTCTCATGTACCATGAAGCATTCTGCTGTGCTGCCATGATGTGTATTCATCCATCCCTGACAAGGGAAACAGAGGATGGGGTGGCTGGAAAACTGGATATGGGTTATAGAGCTAGTCCAGGGAAGAGAGGCAGGTCCATGTTTACCCCTTCGCAGATGGTGCCAGCGCCCTCCCCAGGGCCTTCACACCCCCATTTCCTTTGTCCCTAGGCAGTGCTCTGATCTACTCCTTTGTGATGAGCCCCTTGCAGCAAACACCCCCACCTATGGGAGGGTCCAGACGGTCGGTCCCACCAGCCTAGTTCAAATAATCTTTCCTCACCCTTCTTGCTCTGCAGGGAAAGCCCCTAAGCAGTGTCTGTTCTCTTTGGCGTCTTATGGGGGCAACAGGTGCCTGCCCTGGGTTCCCTGCCTGTCACTCCTAGCCCTGGTTACTTAGGGAAAGCTCCTTCATCAGAAAGGATGAAGCTTCCAGATGTTCCAGAGCCCAGGGAGCTGTCTGTCTGTCAAAAACCAAAACCAACCAACCAAACAAACACTTCTCACTAACGTTCCATTTCTAGTCAAGATGATATAATTGGCTAAATTTACCCCTGTGCCTTAAATGATGAAAAAGCAGGGGATGTGGCACTTAGTAGGTGATGTAGCACTTAGTAGGTGATGTGGCATAAGGATTCCTAACAGGAGGAAACCAAGTGTCAAACAAGGTTTGTAGCCTGGAGAAAGTTCCCAGGCCAAAGGACAAGTCCAAGGGGAGCCAGCATCGACCTGCACAGAGGAGAGTAGCTGAGTGAGGGAGCACCCGCCCCTCCCCCTGTCATCCTCAGGGAAGATGAGAGATGGAGGTTGCAGTGCAGAGAGCGGCAGCAGCGAACTGTTTGCAGACACCTCTTCAGTTCTGCTGAGGAGCGTTGGCACAGCTGTGAGAGTTACCTGATGCCACAATTCCACCTAAATGAGTCAGGCAATGGCACCTTAGCAGCTCCAACAGCAACAGCTACTGCCTCAGCAGCCAGAAAAGTAGGCTCTGCCTTCAGGGGACACCCAGGAAGCCTATGGAAGCTATGCTTCAGGGGTTAAGTCAGTCCCACACGGATGGCACTTCTGCTCTTCTTATGAAAGCTTAAAGCATGCTCCAAAAGGATTGGACTCTTTCCAAGTAAGCCGACTTTATTAAAAAAAAAAAAAAAAGCTCAAAAATATCCTTCAATAATATCAGAACAAGTCGGGCACAGTGATCCATACCTATAGTCCTGTAAGGGTTTTAATCTGCAGTGTCGCCCACAGGGTCATGTGTTTGAACCCTTGTCCCCCAGATAGTGGTGATGCTTTGGGGCCTGGCTGGAAGAGGCAGGCCATTAGGGGTGGGCCTTTGAGGGTTGCAGCCTGCCTCAGCTCTGGTCTATTTCTGTTACCTGATCTGCTAAGCTGTGCACAAGTTACGGCCTAGGAGGCTTCAGTTAGGACAGAATATGGCCACAAAATTAAACCCAAATAAATCTCTCGCTTTAAGAAGTTCCTTCTGCAAAGAGTGTCACAGTGACAAGAAACATAGCTAATATAAGACCCATCTACAAAAAAAAAAAAAAAAAAAAAAGACCCATCTACTCTGGATGGTGAGAGAGGAGGTTGCTGCGTCCAGAAGTTTATGATCATCTTTGGCAACAAAGGCAAAACAAACAACAAAGCAAAACAGTAACAACAAAGCAAAGACAGCAAATCACACACACACACACACACACACACACACACACACCCGCACATCACACCACACATACCAAATATACATACACAGCTCACACACACACACTACACCACACACATAACACACCCCACACACACCCGCACATCACACCACACATACCAAATATACATACACAGCTCACACACACACTACACCATACACATAACACACCCCACACACACCCACACCACATACCACACCCTAACACCCCTACTACCACACACACTACATCACACTCCCCCCCCCCCACATACATACACAAACTGCCTCATACCAATTAACAACTACTCGGATTGAAAATAATAGGAAAATTGGCCCATAATGAAGAGAAAAATCAATTCTCAAAGCTGGCCTGGAGATAACACAGATGACAAAAATCAATAGATTAGAACTACATTCCATGTATACAAGAAGTAGAGGGAAGCAAGCATATTGAGACGCATGGGGGCAGGGCTGGAGAAATGGCTCAGTGGTTAAGAGTGCCTCCTGCTCTTGCAGAGAAATCCCCGGAATCCACATGGCACCTCGCAACCATCTGTAACTCCATGTCCAAGGGATCTGATGTCCTCTTCTGGTCTTGTCAGGCACATGTAGTATATAAACATACATGCAGGCAAAATACCCACACACATAAAAAAATAAAGAAGATTTGTGGAGTGGGAGCTGGGGGTGCAAGCGTATACTCCCAGCTGCTCAGGAGGCTGAGTCAGGAAGATTCCAAGTTCAGTGCCTACCCGAGCTACAGGAGTCTAGGCCAGCATGTTTCAAAAGCAAGCAAAGAGGACAGAAGACAAAGTTCAGTGGTAGGGTGCTTGCCTAGGCTTGTGTAAGGCCCTAGGTTCAGCCCCATTTACTGTAAGTAGAGATAAAAACTGTAATGCTTGGGAGATTGTACTGGATGGGCTTAACAATGGCTCAGACACTGACAGAGAAAGGACAGGGAATGTGTTAGAACACAGTAAGAGAAACTTATCAAAACAAAACACAGGAACAAGGGAAAAAAAAAAAAGAGCCGAGCATCAGTGAGACAACTTCAAGAGGCCTGACTTTTGTGGCTGTGGGGTTTCAGATGGAGGGGATAGAAAAAAAAAATGAGAAGAAATAATGGGGAAAACCTTTTTCAGACTTGTAGAGAAGGTGAGAGCCACGCAGAAGCCCCTGCACACTCATGGCACTTGGCTCCCTGTTGGTACACACTCAGCCTCTGGGTAGCCACTGTGTGTGGGGCTTGGCGCCCTGGTGTCTCCACTCTCTCTGGCTGCTTTCTCTTGCTTCACTGTTGTCCTGACCACACAGAGGTGCCTCTGGTTGGAAGGCTCTTCATCTTAGGGTTAGGGAACCTGCCTGTTGCTTTAGCCTTTGTTATTATGTTGGTCATGGGCTTCAGCCTTCTGGGAGCCTGAGCAGGTCTGGGCCTTTAGAGATTTAAGTTAACTAAGGGTGGTGATGTCGTGCCTTAATCCCAGCACCCAGGCAGGTGGATTTCTGAGTTCCAGGGCAGCCACAACTACACAGAGAAACTCTGTCTAAAACAAACAAACAAACAAACAAACCTAAGTTTGGCTGGTAGTGGCCTCCCAGGACTCCTGCTGTGTTCTCCCCGAAGCTGTGTGACCCAACACGGCCAGATCCGGCATCGCTCCCAGCTAAGCCCTGCAACTCCTTTGCCACAGGAGGTCAGCCAGTTTCTTCTCGCCACTGAGCCGCTAATTGTACCCTGATGATTGATCTGATACTTTCTTTAACATTTTGTGTTTTACATTTCTGGGTTCATTTTGTGAGTGCTGAGATGAGAGCAACGCCCAGCACTGTTGCTTTGACCCAGTGGAGCCATCTTGCCAGCCCGAGACTTAGGACATTTTAAATTTCCCCTCCGGCTCTTACGTCAGTTTCAGGACCTGTTCGGGCCTTTTTCTTCTGATATGCCTCATCCTTGCTAATGGAAAGGAGAAGGCGAGCAGGCCTCAGGCCCTCTGTCAGGGCCAGGCTACTTCCTTCAGTGGCTTCCTGGAGTTTTAGGAACCTATTAGGGTTTATAGTGCTGTGCAGAGGCATCATGACCGCGGTGGTGTTATAAAGGAAAACATTTCACTGGTGCTGGCTTACTGTTTCAGAGGTTTTGTCCATTACTATCACGGTGAGAAGCACGGTGGCATACAGGCAGACATGGTACTGGAGAAGGAGCTGAGAGTTCTACATCTTAATCTGAAGGAAGCAGGAGACTGTGTCTCATACTGCCTGTAGCTTGAGCATAAGAGACCTTCAAAGCCCTCCTCCACAGTGTCCTCCAAAAAGGCCACACCTCCTCTTTTAGGCCACACCCACTCTCACAAGGCCACACCCACTCTCACAAGGACACACCCACTCTCACAAGGCCACACCGCCTAATAGTACCACTCCCTATGGGCCAAGCAGTCAGATACACGAGTCTATGGAGGCCACGCCTATTCAAACCAAAACATTGTTCAAACTCCTTTCTCAGCACATCAGACCTTGACTCTCAGAGCACAGTCACTGGACATCCACACAGCAGAACTAACTGTACTGCCTTTCTCTGTTCCAAGCTAAGGTTCTGAGTGGGAAGGCCTGGGGTGGGGCCCAGGAATCAGCATGGGTAATATGTACCCCAAGTGATTTTTCAAAAAGTACCTGTGAGATGATAGTTAGAGCATACTATATGGGGGTAAACTCTCCAAAGACTAGCAAGTAAGTGTTTGTGGACATTGTCCTTCTGTTGCCACCTGGGTCCCTTCCCTAAGAGCAAACAAGACGCTGCAGGCCTAAGCTCATACATGAGAACAGGCTGGGTGACACAGAACTGCACAGAACCAGAGAACACCTGCCCCCCGGGCCTGTGGGGTGCGATTCATCTCTTCAGGGTCCTTGTGATGTCGGTCACATCAACCTGGCAGAACTTCGAAGACTCACGTTGAAGACAAACCTCTGCGCATGTCTGTGGAGAAGTTTCCGGAGAGGTTTGACCGAGGAGGGAGGATTGCCCCTGAATACGGTCAGCACCAGTTCCGTGGGCTGTGGTCCCAGACTGAATAAAAAGGAGAAAGCAAACAGAATGCCGGCATCTCTCTCTCTCTCTCTCTCTCTCTCTCTCTCTCTCTCTCCTTCTTCATTGCAGACAGAATGGGATCAGTTCCCTGTGCTCCTCCCACCGTGCCTGACCTATGACAGCCTGTCTGTTCCCTCAAATTGTGAGCCAAAAATGAACCCTTCTTTCCTTTTCCTTTTTGACAGGGTCTCACTGCGTAAGCCCTGGATGACCCGGATCTTGTTATGGAGCTCAGGCCTTGAACTCATAGATTTGCCAGCCTTTGATTCTGGAGTGCCTGATTAGAAACAGACACCACCATGCCCTGCCTGCTTCCTTCCTTAAGTTGCCCTTGTCAGGCAGTTCCTCACATCGAGAAGAAACGCAGCCCACTGTACACCGCCATTAAGAAGCCGTCCCTCTGTGGATGGCCTGGCTTCTGCAGCTCTGTTTGCAACGTGAGGCCAATGCCACCGTGTTGCTGTCCAACCAATGTCTCCTTGTTCTCTGAGATCTTCTGAAGTGCCTCGCCCTGTAGGGGAGCCTTGAGCCCCTGTGCCTACCCCTCCGGTCCTCGGCAGGGCAGCCTTCGGTCCCCGCCTCCAGGCTTAGCACACCCAGACTCTCCTGCTCCTTTGCTCCTTTCTGACGGTGGCTCTCAAAGGACCTGGTTTGTTTTATTCTCCGATCAATGATCCAGTTCCAGGGCTGTCTTGAGTCATCAATATTCAGCAAGTGGTGACGATGGAAGCCTGGGCAGCAGACGCACTGTCATATTTTTTGCACTTTGGTTTCTCCCCTTCTGGTGGCTGGGGAGGGGGGGGGGACCCTTGTACAAAAACGGCAGGGGAAGGTGCTTTCTGGAAAGTTATCTGGAAGGCAATGGCCCTCGACAGCCAAACACGCGGCTGGGGGCGGGGTGGCATGGCTCATCCCATTAGGATGAGGAGAGGTGACTCTATGTTTTCCTACGGGGGTTGCCTGAGAGTGGACGGCAGGCAGAGCTGGCTTGGTGGAGCACGCCTGCCAGAAGCAATGTGCCAGGCCGGCTCCTCCCCACCCGTGCAGAAGGAGCAGGTGGCCTGGGCTGCAAGGAGGGGGTAGGGAGACCCCCAGAAGGAGGGGCATAGGAGAGGAAATTGAAAAAAGCAAAATGGGGGGGGGGGGAGGCAGCTCGGGGGTGGTGTGTGGCTGGCCAAGCGGTTGTTTAATGAGTAAATGTGCCGGGGGCACTAATGAGCTGTGTTCATTCACGGTAAGCTGCCTCTAGGATCAGGGAGCCTGCCAGGCTCTGAGGTGGAGGAACCAGGGATGGGAGCCAACTTGGGGAGCTGCCTGGCTACTGGGGCAGGGGCCTCCCATGATGGGCTGGCAGGGGAGTCTTTGTCCTGGGCTTGAGCTGCCCTCCTTCCTTCCCTCCCTTCAAAGGAAAGGCCAGGCCTTGCCAGGCGTTGACAACTTGGCTTTGGGCCTGCTTGGAACTCACTGGCCAGGCTAGTCTGGAAGCTTCTAATGCAGTGAGGGACTAGCTCTCAAAAGCCATAAGCAAAGTTGATCTTGCACCCTTCCTACCTGTTCTCACCGCGCCCCACTCTCCCTGCCACTCTGAGGACTCCAGGGCATGTCGCCAGTTAATCAACACTCCACCTTTTCCACATGGGTCCTGGCTTCCAGGAGCCTCTGAGATGATGGGACTGGGGGAGTGGAGCACCACTGGAACAGGAGACAGGGAGCTTCTTCAACAGTTTGGGTGCTTTCTGTGATGGGCCTACTAAGTGCCAGATGCTGGGGTAGGTGCCAAAGGAGGAACTGAGGAAGCCAGGGGGTTGACAGGGGGGCACTTTGCTCCTGGGGTGTCAGGGAAGGAATACAAGCGTGAACAACTTCAGCTACTGAGGAATACGTAATTCAGGCACTAGAGAATGAAGATTTCCTTGTCCTGGATACTGGGGGACCCTCAGAGAGTAAGCTGGCTTTCAGAGAAGAGTGGAGTGTGGCCCTTTAGTACTCAGGCCTGGGTGGTAGAAGTCTTGATATCGTACCATACAGACACCCCTGAGGAAGCTTCCTCCCTGAGTTACAGACTTGGTGCTCAGAGCCCATGGCTGGGATGGAGGCCATGGGACTGTGATCAGAAGTGTGGCCCAGAGCTTGAAAAATCAGCCATTCCTGATCACTCTGAGTTCGAGACCAGCCTGATCTACAAAGGGAGTCCAGGATAGTCAAGGCTACACAGAGAAACAAACAAACAAAACAACAACAAAAAAAAAAAAGAAAGAAAGAAAGAAAAACCAGCCATTCAAGTGTGACATTCAGGCCACAGTGCCTTATGCACTATCAGAGTAAGTGTAAAAATCTTACCCAGATGGAAAACAACCAACCAAAGGTTTCAGGCAGGTCACACACCTCTCATCTTTGGTTACCTCAGTGTCTTACCACTGCGGTGGGGACATACTGCTGTCATGGTGAGTTCAGCCTCAGATTCCCAGGACCTGCTCTTTTCTGCTTTTCCCAAGGGGGGAAGGGACTCTGTAGCAGCTCCCCTAAGGGGAGGGGGCATTTGATTCTTGACCACCTCAGTCACCTCCTTGTGCCCAGTTGTGTTATCCTCACATGGGGGCCTGGCTCATGGGGCTCATCCCACTGTGAACCCCAAAGCTTGTTGGAGGCTCCAGCAGAGGACCGCTCAGCAAAGCCACCCTTTATTGGGAAAAAGACATTCTCTCTGAGAGCAAAGCTTTGGGAGGGACACACATGGAGTAGTGCAGGAGGAAGGGGACACCCACGTCACCACCCAGATCACCCGATCAACCCTGATGATCAATGGGATGACAGATGTCTCAGGCAGATCTCCCTCACATCCGGAGCTCAGCTCTTTAGAGCCCCAGCAAGCTACAGCTGTCCTTGGTTTGGGGGGGAGGTGCTTTGTCTTTTCTGGGGTTGGAGGTGAATTCTGACCCTCACTGGATTTCCTATTCACTCCCACGTTCCCAACTATGTCAGAGTAAGAAAAGTCATTGCTCATGGGGCTGTGAGGCCCAGGGTCCTACACAGGTGGCGGATGGCTGCGTGGTGTTTTTCTCCTAAACAGGCAGTGTGCTCCCTCAACTCTGTCGCCTTTTGATGGTAGGACCATTATTCCTTTTTCATCTCTTCCCACCTGTCAGATGTGGAAGAGGCCTGGTGTGCTTGGAGAATGTTTGCTGGATTTCCAAGACCCCCTGACAGGCTGCTCCCCACTGGTACACCAGTAAAGAGGTTTGTGTACAAAACACCTCCCTTCCTGCATACAAAGTCCAGCTGGCTGGCTTCTGTTCCCAGAAGTGGGGTGCTGTCATTTGGGGAGAGCACATGTTGAGGGAGAAGACTAACCTGGCCTGGGGCTTTTGTATTCCTTCAAGGTCCTGCCCACGAGGTTCCAGGCTGAGCAAGAGTAGACAGCTCTGAGAGGCCACCTGGGACCAGAAACTTACCAATAATTGACAAAGGAAGTTGGTGGGGCTTGGTGATCTCTTCAGCCATCGGGGAAGTCGGTTGTCCCAGAAATGTGCACACCATCGCTCTCTCTCTCTCTCTCTCTCTCTCTCTCTCTCTCTCTCTCTCTCTCTCTCTCTCTCTCTCTCTCTCTCTCTCTCTCTCTTCTCTCTCTGTGTGTGTGTGTGTGTAGCCGTGTCCCTGCCCCCCCCCCCCGCAGCCCCTGGCGCCTGAGGTTGCACCTTTGAAACTGAATGCCAGCAGCTGGGCCTCTGATGCAGCAGGGGACTGGCGAGGAGGCGGCAGGCGGTGGTCTGTGCTTGGGGGGAGGGCGGGAAGGAGTCTAGCCCTGGATGTGTGCTTTTCGATTGATGGATGACTGCCGGGTGTGAGCGAGCGTGCGGGTGTGTGTGTATATGTGTGTGTGTGCGCGCGCGCACGAGAGATGCGCGCTCGCGCGGGGCCTGCCCATTTTCCTCCTCGCAGCAGTCAGTTGGGAGCTGGAGGGAGGGAGAGGGAGACGCCGGCTGCGAGCACCAGGCTTAAGGCGCCTTTCCAGGGTCCGTGCACTGACGTTGTGGCTGGGAGCATCTAGGTGCTACTCGGACCTCAAGGGCACATCGCACGACCCCCCTTGCTCTTCTGTGGCTCGGTGGGGATAGCACCTGGGGGTGGCCCCAGACGGGGATGGTCAGCGGCTTCGGCCGTCTGGCACGCGAGCGGGAAACGGCGAGGGCACCATGGCGCTGATGCCCCAACGCGGGTCCTCTTTGGGGTTAAGCCGACCCGAGCTGTGGCTGCTGCTGTGGGCAGCCGCGTGGCGCCTGGGGGCCACGGCGTGCCCCGCCCTCTGCACCTGCACCGGCACTACTGTGGACTGCCACGGCACGGGTTTGCAGGCCATCCCCAAGAACATCCCACGGAACACCGAGCGCCTGTGAGTACGGCTCCGCCCGTCTACTGGGAGTAGCCCCCCCACCCCGCGACCCAGGTTGCTCTCCTATCCTGACGCTTCCGAAGGCCGGGGATCGGGTGGAGTGGGGGCGCAAAAGACTGTTGGGCTCAGTTGCCAGTAGAGGAGTCAGTGCCTTGGTAGGTCTGGTAGGAAGCCAGAAGCCAGGAGCGCGGCTGTCTCCAGGTGCCAGATTCAAAGGGCCCTGGACGGGGTCGTCAGCCCATCTTCGCGCCTGCCTTTTGCGCTAGCTCTGTACTGTTGACAGGTCCTTCCCACTGCACAGCACTTTATTTCTCTAGGGTACTGGGAATCGGTACCAGAGAGTCTTCCTGGCACCCAGGAGAAAAGCTTCCCACAGACGCCAGGCACGGTGCCTCCTTTTGGACGCATAGGGTTTGGCTGGATTGAGTGGGCAGGTGGATTTAGACTCCTCAGGCTCGCTGCTTGGTGCCATGGAACAGAAGTTTCTGGACTCCTATTCTGCCCATTGTTTGGCCTCAGAGTCTCTGGTAATTCTTCTCTTAAAGGCGTAAGCAGCCGACCCTCTCCTTCTGTCCCCATCCCCGACCTAGGCAGACAGACAATAGGACCTGAGGGCCTTTGGTTTGGGTTTTGGGGCATGTGACATGCGCACCCTGTAGGGTTGGCTGTGTCCTGGGCTGGGAATCCAGGAATACTACTAGAGGTGTAGAGCTTGGAGTGGAGATGCAAGGCGGACGATATTGAGGGTGACAAGTCATTAAGAACCACCATTCCTCTTCCCTTAGTCTCTTTTACTTCTGGATTTTGAGGAAACTCCACCCTTTCTAGACCTGTTTAGCATGTGCGTTTGCAGACCTACATGATGTGTTTTCTGTTTTCCTGCTGAATGTGGTCTGTGCAAAATCCCAGCATGTGAGGACCACAGTAGTGTGAGGCCATGGGTCTGTGGGTTGTGCAAGTGGATTTTTTTAGTCACACACAGGGCTTTGTACACTCTCAGAGGCACTGGGAGCTTTTTAAATTATTTTTTATTTTTTATTTTTTATACTCTGGGCATGGTTACTGGATTCTTTGAAGCTGTTTTGCCGTTCCTTCCCCCCCCCCCCCACTCCTGGGTGGATGGAGAGAGCTTAAGAAAAAGTATATATATTTTGATAACTTTTGAGCATATTTTCGTGAGTCCCGGCTGGTCAGAGGTAAACCCTCTGTTGCCTGATGTTGCCAACATCAGACTCTGAACTTCTGTACCAAAGCCAGCAATTAGTGAGTGCACGCTTGCCCCATACTTGGCTGGGTTTGAGACATTCCCGTGACACTTCCAGAGAATTTGCAATCGGCGTGCAATCTAGTTGGGAATTGGGGTGTGTGTGTGTGTGTGTGTGTGTGTGTGTGTGTGTGTAGAAATTGGGGGTGGCACCAAACTAAGTTTCCTCGAGGCAACATCATTGTCCTGGAGAGGAACTAAGGACAAAAAGCTCTGCCTGGAGGACCTCTGAGTTCGTCGGTCACCTGCTTGGCCTGTCGTCTCTGGATGAAATTTCTGTTTCCCTGCTTTATCTAGTGCTGTGTTTCTTCTGCAGCTGTTACCCTGGCAGCAGCCTACGCATGAGACCCATGAGCACCTCTCCTTTACTTTGGTCCCCTCAATTCTTCTGCGCTCTTGTTTCCCACTACCTTGAATGCTTAGGGTAGGCTCTGTTTTGACTTTCATGACTCCTTGAGTCTTTCATAGTGAGATGGAGGAGAATCCCGGGACAGAGCAGAGCTGTGGGTAGCCCTGGGGGCCACAGTCTCTGGGTTAGAAGCCCAGCTGTGTGAATTATTGCCTATGCGACTTTTGACACAGCACTTTTGTTGTAGCTTTCTACCAGGAAAGGGAGTTTGGGCTACATCAGGTTTCTGGTTCTTGTAGGATGGAGGGTAAGGTTTAGAAGAAGCTGGAGTTCCGATGCTCGCTGAATAATAAATTGTTATGGTAGCACAGGGAGACTTGTGTGTATCAAGCCAGTGCCTACCCTGGGTGCTGAGGCCCTAACAGAGAGTGAGCCTGCCTCTGTCTTCAAAGCCAGACGGTGTGAAGGACTGGACAGGGCATCTTTAGCTAGAACCTGTAGGGAGGGGCCAGAGCTGGCCATGTGATGGGCCTGTGAGAACACTAGGCCAAGAAGCCATTTTGGGGGGTGGTGGTGAGGGGGTCTTCTCAGAAGGTGGAGTGTGTTGTTAGAAGTGGTGGGTTTTGCAAGCAGAGTTCAGGCAACACAGGCAGGAGTGACCGCTTGAACACAAAGGAGTGGTTTGGCCTGGCGGCCAGCAGGGTGGATTTTCCCTAGGGCTGAATCATACTGTGTCCAGGGATGAAAGGAACCTGGGGTTGTAAAGAGAGATTGGGAAGGGCCAGGAAGGCCTTTCCTCAGCTTCACATACCCTTTGGGGGATGTCTGGGTAGGAGGCCAGGGTGAGCTGGAAAGGTGTGCTGCTCAGAGACTGGCCAGCAGCTCCACAGGTTGGGAAATTCCTGTAGGCCGCATCTTTGTCTTCTGTTTTCTGGGCATCTTTGGTGGTAGCCCAGGGGACCCAGCAACTTTATGATCATATATTCTGTAATGCTGGGTTCAGACCTGTTCTCCCAAGTGGGAAGAAATTGCCATGGTTTTCTGTGGAGACCTTTGGGAAGAGCTTGTGTAAAATGTTGCTAAGGAAATTGGTCCAGGCACAGAGGCCAAGGACTGGGTGGACAGACAGGGAAGAGATGCTAAATAATTCACTATAATGGAGCAATTACAGTGAAGAGTAAGGATTGGAGGGGACTTGTTGGCAAGGCCCTGGAAAAGTCATGTCTTAGCAGGAACCAGACTCAGAGGACTCAGCCATGGTGGCTAAATGTTAACTTTTCCCCTTTCCACTCAAGGATCTTTACTTTCAAATGATTTTTTTTTCAAGACAGCCTTTTTCTGTGTAGCCTTGGCTGTCCTGGACTAAATTTGTAGACCAGCCTGGCCTCGAACTCACAGTGATCCGCCTGTCTCTGCCTCCTGAGTGCTGGGATCAAAGGCGTGCGCCACCGCCACCACCACCTGGCGAATTTTTTTTCTTAATTTAAACAACGGTTTGCACTAGAGCACTAGAGTGTCTAGGAATATGACAAGCTGATTTAGCTTGTGTGGACACTGCTCTGGCCTACCACCCTGGCACTTGTATTTTAGGCCTGCCACTGAGTCCCCTGTGGGCACAGAGAGAGAAAGACGTCTTCCAGATTTTCTATCAGGTCATGGAAAGGTGGAGAGAGGTGTGGCAGGGCCCCTGGAAACTCAGGATGCTGACTGCCATCTGCCCCTAGGTCTACCATATCCTGTCGCCCATCAGGCTGTGAGACTTGCTCTCTTGCCGTTGTCTATGTTCCTGCGCCTTTTTGCTGGTTGGTCTACACTGCCCTAGCTGCAGGCATGCTGCGAAGGTCCATGGCTCGCCCAGGCTCCACTCCTGCAAGCTGTGTTCAGTAGGGCTGGACGGTGGTCCCATTCATGGTTCCGGGAGCTTGTTCGGAATCCATATAATGCTGGACTTGAGGGCAGAGGCTGAAGCCGTGTCTGTCATCAAGGCCTGGCTGGGTGCGCAGAGAACTGCGCTGATCGGGAGAGTTTGCCCTGGTGGGGGTGAATCTGCTCTCACAAGCACTGGTATGGCAGCCACTACGCTGAGCTCACTGCTGGACTCTGTGAGCAGTTGGTAGAGAGACCCAGTGGTGGTCCTTGACCTGCTGGAGACCCCGTTTTCCACGTATAGCTTTGCAGGAAATACGCTGAGGTCCGGTGGCATGTGGCTGGCGCGCTACCTTCCCTTGGCCTGTGAGGATAATGCCGTCTATCCCATATCCCATTAGACCTCCAGAAGGCGTTCATTCATACAGTGTTGACAAAGATGCTTCACAATTTCGACCTTGGGTACCGCAAGAAGCCCGTGCTAAAGGCTGGGATGTTCAGGGGGCTTGGGAGGCATTGGCTGAGGCTTGGCACACTGCAGGCTGCTCAGACCGTGTGGTAACCTGGGCACCTTTTCCTCTGCCCCCTGCAGTTTGGGTACAGGGAGAAGGGACTCTGCAGCGTGGAGGGTTGGCAGGGCACTGCCTCTGGTGTCATCTCTCTGGCTTTTTTTTTTTTTTGTTAGTCTTGCTCTGCCTCTCCGGCAGCTGGGGCATCCTGTGGGCTTGCATTCCCTCATTCAACAGATAGCTGCTGCCTACTGAGCTCTCTCTCCCATTGTGCTGAGTGCAAGGAAAAAAAAAATAAATAAAACCTGCCTCTCCCCAAGTTCCTGTCCAGCAGGGGAGGGAGAAGAATGGCCTGATGGGAGAATAAATACATAATTGCAAATTGAGATAAGTGCTCCCTCAAATCCCTGGGTTTTCTGCCCATAAAGTGGTTGTGGTGGGGTGCCGGGGCGGGGAGCGGGGCGCAACGATAAGATCCGCTTCAAAGGCTGGGCTTGGGTATTGAACTCCATAACAGGCAGAGGTGCTGTGTGCCACACAGAGCCTGGCAAACAGCAAGTGCCCAACAAACGGGGTGATTATCATTGCTATTAAAGGCTCGGGGACATAAAAGAATTCCGAGACCACTCAGTGCTCGATCCTGCCAATACCTACCCTGGTCTCTCACCAGGGAGTGTCTAGGATTCCGGGATTCACACCAGAATATGAGTATGCTGTCCCTCCTCAGTAGCCTTTCTCTACGACGCGCCAGGAGCTGGCCCATGCTGCCAGAGGCTACCAGCGAGGGCTTCCGTGCTCTCTTGGGTCCCGTGTGGAGCGGTGGGGACAGGCAGCCCCCGCGGTATCCGTTATCGGGAGCAGACGGGCGGGCGTTTGGCGGAGTTGCCGCCTCCAGTTCTGTGCCGGCATTAGCAGCTCGGCAGGGCTCTTGCTTAATGGGATTTTCTTCCCAAATGCTGTAATTATCGCCATACAAATACTTATTACCCAGAGCAGATGACGGCCGAGCCTTGGGCAGTAGCCAGGGAGCTGGGCTGTGCTTGGGGGTGGAGAATTGGCTCCTGTTTTTGATGGAGCTTGCTACCCCCTCCTCTCCTTTCTGGATCCCAGCCGGTGGCCAACAAACAGCTGTTGGGCACCTGCCGGTGTGTGCATCGCATCAAGAGAGGTCCGGGTATGGGCTGGTTCCACTGGGAGCTTGCAGCAGGCTTGGAGAGAAAGAATAAGTATGCAAGGACATCTGTAGGGGCACAGAGCACAGCAGCTTCCAGCACTGGTGTGACAATGGCTTGGTTTGAATCCGGGCTCCATCAGCTGCCACCTGGGAAACTTTGGGCAGCTCAGCAGTGACTTGATTTCCTGGGACCAGTGATGACATTTAACTTGTAGGGCTGAAAAGTTGAAATGAAATAATCCAGGTGCAGCCTGTAGCCAGTGTCCCATCAGTGTGGAGACGATGGCAGTAGGGGAGGGAGGGGAGGGGCGGGGGCGAGGGTGGGGCTGGCTGGAAGCAATTTAGTGGCTCAATCTGGAAGACAGGTGGAGGGGAGGGGAAGGAAGGGTAAACACATTTTGGGGGCACACAGAGGTGAGTGCCACGGGTTTCGGGGTGGGGAGCAGATCCATCTGAGAGAGCGAAGGGTGAATTATAGGAAAGCATCAGGCCAGAGGTCTGAGAAAAAGGAGGGAACTGCCAGTGGGGTGTGTGTGTGTGTGTGTGTGTGTGTGTGTGTCTGTGTGTGTGTGTCTCTGTGTGTGTGTGTCTCTGTGTGTGTGTGTCTGTGTGTTTAAATAAATTAGCAGTGTTGTGCAAACCTCACCCAAGTCCAGTTTTAGATTATTTTCATCACTCACAAAGAGCCCTTGTGCTCAGTATAATTTGTCCATTTTGTTAGAGAAGCTGCAGCAAAGGGCTAGGGAGTCCTGTGTCTCCTTTAACCAGAATAGTGTTCGCTCGATTTCCTTCCTTAAATATCTCACGCTCACACTGAGACACACACATTCAAGTACAGTTTTTGGCTTGTTGAGGCAGAATCTCACTTTGTAGCTCAGGCTGGGTCCTAGCATCTTGGCCTCCCAAGGACTGTGATGACAGACATGTACCACCACACCTGGCTTCATGATTTTTTTTCCCCCTGAAACATTTAAGAATAGACTGGAGGCCCTGTAGATTTTTCAGTATTTGTGTATTTTCTAAGAGTATCAAATCTACTGAAATCAGAACATTCAACAACGTGATCTGTGTTGTCTATTCTGTGCCTCATGTTCAGTTTTCATTAGCTGATCCAGGGGTGTCTTATCAACACTTTCCCCAGGTTCAGGATCTGACCCAAGACCCCAGATAGTGTTGAGAGGTCACGGCTCACCATCTTTCACAGGGGGGGGCCTCCTCTGGCTTTGTTCTTTTTGACTTTGACGTATTAAGGGCCACAGGCCAGCTTCCTTGTTTTGTCCTTCAGCTTGGCTTTATCCAGGCAGTCATTACCTAGGGTTGCATCCACTTTGGAGAACTCTAAATGAATCGCACTGCTCTCTTCTTTGTGTCCTGTGAGAAGTACACGGTGTCAGTTCCCTCTGGTGTTGGTGATTTTTAGCTTTGACCCCTGAGTACATAGAGGTCGAGGCTTATCTGTTTTCTTCTGGGTTGTTAAGTAATTTCTGGGAGACATTTTGAAGCCGTGTATATAACCTGCTCTTCAGAACTTAGTCCTGGGGCTTCAGACTCAATTCTCTGCTTCTGTGTCTCTTCTATTCTTCACTGTTTGCTGGCGGGAAAGGACAGTCCCTTCTTCTCCATCTGTTTGTGTATTTATAACAGGCCGGTGTGTTACAGGTTTGTTTGTTGGATTCTTGTTTGTAAATACCATTGCTATTTGATGTTTGGAGTATCTCGGATTTGGCAGGTGGGAGCCGGTGCATGCTCATCTGGCGTCCTGTTGACAGGCTCCTTTGAACATCTGCCCCAGGGATGTGTGTGGTGCTGCAGCGGGGAGAAAGTCCATGATGTGATTTCTGGAACTAAGATTGTGACGTCATCGCTATAGTCTTATTCTTTTTCTTTTTAGCTAGAAGCTTTTTTCTTCTTCTTGTAAAATGGTGTTAGTTGGTTTACTTCAAAAAATAGTTGAATGAATTAGAGATTCAGACGGTTCCCATGTACGCTTCAGCCAGCTCCACCCCAATGCTAACTTAGAACCACAGTGCAGTTAGCCAGTTGAGAAATCAGCATAGTTATGATATTATTAACTAAGTAATGGGCCCTTTTTTCCTTCTTCTCACCCACAAATTTACCCTTGAATTCCAGAGGTCCACACTGTATTTAGTTATATCTCTCCTTAGTCCCCTCTCCCTTAGTCTGGAGCAGGCCTTTGTCTTTTTTTGGCTTTTCATGATCTTGACTCTTTGCAAGGTCATTAGCTGGTTATTTTGTGTAAAGTTTATTGATTTTGGTTGTCTAGTTATCTATCTGTCTAGTTTTTGAGACAGAGTTTCACTGTTTTCCTGGCTGGCCTGGAACTTAACTTTGCAGACCAGGCTGTCCCCAAACCCACAGAGATCGCTTATCTCTGTCTCCTGAGTGCTGAGATTAAATGTGTGCACCATCACGCCTGGCTTGTTTAGTATTTTTCATGACTTGTTTGAGCCCCGTGTATTTTTGGCAAGGACGTCTCAGGGGGCGATGTGTCTTCTGAGTGTCCTGTGTGCTGATGCATCCATGTGGCTTGCTGCTGGCTAGCCTTCACATACCACAGCTGTCATAGAATTTCCACAGGGGTTGAGGCTGTTTATGGAGGGGTCCGCAGGCCCAGCCTGGGAGAGTGACTCAGTGCAGTCTAGCACAAAGCGCGCACCCCCAGGCACACCCCAGAGATTCTGACTCCATGGTCTTTGGCAAAGGCAATTTCAGGAGCTTCGGATTTGGGGTGCACAAACTGAGAACTGGGAGCATTGCTTGCTTTGCTGTTGAGGGCCTCCTAGTGAAAACAGTGTACCTCTTGAGGCCACAGGAGGACAGCCTCTAACTCCAGTCTGCCCTGAGAGGATGGGGTGGGGGGGAGAGAGCTAGGGGCAAGGAAAGGAGGACACATGTGGGAGGAGCTACGCTCTGGGAAGGGAGTACTGTGTGGAGTTGGGGAGGAGGAGGATGAGGAGGCTGGGGCCATCAATTCTCTGAGGGTGAAGGCCAAGGCAAGGGCTTCTAGTACAAGAGGCCAAGATCCCTGCAGACTGGGACTAACAGCTTCCTGGAGGCAGATGGTGGTGGGAGTGAGTGGGTGACAGGAAATTTGGGGAAAAGCACAGCACAGAGACAACTCGGGCAAGCAGTCCCAGAGAGTTGTTTGCTGGTGTTTTAGCAGCGGAGGGGGGAGGGCCATTAAGTGATGGGGTGGGGGAGGGGAGGCAGTAGGTCAGAGAACTGTGGATGCAGAGATGCACCTTGACGGTATCATTTATGCTCCTCAGGCCAGACTCAAGACCAAAATGCTTTGCAGCTTAATCTACACTCTTGTCTTACTCAGCAGTCTGGGAGAAGATATTACGTGAACCAGCTTTGCAGAGAGGTGGATCCATCTGCGTCGGGGACAGGACAGCTGGCTGCTCAGTGGTTGGCTGAGAGTCCCTGAGTTATGAGGCTGTAAGATGTGCTTGTGTGTAGCTTTTAAATTTGACTGGAGCCTGCTGTTCTTCAGATGTTAATAGGGCTGAGCTCCTTTCACTCCGCACTACAAAACACCTGTCAGTGCCTTGCACTGCGGGCCTTGAGGCCACCTGGTTACCCCCAGCTCCATCACTGATTCCTGCCCAATGCACATTTGGGGAACCAAGGAGCCAGCTGGCACAGGAGGGGGTCGTCTAGTCCAGAAGTGGAGGGTGGTGAGGAGACTTGGTGGGATGCAGGAGGTAGGTTGCAGGTGGAGGTCAGCCCAGGGAGTCAGTGGCTGTGGGTGGTGAGTGACCGGCAGGCCTGGTGGCTATTTGGGAGCATTGCTTGTGGCCTTGCTGCAGCATGCGTGCATGGGGGCAGGTCCCGCCTCAGAGAAGGAGATTAGCAGGGGTAAGGCCTGGGCAATGAGGGGACCAGCTGAAGTCTGACTCTTAGAATAGAAAATTACATGGAACTGGAGTTGAGCTGGGTCTGATTCCTCCACTCCTACTGGGACCGCTACCATTACAATAAAAAAAAATCCCAAACAGAAATTAACACCTGTTGGTGAGGATGCGCTTTGGTGAGAACATCAAAGGAAGCAAATGCTGTGCAAAACAGGATGGCAATTCCGCAAAAAAATAAAAATAGAATTACAGACCGGGCATAGTGGTACACGCCTTTAATCCTAGCACTCAGGAGGCACAGGCAGGTGGGTCTCTGTGAGAACTCAGAAACTCTTTCTAGTTTTCTCTCTCTGCTTTGTGCTGGGCTTTAAGAAATAAATCCTCAGCACTGAGTTCCTGCAGCTATGCTTGCCGTTTATGAGGTGGAACTCTAAGACACTAGGCCCTTCCTTCTATAAGCAGCCTTGGTCAGAATGTTTTATCATAGCAACAGAAAGCATACTAATATACTTCATGGCCCGAAAGAACTGAGAGCTGAGCCTTGAAGAGCTACTTTGTACACTTAACATCCGTGCTCACAGCAGCACTATTCCCAACAGCCAAAGGCTAATGGATGAACAAGTGATAAACACAGAATACCATCGACTCTCTGACGGAAGTCACTCCAACAGGCACTGCGGCTGATGAGCTTGGAGGATCTTTGTGCCTGGCTGCTTGCACTAGCAGTGTTTCCGTGCTCACCTAGGGCTCACTAGGAGAACAGAAGGCGCTGGATGACAGGAGATTGTCGTCAAGGGGCACCTGGAATTTTCCACATATGTCCATCTGAGGACCGCGTATATAAAGTGGTTTGGGGCATGGGTTGCAGGGAGCAGGGGTGTGGAGTGGGAAGGATCAGGGAGACAGAATCTACTGAAGCAGGCACTACCGGAAACATGTCAAGCTAACGCAGATCCAGTCCTGCATTCCAGAAAGCCGATTGAAATATGTCATGTGCTTCTTTGGATCCAGGAAGAGCAGAAGAAGACAAATTAAAAAAAAAATCAAGCCAATAAAACAACCTGGCCTATGTTTTCAGAAGCTTCTATTTTTGGGGTCGGGGGCTGTGACATCACTTCAAGACTCCTTGAAGTCCCTGTAAAGCCGTCCCTGATTTGGGCTGTGAAGTGGAGGACGGCTTTGGGGCTCTGGGAGAGGAAGGTTTGTCACCAGGAAGGGAACGTTGGAGTGACTTAGGCCAAGGGGAGGGCAGGCCCTCCCAGGCAGAGGGGATGTCAGGCTTAAAGGCTTTGCCACAGGGCTGGGAGTCCAGCGGGGCTGGTGGACAGGAATCCCTCAAGGCAGGCAATGAGGAGCTTTTAAGGCATGGCAAGGAGGTTTTGTCTGGATCCCAATAGTGATGGAGGGTAAAGAGGAAGTCCAGTGCTTATATGGGGATCAGATTCATAGCTTGTAAAGTCTCCTCTGGCTGTGACTTTTTTGAACAGACCAGAGTAGAGCCAGGGTGAATGTGGGGAGCCCATTGGTATCTCGGTGGGGAACTGGCACAAGGATGAAGGCCTGGGGTGGGCCTTGCAGACAGCTAGACCCACTTGCAGGTGGCTTGCCAGGCTCTGTGGGCCTCAGGATTCTGGGCGGGGCTGAGGAGGGCTAGCCTTCCCACCTGATGGCAATACCGATGCCCGCCCACCCAGGGAAGATTCAAAGGGAAGAGCCGGGTGCACGAAGTGGCTCAGGGATCTTATGCCATTATGTCATTATGTCATTTCGAGTGAGAACTTCCCATCACCGCTGCAGGCTTGGGCCACCATGGGAGTGCTCTGGTCCCTAGAGAACAGGGACAGCTGGAACTCCAGGATAGGACACTGCTGAGGAAGTACAGGGAGCCTGAGGCGTTTGATCCTTTGCTGAGCCTTTTCAACAAACTTGCAGACACTGGTGAGAATTCCTGCTTCCTGAGGGAAAGGAGTCAAGAATGCATTCTGGCTTGGTTTCCCGCACATACAGCTTTGCTTAGGAGAATTTTCTCGAAAATATTTTGTCACTGAAGTTTTTATTTTAGCCTAGGGCCACATAGGAACTGGCAGAAGTGGGGAGTTTGCCACCAGAGTGTGTCTCTTCCTTTGGAGAAATGATAGGGTCGAGCTCTTCACTTTCAGAAGAGAGAACTGTAGTAGGTGTCCGCTCTGGTGTTTAGCCTGGGGTCTGAGTGTGAGCAGCTGGTTCCTTCTGCCTTGCTTGGGACTGGCAGCCAATACCAGCCTGGCCTGGAGATTCCACACACTGTGGAGCCATGATCCTGGAAGAAAACAATAACAGTAAAAACAATCCTACCTGTTTTCCTTAGCTAGAGAGCAGGAGTCTTGGGCCGGCCACTTGTTGTCGCTGGTGTTTTAGAAATATGAAGTCATTTAAATCCCACCACACCTCTAGGAGAGGGGTATGATTGTCCCCCTCATTTTACAGATAGGGAAACTGAGGCACAGAGAAGTTAAGCTCCATGCCCAAGGCCACACCACATGTGGTGGTGGAACAGGGATTGTTCCAAGGCCCCAAGTCCTTCCCCACTGGGAACCTGCTTAGCCGGATGGGCTGGGAGCCTCCTGACATGGTTGCTTAGGCAGAGCTCTGAGTCTTACCACAGGACTCCAGAGATCTCTAGTAACCGTAGCTCTGTCTGAGGTCTTATTCCACTGGCTGCTGAGGGTACAACAGGGTGATGAGATAGGATGAGGCCAAAAACTTCAGACTTCATGGTGTAGGGGAAGAACTCTGGCCTGGTGCCATCCTTGCCCCACCGTCTATTGGCTGTGCACCATTGGGCATGCAGCTTCACAATTCTGTGTCCATCTTCTCATCAGCAGATTGGAAAGAACTGACTCACTGCTGGGTGGCTGCGAGGGCACTGAGATGGAGTGTGTTCGCAGCAGGCCCACAGTATAAACATTGTAGGCACTGGTAAGGAGAGGCAGATGGTGGGCCTCAGTGGCAAAGTGTTGGGGAGCACACATTAGCCGAGTCCTGAGCCTGAGAACTGTCTTCCTGGGCACACTACCTGCTGCTCTGACTGCAGACATGTTGCTGGGAGGGAGTCTCCATGGCAACACTCTGGGACTACCTCTTGGAGGAATAGAGGCTGTATTTTACCAAGGTCTTGGCTAAGACCTATATGATTCTCCGTTGCAGCTGCCCTCAGACCTGGGAGGGAGAGGGGTTCTGCCTGGAGAGGAGGCACTTATCTCCGGCCACTAAGAGTAAGGACCCATGGGACAACTGGGGCTGGGACTGTCACTTCTGGAAAGCAGTAGCAGGGACTCCTGGGAAACAGGCTGTACTTGCCCTGTCTTTTCTTGCTGTCTAGTCTCTTTGACACGGGGACAAGCTGATGGGTAGGAACTGAGGAGGAGGGACTGGCTGAGGCATGTGTCCTAGTGAGAAGGGGACATAGCTAGAAGTTCCTGCCCGCCTGCCCACCTCCACCTGCTTTAGTGGGAATTCCGTGCTCCGGGAGTCCTGAGACCCATATTGGCCCTGTCTCGGGGGACAAATCCCAGTGTTTGTCCTTCCTCTGTCAGTGGTGAGCTAAGAATTAGCTTTAGTCAGCTGCATTGTAAAATGTCCCTAGGAAGTCTCCCAGAAGTACTTGTGAGAGAGATTACCTCAGTTAGACAAGCACTGGAAGAATATATATAAAAGACTCAAGAGAAAAATATTCTAGAAGGCCCTTGGAGATTATCGTTAATGATTATTCTTTAGTGACACACAGTTTTCATTCTTTTCCAGAAACTTGAAAAAAATTCACACCACAAATTTTTAACTTTTTAAGATGACATTTTAAATTAAAACATTTAATAAAAATTTTAAATGAAATAAGTTGGATATTACATTGGCTTATAAAACTTAAAGTGCAAAAAAAGTAAGGTGAAAAGGTAGTAGGGCCAGCTTATAGCTACCGCTTATTAATTATAGCAGTTAATGTGTGACCTCAGGGGCAGGCCTCCTCTGCACAGATCTGTGCATGCGTGTGAATGTGCGTGTAGTGGCGCTCACAAGACACAGGCTGCCACGCCTTCTGTCATATCAGGCAGGTCTGCAACTCACAGTATGCATTGCATTTTCCAGATGTGCTGAAAGTCAACCAAGTGTTGGCTCTTTGGCTGACCATTTGAGTTTTGTCAGTCTCTGTTGCTGGTAAAATGCCATGACCTAGAGAAACTCACAGAAGAGCTTATTTTGGCTTAGGAACCCAGAGAAGTCCGTAACGGGAGGGAAGGCATGACAGCAGCCGGTGGTCGGAGCAGGAAGATGAGAGATCACACAGATGGGACTGAAAGTGGAGTGAGGTCGTGAACCCTTAAAGCCCACCCCCCCCCCCCCCGTGATCTACTTCCCCCAGCCAGGCTGCATCTACTAAAGTCCCATAACTCCCCAAACTGAGCCTATTGGGGCACATTCTCACTCCATACAGTTGTTTTAACAGCTTTGTCCCTCTAGCCAACAAATATGCACCTGTATATAATGAGAAAAATGAAACCACCAAAGCTACCTTGTGTTGTGGGTTTTGCAGTGGATAGTCTCACTGTGGTGGCTCAAAGGAAGGCTGCCGTGCTGCCATGCTGCCGTCAGGAGCCAGTAAGCAGGGGTTCCTGAGGGCGGCCCCACGGTTTGAAGGAAAGCTGTGTTGCAGAAGGTGCAGATTGGTGGCCGTTCCAGGAAGGAATGTTTGGATCAACAAGATAGGGCCTTGTCATCATGTAGAGAAGATGTTCTCACAGCAGTTAGAATGAGGAAGGGTCTCGGTCTGGGGCTGATAGTCTGGCTACTCGGAGCACCACTGACGGCCCCTCAGGTAAAAGGGATGGGGACAGAGAGGCCCAGGCACAGGGCAGAGGGCAGGGAGTCATATGAACTCCCGGCTTCTCAGTGTTGACTGACGGCCTGGGCCCTAAGGGTCAGAAGAAGGTCATGGCTATGGGTTCTGGCGTGTCTCAGCTTTGTCCCTGGGAGAGCTCCTAGCCCCTGCCAGCCGCTCCTCCCTTCATCTGTTAGATGGTCACAATGGCAACGTAGCTGAGGACCTGGGTTCGCGTAGCACGCGAGAGCAAATAACACACACGGTTCTTAGAGGCAGCAACTGTATGTAGATCGTTGTTGGGACTACATACCTCTCAACACACACACACACTCTGGAACAAAGTAGCTTGGACTTGGTCTGAGCGCATGACCACACCTGGAACATTTGGCCACTGTTTGGCCCAGGGAGAAGGGCTGAACGTGTGTGTGTGTGTGTGTGTGTGTGTGTGTGTGTGTGTGTGTGTGTGTACATGTGTGTACATGTGTGTGTTGGGTGGGGTATTTAGGTTGATGGAAAGCATGCAGGTGGCACTGACAGCTGTGGGGAAGTGGAGTTAGTGTGTCTCCTGCCCCAGGCATGGGTTAGATGCTGGAAGGGACTGGGAGGTCTGAGTGTGCACTGTGGTGACTTAGGCAGTACAAGAACTTTTTCATAATGAGACTTTCTGAGAACTTCCCCTGAGAGAGACCTGACTTCCTGAGGCCGAGCAAACCCTTTGGGAAGAGGAGTTTCTGGAGAGAGACTGAGCAAGTGCTCGGAGGCTGGGTGGGAAAGGGTCTTATGTCCTCCGAGGTGGGGTCTGTGTGTCAGTGAGGGTGCAGACATGAGGCCAGGGTCTGTTCTAGTTCTGGAGGTGGGCCGAGGGAAGGGAAGAATTGACCTTGGAAGGCAAGACAAGGCCGGCAGCCAGGACCCTGTGAGAGGAGGAACTGCCGCCTCAGTAGCTCTGGCCCCTGGGGATGGAGCCCCAGGCCCAGCCTTCGCTCAGCCTTGTCCTCCTGCTAGCTGCCTCAGAAAGGCCACTGGGCTCCTGTGTGAGACCTTCGCTTGCTCCTTGCTTTTGCTCTGCTTTCTCAAGCACTGGGTTTGCATGGACCCCCAGCCCCCAACTCTCAGTCTGTCTCCCATCCCCCTTAGACACTCAGGCTCACTCAGTGGGCTCTTCCTTGGCTTTGCCCCATGCCCCGCCCTTGTCTTTTGGTTCTCAGTTCCAGGCTCTCTTCCTCAGAGCTCCTGAGCTGAACGGCTCTCCCCTGTTTCTCCTGTCAGAATATGAGCCACTGCCACCCCATGATACTGTAGTGTCCCCAAGGGCAGCCATGGTGTCTTCACCTGTTTGTGCTGGTGTTACGTTGTGAGGCTGTCACAATTGGTGCCCTTCATTTTATGGCTGGGGATTCTGAGGTTTGGCTAGGATGCCCCAGAATTAGCCCCCATGGCCTATTTCCAGATTCCTTGACCTGTCTCTCCGTCTACACTGAGTCACCAGAGCAGAGCCATCTTTGGGGATTCCTGCACGCCCCGGGAATGAGCCATGCTTAATGTCCCTGCTGCAGGAACATTAGCTGCACAGAGAGGTCCCAGCTTGTGGGCTTCTTGGTGGGTGGGTGGGTGGGTGGGTGGCTGAGTGCTGGGTTTCAAAATGGCTTGAGCTAAGTCAGGGGGAGGGGAGTCTGAGCTGAGCCCTGAGGGTCCAGACCACTGTTTCACCTTCTTCTTTCCCCCTTTCTCTGCCAGGGAGCTCAACGGCAACAATATCACTCGGATCCACAAGAATGACTTTGCTGGGCTCAAGCAGCTTCGAGTGCTGTGAGTACGGGCCGCTTCACAGTCTACCTCTACCGCCACCCTCAGCCTTGGGTCTCTAGACGGAGTCCTGCGTGGGGGGTTGAGAGTCATAAGCTAGCCCAGGCCTTCTCTTATGAGGTCAGGGACCTCCCAAGAGGGTGGAGTTGGGTGATGTTGAGTGTCCTGACACAGAGAGGTTAGTGCAACCTGGCTGAAAAGGATGCGGATGGAAAAGAGCATGGGGCACTCTTGGCAGGTGGCATGGGAAATCTATAGGTCTCTGCTTAGTGTGGCCTGCTGTGGTGAAACACTGTGGGTGGGATCTAAACCACAGATAGGCTTTGCTCAGGCTCTGGAGACTGAGATCTTGGGTCAAGGTGCTGCAGGTTGGTTCCCCATCAGGCATCTGTGCACTGTGTCCTCACGTGGCCTGGCTCCGTGAGCTCATAGAGAGGACTCATAAGTCCCCGGGTATCAAGGCCCACTTAGATTACCACATCATTTTTCCCCACCCCGTCCCCAAGAGCCCTGCCTCCAAAGACATCACACAGGACTTTAGAGTTAATGTACTGGATGGAAAGATGGAGAACACAATGCAGTCTGCCATCTTCAGTGTGCTCTACCTTGGCAGGGCTCCTCAGCGAGGCGGCAGGCCCTGGTTAAGAGGGTGATGAGAGGCAGTAGAAGACAGGTGCGACTTTACTCAGGTGTCTGAGAGTAGATCCTGGAAGGGGCAGGCACAGCCCTGGTGGTCCCCAGCATTGGGCCATCCATAGTGCTTTTCATGTTGGGCAAAGGTGAGGTGCTCATGTTGAACCTCCATGCCCCCATCCCTCTGTGCTCTGCTGGTCTTGGGGAGCAGAGGCAGCTTTGGCACACAGGCAACTGGCCTCACCACCTGTGTTGGATTTGGAGGCCCTGCCCAGTCTGGCTGGCAGGAAGCCAGCCCATCATCAGCTATCCAGTGAAGGAGAGACAAACCTGTTTTTTAGGGATTGGAACGGTCTCATGAGAGAACAGGTGAGGTTAATCCACTAGAAGAGCAACCACCTCATGCAGGAGCTTAATTGTTGCCAGCTGAAAAGATCCTGTGAACAGACTCCGGGAGGAGATATATAAATGAACCCAGAACTGGAGGCGGGACTTTTTGGAGACTTGGGATAGTTTTGGTTGTTCGTCGCTACACTTCAAGACGCTCCTAGAGAGAACCGCTCGAGGGAAGGCTTTGGGGCTCCAGCTCCTGCTCCTGCTGAGGTTCTGAGTTCTGGTTACTCAAGGTTCCAGCAGAAGAAATCCTGCTGATTGTGCCAGGAGAATTGCTCCTCGGAACTGATATCCTTACAGTTTTGTTATTGTGTCCATTAATCCTCATTTCCTATTGTTTTGGTTAGTCGGGTTATAAGTGACGTATGCTCGGTCACTAAGTTGTTAATAAAATATATTGGTTAAGAAAATTGAGCCTACAATCCAGAGTCCCTTACCTCCCACTGTCAGAGTCTTATATGGGTTCTGGACCTCAATTCTTTCAGAGTTGTAGACTTCACAGTTCTTGGGGGGGTCTTTGGAGGAATGGGGGACCTAGTAGACAATCCTCTTTGAGGTTAGGGAGCTATAGAACCAACTCACATTGACTGAAGCTTTCCTCCTTCCAGTCTGGGGTCTTTCTGAGAACCCTTCCTAGAACTCCTCCCACAGGCCCCCAACAGAGAGAAGAACACATGGCCTTGCCTCAAACCCTGCCTGAAGCCCGTGCAGGAAAATGTGCAACTCATCTGATTGGGAGAGGAGAGGGGAGCACACAGGGAAAAGTACTTCATTATCTCCAGATCGTGCAGCATCTTATCTCTCAGTGGAACATGCTGCCCTCCAGTCAGATGCTCTGAAGCAGAGCATGTTGGGGAAGATGCAGAATCCCGTGGAGACAGGTGGTTGGCTGCCTGGGCATCCCACTGCTTTCTTCAGCAGATGGGCCTAGGCGGAATATGGTGCAGACGGCGGGGGTGTTGTCTGGCAACTGCAGCATTCTTGCTTATGTGTGTGGGCTCTGCCCAGTTGTACGGCTTCCCTCCCTCATGCTGGTCATGTCTCTTGGATGCATGCTCTGGGCCAAAGGACAGCACGTGGCCAGAAGCCTAGCGCCTTCTTTAAGCGTAGCTGTGAGCACTGGCACTGTGTCGCTCTGCAAGGCAGGGCTTGCTGAGGCACCTGAGTTAGGGGATTTGTGAAGTCGTGACCATTTTCGCTGAAACTTGGACCTACATAGGGCCTGGGAATGGCTCCCCCCCTCTCCCCTCCAACCCCCCCCCCCCGAGTCCACATTGCCCTGGTGAAGTCTGTTGGGGTTCTTCCATTTTCCAGTGGTTCCAGGGAACCCTTGCTTAGCATCCTGTGCTGTTCTGTCTCTTTGCCACCCAGGCAGCTGATGGAGAACCAGATTGGAGCCGTGGAACGAGGAGCTTTTGATGACATGAAGGAGTTGGAGCGGCTGTGAGTACAGGGCACAGGCTGGGGAGGGGGCTGGGCAGGGAGAGAGTAAGATCTGGGTGCTTAGGAAGGGGTCTCCGCCTCACCCTGCCCGATAGTGCATTGTGAGATAGTAACGGAGAGAAAAATGGAAAACAACCTCCTTCCCCCACAGCGCGGCCCTGCCCTGCTGTTTGTCCCTAGGGATACATAATGCTGAAAGCTCACACAACTGGAATTCCTACCGTTGCAGCGGCTGCCCCACTAGGGAAGCCTCCCTCCATGCCCCGAAACTTGCTGTCTTAGGCACAGGGCCACAGCACAGCAATGAGGAAGTGGAGGCACGCTCAGAGTTTGCGTGGCTTGCTCCTGAGCGGGGCTTGCAATTTGGAAGCTGGGTTTTGGTGAACTTTCTGCATTTCACATTGGTGACAATGAAAGAGAAAAACAGACGACCCCTCACCTCGTTAAGATGCTCATCCATCTGGTCCTGCAAAATGGTTTGGATGCAGATGTTGGGTGGGAGAGTCCCAAAGTTCATGTTCTTGGACAAGAGAGTTCGTTTTATATGAAGGAATCAACCAGAAAAATGGATAGAAACTCATATTTCTATATGTTCTTTGCAAATTACCTACAATTTAGAAATAGCCATTTTGGTGGGGATAAGACACTATCAAAACTGAAATACCATCAACACTACTTGGGTGTGCTCACAACACAGACTAGGCATCAAAGTCAGAAAGTGATGTTTGAATAAACAGAGAGAGAATGACAGAGACACACAGAGAGACAGAGACAAAGAGAGATGGAGACAGAGAGACACACAGAAACACACACACACACAGAGGTGGGACAGAGAGAGAGAGGAGAGAGAGAGAGAGAGAGAGAGAGAGAGAGAGAGAGAGAGAGAGAAGAGAGAGAGAGAGAGAAAGAGAGAGAGAGAGAGGAGAGAGAGAGAGAAAGAGAGAGAGAGAGGAGAGAGAGAGAGAGAGGAGAGAGAGAGAGAGAGAGAGAGAGAGAGAGAGAGAGAGAGAGAGAGAGAGAGGGAGAGAGACAGAGAAAGAGAGAGAGAGGGAGGGAGAGAGGGGAGAGAGAAAGAGAGAGAGAGGGAGGGAGAGAGGGGAGAGAGAAAGAGAGAGAGGGAGAGAGAAAGAGAGAGAGGAGAGAGAGAGAGAGAGAGAGAGAGAGAGAGAGAGAGAGAGAGGGAGGGAGGGAGAGAGCAGCAGAGGAGGAAAACAATTGAGACCATTAACTCCTATGTACACCATGAGGTGAGGCAACGGGATACTTCACTTCTATTCTTTGTGCGTCTCTTCTTTCTCTTTCTCCCTTGATTCTCACAATGAATTCCTACAATACTTACAGCTAATAGCTCCTGCCTCCCACTGCCAGATGCTAGGCGAAGAAGCCCTTGGCCCTGGGGTATGTCATCTAAGCCTGAGATAACACTGCTGCAAGTGCCATTCCACAGATGAGACCCCAAGGTGCCTAAGAGGCTAAGCCACAAGTGCAGAAGAAGGGATTAGAACTGGATTGGATTGTTTTGTCTTCAAAGCTTAGACCGTTAATGAGCAGGATCTAATTAATCTCTCTCCTTTCATTTTTATGTTAAAGAAAACAAAGCATTAAACAAATAGAAATGGGCCTGCTTTGTCTCATTGCCTTCTTGAGGCTCAGAAGACTACTCCCCTCGCCCCAGGGCCTTAAACTGAGCAGTCAGCCATCCAGTGCAAGGCCAGATGTTCATTTCTGTGTTTGCTTTCTTTCAAACTCTTACAATAAAATACCTGGCTCTGAGGCTGACTTGGATCTAACCCATCCCACCTCCCCTCTGGTTTTGCCAGGCCTTGGAGGAGAAGAGAAGGTGGGCGGGGGTCTAGACTTGACAAGGCATGACCCATTGTAGCTTTTACTGCCACCTGACACTTGCCAGGGGCTTCCCTTCTCACTCATGACTTGTCACTGTAGATTTTTTTTCCCTTCTGTCCATTTTCAGCTCCGTTTCTCTGGGCTGGGTCACCCACAGCCTTCACAGCAGGCAGTTATTCTATCCCTGGGGGTGTCAGGTATGCACTGTGCACCCCTTTTGTGAGCAGCCAGTGTAGTGGCCATCTGCTCTGATTTGTGGGAGACCAGTGGGATCGGTTTGTGAAAGCTGGTGGAAGTGGGGAGTCAGAATAGAAACACTCAGACTGTGAGCATAGCGTTTTCAATTAAAATGGAAATGTACATTTATTGGCCCCTTTCCCAGTCTCACTCCCCCCACCCCAAGAATTTCTCTATTCCTTTTAGTATGAGACGTATGCATGGCTTTATTCACCCAAACCACACACATAAACCTTGTGTGATTTTTTTGTTTGGGTTTCTTGAAGGTAGAATGAGATTTTTTTCACCACCTTGGAAGCAATTTGGGCAAAGAATGAAATCTTTTTTACTGAATTCAACAGCCCTTCAATTGGCAGCTTTCCTTTTTTTCCCTAAGATCTTTCTAAAGCAGCCAATGTAATTTTCATATAGATGACTCTTTTCCCAGTGGCGTTTCATTTATTTGTGAATGAGATTGATTGAATCACGTAGCCCTACTTCTGAGTACCTGTGGTGTAAACGGTTTTGAGAGCAGACATAGTTGGCTCTCCCAGGCAGTTAGGAAAAGTCTATGTAGAAGTAGGAGTGTGAAACGATGTGGTCATGAGGTCTGAGCCATGGCCTGAGCTGACCTGCTGCTTAGAGGTCATGGAGCATGCTCAGTTGCAGGGGAGGTGATCTGGGATGGGAGCTACGTGTTGCAGCTTCGGAAGCCTACACAGGCTAAGAGAGTATTTGAGTAAACCCCTCCCCTCTTGGCATCATAAGCGCCTCAACTCTGGAGAGGGCAACTCAATGAAGTCAGCAAGCCAGTCTTGGGCGCCTGATAAGCGCCAAGCTATATGGCAAGATGGCAGCACCAAACACTTACTCGTGGGGTTGAGGCAAGGAGGAGGGTGTGAACTTGGGTGAGTGGCCGTTGTCGCACTTGAGAGGAGGACCACCTTTTACTCTGCTTCCGTCCTATGAAGTGATATCTGGAAGCCTCTGTCCTGGAGTTCAGAAAGGCTAAGAACGACAGGAGCCCTCAGCTGCTCTTTTCCTCCTGAGGTTTCCTGTGTCTCTTACGATGGTGGCGCATCCCTTTAGCGGTCTTTGATTTTCCACTTTAAATCAGTCCTTGAATTCTGTCCTCTTCCCCCTTTTGAGTGTTTTCGAAAACTGAAGGCAGAAAAATGAGAAAGTCTTGTGTGTGTGTTGGGGGGTGGGGTGGGGGGGGTGGGGAGTGGGGAAACAAAACAAAACTAAACCTAGCAATTACCAGGCAGTGTAAATAAGGGATTGATTTATTGGACTGGGGATAAGAGACTGGGAGAGCCCTGATGTCTGCTCTGGCTGCTGCAAGGATCACGTTGGTAGTCCCTTTTCTTCCAAGGCAATGATATGTTTCCCCAGGAGCCTGCACTTTAATGTCAGGTCCTTCCAATTGGTCTCCCAAAGCTGTAAATCTAATGCCTGTCCTGTGCTGGAACATGATACTCCCCAGTGTGGTGACAATGGCCTTTCTCATGTATCAGATGAAAGACGGCTCAGAAGAGGTAGCCACGGATGAGTTCCTGTGGGCTGTGTGGGGTTTAGTCTCTTCCTCTCCCTCCAGAAGAAGTTGGTTCATCTCAGCAGTGAAAAAAGCACCAGGGTGACTCCTTGCTGTTGCTAAAGTCTCTCTCTCTCTCTCTCTCTCTCTCTCTCTCTCTCTCTCTCTCTCTCTCAAAGATTTATTTACTATTATCTGCTAAAGTTTCTCAAAATGAACAAGAAGTCTTCCCACAGCAGGCCTGGGTCCTTCTTGCTCTCTGTCTTCCCCTCAGGCAGATTTCACACCCAGACGTGTGGTTCCCTCCTGGACCTACAATGGTGCGCTCATTGGCCCCTGGAACTGTGGTTCTCAAGCCGTGGGTTGTGACCTCTTTGCAAATGACTGATCCTTTCACAGGGGTTGTATATCAGATATCCTGCATATCAAATATTTACATTATGATTCATAACAGTAGCAAAATTACAGCTATGAAGTAACAATGAAAATAATTTTATGGTTGGGGGTCACCACAACATCAGGAACTGTGCTAAAGGGCCACAGCACTAGGAGGGCTGAGAACCACTGCCCTAGAAAAATAAAAACTATGAAAGTACTACCATAGGCATTAAAAATAAAAGCATGGCTGGGGTGCAGCTCAGTTTTCTAGCACTTTCTTCACACACATAAGGCCTGTGTTTACTTCTCAGTCCTGAAATAAAACCTCTACTCTTTGGCAAGGAAAAAAAAACTATTGGGAAAGGGATATGCTGGTTTTGAGTATCTTTTTCCCTTTAATTTGAAATTTCCCCCTATTTTGATTGATTTATATATTTACTTGGTGTTTTGAGACAGGGATTCTCTGTGTAGCCTTGGCTGTCCTGGAACTCACTATGTAGACCAGGCTGACCTTGAACTTACAGAGATCTGTCTGCTTCTGCTTCCAGAGTGCTGGGATTAAAATTGTGTGCTACTGTGTCCAGCATCTGAGGTTTTGTCCTTTAAAAGCATGTCTTATCTATCTATCTGTCTGTCTGTCTGCCTATCTATCTATCTATTATCTATATATTATCTATCATCTATCTATCTATCTATTATCTATCATCTATCTATCTATTATCTATATATTATCTATCATCTATCTATTATCTATATATTATCTATCATCTATCTATTATCTATCTACTATCTTCTATCTATCTATCTATCTATCTATCTATCTATTATCTATCATCTATCTATCTATCTATCTATTATCTATATATTATCTATCTATCTATCTATCTATCTATTGTCTATCTATCTATCTATCTATTATCTATATATTATCTATCTATCTATCTATCTATCTATCTATCGTCTATCTATCTATCTATCATCTATCTATCTATCTATCTATCATCTATCTATCTATCTATCATCTATATATTATCTATCTATCTATCTATTATCTATCATCTATCTATCTATCTATTATCTATATATTATCTATCATCTATCTATCTATCTATCATCTATCTATCTATCTTTCCCCCTTTTTTGAGATGTAGTCTTAGTCTGTCCCAGGTTGTGCTGGAACTCATTATGTAGCCTTGACCATCCTCAAGCTCCTGGTGATCCCCCTGCTTCAGCATCCCAAGTGCTGGGATTAGAGGCGTGCATTTCCATGTTCACCTAAAAGCATTCATTTTCAATAATAATAATAATGATAAAACAACAGACTTTTTTTTCATTTTGAGAAAAATAAGGAAACAAAGCAAACAATAAAATAAATAAAAACAAAAGAAAATCCCAACCAGCTGACCAAACAAAAGCCAATGGTGCCTGGGCAAGCGTGGACAGAAGCATTCACTTAGGTCCCGGGATGTTCAGCCACCCTTCCTCCTTAGGACCTCGCTCGCATTTCATAAGGGCACAGATTCAACTCACAGCTGAGATTGTCCTGGGATTCAATCTTGATGGGTCATGAAGGGGATGATGGGAAACAATGAAGGGAGGGCACTGTAGCTGTTTAGTCGAGGGGCCTTTCCTCCTGGTACAGTATGGCCAAGTGGCTACTCACAGATGAGCCATGTCTTAGAGAAGATTCTTCCCTGGAGCTCTACTCTGGTCCTCCTTGGACTCAATCCAGGTTCTTCCGACTTGGGTGTTCCCTGAGTGTCCTCTGCAGTCTCCTGAACACCCAGGTGACTCCCGCCTCTCCTCTTGCCTCTTCCAGACGACTGAATCGCAACCAGCTGCAGGTGCTGCCTGAACTACTGTTCCAGAACAACCAGGCTCTATCCAGACTGTGAGTTCCACACACGGGTTACTACCCACCCTGTGTGTGTGTGTGGGGGGTGCGGGTGTGGGGTGGGGGTGCGGGGTGCGGGGTGCGGGGTGCGGGGTGCGGGGTGCGGGGTGCGGGGTGCGGGGTGCGGGGTGCGGGGTGCGGGGTGTGGAGTGCGAGGTATGGGGTGCGGGATTGAGTCAGTGCCTCTGACCTTGGCTTCATGCTTCCTGCTGGCAGGAAAGGCTCTGGGTGTCAAAGGCCAGACCTTTCTGTAGGAAGTCTGTGTGGGACACTTCCCCAGGCAGGAGCCTGAACAAATCCTAGTGCATCTACTTGCATGTGTGGCTGCTGGTGGTGGCAGGGTGTCATGGGGGAGGGCGTGCCTGCAATTGCACCCACAGTCTGCTGTGGGCATTCTTACGCCCGTGTCACCGCGCCTGTCTTGGGTTAAATATTTATTCATTCTGCTAAGCCCTTATATACCTACTTTTGTTTTAAGTTCTGTCTACCTTTAGAATTATGAGCTCTGTGAGAGTATTTATTGCCAGTCATGGAAAGCCATAGTTTTATTGGCTGCCAGTGCACTTCTTCCAAGTATAAACGGTACTTGTTAATTGTCCCTCTATCATCCTGCATGTTTTTTAGTTATTCTACAGTCTAGTCTGCTTTGTGGGATCTGGGCTTGGATGAAGTGTATGTGTGTGTGTGTAGTGTGTGTGTGTGTGTGTGTGTGTGTGTGTGTGTGTAGACTTACTAAGGAATCTCCTCAGCCTAAACTAAGTCTTTGCTTGGCTACCTCTACCATGGGGAGTTCATTATTGGACTGCTGCCTTGCATAGCAGGGCGTTCTTGACTTTGAGCCTCCCGTTTGCTCTCTAATAACATGTTTTTTCTTAATTTTTCATCCTGTAACTAGTTAGCACAACTATGTCCTATTGTTAGATTTCTAGAGGGTTTCAGATTTTGGGTTGGGTGAGTTTTGAGTCCTGTTAATGGAGATTTTTAGCAATCTTGATAACCCAGGTGAACCTCTGCAGGGAATGGAGACAGTCCAGGAAACAGTCATGAAAGGCCAGATGATCCTGGGATTTTCAGTGTACCTTTGCTGGAAGCCAGCGTTTCTTCTTGAACTTTGAAAGCTACCAGCCGAGCTGGGGTGTGCACTCGTGCTTTCTCGGTGCCCTGCCACGAACGTCTGTTATGTCCCTACTAATGCAGGTTTCCCTATAAGGAACGCCCGCCCCTGGCACATGTGGCTGTGAGAAAGGCAGTGTCTCACAGCTTTACCATCATGGAGACAAGGTTGGAGAGGCAAAATGGTATCCCTGGAGTGGATGTGAAGCCCCTTTGACTCCTAGCCCAGCGCGCTCTATGTTTCATGTTTCAGTAGGAATTTTGGAGCAAAGGTCTTCCACACTTTAACCACTATTAAGTAACGAGACTTTGTAACCAAGCCAGCATCTGGAAATCCACTCAAGGAGGAAGGAGGCTGAAGAGGCGGAGAACACCTGCTCTTGGCACTCTTCTGGGCTGGGGAGACAGTGGCCTCAAGGTCTTGTGGGAGGGTGGGGTGGAGGTATTTTTAAGCTCTAAACTAAAGCCAGCTCATCCGAATGCTTCCTGACTTGGTTTCCAGGCATCCAGCTCCCTTGCGTTTGGCCGGAGGACATTTTTATATAGGGCCATAGCTGGCCCCTTTCTTCAGCTCTGTCCTGTGCTCTTTTCTTTGGTGCTGAGGGTGGAAATCTGGGCCTCATGTGGGCTGAGTACACACTCTACCATGAAGCGACACCTCAGCCCCTCCGTATTTCTGAGTCTCCTCTGTGAGCAAGGCAGAGAATGCCTGTCCTGCCGACATCACCCAGAGGCTTTAAATCATGACAGGAGTCTAATGCATCCTGTGCCCCTCCTGCATAGGCCATCTTGAAAAAGACACCTCCTGTGGGAGGCTGCTGAGCAAAATCTTCCCTCCTGCTGTCTGGGCTCACCCAGCCACTGTGGAGGCGGCTGCACGAACAGATACGGGAGCGTTTAGAAGTTTGCTCACGGCCATCCTTTGCTTCATCCCCATCCTGTTCCGTTGACCTGGACATCTGCCTTCTACAAACTTCCCTGCCAAGTTCCATGAAGCTCTCAGGCGTGCTACCCTGAGGCCTGGGAGGGGTGAAGGTGGGGTGGGTATGCAAAGTATGACCATCAAGTTCCTAGACTGCCCAGGACGGGAGCTAAGGTGCAGCTATCCCCCACAGCAACTGAGATAAACGGGTGTTTCTAGTTCTTTCGATCCACCTGGTTGTCCTGCTTCTTTCTCCCTGTACCACCATCCTGGGCTCCTTGGTGATTATGACTTCACTGTATCAACCATTTGCATTGGCCACAGTGTTGACCCTTCCCCCTACTTCTTGGAACCACATAGATGGGATCTCCCATAGGATCTTGGGTCCTTCTTCCAGAGTTTGGGGGACAGGAATTTGATTAGCCTGACTTAGGCCAGACTGTGGCCAGGGCGTGTGGGGTCAGCTGGTACAGTGATAACTTGGATCTGCCTCCTCAGCTGTAGGTCCACGACATTCCTTAAGAAGGCCTGCTAGGACCAACAGCAGGGCCACGTTTCTGGTCCCTCCATCGACTTTCCCATTGCTTTGGAGGGATCCGTTACTAAGCCTTTCCATCTGGAGGAAATGAAAGACTTCCATGCAGACGCTTTGCTAATCAGCGTGGCCGTGGGCTCGAGAGAGACCAGGTGTGCTGGGGAAAGGCGTAGCTAGGGAGCGCAGGTGGCACAGCCCGTGGTTCAGTCGATCTTGTCTGTGCGGCTTCCAGAAGTTAAATCCGTCTACTGTTTGTTCTACACTAGCAGTCCCCCTGGTGTCGGGATAGCTTATCCATTCCTTCCAAATGCACAGTGCCTATTCCCAAGGAAGCCCTCTGCTTTGGTTCACAGAGCAGCTGCATGTAAGGGCTCTGGGACGCTGAGGGTCTACCCCAGGGAGAGAAAGCCCACGCTTAAGTACGCACGCCGCAGCGATAGTTAGAATATTGAAGGGAACATGGAAATAACCTTAATGTTATCAGGGGGTTGGTGAGGCAAATTCCAGCATATCTGCTTGATGGAATACTTAAGCAATCCTCGGAAATGGCCTTCATGGGAGATGTCAAATAATGTAGTGTTTGTGATATCAAAAGCCAGAGTAGTATTGATTCCCTAAATTACTCTAAATAATGCATGGAAAATGACTGCAGAATCCTAGCAGGGATTGACTGAGGGTGAGTTCTTTCTTTTGTGCTTCCCAGATGTTCTTTGGGAAGGACGTGTTGTATTTATGGTAGGAGACCTGCCAGCTTTGAACAGTAAAGGAAAAGCCCCTGTGTCTGAGTTAAAACTGATGCTGGTGGGCTGGGGAGGCAGCTTGCCTAGCACACAAGAAAGCCCAAGGTTCCCGGCCCGCGGCCATAACATCCTGAGCAAATATCTAGTGCCAGAGATGTAGGGAGGCTTGCTTTAGCACCATGGATCCAGCTGCTCTTCTGTGTGAACAAAATAATGTCTCCTTGCCATGGCTGTTGTGAGGTCAAAGAGAGGTGGAAAGCCTTTGGGCCTCAGCATTAATACCGCAGCACATGGCAGCTATAGGGAAATATGGGGTGTCCAATGCTGGGATCGCTTTGGAGGGGACCAACTGACTCCAGCCTCAGAGAGACACCAACTGAGCATCCTTTGTAGCCTCAGTCTGGGTTCCCCTCGTCTCTGGACACTCAGCCTGGTCTAGCCCAGAATCTTACAATCATCTCTTCACTACTCAGGGACCTGTCTTCAGTTCAGCTTTTGTTTCACTCAGTTAAATTTTTTTTTCTGAGACAGGGTTTCTTTGTGTAGCCCTGGCTGTCCTGGACTCACTTTGTAGACCAGGCTGGCCTCGAACTCACAGTGATCCACCTGCCTCTCTACCTCTCGAGTGCTGGGATTAAAGGTATGCACCACCACACCTGGCTAAATGTTTGTTTTGAAAAGCAGGCATTTGGTCCCCCTGCAGAAACTCCCAGAAAGGCTGTGGAGGCTGGTCTGGTCTACTGCTTGGCTTGGGACAGTGCTCTTGGCCACATTTTTGAGTAGTGGAGGGGAAGGCAGCGGAGAGCATGTAGGCGGTGCTGCTCAGGTCAGAGTTCTTAGTGCCCTCAGATTGTAGGTAAAGTCTTTATTCCCCCGACCCAGGGGGCCTGGGACCTTTCCTTGGCACTTCTCTCCTCTTTATTTTATTATTATGTTTTACAGTGCATGTGTGTGTGGCCTGTGTGCATGTGTTGGGGCGTACCTTTGTGTGGGGGTACATGTGCACTAGTGTGCATGCAAAGTGCGGAGGCTGGAAGTCAACGCTGAGCATCTTGCTCTGTTATTTCCATCTTTCATATCAAGGCAGGGTCTCTTGCTGAACATGGGCCTCATCAAGTGGCCTTGGTTAGTCTAGCGAGCCAGTGTGCTCCAGGGACCTCCTGTTTCTACCTCCCAGGGGATTATAGGTGGGCCTCCACACCTGCCCAGTGTTTACATGGGTGCTGGAGATCTGAACTTGTGTCCTCATGAGTGAGTGCATGGCAAGTTCTTTACCCGTTGAGCCACCCCCCACAGCTCTCTGGCTCCCTTACAGAAGAAAGCATTCTTGTCATGTGAGTTATTCTCTGCAGAAGGGAGTCTACAGCCTTCCACCCTCTCCATCTCCCAGAAACGACAAGAAAGATTTCAGACACCATGGCCTTGATAGCAACCGTCAAAGAAAATGGAAGGCCACACAATGCTGGGTCACGCAGGCACAGCTTTGCAACACAATCTGGCCTCAGTAGTAAAACATCCGTGTGAGGTCAGTCAGCACGTCCCTTTTTTTATGGATGAAATTATTCAAGGTCAGAGAGCTTGAGACACGTCCAAAGGCTGAGCCAAATTTGAACCTGCTCTGCCTGCAGTTAGAGTTCATCTTATAACACCCACCCCTTAGCCCCTGCTATTTCCCCTTACCAGCCATCTATGGGGACCCTCCTAGATCCCCTCTGCCCCCCAGCTCCCCACTACCCTTCACCCACCTCTTCCTCCATCTGCTCCCACTCACTCCTTCATCCAAAGTTCTTTGTGGGCCTCCTGCAGGCCTGCGGGGTTGGTCTAACTTTGATAGATAGTCACATTGATGCAACAAACATGTCCATCTGCCCAGGAGGTGACACTCCACCATAGGAGCTGTCTGAAAGCTCTCAGTGGAGGGCAGACATCAGGTGATACGTCTGAGTCTCCAATGGGGACAGCTACACCCTGGAGGCAGGTTACCCAGGTTTGGGACCAACTTTTCACTTGCCATTCAGTCCTCAGAGGATGTGGAAATGTCATTTTCATGGCCTTTCACATGGGCTCAGGCCCGAGGCGTGGAGCTAGAGGGACATGTTTAAATTCTGATAAAAACTCTAGAGTGGCCAGTCCCAGACTTCACTTGGCTAGGCCCAGACTTCACTTGGCTAGGTGGGCCAGGTGCTGATCCGCACCCTAGTCTCTGTCTCTCCAGCTCTGACAGACAGGAAGTTCTTCTCTGACTGGCTGCATCCTTTACTCATCCACATCTTTGGACACTGAGGTTCTCTGGGCTTCTGCTTAGCCTTGAAGCCCGTATGCATCTGGACCAGACTGACTTCTGCAGGGTCTCTGCAGATTTCTGCAGACTTGGGAGGGGCAGGTGGTGATTGAGACAGCCCAGGGCATCTACTTCCCATGTGTGTGTATCTAGCCCTGTCATAAAGGACCACCATAACTCATTAACAAGGCCCTGGTGGTGGGAGCCAGGCTGCGAGCCTGCGCAGCCCTGTGGAAGAATGCCTGACCCCCATGACCCCATCTCAAGCTGGGTTTAATTAAACTGTCAGCACTGGTCAGAAGAACAAAGCCTCTCTTCCCGCCAGGGCCCAGCCCCCACCAGAGGCAGGAGGCTACTCCGCTGAAACGAATAGCTGTACAGAATGGATCTGTCTCGCCTCCAAGGGAAATTACCCGAAGCAGAAGGTGACCTCGCTAGTGCCACACGTCCAGGCCAGGAGGCAGAGCCGCTGAGCTTGTTCAGCTTCTGGGAAGACGCAGACTGCTGTGTGGGAAGTGGGGCTCCCAGGTGGCCCCCAGCTCTGATGGAGCCTCCTTCCTGTCTGTGCTGCCCCCAGGGGTTCTTGCTAGGTGTCCATCAATACCTTAACATCCCTCTCTTCAGAAACTTCCCGAGCTTTGTCCAGAGAAAGGAAGCCTGTGAGGGGCTCAAGGTGCTAACGACAGAAGTGGCCTTGCTTAGATGATTAGGGAAAGCTGGCCAAGCAAAGTCATCTCTAGGGGACTTTCCTGATTCTAGCACATTCTCATGAACCGTAAAGCTCCGGGAGTGCCTGTGAGATGGGTCAGTCGGGAAAGGTGCTGGTCTGTGCAAACTGGATAACCAAGCTGACCTGGAACACAGTGGAGAAGGAAAGAACTGACTCCTCCTGAAAAGTGGTCCTCTGATCTCCACACACATGCCATGATGTGAGCTTATACTCATAGATTGTACACAGACACAATAAAAACCGAAACAGAATTTAAAAAAACAAAAACAAAAATCATACAAACAAAAACACCAGTAGTGGTGCACCCTTTAATCCTGGCACATCCCAGGCAGAGGCAGGTGGATCTCTGTGCGTTCAAGGGAAACTTGGTCTATATAGTGAGTTCAGGGCAGCCAGAGCTACAAAATCAAAAACCCAAAACAAACCAATCAAACAAAAAAACAACCCCCCCCCCAAAACCCACTACCAACAAAAAACTCCAACCAGCCTCAGGGAGCTGTAGGTAGTCCTATCTCCCAAACTTTTTTGCCCATTTACAAATTATTATTTTTTTCTTCAGAGAGTCTGTTCAAATACCTTCTGGGTTTAGTGTTAGGTGGTTGGTCCAATCTCAAACAAGAGGCATGAGAATTTATGTTTGGACTCAGGCCCATCTGACCCCAAATCCATGCTCTTACTGCTAAACTCTCTGTGCCTAAACTAGAGTGAGGTATGTGTGTGTGTGTGTGTGTGTGTGTGTGTGTGTGTGTGTGTGTGTGTGTGTGTGTGTGTGTTTAATGATGTAGGTTTTCAGGGTCAAGGTCATCACGAATCCTGAGTTAGTTGGGGCAGTTGGGCCCCTAGTTGCAACATTATCACATTCTTTTTCTTTGGTTCTTGCTTAGGGAGGTCTTGCTCTCCAGTGTGCTTGTGGGGGGACCCAGGTGGAGACCCCTGTTGGGTATTTGCTTCTGCCCAGCCTGGCTGGAGTGAGAGCTGAGGATACTAGCCCTGAGAGCAGACGCAGCGCCTTTCTAGCCGCGCAGAGCACAGTCTGGGGTCATGAGTTAGCAAGTACTGAATGCTCTGGATTTGCAAAGTGCCTTCCAATCATTAAATCTGTTCCTGCTGTCAAGGAGGGAGAGAAAAAGGCCAGCATCCCACTGGGCTGGAACAGGGGCTTCTGAGAAAAGGGCAGGGCAGCCAGCCTCATACTGACAGCCGCATGCCAAGCATGCATGCCAAGCATGCCTCTGCGCTCAGCATGGATGGCTCACACTTCTGGACCCAGCCCAGCCCCAAACTGGCTCAGAACCATGCTGGTCTTCACAGTTATGAACAGCCAAGTTGCCCCAAAAGAGCTTCATGGTAATCCTATAAGGATGCCCAGTAAATGCTGGGTGCCGGTGCTCGCATAGTTACAGCACTGTACGGAGCAGTATAGGGCAGATAGAATTCTTAAGCCAGAGAAGACAAAGCAGGGAGGTGTGCACACAGGCAGGGCCTGTTTGGGAGGAACTAGGGAGTGGCGGGCGTTTCTCTTATACTTTGGAGTCTGCACACATGATTTTAATAGGATAGAGAACTTTGAGAAAATAGAGAAACGCAGTTAATGGACAAAGAGTTGTTCTACCAAGGAAGGCGTTTAAGAAAGTTTCAGCTAGCATGAAAAAAAAATTTTTTTTTAAATTGAGGGGGATTGCTGTTAAGACAGGGTCTCAAGGTCCTCTCCATACATATGGCTGTGTAGCTGGATGTTCTTGTGGGACTACCCGTGGGAGTGGGGGTGTCTCTGACTCTGCGGCCTGCTCTCCGGGCCCTTTTCCTCCTACTGGGTTGCCTTGTCCAGCCTTGGTAACCTGTGCTGTGTTCAGTGCAGACCCCTGGGAGGCCTGTTCTTTTCTGAAGGGAAACAGAATGAGGTGATCCGGGGAAGAGAGGAGGTGGGCGGGGTGGGCACCAGGACTGGGAAGAGTAGATAGAGGGGAGACTTCAGTCAGGATGAACGTATGAGAGACAGAAAAGATGGTAATAGGAGCATGCATTAATAAGTAAACATATTTCGTAGAGGTTTAACACTGAAGGACATCATGATTGAGTAAGTTGGAGGAACAGTGATTCATATTGGCACAGGAGAATCTAGGCTGTTAAGGGTATCCATGTCTTTGAAGCAAATAAACACAAACTTAGTGGCAAAACCAAAACCAAGACAAACGAACAAACCAAAAACCCAAACCAAACCAAACCAAACCCCCAACAGAGTTTCACTAATCTCACTATATAGCCATAGCTGGCTTGGAACTTAGTTTATAGACCACACTGGTCTTGAACTTACGGACTAGCCTCCTGCTTCTGTCTCGTGGGTGCTGGTGTACGCACATGTGGATGTGTGTGTTTATGGGGGCCAGGGCTGAGGACAGCTATCTTTCTCATTGCTCTCCCTCTCGGTTAGTTTTTGAGACAGTGTTTTTCATTGAATTTAGACTGCGCTAGTCACCTAGACTGGCTGGCCAATGAGTTCCAGGTATTCACCTGTCCTTGTCCCCCTTCCCAGCCCTCTCACCCCCAGGGCTGTGGTTACAGATGTGTTGCTGGTGTTCCTGGCTTTCCATGAGGGCCCTGGAGATCAGAGCTCAGGTCCTCAAGCTTGTGTGGCAGGCATTTTATTGACTGAGCCATCTCTTCAGCACATACGTAAAATGCTTTTTTTAAAAAAAATTAATTTTAATAGCATTGCAACATGTAGTTGTTATATAACAATCTGTTCGGCCTTACATGCCAGACACTTGCAAAACCATTTCTGCTTTTGTTGTTACAGTGCCTTGCAACCCCATGTCTTACGGTGGGGGAACTGAGGCTCACCGGGTTAAGCACAGGGTGGCATCACTGATTGTTGGCAGATCTGGCTGTGGAAGCGGGGGTGGGCAGTGCATGACAGGATGGGCACATTGGCTCACCAGGCCACCCAGCTCCATCACAGAAAACCGGGGAAATGGGAGAGCAGTTAGAAGAGGTTGCTCCCGAGATTTCTAGGAAGGTGGGTTTAAGTAGGTAGCACAGGGGGTGGAGGAACTGGCCTCAGAGACATAAGACGGGAAATTCAGCTGCCCCATGAGCAGGACCCCCACTGCCCCTGGGTGTTGTGCAGAGGTCCCCTGGGAACCAGCAGAGGTGGATTCAGACTTAAAATGTTCTAGAAGGATGAACCTGGAGTTAGTGGTAGGCAGCGGGAGACACAGAATGTTCTGGGAGAACAGGGTGATTAGACCTTCCTGTAAAATCTCCTCTCCCCAGCTTCCTGCACCTGAGACAGGGTGGGACGGTCACTGACCCATAGCTCTGCCTCACAAACCTGTCCCTCAGCGGCCTGAGCCGGCCTCTCCTGTCAGGTTTCTTCAGTCCTTCCTTCCATAGGGAGAATTGCTTATTGTTTCCTTGGTGTCCCCTTGTTCCTTTATGACGCGCACTGTGGTAAAGTCTATACAGTGATGGTCTTAGCCACAGAGAATGCCACTAGCCGGTGGCATTAACTGCACTCACTCTGTTGCGCAACCACCACTGCTGTCTATGCCTGGACACAGTCTCCCAAAACCTGTCTCCTTAAACAGCAGCTCTACCTCCCTGCCCCCACCTCTGTTCTGCTTTCTGTTTTCAAGGATTTGCCTGTCTTATGTCACATAAATGGACTTAACGGTTTTTGCATCTGAATGGCTTATTTACCTCAGGATAGCATTTTTTTTTTTGAGGTCCAACTATATTGTACCAAAATTTCTTCTTTTTACTGACTGGATAAAGCTCCGCTGCTGGAATATTCTACCTTCTTGTTCTCCACCCAGCTGCAGATGGACCTTCGGGTGTGCTGCCGATCTGTGTCGTTAGCAGCCATGGAACTTCAGTTAGAGCTCTTTTTTCTTCTTCTTCTTTTATAATCTGGAGCCCTCTTTCCTCACCAGTTGAACAGAGTCTCACACAGGGTTTGCCTGTGGGTGGAGATTATCAGGTTTTTCTGCCCTTCTCGCCGATTCTAGGACCCTAGAGTGTCTCTGTTCTTACAAGTAGCCTTGGAGGTGCAGGTTGGGAAAAGGGACAGTGAAAACTAGTTCAGTCACCCTCAAGTCCCTGGCTCTTTGGCACCATCTTTTTCAGGATCTTGACAGAGTAGGCTAGCTGGAGCTGACCCCCACACAGACCCAGTGTGCAACAGTGGGCCTCACGGGTCAGATCAGATATGGTGCCAGGGCTTGCTAAAAGACAGTCACTGTCAGGCTAGAGCCACCAGAGTCTGTGAGGCAACAGTAGCCTTGTGAGGTGACATGGCAATAGCTTCCTAGCAGAACTCTCAGACTTTGGTATGAGCTGTGAGTTTTTTTAATTAAAAATAAATAAATAAATAAAAAGTATTATTTTGGTGGTGGTGGTGATGGTGGTGGTGTTGTGTGTGTGTGTGTGTGTGTGTGTGTGTGTGTGTGTGTGTGTGTGTGTGAGATGTAGGTGCCCATGCTGCAGTATGCATATGGAGTTTTAAAATTTTTATTATAATTTATTCAGATTACATCCCAATTGTTATCTTCCCATCCCCACCCTCCCTCCCTCTCCCACCCTCCCATCCTATTCCCCTCCCCTAGACCTCTGACAGAAGGGGACCTCTTCCCAGTCCATATGACCACAGCCTATCAGCTTTCATCTAGCTAGCCTGCTTCCTCTTCCTCTGTGTGCTGCCAGGCTTCCCCACCAAATGGGAGGCACCAGAGTTCATGTCAGAGGCAATTCCCTGCTCTCCACACAACCGTGGAGAGTGAGCTGTTGATTGGCTAGATCTGAACAGGGGGTCTAGGTTCACTGCATGCATTGTCCTTGGTTGGTGCAACAGTTTGTGCAGGGTCCCTGGGTCCAGATGTTCCAGACTTGATGGTCTCCTCCTTGTGGGGCTCCTGAACCCTCTGGGTCCTTCCATCACCCCATTCTTCCATACCACTCTCTCCTGGAATCCAGCAGTGAGTCCTGGCATCTGTTCTGATCCCCCGCTGGGTGGAGTCTTTCAGAGGACATCCTGAATATCCACTTATAATAAGGGCTAATGTCCACTTATAAGTGAGTACATACCATGTGTGTCTTTCTGGGTCTGGGTTACCTCACTGAGGATGATCATTTCTAGTTCCATCCATTTGCCTGAAAATCTTCAAGATTTCCTTGTTTTTAATAGGCGAGTAGTATTCCGTAGTGTAAATGGACCACGGTTTCTGCAGTGCTTGCTTTTTAGCGCTTTTTACCCATGCAGCCATCTTGTACATCCCAGCTTTTCCGTTTTGAAACAGGGTCTCCCTGAGTTGCTGAGGTTGGCCTCAAACTCCTGATCCTCCTTGTTTTAGCTTTCCTAGCCCTGGGATTGCAATGGGCGATGCTCCATCTAGAGATATTTTTTTTTCTTCACATTTTAATGAGACAATTTGTAACTTGTTAGTATTCATGACTCTTGAGCTGAAGATGGCTGTGAGCCAGTTTTCCCATGGTGCCTTGTCACAGTTTAATGGACCCGGAGACACGCTTTTCTTCAAGGACATCAACTCCGTGCATTTTTCCTTCCGTGGTTAAGATCTGCCTGTGCTTTAAAAATGTTTTTATTAGCATACATCAATTATACATAATGGTGGGTTTCATCGTGACATTTTCATACACCGGCGTAATGTATTTTGATCATCTTCACCCCATGGGCATTATCCTGGTCTGCCCACGCCTACTCCTGCTGGTCCTGCACTCTTCTCTGCTGGCCCCTCTTCTGTTTTTACGGCTTCTTAAAGACATGCTCATGAATCCAGCTTGCAAATATTTTACTGAGAGTTTTCACATCTATGCCTATTAAAGCGATTATTGTATAATCTTACTGTTTTTGCTGTGCCTGTCTAGTTTGAGTTTCAGGGTCCTGGCTAGCCCTGTGAACTGAGGAGTTTGGAAACATTCCTTCTGTGTCTAGTTTATGGATTACTTTGAAAAGGATTGGTACTAGTTCTTCTTTAAAGTCCTGATAGGATTCTGCAGTGAAGCTTTCTGAGCCTAGACTTATTTTTTTATTTTATTTATTTTGCTAACAAAATTGTGGTGTGTGTGTGTTATGTATATGGTCATATTTGTGAACACCAGTGTGTACACACAAATAATAAAATGTTTTTATTAGTCTGCGTAGATATGAGAGGACATCGTGGGTATCAGTTCTTGCTTCCCATCTTGTTTGAGGCAGGGTATCTTATGTGATTTCAGTTTCCATCTTCTCATAGGAACACTGGGATTACAGACATGTGCTACCATGTCTGTCTTTTGTATGCATCCTGTGGATTTGAACTCAGGTCCCCTCTATTGCGTAACAAATGCTATGTACTGAACCACCCCACCCAACCTCATGGACTTTTTCAGTAGGGAGGATTTAAATATGGTTTCTTGTTTTAGATCTGCTTAAACTTTTAAGACTCTCATCTTGGTTTAACTTTGGTAGGTCCTATACCCTGGGAAAGTCTCATTTTCTTTTGGATTTTAGTGGAATATAATTTTAAGGCATGTTTTGTCATTTTCTGAATGTTTTGGTATCTGTTGTAATGTGTCTATTTTCATCTCTAATTTTACTGATCTTGGTGCTCTCTCTTTCTCTTTTCGTCAATTTGTCTAATAGTTTCATTGATTCTTTGCATTTTTTGATTTTTAAAAAAGATTTATTTATTTATTATTATGCATACAGAGTTCTGTCTGCATGTACACCTGCACACCAGAAGAGGGTATTAGATCACATTATGGATGGGTGTGAACCACCATGTGGTTGCTGGGAATTGAACTCAGGACCTTTGGAAGAACAGGCGGCGTTCTTAACCACTGAGCTGTCTCTCCAGCCCCAAGTTTTTAAAATTTCTACTTAAACAATTTCTGTTTGGCTCTTAATTATTTACGTCTGACATTGTTGGCTTTGGTTTGTACTTATTTTTCCAAAGCCATAGGTCATTTTTGTTTTGTTTTGTTCTTTTCTTTTTTTTCAAGGCATAATTTCTCTGTGTAGCCCTGCCTGTCTTGGATTTCACTCTGTAGACCAAGCTGACCTCAAACTCACAGAGATCCACCTGCCTCTGCCTCCTGAGTACTGGAATTAAAGGCATGCTCCCTATCCCACCCACCCATTCAGGGATAAAGTCATTATTAAGTTGTTTATTTTAAGTCTTTCTGATTTAATACATTTAAAAATTTATTTTCATTTTGTGCATGTATGCACGTGTGTGTGTGTGTGTGTGTATGTGTGTGTGTGTGTGTATGTGTGTGTGTGTGTGTGTGTTAGGGCATGGATGCCATTGCATGTGTGCCGAGGTCAGAGCACCAATTTTTGGCAATTGTTTCAGGCCTGGGGATTAAACTCAGGTAAGAATATTTTGCAGCAAGCACCTTTACCCACTGAACCATATTTCTGATCTTTTAATGTAGATGCTTATAGGTATGAACTTCCCTCTTAGGGCTCCTTTAGCTTTTGGTATGTTGTGTCTTCATTTGCTTTTAATTCTAGGATTTCTTCATTCAATGCCGTGTTATTTGATCTCCATGAGTTTGTGGAATTTTCTTTTTCTAGTTTTGCTTGCTGTTGATTTGATTATGGTCAGTAGAGTAGGAGAAGTGATTTCATTTATCCTGTGTTTTTGAGACTTGTTTTGTGTCCCAGTACATGATTTATTTTAGAGAAGGTGCTGAGCTGCTGAGAAGAATTTGTACTCCACAGTGCTGGCCTGGAATGGTCTGTAGATGTCTGTTAAGTTCACTTGACCTAGGATGTCGTTAGTACTATGCTTCGCTATCTGTTTTTGTTGTTGTGATATCTTGTCTGTTGGTGAGAGTGAGGTGTTGAAGTCCCCACAATTGATTCCCATGTTAAGGTTGATCTGTGACTTTCTTCTTGTAATGTTTGTTTTATGAAATAGGATTGACCTGTGTTTGGTGCATATGTCTGGACCTGTGATGTCCTCTTGATAAATCACTCCCTTAATCAGCATTAAATAACTCTCTCTCCTGACTGGTTTTTCCTTGAAGTCTATTTTGTCAGACATTAAAGGAACTGCTGCAAACATGCCCACAGGACAGTGTCAGGCACTCGGATCTGCTTGGTTGTGGGTGTTTGTGCTCTGGAGGAGAGAGGCAAACATTGGGAACCATCTGGAAAGTATTTCACGTGGGGTGTAGTTGCAGGCCTAGGGCTGTTTGGTGTGATGAAAAGAAAATACAGATGAACCTGCAAGCAAATTTCAAAGCCATGTGAAGAGTTGTCTCGAGGATGAGGGAGCCGATTTGTTCCGGAAGCTGAGCACAGTGGGCAGGAGGTTTGGGGCAGTGGTTTCTGTGCCCGAGGGCACTGGCTGACGTGGGGTGGTGGGCTGTCTACTCCGCCCTCATCACTGGAAGGGATCAAACAGCAGCTGTGTCCATTTCGTCCATTTCTGTCAGTATGTGTTTGGGAGATCTGGAAGCCCGGGGATGACAGCTTTAGGGTGTTCGCGACCACAGCCACTTAGCAAGGGGAGCATTTGGGAGCAGAGTGTGGCCTCCCTCTGATTGTGCTGTGACACTGGCAGGTGGATGGAGCATGGGATCCCCCCCCCCCCCCACCCAAGCCTCAGGCTTGGAAGCTCCCCTCCAGCAAGACGGCTCTAACAAACTGTTGAGCAAAAGATTTACCAGACCCTGCATTCTATTTCTTGTTTGACACAAGAATATCAATGAATCGATTTGAGAGTGGGACAGAGGGGGTGGCTCTGCCGCAGCGCGCCCCAGGAGGTGTGTCTGGCCCCACAGTGCAGGCTGAATGCGCAGTTGCCTGGCCCCTCCCACTTGTCCCCCTGCACACTGACTCATTCCCCTTTTGAAGTTGATGCCCTTGTTTTTAGGAGCCTGATTTCTGCACCCGGGGATCTTCCCACAAAGGCACGTCTGTGGGCAGACCTCAGAGGCCAAGCAGGAAAGGGTCAGGAAAGAAAGCTGTTGATGGACTATCAATAAGGAAGGGTTGGTTCTCCAGAACCTGGGGCTCCAGGCGAGTCTGGGGCTCACTTGTACTGTCCAAACAGAGCAGAGTCCCTTTCTGGCTTGCAGCAGGGAGGGAGGATGGAGTAGGAGGAGGAGGAAACATCTCACAATGAGAAGTTTAAGCTGCATCTCTTGTTGGGGAGGGGCTGGCCGGGTGCTGCAAGGCCAACAAAGAGACAGTGTGGGCTGGCGACAGTTAGGGGGAACACATGGCAACTAATGAGGTAGTAATGGGCGGGGAGGTAACCTGGGAAAAGCTGGTACAAGGAAAACTGGTGCATAAATTTTGGTGGTGTGACATCCTCCTTGGCAAGGAGACAGGCACCACTGTCACCCTCCCCAGGGCCAAAGCCAGAGATGTCACAGCTCCTGGAGATGTGGCCAGGATGAGTGATGGCTGGAAGGAAGGAGCAGTGCTGCTCTGTGGTGCTCAAGGAATGAAAGCAGGCAGAGGCTCAGGGAAAAAACAAAACAACAACAAAAACCCGGCAGGGACGAAGGGGATGGGGAAGGGCAGAACCTCACCTCTCAGAGGCTGTCCTGATCTGGGGAGTCCCTGTGTCCCCGCTGGGACTCACACAAGCTCTGCGAATAGGCTCCTCAGGGTGGGGAGACCCAGGAGCTCTACACACCATTTCCACAAAGACCCTTTGAGCATGTCACCTCCCAAAGGGGACAGTATTTATTGCCTGGGGCTTTTGGAGGAAGCCATTTCACAGTTTGTATTTGGACTTTTATGGCTTCCGTGGGGTTCCCCAGACAACCCGAGGCGTCCTGGAGTCCAGAACAGTGAGCTTGCTTGTCAGTGAAGGGTTTGCTTCTCCGCGTCATGCACCAACTGTTTTTTGATCATGTTAATACTCTTTAAAACAACAACCACAACAAAGCAACTTTTTTTTATTTATTTGTCTTAGTGCATGTGATTGGCTCTCTTCTTCAGAGCTCTTAGAAATGCTTAAGAAAGAAGAGACAGATCCACCCCCACCCCCCAACTGATGGAGACACTGTGGGCCCCTCCTCCAAGGCTCTGGGCCATGGTGTGAATCCTTAATGCGACCTCCAGTTGGTGTTTGCAAAGTAGCAGCTGGCCTTAGACCCGGCCCCCCCCCCCCAGGACTTCCAGTTTCCCATGGTGCACATCCCTCTGAAAGGCCATGGGAATTCCCTGAAGGCGACGGGTGATGGGAAGCCTGGGGACAACCCCCAGCTTGCAGCTGGCTGAGAGGCTACTCCAGTTGGAGGGATCTGGGCTGGGCTTCTGGACGCATGGCGGATTCACTCACCCAGCTAAGTTATTACCAGCCTGCCGCGTGCGGTCATTTGTCGGCACGGGTATGGGATGAATTAGGTACAGCCTTGGGCTCAGGCTCAGTGACCGGTAGAGCTGTGCGCAGTTGCTCATTTCTCAAGCGGGCAGCTTACGTGGTGAGGGTTTGATGGCTGGTTTATAGCCGGCCTTTTCCCTTTCAGTTCCTATGAGATGGGAGGTGGGGGAAGGAAGTGTGGAAGAAAATGAGTAGCCACAAAGAGCCATATTTTACAGGGCCAGATGCACAGCACAGGCCACGCAGCTGTGCCAAGGTGCCCCACTGCCATTCATCTTCGGTTGTCTCAGATAATATTGAATTTGGTTTCAGCACCTGAGGACCCAAGGTCTTATACCATGACAGGCGACCAGAAAACACAAACCAATCCCTACAAGTTGCACCTTCATTTACAGGAAACAAAGGATGAGAAATCATTTTGGGGCAGGTTCCTACCGTAAGTGGCGTAAGAGAGAGCCGGAACCCATTTATTGATGGTTTCTAATAGCATCTTTCACAGCCAGCATGCCTTCGTGTGAAACCAACCTCAGTTGTTCCCTCAGGGACGGCTGTGGATAACTGGCCATTTGAACACTCACCACAGACCTTAGTGACTGTCCCCTGGGCTCCCACCAGTGTGTCCTTTGCAGATCAGCACCATCTATTTGATGGTGGAAGAGAATGTGAGGCTCCCCAGTGCATTTCTAAAGGAACAAGTGACCATGTACGTGGTAAAGCCAGGGTGCAGTGACTGTGACGCAGTGAAGGCAGGGTGCAGTGGCCATGTATGCAGTGAAGCCAGGGTGCAGTGGCCATGTATGCAGTGAAGGCAGAGTGCAGTGGCCATGTATGCAGTGAAGCCAGGGTACAGTGACCATGTATGCAGTGAAGGCAGGGTGCAGTGACCATGTATGCAGTGAAGGCAGGATGCAGTGACCATGTATGCAGTGAAGCCAGGGTGCAGTGTCCATGTATGCAGTGAAGGCAGGGTGCAGTGTCCATGTATGCAGTGAAGCCAGGGTGCAGTGGCTGTGTATGCAGTGAAGCCAGGGTGCAGTGGCCGTGTATGCAGTGAAGCCAGGGTGCAGTGGCCATGTATGCAGTGAAGGCAAGGTACAGTGTCTGTGTATGCAGTGAAGGCAGGGTGCAGTGACCATGTATGCAGTGAAGGCAGGGTGCAGTGACCATGTATGCAGTGAAGGCAGGGTGCAGTGACCATGTATACAGTGAAGCCAGGGTGCAGTGACCATGTATGCAGTGAAGGCAGGGTGCAGTGACTATGTATGCAGGGAAGCCAGGGTGCAGTGGCCATGTATGCAGAGAAGCCAGGGTGCAGTGGCCATGTATGCAGTGAAGGCAGGGTGCAGTGTCCATGTATGCAGTGAAGCCAGGGTGCAGTGTCCATGTATGCAGTGAAGGCAGGGTGCAGTGATCATGTATGCAGTGAAGGCAGGGTGCAGTGACCATGTATGCAGTGAAGCCAGGGTGCAGTGGCCATGTATGCAGTGAAGCCAGGGTGCAGTGGCCATGTATGCAGTGAAGCCAGGGTGCAGTGGCCATGTATGCAGTGAAGGCAAGGTACAGTGTCTGTGTATGCAGTGAAGCCAGGGTGCAGTGATCATGTATGCAGTGAAGGCAGGGTGCAGTGACCACGTATGCAGTGAAGGCAGGGTACAGTGACCATGTATGCAGTGAAGGCAGGGTGCAGTGACCATGTATGCAGGGAAGCCAGGGTGCAGTGACTGTGTGTGTGGTAATGCCATAGTGCAGTGTCCGTGTGCGTGGTGAAGCCATTGTGCAGTGACTGTATATGTGGTGAAGCCATAGTGCAGTGACTGTGTATGTGGTAGAAGCCACGGTGCAGCTTTTATATGGGTTCTAGGAACTCACTTTGCCCACTGAGCCATCTTCTTAGCCAGAGACTCAACTTTTCTCATCTGGATAAAAGGTATGATAGTACAGGTTACCCAAGATGATCATTTGAGAAATACTAAGCTTATATTTTAGAGAGAGATGTTAAAATTTTGTCATCCAATTACTAACGCTGAACAAACTTTTTAAAAAGTGTTTTTATGATTTGCAAGTTTTCTGTTATTTTTAAAGTGTGGTTGAGACTGTGGGGATTCAGTCTTGCTATAAAGTTTGATGATTTTGTTTTCAGCAAGAGAGGAACGAGCCACAGATGTCCCTTTCCAAAGAACTTCGGTTTGTGTCTTATGTTCCTGACTAGAGATCACAGGAAGACTTGTTTATTTGTTTGTTTCTTTTTTCATTGTCAAGAGGAGAAAAACATTGTATTACTATCCTTTTCCTCTTCCTCCTCCTCATTGTCACCATGTTCACCACACCACCACCACAGCACCACCATCACCACCACCACCCCATCACCACCACCCCATCACCACCCCCCCCACCACTACCACCATCCCACCACCACCACCACCACACCACACGATCACCACCCCCTCACCCCCACCACTATCACAACCACCACCACCACCACACCACCACCACCACCACACCACCACCACCACCACACCACCATCACCACCACATCAGCACCACCATCACCACCACATCAGCACCACCATCACCACCACATCAGCACCACCATCAGCACCACCACCACACCACCACCACCACCACACCACCATCACCACCACATCAGCACCACCATCACCACCACATCAGCACCACCATCACCACCACATCAGCACCACCATCACCACCACATCAGCACCACCATCAGCACCACCACCCCACCACCACCACCACAACCAGTTGGAGACATAGTGTCCTCCTGCAGTCCAGGGTGGCTTCAAGCAGATGAAGATGCAGGACATCAGTGCCTTCAATGCAGATGAAGATGACCTTGAACTTGGGGTCCTCCTGCCTTTACCTCTAGGCAGCTGCTCTTACCCAGTGCTGAGGATGGAACCCAGGACTTTGTGCCTGTGAGGCGAGCACTCTACCAACTGAGCTACAGCCCCAACCCTGGAAAGCATTAATTCTAGAGAAATTAAAATTCAAAAGCAAGTGCTTTTTGTGCTAATGAGAGGGCTGGACCTAAATCAGCAAAAAGAGTCCTTTTTTTTCTCCATTTGACCTCACTGCAGAGTGACTGGGTCGAAGTCCAAGTGGAAGGATGCCGGCCTGGCTGGCTCATTTATTCCACAGCCTCAGTCTTTGTTGAAGGGGAGGACTTGGCGGTTATGTGCTTTGACACTATCACGGAAGACTTGTCCCAGCTCAGTCTGTTCCAATCCAATCCCCATTGTTACCATAATCTCCCACCCAGAAGCAACAGAGGTGGAGAAGCACCCTGTGCCCTGGCCCCTGCTCCATGGTCTCATCATGCCCTGGGGATGTGGTGTAGTTTACACACTGAAAATGTGCCTTTAAATCTGGTAAACTGAGATGGGGTGGTGGGGTGATGGTGGCAAATCATAAAAAGCCCAGCAGAAGAGATGGTTTGTTCTTATTTTTATTTAAAGAGTTTAAACACACACACACACACACACACACACACACACACACACACACACACGGGGCAGGGGGGTGGGATTTGGATGAAGACATTGTTGCCGGTAGTCATCCTCTACCTCTGGCTCTTACATTTTTTCCTGCCCCCTCTTCCATGATTCCCGAGCCTTGTTCCATTTAGGGTTGAGCATTCCCAAGTCTCTTTTCTCTGTTCTGTTGTGGGTCTATGTTTATCACCGTCTACTGCAAATAGACTCGTGTCTGGTGAAGCTTGAGAGATGCACTAATCTGTGGCTCTGACGGTACGTCCTCAGGACGTCGTTTGCTAGTGTGTCTGTTTAGCGGAAGGATAGTAGGAGCTTCTACCCTGGGTCTCATAACCTGCCTAGCCATAGTCCTTTGTCTGATAATGGTGCCAGGTATGGAGTTCACCAATGGAGCAAGACTTCCATCCAATCAGAGAGACCTTTAAGGGTAATACATATTGCATTGAGCTTGACATAATGGCTCACACTTATAGTCTCAGTTCCTAGACGACCAAGACAGAAGTTCTTGGCTACATAGAAGCCTAGGCTAGATGGTGAGTTCCAGGCTAGCTCCACTCTAGAATCCACTCACTGCTACCTCAAGACTTCCAGGAACTTGAGAGTTGTGCCCTGACACTCCAGAAGCTCATCTAACTGCCCTGTCTTCTTCCAGGTATAGGAAAGCTTCTAGAATGTTCCACTTCTGCCTAGGGCAAACCACCCCAGGTCTGGCCTCATTCAGTGATTCCTTTGGGAGGCAGGAGGTGGATGGTTCAGTTCCCTTCTGTGGGGACATAGGCGATCCCACGCTTGGTCCTGCTGCCACCCCCTTCCTCCTTCTGCTTAGGGTACAGGCCTGGGGCCTTTGCTGCTCACTCCGCCCACTGGGCACTCTCTCTTCCGCAAGCCCAGTTTCTGAGGCCACAGGGCACTGCCCTCAACTTTGATAGGTCTCATAGGTATTTAGCTTCCTTAGAGAGCTGTTTCCTCAAGGACAGTGGCCTTTAGACCTGAGGTGGGTGGCTTTTGTGATCAAGTCTCTAGCTGCTTTGTCTAGTCATGACTTTGGACTGAAAGGAAACCTCCAAACCTGTTCCTCACGAGTAAAATGAGGGGCACTCAGACCAGAAGTGGAAAGGACTAGAAAGGCCACTGTGTGGATGGCCGACCTGCTCTGAAGCAGATGAAGACAGGGCAAGGGCAGAGTCAGCACAGGTGAGCCAGGCTCCTGGACGCATTGGCAAGACTCTTCCTGAACTCCGAGCCTTCCAGTTCCAGGGCAGAGTGCCTCAGCCTTCGTTCATATTCTCTCTCTTCCCTTCCCCACACCCCACAGTTCTGGTCTCCCCTCCTCTTCCGCCATCTTCCCTCCACTGCTTTTCTTCAGTGCTGGGGACTAAACCAAGTGTCACGTACATGCTAGGCAAGGGCTCTCCCCGTCACCTACATCTCCAGCCCTCACTCTCCATTTGTGACAAGCCTTACAGTTGTTTCTGTGGCTGCCACACCCACATCTTGGGGTTTAATGATGAAGAGAAGATGGCAGTCTTGGCTTTCCTGAGCTGATAGAGCATTTCAGTCAGAAGCCACCGAAGTGAGGGACATTTTCCACGCCAGCAGGAGCAGAGGCAGAGCACGCTCACGCCTTTGGCAGTCAACACAGAAGCTTAGCGAGTCCCAGGAGTGCAGCAGACTGGGCAGGGGACTTCTGGAGGGCCACTCTCCACCTCTCTGCTGACTGCTGTTTTGATGCTGTGTCTTACATGTCCAACTGGCAGGTCAGATTGGTGACAACTGAGTTCTATCCTCCACTTCGTAACATCCAAGGTTTGCCAGCAGTACCCTTGTCAGGCAGCCTGGCTTTGGAATTGGTCTTGTTCCTCTGGCCTGGGTACCATCTGTCCCTTTTAGTCTCTGTACCCTTCTCAGCAGGGAGATGTTCTCTTGACCTTGACCTCGAGAGTCTCCAGTAATCCAGCATCTCATCTTTAAAATACCAGCAACCTCCCTGCTTTCCTTGCTCCCTGGTTAGTGATGGGGAGAAACGCAGAGTTCCAGGCCAAAGAAAACAAGCTTTGCTCAAAAGTTCAGTGAATGAGTGCTGTAGAAGTTGCCTTGTGGATTTCAGCCAGAATGGATCTCTTTAAAAATGAGCAGGACTTGGATACATTTTAAAAAACCAGAAGCCAGGGGTATGGGTGAGGCTCACAGACAGAGTAAGGGCTAAGTGTGTTTAAGATTCTGGGGTCAGTCAAACAAACAGCCACACAGAACTCCATGTGCAGGTAGGCAGGAGTCACTCCACCAGTGGCAGTCTTCCTGGTGTGTGAGTGTTCCACCACCTCTGCCAAGCGCTATGTGTGAAGACTTAGGATGAGGGACCCAGCCAGCTTCGAACCTCTTTGATCTGGCTTTTGCTTTGCCAAAGGATGGAAGTGTGTTGTTCAAATGCAGCGTGCTGTTCTGCACACTGAGGTCTGGTGTGTGCATGGCTTCTGTCAACTTTTCCCAGAAGGTTTGGAGCGGGCTGTTACCCCCATTCATAGGTGGGGGAGTGCAGATGCCTGGGGTGGTGACTTACCCAGGGCTCACATTGAGTGGTGACTGGAGATGAGACAGTGGCGGAAACCTGTGTCGCCCTCCTCTTCTCCAGAACCACATCAACAAACTGAGAAGCTTGCCCAGATAGTCCAAGGCAAACGGAATGTCATTACTGTAGCCAAAGGTGACTACAGATAGCACTGGGAGTGGAATCTTTGAGTCAGCTCTGAGGGAGAAAATACGGACTTGAGCCATGGTGGAGGGACGTCTGCTAGGGACAACAGAGGCTGTGAGTCAGTGCAAGGGGCCTTCATTCAGTAACGAGGCCGCTGACACAGCCGCACATGGAAGGATTTCGGCACCTCAGGGCTAGGACGTCGCAATGGTGAGGAGGTGGCTGGGCTCCTGTGTCTTAGGGGCTTGCAGTCTGCTCTAGAGCCGGCCTGCATGGTGGAAAGCCCCCCGTCCTATCCAGGGGCACAGAGAAAAGGCTGCCCTTTCCCAAACTCTTGTGTGCTTTTCCCAGGGGCCATTGTTCCTGGTTGCCAGGAAACCAGGGCCTTCAGGTGTCACCCTGGAGACTGGGGCCTGGGTATTTGGGTTTAGGTCAGACATAATAATGCCGGTAGAATGAGATGGTATCCCCAGGACCTCCTCAGTCATTTGTCACACAATTGTGGTTCCCAATGACTGTGTGGACCCAGGAGATTTGGGGGGGGGGCTGGTGGGCTGAGGGGCATGAGATGGGGTTGGCTAATGGCCCTCCCTTTGGAATAGAGCAAACATACCTCTTAGGAAATAGGAAGTGAGGTCCCCACTCCCACCCCTGTCCCCAGTGTCTGGGCATCAGAGGCCTGGACCTGACCAAGATTCAGGATGGCCAACTGGAGGCTCTAGAGGTTAAGGGTGTTCTAGACACAGGTCAGGAAGAAAACAACCACTTCCTGGAATGCCCCACTGCTGGCGTGGCAGCCCAAGGGGGCAGTCAGAATAAAGCAAACAAATACCGCTCCCCCCAATAACAAAACTTTTAATTTGATTAGAGGAAGGATGATGACAAATCAGAGTATCAGAGTCACAGGGGCCTGGGGTGCTGAGCACCAAGAAAGGGGTTCAGGAAACCTGGGCTGGTGCTTAGGGACCACATTTTAGCTGGCCCAGGATGTATCGGAGCCTTCTTTCTCAGCCTCCAGCACAGTGCCTTATATGTACGACTCTGAGCTTGTAGACCCATGCCATCTGTTTGCAAAACAGCCCTCTCCCCACGCTTGCTTTGTTTTATAATCTTGATATCATGAAAACATAAAGCAAACTTTACCGACTAAGGCATTTTACGTATACAGGGCTGCAATGTGAAGGGTCTTCACGTTGTTACGTCACCCATCTCTAGAATGTTTTCACTTCATAAAGCTGGAACTTCATAGCCATCAGGCGGTAACTCCCCATCTCCCTTCCTCCACCCCTGGCAACAGCTGTCTGTAAATTGACTACTTTGGGACCACAGATGAATAGAATCAAGTAGTGTTTCTCCCTCCCTCCGTGCCTCTCTCCTGCCCTCCCTCCCTCTCGCCCTGCCCTCCCCCCTCCCTCCTTCTTGCCTTTGCATAACCCCCTTCAGTGTCATTCACATTGTAAACGTGTGTCAGGGCTTTTTTTCTTCCTTTTTAAGCATTGAGCAATGTCCCTTAACTGGCAGAACGTCCTCTGTGTACCTGTTGACCTGTGTTACGTGCGGCATGGCTTCTGTCCTTCAGCCCTTGGGATTGATAATTCATGTCTCAGTCCATTTCCAGGCTCGCTGTAACTTACTCTCTGACCCCACATATGAGCTCTGTTGGCTAATCTTTGCTCCTCATCTGAACACTTGAGGGACCTGGCCTGGAGGCAGACAGCGAGTGACTCGGTTTTTTTTGTGCCTTCCAAAGATGCTCTTTTCATCAGCTTCCTTCTGCATGGCAGCTGGCTGTTCTCTGGAGATCTTAATTTAGGCCGAGAAGGGGGTGGCTGAGGAACTGAGCGTGCTGGTCCAGCTGGTGCTGGAGGTTTGGGCAGTGAAACAGAGCTTAGCATCTCAGAGGCACGGGACTCCCGGTGTGCTCAGGCAGATGGTGCTGGCAGGCTTAGTGGCGAGGGGCATCCAGGAGGCAGGATGCACCATGACAAGCGGGGGTAGGTGGCCTTGGAAACGCAATGAGGGACACTGACATGTTCGAGTCTGTCAGGTCATAGTTCAGGCGAGCAGGAAGGGGTAGTGGAAATGGCTGGCTACCGAGTTACTAAGCTGCACGGAGTCTAAGTGGAGCTTGGCTAGACAGAGCAGACACAGGTCTCAGCTGTGAGATGATGGCAGGGCTATCTGTCACGGGGGCAGCTCTAGAGGTGGCCTGAAGCTCAGGAAACCCTGAGGACTCATAGTGGTGGGAGCTGTGGTGGTGTCCGGGCAAGCACGGTCTCCTACGTTGAAATGCTTTTACCACGTTGGGGAGGGGTCAGGAACCAAGATGCTAGGGATCCTCACGAGTGTTGCCTGGAAACTGGGGTCGCTTGCATTTGTAGGGTTCAGGGTCTGGGTGCTGAGGCTGGCAGAGGGACACCTCAGTTGATAGTGCCAACAACCTGAACTTTGAGGGAAACAAGACTTTGACCATCTTAGGCCCGAGGAAGCAGCCTGCAGCCAAGCGCTGGATCTTCACTGGAACGTGAAAGTTATGGGGGAGGGATGGTGAATCGTTAAAACCAGCCTCATAGACTCTGTCTATGTGGCAATTAAAGGATATGCCCAGGAGACCATGCTGGGTCCTCGTCCCAGCTCTGCCATTTGTAAGATGTACAGCCTTGAGCACTTCTCCTACCCTCTCTTTGCCTCAGTGTCCTGACACAGAATACAAAGAGGCTGGCGGTTCCTGCTTCGTATGCAGCTTGTGGGTAAGACAAGGCTTAGGAAGTTACAGGTTGCGTTGACAAATTGACCAGGGTGTTTTAGAGGCAACAGGAGAGACCTCCAGGAGGCTCTGTGCTTGTACTCTTCTGTCCCCTAGCCTTTGGAGAATTTGAGGGCTTGGGAGAAGTCACATCTACCCAAGGACAGACTCTTAATAGCACCCAGTGCCTGGTAGGGTGGTAACAGTACTTAGCCAGGCTGGTGCATTCAGCATTGACTGCCATGGTTGGCAGAAGTATGGGCTGGCATGTCATGGAGCTGCTGGGCCATGGTAGGGTGGTGGAGCCTTCTGCGAGGCCTCAGGTGCATCTGCTTGGACCCCCAAAGCTGCTGGTGCCCTGTGAAATTGGTTTGAATTAGCTTCTCCAGGCAGCCTGGTTGGGATGAGAGCCCGGTGAGAGCACGTAAAGGCTCCCCTGGCTAGGGGTGGCCACATGAGAGTAAAAGGCCATCTCTAGCTGGAAGGCCACAGGGGTAGGTGGAAGTAGTGGCTGGGAAGGAAGGGGTTTCAAGTCCCTGCTCTGGTCCCCACCCACCCACTTCCGTGTCTTGGCCACCTGCAGTTTCTTGCCCAAGACTGAGTCTGTCTAAAGGGCTGAGCTTCTGCACTCAGGGGATTCAGGGCTGCTTTGGTATCTAGCTGGTGGAACATGCTTCCTGAGCAAGTGCAGGTCACAGGGAGGGGCCACATCTTAGACATTAGCCTCTGGAAGGGGCGCATCTCAGAACTGCAACACCACACTAGCCCCTCTGAGTTCTGAGCGCCCCACACTCCTGGTGTATTAACTCAGACCTACCAATATGCCTATAAAGTGAGTCCAGCTGTCTTCAATTTATAGCTGGGGAAACTGAGGCACAGGGATTATGCAACTTGTTATGTCACAAAACTGGAAAGGAAGAGGCAGTGCCCAGACATGCTAGCTCAGAATCTGGGTTTTTCTCATCTTAAGCATCTCAGTACTAGCCTGAGCTTGATGGTACCCTGGCAAGTACCTTCAGCACAGGTTGATCTTTGAGGCTGCTCAGCTAGTGTGGGGTGGAACCCAGCACAGCTCCCCTCTCTCTTTTGAGATAAGATTTTAGTCATAGCTCAATCCCTAAGTACCACATCCCTGGGAAATGGAAGCTTCCAGAAGACATCTGAGAGAAGCTAACAGAGCACCCAGTAGCCCAGGTCTCATATTCCTGAGTGTCTGGAGCCAGAAAAACATTGCAGGAGGAGGGAGGGGGAGACCGCAGATAGATGGCTCTTCAGTGAGTGGCCTGGGCAGCGCCTATGGATAAATGCAGATTTGTCTGGAAGTTTCCATCTCAGATCCTATTCACATTCAGGATGCTATTGTGCTGTTTCCAGTATTGGTTATTTCAGCTTTGTCCAGGTGCATGTGTATGTATATAATGTATATGCATATGTTCATGCTATGCAAGGACTGTGCCTCTGAGCCCCACCCAGCTCCACCACCCTAAGCCTTCCAATATGCAGCTGGTGGCACAGGCATCTTCCCACTGCTGTGCAACCACCCACTGTCCATCCTCAGAACACTCATCTCCCCAGACTGAATGTCCATACCCACTGGAAAGTACCTCCCTGTCTCCCTTCACCAGCCCCTGGTAACCACCACCTGCTTCCTGTCTGAACGTGACAGCTGTGGGCACTGTGAGTGAGCAGGGCCCTACACTGTTTGTCCCTTGGTTCGCTTCACCCTGATGTCTTCTAGGTGCACTCCTGTTGCTGTGTGTCGGGAATTTTCTTCCTTTTGAAGGATGAATAATAGTCTCTGTAGTCTTGGAGGGCCCTGGGTTCTGTCCATCTTGTGGCTGGTGGGAACCGTTGCTGTGAATAAGGGTATGGAAGTGGCTTTTGGAGTCAGTTTCCTTTCTTGAGTGCATACCCAGGAGTGAAATTGCTGGATCATATGGCAATTCTATGTTTAAGTTCGGAGGGACTAACTGCCAGACTGTGCCAGACACTTTTTCCTTCTCGTGCCAGACTCTTTATACAAATAAATCCATGCCTATGTTAGAATTTAGAAGTGTCCCTCCCCAACCCACTTCAGAGCACTATCCCAAGTGTCCCCCTTCTCTGACCCCTGTCATCTGACATACGGCTCTGTGAAGAGAGTCTGTTACCGTCCTTCTGTGAGTGTCCCCCTCAGAATCTAGGAGCCATGCCTGGGGAGTGGGGCAAGGAGGAATTCTGGGGTTCTGGGGTCAGAGGCATCTTGTTCCTGGTAAGAGATTTTGTCAGGGCACAGGCTGAGCTGGGTCTGTGTCTGCCAAGAGGGGGGTTTTAATCAATTGTAAACTCAGAGTGGGGGGTAGGGCTGTGGCCACACTCTCCTGCATCATATGTGACAAGGTGTGGCCAGATAATGTGCTAGCTAGAGAAGTGAAGACAGCAAGGCCCTGCTGTGCTGATGGAGATCTTGGGACAAGAGGAGGACAGAGGTGTGGTGGGCGGTCTTGCTGGGATCCTCTTTTCCCTCGCAAGTGTCAGCCAGTCACAGGAAAGGTCACCACACTGTCCACAGCCAGGTGACATGGGCATGTGTGAGTACTGACTGAGAAACAGGTAATAGGATTTAGTTCCTCTATGCCCCCAAGGGCATCGGCAGCAACAGAGAAGCCAGGATTAAATAGTGATTTTTTTTCTTAGTTTTCCGGCATATATTTAAAGAGCAGGGAAGAAATGCGGCTTATAGCTCCTTTTCCTGCTGTTAGAGGCTAGAGGGATTAGCCACTGCTGGGTGTAATCCCAAACAAGTGCTTTACTCCCTCAGGCAGGAGCTGGTGGAGCTGAGATTTATCACTACAAATGTATCCTCGCCTTTCCTCTCTATCCTGCCTCTGTACAAAGAGAAGCCTCCCTCCAGATTCCAGCCGGGCATCTTCTGTCTCTTAGCAACTGCCGCCAGCCAGGGCCCTGGGCTCTGGGCTCGCCTTGGGCATGCCTTTCTGGGGGATCGTATACACATTATGTGTGTTGTGGACACGAGAGAGGAGGGAGCAATATTAGCCCTGAACCTGAGGAAGGAGGAGCAGGCAGAAGAGAGCTAGTGGGGTGTCCTCTGGTGGACATACTCCCAGCTCTTTGCTGGAGCGGGAAGTGATTGAAGGGCGGGGGCGGGGGCGGGGGTGAGGAGGGGAGCAGGGCTGCATGCCAGGTGAGTGATGAACACTTCTGCTTTTCCCGCTGGGCCCATCATAATGATTACACACATTTGCTCAAAAGGTTTGTTTCTCTGTTGCGATGAAGAGCCCCCTGGGTCTCTCTGGCGAGGCTTTACTTTGAGGGGTGGGTAGAGCCTGGCGAAGGGGTAACGTGGACCAAGGATGGACGGGGAAGGCCGGGCTGCAGCTGTTGTACCTGAGTGAGCTCCAGGGTAGAGAATCTGAACACAGGAAATGTGGCAAGAGGATGCCCAGGGATGCCGTAGTGGCCTGTCCACTGCCTGTAGCTCTTAAGAGCTTCCTTGGCTTGCCTGCTGAGGTGGTGTGGGAACAGCATCTACATTTTTTTTCCCTTTGATTTTTCTGAGACAGGGTTTCTCTGTGTAGCCTTGGCTATCCTGAATTCACTTTGAAGACCAGGCTGGCCTCGAACTCACAGCAATCCGCCTGCCTCTGCCTCCCGAGTGCTGGGATTAAAGGCGTGTGCCACCACGCCTGGCCAGCAGCATCTATCTGGAGCCACTGTTTTGCATGTGAATTTCTACCTCTCATTCTCAGGGATCGCTTTTTCTACCTGAAATGAACTAGGACGTTCCTGAGAGAGGGTCTAAGCCAAGTCTTGACTTTGCAGATCAAGAAACTGAGGTAAAACAGTGACAGGAATTCCTTGGTGCCCCATAAGGCAGGGAGAAGGGGTGAGAGTTGGCCTCAGACTGCTAGACACACAATTCCGAGTGCCATGCTCCCTCATTTAGCTGGGGTCCTTCCTGCTCACCGGTGAACACCATTAAAGCATGCCCAAGATCATGAGGTTCCAGGGTGCGGTCACGCGTACCACAGAGCAGGGTTTCCACACGGAGGAGGAGGAGCTAAGAGAGCCTGTTGTGCTCAGCTCTGTACAGGGTTTTTGGGGACCCTGGCTGGCCAGGCTGCTTCTATATGCCAAGGTCTGACCAGATCACTGGGGAGACCCAAGTCTGCCTTACACAGAGACTGGATGCAGTATCCCCAAGCATCTTGCCTTGCTAGACTGTCCTGACTCTGGGTGCAGGGTTGGAGAGGTCTTTTTTCTGCCATCTCTTTTCTAAACTACAGGGCAGTGCAGATGGAGCTGTCTAGTCTGGAACTTCATATAAACAAGAGGCTGATGGCCTAAAGCCTGAGAAGATGCTAACGGGCCAGTGTTGGGCAGAAAGTTGGATGTGCAACAGTGTGAACATCCCCTTGTTAGGCGTTTGAGGACATCTGCATTCCCTTTTGGTTCCTCTATCCATTTGGATGTTCATTGTTCTATGTCATCTCTTTCTGAAGCTCAGAGAGGGTGAACCAATGAGCTTAGGTCACACAGCAGGTAAATGGCAGAGCTGGGACTAGAACCCATCTCTGTCTCTCCTTCTCTAGTAGTCTGGTATGCTTACTCCACAGGGTAGAAGGGGCGTCTGCTGGGGGACGGGCCTTGTGCTGGGAATACCAGTGCCCCTGAGCAGAATGAAGGGGAACCCTGAAAAAATGTCTCCAAAGCTCAGCCCTCCCGGGCTGCAACTTGTTATTGAAAGTACTTCTGAGTCACAGGGAAGGGGAAATGGCTCATTTGATTAGCAAGATTAGCCATATTGGTAAACTCTGGGTTTTACTCAGTTATTATTCACAAATTATTTTCATTTGCCTCACTGAAAATAAAGGAGAAAAGTTGGGTGGTGGTGGTGCATGCCTTTAATCCCAGCACTAGGGAAGCAGAGGCAGGCAGATTGCTGTGAGTTCGAGGCCAGCCTGGTCTACAAAGCGAGTCCAGTACAGTCAAGGCTACACAGAGAAACCTTGTCCAAAAAAAATTAAAAAAAACAACCCAAACAAATGTACTCACACATGTGCCCAAACAAATGCAACACACATACACACACACACACACACACACACACACACACACACACACACACACGAAAGCTAAATAGTGTTTCCAGGGCTTGTTTCTCTCTGAGACACTGTAGAGCGTAAATAGAAATTTCCCATGCTTGGGACTGTCCCTCCCAAGCCCTGCCCACCCAGGAACATCCTGCGGACATACTTTGTACCTGTGAATCACTAAGAAGTCACAATGCCCTCAAACGCAGAGCAGCAAGGCCAGAGGAAGGGAGCTCTCGTGCAGAAGGGCCCAGGCTGACAGGCCCCCTTTCCTGCAGCTTCATCTTTCAAAGCTATGAGACCCCCAGAATACCCACACATGTCCTAGGCCTCACCCTGCCCCTGCCCCACCCTGCCCACCCATAATTGGGCACTGAGCATATGTCATTTAAGATCTACAGGGACAAAAGCTTCCACAAATGTCATGACTTTTTGTTTAGAGTATTTAAAAACTGATAAAGGTTATGTGTACTCACTGAGGAGTCAACAGTGCCAGAGGGCAGCAGTAGGAAGCCAGGCCCTGTGGCGGAGCACGGCTGAGAGTTTGCATCAGTCTCCCCGGAATCTGCTTGTGTGAGAGGCTCTCTGTTGACTCCAGCAGCAGAAGCTGGCAGAGGTCCTGAGACCTGGCTTGCATTGGGTCCTGGTGTCATGGGAGGGGCATCTCTGGCTGCAGCCTGGACCTGGGTCTTTGCCTTTGGCCTCGATGCCTCGTGTTTCAGTTGCTGGCTGCTGACTCCACAGAAGAGTGGATTCCTCACTGAGCTTCTCCTACCCACAGCATGTCTGGAAGAGCGCATGGTGAGTGGAAGGTGCTTGTTTCGAATTGCCTGGGGATGCTTAGGATGCTGCCAGGATGCTGTTCGGTACCTCATCCTCCTGAACCACTGTTACTACCGAGTGACAAAAGGTAGCGGTGACTGCCCTTGTGGCTGGACTCTGAGCTCTCCACTCCTCTGTACTTGGGGGGACCTGTTTGATAGTGGCTAGCTGATGGGGATGACAGGTGGTGGGAGAAGCTGCTCCAGGCCCCTCTCAGCATGGGTGGGCCTTGGCTCCCAGGTCCCCTTCTTTGGGAAGGAGGAAAGAGGTGCAAGGGATGCTGGGAGAGCACACATGTCTCCCATGCATGACAGTCTGCGGGTTCCTATGCCTCCGTTTCTTCGTTTGTGAAGTGAGGACAGACGTTTATGTTGCAGAACTGCAGTTTAATTCTTCAAAAAGCAGGTGAAGTTGTGGAGAAGAGCTAGCCTCAACAGACATAGCCCCCATCTCCTGGATGTGGCTGTTGCATGTGCCACAAGATAGAAGTGAGCTGCCGGGAGATGCTGGAGGGGCGGTCCTTGAAGCAGAGATGGGTGACATAGATTCTAGGAGAGCTAGGGAACAGCCAGCATGGACTCGGAGATGGTCTGAGGAAGCAGAGTTGAGGCTGCTGTAGGTCTGACCTCCTAAGCCAGAGCTGTTCAGACAAGGACACCACGAGGCCAGTGTTGGCCTTAGCAAATGGTGGAAGTGACGCATGGCCCTGAGAATTTCCAGAGACATTGAGGTCTCTGAGCTCCTCGTGCGCCCTTGTGTCCAGCTCTAGGTTTGCACAAGCTTTTCTCTCTTGGAAAGATGCACATGTGTGCATCACACACACACACACACACACACACACACACTCTTCTGGACCATTTATTTGTCCTGTGGGTCTCAGTTGAAATGTGAATCCCCTATGCATTTGTGGGTTAAGATGGGGGTCCCTCCACTACGTGCCTTGTGATGCTCTTGACCTCACCTCTTTGTAAGAGGGGTGTGTGGTCCCATGAGGATTTGGGTGCACATCTATGGTGTTCTCGGGGTTCTTTATTCCTTCCTAACCAGGTGACCTTGAGCCGTGGTTCGGTTACTCTAGATCTGCTGTTGTCTGACAAAGTCCTGTAGTCACCTGCCTTGTGGTGAGGAGTGACAATCTAGGTATCTGTCAGCCACCAAACAGCTAACTTCCATACACCGAGCAGGCAGATCAGCTCTGGGATTGTCCTGGATCTCAAGAGCCAGGCAGGAGTGGGTGGAAAAAGTGGAACTTGGGTAAAACTCACACTTGGAGTGGTCCGTCATAGAGGGTAAGGAAAACTGGGTAGCACAGACAGGCAAGAGTGTGATCTTGCTGGAGCACACTGTACTAAGCCTGAGAATTCAGGCCTTGGGTACAAATCTCCCTGTGCTCCTTAAAGTCGTTTCATGATGTTTCATAAGTTACTTCCCCGTGTGAGCTTCAGTCTCTGCCTCTGCAAACTGGATTGATAGTAACGACCTCACACAGTGGCTGAAGGTTTAAATAAGAGATGGGTGTGTGAGATGAGCTACCTAGGCCTCGGCTCTCAGGGAGCTTTGTAAGCCCTAAGTAAGCCAGTGGAATTTGCATTTGATTGAGGCATGGCAACCCTGAGACACATGCTGGTAGGGGACTTCTGGTCCAAAGAGAGGAGGGGTTAGCCGAGTGCCTTTGGCATGGCTTTGCGGGGGCCACACCGCTTACTGTGTAATTACAAAACAGCACACATGGAAGTGAAAACGTGCGTCCAGATGGCGGCCCTTCCATGCCATTGAGAGGCAGAACTAATGAACTTAACAAATCACTGATAATTAATTTTCAGAAGCCAAAGGAAACCGGGAGTGATGAATAGATCCACAGAAGGTGGGAGCAAAGCAAGGCCAACTGCCAGCCAGAGCGAGGTGTGTGAGGGTGCCATTTCCAGGCGGGAGCCACGCTGATGCGGCCAGAGAGGCCGCCAGGCAGCACACACAGTAGTGACAGTGCTGGCCAATCCTCCTGCCGCGGGAATGGGAGATAGCATTTCCCTTGGATCAGACAGCATCCCTGAAGGCGTGGCAGGCATGGAATAAGGGTCTGAGTCCAGTGGCTGATGGAGCCTTTAGCTCAGTCTGATGGAGACTTGTGAGTCCAGGCAACAGCACCTCCTGCCCAGTGTAGTGCAGAATGCCTGCCTAGGTGGTACCCAATCACCACGGCAAACACAGAGATGGAGGCACAGAAGCGGAGGGATGCTGACCCTGTAACAAAGCAGCATGCTCAGAGCTGCCCACTGGACATCAGGAGAGCATGAGTCCCCGGGTGTCGGTCCAGTGCCCTGGGGTGTGTCTTTGCATCTGACTGGATGCTGGTGGATTTGAGTTAGGAGGGCACAGACCACAGGAAGTGGGCTTCCTAAAGACACAGCGTCCGCCATCCAGCAGTAGACATTGAAGGGGGCAATGACCCCTGTGTGCTTGGTAGCAGCCCCTCCCCCTCCCCCTAGGCCTGCCTCCTTTTTCACACTGGACAGCAGGGGACCAAGTTCCTAGCCTTTGTGGGTACTACAACTCACACCCTTCCCCCAAAGTCACATTGACAGTGGTACTTGGGAGGGGTCTAGAGAGAGTTTTCGGGGAGCTGCAGGTGCCAGGGAGGGAAGGGCTGGCCTACCATCCTCTAGATCAATTCTGTGTGAAGTCTGGCCCTGTACTTACTGGCTGTGCCATCCCAGGGAGTTGACTTAACCTCTCTGAACCTGTTTTCTCAATGATAAAATGGAGCTAGAGTGTCATTGGTTGGTGTAAGGATTAACTATGCAACGCACACAAAGGCTGCGTTGTGGCTCTGCATGCGGGCACCCTATGCCCCCTCCCCAAAAGCAGCAGTTCTCAACCTGTGCATCGCCACCCTCTGTGGGGCTGAATGACCCTTTCACACGGGCTGCCTAAGACTAGCTGCATATCAGATATTTATGATGCATAATAGTAGCAAATGCGTAGCTATGAAGCAACAACTTAGGGTTCACCACAACATGAGGAACTTTATGAAAGTGTCACAGCATCAGGAAGGCTGAGAACCAGTGCTGTTAGGGGCTAAGTTAAAAGCTGGCTGGCTAATAAATATGATTGAAAGGATGAGCCCTTTAAACCACATACATACCGCTTTAAAATGCATACAATACATACGTGTTGTCCTTGATAAACTTTCATGATTTTGAGGAGTGCTAAGGCCCAGGAAGTCATGAATCAGCAACTGGCCTCAGACCTGAGGGACAGTAGGGACTGACTAGGATAAACATTGAAGTGTGTCAGCCCCTTTGTCTTCCCCACTGGCTGATGTGAGCTGGGCCTTCCCAGCTGCTGCTGGCCTACCTCCTGCTGGCCTCCGGGGGTTGGATGACGAAGCAAGGAGCCCAGAGAAGCCTAGCTTCTGTCTCCAGCACTCTCCTGGCCTCTTGGACTCTCCCGGTCATTTCTGGTGACCTTGGCATCCCTCCCTGGCCTGCCGCGCACCGCCTTCTGTTCTCAGCCCGTCAGCCACCTTCTTCCTGACTGTGCCGGGATCCGAGCCATTGTCAACTCAGGCTTCCAGATTAATTAGCAAGCCCGTGTCAGCTGCTAACTGAGACCCAGATGTCAGCCGGGTCCCCGCATCAAACCATTTTGTCACTGTAATTGAAGAACATGGAAGCAGCAGTGAGGCTGGCTGGACAGCTCAGAGTCCTCCCCGTCCCATAAAAAGAGAGACCAAGGCTGACTGGAAGGACACAGAGAGGGGGCTGTGCATTTTGGGGAGCCTCCCTTGCCCATACTAGAGGGTGAGCAGTGCCATTGAACTTAAGCCAGAGAGTCTCCTCTGCCCAGTCGAGAAGGCTGCCCCTCAGGACAGCTGGGGTGAATCAAGCACAGTGTCTGCCCAAACTGGTCCAGTGAGCCTTACAGGTCCTGTGGGGCTTCCTAGCTTTTAGTCAAGCATGCATGGGCGGAGGGGGCCAGGGCCAGAGCCTTGTTTCCATTCTCCCTGCAAGCCAGACATCGTGAACATGTTCCCATGGTTTTTAGGGAAATATCAAGGGCAGAAGGCTGATGTCCCACCCTCATTACCCTCGTTATAGGTATTCCCCAGGGCACAAGAGCCGAGGGCAGGTTAGGTCATAACCACACAGGTCACATCCCGTATCAAAGCCCATGTTGAGCATTTGCAGCTAGAGGAGCAGGCTGGTCAGTACGTGGCCATGTTAGTCAGGCTTTCAGGTAGTGACAAATACCTGAGGGAAAGAATGCGAAAGAAGGGCCTGGAGAGATGGCTCAGAGGTCCTGAGTTCAATTCCCAGCAACCACATGGTGGCTCACAACCATCTATAACGTAATCTGATGCCCTCTTCTGGCCGGCTGGTATACATGCAGGCAGAACACTATACATAAATAAATAAAATGTTTAAAAAAAATGCGAAAGAAGAAAGAGCCCATCTGCTTCCTGGCTTCATGGGTTCCAGCCTAAGGTCCCCTGGCTCCGCGAAGCATGAACTTGGGGGCAGGGACATGAGCAGAAGCAGCCAGGCAGTGGGCTGGGTGGTGGTCATGGGGAAGGGGGCGAGAGGCCAAGGCAAGAGAGATGAAGCCTCCAGAGAAATGGCCTGAGCGACTTATTCCTGGAGGTTTTCTTTCCCAAATAATGGCCACCAGCTGGGGCCCCCGTGTTCAAACCGTGAAGCTGTGCAGGGTGTTCCAGGATCAAAGTGTAATGGCGGCAGAGGAGGCACAAAGTGGTGCTGACCTGCCGAGAGCAGCGTGCGCCAGGCTCAGGATTCTGAGGCTTAGACAAAGCCCGGCTCCCTGCACATGAGGTGGGAGGCAGAGTAAAGAGCACGGTTCTACTTCCTCCAAGTGGGAGAGCACCCCAAAAGCAAGGACTCGGCCTACCTCCCGGTGACCTTGGGTTTCTCACATCACCTCTCTGACCTTGGTTTTCCTATTAGATAAAAATGGGCCTAAATTCTTCTAATACCATGGGGTTCTGGGAGAGCCGCCCTTTAACCTTCTGGAAATGGTAGGGTGTATGATAGAGCCGGACACCTCAAAACTCAGTCTTGCTAGGTAGCCTAAGCTAGCCCTAGAACTTTCTAACCTCTTGCCCCCACAACATACAAACACACACACACACACACACACACACACACACACACACACACCCCAGAGTGCTGTAAATACAGGCTTATCAACAGTGCGGCTTCAAGTGTAAACAGGTGGACTTGGATAATTCATTCTCAGACACAGGGACATAAAGGTCTGAGTCTTCAGGAGGGGCCTCATAGCCGCCCGCCCCCCTCTACCCACTGATAATTCCAGTTTAGACTCAGGGTGGAACTGAAGCCTTTATTTTAGACAATTCCCAGGGAATCTAATACAGTCAGCCAGCTCTCCCTGCGAGATGCCTTCCTAGAGCTGGCCAGTGTCTCAAGAGCTCTTTTAGGACACTCCCTTCATTTCATAGACAAAGAGCCAGACAAAGAGATTGCAACTCAGAGATGAGGGGTCTGGACTCCCCTTACCGGGGAACTCCCCCTCTCTCACAGTTCACTGATGTTTCAAAAAAGTTTACCGGTAGCTGAGGCATGACCTACACATGGTCATGCGAAGGTCAAAGTCTCATAAAGCTTTACAGATCATCCGGGGTTCTGCCTGGCAGTGGTTGGCCCTCTGATTGGTACGGTGTCACTAGAGGCCAGTGTTACAAGACCTGGGGGCATGTATCTGGAAATCTACACCATGCATGTACAACTTGAATACTCACATCCTTCCAAAAAGTGAAGACAAATTCCTTTACCAAACTCACTAGATGTAAGCGAAGATTGTATATTGGGGATATTAGATGGAAATTTAGATGTGAAGAAGTTATTGGTGGCCAGATGTTCCCTTGCCTTGCTCTTTGCCCGTTCATCTCCTTCACTTCTGCACCCCTGCTTCCTGTGCTCGCTGCTTGCTGGGGGAGGCTTCCCCACGTCGTAGCATCTTTAACTTTCCTCTCCACCAAGTGCTCTCTAAGTTCCCATCTCTCAGAAGCATAGACATGAAATTGCTGCTTCCGTCTTCTCTTTCTAAGATGGAAAGAACCAGCTGCTTGAGTAGGGATGGGAGGCAAGAAGAGAAAACCAGGACACTGTTGGGTACCTACTGGGACCAAGTCCCAAGCTACACACTCTCCTGTAACCTAGCAACCATGCAAGGTAGAGTCTACCGGCAACTTGCAGATGGGTACTAAGCTGGGACCAGGCATGAGTCAGGCTTTTCCGGTCTGTATAGTGTGCGGGCATGGAGGGGTGGGCTGCCCCTCCACCCTACAGGAAGCTCAGACGCCCCAGGATGAGGGCCAGGCCTTGGCAACTCCTCAACACTCCTGCCACCAGCCTGCCAGAAGAGGAGGCAAGAACACCTGGGCCCCTCTCCCTGGGGAGCCTGGCTGCCGAGGCAGCTGCTTGCTGGCATCCTCTAGGGTGTTAATTGGGCAGGGTGCCCAGACTCCAATACCCCCTGCTATAGAAAGAACTGGGTCAGGGAGGAGCCTCATGGCCACCAGGTTCAGAAGGCAGGTCAGGTTATAAGTCAGGGATGTGGGGGTGGGGGTGGGGGGGCAGATGGACCACGGACAATGGGTACCTCTTGTCTAGGAAGGCTGAAGAAGGTTGTACTCTGACCCCAAGGCCCCAGGACAGGCCATGAGGAGGAGCCTGGGATCCTTCCAGAAAGTGAGGGAAGTATTCTCACTAGCTGTGCCCAGGGGATTAGGAAATCAGGGAGCAGGGATGCAATGATTCAAGCTACTCTCTCTTCTCTTCCTCCTTCCTATTCTTAGTTCTCTTCGTAAGTGAATTCTGTTACTCACTACAAGTCCTAACCCAGACCAGCTAAGGCCTCTGTACGCCTTATTTCATTGTAATGTCGCAACAGCCCCTTCAAGTGGTGTTTTTTGTTTTTGTTTTTTTCTTTCCCAATAAGCCCCCAGAGAGCCAGGCCAACTCACCCAACGGTACCCAAGGCTGGCACACTCATGGCTTTAGTGAAGCTGGCACACTCTGTGGCTTGTGCCCTGTCCACTAGCCCCACACATCTGGCACCCCACCTGACACAGCTTTCTGGGAAGGCCTCCTTTAGGCCATTTGTCCCTGGTTCTCCCAGGAGGAAGGTTTCTTCATTTCTGGAAACCTTGGCATGTGACCAGGCTTCTGATTGGGCCTCAGGACCCAATCAAAAGGGGAGCAGGGATGATTTCTTTTCCCATAAAGCAACAAGGAGGTCAGGAGGTTCAATGGTGCAGACTAAATTTTAGCTAAGGACCCAGCACACGGAGGTGCTTATTTATAGGCCCTTCAGCAATGACCAGAGTGACAGTGGACCTCACATTTGCAGCGAAACGTGGTTCCCAGGGGACAGGATGCTCAATTGTTTTCCGAGCCTGAGACTGGTGCCCCTGAGGGCCATCAGGGAGCCAGATATGCCACACTACCCACTTCCACCTAGACCTGCAAGGGCTTCTGAAGAAGTGGGCGTGGGGGAGGGGGGAATGGCAGGATGCTCAGCGGAGGAAGCACGTGAACATTAAAGGAGCAGATGAGGGCATGGGAGCATGGGAACTCAGGCTGCACAGTGCGGAGGGGAGCCTGAGGGACACTCTCAGATGGTTGCTAAGTAAACCCCAGCTCATAGCAACAGTAAGAGCTTGGAGGCTCGGTAGAGCCTGGGGTGGATGTGACAGCTACACCCTAGGCATCCAGGCAAGGATGCTGAGAAGGGCCTTAGATGCCCTGGGGCCAGGGCTCCTTGGTTCCTCAGTCCTCTGTGGTTTGCTGAGTCTCTTCTCTGTGATTAGGCTCTGATGACAAGCAGATGCCATCTCTGTACTCATGCAGCCAAGAATGTCAATGTAACTGGAGCCAAAGGTCAGCACAAGGTGCCATCTGTTGGATACTTCCTGTTGCCGAGGAGTTGCGTACTTTATTTACTCATTCATTCATTCATTCACTCATTGATTCACTCAATCACTCACCCATTTACTTAAGATAAAGTCTATGTATCTCAAGCTAGTGAAAAAAAAAAAAAAAAAAAAGGTCACTATTCTCCTGCCTCAGCCTCAAGTGCTGAGCTTACAGGTTTTTGCTACCATTCCAAACCACCAGCTCTAATTGGTAGGATAGAAAACTCAAGTTCAGAGTGGCTGAGGATTTGCCTGAGATCACACAGCTGAAAGGGGTTCAGGTTTTAAATGTATTTTGGTTCAAGGAGCCTGGGAGGGCTGAGTCTGGGAGTCTGGACCCTTCCTGGACTGAGGCAAGACTCCAGTGACACGCGGACACAGGGATCAAGACGTTCACTTCAGTCCTGCTTGTGCTGGTCTTGGCAGAAGACCTGAGTGTGTGCAGGAGTGATTCTCAGCTGTCTAGTGTCCCATAGCACTGAGGCTGCTGGCCTCCCTTGGCATTTCTGAGGGCCCCCTTGAGTGCCCCCATGTTGATACCGTGGGTTGGGGGAACTTGTTATTGCTTCCTTTGGTCTCTGGCATGTAACGTTGCCATCATAGATGGTCACATTGTAAGGTTACCAGAAACCCAAGGGGTGTCTCCTCTGCAGAGTCCCTCATCCTCATTTCCTGCCTGGTTCCTAGTCCCTGGTGCCCAGGAGAGGCAAGTGTGGCTTTAGACAGTGCTGTGTGGTTTGGGCTGTCCTCGGCTCTCTGCCCTGCCTGGGATCTACTGAAACCCTTGTGGTGTCTCTGAGAATTTCCTCTGTAGTAGAAGATAGTTTCAGGCCATCATAGCGTAAGACCTAAGTCCTAAAGGAAAAATTTCAGCAGAGTTCATTGGGGGTGGAAAGCCTTTTGACATCTTCAGGGGCTCTAGAAGATTCAAGGTGCTGAGCCAGGTGTGGTGGCATATGCCTTTAATCCCAGCACTCAGGAGGCAGAGAGAGGCAGGTGAATCTCTGAGTTTAAGGCCAGCCTAGTCTACAAGGTGAGTGAGTTCCAGGACAGCCAGGGGCTACACAGAGTATATATCTATATATCTATCTATATTTATATCTATATCTATCTATCTCTATCTACACACACACACACACACACACACACACACACACACACACACATACACACACACATATATATAGAGAGAGACAAGGAGGGAAAGAGGGGGAGAGAGGGAGAGAGATTCAAGTTTTTGTCATCCATGCATATTTGTAGATGATCAAAATTGATCATGGACAGAGTGACTGAAAGTGTTTCTTCAGACGCTCTTTGGACTATCTTAGTTGCCCCTCCTATTGTTGCTTCTGATGTTGTTCAGTTAGTAGGAGGTGGAGTTTGGGATGAGCTCTGTATAGAATGCTCACCTAGCGTCCACAAAGTCCTGCGCTTGGCCCCTGGCCGGAAAAAGCAGAAATGTTGTGAGGTTGCCTGTAATTCCAGCTCTTGAAGGGTGGAGGCAGGAGGATTAGAAGTTCAAGGTCATTTGCTGTTAAATAACGGTTTGAGACCAGTTGGGCCGCACAAGGTTCTGTCTCAAAACAAAACAATTAGTAGTCGATCATAAGCCTTGAAATCTGACAGTCTAGGGCCTGGCCTGTGTGAATCTGACTCTCCATGTGGCGCGTGGTGTGCTCAGGAGGCTAGGAGCTGATAGTCTACAAGACAGTACTGGTCCTGGGCCTACAGTGTGTGTAGATTTTCTATTCAGCACATCCTTGTTTGATGTGGCCTAGGTCACGAGGCTCAGGGGATGTGTACCTTTGTATATCGCAAGCTCTGATCCCGTCTCTCAGCTTGCTGCCTATGAATGCAGAAAGGTTTGCAGAGATGGGGCCTTCTGCAGGAGGAGATCCCAGCAACACTGGCCAGGCCAGAAGAGAAATGGAGGCAGAGGGAAGGGCCCAGCAGGTGCAGGGGGGTTGGGTAGTGGGCAGGGTCATGGTGTCCTGCAGAACTTTGCCCACGGAAGAAGAATAAGCTCGGAATTCACTCTGCTTAAGGCTTTGCATTCCAGTTCGAGGCCCTGGGGAGCCTCTGCAGAGCGGAGATTCCCTCTCAAACACCATCCTGTGCTTTCTGAGCAGCCCAGTCTTATTTTCATAGCATGTTAAATTGATACTGGTGGGCACCGGGGTTGGTGGGCCACCTGGGTCCAGATGTATTCGCAAACAGAAGTGTGTGTAAAGGGAAATGGGCGGCCATTCCCAGGTGAGCCACAGCCTGTTCTGGCAGAAAAGGCCCTGCTTGTCTGATGCTAGGCTCTTTAGAGAATAGGCCGTATCAAAGCCAAACATTTGGTTATAAATATTTATAAATATGTGTTGGATTGAATTGCGCTTTGGTTCATTCACCATTTATGTCTATAAATATTTGAGAGACTGCTTGGCTGCTTTGCATGCGTGGACAGACGGGGTGCGATTGATTTCTCGTCCTCAGTGGGATCAGCCTGGTGACCCTGGCCTTGTCGTGTCCCCCAGCCCCAGAGCTCTGGTTTCCATGGGCATAATGACACTCATTTTGCACAGTGGTTGTGAAAGTTCGAGCCATCTATGTAGAAGGCTGGCGTGTGCCAGTGGCATGATGGGCACTCAGCAATGCTTTATTATTGTTGCTCATTTGTCTCTGGTTTTCAATAACCCAGACTCTCAGCTGGCAGAGCCACTTGGCTTCAGCAGTCCCCAGGGTGCCAGCCCCCTTCTGCCTGCAAATGTCCTTACCAATATTATGATGTGCCTTCTTGAAAATATTTTATTTTATTTATTTATTTTTGTGTGTGATGCAGGTGTTTGACCCCAGGGCCTGACTTGCATGGCCTAGGCAAGCACTTGAATACTGAGCTATATTTCCAGCCTCAGGATAAGTGAGATTTTGATAATATCAAATATATTTTATAATGTGTCTTGAGGCATATGTTAATGGGGAAGAATCATAATAAAATGAATAGCTACGAGTCCACCACCAAATGTATTTTGATTCTGTTGGAAGGCCCAGGGCTCTTCTGCCTGTGTTTCCGCCTCAGCAGGGGGAAGCTGTGAGGTCTGGGGTTATAATACCCTGCATCTATTTTGTAATATTATCACATATGTGCATGTAAAGCTTTAGTGTAAATTGTGCTTTAAATTTTGTTTTGTTTTATTTTTTTTTGAGACAGGGTTTCTCTGAAGAGCCTTGGGTGTCCTAGTCTTGCTTTGTAGACCAGGCTGGCCTCGAACTTACAGTGATCCGTCTGCCTCTGCCTTCTGAGTGCTGGGATTAAAGGCGTGTGCCACCATGCTCTGCCAAATTTTTTTCTTTACATTTTAATGTAGTCTGTGAATGTGTGTGTGTGTGTGTGTGTGTGTGTGTGTGTGTGTGTGCGCATGCATGCACGCACCATAGCATGTGTGTGAAGGTTCTGTCTTCCACCATGCAGCTTCTGGAACTGAATTCAGATAGGCTTACTTCAGGCAGGCACCTCTATCTACTGAGCCATATCTCTGGCCCAAGTCTCTTATTCTCAAATTAAAATAAATAAATAAATAAATGAATGAATGAATAAAAGACACCAAATCTGGTTCATTTCTTTGTAGCTCTAGTTCTTTTTCTTTTTGGAATTCAACAAAAATGTTTTTATTGCTTTTGTATATTTGTCTTGGTTAGGGTTTCTATTGCTGTGAAGAGACACCATGACCATGGCAACTCTTATAAAGGAAAGCATTTTTTAGTTGGGGCTGGGTTACAGGCCAGAGGTTTAGTCCATTGTCATCATGGCGGGAAGCACAGCAGCGTGCAGGCAGACATGGTGCTAGAGAGGCAGCAGGAAGGAGAAGAAACTGGGCCTGGCTAGAGCCCGCCCCCACGGTGACGCACTTCCTCCCACAAGGCCACAACCTACCGCAAAGAGGCTACACCTCCTAATAGTGTCACTGCCCACGGGCCTGTGGGGGCCGTTTTCATTCAAGCCACCACAATATTCCTATATTGCAATATTTTCTTCCACTTGGAAAACTGTGTCCCGACAAGAAGATTCTTCTAGAATATTGTAAGTAAATAGCAGAAAGCCTGTCACTAAAAAGTCCCACCGTGCTTTGCAAGGCAGGGCTGGTGGGAGGGTTGATGGCATGATGGCAGGCTGTCTGCAGTGGTTGGTCCTATGCTGGGGGAGGGGGAACCTGCTGACCAGCAGATGTTTTTGAACCTTGATTACTTGGACACGGGCTGCTTCATTTTCACAAAGGTATGAATGATAAAAATTGTCCATTTCCTCCTCAGATGCCTGTTGACAGTTTGCAGATTTCTGGCGGCAGACAGCTGTTTTGAGAGATCCCTTGCCTTCACTCTGAGGTGTTTGGTGGAGGAACTAGACAGGAATATGGGCAGGTTATGGCCAAGTGTGTCTTCAGGCTTGGAGCATCTTAGCAAACCCTTTCCCAGGGTGTTGGGGCCGAACAGAGCATCTGTCATGGGCTGTGTTTTCACTGAGCATCCTGTGCCAGGCTGGCCTCTCCAGGTGGCTGCTGGCTATGGAATTCTCCATGCGTACACCCCTCAGGAGTTATTCTTGACAGGCAGAAAGGAAGCCAATAAATATGAATATTTTAAAAGTAGAATCTAACTTGGTGGCATCTGGCAGAGGGACGAGATGAGAATATTGGCAGGATATGGGCCCAGTGAGGCAAGGAGCACGCCACAGAGACTTTCCCATGTTCCACCGGGATACCTGGGAGGCTGCAGTCTGTCCTGAGTCCTGCTTGCATCAGGCAGGTGAATAGAGAGCCTCTGCTTTATTCTCTTGATTCAGACTGGAGGGAGCTGAAGGTCCCCCTGGTGCCTGTAAAGCAAGGGGCTTAAGACAGTGCCTGCTCCTGGCTTGGCTGATACCAGGAAGCCAGACTGGGGAAACAGAGGGGCTTGTCAGCAATGTTTCTCTCTACCGTGTGGCAGAAGGGAGCCGAGAGCTGATTGATCAGGCACAAAAGCCTCACGGTGGCACACGCTGATCCACCCTCCCTCTGTGTGGGCTCCACGCACAAGCCAGCCTGGAAAGCACAGGGCTGCAAGGCATCCAATATTTACTTTGAAATGTTAATCTCCTAGCTCCATCCTTTCATCACTCCCTCTCTGCTTGACAGGGTGAGCAGGACACAGAGTAAGCTTTACAGAGAGCAGAGAGCATGGGGCTGTGCAGCCCTCACTGGAAGGTTTCCTGCAGAGATGTTTCTAGAACCTCCATCTGTTGAGCCAAGTGGAAGGGAGGCACTTCTGTCTTCCGGCGTGCCTTCCTCCTCTACCCTTGGGAAGCAGCTGAGGCTACAAGTAGCTCCAGAGGACACTGCTTGTTAAGGCGGCAAAGCCAGCCTCCGTGCTTCCAGAGACCTACTGTGTATTGGCTCTTTAAAGATCTTCTTTTCCAGCCAGGTGTGGTGGCGCAGACCTTTAATCACAGTACTTGGTAGGCAGAGGCTGACAGATCACTGTGATTTTGAGGCCAGCCTGATCTACAAAGTGAGTCTAGGACAGCCAAGGCTACACAGAGAAACAGAAAAAAGAAAAAGAAAAAAAGAAAAACACGACAATTGCTGGATATGGAGGCACATGCCTTTAATCTCAGCCCTACTCCCATAGCCAATTCCAAGAAAGCCAGGGCTACATAGTGAAACTGTCTGAAAAACAAAAACAAAAACAAAAACAAAAACAAAGCAAAACCATGAAAACCCAGGTTTGTTACAGTAGCTGGGAGCTGAGCCACGTGAGCTATTTCATTAGCCCTTAGTTCTGTTGTTTTCCCATTTCCCCAATGAGGGACGGGGAAACCGAGACGTGAAGAGGCTGGTTAGAGAGAGGAAGGAAGCCGCAGAGCAAGGACTGAAACCCAGACAAGCACGGTGGGCTGCATGCCCCTTGGTTGTTTTGTACCAGACAGAATCTGGAAGCCCTGGTTCGCCTGGCACTTTATGTAGTGATCTGCCCGCCTCTGCCTCCCGGGTGCTGGTATTGCAGCCGTGTGCCACCACGGTAGCCTTCCCCTGCTTGTCATCTTCCAGGAGGATGCTCCAGGCAGGAATGTGAGTGCTGACATGCAGCCTTAGGAGGGAAGGGAGGTCCAGCAAGGGCCAGGAGGCGATGGCAGAGCAGGGTGGGAGATGCTGTCCTGCTAGAAAGAGACGGGCTGGGATGGACGTCCAAAGCAGACAAGACCTCCCGCTCAGCTGTCCCCGCTAGCTTCTTACTTATTCCCTTCTCTCTCTCTCTCCACGCACCATGTCTGCTGGCTCTGCCTGCGTGTTAGCAAGCCTTCAGGCTACCCCTCTTTCTTGGGGCAAGTGGGTAGACAGTTGTGCTGGCAGCTGTGGGGTGGCAATCCCGGGCCAGCTACTGCCTCCCTTTCACCAGGATGACAGCAGGTGAGTGGGGCCTGCGCCCTTCCACCTTAAGTCCTTAGAGGAGGCACCTGTGCATTTTCTCATGGCTTCCTGTATTGTCTCCTTAGGATCTCCTGGGCCCAGAGAGTAGGGTCTCTGAGAGCAGGAAGTGGCCCCACCCAAATGGGCTGCAATGTCAAGGGGAAGCAAGCAGACAGATCTGGGACTTTGTGTAGAGCGGTTGGACCAGAGGTGATGGAGAGCTGGGACCAAGTCATAGATGTGGTATCCCTGAGCAAGTGCCTGCTCCAGCTGGGGAGGGGCAGGCCTGCCTTTTAGTCACGAAGCAGAGGTAGATTACATTTGATCTCATCAACAGAATGGGCTGGGTGGTCAAGGAACCAGCTCCAGACAGCCCATCAGTAGTGGGCACCTCCCTTCCTACTGTGCCTTGGCTCTTCTTGCCCATGCCTTCCTTATGGGGTCCCTATTTGAGGCCCTTCTAGGCTTTGATTCTGTGGTTTGGGCACAGAATAGCTTCCTATCAGAACCAATACTCAACACTGCTGTTGAGTGAGAAGTTTAGGTTACCACCCACTCTGCACGGATTACCCATGACCACCCTGCACACTGTCGGTTCTTGGTGTTCTTCTGTTGCCTTCAAAGCTCTGAGTCCAGAAAATGCACGCCTGCAGATTTGGTGTTTCTATCCTGAAGAGTCTCATGCCCCTGCAGCCCACGGGCGGGGATTTTCCTGCAGCTCCCCTCTGAGGCAGTTATCAGAATTATCAGAGGTGGGAGCAAGCACCCTAGGAGTCTTCTAGGAGCCTGGAGGGTAAAGTGGGGGTACATCACAGCCTGAGGGCATGGCTGCTGCCTATGATTCTTGTGTCCCGTGCAGATTGGCAGATGAAGAAGTGAGTGAAACCCAGCTCACTGGCGGGACGTTTGCCCTGTAACAAGCAATGAACACCCAGAGCTGCAGAGGGGAGCTGAGCGGGGCCCAGATGATGATGCCAGTGCTTAGATTCAGTCATCTGTTTGTTCATAATTCATTCACCTATCCATCTGTCTCTCCCCGACCCTTCCCAGCCTCCTCTGCACTGGTCAATATTCTGCACTTTGTCCCTTCATGTTCCAGATGGTCACAGCAACCCACCTCAGCTGGAGTCCCTGGGAGCAGACACAGCTCTGTCCTAAAGGCTTTGCACCATCATATCAGTTTGGGGGTGGGGGTGGGGGTTGGGAATCCTGCACCCTGCTGAGACCAGCTGATGAGAATGATGAGCTGGCCTTGGAAGGAGAGGCAGCCTTCTACCTCACCAAGAGAGCAGGAAGGAGGGATCCCCAAACAAAAACTGAAGGAACACTACAAAGCAGGACAAACCAAAGCCAGGACATCCTTGGGATAGTGACATCGGCAGCGCCACCTGTCTCCCTGTGGGTCTGCTTTGCTCAGCCAGTTGATTCTGCTCTTGGCAAAAGTTTCTAGATCAGAAGCCCTCTGGCTGGCTGGTGGGATGCTGGTGTCCTGGTGCTGGGCAGGACTGCTGGGGGGCAGGGTGAGAGAGAGAGACAGAGACAGACAGACAGAGAGAGACAGAGAGACAGTGACAGAGAGACAGAGACAGAGAGAAGAGAGGCGCGGAGAGGAGAGAGAGAGACACATAGGGAGAGACAGACAGAGAGAGAGGGAGAGAGGTAGGGAGGGAGGGAGGGAGAGAGAGGGAGGGAGGAAGGGAGGGAGAGAGAGAAGAGAGAGGCGCTTCTAAAAAAGCCCGTTGGAAGTGTAGTTGTGATTTATCTGCCTCTGATTGGGCAGTCAACTGAGAGATTCTGACCCCTGTTCGATCTTGTCTCTTCTGCCTTCACCAGGGAATTGTGTGGGAGTGAGGAAGCACTCAGCTGCGGTGTTTTCTCTGTAGATGGGTGATTTACACGCCCGCTCTCATCAGGCCACCTCCTGTGAACAGCTGAATTTGCCCCAGCACTGGCTTGGCAGAGAGGGCCCCCCCGGAGTCTGATTCTTCTCAGTCCTGAGCCCCCTCTATGTGTAGGAGGCGCCCTTTCTCCACAGGCAAGAGCTTGAACATGTCACGATGAGATGTCACGGGTGGCGCCACACGCCTGGCTAACAGTTGAGGAGTCATATGCTTTTGGGGTGTGGAGGGCAGTATTCATGGAGAGATGGTCCCTGATGGGCTGTGACACTGGGTGGGACCTTAGAAGGCATCAAAGGAACTACACAGGTGACAGCAAAGAAGAGGATGAAGTGTGGGTTTCAGGGAACTGAGCTGAAGTGAAGTGGGCCTTGCTTTGGTGACAGCCAGAAGAAGGTGGGTGGGGCTTTGCTCCTTAAAGAGGAGTTTGAACCCATGACTAAAGGGGCTGGGCTACCTCAGGTGGAGGCGCTTCCCTGAGGGCTTGTATGTGTGAATGTGTACATTTACATATGTGTGAGAGCATGTATCTTTTACATGTGTACATGAGCATACATAATTAACTGTGTGTGAGTGTACATATTCCCACAGGTGTATGAATGAGTCTCTGCATTCATATAGATCTGTGAATGAGCCTGCATGCTCACATAGTGTGTGAGTGAGCCTATATGTTTATATTTATGTGAGCGAGCATGCACACTCATGTACATACATGGCCGTGTGAGTAGGCACATTCACATGTATATGAACATGTACATTCATGCCTCTGTAAGCATGTACATTGACACATGTGTCAGTGAGCACATCTGAATAGGTGTATGACTATGTACATTCATGTATGCGTGTCACTGAGCGTAAACACTTATCTGGGTTGACGTGCCTCCAAGGTCACCGTTTGGCTGTCTCTACAGTGCCCTAGAATTTTCCTGTGCATCATGTCCCCTGGGGTTCCTGTACTACAGGCCCAGGGCTCCAGGCTCTGCTGCTGAGCAAACGCTGAGATACCGGCCTGCTTATGTTCTCCCTCTGGGTGACAGCAGTTGAACAGGGGCCCAGGACGTTCTTGATCATAGGAGCTTATCAGAGTCCCTTGCAGCAGTGTGTCCCCAGCCTGGATGTCCTCTTAGCTAAATGCTGTTTGGGCTATTTCCCACTGTGATCAGCCAGGAGGGGAGACACTTGGTGTGACTCAGCACCCCAGAAATGCAAACTCACACCCATCCCAAAGCAAGCCTGGTGCTCCCTGGCACTGAGACGATGACATCACTGCTCACCGTCAGCCCAACCATCACTTCTGCTACTGTTGGAACCTGAGAATGGAGTGTAGTGTGGGGTGTGGTAGCTCCCTAGGGCGTGGCAGGAGCAGAGAGCCCAACTTCCCAGCTCTGATGCCTTTCTGGAGATGTGGCTGGCGGGGCATGGAAGGGATGCTGGCTCACGAGCTGAGTGAGGCCAGGAATGCCACTCGCTCGCTCTGGGTTCTGCACTTTGTCCAAAAGAGAAAGGTGACGCAGGCCATATTTAAATGGGCCTTATTTCCTTGGAGTATGTCTTTTATTTCTGAGGTGCTGCTAATTCTTCCGGGTAGCAGGAGAAACAAGAGGAGCTCATCATCTAGGAAGGGAGATGGAAGCAGCCGTTGGCTGCTCAGGAAGTGATTTGGGCTCCAGGGAGAGCAATGCCCAGAAGAGAAACACTCCTGAAGGAGTTGAGGGCCTGGGAAGCTGACTCTAATGGGTGTTTCCCAGCCTGGCCCTGCCCTGCCTCACTGCTGGGGATACTGTAGCCACCCGGAACAGGTGCAGCCCCACTGGGGCACACGGATCTCTTCCCTCACTGGGTCCTGCTTCCTCTGGTAGGCACACTGTGTACCTGGCACTAACACACCTTCCCAGTCTTTAAACACACACAAGCCTCTTCCAGCCCCTGCTGAGTCAGGCTTTCCTCGCTAGTAGGCCACGGAGCCTCACTCAGGTCTTCTAGGCCACGTGCACTCGGGCTACCTGGGACCTCGGAGGTGATGCAGAGAGGTGAGGTGGGCAAGACCCTCCTATCGAGGACCAATATTTTAATGGCTGACATTCTCTAAAATTTCTGGCACACAGCAGTAGTGAAAAGCAGGTTAGCTTTTAATTATTGCATGTATCACTTTATTGCTATTAGTTTAGACTGAATAAATATATCATTTATTACTCTGCAGACAACACACTTGTCAGCTGCACCCAGGAGAACTGTCCCCTGCATCCCACTTCCTGGCTGGGGCTCCACTGGCTCCCTGATAGCTAGATCTCAGCCAGGGACTTGTGGTGGGGACACATTGAATCAAGCATGTCTTTGAGCTGGGCAGGTAGTCTCTGTGCTGCCTCGAGCCAAGAGCTAGGAAGAGTCCCCTGATGCTGGGACACATCCCAGTTCAAATTGCACGACACAGTGTCACTTACCGTCAACGCAGGGAGATGCTTGGATTCAAATATTGTGTCTTTTAGGGTGATGGAAGTGGGAAAATTGGCTCTCCGGCCACACTCTAAGTATACATTGTCAGAGGATTTTAAATACAGATAAGACATTTAATTATTAAATGGCTTTCAATGTGAGGCTCAAGCGGAGCTTTCTAATTAGCTGTCAGTCTGTCAGAGCTGTGGTTGTGGCGCCTGGGGCTGGCTTCTCCTGATTTTCATGTATGAATTCTGCTTCTCAGCCAGCAGGCAGCGCAGAGCCCTGCTGGGTCCCCCGCTTCCCCTAGGCAAGAGGTTGCCTGAGCCTCTCTCTCTCCTTAGGGAGCTATCCTTGCATAACTGTGAAGGGTTTCTCCCCTCCCCGTGCCCCCCTCCGTGTGTGTGTGTGTGTGTGTGTGTGTGTGTGTGTGTGTGTGTGTGTGTGTGTGAAAAAAAAAAAAAAAACAGGCCAAGCATGGACCACAGACAAGAATGGGAAGAGAGTTGGCAGGGGCCCAATCAGACAGACAGACACCCTGCTACACATAGGACATCTCTAGTAACTTCTGGTCTCGATCCCCAAAGAGCAATGCTCTGTTTAGCAATTTTGGCCTGTATAAATTCCCAGGAGGCAATAGCCAGCTGAGTTGAACTGTCCCAGCCACGCTGTTCCAATGGGCGCAGTAGGGTGGCCTTGCAGGGATATGGCTGCAAGCTCCACTACTCCATGGGCCTTGGGACCCTTCCTGAGGTCTCAGCCCTTCCCCTCCCCTCCCCTGCCCTTGCTCTCCACTGCAGCCTCTCCTCCTGGAAGTGGACATGACTACAGTCCTGGCTCCTCCCCTGGCCTCTGGCTCTCCAGTCCTAAGGCCTGATGGAAGGGAAGTCACGTAGCTCCTATACTCAGCAGTTGCCAGGATAAGGTGCCAGCCTCCCTGTCTGTGATCACACTAGTTATGGTATCTAATGTGGCCAGGGGCTACAGACAGCCAGATGGGCGCTGAGGAGCACTTTGCACAGGCCAGATAGCATTGCCCAATCACTGCTCAGCAGAAAGGGGGGATATTAAGGTCACCCCAGACAGGCTCCAGCTCCTTTGTGGAATATGCCCTTTGGATATTCCATCCTACCTCCCCTGGTAGTGCTCATACCTGGGGGAGCTGGGAGCCCCATCAAGGGTGTTCAAGGTATGCTGTTGCTTCCTAGGGGGCCACATCCTCCCCTCCCTTCTACCCTTCCAGCCTTGGTGACATGGCACGTTAGCTATCTTCCTAAGATTGCTCTTTCATCAAGGAGGCCTTGCCTTGGAAAAGTATTCAGTGGACCATGGCTTTTTCCCAAGGTCACTGTCTCTAACTGGCCCTGGGCAGCCTCTTGGCTAGGGTGCCTAGTGTGATTTGCTTATTCTCTGTATAGACTATGTGGGTGGCAGGCTGTCATCACTGCCCTAGCCCAGGTGGCTTCTGCCTCAGTGCCACCTTCCTTCCGTCCTTCCTCAGGCTATGCTTCCCCAATACCATTGCTGGCTTCTCGGGGCTCCTGGTCTCTCCAGCCTTGGCCCAGACTTCTCTTCAGGGGCAGGTGTTAGAGACCTGTCCTCTTAGGCCTAGTTTTCACCACTGTTCTCCCCAGGGCTTTCGCGACTGCAAGACACGATGATACGGCGCATGTAGAGTGTTCCAGAATACACAGCCATTGGGGGCTGCTCTGTCTAAATCCCGAGGATTGGGCTGGAACCTCCACTGTGTCCAGTCCTGGGCCTGTGTGTGTGCTTCTACGCTGCATACCTGAAGGTTCCAGAGCTGGCTGCTCTAGCTGTGGGGATCTAGCTGTTGGCTTCCACATTTGACCGCTGACTGAATGATGAGGAATTGCAGACAGGGAGGAAAACTTCTTTATGCACTTGAAATGGCAATCAGAGATAACCCCACCCAGGTCAGCAGGCTCTGTGTGTGGAAGTAGCCAGCAGCGCACAGAGCAAACCAGATTCACCTTGTCATAAGGAATGAATAAGAAGGATAAAGGCCCCATGGCTGCCCTGCATTGTGTCCTGGTAACCTTGGAGTGCAGGGGACTGCAGAGCAGAGCACCAGCAAGTATGTGAGTGGTCAGGGCTGGGTGTGTCTGGTCTGGCAGCCCTCCTGGAGGGGTCTCCTTGAGATGGACAAGATGTGTTGTGTTGTTTTGTTTTCAGGTCCTTTGTTTCTGTATTCATGGCTGTTCAAGGAATGCAAGCCATTTTGACAAGCAAAGAGAAAAGAAATCCAAATAGTGGGTGACCTTTCTGAGCTTCTAACAGCAAATGTCCCCTTCCAAGAAGAATTTTTCTCGCCTTTAACTGCCCCTGTCTTAATGAACTGACCCTGCATTGTTGCATTGGCGGGGCTTTCTCTGGGATAATCATTGCCCACGTGACCAACCAAGAAGTGAACTGTTTAGTGGTGACTGAGACCTTTGCAACTGGAGTTTCAAAATGTGCTAGATGTATTCCCATGACCTCTGACCTCGTTGGGCAGACATGAAACACCACTGGGAATTTCTATGGGAACAGCCCAGTGTTCAGGGGCTGCTCTTCCGCAGTCCCATAGATGCAGGGGCAGGAAGGAGGGCAGTGGTCATGATGGTCATGGCCTTTGATGCCTGAATGGGTATAGGACACACTGGTCCTGTGGGGAGAGGCTAGCCTGGACCTTGGGGTCTCTGTGGGGATTCCTCTGCAGCTCCACAGGGCTGGGGGTGTGTATTGCTGTATGTTGCTGAGTCGTCCTCAGGAGCATCCCTGGGAACAAATGAACAGGTGCTTTGGGTGGGGCTGGTCCCAGTCAGGAGCAAGAAGGCGGAGAGTTCAGCTGATGAATGGTTGCGTGGTTTGAATTTATCCAAATGAAGATAAAAAGAGTGACTGGTGGCTCGTGTTCCGTGCAAAGGTAAATGGAAGTGAATTGTTCTGCTTGTCTGGGTCTGGCCATGTTTGTGTTTTTCTGAACCAACACCACATGCCTGGTTCCTGGGAGAGAAGCTGTGGCCTTGAGAAGCAGCTAGCAGCTGAGGCCTGGGGCTTGTGGGAGAAGGGTGCTTATCCTCTGGGCAAGAGGGTAAGCATTGACTTCCCTGGCCTCTCCCGTTCTGCTCTCTCGGAGCCTTTTCAGCTTGGCTGCTGGAAGCTTCCAGCTGATAATGAGGGAGTGGAAATGTCAGCGGGGTCCCAGCTTCAATCAGAGCTGTGGAAAAATAAGTGGTAAGGCAGGCTGCACAAGGTGAGCTAAGATGGCAGGAGGGGCAGGGAGGGCTGGGGGACGCTGGGGAGCAGGCTGTGATAGGGTAGGGGCCTGACAGGGAATAGGAGCCTGAGGAGTCACAAGTGTGGGGGCGGCAGAGGGGGATGGAATGAAATACTTGTTTTCTTTTCTCAGCTTTTCAGTAACTTAAGAAAAAAAAATGTGGCGTCTTAATTTTTGTAGAAAGGAAAAGGGCAGGAAAAGGCAGCTGGCTGGGTTCTTGGTCCATTGTCACGGCAGGCTGCTTATCTGCTGGGCTGGGATTCTAAAGGAGCCTACTTTAGAGTGGGCCCAGCAAAGCTGAGAGAACAGAGAAGGGCTGGTGTGTGTGTGTGTGTGTGTGTGTGTGTGTGTGTGTGTGTGTGTGTGTGTATGTGCGTGTGTGTGTGTGCATGTGTGTGTCTGTGTGTGTCTCTGTGTGTATGTCTCTCTCTGTGTGTGTGTGTCTGTGTCTGTGTGTGTGTGTGTCTGTGTCTGTATATGTGTGTGTGTGTGTCTGTGTGTGTGTGTGTGTCTGTGTGTCTATGTGTTCTATTGACCACAGGAGCGGGAGTGAAACAGCAGGCTCCTCTGGGGGTGGGCAGAACTCAGATACCGCTTGATTGGGTCCCGCTCTGCTCCACTCAGGACACACGCCCTCAGAGCTGGTATCTGAAGACATGAGGTGGAACAAGGCATAGACCACGAGAACAGTGTGACAGTGCTGGGGAGGACCCATGGCTGCAAAGCAAGGGTGCGCTGAGCTAGCCTTCTCTCTTTTCCCCGTCTCTGTCTCTCTCAGGTAGTGCAGGCTGGCTTTAAACTCATATAGTTAGCTGAGGATAGCCTTGAATTTCTGGTCCTTTGCCTCACCCCATCCCCTGAGTTCTGGGATTGTGGGTTGTGCCATCATGCCTGGTTTATGCAGTGCTGAGGATTAAGCCCAAAGCCTCAAACACCAAGTGAGCATTGGCGTCTCTCCCTTTTCTCTGATAGTAGTAGCAGAGGGACAGGGGTAGGAAATTATAATAGAAAAAATTGATTTAATAAGACGTTCATTTGCATTTATGTATTTAAAATACTTCCATTAATTGAAAAGATTTTCTTCCATCTAAGGAAAGAAACAATAAAATGATACAAAGTGGTTTAATTAATCACAATAAAACTCAAAGATATTCATGCCTCACACATTTTGTCACATGGGTGTTTCCTGGGTGCAGTGCTCATCGCACCAGGTCATGTCTGGCACAGGTGTGACTGTCGAGGGCCCACAGCTGTAGCTTCTCTATTAACGATACATGAGCCAGGAGACCAAACTCTGCATTGCATACTCTGATAGGGTGAAAATCGCCCCCTACCCTGCCTTAGCCATGGGACACAGCCTCAAATCACCACTTCATGAGATAAGATGCCTTCAGGAGCATGAGGATGTCCTCAGGAGCATGAGGATGTCCTCAGGAGCATGAGTATGTCTTCAGGAGCATGAGGATGTCTTCAGGAGCATGAAGATGTCTTCAGGAGCATGAGGATGTCTTCAGGAGCATGAGGATGTCTTCAGGAGCATGAGGATGTCTTCAGGAGCATGAGGATGTCTTCAGGAGCATGAGGATGTCTTCAGGAGCATGAGTATGTCTTCAGGAGCATGAGGATGTCTTCAGGAGCATGAAGATGTCTTCAGGAGCATGAGGATGTCTTCAGGAGCATGAGGATGTCTTCAGGAGCATGAGGATGTCCTCAGGAGCATGAAGATGTCTTCAGGAGCATGAGGATGTCTTCAGGAGCATGAGGATGTCCTAAGGAGCATGAGGATGTCTTTAGGAGCATGAGGATGTCTTCAGGAGCATGAAGATGTCTTCAGGAGCATGAGGATGTCTTCAGGAGCATGAAGATGTCTTCAGGAGCATGAAGATGTCTTCAGGAGCATGAGGATGTCCTCAGGAGCATGAGGATGTCTTTAGGAGCATGAGGATGTCTTCAGGAGCATGAAGATGTCTTCAGGAGCATGAGGATGTCTTCAGGAGCATGAGGATGTCTTCAGGAGCATGAAGATGTCTTCAGGAGCATGAGGATGTCTTCAGGAGCATGAGGATGTCCTCAGGAGCATGAGGATGTCTTTAGGAGCTTGAGGATGTCTTCAGGAGCATGAGGATGTCTTCAGGAGCATGAAGATGTCTTCAGGAGCATGAAGATGTCTTCAGGAGCATGAGGATGTCTTCAGGAGCATGAGGATGTCCCCAGGAGCATGAGGATGTCTTCAGGAGCATGAGGATGTCTTCAGGAGCATGAGGATGTCCCCAGGAGCATGAGGATGTCTTCAGGAGCATGAGGATGTCTTCAGGAGCATGAGGATGTCTTTAGGAGCATGAGGATGCCCTCAGGAGCATGAGGATGTCTTCAGGAGCATGAGGATGTCTTCAGGAGCATGAGGATGTCCTCAGGAGCATGAGGATGTCCCCAGGAGCATGAGGATGTCTTCAGGAGCATGAGGATGTCTCCAGGAGCATGAGGATGTCTTCAGGAGCATGAGGATGTCTTCAGGAGCATGAGGATGTCCTCAGGAGCATGAGGATGTCCCCAGGAGCACGAGGATGTCTTCAGGAGCACGAGGATGTCCTCAGGAGCACGAGGATGTCTTCAGGAGCACGAGGATGTCTTCAGGAGCACGAGGATGTCTTCAGGAGCATGAGGATGTCTTCAGGAGCATGAGGATGTCTTTAGGAGCCTGAGGATGCCCTCAGGAGCATGAGGATGTCTTCAGGAGCATGAGGATGTCTTCAGGAGCATGAGGATGTCCTCAGGAGCATGAGGATGTCCCCAGGAGCATGAGGATGTCTTCAGGAGCATGAGGATGTCTCCAGGAGCATGAGGATGTCTTCAGGAGCATGAGGATGTCTTCAGGAGCATGAGGATGTCCTCAGGAGCATGAGGATGTCCCCAGGAGCACGAGGATGTCTTCAGGAGCACGAGGATGTCCTCAGGAGCACGAGGATGTCTTCAGGAGCACGAGGATGTCTTCAGGAGCACGAGGATGTCTTCAGGAGCATGAGGATGTCTTCAGGAGCATGAGGATGTCCTCAGGAGCATGAGGATGTCCTCAGGAGCATGAGGATGTCCCCAGGAGCATGAGGATGTCCCCAGGAGCATGAGGATGTCTTCAGGAGCACGAGGATGTCCTCAGGAGCATGAGGATGCCCCCAGGAGCATGAGGATGTCCTAAGGAGCATGAGGATGTCTTCAGGAGCATGAGGATGTCTTCAGGAGCATGAGGATGTCTTCAGGAGCATGAGGATGTCTTCAGGAGCATGAGGATGTCTTCAGGAGCATGAGGATGCCCTCAGGAGCATGAGGATGCCCTCAGGAGCATGGCATAATTGGAGCCATGTATTTAGTGTAGATGTGCTGTGGGTGCATATAGCAATGCAGGACCCCCCCCCCAAGTATACTTTTATAAGCTGTAAACTACCCCAAAGTGCCATCTTTTGGGGACACTACTCTCATCAGAGATGTGGATTTTGTATACTGAAGGATGTCACCTTTCTCTGACTCTCACAGGTCCCATGCATGCTGGGAGTGGCCCTGGAGTTGCTGGACCCAACAGTTCTCCCAGATACTCTAGTCTCCTCACAGGGCAGCATGCTTTTGGGGTCCTGGCCTTTCACTGGATACATGACGTATGCCCTCTGGACACTGCAGACGTCCTGTGAGAGGAGGACCGTCACCACAAACTGGCCTGTGCCCAGGTGGCTTGTGTCACCTCTGTAAATCCCCACTTTGCAATCACTGCCTTCTCCGGCTTTGTTTAATTTTAACATGTTCTATGGCGTCCTCTCTCCTGCTGCCCAGTCTGTGAGAACGTGTGGTACGTGAGGAAGGCTGTCCCTTCTTTCCCAGCTTTACTTCTCTGCCCCAGTTTAGAGAGGCCAAAGCTGCAGACCCACGCCTGCCTGGCAAGATGTCTCTGGAGATGTCCTGTCGCATGCTGTTTCTTTTTCTTTCCTTTTTTTTTTTTTAAAGATTTATTTGTTTATTATTATGTATACAGTGCTCTGCTTGCATGTACTCCTGCAAGCCAGAAGAGGGCGCCATATCACATTACAGATGGTTGTGAGCCACCATGTGGTTGCTAGGAATTGAACTCAGGACCTTGGGAAGAGCAGGCGGCGCTCTTAACCACTGAGCATCTCTCCAGCCCTGCATGCTGTTTCTTAAAGCTCATTCCTAGGATGGCTGGGTTTGTGTTTGATTCTGTATAACAAATACGGCAGCAAAACTCTTTAAAACGCTGGTTTCCATTAAGATATAGGAGTTTGCTTCTCATACAGAAGCCCGGTAGCTCCAGTCACTTGAGAGTTGGGGGCCAGCATCCTTCGTCTTTGGCTCCAACATGCCTCAGTTTTATCCTGTATCCGTTTATCTTCCATGAGTTACAGTGGCTGATGAAGCTCCAGCCATCTCTCGTGGGTGCTAGCCAGGAAGAGAAGGAAAAGAAAGAAGGGAGAGAGGTCTCTTCTCCCAGTGGAATCAGCTTCTTTACAGAGACATTCCCGCCCCCCTGGAAACTTTCATTGAGCAACATTTGTTAGGCACAAGGGAAGTGGGAAATGCCATTTTTATCTGGCGTGTTGCCAAATGAAACCACAGTTCTCAAAGGAAGGAAAAGGATGGGTTTTGGGTGGAGACCGCTGACGGATGCCCTCTGTCACGTGGTGCTGTTTCTCTCCTTTCCTCTTCCATTGCCTTCCCGGGGTCCCTTGACCACTAGCCCGGCTGAGTGTGCATGCCACGCTGCCCACTATCCCCACTCCCAACATTCCTCTCTTCGCTTTGGTTCCTTCCTCTGTCATTTCTCCCAGAAATCCCAGGAGGGCGGGATTTCATATGTATGTGAAGATGGGAGCAGGACAGACCTCGTTCATGTGGTGGACTGTCCAGCTGGGTGGCGATGAGCACTGGGTGTGCCGCTGGAACCTTTCCGACACTCCCTTACTCCATATGTGAGGTGGAGCTACCAGTGGTGCAGAGTGGGGAAGAGGAGGCGTGGAGAGAGCTCAGCTCAGAGCCTGGCACACAGCAAGGGCATCGGAGTTAGTTTGGAGGGGGCCTTGTAGGCATGGTCTTTAGGGGGATCGTTAGGCAGTGATTGGTTTCCTCCTGAAAAATTCTCATCAGTCAACAAATATTTGTGGAGTATCTGCTATCCATCAGGGTCTCCATGGCCTCTTAATGCCCTACTCTGGAAGTGGCCTTCTACGGCGAGAGTGCCTTTGTTTGAGTGAGACAGAAGTACACCGTATGGTGGACAGTCTGTGCCCCAAGCCTCTCGCATACTCAGGCCATGTGAACCTTCTAGGTGTTTGACTGGGACTCTGCCCCAGTAGTGGACTCACAGACTGCATCTCTCTCACATTCAGTCCTTGGGTCTGCTGCTCCTCTGTTGTTGGAGAGGAAGGTGTGTCCTTGTTAGAAGTGACCCGAGCAGAGATGCCTGTGTTCTCCCACAAGCAGGAGGAAACCCACAAAGGAAAGCCACTGCTTGGTAGTTGGGCTTTCTTGTTCCTTCTGGGTGGCCTGGGTGAGGCACAGGCCTGCAGTGAAAGCCAAAGCAGCTCTTCCCAGCATCTTTAGGGACAGGCTCATGGCCTGTCCCCTTCCAGTGAGTGGCTGAGTGGTTGAGAGGTCATGAGTGAGATTTTGCATCACCCTCAGATTATAGAGCCGCTCTCCTGTGGCGTGGGACGGTATGCTGAAATGGTTCGAAGCCCCTTTCAGCCCGGAGAAGGCAAGTGATGTTAGACTGTGGCCCTTGGCCTTGGGCTGGAGCTGAGTCCGCCTGGGTGCAGCTGGTTCTGTGCTTGGCTCTGTTGTGGCTCTTTCTGGCCTGCATCCTCCACCTGTAAAGGGAGGGAAAGCTTTGCCCAAAAGCCGGAAACACAAATAGGATTACACACCAAAGGCTGCCTTAAGCCATCCTGAAGGAGCCAGGGAAGAGGAGCAAGGTTCAGCAGAATGTGTGGAGCTCAGCGTTCTCACCTGGGAGCAACCGAGAGCCCAGAAACAGCATCACAAAGGGGAGCAGGAAGCAGGTTCGTATGCAGAGAAAGACTCACCCCGGAAGTTGTTTCCCACCCGACACTGCCCTCATGCAGTTCTGCTACACCCCATTTAACTCCACAGAGCTTGGGCTTTTGTTGTCAGTAGAGAGAAAGGTCCCACGAGAGTTGCTGGCTCTGTAGAGGGACATTTCTTCTGTCCAGTGGAGAAGATAGCAGGACGGATACACAGCATGTCTGAACAGGCCCCACAGGGTGATTTCTGAGGCAATTTCAAGGTCATGAGAAGTAGGAAAGTAACAATGAATCCAATCCCTGGTTTGTCTTTCTGCAAGGCATGTGTCTGCATTATGGGAGCTGCAGGCAGCATGGGTGGGATGTACAGGTGCCCTCGGGATATATGGAAATGATCCTGAAAGGCTAGCATGTTACTTTCCCCAGGACCTCTTCGGATTTGAAGGGAGTCCCCTCCTTTCACGGGGAGTTTCCATCTGAGATGCCCATCATTGGGGTTGGGCTTGAAGCATTACAGCTCTGCAGGTGAACAGGGAGTGGGGTGGCTTAATCCGACACCATCCTAATGGCATGGGGTTGCCTTTCAGCCTCTGAACAAAGATCATACAGGGAGCACAGCTGCAGAACACATGTGTTAGCCTCCATGGGGGCAAGTGGGGCCTCTGGCACATCTCCCCCTGCAGCCAGCCAGCCTGCAACAGCTTTGTGCCTCAGTTTCCCTAAACGCACACTTCCTGGGGAAGAGGGTGTGATTCACCATGGCACAGGGCAGCTACCTGCCAGGAGCCACTTCTGAGTCAGTCATGGATGGTGGGGACTCCAACCTCCTTCGAGTTGACCCTGGGCTCTGAGACTCAGCCCCTGTACTGGGCTCCAGCCCTCTCTTCCTTTGCTCAGTCCCACTTTCTGCTTCCTTCACTTCCTCCCCTGTTCTCTCTGCTGGAATGTACTCTTCCTGGGACTCTGTGAGGCTCCTCCCCCTGACGTTTCATCCCTCATCACACAGGTCTAGAACCTGCTCTCAAGTTGCCATGGCGACAGGAGCCTCCCCTTCCCTCCCTCCCTCCCTCCCTCCCTCTCAGTGGCAGTACCTTGCTCTGTCTACTGATTGGCACACATCCATTTCTAACATCTTGATGGGTATTGGTTTGCCCACCAGACTGAGCCATTGCCCATTGCCTGTGTTGCTGCCTGCCCTGGCCTGGCCAGGCTCAGCATTTGGGTTAGATCATCAACAATGGCAAAGACAGAGCTGTTGAGATGGCAGGGTGTGGGAACACGCCTCCTCATCTGCTTAGCGGTCCCAGGTTACTTGTTATGCCCGTTATATAGAAGAAAGAGAGGTTAAGTACAGTATAGAGTCACTCAGCAGGAAAGAGGAAGAATCAGGAATCAGCCCAAGACCTGGCTCTTTCTTACTTGATGTCAAAGACCCACTGGGTTTGTGCTATGCAGGAGGACAGGAGCCTTGTCCCTAGAGCCTCCCTTTGCCATAAGAATAGACTGTCCCTACTGGCCTCCATGCCCCTCGCTGCCTATAGCTCCTCAGGTTTCATTCTAGAGGTTTCCCTTACCAGCGAGTGAGGACAGGATGACCCTACCCTGGTGGGGAGTTGATTCTGAGAGGGACACACGCATGCGTGCACGCAGCACTCATTTCCACCTCTGCCTGGGATTCATCAAGCAAAAGGCAGATCACCCGCAGGCCTCACACTTATCAGCAGAGCCTGACACCTCTGGCCATGGGCAAATTATCCCCTGCAGCCTGGCAGGCTCAGGAGAGCGTGGGACACAGCCCTCCTGCCCTGAGAGTAGAGGGCTGGGCAGCCACACGCTGTGTTTTCCATTTGCACATCTGTGCTTCTTCATCTCCACCTCCAGGGGTGGAAAGGGGGGGCTCCTGGGGGCTCTCTCTGGGACCTCTCATCTCCCTCTCTTTCCTTTCCCTTCCAGTTTCTTCTCCTTGTTCACTCTTTTCGTCCAATTTTCTCTGTCTGTCAGCTTTCCATCACCGTGACAAAATATCTTAAGAAATTAAAAAGGATTTGTTTGGGCCCTTGGCGGCAGTCCATGGTCACATGGCCCTGTGGCTCTGGGCCTGTGGCAGGGGTGGCATGGCGGAGCAGATCTGCTTGTCTCATAGAGGCCAGGAAACAATGAAAGGAAGAAGCAGGATCCCAGCGTGCCTTCCAAGGATGCCTCCGTCCCCCAGAGGCTTCTCTGTGGCAAAGCCTCTTGCACACAGCCCTAGGGAGCATTCAGATCTAAATTATAGCATTTTCCTCAGTTCCATCCCTAGCTCTCTCTGTCTCTTCAGGTTTCTTCGGCCTCTCACACAGGGCAGCATCTGTGCCAGCCATGCATGGATGCTGTTCCCCATGGCTGCGGCCATCACTTCGCACTTTTCCAGCTGATAAGTGGGCGATTCTGGCCTGGAGCTCTGGGTTTAGGTTGGGGTTTCCTTACTGGTCCTATAGTGAACTTTCCATTGGCCTCTGGCTACTCTCAGGGGTTAGCATGAGGATAAGGGAGGACATTATGCCGGGCCTTGGCTGCTTCTCTACCTAATTGAGTTGTCAACCAGAACTAACCATCTCTAGAAGGTCAGAGGTCTACTCTGGTTTAGCTTTCTCAGAAGTAACCATCCTTTGCACGACGCCGGGGCCCTGCTGTCATTCCTCCTACCAGGGTCTTGAGATGAGGTAATGTGCTAGAAACTCCGAGAAACTAGTGACTGCTTGCCGTGGACCACCCTGCCCACTTCCCCATCACAACTTGTTCATGCTCAGAGACTGCATAATGCAGGCTTACACATGGTCATGTGTCTGAAATCGGCTTCCAGCTCAAACCCTTTACCACAGGAACCCACAGCTTACCTTTTTGTCTTTCAAACCCACAGGGGATTAGAAGGAATGTCAGATCCAGGGCGGCAAGAAGTCCCCAGACACCGCTTATCCCAGAGAGCGACTAACACTCTGTTCTTCGTTGGCACAGCTGCTCAGTGATTCTCATGCCATTTTTGATAAGAATATGTCTAACGTGTATTATATAATTACACGGGTTATAAAACAGAGGGTCTTGAGTATAATGTGACCTTGTGCTCATGGCTTAGTGTCAACCTTATAACGGCTTACTGGCACAGTGTTGCTTGAGTTTTCGCTGCCTGCTTCCAAATTCATCTGTCACTACTGACATGTGTGAGCTTTTGGAAACTTCCCCGCCCACTTGTCCATCACTTTAATGATCCCAGCGTGCGGAGACAGTGTGGCAGGGTGTGCACTCTGTAGTCAGACAGCCTGGGATGGTTACCATGCCTCTGTTACAGTATCTGAAAAGTGGATAGGGTGACAACAACCTTAAACAAACAAACAAACTTTAAAGCCATCAGCAGTGGGGCATACCTTTAATCCCAGCACTTACAAGGCAGAGGCAGGAGGAATCTTTGTGAGTTTGAGGTCATACTGATCTACATAGCGAGCTTCAGGAAAGCCAGGACTAAATAGAGAGAGAGACCTATTTTAAAAACCTAAAATATAAAGCAACTAAACTTTAAGGTGCTGGAGGCATAGCTCAGGTGGCAGAGCACTCATCTAATGTTCTCAACTCCCGAGGTTGACCACAGCACACTGTATAAAGTAGGCTGGCGGTCCATGCCTGTGATCTTAGCAACCAGGAGGACCAGAATTTTAAGACCAACCTGAATTACATGTGACCATTCCTTTAAATATATATATATGGCAGAGTCTCTCTGTGTTAGCCTTGGCTATCCTGGACTTATTCTGTAGATCAGGCTGGCCTTAAACTCACAGCAATCCACCTGCCTCTCCCTCCTGAGTGCTGGGATTAAAGGTGTGAGCCACCATGCCTGGCTTCCTTTAAAATATTTTAAGACACCATTATAACACATATCTTTATTTCTAACACCCAGGAAACAAAGCCAAGAATCATGAGTTTGGGGCCAGCTTAGGGCAGTTATGGAGAGACTCTGTCTCAGAACAAAAATGAATGAAACCCAACCAACCAACCAACCAACCAAACAAAAAAAAACCCAACAAAATAAATGAAAAATTAAAAATCATCATTGTTACGGCTGTGCGTTTATCTCGGTGTTAAGGTGCTTGCTTTGTATGCCTAAGGATTGAGTTCCCAAATCAGGGGGGCAAAGTAAAATATAGCATGAGTGAGACCCTAGGTACAATTCCCAGTGGGAGGAAATGAAGCAAGTCTTTAGTTTTTAGAGTTTCAGGTTTCCAGAAAAACTGGGAGGAAATGAGAAGTTCCCCACAGCCTGGCTCCCCTCACACGCTTACTCTCACATCCCACACAGCCAACAGAGGGATGCTTTTGTAAGATGTTCCAAGACCTAAAGGATGTGGGTCTATAAAACACATGAAACACGTGACTCAGTTCCAGACACATGATAGATACCACAGGTAACACAGTTAACACCAGCAGCACTGACAACTGTAATGACAGCCGCTGCCACTGTGAGCAAGGTCCTCAGTATTAGGAACATGCCAGGCACCATCTCAGCACCTCCTTATACTGGCTGCGTCTGGACAAAGAGGAATATCTAGCCTCAGTGGAGAAGGCTCAGGTCCAAGTTGCCCCTCCCCCCCCCCCAGAAGAAACTTAGTGATGCAGAGTGTGCTCAGCACACGTCTGTCATGAGGCTCTGGGTCACAGTGTGCTCCCCAGACCTCTAGTGTATGTTACAAGCAGGAATCTCTGCAGTTTGGGAAAAAAAAAAAAAAAAGCAAAGGAGCTGATTAAACTAGATCTGGACTAGACCGGGAAGGTCGAAGGTGGCTGAGATCCAAGGTACGCGAGTAGAGGAAGCTCGGAGGTTCAGGACCAGGGACAGCAACACGCCTAGCCGTTTCCCGCGCTCCTCCGGGTTGCCGTGGGGTTTGATGAGTCTAGGTGTTTTCTTTCTCCGAGGGTTCCCTTCTGTGTCGTGTTGAGGGGACAGAGTTACAATTGCAGACCTCACTTTCCTCCTGAAATGCTCCCGAAGTCAAGGGACTGATAGGGACCCGCCCTGCTCCTCTACAAGACCAGGGAACAGTGGGACACGGTTTTTAGTATAATAAAACCGAGGGCGGGCAGGATGAGAGGGCTAGGAATGCTTCAGTGCTCAGCGATGTGCGCTGGCCTCCCTTGTAGGCTGCTTCTTCCGAGACATCTGTCCTGGCATTGGCTGCCCTGCCACGCTGGCCAGGGTCCCAGCTTCTTCCCGTAGAAGTGCAAACTGGCATCTGCCGCAGCTTGGCCACTCGCCTTGTTCAGAGCCCCCTCCCCAGCACAGCATAGGCCCTCCCTATTGAGCCCTGTCTCTCCTTCCCTTGGCTCTCTCTCTTAACAAACTGCACTCAACCCTGCTTCCCCGTGCCAGTGCCATCCAAAGAATCTGCTCTCTGTGTCGAAATGGGCTGAGCAGAAGAAGAGGCAACAAGATGGAGTCTGCATGCTGGCCAGTGTGTGCACGCCTCAATTCTCTACCTCCCCCGCGCCCCCTTACACACACACACACACATTCACACACACACACACACACTCACACACACACTCACACACACAAACACACACATTGGCTCAGCTCATCTAAGCACTGAGCAGTGTGTGAGGTGGGTGGGTCGACCATCTGCACAACGGTCTCTGTGCCCCCGTGCCAGGCTGGGAGTGTGTGCATAATTGTCCTGTAAAAGCAGCGCCGTGTCAGAAACAGAACAATCTACCAAATGTCATTTTGCTAAAAGCCAATTTGCTGAAGCCAATTCATGGAATGGCCGATTTGTCCAAAGATCGATGCATCAAGTTGACTGATTTCTTTAACTCTCTGGTGGGAGTCTGTCTCCTGGCTTGTGTTTCCTCGCATATCAAAGACCTGCTCTGTTGGTCTCTGCCCCAGCTCCTGGTGTTTGGACTGAGGTAAACCTGGCCCCAGCTTACCACTACAGCTGCAGGGAGCCAGAGCAGGCAACCAGGAGTCCCTAGGCCACACAACAAGGGAAACAGCTCTTGCTTTAACAATGTTAAAAACAAATAAAACACTCCCCAAAACAGTGCTAAAAAATAACAAAGAAATGTGTTGGTCCCTTGACTGGCTGACCTGTGACTTGGCCTTGGAGAGGTGACCCAGAAGGGATGACCTATTTGTATCCGCCAGCCTCTTTTGGGGATATAGGTGAGTGCCTTTTGGGGATATAGGTGAGTGCCTTGCTTTTCCCCTTTACAGCCTTCTCTTTGTGGAGACTGTGAGGCTGGGAGACGGTGTAGCATCTAGCTGAGCCTCAGAACCAGCTGATGTTTGGTCTCACTCAGGTGACTCACCATAAGAAGCCCAGGGCCCCACAGAGCAGGGTAGCCCACCCTTTTTGAAGACAGGGTCTTACTATGTAGCCTTGGCTGTCCTGGATCTGGCTACACACACCAAGCTAGTCTCGAACCCATAGGGATCCGCCGGCCCCTGCTTCCCAAGTGCTGGTGTCAAATGTGTGCACCTTCTTATCTCATAGCTTTACCCTTTCATCGTTTTTAAGCCTTTCCTCTGGTTCCCTTTATCTTACTTTATAACAAAACCCAGGAGCCATTTTCCTTCCTCCCTGCAACACGGTGAGAACGGCATTCAGAATTCTGCCAGATGCTCCCGTCCTCCCTCGCCCCCTCCCTTCGCTTGCCCTTGTTTTTCTGAGGCCCGTGTCCTCCAGTGCCGTGATCTGGTCCTCCCTGGAGGTCACATCCCTGAATCCCAGCACAGTGCCCAGTCTTTAGGAACTGTGGAAGTGTACTGTGGAGTGTGAGAGCAGAGACCCTGGCAAGTATCACAGTGGAGTCTAGCACCATTGCCCACCCAGGAGATGCTTCTTCCCAGTTCAGCCTTTCCCCATCCTGGTGAAGGTAGCCTTGCCTTGTCCTCAGCCACTTTCATCACATGGATCTGTGCTCTCATCATATGGTTGGGATCCAAGCTTGCCACATTTTGACAGTCAACAGAATAGGACGGAACGGTCCTATGTCCTAGGGGTACATCAGTTGAGTGGGACTCCAACCTCAGAGCCCTCTTGCCTTGGCTGAGCCTGTCAGTTTGTGAGAGAAGGCTGCTTTGTTGGGGGATCTCTTTTTGGGGGTGTTTCTTTTGTGGGAGGAGTCGATGTTCACAGCTGCCCAGCATATAAGCCAGTATCAAACCAGTATCACAGGATGGTTTATGGCATAACTAGCCAGGCCACTTAGTGCCTTTGTTTGGTGAGGTTTTTGCAGTCTTAGTGGTGCAAGTGTGTGAACCACAGAACAGCTGGTGGCCTCACAGTGGGAAGGGAGGGAGTTTTCTGCTGATGCCAGTAGGTACTGGCCTATCAGGCACTCAGAAAACAGGGGAAGACCCAATTCCTTGGTGTGGTGAGTGTACAGCCTGCTCCCCCAAACACCTGCTGGTGGGCTTGTGCTAAGCAGTGCTGGACAGTGTCTCCCAGTGTCTCCCCTGCTTCCAACCCCAGCTGCAGTGTAGAAAGGGCCTGCAGCATAAATGTAGTCAGCTGGTTACCCCCACCTCCGTGACTCCCCCACCCCTACCCCGCATAAAGTCCATGCCTCACAAGAGAGGCCAGTACAGTAGCTGTTTTTCTCCCTCGATAAAGCAGAGGTATTGGACCCCCGCTGATTTGAAATGATGCCTGGCTGGTGCAGTGTGGTTCGCTCCAGCAGTAGGTGAGAACATCAAAACATTTAATGCTTCTCTCTGCCACATGCAGCCCTCCAAATCTGACATGCTCTAGTTTGCTGTAGACATTGCTAGAGGCAAAAAAAAAAAAAAATCTGTCCAGTTGTCCCAGGTACCAGGGTTGACCTGTTGAACCATTGATCTAGGTTCCCGGGAGCTGATCTCCTCCATGCAACAATGTGAGCTGATGTTGTGTGGTACAGGGCATTAACCACCTGTGGCACACACGCATGGACACTGGGAACTTCCTATATGTCTTGACTGGAGTCCAGCCCAAACTAGTAGGAGGCTACCTGGTGATTCCCAAACCCCAAGCTCCATGTTCTCACAATGACCTGGGTCTCCCATGCCTCTGCTCCAACCATGACAGCTACGTGAGCTTTCTGAAGACTAAGCCACCCCTTACATGTTACATGCTCCTGGGGTCAATTGTTTGGACAAGGAGCTCAATGCACATGTGGCTGGCTTGTTGTCCTCTGGGCCCAGGTCTACAGCCCAGCAGTGTGGTTACCAGGAAGCCATGGGTAAGGTGCCCAGGAGCACTGTGCTGTGCTGAACCTCCCTGCGGCTTGAAGAGCCACAAAATAACAAGCTTTGTAGTGGGGCAGCAGGTCCATGTCAGAGCCCAGAGTCCAGCCTGGCCTTGGCTGGTGTCCAATGTCCTGCCCCCACTGGGCCCCACTAATCCTCTCAGAGGTGGTGTGCCTGCTGAGACCAGTTAGAGGTTAGAGCCTAAAGGGGATTAGCAGCATGAACATGGGGTCCTGACCTTGGTTCCCTTCCTTGTCAGAGTGTGGAAGGGGCCAGGGATGTGCACTTGGGGAGAGTGCCTAAGGCAAGGAGAGGCAGAAAGTGGTTGGACCCCTGTACCCAGTGGGGGATGGCTCAGGGTAGAAACTTGGCCTCCTCAGCATCCTTGGCCCTTGGGAGTGGGATGCAGGCTAGACTGGGGGAATCTCGCCAGCAGAACCCTTACCATACTCCTTAGAACAGACTTCCTTCTCTGGAGGTTTCCAGGATAGAAGATGCTTACCTCCCTCAGCGGCTGCCCAGATCCCTTGCTGGATGCAGTGTTCCATTTGGATGTGGGAAGGGAAGCAGAGTCAAGATGATGTCATCCACAATTCCAGTTTCTTGTCTGATGCTGCTCTGCCTTTTAGGGGCCATCTGCATGACAGAACAGGCACAAGGAACCTCAGGACACAGGCTGGGATCTGGGGGCTCCATTCCTGCCCCAGGCTTTGCCTCCCTGGCCCTGCATCCTGTCCCAATCCCTTGCTCTGGCCAGGGTATGGGAGGGGTCAGAACGGGAAATCCTAGTTCGTTTACTTCAGTTAAGGTTACAGAGCATTTGCAATCCCGTGATACACTGGGAGCAAGAGCGATGTCAGCTGGTGGAAGATTATGGAGAAATGGGTGCTAATTAAACATCCATACATCAGCCCAATACACTTCTATTCGCAATGTGAATTTGTGTTGAAAAAGGAAGCGTGTGTGTGTGTGTGTGTGTGTATGTGTGTGTGTGTGTGTGTGTGTGTGTGTACTGGGATCTGTAGGAGAGGGAACAGTTAGGAGCTCAGGAAAGGGACTGTAAACTGAGCTAGGAAAGCTAAAGATGTTTCTAGGTCTGTGGCTGCCCGGCACCTTATAATGCCCAGCCAGAGCTTGCTGAACGTTTCGTCCACGGAATCCGCTGTGGGTTTTATCCAACATACCTTGGCTTCCCAGCTTTGCTACCCTTCTTCCCCCTCCCCCCCCTTATCAGAAACCTCTTCCTGACCTTTGGACAAGCTCTGCTCTCCTTCCTCCCAGCCATGGTGGTCTTTGCTGGCTGGAACCTCCATATTACCAGATCACGCACCGCTCTCCCGGGGGTCCTCTTTTTCTTCAGATACATGCCTGGCCGTTCTCATTTTGAGGGTCTTGTGACAACCACCATGGAGAATGGTTGGGTAACTTGAGTTTGAGGATGACAGAAAGCTGAGGGCTGGGGGAAAGCCCAACGCTGTGCTGTGGGGGATTTCCACACAGGCTGTGTGCAAGCAGGGATGAGTGGCTTTAGCTCGGGGTGGGGGGTGGGAATTTGACAAAGACAAGGGAAGTTGACAAAGACAAGGGCAAGTTAAAGTGCCCCCCAAAAAGTGAGCCTCTGCCTTGCTTAGAGAATAACATCAGTTTATCAAACCCAGGGAAAGCTTCTGGCGCACCCTAGTGGCCACTCTAGAAACAACTGTGAGGCCTCAGGGAAAGTAGGGACAAAAGCCTTTCCTGACCGCTGATAAATGGAAATGAGGTTTAAACATTAAACTGTGCACTCACAGGATCTTCACTGGGCCCTGAATGACAGACGGTGTCCATTCTACAAAGCCCTCTGGGTTCTCTGGGTCCACTGCTGGCGGATGGCAGAAACAGTTGAACCCTTAAATCTTCCCGCTGCTTCCTTTGATGTCAGCCAGCTCCCTAAAAAATATTATTATTTTAATATATTTACTTTACATCCCAATTGTAGTCCCCTTCCTTGTCTCCTCCTGGTCTCACTCTCCCTCCCTCTTCCCTTATCCCCTCCCCTAGTCCTCAGAAAGGGGGAGCCCTCCTCCCCTACCAACTGACCCCAGCCTATCAAGTCTCATCAGGACTGCCTGCATCCTCTTCCTCTGTGGCCTGGGCAAGAGAGAAATGATCAGTGAGTGGGCACTAGAGTCCATGTCAGAGACAGCCCCTGTTTCCCATATTAGGGGACCCACATGGAGACTGAGCTGCCGATCGACTACATCTGAGCAGGGGTCTAGGCGTCTCCACGCATGGTCCTTGGTTGGTGCATCCGTCTCTGCAGTCCCCCACCCCACCCCCCGACCCATATTTGTTGGCTCTGTCGGGTTTTGAGACTGCCAAGACTTGCCTGTACCTGCTGGCCTGTATGCTGCCTCTTCTGGGTTTGCAAGCCTTCGGTCTGGTCATTTAAACAGGAGAGAGACTTCCTGCTGTAGACTGACTGGCCGGGACTTGCCTGGCCTTCCCAAGTGGGGTTACCCTCCTATCTCCCCTGCAAGCTCTCAGTGTCCCACGCTATCTGCTCTGTACTCTGGGAGCTTTGGCCCCAGGGCCGTGTCCACAAAGGGTGGAACCCCCAGCCTCTCCGGCCAGGCTTAGTAGGCTCTGCCTTGACTCAGTTGTTCCAGGCTGTGCCAGGCCTCCCAGCTGCCCTCACTCCTCGCCTAGCTCCTGGTATGAGTGTTTGCAGAGTCAACTTCCTGAGACACACTTTGACACAAACCCTATTTGTTATAAGGACCCAGTGTTACCGCCGAGGCCGCGCTGCCCTTTTTCATAAAGCCTTGTGGGAGAATTCTTGTCTCAGCTGAGTGCCCAAACAGACATTCGGATCCATTTAGACTGTATATAGATCATGTGCCCTGCTGATCCCCCTTCGTTGGTTGCTCTCTGGAAGCACTGAGCCCCCTGTGAGTCACATGGCATTATTCAGAGCACCAGCCATTGATTTTTCTTCTCTTTGCTGAGTTCCTTTCTTCCCCACCCCCCACCCCGCCTGCTCTTGCTGGCTTGTAAATCCCTGCAAGCTACTGTAAAGTCTGCACAGGACAGGCTTGGGCTCCATTGATTGGCTATCGATTGAGATAACAAGCCTTTCAGGCAGGGCTGGATTACAGGAGAAACAGCTGGGAGTCTCTCCCAGGCTCTGCCAGTGGGTGAGCTGCCTGCTGTGCTGGGGGTGGGGGGTGGGGCTCCTGGAGTTGCTGCCTCCCCGTGTACCTCCACGTTCTCTAGGGCACAACCCCCCTGCCTTATCTGTGTACCCCACATTCTCTAAGGCCCTGAAGGTGGCTGGTAGCTCGACTTTATCTTCTCCCCACCTCCCGAATTCCTCTGTTAGCGGTGGTCCCTCACTTCAGGGATGTCAAGAGCCCCAAAGAGCCAAGCCCCTCAACAGAACATGTGTCTGAGCCTATTCATGCTACCGTAAAGAATACCACAAGCTGGGTGGCTTTAAACAACAAAAATGTCTTTCTCAAGGTCCGCAGTGGTAAGATTCCCAGTTTGGTGTGTGGGGAGCACCCACTTTCGGATTCACAGAACTCAGACACCATTGCATCCTCATACAGTAGTGTAACCGAGGGCCTAACACTATGTGGGTGCAGGAACATCTAGTGTTGGCACATCCCGTCCCTCCTCTCTGCAAGGCTCAGGGAGGGCGGGGGCCCTTCCTACCTGCAGGCTTTCCCCTTGACTATCCTTCAATTGCCCACTGATGGCGAACAAGACAGAAAGAGAGTTGGTGATCTGGGTTCTATAGTAGTTGGAGGGTCTAGCCTGGGGTTCTCTTGCAGTTGGTTGGGGTCAGGGGCGAGGGCAGGCAGCCAGCTGGGGCTGCACTGTCTGCAGGAAGTGGGCATAAAGTTCTTGTGCTCTGATGTTTGCAATCCCCTAGGGTAGACCGGGAAGCCAATCCAGCCTAGTTGAAGACAGAGTGGACCACTTGGGTCTGTTTTCCCCGCAGCAAGACAAAGCAGAAGCCAGGGCACCTGAGGGCCATGGGGAGCCCCTGCCTGTGTGTCTCTGCTCAGCTCCTTCCTATGCAATTGGGGCTTAGCTAACGATGGGGGCCCTGCTAGGGCTAATCACAGTCACTGGGAGCTTCTCTCTAACCATCCTCTATCCAGACCGGGGTGTGGGGGATGGTTGTGACTAGAGACAGAGTGTCCCAGGGTCTGTCAGGACAGGAAGCTCCTCTCTAACTCCACCATTTGTTCACTCAGCCACAGTTTACAGAACAGCTAAAGCCATCCAGACTCGGGTATGTGGTCAGCCATGAGCCACTGCCCTCACTTCTCGCCATGAGTCCCTTGACTGGTACCCTCTCTTTCTCTGCTCATCCCCCAGGGACCTGAGTGAGAATGCTCTCCAGGCTGTGCCCAGGAAGGCTTTCCGGGGAGCCACAGACCTCAAAAATCTGTGAGTAGAGGCCTGAGATGGCCACCCAGGCAGCATCCTCATCTGTGTCATATGTTCTAAGCCCCCTTAGAGGGACAAAGCTGTACCGTCCCTTGATTGTGATTCTGTATGACAGGGCGTGTGCTCTGGGGACTGGGTTGAGGAAAATATGAACTGTGGCATGCCAGTCCACATTCCCAGCCTCTGGTTCTCTGGTGCCTCCTGGCTTTTGGGGGGGGTTAGGAGTTGGGTTTCGTCTCCTCCAGTCACCCTGCACAAGCTGCTGCAAGTCAGTTAACATCGCCAAGCCTCCATACATTGTTCAAGAAAACAATGTGCCCCCCACACGCTTATTCTGCGGTTGAGATGAGATGTGGAAATGCGTATGTTCTGTCGAGTACTGTTTAAATGCAAGGGTTTATTAGTATTCAAATTTATTCTGGTCCAGGCTTACCACCTCCTGAGGGCTGGCTACAGAGATGGCAAATGCCTGGCATGCTTGTCACACACACCCCCTCCCATGCCTGTAGCAGACATTGGTAATCGATCACCACATTCTTTCCCACTGAACTCAGATCTCAGCTTCCGTTTGCTCTGAAAGCAGCACTCCAGGTAGCCAGTGCTAGCCGATCTCACTTGGCATTCAGCAGGATTCTGGCTGCCATCCCCTGCTGCCATTTCTCCTGGGTGACTCTCATTTGTCAGCTGCCAACACACTCTAGGTGGTCTCCAAACTGTAAGGGAGGGATGCTTGTTTCCCAAGGGGCACATAGGGCTGGGGCAGAAGAATGTAATACGACTTTTATTTCTATTTATTGTCTTAACTGGAAATAAGAAGAAATCAGCTTTTATTAATAGATCCTTTGGACTGACACACGTAACAAATGATTGATGCTATGACTCTCTTCTTTGAGAATAACGGAGTGCTCTGTCCGAATGTTCAGCGCCCGTTCTGGGCAATGCTTCCTCACCTCTTACCTCACAGCTCCTCTCTGCTTTACAGACAGCTGGACAAGAACCAGATCAGCTGCATCGAGGAAGGGGCCTTCCGCGCCCTGCGGGGACTGGAGGTTCTGTAAGTAAAACCCAGGGCAGGCCATGGCTGGGGAGCTGGTGCAGGAGGCCGAGTTCAGGGTCACACCTCAGCTGCGGCGTAGGCTTCCTGCTCAAAGTCCTCCCAGAGAGGGGTGTTTGGCAGTTACCTACCACGGAGGCTGAGAAGTGGCTCTTCTGTGTGTGTGTGTGTGTGTGTGTGTGTGTGTGTGTGTGTGTGTGTGTGTAAGTTGGTGTTTCTTCCATGGTTCTTCCCAGCTCTGTCTCCCTGTCCTCCCAGACTTAGAGTCCATGGTATGACAAGAGTGCAGGCACCCGCTCAGCTCTGGGCTGTCCCTCTACCTCCATATCCAGAGCAGGGCTGGTCCCCTCTGGGTAAAATGCCACACCTGGCATGAGCACCTTTATTTGAGCAGACGTGTTGCCTATAAACCCATCTGTCCCTTTCAGGACCCTGAACAACAACAACATCACCACTATCCCTGTGTCCAGTTTCAACCACATGCCCAAGCTTCGGACCTTGTGAGTCACTTGGGCAGTGGGGAGAGGGTGTGGCCGGGGCTGGAGGTGCCAGCCAAGGTAGCCTGAGATCTGAAATTGATAGGCACCCAACGTTCCTTGTGCTTGGTTTTTCCTTGGGCAACAAACGACTTGCCTTTGGCCTTGAGATTGAGGTGGGTGATCTGTGCAAAGGACCACGTGAATTCCAAGAGATGAGGCCACGCAATAGAGCAGGCTGTGAGAGAGGGGAACCAGGAAGGGTTTCTTGCATCAGGGGACAGTCCTGAGCTGGGACTGAGCCTCCCGTTCAGGGAGGGGAGGAGGAGGAGGCCTGCTGCTGATTCATGGGGGCTCTGTTGCTGTGAGCTGCTGTCCTCCTGTAGCCGCCTGCACTCCAACCATCTGTTCTGTGACTGCCACCTGGCCTGGCTCTCTCAGTGGCTGAGGCAAAGGCCCACCATCGGGCTCTTCACCCAGTGCTCCGGGCCCGCCAGCCTTCGGGGCCTCAACGTGGCAGAGGTGCAGAAGAGCGAGTTCAGTTGCTCAGGTGGGTGCCACGTCCCTGATCTTCACTTGCTGTCACCTCCTGTGCTGACCGCTGCTTCCTCTGCCCCACGCCTTGCTTACGACGAATGGTGCTGTTACCTCACTGTTATATGCTCACTTGTGCCCTCTGTCACCTCCTCTCTCTGCCCATCACCTGTGGGCTATGTCATCGTCCCCTCCTGCCTATCTCTTTCCTTCTGTTCTCACTCATCTCTTTTGGTCTATATGTTTTCTTTCTTGCTTCCCCCCTCCACCCAAGTCTACTTCCATGCCCTGTGTTTCTCCACTCTCTGTACCCTTCTGTCCCAGTCTCTGTTCCCTCTACTCTCACCCCATGCTTTCTCCTGTCCCTTATGCCAGTCGCTGTCTTTTCTACCCTCTGTCCTTTCCCCCTTCTAGTGCCACCCTTCTCACCCATTGCTTCACCATGGCCACATGAATGGACTGTACCCCTTGCCTTCCAGTGAGGGGCGGCAGAACTCTGCTCCTTCCACGGAGGGGGGGGGATGTCTATGCATTTGTTCCACATAGTAACATGCCCAAGAGTGAATATACTAACGATGGTACATCATAAAGTGCAGTCAATAGGGCAAACTACTTACGTCCACAATGAGGTCAATCTCAGAGATGTTATAAGTGGAGGAGACTCCCTTGCGAGGCCGCTTAGGTGCTGTTCAAGAGCCACAGATCTTCAGTGCTGCATCTCAGAATAGCAATAGTCTTTAGGGAGGAGCCAGAGGAGTCTTCTTGGGGATAGAAATACCAGTCTGGCTAGTGTGTCAACCAGTTGGGCTTCATATGTTATACCTCAGCGTTTAGAAGCATCAACTCTGACATCACACAGTACGCATGGCCCTGCCTTTGACACTCAGCCATGTGAATTTCTACCAGTTAGCAGGTGTCACTGGCGGGATGGGAGGGCGCTCCTCAGGTCTGAGACAGCATGACTGCACTAACTGTGGCATAGGCGCAGAGCTCAGGGGGACACAGCTCCCGTTGATATGGGGATCACTGGGAACTTCAGACTTCTAGGATAGAATTTTCTAGCATAGGAATCATCTTCAGGAGTGGCCACACATGTCACTGCGTACTCTTGTTCTTGTACCTTTGGGGAGTGACTGAGCCTCCTCTGCAGACTGTGTCCCTGTCCTCTCCCGGCGGCAGATCGGGAGGGGGAGCAGTGTAAGACTCTGACATCACACCCACTGTCTCCGCAGGCCAGGGGGAGGGCGCACGAGTACCCATCTGCATCCTTTCTGCCGGCTCCTGCCCGGCCATGTGCTCCTGTAGCAGCGGCATCGTGGACTGCCGTGGCAAAGGCCTCACTGCCATCCCTGCTAACCTGCCTGAGACCATGACGGAGATGTGAGTGTTGGCTTCAGAACACAGCTTCTGCTCTTCAGCCACGTTCTGTCCACCAATGAAGAGGTGGGGCGGGGGAGAGAGTGGGGGTGGGTGAGGAAGGGGGTACCACCCCGGCCTTCCACAGGTTTCTCAGTGGCAAGAGGAGGGACGACTTCCGTGACCACGCTGAGCTCTCTTGTACAAGGCTGGGAAGTTCCCAAGCACTGAGGAGAGGGTATCCCCTTCGAGCTCCGCACCCAGCCCAGTCGGGTGGGGTTGCCAGTGTGGGTTTCTCAGTATAGCATCATCATGGGGCCCCTCAGCCACAGAAGGCTGAGATTTGGGGGCTTAAATCACAGCTGGTGTCCGTTTACCTGCCGGACTTTGGCCCTACAGGGGAAGGGGCTGGAGGGGCCAGTAGTTAGTTACTAAGGGTGACCCTCAGCCTCTCTCACACCCTCCTTCTCCCTGCAGCCGCCTGGAACTGAATGGCATCAAGTCTATCCCACCGGGAGCCTTCTCTCCCTATAGAAAGCTGCGCAGGATGTGAGTGCCAGCCTTTTCCAGCAGTCTTCAGCAGTCAGGAGCCAGCAGCTGGGCCAGTCCTGTCTCACAGCTTAGGGGCAGACCTTGACTCAGGCCCCGCCTGGTCTTCTTGCATCAGGACTGTTGTCTGAGATATGGGATGGCAGGGTGGCTGTGAAGCCCCGATAGGGAAACCGAGTCCAAGCCGGGCACATGCCTGAAGCTCCTTGTCACCTTATCACACCAGCCAGGAAGCTCTCAGGGCAGTGAAAAGGCCATAGGGCCCAGGCAGAAAGTCCTTTACCTAGTGGTGTTTGCCTGGGTGGGCAGCTGGCCTTTCTATTTCCAAAGAACCCTTGTGCCCCACGTGGTTGGGAGGTAAAGGAGCCCAGGCCCACAGCCTCGGGATGCAGCCACCTTCTTCCTGCTCCCCTTGCAGAGACCTGAGCAACAACCAGATTGCCGAGATCGCGCCTGATGCCTTCCAGGGTCTCCGCTCCTTGAATTCTCTGTGAGTAAGAGCAGTGAGATCTGGTGGGCTCTGTAGCTGGCCGTGCTCCCCGAGGCTCAGGGCCCCGTGATGCTCTTGGGCATAGAGGGCAGCATCGATACATGGCCGCACAGCCTAGCAGCAAGCGGGATGGAATGGTACCTCCCTGCGAGGGAAGAAAGGAGGCTGTCAGCTTGCTGTTTCTATGCACGCCTTCTTTTGGAATAGAATCCAAGATGACAGGCACGGCCAACTGTGAACTGTGCCCGTGAAGTTGTGCAGTGTACAGCCCCACACAGCTGTGCAAGACAGCCTGGGCACAAGTCACTGTCACTGCTGAAATGATTGGACCATGTGTGGCCTGGCTTGTAGGGTTTTTTTTTCTTCTTTTCTCTGTGAGATATGAATATAGTTACCTTACACTGGGCCAAGGCAGTTTAGAAGAGACAAAGGTCTCTTCTGATTCCTTCAACTGATTCCTGTCACTCCTGGGGTCAAGGCCACTTTTCTGCTCTCTAGCAAATTGCATGCTGGGATCAAACACACGACCTTCATATTGTCTATGGCCACCATAGCCAGCACCAGCCCTGCGTATTTTCTTCCTCTTTTCTGTCTTCGCTATGCAGGTCCCGACATAGCTCAGACGGACATCTGACCAAGTCTTGAGTCTGGTTGTCTTCCTGTAGGCTGCCGTCTAATTCCCTCTCCCATTCAAGTCACCTTCTCTCTTGGTCCCATGTGGTCCTCACCACAGGGCCTTTACTCCTGCATGCCCTCCTCTGGGAAGGCTCTCCAAGCTATATCTGAGGAGCAACATGCAGGCTTTTCACTCTGACTGACTGCAACACTAGGGGTGAAATGCAGGCGTGTTGCTCCTCCAACCCCTGCAATGTGTCACTGTCTGCCTGAGTATATTTCTGGCTGCGTTTTTTTTTTTTAAAATACTGTGCTCCCCCCAACGCCCGCCCTCTCATTACACATGGGATTCATTCATGCTCAGTGTGGAAAACTTTGCAAATATCAAAGTATAAAAATACATCACTTAAAATCCCACCACCTACCTCACGTGCTGTCTGCTGTTCTATTTTTTCCCCTGTGTCTCACTGAAAATATGTTCATCCTTCCTGGCCTGGGTCTGTCTCTCCTATAGGTCTGAGACTGAATTCCTTTTTCATGAGGTTCCTTGAAAGGGCACTTCCAAAGACCTTTTGGGGTTCGTTGGGA